>NC_137548.1:39390600-40723890 GCF_963082525.1 Nesoenas mayeri
GACATGTCCAGGTACTGCAGGAAAGAGAGCAGGGGGAGAAAAGCTTAATAGCAGCTCCTTAAACTCCCTGGGTTTAAAAATCCAATCTCTAAATTCATCTCAGTACAGCTGGGATGACAGACATTATCAGCACTTTGCTAGCCTTCATTTGAGACCTGTATTTGGAGGTTCGACTTTGTATTTATATAGGGCACGAACATCAGTAGAAAAGCGTGATACATCTAGAAATTTGGAGGGAAAGACAGACTTTCCTTACTCAGGGAAAAAAGAAAAGAAATTGAAAAGGAGAAATGTACTTTCCTGCTTATTCAGCATGAGCTTTAGTCACTTTTTTCACTAGCATAGCATGAAAACCTCAAGTCAATAAAAATATGACTGTGAATAAATTATTTTAAAATAATGATAAATACATTTAATATCGAAAACTGAATTATCCTACATAGTAAAATAACCAAATACATTTGAACATTCATGTCCAAATACAAGATATTTCAATGTTGCAAACAGAAAACATCCTTCTTTTTTTCTCCTCCCCTTTTTTAAAATTATAGACCAAAATTGTTTCTTGTTACAACACCAGGCTTTTATGTGGATGCTGAAACATTCATCATCCTCACAAAAAGTTTTTAAAATATAACAGTTTGCTGTATTTTCATCTTATCAAGAACTACTTAAAAAAACAAAACGAACCATACCAAAACAACAGTGAATAGAAACTGCAAGTCCCAAAGCTTTTAAATTAATAACCTACAATAATATTAGTCTACAGAGAAAGCAATTTCAAGAAATACAGGGTGTAGTGCTTGGTGCACTATAGATAGCTTCATTTTAGATTGGAGAGGAGGGGGAGGGGAAAGAAAAAAAAACGGCACAGAGCTTCCCAATTTCTCCCTACGTTTCCCATCAGGTTTTTTTGACAGGGGAAGAAAATGTTCTTTCAGAAACATTCACATCCTTACTCAAAGTACTTAAGTCTTGAAGAAAACCATAGAAACTACTAAAGAAAAGCCTTCTGAAGTTTTCTAATAAGAGGTATAGGTCAAAGAATCTTACCCCTATTTACATAGGACTGTAAAAATTGTATGCAATTCAGCATTTATTTTCTAGACTAGCTAGACAGCGAAGAAATGGTTTTAAAATATCAGAATCAAGGATCAACACTTATCACTTAATGCAGTGGTAAACCTAGGTTTAATAACCTATTGAGAAGCCCCACTCCATCACAGAATATTCTGTCATGAGTTATTTGAAAATTCCCAGGTTTTGTTTCATTAATTAGGCACCATACTTAACTAGATGGACAACACAAATATTTGCCCCTTTAGCAACACATTGAAGTACTGTATCAGATAAATCATAATAGATTCAACTAAATGGACAAACTGTTCTAAGGATTTAATTAATATAGATTTGAAAGTTGAGGGGTTTTGCACAAAAGGCAATGTGCTCCAAAAAAAGATTCTACATACCACCCTACACACCACTAAATTGCTGAAAGATTTCAAAGATCTTCAGGGACAGGAGGCTTTAACATTAAATCTCACTATGTGGCATTTTTAAAACTGAGTAATCTAGATAGAACAATTCTGCAAGAATTTCATTTAAACCAGCCCTCACAGCTGGAGAACAGTTTGAAAAAATAAATTGCATAGCAACTACAAGATAAATAAAAAAGACCTGACACCTCAGAGCTTTTTAAAAATGAGCTCTGTGAGGCTGAAGCCTTATAACTGAATGCTGGACCTGCCGAAACAGCAACTGGACTCTCTCCGCTGAGCCTGCTCAACACTTTTGCAAGTTCTTCACTTCTTTGGAACACACACTAACTAGAAAAATTTAATCCTGAAAATACACGAAGAGTAACAACTAAAGGTGCATTTACTATGTGTCTGGAAGACCATATTTATACCAACAGCTATCTAATTTTGACATCTTCTGTTCTGCCATGACTCCTCTGGAAGTTCCAGAGACACAAAAATTCTGCCCATATTTGTCACAGGAAAGTTTTGGGTTTAGTAACTTAAGAGAGTTTGTCAATTTCTCTTTAAAAAGGGAGGATATAGACAGGAACAAAGCTGAGCTTCTTAGAGGACAGAAAAAAGGATACATGCATGGAACAAACCATCTAGTTTGCATGTCCATTACGTAAAGTATTATACAAATAGAGGACAACTTTTGGATTTCCTGAGCTATCTGCACATCTCATTTACCCCAGTGAGGGCAAAATTTTTCCAACGGAAGATGCAAACCATTCAGTCCCTGTACTTGGCAACCTGCCTTTTGCTTGGAAAAGGGAGAAACAGAGCAGGGTAAATATTGCCTCATGTCACACTCCAAAACAGACAACCATTTTCCCCGGTGGTGCCAAACCTCTATTCAAGCCCCATGCTCCAACTTCCAGCAATCAGTCATGCCACTGCGGCTACAGACAGCAAGTTTAGCTGCAGTTTTCAATGCTGCTTCCACTCCAGTGAATGGGGACATTATTGCACGTATCAAGTGCATATACCCACAGCAAAAGGGTACAATCCACAGACCTCATTGAGCATCAATCAATTCTGAATTATAAAAGAAATTACACTGCCACACAATACTTCTTTATGATATAGAGCACAAAAGGTGCTTTGTTTGCAGTTACACTTTACGCTTTTAGCCCTTCACCAAAAAAACCCTTGTTCTTCCCATCGCACCATTTTTGCAGGAGCTCATCGCTATCGGTATCGGTGGCCTTGTGCATTTTACAAGCAGTTTCAAAATTCTTCCTGGGTTTTTCCTGGGGTGTGGTGGTGGTGTGTTAATTTCTTATAGATACCAATATATTTTTAAATTTGTTTCTTGTAAAAATAATTTTCAACTATATTCACAATGCTGTGGTCCTCTTCTTTTATTAGCCAAGTCTCCCTTAAGCAGCAGGTCCCCTTCCACATCTTTAGGCTTATTTCTAAATACTTTTTTCCGTCAGGCTGAGAGTAGATATACATGGCTCCTGTATTTAACCAGTGCTGCAACAGTTATCTAACTTGTAATGGGTAGTAATCAGACAAATATTTCTTCAAGAAACTTGGCAAACAGCTTCACTACAGACCTTTTCTAGTACTCTTACATTTATATCCTAACTGCTAAATTGTAATTATAACAATACATTGTCTTAAATTTGAAATACTAGTTCAACTTATTAGTGCAACAGCATTTTAGGAGTGACATTTTTCAAAACTTGATAGAGAAAGCAAATACAGCTGCTAGTTAGATTAAGACATGGTCTGTTCCTTCCAGTCTGAAATGGAAGTTAAACACGTAACAAAAATAAACCATCACCAAACTCTGTTGTCTTGCCACAGGAAAGAGATTGTGTGGAAACCACTTTAAAAAGCAGACACACAAATCCCACACTTCTATAAACAACTTTTCAGGATCTCTGAGAGGAACTTCCCTTGGAAACTAAAGGAGAAGAAACAAACTGTGAAGTGCCTGGGCAGCAACTTGTCCAATGTAGGTAAAATCTCATGCAAATGCATCATGGCACGTTACCACAAACACACTTGAGGACTGGGACACATAATTACTAGGCGCACAGAGTCAATGTAAACTGTGTAAGCCCTCCCATGGTGGTCAATGACTTCACCGAACAGTAAGGAAGGGGGTATCCCAGACATATTTGCAAAGAGCACACCTGGTCACAGGGATCACTGCCACTGGCATTCCTGGAGAAAGGAAGTACTTTTCCATCATGAAAGTGCAAATAGTAGGAATGCAGTATTAATATTGAATGCATTCCTACTTAATTTCCATAGCAACCAACGCATGATAGCCATGACATCAGCAATTCTCAGCCATAGGATGTTCTGTAACAGATTTAATTGTTATATCAGAAATTAACCACCAATGCTTTTATAGAAAGCTAGAATCCTTGTGGGCAGAGTCCACATGCAAAGTAACATAAAAAAAAGCTCTAAATAAAATACTTCCAGGGGCTGTCAAATAACACTTGTCACAAACATTTTTAAAAATAAGTATTGCTTATATTAACATTTTCAGAAAAAAAAAAAAAAAAAAAAAAAAAAAGAGAGCTGATGGCACAACAAGTAATAAAAAAACCCCCACCAAACAGCTGCCCTCTTCAACTCTGGGCTTTATATTCCCTTTCACAGATGGTGATGTTTGGTACCAATCACAAGTCAAACAGAAAGCAATCGGCACAGGAACAAGTTAAACTGGCATATAGCAAAACACCTTTTGAACAGGAAAAGTGCTTGAGAAACTTTATTCTCTTTCAAAATTTTAAACTTTTTCCAACTTCGTCTAAAAAAGGAACAACTTAAGTTACTATATCAAGTGGTTTTGGTGAAGCTGTCCTACTCCCTTCCCCCAAACACACACAACTGAAATTGCTCCTAAGAAAGCATCAAGGGCTGATGTATCAGGTCAGAAACAAAGCAGATCCAACATCTGTGTCCTAGTACAAGAAATACTATCCTGATCTTCTTTCTTTGTTTTCATTTCTTTCACAAATACTAGGCTGACTCAGTTTTCAAAATTTCCAAGTTCAACAATAATAGCTGGCAAAAATAAAGATCCTTCACCAGAACTCCTCCTACCAGCACAACTCACTCGAGCCAGTTCTGTTTTTCGAGCCTCCTAACATGCTGCTACGGTCTCTCTTCCAAACAGGCGCAGCAAACACAAATCACTGAAGCTCCCTCTGTATCAGCAGATGTTCACATGCACTGTTTTATTTGCAATAACAGATGAGGTTCTTCAAATTACATTCGAAACGAGATGGACATGGGAAATGAGCTTACTGCAAGTCTTAGCCAAGGTGTCCCGTGCTAGGGAGCCAGCTGCCACTGAGGGAAGCACACCAGCATTTTCTTGGTGTTTCTCCTAGAGGCAGTGCCATTCTTCCTTCTTCCTCTGTGTAAGTACTATTCCCACTACAACTGGAGTACTATTTGTAACTATAAGACTGACTACTTGGCATCTGCATGAGTAGATGTACTTCTGGTATTGCTCAAGAATTAAAAAGCCTGAGCTTCACAGTTTCACAGTGAAATGCTGTCTGGCAACTAGACATAAGCTTAAATCCAGAAAGCCTGGATACGTCTTAAAACTGAGCTACTTTTCCACTGACTTCTGTAAGATTTACATTCCAATGTTCAGTAATTTATTTTTTCTTTCCTCTCTCACACTCATGCTCCTGTTTTTTCAGTTTATCGGTTTGAAACAGATGTTTGCTCAGACAAAGCTGCAGAAGCACAGGCAACAGAAACTCCATGATTAAGTATCAACAAGCAAACAAAGCCCAATTCTGCTTAGTCAAAGCTACAGGTTAGTTATGACACTACACATGTCCTTAGGGTCCCACTTCTTCCACTTCCCTAGGTCACCAGAAATAAAAATGTCTCATCAACCTGCTAAAGCCCCCCAAAACAGGAGCTCTAACAGCCTAAAACTGCTAAAGGTCTCCGAGTAGCCTGGATGAAAAGAATCTAAGTCTAAAAACAAAGCAGTATCTATAACAGTAGTTCTCTGCATCTCTTCACATCGTACCCACCTAAGAGCCACACTGTGCATTTCACTTACTGGTTCCCTCAGTGTGAAAAGAAACATCATTGTTAGGGAATAACAAACATTTCTGGTTAGAATCATAGAATCATTTTGGTTGGAAGAAACCTTCAGGATCATCAAATCCAACCATAACCTAACTCCAGCACTAAACCATGTCCCTAAGAGCCTCACCTAAACATCTTTTAAACACCTCCAGGGATGGTGACTCAACCACTTCCCTGGGCAGCCTGTTCCAATGCTTGACAACCCTTTCCGTGAAGAAATTTTTCCTAATATCCAATCTAAACCTCCCCTGGCACAACTTGAGGCCATTTCCCCTTGTCCTATCGCTTGCTACTTGGCAGAAGAGACCAACACCCTCTATGCTACAACCTCCTTTCAGGTAGTTGTAGACAGTGATAAGGTCTCCCTTCAGCCTCCTTTTCTCCAGGCCAAATAGCCCTGGTTCCCTCAGCTGTTCCTCATCAGACTTGTGCTCCAGGCCTCTCACCAGCTTCGTCACCCTCCTGTGCACTCTCTCCAGCACCTCAATGTCCTTCTTATAATGAGGGGTCTATACTAGTGAAGATAAAGTAGCAAATCTCAATACAGCACACATAAACGCTATATTCTTCGTGTTCTCATGAATCTCTAAAATGAGGTAGAGAATGAACACAAGAGGTTATGTAGGACAGCACTTGCCTCAAGGCAGGATCCACTTCCACAGCTACACCAGAGAGGTCAGCCTTGAAGTATTATAACATTTCTGTAAGTAGAGATCAACAGGGGACCAACCTTCCACCCTGTAGCTTACGTGCCTCACTGTTAGAAAGGGACATTGTTTTGCAGAGTTGTTGTTCATGTCTATCCTAAGTTTCCCTTGATGAGGCTTAAACCCACTATTTCCCCTGGCTCCTTTACAACTTAGTGTATACTGGTACATTTAGGTTTTCAGTTGTTCACTCTAATTGGCAATTCCTACTTTTCCAGGAATTCAGCATTAGTAAATAAAGTTAAAATTCTACTAAAAAAAAAAAAAAAAGAAAATCAAGTGTTGATAGCACGAAGTTTTATAAACACACTGCACAGGTGCATATTGTATCTTTTCTTCAGGTCCTGCAAAAAATTCAGTTTCCACTTGACACTGGAAATCTCAATTTAAAACAAACAAACCAACCAACAAAAACAACAACCAAAAAAAAACCAAACCGCACACCCAGAATTCAAAAGTATAACCCAAAGAAAGCTTTTTATTTCTAATACCTAAATTACATTTAAAATAAATATTTCTGGGAGGACATCCAAACCATTTTTATGTCTCTAAACATTAACAGTCATATATTTAAAACAATTTGAAGTTTATTAAACAATTTAAGAATTTGACCTTGGCCAAAGACACAAGAGTTGTAAAACTGAGTAAGCAGCTTCATTTAAAACTTCTCGTTTGCACAGTTATTCAAACAAAACTAAGGGTTGAACACAAGTGTGAAAAATTTAAAGATTAGAGATTGCATTACATTCTTCTTAATCATAACAAAAATGCATAAGAATTTATTTGAGGCAAGTCTCACACTTTCTGTTACAATTGCCATTCTTTTATAATTAGCTGTCTTACAGCTTTTATTCCTGTGTTTTTAAATACTTCAAGATTTAAAAAATGTACCTTTGCTTGCTGCTGGGTTAGCGTTCAATAGGAATGGTTATTGTTCATTGCTAACATCAATTCATGCCTTAAGAGGTAGGGATTTGTGGTGTTTCATGTGTAAAGCTGTGCAACATTTCAGAAATCAGCAGATTTGTCACATTAACTTCTTAAAAATGCTTAACATAGTTTCCAAAGACTATTCAAGCATATCAAGCTTTCATAGTCAAAAATATCACATGCCTAATTTAAAGGCACTACAGCATCGAAGTGTTGGTAAGCCCTTTCACAGCTACTATTATTTCAAACTAGGAGTGCATTTAAGACATAAAATAAAAGCCACAGTTACCTGTGCTGAGTACCAGTACTTTCTGATCTGGAAGAACAGAATGGCACGCAAGCTGTGTTTACAAACTGATTCAAAATAAGAAGTTATTTTTAATACGAGATTTATAAATTAGACACTAAGCAATAAGATTCAATAAGTAAATTCCAAAACCAAAGAGGACAACTGGGCAGCTATCAGTGGTGCAAGAGCACACAGTGAAGCGACAGAAACGGCCTGCTTCCCACTGATGGTGGATTCAGCAGAGCCTTGTGCATCCTGGTGACACAACATGTGTGTGGGGCCTGGTGACACAACACGCAGCTGGGTCACAGAGACCCCAGGGCTGCAAACTGACACTCACAGGTCCCAGTGAGGACACTCTACAGGACTCAACTCAAGTTGTTTCCTTTTCTTCTGCCTCTGCTCAAATGCAGAGCAATAGTGTCCTCCAAACACCTCCCACCAAAGCAAGCGCTAGATAGGAAACAGTTGAAGGATATTTACCCTGAAAAGTCAATTCTTTTATGTGTGAATATACAACTGTATGCATATAACTTCTGTTTGTCAACACTAACACAGAAATCAAAGTTCAATGGAAAGGCTAATTCAGATGATATCAGGCATTTAACAGCAAATCCTGGACTCCAACTTCAAAAACACAAATGTGGTTTCTTACTCTTCTATACAGACTTTTTTAACTGATATCTTTAGTCTTCCAGGCAGAATAAACAGAATATAATATGCAAGGAAACTTGCAGGCTACAGGCCTTAGATACATTAAGGTCAAAAGAGGCTGACCACCAAAAACATGAAAGAATAAGACTAATTAAATTAATCTAAGATATATGTGACTGTTGCATCTTCTAGAACCACAGGTGGGAACCAACTATTAATATTCCATTTAACATGTCCAGTTGGTTAGAACCACCAAGAAAAGAACTTGCAAATGTTTGATTTGTTTGGTTCTGTTAAGTAGAGGGAAATGACCTAATTTTTCTTATATAAATTTCACAGGCCAGTTACGCTAAAGTGCATTTGAATGAATAAAAACTACTTACCCAGAGGGACATTCGAAAAGGCATTTCAGACAAAGGAAGCCCTAGTGTCAAATATTTTAGTCATTAAAGCATGGAACAGCTGCATGTTCTCAGTGAGGTAGTGTCTGGACCAAGAAAGCAAGTTTGAAAATGTGTTTGTCAATGAACTTCATTTTTTGCAATTACAATGTATAAAGATTATGTAAAAATACACCACAGCACTGATAAGCATGGCTGTCATGTCTGTTAGAATAATCTGCTTTTGAACAGTTTTAAATACAATGTCTCAGCCTAAATCCCTTATACATTACATATATCTGGCAGAGTTTTTCCCCCAGAGAGAGGAAACACGGGAGTTACTTTTTAGTTTGTTAGGACACTAAAAGAGAATTCACCCCAAAAATATACTTCTACACAGATTTTCCAGCAGCTATGACAGTACCCCATTTAATGACAAGGCAACTCTGAGTACATCTATAAAAACCGCAATGTATCATGTCTCCGCACCACAGAAGTTAGGAGAGCAATACCATTATGATCCAAATAGAACAGCAAAAGTTTGCAAGTCGCACTTGTCTAAACACAAGTTTAACATCCTTCTCATCCTTTGCTGACAGCCAGGCACCTGTCATACACATTTGGTCGTACGCTCCAGCATCTGGCTCTTCTTCCAATGCAACTTTAGCCGATTCAAAACAGTTTGCACAGCAAAGCAGTGTAGGAAAGTCAGTAGCCATCCCAAGGCCCTATTTTGAATGTGTCAGATTAGCAACTCAAGCATGGTTAGATTTCCAACACAGTGAAGAGCTATCTGTAAATACGCCCTATGCATACTAAGATGACTGAGAAAATACAATCATTAGCTCATTACATACAACACAGCCACTCCAACTAGTGGAAAAACACAGACTGTTTTGTTTTTAAAGAAGTGCTATTGCCTACAAGTAACAGTACGCGCCCAGGATTATCACCGCCTCCGAATTTATAAGCACAGCACTGGAGAGAACCAACTGTGCATCAAATCCACTTCCCTGAATTTTAAAGTAACAAGTTAATAGGAATTTTTCGAATGCTTTCCACAGAGCATCTTCTCTATCAAAATTAAAACAATCCACAGATTCATCAGATTTGCTCAAAATCCAACAGCACACTTACGGACTTCCATGAACAATAAGGATCAGCTGTGTAGCACAGAAAGAGCTTCAAGAACTGTGCTAACACAGAAAACCTTTCAATAATATTAAATCTGTTTGCAGTACAACATTCTCAAAGCACAATGAGTGAGCAGGTACTGAGTCCCTGCCCAGCTCTAACAGAATGAAGCCTGCAGGCAGGATGAAATCCTGTTTGCAACATGGCTTTCAAAGCACTGCCACATGTTCTGTAATATCTGAAAAAGGATAAATCTGTGCGAGCACTCTACAAACACCCCAACTCTGAACAAAATATAAATGCCCAAAGGCAAGAAGTTAAAACACACATGATCTTAACACTGCTTTAAAAGAGTGACTTATCTTTCACCCAAGCTTTTATCTTTCTCTTTTACAAGAGAAACTGAGAGCAAATCTTCCCTAACTGCATTTGCACGAGTCTCCTCTCTCCAAAGAAGGAATGTTAACAGTATTACCTGAATAAAATAGCAAGCATTAGTAGAAAAAAAAGCCCTGAACATCGCTGCTGCTACTACATTAGCTTCACTTGTTTTACTTTCATATCGAAAACCTTAAAGACAGCCATAAAGATACTTGTTAACAGTTCTGAGGTCTTCGCAGGCTATAAAGGAAAAATTTTCATAATTCCATGCAAAAGCCAGACCAGTGTTTCCACTCAGCTATGGAACAGGCTGCCCAGAGAGGTGGTAGATGCCCCATCCTTGGAAACATTCAAGGTCAAGCTGGATGAGGCTCTGAGCAACCTGATCTGGTTGAAGATGTCCCTGCTCAATGCTGGAGGTTGGACCTTTGAAGGTCCCTTCCAACCCAAACTATTCTGTGATTCTGTGCTTTCAGCTCCGAAGAATTACAGGCAATGATTTTTAGAGGCAGACCATAAAGAATATGGACAGACGAATTCCCCACAGAAACATATTCAACTGTGGTTGAGCAGATATGCAACGGCAATGGGACTCTGCAATTCCCACTTAGGAATTTTAAGAAAGTGAAGATATTTTCACCATGTTTCAGACTTGAATCAACCATTTTCCCCAAAATACCTCAGGTTATTCTGCTCCATTGAGGAGCATCAGGAAGAAAAATCACCTCACCAGTTATTTAAGGACATAGGCAACAGAATACTTTTCCTGGAATGCATGAATTTCCTAATAATACCCAAGAACAGCGTGACAGGATACTCTCCTTCAATAGCTCAAAGTTCTATTCTTTTTGCCAGCAAAATATAGTACCACCCACTAAACCGATGACTCTACATCTGGTTTATCTTGTTCGCTCACAATAGTAACATACTTCCTGTCTCTATCTATTAAACACCAGTTAACACCCACTTTGCATCCCTAGCCTAATAAAAATTGCCACTACTGCTCATGCCACTACTGCCCATCTCCAGGCACAGTATTTTAGAAGATAAATTCTAATCAAATAAGCTAAAACACCTCTTAGTGTCAAATCGTTCTGATTTCAAGTTTTCATCTCAGTGCAATGTCTTAAAATATTAATAGTCTTCCATTCTGACCAAATCAAGAAAATGTAGAGATGTGTTTACTTCAGAGTATTTTTTCCAATGAACAGATTAAATTAATTCAGTGAATTTCAATATAAAGCAGACAAATAATGGTAGAGAAGTGCCATTATGATGACAGGATGCAAAGACTCACCCATTTCTATGGCTCTCCAGTACAGAATAGGCTAAAACCTTTTTTGACTTTGGGTGCATGTGCCCAGAATAGGTGAATGCTTAATTTAAATACAGGAAGCATTTGTCATTATAAGTGCAAGTCCTGACAGAGTTAAAAAGAAGGCAGTCTTTAAACAGCAAGAAGTGGTTCACACCCTTTGCGTTCAGTAAAGAACTGAAAATGTTGGAGTAAATGTCTAGCAATCAAGCATTTTGCTTTTCAACCTGTGTAATGGCTAAATTGCTAAAAAAATAATGATCCTTAAGCTAACAGCTCTGGTCTCTCCTACATGGTGTCAAACTTTAAACTAAGCTTGAGCTTCCACAGAGCAGTTACTCACATTCAAAGCTGTGGGAAAACACCACCTCAGTTTAGTATTGGATCATAGTTCCTTCCTTCTAGCAGAAAACTAATACAAGACAAAGACAAATAAGCAAGCAAGCAACCATAATAAACTAGAAATGTTATATACGTTTGAGTCTATGTAAAAGCACACATGTGCAACTACAGTATGTTAAAGTAGGGCATGAATTTAGAATAAAAGTTCTCAAATTTATTATATAACTGCACATACCCATAGCTTTACAAAAAATATGTAACAGACAGTTTCAAGAGTTCCAACTACCAACATCACCTGTATAACTATCAGAGATAATTACTTTAATTATAATACAGAAAAACTAATAAAAGGTCCCTAGGTGTCAGAACCATAGACTGTTTTCCTTATGTGTAGATATTTGTTAGCTTTCCGTAAGTGTCATCTGCTTACAACCTGTCGTAGAGTTAGCATTAGTGTGCTTTGAGGAAGAAAGCTTTTGATTACAAAGGGGCATATGCAACAAGACACCTTAAATTTCATAATTATTTTTATTATTATATTTTGCAATTGTTACTATTAGTTATTATTCTAAAATATTAACACAATATTCTTTTCTTAAATAAAAGGGAAGTAGAAATGGTGACACAAAAGAAAATACCTACTTATAATACTCTAATAATTTGGAAAGAGTTGTCAGAATTCAAAGAGCTAATTTCCATTTCACATGCATCGAGAGTCTGTAATACACACACACACATACACAAAATCGTAGCACAGAAGCCACTCTCAGAGGTTAGCAAGTGCTTATAACCTCAAGCACTGGAAGGAAACCCAGGTGTTACTTGCAGTGTTCTCAACGATCAAAAGGGAGGAAGGATTCCTTTCCAAGCACAACTCACTGCTTACCTGACAAGTCAAATCGTAACTGTAACTCCACTTTTATCAGAAAGAACCGAGTACCTTTCCATGCAATCCAAGACGTGTATCATTTCTGCTTTTCCAGAAAAATGAAGACAAATTTATATTACTCCTTTGCCTAGCTGCATGATTTATTTCAACTAGATAATAATGTAGGATATCTCAGACAGTGATTTTCCAAGGGATTTGTTACGTGAATCATCTGGCTTTTTTTTTTAAAAAAAAAAAAAGCCACATCCTTTGCAATGAGAGCTGACTGTAAAATAGGTCAGTGTGTAATGAAGCATACCCCTGGCTTATGCTTGCCAATAAAAAACCCAAATAATAATTCATGGCAAGAGAACCTCACAGATATTGAAAGAAAGGGAGAAGCTCTTACCTTAACAGGAAAGCTACACTTGCCAGTACGAACACCTTCTTCGTCAGTCTGCCACTGATGAGGCCTGCTGGCCTCTGGGACATAGACATCTTTCTTTCTCCTAAAGCTTTGCCGTAATTTGTTCATTTCTCAGATTTTCACGTCCTAGAAGAAGAAAAAAAAAAAAAAAATAGTATTGCCAATAGGCACCAAACCACATATTTAGCCACTTTGGGTCAACCACTATCATGACAAATGTCCCTGTGAAAAATCTGAGCTTCAGCAAATATGACTTCAAATCCCTGCAAAAGGAAAATATTTTTGGACATAGAATCAGAGAAAGACAGATATTCACTTCAGTGTGGAAAACACAAATCCACATTACTTGTTTAATATCTTTCCACAGCAACTGAAGCATTAGACCCAGGAATAACTATTACTCTGAGCATAAGGTTACCTAAAATAGCTGACAGGGAAGCTCAGAAGAGTGATGCACATGAAAACCTCCCTCCACAAATCCACACTCCTACCTAGAGTGACCAAGCAGGACATCAGTAGCACAAGCTTACAAGGCACTCATGCAAGGCAAGGATTCATAGCCCAAAGATTGCTCCTGAAATTAGGTGCCTGTGCTGTTCTTTAAGTACATGTGACAGGTTTATGCTTTTACTGAGGGGCACAGTCCAGCCCTTGTTTAGTCTAGTCGTAGAAGTTCATACATTTCAATGAGAAATGCACTGAATTGACTTCCATGTCCTGGGTAAATTCTAAAAAATTACACACTCCTACCTCTTCACAAGAAGATGATAGTCCTGCAATTACACTTCCAAAACTCAGAATTAGATGCTTTTTATACACTATTATCTTATGTATTCGTTTCTATATACTACCTAAACTACCCTTTAGACATACTCGCTTTTATTAGATTCAAAGTACAATTAGCTGAGAAGCCAATCAAATAAATTGCTTCTAATAAAAAGACTCAATATTCAGCTACAGAAGAAAAATCATATGGAATACAATGTGGGGAATACAGAAAACATTCTGAAATTTCTTGAGATACTGTTCTTCTTTTCTGAAAAAAGAAACTCACTTACAAACATGACATCTCATTTTAAAAGGAAAAAAAAGACATCACAGAATGCAACACAGCAAAATTTAACTGCTTATATATGCTTATGTCCCATTAGATTAACTAAGAGGCAGAATACAGATGTTTCTGGGTGTCAATAGGCAGCCTTTGAATGAAAGTAACCTTAAAAGCAGTTTGAACACTATTTTCAACCCCGAAAAGATCTAGTGTTTTCCAGTCAAAACTACTTGATATAGGTGAGAAAAAACCAACACATTCATGTTTGCAGTATCTTGCATTTGAGAAGCTTAAATGCCAAATGCAACCATTTCAAGGCTGAACAAAAGTCAGAAATTAAAAGCATTACAGAAAATCACTGTCCAATACCTACTTCTGATCAGCTAAATTAAAAATATTGAACTGTGTTATATCTCATGTCACAGTCCAGCCATTCCAAGTAACAAAGCAGTGTGAGTTTTGTCACTGACTCCTCAAACCTTCCTTCAGCTACTGGCACTTTCTTCCTCAAGCTGTAAGTCATCAGGCAAGTTGCACTGGCCCAGTTCTCTAGAAACTTCCATCTTTCCATAATCTACTAAAAGCAATATTGTAAAATAATTAATAAGGATATACCCATGGATAAAGAAAAGACCACTTTATCAGTAGAACTGGGAAATTTAAGTGTGGTGATGTTAATACTCATTCCAGTGCAAATAAGCATGCTACTCAGGTACACGGCTCAGTGACAACTGAATGCAATGCCCGGTCAGGCAGCATCGCGGGGCATTCTTTCAGCATAAGGGATAAGTCCGCAAGTTATTTCTACAATGAGACCAAACTCCACTTTTGCAGCAAATACCTCCACTCAAAACAATAAGGTGTGACACTCCAAGCAATCCAAATCTCTCTTGCAAATTAAGTGAAGGGTTTGGATGTATGGCAGATGCAGGACAACTGCCCCTGGAAGGTAGCAAGTACCTACAACAGCCACGAGATCCAACAAACAGTGTAAGAGCAGGGATAGGAACCTACTCAAGGATCCCCAGTCACAATTATCTAGTTATAAAGCAGCGTTAACTTCACTCCTTCACAGCTGCAAAATGCCTGACATAACTAGTAACATAAAATATTGTCTTGAATTTACTTGTGTCACGGTTTAACGCCAGCTGGCAACTAAGCACCATGCGGCCACCCACTCACTCCTCCCTCTCCACCCCGGTGGGATGGGGAGGAGAATTGGAAAATAGTAAAACTCAGGGGTTGAGATAAAGACAGCTTAAGAGGACAGCAAAAGAAAAAAAAATAATTTACAAAATGAGTGATGTGCAATGCAATTCCTCTCCAGCTGCCGACTGATGCCCAGCCCATCCCCAAGCAGTGACCCAGCCCACCCAGCCAACTTGGCCCAATATCTATATTGAGAATGATGTCACATGGTATGGAGTACCTCTTTGGCTGGTTTGTGTCAGCTGTCCTGGCTGTGCCCCCTCCCAGCTCCTTGTGCACCTCCCCGCTGGCAGAGCATGGGAAGCTGGGAAGTCCTTGACTTAGTATAAGCACTACTCAGCCACAACTAAAACATCCCTGTGTTATCTACATTATTCTCATACTAAATCCAAAACACAGCACTATACCAGCTACTGGGAAGAAAATTAACTCTATCCCAGCCAAAACTAGGACAATTTGGTAGGATTTAGAGATTAGAACATCTGTGCAAAATAAAAACACGCACATTTCTTAGGACTAAACAAGCCGAAACAGCTCCTCTACAAATGCAGTTTCTTTATTTCACAAGGGAAAAGTCATTTGAAGATCTTCGAATGTGCAAAGGCAATCCTGAAAGTTTTAAGAGAAGGTGGAAGCTTTTCTATTCTCCATTATGGCTTAGAGAGGCATTCGAGCAGTATTGTTATGTATTTTGCTTTACAAATGGCGGACACAGGAGTCTGTGCATCACTCAGTGTAAAGAAACCAGAATTTCAAGGCGGGGGGTGTTCAGTCACCTCAGGCAGGTGACACGCACCGCAGCAAATCGACACACAGCAGCTCAGTTCACGAGGACAGAGACGGGCTCTTGTCCCTGCCCAAGGCCGGTGGTGCCGCAGCACGATGAGCAAAACCTCTGCTCCAGCTGCTCCAGTGCAAAGCTCAGGAGGCTGCTCAGCATGAAGCTTAAAGCCCAGCTGCCCAACCGCACACTCGGGTGACTGAGAAATGGCTGTAGGTACCTCCTGCCAAAAAGGGCAACAGGCTCCTAAACGGATACAAATAGATGCAGCAAGGCTTATCTGCCAGAACTGAGAGTATGACTGATTAAAAAATGATTTGTAAAAATTTCAGACCTACAAACATGTAAAGACAACCTCTGGCAGTTTTCCAGGTAATGCGGAATCTCAAAAGCTTCAGTGAGTAACAAAACAAGGGCTGAGTACAGCACACAGCTGCTGTGCCACTTGTGAAATCACAGCCTTGTTGCCCTGTCATAACATTTGCTTACGTGAGCATTTCCTTGGACCTCTCCCAGGAAGGACAGCTTTTGCCCATGAGACTGGCTCCTTATCAGACGTTTATTCTGACCAGGAATCTCAATCCATAGAGGCGGGATAAGAATAAGAGCTCCTCAATTACACTTTCTATGAGAAGCTGAAGTGGCATTTTGCCCAAAAGCATTTCCTTTTCACTGAAAACCAAACCCATTTTCCTACATGTTCTGATTTTGAGGTCATGTTGGCAACAAGCTGTTTTAAAAATAGCTTATTCTATTTAATAGAAATGCTGACAAATAGCAAGATTAATTTCTGGTCAGGCAACCAGAGAGCTTTCTCCAACTGCCATACTTGGATCTTCTCAAATGTCAGACTGTTTTGAGTAGGTTGTAAAATAGTTTGCCCTATAAACACCTAATTTGCTGGTAACATGCATGTCAGCCCAACATAACTAGACTTGCTATCTGATGGGAAATCACTAAGTAAAACAATTCACACAGGCTGCATATTTGAGGATTCAGGAGAGAAGCACATGAATTCCTGCAATTAAGTGCTGAAATTTCTGCTAATTTTGTCTAGAGATCAAAATCCCTGCGCAGGAGCTCTAGAGAAAAAAACAAGTGAGCATTTTCTACTTGAATTCTTTGCAGCGCACTTCCCATTTCCACACAAGCATCACAAGGCTGCTGACACAACAAGGGACTCCAGCTAGCTCACAGGGTATTTTCTACTAAACTTACAGCATCGCTGTTTCATACTCTGTCTTGGGATTATATAGGCTGAAAGTTATCCGTCCCTGATTTTTGTCATATGATTAAAAGTGTTTTAAAACCCCGCAAGAAGAAACAAACCAAACCACCAAAGATAGACTTTCCTTTTCACTTTTACAACCCCAAATCCAGCTTGGGCCCAGAGAGAGGACAACAGAAGAAAAGCATTTGATGACAAACCTGGTAAAAAGCCAATATGGGAAAAATCAAAATCTAAATAAATCACAAAATGTAGCATTATATCAAAGACAAATCAGTAATGAAGGCTGAAAGCTCCAAGATCTTCTAGGGAAAGGAACAGTCACTTTGGATTCTGTTACATTTCAAGGGTATCTCTACCAGAAGGCCAGCTGCAGACAGCTCCACATCTGAATGGTCATGCCCATGACCAAAAATAAAAACACACACACCCATAAAATAATTTTTAAAATTAAGCAAAACAAAAAAAACCAAACACACACACACACACCAGGAAAACCACCACCATTTTTGCAATCCAAGAGATTACAACATTAGGCTAAACGTTAGACCAGTTCCCAAATCACCGTACAAGCACCTACAAAAGGCATGGAAAAAACACATTATTTACATAGTGAGTTTATAAATTTGACATTTATTTTTATGCAAACTGATATATTTTTAATATTCTGAAAACACAGCTCTAAAGCCAGTTTAAGGAGAGCTTTGGCACTGTCGTTTTTCCGATCACCTGAAAAGGTATTCTTTTAACCCATCTCAGTTCACTGACAACTCTGGGGCAGCACAGCAACAGATACGTTGTCACAGAGAAAAGTGTATGTTGAAGCACTCTTGGCTTCATTGCCTTGTGCATCATCAGGTTATGGCTGCAGAACAAATTACTGCAAGATAAACTAGCATGTTAATTCATGTCTTGTTAGCTGCTTTGCTGTACAAATGTGCTCACTTTTACCCTTCAGTGAGCACAAGCCAGCAATTTATCCTCTGTGAGAGATGGGTAAGCTTTCACATTAACTGAAGTGAGATCAGGCGGGAGCTGATGATGATGCAAATCTGGAGCTCAGCTTGCATGGCAGGAGTTTACCCATGGACTCGTATCTTCAGATACGCAGTTCATTTACATTTTGCATAAATGTTTCTTGCATAGCAGTTGCTGCTACAAGGTGATCCAAACTACAGAATCTGCAGGGCAGGAGGACAGTATTGGTACCTGAATTGAATCCACAAATTTAAGCAGTTAGATTTCAGGCTAGGGGTAGTACAAGTTCCCCACTCCTAAGCAATCACATATAATTTCAACACTGTGGACAAAAAAAAGCAGCACAAAACCATTTTAATCTTTCTTCTAAACTCTAGCCTTCACAAAGGTTATTTAATCTGTGTTTGATTATGCAGTATCTTTTTTGTTTGCAATGGAAAAAGATAAAAACTGATTTAGAGTCTCCAGTTCAGCCAGTTTTTTAAAACCATTCAGACGGTTTGGGATTACTTCCTGTTTTCTCTTTGAATTGAATAGTGTTTCCTATTTACTTTACCAATTTTGAAAAAAAAAGTCAGGTGTCAAATAAGGGCAAAGTACTCTCTGCAGCCTGCAACAAAACAGAGTAGCCCAGGGTCTACCTGTGCTTTGCAGCACAAGTCCTCCTGCAAGCCTGAGCCATGAGGAGCAGACCACATTGACACACCAAGAAAATTCCTAGAACTATTCACTCCAAGCAGCAGGGAAATCTGGGTTTCAGAACAATGTGTTATGGGGATCATTCTAAAATTTACAAGCCTCCACATAAAACTAGTTGCATTACAATGTTACAATCAGACTAACTAATCTAAAAAAAAGTCTAATTCATACTTCTATTGCCTGCTGGCTGCACACACAGGTGAGGTAGGAGCGGCTGCACAACTGTAAGCTCCTACATGCTCTTTCCCAGTGAAATACACCTAATATTACTAATAAAAAATAGGACCAAGCCAAACAGAGCCCCAAACCCAGAGCAACAAGTTCATCCATCTCAAATATGTCTTTCGCTTAAGAAATGCCAGGCATTTCTTGACATCAAAGCTTTCTGAATAAGGATGTGTTTTTCCTGTCAAAGTTATCTGATACTTCAGACCGAAGACAACATGTAAATTACCTTAATCTCACTGGTGGGGGGGGAAGTGTTTGCCTAACCTACTTCCTAGCAAAACACTCCAGAAAACTCCTTGGCACCCCGTGACGCTCTGTATCCTCAGAAAACCCCATGGCTTTGAGTTCTTGTGCAAGTACAACCTGGTCACACCTGTCCAAGACTCATGTCTAACAGTTATCTTTTTAGCATTATCAAAACTTGAATTTTATTGTGAAATCCACAAGGATCCGCACCAGGGAACACCAACAGCCCACACTTTCATATTTCAGGAGAGTATTCCACATCACTTTTTCCTATAAAACTCAGTTCACTGCTGACACTTCAATGTTATTGTAAGTTCTGGCTATAATTGGGACACTAGGACGTCAGCAAGGAAATGTGCTTGTTTCAAGCCATTTTCTTGGGACAAGATTTGGTTTTGGCAGGCTTACCTGCAGCATGAGCACAAATATAAAGAAGTGATTCAAAACATTTACATCTAATTTTGCTTTCTAATGCACAGTCTGAATCTCGAAATTTAAGATGACAAGGTAAGAACCTTTCCTTTATAAGAAAGAGACAAGCTAGGAAAGCAAGTTGATTGCTGCCAAGCTAAATAGTCTGTGTCTGTCTCTGATGAAGCTGCCAAACTGGAGTTTTACTTCTCTGAAAAATCCTTATTAATCATTACTGCTAAACAAAAGGTCTCCCCTCCTCTCCCACTACACAGTATGAGAACATGCAATGCCCTGTCTCTCCAAGTCTCCTGGAAAGGTTAGCCAAAACTTGCTGCAATTGCGCTGCAACAGCTTCTCTGCAGTTATTCACCAGCCCAGGAACACAGAGTACCCTTATCTTCTAAGGAAGAAAAGGTCACGCCATGTGTCAGATTTTGAGCACAGAACTTTGAGCCTTTTTGTAAGTCTAGATCCCATAAAATCTAATTAAATCCAGCACTGTCACACTGAAGCAAATGAAGCCATGTAACCATATGAGCATTCTCACTAAAACATTAACAGCCCCGCTTGCGCAATACGGTATGACTAACCACATTATTCACCACATGGCTTTCCAACTCATTTACCCTTTCATTACCCAATTAAGATCTAATAACACAATACTACAGTAAGCATTCTAAGACATCAAAATACACATAGAGGTGAAGCATGAGTTCATTTGTTGAGCCAATAAATACATTTTGTTGTTAATATTATTATTTAGAGTTCAAATTAAGGGGATCTTCCTTTTTGCAGAAAAACAAAGTGTTGGAATATGTAATAAAAAGAGCATTGAAACAAGTAATCAGCTGTAGAAAACTCAGCTTCCAACAGTGAAAGTAATATTTAGATCACATTTTGAAAATACAGTAGAAAACAGCAACCTTATGCTCTTTACAGAAGACCAAAGAGGTCAGAGCTGTAACGATAATATAAATTTCCCTGACAGCAGTCTTAGACATTGTGATGCCCTATCATAAGATGTGAGGTACCAGCCATCCCCTCAAACCCATCAGATTTCTTGCCATCTCATACCTGAGCTAAGGTAGCTGATCACATAAGCACTCCACAGCTGTCTCCAGAGCGCTTGACAATTCTGTTTGCACCACAGATGAGCGGGGAAGAAGGGGGAAAAAAAGTTCTGACAGCAACATCTTACTGGCAAAAAACAGAGTTAAATAAATATTGCAGATAGCTTATGAAATATCAGGAAATTAAATAATTAACTGTAATCCAATACACCATTAACAACTGTGTGGCTAAAACATTCAGCTACCAGAAGCCTTGTCCTAAAGCTTCGGATTTTGTTAAACATGCCAAACTCTTCAAACATAAATAGCCCCTGACCGCAGCAATTAAGTGAGTATTCAGTATTCCACAACAGTATGTAAAAGATGTACCAGCACAGCAACCACTCTCAGAAAAACACAAGTTTCATCACTGCAAGGCAGAAGTTATTCCTAAAGACACGTAATGCTCTTTCTAGCAGTCAAAAGTCACTTGTATCTCCCAAACCTACAAAGTTTAGCAAAAAAAAAAAAAGAAAGAAAACTTCATTTTCTCCATCAATAACTATTCTAAAGCAAAGGTCCCAATTCACCCTACTCCACAGCCATGGGAATTTCTGACTAGTCCTATACAATATGCTAAAATGTTTAAGTGCAGAGCTATAAGGCAGTAATCCCCCTTATTTTATAGGCTCGCTTGAAAATTACCCTGCAATGACTGTCAGTTACTAGTGAAAAGCAGGTCTCCTCAACACTCTACGTGATACAAAGCAAGCTCAATTATACGACCTATAATAACCAAAAATAAGCAAAAATTTTCTAAAGAAACACTGGCTGTGCCTGGTGGAAAGCAGTTCAAGCAATTCTGCTTTTCAGCTCATCTGCACACGTGTGAAAATTTTTAACTAACCAAGTCATTCCATTTCCAAGTGAATCATTTACATTTAGGGCAGCAAAATCTCAGATGACTAAACAGTTTTAAAACATGAACATCTCGGGTTTAAAAGGTATCTTTACAAATACATGTTGAATTTAGAAAAGAAATTAGATATTAAAGTAAGCACAGAAAGGGCTGAAACAGTGGGAAAATATTTCCTTTAATCATTGAAATCCAAGAACCCAAGCTTGAACTGAAATATGTCAAATCTCAAAAAATAAATGCATTTTCCAAATTATACGAAAATAACTTCTACAAGTAAAATAAGCATATTTTATTGGTAAGTCAGTCACAAGTCTAAGATTTTTACACTGGAATGTAAACATTTCAGTAGGACCTGTGAGTATTTTATAAGTAAATAATCAGTGTTCGAATAGATAAGGAATTACATCCAGTACAGCAAAAAATCTGCTGCTTAGAAGTGGTCAAATATAAATAAATCGATCATACCTTTGTGTTATTGACTTGATCATTACCCACTTACTGTGAGTTCAGAAACATATGAACACACACCGCATTTTTGTTTCTAGACCATGAGAGCAGAAACAGCAGACAAACAAGCTACGGATCCAGAGCATGCATTTCAGGAACCAACATGCACTCTAAACTGGATTACTTGGGGGATCCATTTTAGTAAGACTAAAATAAGATGTTCCTACTGAAGCTATTACCATTGCCTAGGAAAAGATCATATATCATATGTTTAGCCCTCTAATCATGTAATTGTTGAATAAGCAAACAGTAGTAAGAATGATTATGAAAGGAGCAGAACAAAACCAGTAAAATACTGCAGCATGAGATCAGACTGCGCTCAGCTTCAGTACCACATAGTTCTTGTAGTTAATATACCATTTCTGAAATGAAACTAAAAGGTGCAGGAAGGTAACAGGGATAATTAGGACCACATCAACAGCTTCTGTTCAAGGACAAATTAGATACATCAAAGGTCTTCACCTCAGAAAAGCAATCTGCTGGTAGGGAGACCCACAAAAATTATAGTACCACAAGTGTTAGGAAATGAACAGCAAATTATGATTTTCCATTCTTATGTTGTAGAAATTGCAGAGAAACAATGGAATTATCTAGAAGCCCAGGTTTCAAAATGAGTATTTGTCTCATGATACAGAATTAACTTGCAAAATCCCTTGCCTTGGAATGCTACACAAACTAAAAATAGAAAAGGATTTTTTAAAAAAAGTTTAATTATGTGATCAAAACTTCCAAAGGCTATTAGAAATGACAGTGTAGGTGTAGCCTCCCATTCAGTCCAATCTGACCTGGGATTATTTCACACCTGCTTTAACCTTCTGTTTTCCCTGGGGATCCAATACGGACTGTATCACAGAGAACCACTGTGCTACTGAGCCCTTGATGGGAACCAGCAGCACCCACAAGCTGGTCTCCCTTCACCACCAACTCAACTGGCCAAGTCTCCACATGCCAGCTGTCACAGCAGAGCTGTCAGCCGCCGGTGACACCAGGACAGCAAGAGCTGCCCCACCACAGGGGAAGGGTCTCCCTTCCCAAACCCACAGATGCAGAAGTTTCTATAGCTCAAGACATTTAAAGGAAAACCAGCACATGAAGTTGTATATTCCATATAGCTCAGAAAATCTGAATTACTGTGCCAACGAGCCATGTGCACACTAGTCAATCTGAATTAGAAAATTAAAGTTATCTTAAGCTGCCATGAACTATGTGTGAGGAAAAATTAGCTCATCCATTCACAGGATGACAGACTCCCTGTTACACCATCCCTGCAGTGGGCCCAAGCGCTTCAGTCAATCACTGCGTGTCAGCTTCTATGTGGCAGGTCAAGACACTTTACTCGCTCTCATCCTCCAATGGTTAGATAAATATAATTGAGGTCCTTTTATCTGTGCGTTTTCTTCAGCTTGTTCATGCTAAATCAGCCACACTTCTGACTGCAGCCAATGCAGAGGAGGAGGAGTGCCACAAAAGGCATTTTTAATATTAATTTATAACTCAAAGTGAAACTGTGAAGGTTTTGTGTCAAGCTTTTGTTAAAATGGCAGGTTTTGATAAAAATAATGAGCCTAGAGAAAAGATACAGTAACTTTTTATGGCTGTCAGAACACCAGAAAATCATTTGATCATCCCTCAATAAGCCTAGCAACACAAACAACTTCACTTTCACTTAAAAGATGGGCAGAATCTTCTTAGAGAACTTGCTCTGGTGTCCAGTATAGCAAATGTGGTTCACTTGTAAGAACGCAAGTTTTTCTCCACATAAATATTCTTATTTACTGTATTAGGAATTAATGTTAACATTTGTACATCTGTCTGGTGCAAGTTTCGAGTTGTTCCATAACTCTTTTCTCATAATAGCTCTTTGCAGAACATTACCAGGAACTAACAGGTTTATTTCCCAAATCTGATTGCTTTACGCAAATGTAATCAAATCAGAAGCTAGCTTAACAAAGTCAGATACAAGCTATAAATTCTTTTAAGCACACAGGATACAATATTTTCTGAATTCCCCCACCAGCTAAATACCTTTAAAAACATTCTGCATCCTCTCTAGAGTCTAATACAAGCCACATGTTTCATCGCCCACAGAAGAACTCACAAGATGTTTAAGGAATCTGTCACCATATTCCCTGTAGAGGTGTCTAAACAATTCCAGCTTTCTGGTACGATTTTGTATATACGTAACTAACATTCCTTATGATCATCCAGCACGTAAAGCCTCGTTTTGTGCCTAAATGTTTCCCATGTCTGCTTACTGCAAAGTCTTAAGAGATCCAAGCACAACTTCAGCAGCATGCTCACTCAGGGATTTGGAAGATTATATACAGCAACACAACTAAAGAGATCTCTTTTACAAAAAGTATTTAACTTCACACAATCCTGATCTATATAATCTGTGGCAAAAAATTCCCCAACCTCAAGTACCGTAGAATCAGTTACCAGAACATAATGTTCATATGACAACAATACGTTGACTGGGTGACTGACACTTTTTTTTCTTCAGGTTCTGCTATAGTACTTCTAAGAAAATTCCCTCTCTCAAAATCTCTCTCTTTCGAAACTATAATCTTGACTCCATGGATACATAAGAAAATATGAATCTATGGGCTGGAGGAAAAAGAAAAAAGAGATTATAAAGTCAAGTCAAATATGAGCTAAAAAAGATTTAATGTGAGAATTTATGTCCTTTCCAGCCTGTACCACCAGAGCTACTGGATTTTTAGATTACTTCAAGTGCTTCTTTTGAAGAACAACCCCACCATCTGAAATTGTTACACCATTATACGAAATTGCCACAAATCCAGTCAAGGCTGGGCTCTTCTTTTTCACAGCAACAGACCTGAAGCTTCTCAGACCTACGCCAAAACCTTTAATCTTACTAATTTCAATGTGTGCATATTATCAGTTGTGGGTAATGGGGGGGATCTCAACACAACTGGGGAGGATTTTAGGTGGGAGATTTTTCTGGTCAAAAAACCATTAAGGGATAAAAAGACAAATCAATCAGACTATATATAAGGTTTGGGGTTTTTTGCAAGAACTCCAAGTCAAGTTTTTCAGATCATCTCTTATGAACAGATGCATACTTCCCTGCCTACTCCATCCTCCTGTCACTCGGCATTTAAAGCCTTTTGCTTACACAGATAGTAATGTTTGTCTTTATGGAGGCAGCAGATCAGAAATTAACTGCTATTGCTATGAAATCTCACAGGTGCTATATTTTGAAATTCTGATAGTAATCTCTCAGACATTTCCTTGAACAGAAGTTACCAGGTTCCATTATGACCACTAAAATTAGTAACACATTATTGCTGGTCAGCAACAATATATTATGAATCTACAATTACATGCTCTGTGAGAATTATCAAATACCACTTGATGTGTCTGTAAATCCAGGGGTGCACACATCCAAACTGGTTATTTATACTCGCACTAGACTCAGTGGTGGAAAAGAAAAAATTCAGTTATATAAATATACTTTTAAGTATACCTAGCAAGGAAAATATATTTCTCTAAATACTCAGTAATCGTCCAAACAGACTGTTTCCAGCCTTTTCACCTAATATCAAATAAATCCAAAATTCTTCTATGATAATGAAGATTTATTTAAACATTAATAAATGGAAGCAGTATGTTCAATTCTCTAACAAACCAGTCAAAATACTTGTTTTTTCCACCACCACAATGAGATCTGAATTCCAGCCTGTAGTCAACATTTTCGTCAGTTAGTCCAATATAACACCCCCTAGTACAGAGGGGAGGGAAGGAAAAAAGGAGGAAACAAACACTCATTTCATTACCCGAGACAGACTGCTCCAAACTAGTAAAACTGCTTTGACCCACTAACTACACTGCAAGCACTCACATCAGCATTTCAGCTTCTAGTCAAAATTAAATCTATGGTAATTCAGCACTCAAGCCAAGTCTCTGGCTTAGAATATAATGGATTCAACCTTACTGTACCACCTTCCAGGTCATGAAACGCTGGGGTTTTAATTCAACTTTTTTCTGCTAGCTCTCTTTCCCATATTAATTCCAACTGTTAGCATACCAGTTTTGTTATCTCTTTCAAGATCAGCACGGACTTTCTGCTACAATACAGACAAGTACTATAAACAAACATGCATTAAAAGCCAGAACAAGCCTCTGCATGTATGTTTTCCTTACAAGTTGTACTCACAATCTCAAAATGGATTTTAAGAAAAGGCCACAATGTGCACCCTAATACCAACAGTTTAAAGTAACCTTCATGTAATAATAAACAACCTCCACTGAAATTGTTTGTAGAATCTAGACATTAGGATCAAAAGTGTTCCCATACTCTTAGTGCAGCAAGACACAGAACACTTATTAGTGAGATGTGAAGTTTAACCAACAGCACTTTAACAGTTGATCAATCACACATTCAAAAGATAAAGTTAAGATATGCATCTCAAAATGCTAGTGTTGCCTTTTGGGGTCCTAGTTTATCGATGCATGGAGCTAAGACTATCACCTTCTTCCACAAATACCAAAATCCCATAAATATTCACACAGACAAAACTACTGCTTTGCCATTACTCATGAATGGTTCTCCCACCTAGGAGATTCTAAACTACTGTTTATTTTTAGCCCTGATGTGAAAAAAAAAATGGTCAATTTAAGGGTCTTTTATCTCAGCGAAAGCTTCAAATGAAAGGATAATTACAATCAGTGTCTGTTGAATTAAGTCAGAAATATCTCAAGCCATCAGTAAAGCAGATTTTGTCACCTAGAGCCAGGTAAGAGCTACAGAAATACTGCAAATTCTACTGCAATTAAGCACCTGTTAACTTTATTTAAGCTAAGTTGTCAGCTGAGATACGGACAAAAAGAAAAAGGTGTTCATTATTCAAATAAATTGAGCTCTTGGCTTTCTTGTTACTGTTGTTCAAATCCATGAGGAAAGTCCAATATTAACATCACACTCAACTACAGAGGTAAGAACAGAGATTCCCTAAAACTGTCCTCCCATTAGTTACGTTACGGTTATAGAAATTACCTCCCTCACTCCTGCCGTGATTTTATCCAAAATAGGATCCTGTTAATCACAGAGCGGATGATGCTTCCATCGCTTTCAGATGGCTAAATATATCCTATAGCAACACAGCAGGTCATTCTCTCCCTGAGATTCGGCTGCCCATGAGTGCCAGGGCACAGGCAGGGCTGTCCAGAACGGCCCCCATTCAGCAGCTCCACCAAAGCCACAGTCCTCACCAGCACACACCAGTCTGACGGAACCACCTCGGTTGGGCTGGGAAATCCACAGATGTCTCTCACCTTTCTAAATCAGCTGTTGTTCACCACAGTAAAGCAGCTACAACGATCTACTGCAACACAGCTTGGTGGCGGAAAAAGAGAGCGCAAAAAGTGCATTGCGCAAAAGCAACACATGCTAGACAGCCACGTGGCGGCAAGAGCCTCTCGTCATCTTCTCAACTTTAAACTGCTTGGCAAAGGAACAAGAAAAGTCAAATAAGAAACTACCAGGAAAACAGTCTTCATTCTCACTGGGTCTCATGTTCATCAGAAAATCCCACACCCCTTGGCAGCCCCTCTGCACCTGCAGCACAGCACCCTGTTTGCACCCACTCCTCACAACCAGACACAGCACCAAGCAAACGACAGATAAAAGTAACCAAGTCATCACTCGCAGGAGTTTCCTCTGAATAACTCCTTCAGATTCTACCATTCTTCCTATGGTTTGTTCTGTATTTTCCCAGCTCAAACTTCACCTCCTGCGATAATCTACACAGCAGCATCTTATTTGCATCTTTCTGGAGCTGCACACGTGGCACCAAACAAACAGCTACCGCTATTCCAAGCGGTGGTCTCCTCCAGTAATATTATTTTCTGGAAAAGGAAAGCGTTCTCCGACAAGAACTACAGAACTCCTCATCTCTCTGTAACAGGCTTCTCTTGACATTTGTAGCAGCCTAGCTTACCACTGTAGCTAGAGAAGCTGAAAGCATTTGTATAAAGCCTTCTCTCTAAATACAAGCATTTTATTACGCAGTTTTCCCAGCATCAAGACTCGAAGCCAATTTTGCCTCATGACAGTAAAATTATGCAAGTGTCTACAGGCATTTGAATTACATGCCTCAAGAAGTACTGTTGGAAGCCACAAACCACCTTTCCTCAAATTTCGAAACACACATATTTAAGAGTTATGCCAAACTGATTTTTTCCAGTGTTTAGGTAAAGTTGATAAGGTCACAAATGTGACCCCAAAAGATCAATCATCTATGCAATAACATATTTGGTTATTTACACTCAGTATTTTGCATAAATAAGGCTTCTTCAATGAAATCTATCAAGCTGCAAAAGTAGTAACACAAGAATTTGCAAAGGCAGACAAGTTTCCTGTTGAGAGCTGAAGCATTTGAACAAGTTCAGAGTCCATAATGACTTTTATATTCTTATTGTTCCCTCACTGTCTATGAGAAAATACTCAGTAAAGAAAGAGGCCAGATTTGCAAAAATCAGGTTCTCTTTTTCCACCTCTATTGTGAAATAATACCACTGGAAGTTGACCTCCAGGACTGTTTATACAGGGATTATACAGAAACATTTCTATGTAATGTATAACAAAGTACACAGCGTCTGACTATACAAACCAACAGAACTTCCTTGGCCTTTCCAAGTCTTGAGTTTGAGCAATGCCAACACTATTAAGTGACAACAGTTTCCAGTATGCTCATGTTGACATTGCCTGTTGGGAGTTGCTTGTCACAAGAAGGGGTCACAGTCCATGCATCATGTCTGGCAGCTACTGCGGGTTCGCTTTTTCCATGCTCAGTCCTCATTTTCTTGCCCGTACTTAATCCTTCTGTGTTCAGCCTTAACTCACGGCTGAGTCCTGTCTTGGTCAGTCAACTTGCATTTCAGAAGCTTCTCAAGATTAAACATCACAGTCACGCTGACTGGAAGTAGACTTACTAGTGTTACAACATCAAACCTGAATCTATAGCAGAAATAATAGGATGAAATTCACCGTACACAGGATTCTAAAGCCCAAAGCTGAAAAGCAACCACAACTACAGAAATTTTTAATCCCATGACTCACAATATTTTTTAAAAATGTATTGAGTTTGTGAACTACACCAGGCCCTTCTTATTACTCAGGTAACTTGTCTCTCCTTCAAATCCTACGGAGAAAGAACTAAAGATGAAGGTGAAAAAATAACTTCACAGTCTGGAATGAAATGCTTTTCATCGCCTCCAACACGAACCTCTGAACTGTGGCAGGCCACTGTAACAAAGCCAGGATCACTGAGGCTCTCTTGGATTGTCCTACAGACACACCCAGGAATGTGACACACGCCAAAGCCGAAAGCTGCTCACTGACCCCGGCGCAGGAGGGGCCACAGCAGGCGCTGAACAGTTCCTCAACACTGGAATAACACATTTAGGCAGGTTTGCTAGAAATAATCTAGTTCTGTGGATGCAGGAGGAGACTAGGAGACCCAAATACTAATTACAAACCGAGTAAAGGTTCAGCAACATGAAATTAAGGAAAAAGGGGCAATTCAGGAAGTGGCCAACTTTAATGCACACGGCCTATGCGATCAGAACTCTCATGAAAACAGAGTAATCGAGAGAGATAAGCCTGTGGAAGAAATCAAGGGTTTGGTCTACAAGACCAGCTCCCCTGTATATTACATTCTGATGCATACAATCCTGTTACTAAATTTATCTTTTCTGGACAAAACAAGCAAAATTTGCATGAAAAAATACATTAACTGGTAGCAGACTGCCTTGTAACGTAAGACATACAGATGAAGACAAAACACGTGTTTGACATACTGCCAGGCTAAGGAGGTCAGAGGTTTGTACTGCAAAGCCCATTCTGCAGCAAGAGGCAATTCCGTGCTTCCTCTCTCAGAGAGGGGCTATAAGACAGAGTTGTTCCATCTCATTCCTATCCTGCTTCTGCAGTGAAAAAATCGAACACAGGCAAACTGAATACACGTTTTATTAGAACGAGCTTCTATAATTCCTGATGTAGTGGTAATTTCCAAAATAATTGAGATTAATCTTTACAAGTTTCAGTATTTGAAACAGCACGAGTTAATACTTGGACACTGGTGCTGAGCAGGTAAGCCAATTCCATCCTTCCTTATTATCTAATAAGGCAAAAGATCCAAAAATATTTGAATGATCAGATAAATTAACTTCAGAGAACATACCTAACTTCTGCCCGTGCTTAAGATCATATTCATAGATGAACATACATATGATCTGTTCCATTTTTTGCAGTTTAATTGTTTTTACTCCAGTGTTTAGGCTTTTTCATTTGTTTGTTGGGAGGAGATTATGTTTTTCTACTAAGAATATTTTCACTTTTCAAAATATTATCTGTAGTTAAGTTACTTTTCTACTAGAAGGACTTTTGTAAATTTTGTTACTGTTAAGGCCCTCTTCTGGAAGCCACCCTTGACTTCTGAAACAATTAAAATCTGAACAGATTTAGAAAATAATCTTACATTTCACAAGAGTCATGACATCTAAAGCAAGCTTGTAAATTTTTTTTCCTAAAGGGGTAGAGGGGCGGATATTGTGCAGGACAAGGATATTTGACATACTGATTTCCCTGGTGCTGGATAGAAGGTTAGAGAGCATTCCTAAAGTATTGGGTAGTCTTGAGGTTCAGAGTAGGAGGCTATATTTCCTGCTGGATAATAATGTTGCATTACACAATAAAACAGTTCCGTTGGTTAAATTAAAATAGCTACAACATGTGAAGTTCTCAGCAGAGCTCCCCTTCTCTCTGAGGGGAGACTCCTCAAGGTACCAAGGGAGCTGCAATACACCAGCAAGGGAAATGACTGAACACCTCTGTAAAACCTAAGCATCCCAGGTTGATGAATATTATTTGAAGTTAATCCATGCTCATCCCAGTGCAAAATCAGGGCCAACTACTCTGGCTCTAATTCTCCTTCATACAATTGTTTTTGAAACGAAGAGAAAAGAAAAAATGTGCTTTTTGAAGATACAGTTACCTACAGATTACAGGAGCAGGCAATGTGTGTCTGTATTACTGACTATACATTACATCCTAGGTCTCAGAAGAAAAAAAAATTAAGGAAATAAGGACGCAACCATGAGTAAAAATAAATTATTTCCTTGTTAGCACAGCTACTGCTAAGTGGCATCTTATCTAGCTTTCAAAGTGGCTAATTATTGATAGGCACCACAGAAGAAATAATTTGTAATAGAAATCTGAATATCAATAGCATTATGGATCAGCTTACTGCATATCATGTTTAAAAGCAAATCCAAGCAAGGCTCAAGTCTTCAAACTAGAGAAAGATTCAAATTTATCTATTAAATACAATATTAAAAAACCCCAGTGTATACTTAACACATTTCAAAGGTTCAAGCTGTTTCAACATGTCAGTAACCAGCAACTAATTTTCTGAATCTATTTTAAGTGGTTAAAGATTCCCACTATGAGTACAATTATAAATACTGTTTAAAGGTATCACTAAATTTAAAGGTTTTGGTAGAGGTAAGTTCAGAGAACTTGAAAAGCAGTTCTACACAATGTTCTCTGCCACATTAGCATGCACATTTTAAAAAGGAATAAACTTCCTAAGGATGCCTTGTAATTAATTTACAATCTTTCCTACAATCTCTCAAATTTTAAAACTCACAAAATCTTAAGGTAAAAAGATGTGGTATTCAGTTTTTAAGAAACGAAGGGTAAGTTCACAAGTTTAGTTCAGGGAGTAAACACATTACTCAACTGGTCAAAGAAAGCAAAACTGACCGAGAGTACATTATTGTCCCTAATTCAATCAGAAGAGCTAACAAATACCTCCTTTAACATTTTTAATCCACTGCACCCAGTATTTGATAAAGAAAAGCCTTCTATGAAACACTTGCTTCTACCAATCGAATTAAGTTGTTGGTTTCTATAGTACTTAACATTTGGAAAAAAATGTCTGTCATTTAGGAAGTCCAGTGATTACTGCCCACAGAGACTCGGCCAGTTACAGTACACACAAATAAATCCAGACAATACAGTTCTCCAAAACTCAGAGCATGAACAGGTAAACCTCTGCAAGAGACAGTGTAAGGGGACAGGATACCCAACAGGGAGGGCCCAGACAGCTTTCCTTCTGGGTCAGGTACACTGCAACATTCCTGGAAAACCTAAAGAAAATAGACATGGCCTTATGTCAAAATAAAGGCTACATCCAAGGTACCTAACTCGGATCTGTAAGAGTCCACACAAACTGAAGCCATCTTCATCTGTCTGGTTTTGTGCAGATTTCGGTAGCACCTGCATCAGTTCAGAGACATCTGACTCCCAAACAAACATTTTGTAAGAGACTAGTACAATCATAACGCATTAGGACATTGCTATTAGAAGCAGCAGTTATCTCCTGCTATGGAAACTTGCACAGCTTATCGTGACTACCTTGTATTACATTGCACCAGAAGCAGCATTGGTACTGTCTACGTGAATGAAAAATATAATCTACTGAACCCTTTTGTTGTTGTTGTTGTTGTACAGTCAACATGCTCATAAAATCCTTCCTTCCATGACAGAAAATGGAAACCAGTGCTATCTAGAAAGCAATAGGAGTCCCCTCTTGGGTACAACAGTTCAAGCGGGATCTGTAGTGATACCATGCCTCTTCTGCAAAACCTGAGCAATCCTACCAGTGGGACAGGCCACCACAGGTTCCTCACTCTCTGCAGATGCCTCATTTCCCTCTGCATCTTCAAGACTCACTGATAACCTAAGAAAACTTGCAAAATCAACTGGTAAGGAGCAGGGTAACATCCAGAATGAAAACATTTAAATGGCCTTTTATGTAAACTGCATAGTATGTTTGGTTCTACAAATTGCATCGAGTGTTATTTGTGAATCCTGCTTTCACCCATGGCATCCAAGTTTGTCGTATGACTGACACAGGTACTTTACTCTTCAGCACGCACCTATAAAAACTAACTGTCCCTAAGAAGGGATCTCCAGGCCTACTAATCAGACAGTTACAAGCCTCGACAGCAGAAAGTTTCAGCCTGTTCCAAAGGAGCGTAACACTTAATGGAAGCATGGAGGCCTACAATTACATAGTTAAGTCCCAATATACAACTTTACAAGATTACAGCTGGAAAAATTCACCTGTCCTGAGAAGAAGCCAAAGGCAGAAGAGGGATTAAGACAGTCACGAAGACATTACCAGAATTTCACACATCAGCCTTGAATTACAGAAGTTGCTGCCATACTTTATCCCCCCTCATCTTCCCACAAATATTCAGTCAACATGGTTTCCCTAGACAGTAAAAACTGAAGCAAATATCTACAAATACTTACAAATAGAGTTTTTTTTTTTTCTGTTGTGTTTTGGCTTTGTTTGTAGGTTGTTGGGTTTTTTTTCCTGCAGGAGTGTTGGTTTTTTGTGGGTTGTGTGTGTGCGTGTGTTTTGTTTCAGTTTTGCTTTTCTAAGTCAGAACACAAAAAACAATATTTTATTATAACTACCAGGGTTGTTTGATATACACCAGCTCCTGCATTTTTGCTCGGTTTTCTTAAATAAACTTAATAATTACATCATGCCAAGTACAAGCTAATGCTTGTACACTGGATTAAAAGCACAGGAGCCTGTATGGCTGTATGAACCCTGTACAAGCTGTTACTGGGTTTAGAGAGATCAAGTAATAAGATGCACATGTCCTAGAAGAGAGGGGACTAATTATCCATCTGAAAATCAGCGAGCACCCAGCTGCACAGACCCTGCTTCACCACCGAGAGCAGAAGAGCGAGGATTCCCAGCCAGCAGCTCTGACTGCAGGAGGTACCAGAGCTGCCACCCGCTAAGATGCGCCACCCTCACTAAACACGCTGCTGCCTGACAAAAAAGTTCACTACAATATACATACTTCTTTTTCTAGATATCTTCTGTAAAATACCCCATCTCTTTTTCAATTGCACAAGCAATTATTTCATAAGAGCACTCCTCTGGATTATTACTTCTCTTCTCACATTAAGGTGTTAAGCAGCCCCAAATCAGCAGAAGAGTACAGTTGTAACTGGAGAAGAGATTTTTGCCTTGCAACTGTATCAAATTTAACCTTTTGAAAGAATCTTTAAATTCAGCACCTCAATCTGAAGACAAAGATTCAGAGCCCAATCTTAACACTGAATAATTAATTTTCGACAACATATGCTTTTTTTTAACTACAAAAAGGATTTTTCAGGTTCCAAATTCTGACTACCTGTCCACAGAAGAGTAGCATCATCATGAATTTATACCCACACACAAAAATTGAATAAGTGCTTTCAAATAGCGTTATTTGAGGTGATAAATTACATCTGAATTTCAGGCCCTTGAGAGAATTCTCAATATAAAAAAAAAGCATAGAAAAAAAATGCACAAGCTATACAGTAACAAGATATATTTATTACATAGGGGATCATCAGCAATTTGAGGCTTGTTTTGTTTTTACATAACCAAAGCTATTAAGATCATTATGCACCACCTACTGTACATTCCACATCTAATGTATTTGATCAGCTCAGTTTACCAGCTGGTATAAAAGGCTTTATCACATCTGCAACCTTTTCTGCAAGAAGGAGGCACATTTTCATCTAAACTGAGCTAAGCAGGATGAATGGGATTAAAAAGGAAACATAACTGAGCCTTACTGGTGTTTTATCTCTCAAGATCTCATAAATAGTGATCTAAAGTTCATCATGGCATCTGCTTAACCGTATCAAAAGACTGGCAAATTCACCTTGAAAAAAAAGTTTGATGAGCTTCTGTGAAAATCCAACGCAAGTCTAAAATGCTTTTTGCTACGGTAAGAAAGAGTATGTTAAGCAAAGCAAGCCCCTCCTTCCATTTGTATGGAGGTTGTGGAGGTGGGAAGGGCAGAGCATATAATAACACTTTAATATCAGTGCTTTAACTTTCTGTCAATGACACAGAAAAAGTACAGATGTACTACATCAATCTGTAAACTGAAGAATAGAAGTTGATGTAAACAACACTGGGGAATAAAACAATTTGTAAGACTCTTGAGGGAAAAAATGCTTCCTGAGGATTCACAAAATCATCAGTCCCATTTAGAAAGTGGAAGTGAACCTGATAAACCTGAAAAGATGCAGTTTTAATCCCAAACTGAAGTATACTGTAAAAATTTACATAGACTGCAATTATGGTTGCCAAGGAAGAAGAGGAGGAGAAGCAGCAACTATTCTTCAACTTGAGAATCCAAAAGCAATTCTTAGAGTTACAGATTTAAGTCAAGTTTTAGGCAACACCATCTGACCACTACCCAAAACCTGGGGCAGCTGAGGCAGTGACTGACTCCACAATGACATATTTATAGCACACAGAACCCACACACCACTACTTACTCTATAATTAAACACCAAAACAAGATGCTATTATGAACACAATGTCTCTGACAACATACCACATTCAGATGGACACTGAAATACCTTTTAGATAACTGAACTCTATCTAATCTGGAATTGGCATTTCCTGGCCAATGATGACTAACTCTTCTAAGCTATCATTAACTATCAGGAAATATCCACCCCCAACATCAATTACTATTTAAACATATAACAAAGTGTTATGTTTTGGACACATCCACTCAGCAAAATAGCCTACAGACAAATGTCAGGAAAAAAAACGCTTTCCACTAGACCTCAGGCAAGCAAAGTACAAGATCAAGTCGTAATACTAATAGCAAAATGTAAATTAAGGTCAGACTTCAGCTCGTTTAACATGTAAAGATTCACTGCAGAATGCTGCTGGACTCTAACACAGTTTGATCTCACTCCATTCACCCACGCACAAAAATGCTTCCCGAATTAAATCGATCCAAATCACTCCTATGCTTTGGATTATGGGTTAAAGAAGAGCTCAGACTGGTACTGTATGAACTTCGTACAGCAAGGATAAAGCTCTTTGGAGAGCCCAGCGCCGCTTCGCTGTGCCCCTGCTCCATCATAGCTTCCCAGGGGGGCTCCCCTGGCCCCGACCAACTGCAGCCCCCAGCAACCCACGCAAAGGAGAGAGATGGACCTCAAACTGCAAACTCCAGCCTCAAGGAGAATTCAGGCCTTTTCATCTCCATTTCATGTTCCATTAAAAACAGCAGAGAACAGAAAGCACATCTCAGCTCAAAAAAAAAAAAATTGTATCAATCCAGTAAGTGAAAGGCAACATCACATTTATATTCAGGAAGGCTCAGGAGTGGACAATTGTCCTCTTCATGTCTGTAGAAACCAAAATTAAAGACTCTCAGCAGGAAAGTCACAGCTATAATCCCCTCTTGCCCATCTCCCTGAAGGTACTGATTGAAAGTTTTCACCACAGTAGTCAATACACCACTATGTTGTGAATATTAAACCTAATCCAAATAGCCTGCTTGCCCTGCCTCCCATGACTACCTCTCCTATCCTTTCCCCCCCTTTAAAGGGAAAGAATTTGTTTTACAGCTGCCACAAGTGCACCAAAATTACATCTAGTTTACTTAGAATTACAAAATAATTATAATCCCTGATGAAATTGCTAGGTGCTATTACTATATCATTTTTCTATTAAAATTCAACATATTTATCTTAAATTGCCATGTGGCATTCTGCAAGTCAGGCACTTCTTAACTAAATCCTAGTTTTCTAGCAAGTATCAATACTTAAAACTTCTACATCCGAGTAAGCCTGTGGCGTTGTATCAACAATGATTTTGTTTCAAGGGACATTCTGGTCAGGAGAGTTTTCTGCCTGAACAGAGCAGCTTTTGCAGCTTTTTTCCTTTTCTTAATCATGAAAAAAAAAATCAAACCTCTTATGGAAATTGATATTCAGTCCCAACCCTGCTCCTAAAAGAGCTACGCACTTATCAAACCATTGCATTAGATCTTTTGGCAGCCCTTTTAGTCGTAATCAGAGATCAGATTTACATTCAGGTCTTGGAGGGGAAGAGGGGGACGGATGGACAAAAAAAAAGCCAAACACACAACCACCACCAAACACCACCACAGCACAGCACAACACACACACAGCACAACACACACACAGCACAACACACACACAGCACAACACACACATCCCCTTACATAATTTCATTTTAAATTACAAAGACAGCTCCTTTGCACTCATCTGAAAGCACGTTATAGGTCATCAGTAAAATGGGATTCAGCTTTCTTGGAGAACACTTTCAGGATCTGTTTTCTAGACCAGCACCCCATAAGCAGAGTGCTACACCTGGGAAAACACATTAAATTGCTGGTTCAGAATTCAGCGTGCAGGCCAGTGAGCAAATAAGCCCAATCTTCATTAGCTGCATTCCTTGTGTCAAGTAGCTCTTGGAAGTGTTACATCCATGCGACTGAAATTAAACTAGTGACACTTCTTCAAATCAGGCCAGCTAGGTAAGGAGCAGCAGTAATAAAAGTAATCCAGAAGCAGCACTCGCCTCATGGCTCCATAAGGACATAAGGGAGGTGCTCCACAGAAAAAATTCACAGGGAGATTTCCTGTGGAAAACACAGCTTTAAAAACAAACAAAAAAAAAAAATCCTCCCCAACCCAGTCCTATAATTTCACTATGAAGTTGTTTACCAGTCATTCTACATAGATGTGAAGGATGTATATTAAGAGTTGGGGGGGAGAAAAAAAAAAATCCCCTTCAACATTCATATTGCTACGTTTAAAACAGCTGTGTCACACTGGGTGAAACAACCTGCTAAACTGTATCAACAAAGCATGGGTAGACTTTTAAACTGGCAAGTACAAAGGTCTTCAAGAAATGGAGCTTTCACGTATCACAGCTTTGCACACACTCCAGTTTACAACGTGGACTTTGTAAAGATTCAACAATCTGAGGAAGCGGTGAAGCTCATACCCCTCTCCTCTGCAGACAATCGCATATCAAAGGTGCATCATTGTTTAAAATGGCTCCAGTCCTTAAGGATGAAGATCTATTCCCTGTCCTGCCCTGACCTCCAGAGAGGGACACACTGTTCACCAAAACATCCTGTCAGGAAAGCAGTAACCAGCTTGCAAATTTGGAGATCAGGATAATAAATACACTTTTGCTAGTTACTTATTTCGGCTTCCAACAAATTATTGTCTAAGAACACTGAGGCTTTTCTAACCAAGTCTTGCCCACTTCAGAAATCCTGGTGAACATGTCCACTCCTGCAGCTGGAGGGAACTGGGAACAATCCATTTGTTAAGCTCTTTATCTGGTGGACTTGTGTGAAAGCTTTCATTTGTTAGATCCATTCGGTTCTGAAGTGACATATTTCCTGAAATGGGTTTAGCAGAACAAAATATTTATTTGCTATTTCTTATGATATAGAGATTTGGAATTTATCAGAATATAGTCCAAGTCTGTTCACTAAGAAAAACCATATTCATCTGTTTAGGAAAGATGGGATGTTTAATTGTTTTTGTGACTTATTCTGCGTTTTCTTTTTTAGCACTACATTCCCTAGACCTGTGGGGAGATGCCCATGACACAAGGAACAAAGTCAACAAATATTTTCATCAGGCTTATTTTCCCTGTTTCTTAGTACTGGCACCAAGTCCTTATAGAACAAGCTGTTTAGGTCAATAATAAACTGCAGGATTCCTAAAGCAACTGGTAATAGTTTACCAGTTTCCCTCCTAAGTAAAATTACTGCTTTACTGATCACAGTATCACAGAATGTCAGGGATTGGAAGGGACCCCGAAAGATCATCCAGTCCAATCCCCCTGCTGGAGCAGGAACACCTAGATGAGGCTACACAGGAATGTGTCCAGGCAGTTTTGAATGTCTCCAGAGGAGATTCCACAACCTCCCTGGGCAGCCTGTTCCAGTGCTCTGTCACCCTCACTGAGAAGACGTTTCTTCTCAAATTTAAGTGGAACCTCTTGTGTTCCAGTTTGAGCCCATTACCGCTTGTCCTACCACTGGTTGTCAAAAAGTCTTATCTTGTCAAGTACACAATTAACAGAAAGACTGGCCCAGACTACTTGAATGACTAATTCAAACGTGGCTTTACTTTTTTTTTGTTATTAGACCTTTACATTTAGTTATCATTTCTCCCCAAGATGGAGCACTGATCTTTACATTTTTCTCAAAGTTTATGCAAATGGCGAACATCGAGCAAAAAAGCAACATTGTTTCTTTTTTTTTTTTTTAGTAAAATGTCTACTGAAAACTACAGGAATGCTTCATTCAGTGAGATTTGGTTTTGTGCTATAAACCTTGAAAAAATGTTTACTGGACTCAGTTGGATGAGCTTGCTCTCATATTTACTTCAATTACAAAGTGTCAGTTTGCACTTCTAGATACTTGAATTTGAAACTGAGATGGGGAAGAGAAAAAGCTGGCAGAAGAGCTCTCAAACAGTTAATATTTTTTCCAGTTCTCTCTCTTAATACGTTATATTAAAATAACAGCTAAGAATTTTTGAGGGTCAGAATGTCATTTTATCAAATAGCAAAGAGAATTGTGCAAGTGACACACAGCCAAGTCACGAAGTCAAATTTGAGCTTGCATATATTAAATCCTAGTTCAAACAGTGAAGCACAGTTACACACTATACTTTTTACACAATGGCAAATCACACAATCCAGACTCAATAAACCAGATGTCAAGATTTACAGATTCTGGTTACATTGTTTTTAATATATACACACCCTTTTCCTATAAAGCAAGATTGAGATATCTATTTTTCAGGAACTAAAAGTATTGCTAAATTCACAAATAATATTTTAAATAGTGATAAAATGTGTTAATAGATGGAAAATAATCATAAACACAATTTTTTAATAAAGTACAGCTATATTATGAGCTGCTAACTGAGCTTTGTACAAACTTCCACAAAAAAAAAATTCAAAGAGTTGTTACAAAACTGTTTGGCTTTCTCTGTATTTTTAGGATTCATCTTAAATTGCACTGAGCAAGATCTAAGCACAAAAGTTAGCTCTTGAGGTCCAATTTCAGACTGAGGAAAGTCAAAGTAAAAAAAAACAACAACAAAACAAAAATCAAAAAAATCTTGGCTGAATTTTTATAACCTCCTGGACTGCTTAACTGCTTGTAATGCTATGGTTCACATATTATTGTGTCATAATTACCCCTATTTTAAATGAGAAACCACCTCTGGTATAACACTTCTTAACTGCATTGCCACTTCAGAATCTTCAGCAAACTATGCAGCAGTCACTCTTCTGCCCATATTGGAGAGCTGACTACAATCCCTTTAAAAAGAAAATGAAGCTCATTTGATTCCTGCTTGGATCTAGACATCTGGAATCAAGTATATACATGAGGAAGAACCACAAAGCTGCAACTGTATAAATATTTTTCTTATCAATTCCCTGCCAAGAGCATCTCAAAATCCTAAGACTAATTTAATATACAAGAAATAAAACTAAGGTCACATAGGGTTCTAGAATCTAGGTACCCACATTTGGGGTAAGTGAGATGTATTCCAGGGCCAACACACAGTCTCATCTTGGATCAAATTTTCCAGATTTTGTTTCCTATGAACTTCTGGGGTGGAGCTGGTGTGTTCTTAAATTGGCGTAACGATTATCACTGATTTTATCACAAGAATTTCTGGCATCCACTTCAAATAACAATCCAGCAGACAACACACATTCCAGCTTGCATTATTAGGATTAAAACAGGAACCTCTTTCCATTGACATATTCCTTCCAACAAGGATTATCTAAGCAATTGCCAAACTGATTGCAATTGATTGCAGTATGATGATGCATAGGCACTGAAGTGTATCTGTCAACAGAAAATGCTGCAGCAAATTTAAGTCTTCAGAAGTTTGATTTATAAATAAGCTTGAGAATGCCCCTTTAAAAGTGGTTATAAAACAGTACCTTGGAATACATAGTGCATATGGAACAATATTTCTAGATTCAGTACACTAAGAGAGATTTTTGTTTTGGTTTGGTTTTGTTGTTTGTTTTTTTGTTGTTAAACCTCCAAAACCTCCAGTCAACCAGCCTGCCTTCTGCCTTCTCATACAAACTCCTGATACTAGTGCAACTTCATTATCTAAATGAATACACGTGGATATCTAGCACTGATGCACTAATAAAATGCACTCCTAACTCTGCCAGATCTACCAAGCCAACCTAAGTAAAAAGATAACCACAGAAGCCCATGAAGGTGTTGTGTGTATAGATGAACTTCTGCGTGAGGTATTAGTGGCACCAAGTTAAAATTTTTCTTTGCATAATCACATTAATCAAGTTATATATATATATATATATTTTATTTTGGCTTAACTATGTTGTTGAGTATCTCCATTCTGGAGACTACCTGTGATTTAGAAGCTTGTGATGGCCTTTTCAGTCATACACCACCATTGATGAAAGAACAAAGCCACAGACGGATGTCAAAGTCTCAGACCGTGATAAACATGTACTACAACAGACTAGCACAAAACCCTAAATAACAGAAACTGGTACCTTAGTCTTTTTATCAGAAAAGAGCATCATTGGTAGCATATAGCTATTCCAAGTTTTTTTCCTGAAGCTTGTGAACTGTTACCTGCTTCTAGGATCAGATGCAGCACTGACGCTACAAAACTGTTGCTTTTCTCTTCTTCAAGCAAGTGTAGTCACATTAGAATTTTGTTTCATAAGGTTTATTAAAACCTTCCATAGTTCACACAACTCCCACTATTAATATGCAAGTTTGGGTGTGATGATCAATCCAGATCATCATCTTCAAGTCCTTCTTTTGGACTCCAGTTTCTTGTACCACGTGCTTCATATGGCTACGTAAAAGGTGCTTAATATACACCCCAAGAGTTCTATTAAAGCTGTTTTGGTTACCCATAAACATAGACAACATCAGGAATCTGTTCCTGGCACTCCTCTTAGCCTTCATACTCAAAGACCTTGTTTCTTCACAATCCAATTTTGTGTAACCATTAAATCCACCTAAAAACAAACAAACAAACACACACACAAAAAAACCACACAACACCAACACATTTCTAGAGACGAGAATTGCAAACCAAGACTACATGAACATCTGAAATATTGGAAAAGATGTGCTTCAACAAACAATAATGTAAAGTGGCAACACTTGTTCCGAAGACTTAAAGACAGACGGACAAGATGCCGCATTTTAACAAATAACTTACAAATGGCATGCAACTTGTGGCAGTAGAACTCACATTACAGACTGTGGGTTCAGTAACACCAGGCTACACAGCAGCAACCCTGGAAGTTCCCAAGGGGAAAATCATACATAAGCTGTGATTAAAACCACTTTCACATTCCTCGCTTCACTGAACTCTGACATCAGGTAACATAAAATAATGGTCCAGAGCTATGAAAAATCATCTCCTTGACACTTCAAGTACTCTTAAAATAAGTGTTTTAGTTTTGTTATCACATTCTTCTCTAGGATAGCTTCTCTTCGATAGCTCTGTCCAAACAGTTGTGCATATTTTTAGTCTAATCGCCACACTTAAATGGCAGGATGCTGCCCAAGCCTGAGTACAAGCGGCCTGCCAACAGCCAGCAACAGTACGAACAGTGAAGTAGGGGGATGGCGGTGCTGGAACGCAGATACCCTGCTAGAGCAGGTTTGCTTGTTGAACCTTTTTGAACAGGAGACTCCTGTCAGCCCATTTCTTCAGCCTGTCAAGGTCTCCCTGAATGGCAGCACAACCATCTGTTGTGTCATCTACTCCTCCCAATTTTGTATCATCTGCAAACCTGTCGAGGTTGCACTCACCCCATCATTCAGGTCATTAATGAAGATGTTAAAGAGACCAGCCAGATTATCAGCCCCTAGGGTACATCAAGGGTAGTTGGCCTCCAGCTGGACTTTGTGTTGCTGCTCACAACCCTTCAACCAACATCCAGCCAGTTTGCAATCCACCTCACTGTCCACTTTTCCAGCCTGTATGTCATCCAGCAAGATTGTCAGTGAGGATGTTAAGGGAGAAAATACCCAGAGCATTGTTAAAGCCAAACAATATCAACTGCTCTTCTCTCATCTATCAACCTAGTCATGTCACCACAAAAAGCTCAACAGGTTGGTCAAGCATTATTTTCCCTTTGTAAACCTACAATGACTATTGCTCATCATCTTCTTGTCCATCATATGTCTGGAAATGGCTTCACAGGAGAATTTGCTTCATCATCTTCCCAAAGATCAAGGTAAGGCTGATCAGTCTGTAAATCCCCAGACATTCTTGCCCTTCTTGGAGGCAAGAGTGACATTTGCTTTCTTCCAGTCCTCAGGAATCATCTTTTCTTGTCACTGTCTTTCAAAAATAATTGACAGTGGCTTTGCTATGACATCAGCTCTCTCAACACTCACAGATGCATTCTGTCAGGTTCCACAGACTTCCTCAGAGCAAATTTGTTTAAAGGTTCCCTGACTTGGTCCTTCTCTGCCAAGGGTAAGTCTTCATTGCTCCAGCCTTTCCCACTAGTCTCTGAGGCCTGGGACTCCAGAAGGCACATCTTACCAATAAAGATCAAGGCAAAAAAGGCATCAAGTTCCTCAGCTTTTTCTGTGTTTTCCCCAGTCTTCCTTTGGCTTCTGATACACTTGCAGAAGCCTTTCTTGTTGCCCTTCAGGCCTCTGAACACTTACCTGAAAAATGAGCTTTCAGAGCCACTCCCAGTCATATCTTTTCTACATTCCATCACTGTCATCCCTCCCACACAAAGGTGCAGTTAATTTCATATTCAAAAAGTACAAAATAAGGGAAGGGGCACTTCTTGAAAAACTTATTATTGGGCATATTCTAACTTAAACATTGTAAAACAATACAAACAAATCAAGGAAACCCTAAGCAACTGGTTAGAATTGGCTCCAAATTACTACTCTATCCTGCTTAACCTTACAACACAAGTCTCATGCTAATGATGGCTAAGTTTGCTCCTGCAGTCAAAAATAGAGAGCCTGACTGACAGATGTGATAGGCAGTGGAATGAACGTGATTAGGTAGGGAGACAGCTGTCTCCTCAGCAGTCGCACAACTTCCCTGTTTATAACTGTGATGAAAGTGAATTGTTACTTTCAGGAAACTGAAATGATGCATCCCTGTGGTTATGTATTCCGGTGTTTTAGAACATAGAGCTCTTTCATCTTGTGTATCAACCCATACCTTACAGCCTGCCCTGCATTTCTAGGGCACAGCACTGTCATATATATCTGAAGAGGTGAAGTGTCAAAACAAACAATTTACAGAACTCACTAGGCCTGGATAGTATGCATTAAAGAGCTCTGACTGTACACAGCAAATATGCACATACTGAGGGCAGTTTTTATGCCACAGGACAGGAAATGTTGCACTCGCTTTTCAAGAGTGGTAGAAGCGGTTCTGACACTTAGTTATGAACCATACTTCAGGGTGATACGCTGGCTTAAACAAAGTGTCCCAAACTAACAGGAGCAGTGAAAGCTCCAGAGAAGCACAGAATAGCTGATATTAACAGCTTGACATCTATTAAGACAGATGAAAATGAGATCATCTTTACACTTACAAAAAACAATGTATTCCCAAACTTAAGGGTCAAAATAATTTATTATTTTGAGACAGGCTAGTAAGTGGGACAAACAAAATCTCATTTTGTAGAAATCTAAATACACTGTAGTTGTCATTCAGAATTCTTGTCAACTACATTCAGCCAAGTTGTTTAAAGATGAAAACCATACTTGGATTTTCAGAAAGCTTCTGACAGAGGGTGATAAGTATTATGTATCAGAAACTAATTCTCAGGGTGACAAAACGTAGCTATAGGACTCCACACCAGCATCTTCTCTCCCTGAAGTTCACAAGCCATCAGTCTACACGTAAGTGTGTACATGGCTTTCACTAATTAATACAACTTGAATGTTTCCTTCCTACCATTCCTCTTGCTCCTATACGTGGGTATATGTTGTGTCATGCTGCTGCTGTTCTCTCAGGCAATCTTCTCCGGCTGGAGGCATCCCAGCCACTCTGTGACACAGGACAACTGAGAAAGGCACAAGGAGTCTGAATAACTGTAGAAATGGCAACAAAAGAAAGATTAAAACAACAGTATATCCTTAACCAGTTCCCTACAATTCACTGGCTCCCAAACTGATTCAACAGGTTTACCAAAAAAAGCCTTTGAACAAAACTTTAATTAAGTCTATCCCAAAACAAGCACTCACTCTGGCTCAGTGCTCTAGGTAAAATACTCCAGTGCATTTACAAGTATAATCAGTATAGCCCAGTCCTCTCTCTTTCCAACACAAGTACTGCTATTTTTGTTGAACCCCAAACCACACTGACACTGAAACAGCCAGCAATGCAGCTGTTTCATCTGCTTCTACTGATTTCCTCAACCGGACCAACAAAAGCAGCATGGCAGACAAAGAAACGTTGGGAGTGGTACCTTCAGAAACAAGACAGTGAAGTTTTTTCATGTCTAAATGTGGTAGTGAATACAAAGATCTGCCTGAGCAAGTATTTTTACTAGTGAAAACGCATCAAACCTGTACAAATCAATATTTAACCTATCAGATTCAAAACTCCATTGAATAGATACTAAAACAAATGAGCAAAGAAGAAAAATAAGTTCCTATGAAAATTAGTATTGTTTATTTAAATTGCACGCATGTACTAGATACCATTAACTTCCACACATTCAAAGAGCAAAGTTGGATTACTTCTCAATACAAGAAGTGAAAATCCAGGTATTAATGTAAGACCCAAGACAGCTCATGCCTCCCTAAAGGCCAGCACACCCAAAGCTGTGTCTGTATCAACACAATCCTGACCAAGTATAGGAAAGCCTGACTGGAAACACCACTACAGGTCACACTGCTCAGCATTTATGTCTAAAGTGGCACCCAAGCACAGAAAGCAGAGTCTGCTTTGTACAAGTTATTTCTGCAACATCCAAGGAAAAAGTGTGCTCAATTGACAAGAAGCATTTTATTAAAAGATTTTAAAATAACTATTTTTCTCCAGAAACTGGGAGCATTCAGTAATTCACATAGGGAGCTGTATTAGAGTCACAGTTTTCAGAAAAAGCTTCAGCACAGCAAGGCAGAAAGTTCTTACTGGGATGCACAGATCAGACACAGCTCATCAGACAGCTCCACCTGGTCCTTTCCTACTTTGACTTCTAACAAAATGAAATTTTGTTTACAAAACTCAGAAACTTAGATTAACTAGTATATCTAGTATGATTAACTAGTATCATTTCCATGCTGTGGACCATTTCGCATTATTACTTCTCTTTTCCGAAGAAAATTTCTGTGTTTGTTACAGGATCTCATCCTATTTAGTGGCCACTTCTAACAACCATCAACCAAAACATAAAATTTGTTTTACAACATATCTGTTTATGCCATATGAGTCTGGAAGAAAAAAAAAAGAAAGGAAAAAAAAAAGGAAAAAAAAAATCTAAGTACCTTTAGTACAGGGAATGGCTTTCCTGCTACTTGTTTTTAATTACAGTGTGCCCAAAACGCAAAATCAAACTCAATAGCTGAAGGCCCTAGTAATAGTTTCTTATTATTAGTCTGTCTCATTGATTTCACCATATATAAGCAGAGGAACCATATCCTTAATAATGAGTTTCTCTCCAGGGCTAGAAATATCATAGGTCATTCTTCAATATGAAAGCCAGCAACAAGCTCACCACAGCTTTCCAGAGCACCAACACGGAGCACTAAAAGTGAGCTCTGCTAGGCCAGATTTCTTAAAGGGCTTGCTTAAGAACATTCTGTTTTCAGAAATATTGATATGACCAGGAAAATCCTACTAAATATTATCATTTAAGCCCCCCCCCCCAGCCCACCTGTCTGCATTAAACACAAGCATACTGTGACTTCTACACACAACGGATACACAAACAACCAGCAGTAGACATTCATAAAGACAAAACCAAAATAAAAGGTCTTCAGATGCTGAATAATGGAATTTTCTGCTAGCTTTCCGAAAGCACATTGTTGGTTTCATAACAGTTTTACAGCTAGAAATGTCAAGATTGATACAAGCAGCACAGGAAAACTTAAAACAGTCACCTCAAAATACTGGATCACAAATTAAATTAAGAAACTACAACCCAAATACACATATTTCATATTATGCTGGTTACCACTGAACAAGAAAAACTGGTTTGCCCACATGGACAAAAGAAAAGTATGACTCGCCCAACCAGTGTTTCCCTAACTCAACTTTACTAAAATGAACATGCACTTTAGTCTATTCTTGAGAAAAACCCAATGACTGGACAGATTAAAGTGTTTCAAGTAGTCTATAGTTTCCCTTTCTGCACATGTAAATGGCAGAAAATGGAAACAGTGTACACTAAGACAACAGATAACACAGAGAAGTTGTAATGCCAATGCATCACAAAGAATTTGAACTTAATACAGCTGAAAGGTTTGTGTGATAGCTGAATATTTGAAAACCTTTGACCTCACCAACAGGTTTGAGAATAACAAGAGCCATCAAGATGCAACACTCCACCAGTAAAGCTGAACCCCACCTTCTTAGGCATCTCAGAACTTTCATGGCAATGTCCTAGAGAAGATATTTAGATACTTCCACCTCACACAGCTTCCTTATTTTATTTTTTTTTTTAAAACATATCTGCCATCACTTGAAAAGCTTTGTCCGGAAGTAGCCACATGTCTTCCATTATAAAATTATTAGCTATTCAGCTTTTTTAGAAATTTAATAATTCAGTATAATAGTTATAACTGTAAAGGCTTCACAGATGAGAATTTCCAGAGACTAAGAGCACAGTGACAGCTGGAAACCTTGCTCCAAGGAGATATGTACAATCTATGGAAATAGAGATTTTTTTTTTAATATATCCTTTTTATAAAACAAGCATCTAGTTTACTCAGGGCAAAAATGTTTCTAAGGTTCAATGCTACTGATAGACCCAAGACCTGCAGGATACTGCTACAGAACATTTTTCTATCCTCCCTTAAGACCAAAGCACCGTATAAACCTTGAGGAACTGCAACATTCAGAAAATTCTCTTCGTGTTCCATAGAGTGCATTTTCTGTTTTCTCCTAACAAGGATTAGACCTACTTTTTGTTGTTAGTATTACATAAAATTTGAAGAAGACTTTAAAAGGAAAAAGCATTACTATTCATACCCAATTTTAGATATCCCTGGTTATGAAAAGTTGGCCTTCCCGCCTCCCCTCCCCCCATTTCTCTCTTGTCATCTTGGGACATAATTTTTCAGCCTTAGATGTAAAACATCGTAGGGAAATATCTTTAAAGTAAAATATTAGTAGCTTTATTAAAAACACTTGCTTAAATATTAGTCCTAAACTACCTTAATATCCACTTAAAGGACAACTTTACCTTTTACAGACTTTAATTTCAATAAATTAAACAAAAAGCAGCCTGAAAACAAAGCAAGTTTTTTTACTCATCTGTGTCTATATATAAATAGAGGGAAAAGGGGAGAGTTACTATCTGTTTGTTTTAGAAACAACCACACATGTAGCAGTCCAAGGCCGTTCATAAAAGAACTTCTGGGGGTGGAGCCACCTTTGAATCATGCTAATGGGGTTTTGCATCCAACGGGCTTAAAAGAATCCTCCAAAGCATCAGCTCATGACAAGTCAATATTTTCAGCTGCATTACATGGGGCATCCAATAGGTCTGGCAAAGAAAACTTAAGTTCCTACCATACTAACAAATTACAGTTTCTGCTGTTCTTCCACACAAACTCATCCAATAGAGACTACGATTACTGACTAAAACCATGGACCAGGTCTGTATTTACTAAAAACTGAGCATGACAGCAGTTTACATCATACTATCATAAACTTCTCCTGTTGATATGACAAGTGCTGGGTTTTTTTTCTTATATTTATTTAACCCACTCTCATCTTTCTTAATAGCCTTCTCTCAATGGAGAAAGGATGAAACAGAAACACACACAGAGCAGACACAATTGACTTACACAGCAGATGTTTCTCAGCTCTGCCAGGTTAATAGTTACAAGAATTCGGGCAGTTAATTCCCTACCGCCTGATTTTACACTTTAACTATATTTGGTTTTATTTAAATAAGAAAGCAGAGTTTTTACATTTTGCGTATTTCTGTAGTCTGAATTTATGGTTAACAATTTAGCTTTAGGTTAAATCCAAGCTCAAGTTCCAGTTTCAGAGGTCTTTCTGCACAACGTGTTTCTCTCTTCAAAAAGCAGATGGAGAAAGACAAAAGCTCTTGAGTGGGAGGAAGCAATGGAGAAAGGGAGGAATGTACCAGCTTGCCAAAAATGTGCCACAGCCTGTACAATACAATGTTAATAATTCTGCCTAATGCAAATGCAATAAAGGTCAGCATTTTATATCCAGAGTCAATCCCTTTTCCTATTACTGGACAAAAAACACTATAAACTTTTTTTTTTTTAAGAATGACTCATTTTACCATTCCTTTAAATTGAAGGGTGCCATCTGAGGTTTTTAACAACGTTTTCAATAAACTGCTTTCAGATTTATAGAATGAAATATTATTTTAAGGACTCTGATTTGTTGTTTCTGGATTTATTTCCAAAAGTTTGGACAGCATTTTACACTAAAAAAGCAGTGAAGTACAACAGGTTTTTCAACTTCTTACGAAGATGGAGTTTAGTATTGCATTATGCTCATTTTTGCTGAGAGCCACTTTAAGAGAAGTTATTCTAAACAATTTTAAATAGACCAATTTGAACCATATTCTATGCACTATTAGGAGTATATATAAATCAGTTCATATCTGGTAGAGACGAAAGGTCAGGTTTTGACTTGCACAATTCGGGCATAACCACACTGTAGAAATATCTCATTTTACCTCCTGCTTTTTCTATTCTAAGTCCTATTACATTCAGAAAATAAAGTACTTTCAGAAGGAACACTCCATATGTTCTAATGTTTGCTTCACATCTTGGGAGATGGTGCAACAGCCACACCAGCTATTCAGCAAACAAAGGAAGTGCTTCTAAGCCCATTTGCGATGCATGGTTTCTATGTTACTAATCTGAGAATTAATCAGATCATACAATAATAAAGTAATGACATGTTTCTTTTTTCTCTACTCAGAAGTCTCCAGACCTCCATAATACAAACATTTAACAAACAAGAAATAAAGTGCAATCTCGCTATTTCTCTCATAAGCTCAAGAGCTTCTGTCGCAAGAATCACCATAATCAAACTAACCTCTCTTATCATGATTTCACAGAGCTAAATATAGGCATATAAAACCCCACAAAATTTAGCTGCGTAACTTTAAATTCAACTGGGTTAAATGTTTACCCTTGTGATCAATTAATAGGATTAACAGGTAAACAGGAGCCCACCAGGGAAATGAAAAGAAGATGCTTCTATTTGTGTCCAGCAGAGATTAGAGTTAGGCTTAACACTGCTCGTATTGTACTTATGTCAGGGAAGAAGAATATTTAACAGTCAAATCTGCCCATATCAAATACTGACAAATTCAGGGGTAACAACAAAGGACTAGATTCCTTCTCACAGTGAATTTATTTCAATATGGATTATGGTAAGACACATAAGATCATATATACGCAAAAAGGAATACAGACTAAATTTTCATCATAGGGACTACCTTGGTTTCTAGTTTTGGCAGTAAGAAAGTGTGGGCTAGGTGAACACTTGATGCTGCACAAGACAGAAACAAAGACCTCAGGACGCATAGGCAGGGAAGCACCATTGGCAATCCACTCACCTCCCTCATGGCTATTGCTGAAGTGCTGCCTACAGTTCGGGTGCCTACATTTTAAAAAAGCTTTGTAACATCAGGTCCCCATCCCTCTCCCACACATGCATGAAAACTGAGCTCTTATGCTCAGGTTAATTGACTTCTGAAATATGTAACAGAAAACTAGATCGTAATCTAAATGACAAAGACTTCAAACTTCTTTTCATCTTTTCCTTTTTTCTGTGAGATCAAGTGGCTGGCATTTGATACTAGACTAATAGTTGCATCTTACTTTTAGCCACTTGAATAATTTGCCAAGGCACCTGAGGAGAATCCAACATTTGAAGTTTAAAAAGAAATACAGAGAGGGATTTATGGCATAACCCATAGTTCAAACAAAACATCACTTTGCTGCTGTAAGTCTACTGTGTGTAAGCTTTTACCACAGGAAATCACCAAAAGAAACTGCATTGTGTCTAATTTCTAACTATAAAATAGGTTAGCTTAGTAAAAGATTCGGAATTAGACTACATTAGTTTAGTTCAAAATGGTGCCCGTGGGAAAGAAAGCAAAATAAGGAAAACAGAGACTCGATATAAGCCTTATCTAAACACTAAGCAGTTAGACGTGGAGACAGGAGTGGAGGTCTGCATGTCGAAGATCAGACTGGGTGCATTGTAAAGCTGACACCTTTCTCCCTAAAAAAAAAAAAAAAAAAGAGCTGCTGGGGTGTCAAGGGGAAGGGGAGACCCAGGCTGAGATACCAGGTGCCCAGTCCCCAACACCACCAAGTTGAATGAGCTCACCACATGGCATGGTAAGCTTTTTTATAAGCTCACAGACAGTGCCTAATGCTTTTCTTTTAGCACTTCTTAAGAAGCATTCTTCTCTTGAAACAGAAATTTCAGCACTACCACTGGCCAAATTAATGTCATCAAAAACACTTGGATCTTCTTAGATAAGCCCATGTACTTGACAGGGTATCAGAGTCCTCACTTCAGACAAAGAGGGAAGGAACTCCGTACCTTATTATCTTGATAGGGAATTTCATAAATGCCAACACTCGGGGTGTGCTCAGCACAGGCAAAGGGCAAACATACAGCTCAATACCTGGACACTAACCTGAATCACAAACAGTAAGGGAGGGGGTCAGTTATATAGATTTTGACAGAACAGTGCTCCAGAACCCACAAAACTTTAATTTAAGCAGAACTTTGCCTCTGACTCAAACCCTGGACTAACACACACTTCACAAAAAGTCTAAGCATTTGTCTTCGCTGTTGTTTTGGAGGTTTTTGTAGGTGTCTGGGTTTGGTTTTTTTTGTTTAGTTTGGTTTTGGTTGGTTTGCTTTTTTCGTTTTAGATACTCAGAGTATACTATGAACAGATCAATTTAATTGGAGATGTGCTAAAATACATATACCACACCACTGAACTTAATAGAGCTATGGGAATAAATGCTACACTCTGCTGTTAAATAAACATTACTCTTTTTAACTCTATCAGGATGAAGAGGAGATACCACAAGGCAAAGTTTGTTTTGTTTTCGTGTTTGTGGACTTTTTTGTTTGGTTTTGGGTTTGTTTGTTGTTTTTTTTTTTTATTCCAGAGAGAGGGAAAAAAGTTACAGGCAGCTGCATTATCTACAAATGGACAACTTGAAACTTGGGACCTGCTTTTGCACAGCCCAGTGTTTGCAGACTGAATCAATACACGGACTCTCAGCAGCTAGGATAAAGGCAGGCTGAGCTACAGTGTATGTATATATTGTCCCCTGAAACAAAGCCTGGGAGCCTCCCTAGCAGAGGCAGCATCTCGGTGGCAGAGCCAGCACCGTGCAGCAGCTGCAGAGGAACAGAGCGGTACCACAGCACAGAGGTCTGCCCAGGACAGAAATTGGTGAAACTGTAATTCTGCGTGGAGCTAAGAGCAGCAGCCCTGTTGCTTCATCAGCCCAGCTGAAACCTGACAGCACTGCTGGTTTGGATGCACAGTAATAAGCACCAGTCACTAGATCTTACAGGATCCAAGTTGACTTTTCATCTATGAGTCTATTATTCAACAATCCAGAGAGAAATCCCAAAACAAAAGCAGGTATTGATGATACCTTAGGAAATACAACAAGTCAGAAGCAAAACAAAAAATTCTGTCTTAAGGCCCGGATTTGGACCCCAAGCTAAAAGCAGGCTGTCTCTCATATAGCCAGCAGGCTTCGAAGTATGGCAGCCACTAATAGTTCAACCTATCAGGACTGAGGTAACAGCAAACTATGGTGGATCTTTTCAGAAAGTGCAGAGGACAACCCACAACCTGCAAGTTCGGGCTTTTACTCCATCTGCACCAACAATATCCCCAGTAGGGTAAAACAACACAATTAAAAAAAAAAAAAAATCTGTGTTTTTACAATCTTTCAGCATTGACAAAATCTCTTCCACTTGGAACTTCCTGGTTAACTAGAGTTAAGGCACTGTAACACAAAGCATTGAGAAGTAAACTGCAATTTTGCCAATGCTAGGAATTGTTTCAGTAGACCTATAGAAAGTATGGGAAGTCAAATGGTAAATGATAAATTAAATCTGTCTTAAGTTGTCTAGTTTGTGACTGTACTATCACTAACAGTTTTTTCCCAATACTGACAGTTTCTCTACTAGGTAGACTTCAGAGACTACGTTTAAAACACATTACACCAATTACTATAAACTGCATTTCACAATTCCTTCTGGACTTTGGCAATATTCTCCCCTGGTTATCAGAGCAAACCTTTGAAAGACTTGAACCATTATACTGAGAGTTTCAAGGCAACTGATGTCTGCCTTCATTAAGATAATTAAGGAAGAAGAGCAGAAAAGACTGCTTTAATATTGATTGAAGTGTACACTTGTATGTAACTGAAACTTAGTACTTTTTTCTTTTTTCTATTATTAATTATCAAGCCTTACCTTGGTCCTGATTGGTTTGAATACATGTGCTCAAGAATGCCCAGCTTAACAAAGCAAAGAAAACCTGTGAGAAACACAGCCTCTTCTGTTCTTGATACCTAAATTGCCTTCAAGTTTAGGAGCACAACAGACGAGAGAATGAATAAATACAACCAGTTTTGCACCTTACTGTTGAAGTATGTCTCAGCTACCTTTAAAGATTTTCTTTCTGGGAGGACCAGTCTGACTCAATGAGTTACTCCAAAAGCAAGGAGATCCTCCATTGCAAGTCTGCATGTTTCAGATTCAAATTCTGATAAATTTACTTTTTGCAGAATTTCTCTTGCCAACAGTGCTAGACCTAAGGATAATGAATACCAAACTGCTTCAGTATCAGCATATTACCCAGTTCCCAGACATAAATATTCTTTTCACTATTGCTATTATTTTTAAGTTCTATTTTGTGACTGAAAGCTGTACTAAGTATAGTACAGAAGACCAACGCAAAGCTTATCTAGAGATGGAGACTTCATGTTTATTTGGTAGCAATATTAAGACAAATAACGATGTCTAAAAATCATCTTACTCATCCAAAAAGCAAGCCCTTTTCTTATAAGTTGATGTTACCTGTTGTTAATAGGCTCTCAGTGCTGCTAATACTATTTTTTAGAAGTATCAGCTTGCGTTTAGCCTCCTGTAGTCCAATTTAAAAAACACTACATGCCCTTTAAGCATTGTCAATTGGCACTTGTGGTTAACACTGCCATAGTCCCAGCAGAGTTGAGGCTCGGGAGAGAGACTGGAAATGGCCATTTTTCCATTTCTACTGCTACCAACTGACCCAAGATTCTCTTAGCAACCGGGCTGAAATGGCCTTTAGAGGAAGGATTCCTGCAGACAAGGCTTCATATTTTAAGTCCTGCTAGTTGAAAAACATTACCCATCTTCAGTCATTGTTATTTCCAGCTCACCCAGCACTTAAGAATTACGTTGTCTGCTCCAGTGGATATATCTTGACTCCCAACAAAGCCACTTACAGAGGATTTCTGGATGTTTATGTATTTTAACACAAATTCTAATTGTTAGATTAATCATGAACACTAGTAAATGTACAAGCCTGAAAAGCTTCAGCTGGCATGACTGAATTAATTGCAAATTGAAATTACAGACTTGTGACTTATCACAACTGTGAGATCTTTCCCTCACTTTTGTATCCAGAACTGGATACAAAAGGTAGACTTTGTGGCTCCAGCACCTCTTAAAACTAAAAACCAAAACAAAACAAAGCAAACAAAAAAATCCAAAACCCAACACACAACAACCCCAACACAAAAAAACAACAACCAAACAAGCTTTGCAAATCTCCTCTATTCAAATAGGCCTCACTGTGTACTTAAAACCTTTAATTACTTTTTTTCCCCCCCTTTTTGAAGTGTCTTTTGAACACACCCTTTTGTCTTCAGGAACTAATGTATTTTTTAACCCCTGAAAATGAAAAAATATCAAATTAAAATGAGACCGTGGGAGGACAAAAAAGCTTGTCTTACACCTGCCTCCTACAGGATCATTGCTTACATTAATTTAGCGTAGGACCTCAGAGAGACAAGGCAGAACGTATCTTGAATAGCAAGAATCCATTTCACTGGAAAATAACCATGTAGAATTATAGAATCATAGAATCATTTGTTGGAAGAGATCCTCAGGATCACTGAGTACAACCATAACCTAATTCTAGCACTAAACCATGTTCCCTAAGAACCTCGTCTAAACGTCTTTTAAATACCTCCAGGGATGGTGATTCCACCACTTCCCTGAGCAGCCTGTTCCAATGCCTGACAACGCTTTCCATTAAGAAATTCTTCCCAATATCCAATCTAAACCTCCCCTGGGTTAACTTAAGGCCATTTCCTCTTGTGCTATTACTTGCTACTTGGGAGAAGAGACCAACACCCTCCATGCTACAACCTCCTTTGAGGCACCAAGTCCTGCAGTGCTTCTGCAGGAAGATCTCCACTTGCACAATTTAGTCAGAGGCCTCTACAGCCTGTAGGTTGGCAACTGCTCTGAAACCACCATCTAATGTTTGAACTCCAGCAGCAGCAAGTCTGCCTGGCAGCACCTGTGGGACTGAGAGGACAGGTGACAAGAGCTGCAAACTATATCCAGGTAAAAGCTTTGCCTGTTCTGAGCAAGCACACCTCACTATAAAAGGAGCAGGAAGTGTTCTTTTGTCTACTCAGTATGAAAATGTGCCTTTCCAGGATAACATCTGCCCTTTCAAGTCTTCTAAAAGCTTTAAGCTTTCAAATTTTCCCACTTAAGAATAATAGAAAACTGGGTTTGACAAGAAGAAAATTGATTTGATGCATGATCAAGCTTTATGAAATGAGTAGAAGAGGAAAATAAAAAAAAAAAACAACTTCATATATCAACTTTAAAAAGATGAACTTCATCCAGACTACTCGAGAATCAAATAAAAACTGCTCTCGAAAAGCTTCACACAATGTTTCTGCTAATATGCATTCTCACTTTGAAGACTCTCAGCCTTCTCCTAGTTCAATTTCTATTAAACTCTTCACTTTGAAATGAACCTCTTCACATTCATAGTGAAGAGCTTATTCTGAGAAGAGCCACATCAGAAGAGTTGCAAAGTCAGAATCTGAAATAACTGCTATCAGAATTAAACAAGTTGGATAAACCTAGCTGGACTCAAGGCAACTCACTCTCACTATAATTTAAGAAATTAAACGTGCTACATAAGTAATCATTTCAGGAGGGAGGATGTCAGCAAATAACGTGGATTATCAATCACACTTATTATTCTGATACCTCCTTTGTATTAAACAGTGCTCAAAGGCATCCATCATTTATAGATTTCCCTGGGCTCAGACTTCTCTGCAGCTATCTTCTTAAAGTATATCTGTAGGACTATCTCCATGCCTAAGCACGTCTCATACTTTGTTTTGAGGCAGCCCACTCTGACACCTGCCAGCAGAATATCTGGGCCCATGTACAAGCTATTTCATAAAGATGTAGGCATCAAGGAATTATTTAAAAGGTCAGTTTCACAAAACAATACAAGAGTTGCTTGCCAAATTCAGAAAGAATTTTGATCTTTGTCTCCAGCAAACCAGGATGGGTTATCTGATTCTCCTTCACTTGGACTCTGACTTTAAAAATCTGAATGCCTATCTATACACAGAGATTTAGAAATTACTAGAACAACTGGTAGAGCTTTTCTAGAAACACCAGAACACCTGCTTTTGAAGATACAATCATAGGAATAACCCCTCACTACTTTTGGCATAAAAATAAGATTTACCCAACACACACGCAGTTTTATTGGATCACTTTTACAACAGCAACACACAGGAGATCTGACAATTCCATTCAGCAAAAGGAGTCAAATCACAGCTCTGCCACAGCAAATAAACTGTCCATTTGGTGTCACACACCAGAATGAAGAAGGTAGGGAGAAAAGCACATACTCTCATTTCTCAAAATTGACCATTCCTACTAGAAGTCAAGCCCAAATAACATCCTGTCAGTGAATTACTAACAATTTTAGAAGAGTAAGAATGGATTACAGTGTTTAAATGGCACAAGCAGCTGGACTTTACAAAAGCCTACACAGTTCTGCATCCACAATAAAACTGAACCTACAGCCATTATGCTGGGAAGTTTTGGGCAAACACAGACCCCTTTTAATAAAATCAAAGCATACATAATCCCATTAAGATTTTTCTAGATAGCTGTCCTCATCACAGAACTAAATAAACCAGGAAACCACATATTTCAAACTCCCCTGTTTACTGCCTATTTAAAGTCAGACTTGCACACAGTAACACTCAGACACCAATCTTTAAAGAAAAATAGACTGCAAACTAACAGTCAGAAAATTCCATAGAAATGTTAAGGATAAAATACTAAGGTATATCTGAATAAACACAGCAGGCATCTTTACCAGGAAAACAAATCGAAGCATACTTAATATTCAGTTTCTTCTCCTAAGTTACATGTGACATGCAAATTTACTTCAAAATAACTTTTAAAAACAGTGATTACTTGGCATTTAGCATCACAAAGTATTACAGAAAAGTTGTTTGGCACAGACTGAAATTAAACACTTCCTCCTACTCAAATAAACGTTACTGAGTCTATAATCACACAGCATTTCTTTCATGGCTAAAATTCTTTAGCTCTTCCATAAATACAAGGTGTTTACCTCACTAATAACTAGTCCACGTGATGAATTTCAAACTTAATTGAGCTCAGCTATACTTTAGGTTTCCTTGCACAGGCTGTTAAAAGTTGACAGATGTTTCTTCTGGAATTCTGTACTCTTGTCAGACCTTGTTTGGGGACTAACAGCCTGACAATCAGCTACAACGTTACTAGTCCAGGTGTGGGTACCTGGTACTGCTGCACACTTTTGCTAGAAAGGTAAGCAGTAGTTAACATTACAAGGTGTAGACTTGATGCTTCAGTAACACAGAACACAATAACAGCCATCATGCCAAACTACAGCCTGGAAGAGGTTAGATACAGCAAACTGATGGTTCCCCATCTTTAACAAGTGACATACCTACTTTTATAGATTGTACCAAACAGGGCAAGTGGCTGCACCTGCACTTGCTAATGCCTCAGGGTTTCAAGCAGAGAAATACAAATTCTGCTATGTTTGATGCAGCCTTTCTGAAAGCAAGAGCTGATTAAATCAAGACATTTCAGAAACCAACATACAAATGCTTATTTCCATTACAGCATCTGCATCAAAAAATCAATGCTCACTGAGCTCTCTATAAGTATGAAGCAGCTCCTAAAATAAATCAGGTTTCCTAGTCAGACAAGAGGTTTCTCTTTCTTCCCCCGAGAGGCAGAGAAGGGCAGTCAGCACTGGGGTGAGATGACAGCAGACATTAAGAATGCACAACCAATAAGCTCCTTCTTCTCACAGACTGAAGTTTACCATTGTTCAAGGTTTTGCGTAAGTGAAGCTCTAACACACCTGTTCCCATGCAAGCCCAGCACTTGTTCCCTCTGGTCATGGCTACACAGGTCAGGCACCCAACAGATATCCTCAAAGCTGGTGCTTCCCCACCACCATCCACCTAACATCAACCTACCTGCCATACAGAATCATAGAATCATTTTGGTTGGAAGAGACCTTCAAGATCATCAAATCCAACCACAACCTAACTCTAGCACTAAACTATGTCCCTAAGAACCTCATCTACATGTCTTTTAAATACCTCCATATGATCAAGTAGCCCTCGTGCAAAACAAAAAACCCACACATACCAGTTAAAAGTTTTACATCCATACACTGAAGAGGAAAGAAGAAAAGCCCCACAGTCCCCAAGTCAGTCACCACACCTTCCACCATCCTCTCCTCCTCCAGAAAGGCGCCCTGACAGCTGGGCTTGAAGGCCGTGCTTGCCCTCAGCCCACCTCTCTTGTTCAGTGCATCTTTTATTACTTCTTTTGGAATGAGGAACATCTCAAAGTGATGACATGAAACACTTCCCCCTCACAGAAAGCTGAAACACTGTACTTTTTCAAGGGCAACTCCTTTGTTGTTTACTATTTTGTGCAACTTCCTTACCCCCTCCAACCACACAAACAACCTTGTTGCTCTCATCCAAGCTGGGTTTAACTAGCTGCAAATGTCCTTTTCTATTCCCTGCACTGGAGAACCTACAATGATGTAAATCACAATCCTTTCACACACATTTAAGACCAGGTTGTAGGAGGCACCTGTACCAATCCATCTGCCCATTGGTCCTCCTAGTTCCCTTTCTCCCTTTCCTCAGCATTTGCGAGACAGCTCAGAGACAATTCAGCTCACTGTAGCAGCAGAAAATACTCACTTTTTGCTGGTTTCATTGTATGGTTATGGTTTACAAAGGAGTCAAATGCAGAAGACACAGCAGAAGCACATGATGGGCAATGAGAGCACTTCTACAAGTGGCAGTGAACAGCCAGGTTAAGAATTCATGAGATACCCAGGACCACCCTTGGACATCCTCAGTAGTGTCACTGCCAGGATCAAAAATACCTGCTAATGAACAAGACTTGCTTGGGAAATACATTCTTGAGCTTAGAGCCCACGCCCTGGGCTGTTTCTCTGAATGCCATAACACTGCCTAGAGGCACATCTACCACCCTCTTCAGTGGTATTTTAGAAGGAATGACCCACGAACCACAGAAATGTTTTAAACTTCAAAAGAGGCTTACAACTATAAATACCAAAGGTCGTAAGCATCTTGCAGCTTACAGTGTGGCACCTTAAGCCTAGAAAGTAAGAGGTCTCAAGTCTCATCTCTGTGTTTTATTCGCTATGCTGAGCAGTAAAGACCCTTTCTTTTCAGTGACATTCTTTCATTCCTAATTTTCCACCCTGCACCACACAAGAAGAAAACATGATTGACAACCCTGAGTCTGGCATGCCAAAAACCTAAATATTAACATTGCAAAATGTAAGTCTTCTGAATTTAACCCCAAATAACCTATTAGCAAATAGATCTGTAGAACAAAATTAATTAAGCCAGATCTCACAAGTTTGTCTTTCACTAAAAGAACCTGCACCTTTCCCCTTTATGTTTCAATGGGAGAAGGTTAAGAAAAATGAGGAAGGGAAAAAAGAAAAGAAAAAAAAAAAAGAGAAAAAAAATAGAGGATCTATCAACCAGTTGCCTCTTCAATAACTTGTGCCACACCACAGAACATTTTGCAAAAATCAGCAAAGAATTTGCAGTTTTCCTCAACATCCTTTATTTCCTATGCACTACAAGAATTCTATCTTGAATGACTCCTGCACATTGTATAATTCTCTACTCAACCAGTGAAATAAATCAAATCTGCTACTGTCCTGCCTCTCCCCCTTCCTGTTAACACCTGGATTTCTGATATTCAGATGCTCCATTAGTCATGTTTAAAGAAATGTTCTGCTACCTGCTTTGAGACCACTACACAATGATGTAGACTTAGTACAAAACAAAGGAGAATTTTAAGCATGTTAAACTATTCTGATTGCCTTTCAGATAAACCATGATATTTCTATTCCCAGAAAGATGAGTCATAAAAACCTTAAATGGATCTGAAGAACTTCCCTAATTTTGCTCTGGACAAGACAGAGTAATGAAATATGTTATAGTCAAAACAGTAACTACCTCACACTTTTCCAAGTGTCTGAACTTAAGTGATCCTAACCTCATTAGGAAACTATAACTGTAAGAAAATAAAACACATTAATGACAGTTCTCTTGGTTAAGTCCTTTTATTGGGACTAAAGACTTGTGAGTGGGATATGGGAACATGAATTCCTATCTTTAAGAAAAAGAAAACAACTTCTAAATTGCATGCAAGCAAAGCATTAAAACCCAGGAACTTCTGTAACCCAGTTCCAAACTTAAAATGGCAGATAATGATGTCCCCAAAGTAAACATAGAATTATGCAACATCTAATTTAATACAGTAACACAGCTTGCTTTAGCACCTAAGCATAAATGAGATTGATGTCCATACACTCCGTACCAGGATTACAAGGGGAACAATACTTTTTTTTAAAAAACAGCCTATTGAATCTAAATAAGTACTCATTAATGAGACCTGATGTGGCAACTACTATTTGTTTGGTTTTAAAAGATGAAAACACCTACCGTGGTGCTTCTGAGGAAAAAAAAAAAAATCCCAAGACTATCCTTGCTACTCCCCTAAATTGATAATTTTCTTCAATCATTCTGCTGTGCCTAAAAGAAGCAAGAGCTAAGAATGACCAGGATTCGAGCTACTTTGCTTAAACCTTAAGAACTATTAAGTCCTGAGTTGAAGAGCTCTTCATGGTTCCATGTAAACAGCTGTCAAGAGAAGCATTTCCCAGTGTATTTTGCACTGGTACCATTCCCCACTTTCTGAAAACAGAATGTCCCAAGAATTAGGCTTGCAGCTTTAAGCCAGTATTGTCTAGAGCCCTGTCAGCCATACATGCCCTATAAATGCTGTACCACTTAGGAAACCAAGGAAAGCAAGGAAAGTGCAGTATAAAAACACAATTTTCTGCCATGAATTGCTGGTGATACCCACAAATGCCACAAAGTATATCTGAAAGCACATCCTGGAAGATCAAATTAATTCTAACTTGAATTTCAAAATACTACAGCTATAGCCATTTTACACCTACCAGAGAACAGCAGCCCTCAGGATTTGGGGGTGATATGATGCAAGACTGGCAGACGCCAGTCCCTTTCACTGAAGAAACTAGGACAGCAATTTACAGTAGATTGATCGAGTGTCTCTGCATAGAACTAGACCGAATGTAATGCCATCTCTCATAGATGAGTCAACAAATCATTAGCTATTTCATGAAGATAAAGGCAAGCATAGTTGCAACTAATCAGTTTTTATACTTCTGATATGTCTTACAACAGAAAGATGCACATTAGAAAGTTGCCAGACCACATTTCAAAGCAAAAAGGAAGCTTATGCAGAATTTACGCAGACCAAACACTGAAGAATTAAACTGAACAACAAGCAATCATTTACATGAAAGTGACATTAAGAAGACTTTAGTAAGCATGTTTGTACACTTTCAGATGCAACTGGAGCAGAGACAACAAGTGGAACAAAACCCCAACCTCATAGCCTAGTTCCACAAAAGGAATGAAGTTTTCCATTCTTTGTAGAAAATCTGAAGGAAGGAAGATTTGGGACTACTTTTTTTTTTTCCTAAGGTAACATTATCATTAGCAAGATAAACAGTATCTTCACAATCACCTCATTAGTCATTTCAGAATTTGCCTACATTTTACCCACACCAGTTGGTTCCATTTCCCACTTGATGCAATGCCATAAAAAGCAAGACATCTATTCAATTACTGCTCTTTACTTGCAGAAACCCCTACTTCTAGGGCTATCATGTCAGGTGACAGAACTAAGTCTGGCCACCAGACTGTGATACACTATATGGGGAGTAAGGGCTAAGACAACAAAGAGAACCCAGTTGGTTCAGATATCTTGCCATCTACTAGAAGCAGACAGCAAGACAATGTGTTGGTAGCCAGAAGATCTACCACCACTGATGAATTTGAGATGTGTTGTCTACATCCTATGGCAAGACAAGCAGCAGTTGGCTGCTCACATAACCACAGCTACAGGGGCCTCTCTAGTGAAGAGGCATGGGCCATTGTTACTCATGGCCCCTCTCCTATGCAGAGATCACTTATGCATCTAGAATAAACTCCAGGGAAAGAGCTCCTGAATGCATAACCTTCACCTCAGGTGGGACCTTTTGAGGTTGAGAGAGGCAGGCAGATAGGAGACTTCAAAAAGGTGCTAGCGCACAGTTTCATTAGCCATCTGCAGGTTCCCTGGCAGTTCCTTTGAGCACCGGCACAGCCTCTCTGCTTCTTCTCCCCCACCCAAAGCTCCAGTGCTGGCATTTGCAGAAGTGGAAACAGGGAACTGATCCTGACGAAAACAAACCTGGAAAAAACGAATCATTCCTATCATTTATTCAGTTCAATAAATGAATATACAATCAAACAGTCCTGGGATGCTGAACTGGAATTCAGAATTGCAAGAAGCGTAGCCATCATCAGGTAAGACTGGAGAGAAAACGCAATCCAACATCTCAGACAATTCCAGGACACATCACACTTCCAAAAAGTTTCTTACCTCTGAATATCTACTTGTTTTTTGTCTGAAATGAAGGAAATTAGAGTAATAAACTATCAAATCAAACGAATTATTGCAGGTGACCATCCCACAGCAGAGGGCAAGCCATTTTGTGCAAAACTGTTTTTTTCCAACCAAGTGACCATACTTCATTCACAGCAAAGCACTACAGTCCATTATTAAGCAATTAAGACAGGAAATTGAGGAATAAGGAAATTAAGACAGACTCAGATAGATTTTCTTTCTGGATTTCCTCAAAAATAATTACTTTTATCAACTTTTTAAATCATCCTCGGGACTTTCAAAACAACAACAACCCTTCCACAATTTGGTGTGTCTGTATATCTACCTCAGCGCTGCCTGCCCCAGAAGAACTGAATCTACAGTACAAGAAGAGAAGTTTAACAGTTGTTAAACAACTGTGTGTTAGAGACTTTTTTTTTTTTTCACTTGAATGATGAATATTCTTTACTCTGTAAGATTCGCAGACTTGGATCCTCAGCTTAAAGTCAACAAATAGCATAGGCAGAGAAACCACGTTGACTTTTTCTAGCCCCAGTTATGCTCCTGGCCCATGCATAGGCAAGATACTAAACACTATGTGGATATGACTACCTTGAGAACAAACTCTGGCACACAAAGTAAATGTCCAAAGCAAGAGTTAATTACACAGAGAATAACTGATTACAACTGAAACTAAAACTCAAGTACAGAACCATGTCTGAAATGTGAAGTAATGGACATGACACTTCGCTGTCAGTATCAACATTCAAGATTGTGCATTTAAGCAATAAAGGTCATTTCTGAGGCACAAATTTTGTACTTTTAAGAATGAAGAAAACTTTCCAATAGTACTATGCAAACACCTCTTTAAAGGGATGTACCTACCTTGCTAGACAGCAAGAAAATATTTCTATATTTTGGCTGTTCAAGTTTGTGCCAAGCCAATATTACAAGCTTTCCTTTAATGCCTTTGAAGAATTATAAACATTTGTACTGCAGTATTGAGGAAAAGGAAAACAATTACCTTATTTGGAGGATAACACTCACAGACTTTGAGTATTCCTCATGAAAACCCAAGACACAAAGTAAAAGGCTAAGAGAAAAACCAAAAAATTATCTTGAGGCACCACTGTGCTATTCCTGGGGACAGCACAGAAATGACTTAGTTACCATCCCATTCATCAGTCTGGTGATGGAAGAGTCCCTAGGCCATCTAAGTTAGCAAACAAAATTTACCCAAACAAAACCTGAAGGAAAAAAAAAAAATCCACTGCATAACACTATTACAGCCATTTGAATGAAATTATAAACAATCCATATTCCAATAGTAGTATAATGCACCTAACCATAACAGATCCAGAAAGCTTGCCAGAGCATTCAGTGACCCTCTTCTATCTGCCAGTTGCACATAGTAAATCCAAGACATAGCTTAGATGAAAAAAATATATAATCAACTCTGAAAAGACCGTTATAAAACCAGCCATTTTATAGAATCTTTTGGTAAATATCCTGGCAAAAAGATACAGACTGATCGAATCACAGTCCTGGCTGGCTCTCTGCTCCCAAGCTCAGAGGAACACACTGGGCTGCCCCATTGCGCAGAGACCAAGTGGCTTTTCATAGGTTACTTTCTTTATATAGGAAAATCTACACATGGCACAGTTGAGAGGCTCTTTAAACAAACAAATTACCTCCAAAAAACAAATTTATGTCAATTAAAAAAAAAAAAAGCAAGTAATCCTAATGTGTAAATAAAGATGTATATGAATGTTGTGATGCTCTTTCAAAGCCACCCCATGCAAACTCAGTTAAAGAAAGAGCACATTACATAAGAGATGTTTTTCACACACACACTGTAACCTACACAGAAATATCAAAATTTACAGACATAAGCAAAATTGAACACTTTGTAATTTAACCTCTGATAATTTTCAAGGCCTGTTAATATGAAAGAGCGCACAATTAACTGTTAAGTAGACTACTGCTGATTTACTGGAGGGGAGCAGAATGAAATAAACCCCAAAAAGCTGCTATATCAATAAATATCTGCTAAAATACAAAAAGTAAAACCAATATCACAACCACTGAACTCTATTAAACCTGGTCTATGTAAGACCTTAAATCAGACACTCTTAATTCTCATACATGATATTTTCAGGCTGGGTTAGGGAACTTGATGCACAGATGATATATGTTTCAACCTGAAATGCGATGACTCGACATAAACACAGAGTCTGCATCGATCAGGACTACAAAAAAGAACATGCGCAGGAACCTCAGCCCAGCACAATGTGCTAAACCTTGACTAGTACCATCTTAATGACAGGTAAACTCTCAGGCTTTTTAGACCAGATTAAGCCACACAGGCTTTTTGGAAACAGCGTCACATCTCATTCTTGTAAATGAAAAACAGCCAGCAGAAAGACCATGTTAAGCAAACTTTAAAAAAAAAAAGAAAATGTATACACTTTACAAAGGCATATTAGTAAAGCAGGGAAAAAGGCTGCAAATCCCACTGCAGAGGCATGAGCCAGCCATGAGCCCCAGTGCCCAGCCGGCGCATCTCTGTAGCCCTGTGGTTACAGCAACCTGTAAAAATCAAATGACTATCAACTGTCTTTTAACAGGAAAAAGTACCCACTGATTATTTTCCACAGAATTTAAGTTATTACTTTGAGTAAGAAACAAATATTAGATCAAAAAGCCAAGCTAGCAATTAAGTTTCATGGGACTACAGTATTTGGTTATTTGCTTCACAGAAAATGGTCTAGAGCTTCCAAGTTACAGAAAAAAATACAAGAACAAAATTAGAAGGCTACTCTTAAACACATTTAGAAGGAAGGAACATATCTGCTTTTCCCTCATATTGTGCATATAAAGTAAAAACACGAATCCAACACTTTTACCATTAGTTACTGAACAAAATTTAGATTCAGCCTATTACCAATTGCAAACCAAGTTCCTAACTTGTGTCTTTCCTCTGTACAGGAAACAAATTCTCATGTCTCCAGAGAGTTTTACTCCAGCAGTTGATGAACTAATGCCTTTGAAAGCAGACTATCCTCACTCAAAATCTAAAGTCAATACACAAAGGTAGCAGCTAACTGAAGACCAGAGCATCTAAGAGTCACTAAGCATCCAGTTGCAGGGCAAACCAAGTAACTAGGAGAGTTTGGCATCCACACACTCAGTGGTGCCTTCAGCAAACCTCACAGCCTGGGAAAAGCCAAGGTATCTTCAGTTCTGGTGGATTATCAAAATGAGCTTCTTTAACAACCTAAAATCAGTTCACTGCTGAGAGTGCAGCCTCGACACAGGTTTGAACTGCATTAATCAAGTTTAAATAACATTACAAGTAGAACGGAAGACCCTAAATGTTTGAGGTTTTTTCCTAGAAAAATAAACTGAATAAGAGTGGTCACATTCAAAGAACAGTTATCGTAGAGTAAGAGTGGTTGTGGCCAAGTACACCAGTATATGTTTTATCTTAATAGCCTCAGGAGTACTTGTAGCTCCTAGATCTGTGCCCTGTGAAGAAGCCCAGGCCAATGACCAAGTACATACCTACAGAAAGTAGTTCTGATGAATAAACTCACTGAACATATATAAAGATTAAAGAGTACTTTTTACTACCCAGTTCACCAGGAAGTTCAAAATTGTTGTTTCCTGGAAAAGGTAACCAGAAAAAATTCCAAACAGTTTGGTCCGAGTTTTAACACAATGTATTTGAAACCACTATTTCACTTATAAAGCTAATCAGTACCATTCTGGCTTTAGTATCAAAACCTGCCAGCAAAAAAAATCTCAAAAACGCTACAGATTCAGCACTCAAGCCAACAGCTTGTTTCTGACCCTCAAACTCTGAAATTATTGGCTTCACATTTTCCTCAAGAGCACCTTTATATTTGGCATTTGTATTCCTCTTTCAGCTGATTTCTCACACACAAATCATTCGTCCTGACACACTTTCAGTCACAACAGAAACAGAAGACATATAAATTACTATCCAGAAACATCTTCAAGACATCACATATGATAACTATAGAATACCAGGACTCTACAAAGAATTGTTCTGAAAGGACAAATGCCGAACAAAGCAATTCAAGTTTTCACAGAGGTATCACCACCTACAACACACTTGAAAGGATTCTGGATGAATATGTAACTGCAGTTACACATGACATGATGCCATTTATACTCTTAGACTGATGGCAGCTTATCAATGCTTGCGAGTCTCAGTCAATAAAAAAGCAACTAAAAAAAAAAAAGCACACAACCACAACCCACCAGACTGTCTCCTGAACAGGGGAAACGTCTTCCTGATCTACTAATGAAAGTTTTCTTCCTTCTGATGCAACATCTGCTTTAACTGCACACTGTAAAGAACATCAGTTCGCAATGGGTATTTGATGGATCCCACAATTAAGATGAGAACAAATTCTCTTCCAGACACAGCTGTGTCAGTCTGAGGTTACTGCATTTGGCCCAGCCCTGGCTCCTCATCCTCCACTCACCGCTGTTACCACCCACATCGTGTCAACTGAGAAAAACAGAAGAACGCTCTCCAATTTATTTGAGGTTTTATCAGCCAAGACACCTTAAAACAGCTTGCTATAGGTCTTTGTTAACCCAGGTCATGTTGATGGAAAGGTACGGTTCCAGAAAAGCTCAAGGAAATCTAAATCAGAGCTACTTCATGGCCTCATCTCCCACCCCCTACCTCATTCACTTCAACAGCAAGTGCCATTCCCACTCCCTGACCTTGATGATCAGCCAGTTCAGGAACATGATCCAGCCAAAATCCAACAAAGCAAAAAAGCAATTCATTACCAGCCTGATTAACTCCCTGACTTTGCTTAACTCAGAGCCACAAAGGCTTCTTTGCCAGGAGGGGAAGATGCACAGTCAAGAAGGAGGTAAGACCACCGTGGTCCCAGTTTACGCTGCCACATTTCTTGACAAGCTTAGGCAAAACCAAAATAGAGCTGCTTCAGAAAAAAAAGTGGTCACAGCCTCTTCCTCCTCCTATGATAGCAGTAACATTTGCACAGGCATGAAGTCAGCCAGTTTAGGCAGGTGATCCAACTGAAGCTCAAGATTTTTCTGTACCACTGTTTTCAGCTGGATCAGCAAAGAAGGACTAACAGAAAAATAGCTCCTTTTGGTGAAAGCACTGCCAGAGAAATCAAAGCTGCTCTGCTGGTAATGCAGTAACATGACTATAGAAGACCTGTTAAGGCTTAGCTTGATCAGAGCTTACACTTGGTATTCTCTAGAAAAAAAAAAAAAAAAGAAAAGCAATATGCTCTAATGTCATTTATTAAAATTGAGATCCCTGAACTGAACACATAATCTATAATTTTAATATATGTTCCCTGATCAACAGAAACTCTAAATGCAAGATTAAGGCCATGATTTCACATTAGTTTAAACCAAGCTTGCTTGATAAGCTAGCAAAATAGACAAGAATATAAATAACCTTTGACCCTTCCCCCAAAAACAGAACAAGGTCAGCAGTGTTGGATGGGTGTAGTAAGTAGGAAAGGACCCCAAAGTCAGCAATTACATGAGCTTAGGCTGCCATGAGAATCTCTTACCTAAAGATATTGTGTAAAACATCATTTGTAGAGTATAGAGTACATAAGATTTACCTTTCTATAGCATCAGAGCAACTTTTTTTTTTTCAATGTTGTGCAGCTCCACCAATATTACTACTGGAATAAAAACAGCTATAGGCAGAATTCAAGAATCCTGTGTGGTGCTATAACAAGCTCTTACAAACACGATAAAAACTCTATAAAAATATGTTTTCCTCATAGCCCTATTTATGGGGAGGCAAGCATTTTTGCAAGGATTTTCACTGTCATTTCAGGAGTTTTTATCCCACCGTGCTCATTATGGTGGGAAAGAAAAATACTTACAGATCATTCTGACAGCAAGTAGCTATATCAAACTACAAAATGTAATACTTAGAAGCCTTGCAAGTTTTAAGAGCCCAGCATGGCTTGTTGGTTTGTTTGTTTGGGGTTTTCCTCTTCCTAAATGTGTAATGCTGACAGCTACTAACACAAAATCAGAGGGATTCACAAGGCCCCCATAAGAAGATAAACAAACTTGTCTACTCTGTCTGGTTTACACGCACCTTCAGTTTCTACATATTTAGGAGAAGTAATAAATGCAGGAAAGTAATTCCCAAGCTGAAAAATAAATTTTCTGCTAATAAGGATTTAAATGGCTGATTTGAATTGCATTTCATATGTATACTTTAGGAAAAAAAATTATTTGATGTGTTACGTTTACGAGTTCTGTAAATCAGAGTTTTCACTGAGGCTTAAAACATCTTATTCGATTACAGATTAAAATGAGATTACTGTAGGATAACTCAGACTATCAAAAGAGTTTAAGAATCACAGGCAAGGATGAACACATCTCAATTTTTTTTTTTTTTGGACTTCGCTCACGTTATTTATTTCTTCTGTACAATTTTTGCTAAGGGGAAAAAAAAGCGGCATTTGGACAGAGAATTGCTAAGAGATGAAGAAATGGAAAACACACACTGATGAGCAGAAAAACAATACTCTTTCTCTATGGTAACTATTAACTTCTAGATAATCATGAAGACCATTTTAGCATTAACCACCATAGATCAATAAGTCAAATAGAACTGATGAGTCAGAAATCCATTTAAATATTTACACTTTTTGCTATAAGCCATACCTAGAGTAATATTGCAGCCAAACAGAATGACTATGCCTTCCATTTTACCCACTCTCCTCATTTGGAAGCATATCTGGAGAGGTAGTGAGATAAAAAATACAAAGCAACAACAAAGAAAAAAAAAAACCCACCCTCAAACAGTACAATCAGACACTGCTAATGGTTATAAGCATCTCATACTCCAGGCAGCTGAATTGAGAAACATTGACAACAACCTTGAAAACACAGTACCACACAGAATTAAAGTCAAAAAGCTCCCTTATCATTTCATAAACCATTAATGAGCAGGTTACATAAATCTACTGGACCGAAGAAGTTGTAGACCGGAGCTGCTGCAAGACGTTAACTCTCCTCTGAGGGATGCATCATTTCATTCTTTAAGACTGCTCATCTCCGTAAGTGCAATAAAAGGAGTTCAGCGCGTTGCAAAGAGAAGCTGCCTTCCAACCCCCCATTATCTCCCGGGAGCCGAGGGAGGCGATGCCCGCCCCGGTCAGCGCCCACCGGGCACGACGGCCCCTCCGCCCGGCGCTGCCGCCCATCCATCCCCCCTGCGCCCCGCAGGACGCGCCGAACCCGCCGCCCGTTCCTTTGTGCAGCCTGGCGTGCTGTTGCACATGCAGAAAGGGACCGGCCAAGCCACGAACCGAGTGAAAAGAGGTGAGTTTCGCTGCTTGCGGGGGCCCTTTCCCCTACAACTCGCGCTGCGAGACCGGGCCGTCAGCGCCCCCGCCTCGGAGCCCCGTCCCGACGCCTCCCAAACTTCACAGCGCGGAGACGAGACGGAGGATCCAGGGGAAGCCCGAACTTGCCGGAGCCCCGGCGGTCCCCGCTCGCTCCCGCGGCCGCAAGCAGGGCGGGAGGCCATACAAAGCGCCGCGCACGGCGACAGCCGGCCCGGGAGCGGCCGCGCCGGAGGGACCCTCTGACGGAAACCTGGCCGGGATTCAAGGCCTAGGAGAGACCGCAGGCACAGGCGGCCCAGGAGAGGGACACCAGGAAGCGGCGGCGTCCCAGGGGTCGCTCCCCCGGGCCGGCAGCTCGACGCGCCCCACAGGGCCCTCGCCCCTGTGGGCTCCACCTGCGCCGGGCCCCCGCCCCACCTCACCCCGGGGATCGCGCCAGGGCCCACCCCACCGCCCCTCCTCCCTCCCCCCGGGTGTGGACCAGAGGGTGCCCCTGCCTCTCCCCCGGCCCCCGCAAGCACCTTCCGGGGGCACCACCACCCCCCACCACGTACCGGCCCCCTCAGGCTTCCCCCGCCTCCAGCGCAGACCCCGCGCACGGGCCCCTCCGCACCTCGCGGGGCTCGCACGCCCCCGCCACACCCGCCCACGGCTTCGGTCCCCCTGTCTGCCGCGGCGAAGGCCCTACCCCGCGCCGCGGCCCAGCCGCGCTCACCTGCTGCCCGCAGCCTCCTCCCTCCAGCGCCTCCTCAGCCGCCCGTCGCCACCGAGCAGCGCCGCCGCCGCTGCCGCTCCCCCCCCGCCCCACCGGCAACTGCTCCCGCCCACGCCGCACGCCACGCCCACCCCGACGGCCCATTGGCCGCCCGCCCCGTAGTCCGGCCTTTGGATTGCTGCGAGGAGCTGCTCGTCAAAGCCTCGACCCCGCCTCTCTCCGCCCACGGGTCCCGGGTGTTTTATTCACGCCGGGGCTTTGGCGCCCCCACTCTTTTGCTGCTGCTCCCGATTGGCTGAAACGGTCGGAACGGAGGGCCAGGATAGGCTGCCAGACGTGCCAGCTGCGGCGATGGGCCCGCCTCTGCACTCGCGTTTAGGCTGTGTCGGCGCGGCGCGGAGCTGCGTTGCGCCGCGGGAAGGCGGGTGGTAGCGGTCTGCGCCGCGGCAGCCGCCCCTCCCTGGGGTGTCAGGGCAGAAACCAGCTCTCCTCCCCGCCTCCCGAGACCCGCCGGCCTCCCACTGATGCCGGGGGTGTGGGACGTGCCTCCCATTAAGAGGTTGGCCGCCTGTCTGCGGTTTGGCTCCGCCGTGGGTCTCATTCCCTCGCAGCGCCGAGACAGCTCCTGGGTAGGCAGGGCCGCAGGGCAGAGCCACCGAGCCGAGCCACCCTTTGCTGGGGTTTCTGCTCTGTGAAGCCGGGGAATGGCGGGGAGCTGAGCTGCCAGGCTTGGGGAATGGCGGGGAGCTGAGCTGCCAGGCTTCTCAAGCCTGCAAAGGGGCCCTGTGCAGTTGCCTGCCATGAGGGATTGCTCAGGGGCAGGCGCCTGCCGAAGCGTGTGGCCGGCACTGCTGCTGTGGAGACTTTCCCAAGCGGGGAGACGCCCTGGCAGCTGCTGGGAGCCCCTCTCGGGAGAGGCAGCTGCCCCGGTGTGGGCTGGTGGCATGAGGAGAAGGACAGCAGCCGTGGGGCCTGGTGCCACCTCAGTTTCCCCCCAATAAGCTTCATGTGAGAACTGTCACCCTCCCCAGGGGCTGCGGTGAAATGTGCACACATAATGTCCTCCATCAGCTAGAGGCCAGGTTAGCAGGGGAAAGGTGAGCAGGCTCCTCTCTGCCATGCGTTACCCTCTGTGACTGGGACTTTCTGAGATCCAAGATGTTCTTGGGTTTCCTTCCATCAGCCCAAGAAACTCAAACGTGCCTCCATTTTCAAAGCAGAGGCAGTACCAGGTGCTGGATTCAGCAGGGAGGCTGCGCTTCAAAGGGAAGTCACCAGGGGAATCCTCTGCAGGCAGAACCTGGGTGACTGTGCGCACAGGGCTTGGCCTGAACGCGCTATCCAAAATACACGTTTCCAACAGCTGCCTCCTCTCACCAGACTTTCAAGCAGCTACTTCATCCAAAATGCAAGGCAGAACAGTTCCCAGAACATTCAGCTGGAAAAAAAAAAAAATCAGGAAATTGAAATGCAAAGATTACACGAGGTTTCTCTGCATCGTTATCTTCTCCCTGCATGCACCATCCCCCTATTCCTTTTTGTTTCTGAATCAAGCAAAAAAACAGAGCAACAAAGAACGTAGGCCTTAATGTTAACTGGCAAACATCCAGAAAGTAAAGCAACTGAAATCAGTGGGAATTTCGGAACATCATGTGCGAAAAACATTTACCAAGTTCACATACGAGGTACTCAGGCTCAGTGAGACACTGAGTTTCAAACTGATGCTCTGACCCCCAAATTACCCCTTGGTCACAAATCAAACTAAGAAGAAAGTACCTTTTTTTTTCCTTCTTCTTACATCTTTTTGCACATCCCTCATCTTGGAAAGCAAAACCAGAGAGCTGCCTTCCCTCTCACAGTTTCTTCTCAGTTACTTCCAGACTGCTGCTCTCAGCCAGGAGCACGACCTAGCTGTGTTTGAGCCAAACATATTCCAGACGAGACATTTAAACTGGTCCAGGGTTTTCTTCTGGTTTTATGAAACCTAGAGACATTCCTGTCCAGGCAGAGCTCTTCATATATTGCATTCATAGTAGTTTCAGTTTAACTCTTCATCTTATTCACTGTCTCTGGATTTCTGACAAAAAAATATTTATAAAGCATGGTGCCCTAAAGCTTTATTACTAAGGGATAATTCCTGTATTATAAAGATGTTCTGCTCCCAAATGTAAAGTATTTGAGGGCTGGCAAGGAAAAGACTGAGACATGCTATTGTAAATAAAGTTCTAATGTATGCTTCATACATATAGCTTTTACAAGTATTTATTAGATAACTAAATTGATTTGTTGCCATTACCGCTTCTCTGCTCAGCTGTTTGTATCTCTCCCTAACGTGACCTCCCCATATAGTCATTGCTGACCAAAGGGAAAGGGGACTGTGGTGGGAAAGGAAAGGACGATGACCCTAAAGGTCACCGAGCTGGACAAGCTGCACATCTAACATAAACTGCACATTTGATGTGCTGCACTGGGGGTCCTAGTCATGTTCTGTGTAGTCAGTCTTCCCACAGAGAGTTTCCATGTGAGGGAGGAAATTAATTCTCCAAGGGCTGATACTCGAAACAAGGCTTCAAGGTGCCTTAATCCTTATAGATAACAAAGAGCTGGGGGAGAATTCATAGTATTCCCAAGAAATCCAACCCAATTTCCCCCTTTACACCTTTTCTTTAAGGGCAAGAACAGGGTTCTTGTCTTAACATGCAGGATTATTGGACTTGGCAGTTCCTGTCATGGCCACTTACTCCTGCCAGCAGAGCCATTCTAGCTGAGATCCTCTCTGGTCTTAATGGGATGGCAGGATGGTACACTGTCCCCTAAGGACCGGAGAGTATATTACACACACACTCATGAAAATGCAAACTCGGTATCCTCATTGCAGATACCTGGAGGCTTAACATCATTCTCCCCTATTGGCTATCTAAAACAATGTCAGTGATTAAATCTCCCTTCTCTAATCACACTGTAATATTATCCTTTCTAGGAACAAGCCATACCAGCATAAGTACTACAACATAAGCATTTTTATGCTGCTGTAACTGTGCTCACCCAAGAGGAATTCCATCTTTTTGATAATACAAGTAAAAGAGCAGGAGCTTGCGTGTGTGTATGAGCACTGAAAATGTTCAAAACTACTTCTAAAAGGTGTCATATTGTCTAGTAGCAATACAAATCTACCAAGGGAAGCAAATATGCATGTACTATGCAGGGTTTCCCCTGTCATGCTCTGAGCAGACTTGAACAATATGGTTGCTAAACCAAGACATCCTGTTTGCACAGTATTTCCATCTTGGTAGTGCTGCGTCAGAGGTGAGAAGCAATTTCAGAGTACTGCAGAAAAACTTCGGTGCAGGCAGCTTTTACAGGCAATAAAAGGTAAAGACTTTTGAAAAGGATAAACTTACAGAAGAAGCAAATATTGAATGGTGCTGCTATACATTAGCACGGCTATATGTTCATTTTGAAATAGTAGGCATAAAGATATGTAATGAGGAAAGCTATGCCATTGCCATCATTAATACAGGAAGGATATGAATATCAAGAATCCTTTAAAGTCTTTCTTCCATGGAAAAGCATCACCCAAGCAGCTTATCAAGAGCTATAGTCTGTGCATATCAAAAGAATATTCTCTAGCACAAGATACATGATGCATGCAGGAACAGCTTGACTATACCTTCTGTCTTGATTGTCTAGATGTGATTAATCCTACAGGGCAAATATGTCATTCATGTTCTCTTTACTTTCAATTTAGGATGGAGATATTCCCCTCATGGCCATTTACTTCTCTCCTTCCACTGAAAAGCAACAAGACTGGAGTCATGGAGTCTGCAGCTTCGCATTTAGTCACTGCCTACAGAGTCACTGCAGATGGTATCTGCTCAATGCAACCAAATGCTAGATGGCATCTATTAAGAGCACAAAAAACTCTCAAAATTATTTCTAAATGTTTAGAAAGTACATATGCATTGTCAAGGGAGTGCGTGAGCTCGGTCAAGGGTTCTACTCAAATCCACTATGTAAATTCAGCTGTAACTTACAAATTATGAATTTTATTGTCGCATGGAACAAGAGGAAATGTCTGTGCTTCCAAGTCCCTCCAAAAAGATAATTTCGGCGTGAGGACTAGACCTTGTAATTATTATTTTAAGAATTTGTTTTAATTGGACTGTTCCATGGCAGGGAAGGCTTCTTTTCTCAGTGGGGCTCTGTGTACAAGATAACCAGGATTAAAGACCACAACCAGTCACTGAATAAGAAAATCCCTGAGAACAGAGAAACAGCTGGAGAGAGACCAAAATCTCTGCCAAGAGATGCTTCAGTGAGTGGGTGCATTCACTCTGATGAGGGAGGCCAGAGGATAGCTCTTGAGAAACAGTTCCTGAATTAGCTTTCAGTCTTGTTATCTGGCAGTGAACTTTATAGCTTTCACAACGAGGAGCGGGCTTCACAATCCAGCCCAGTGTCCTTCCAGCGATGACACACTGGATGCCACTAGGCTGTATGAGGAAGATTGTCAGGGCTCTAGCTAAGGAAACCCATTAGTGAAGGCTTGAAATGTTCTTTTTCCTTAGTGGGTATTGCTTTTGGCATGAAAACAAAACTGGCAGTGCAAAAGGAAGGCTGCCAGCAAAGTAATAATGAAAAAAAGGATTAAACTGAGTTTAACTTTCTAAAAGTGACTGGTTTACATTAATGGTCTCCCAGGAACACAGAGAAAGTACCAGGCAGTTTGCATGTTGGTGAACAACTGAGTATCCAATATGCAGAGGATTGCAAAGGATTTCACCTTTTCCACTCGTTAGTGAGGACTGCTCACAGCTATGCAGGATCAGGCCTTATCTGAACTGCTCTTTAAACTTGAGATTTCCATTATTTGAGCAGGGAATGGCATAAGGTTAAAATATCAAATGAACCCTGCATCTCTTTGAGGTGTCACTTATTTCTTTTGAAGTCACTTGCGGCTCTTGAATAAGTTGTACTCAACAAATTTTTAATGTCCTCTTAAATGTGTGTGGCTCTTTGCAATGCAGCTTATAAGCTCATAAAATCTGAGCAACTTAGTGTTAAATTCTAATTAAGAAATTTAATTGAGCATCCAGTTGCTACTCTGCCTATGTGAGCAGCAGCTGGAGACTACCTAATCATTCAGAGATCTGTGCTACTTCCCTTTCGCTTATTGAAAGAGCTGTACGTGACACTATTCTTCCTCTAAGACAAATTCCCTTGAAATATTGGACAACGAAAGAAAACAGCATGTAGACCTTGTGGGTATTCCTAGACAACCATCTGAGTATTTTGTAAGTGATACTGGAGCTCTCTGTTTCTGCCTTAGGTCAAAACCCTTTCTTGTGTAATGCAGAAAAATAGCAACATTCTGTATTCTTGAAAGCATTTACTATTAGAAAGGCTAAATTGTCAAAGGAACATTTTATTGTCATAGAGATTTCACCACCATTATTTTCCACTGTGTCCTTCCCTCTGAGACTTTTTTATACATCAAAAAAATCAAATGTCAATCATCTGTCTCTCAGTAGTAGAAAGTGATATCCGTACAAAGATCAGAGCCCTCAAATGAGACTTTGAACCTGCTGTACTGGTAAACATGCAGAATAGCTTTGCTGCAGTCATTACAGATATTCTGGTGTAACTCAGGTCAGCCCTGTCCACAGTGCCCAGCTTCTTCTGAGAAGTATCAGTTGCACTCCAGTAAATTAAACAGCAACACAAATAACAACTCAGATGCCCAGATTTTTCAAAGGTCTCCTCCGCCAAGCCTATTTAGCCATGCTTACATATAATTAAAGCACACAATAGCCTAACTTCTACCATATTTCAAAGCGCCTGCATCTCGGTTTTGTTAAGGGCCCAGTTCTGTTGAAATGGTTTCAGCTGATAAGATTATTCTGGTAAGCAGGGCTTAACCTTGGGAAAACAAAGAATGGATTGAAATAAAGAGTTCACCCTTCCCTTCTCTTCTAGTCTGCACAAGCGCACCCGGCTGCTTGTGCTTCCCTCTCGTTTTAAACCCCATCCACACCACTCAACTTGCCAGGAAAATGCGGCATCCCCTTCCACGCGTGTTTCCCACCGCAGGGGTGCAAAGCGCTGATCAGCCTCTGCCACCTGCTGGCGGCGCCGAAAACGTTCAGGACGTTAAAGGGGAAACAAAAGTGCTGCCTACGCACAGCCAGAATCCAGCTCTTTAGCTAAAAAACACCGTAGTACAAACAGGACAACTTTCTGCTGCTGTCGCTTTGCCTGCAGCTTTAGCTGCGAAGGTTGTGCCGCCAGAACCTTATCAGAAATACACCTTCAAACTTAAAATAGTTGTTATTGCATATGTACAAAATGGGTCTAGGCCACTTGCAGCACAGTGACAGTATGGGAGGCCGTTTTGTGCTGAGTTTAGGGCATTTCAAAAAACCTTAAACCTCTAGGATGTCTGCATCTGTTCTAGAAGTAAGACTTAAGAGCTGAACCCATCCTCATTAGGCCTAACTAATGATTTCTGGTCCTGAATTGTGTTAAAATTGAAATGCAGATCTTGGTTAAAACCCTGGCAATGGTAGAGTTAAAAGAGGTAAAAAAATCACTTCTCAGCTTTGTATCCTAGGCCCAGGATGCTAAGTGGCCCACGCAACAGATCTGCACATGGCGTGTGACTGTTAGCTGCTTGTTTAACATAATGTGTGAAGCTGATATTTGTGTCTGTGAGAGGTTAACAACACCTTTGTGAGCCAGAGGGTGCCTGGGCACGCTTGGGTAATTGCTCCAGTTGAATGCTTTAGACTCCCAGCAGCCTCTGGCGATGAAATTCCCACGCAAAATCCATTCTGGTGAATTATTGGTGTCCATCAAAGATTTTTCTTACAGAAGTATTGCATTTAATGTACTGAAGCTTGCTATTGATCAGAAAAGCATCAACACAGTCTGGCTATACAGACCCCTATAGTTTTTCACATCTGCCATGAGCTGTGTCTCGCTGGTCTGTCCTCTGCCCTCCAGCAAAGCTTCTCCAGGGACGCAGAGCAGCCCTCAAGCTGCCCAGGCACTAGCAGTGCTGCTGACACCATCCTTCTGGGAAGCTTCAGGCCTAGGAGAGAGATGGCGAGACAACAAAGGTCTGTACAGGTTATTAAGCAGCTATTGGATTTAGGAAAGGGGGAAAAAAAAAGACACTAATTGACTTGACAGCCTTTTTGGTTTTGGGATCCTTCAAGAGGACGTGGCCTTTCACTTGGCATCCCCATTAGAGGCACGAGAAAGGAGAAGAGAGATGGCACACCAGAACTGGCTCCATCCAACTTGGATTTCTATTCCTTGTGCAACAGAACCTTATGATGTCCTTACTTCATCTCACCTCGTTAGGCTGTAAAGTAACTACACGCTGTCCAAAAGCACAGCCTTACAGTACACCTTTGGAAAAGGAAGACTGCGTGCTCAGAGCATCCTTACAGAATGAAGCTTTCCAGCCAGGGAACAGCTCTGGCTGCAGCAGCTCCCACCGGGATCACCTCACCGCTCCTTTATGGGGCAGGGGGATGGACCGAAGTCTGGTATATTTTACGTGGACATGATGATAAGATATAAGACATCCCGTTTTATACGGCATCACAAGCACACATTTAAAGCTTCCTTCCGCGGCCAGACGTGCGGTCTTTCCACGCGGGATCCACCCACCCTGATATCCCGTGTCGGGGCGGTCCCGGGGCGCCCGCAGGGGAGGCCCCGGCGGAAGCGGCTCGGCGGGGCGGGGCGGTGCACGCGGGCGGCCATGGCGGCGGGCGGCGGGGAGCAGCCGCCGCGGCGGCTCTCGGCGCTCTCCGTGTATCGCCGGGCGGCGGGGGCCGGGCGGCTGGAGCGGCGCCGCCGCGGGACACCGCTGCCCGCGGGTGGCAAACGGGCCAAGGCGCGGCCGAGACGCCGCGGGGCGGGAAGCGGCGGTCCGGAGCCGGAGGCCCCGCCGCTGAGCGCCGCCGCGCCCCCGGGCCGCGTGGAGCCCGGCGAGGAGCGGCCGAGGAGCGGCGACGCGGGAGGCGGCGGCCCGGGGCCAGAGGCCCCGCCACAGCCAATGCCGGGCGCCTCCGCGCCCCCGCGCCGCTTGGAGCGGGCCAAGGCGCAGCCGAAGGGCAGCGACGCGGGAGGCGGTGGCCCGGAGCCGGAGGCCCCGCCACAGCCGCCATTGAGCGCCGCCGCGCCCCCACGCCGCTTGGAGCGGGCCAAGCGGGCCAAGGCGCCGGCCCGCGGCCCCGCAGCGAAGCGGCAGGGCGGACCCGCGGCGAGCCCGGATGGCCCGCGGCCGGCGGGGGAGGGCGGCGGCGTGGTGGGGCTGCTGCGGCGGCTGGGGCAGGTGGAGGACAGCCGGCAGCGGGCGGCCGAGCTGTTCCGGTGGCTGGTGGCCCCGGTGGCGCCAGGAGAGTTCCTGGGGCAGCACTGGGAGCGGGCGCCGCTGCTGGTGCAGCGGGGCGACCCCAGATACTATGCGGGGCTCTTCTCCACGGCCGACTTCGACGCCGCTCTGCGCAGCGGCGAGGTGCACTTCGGCACCCACCTGGACGTGACCAGCTATGCCGACGGGGTGCGGGAGACGCACAACCCCTCCGGCCGGGCCCTGCCCGCCGTCGTCTGGGACTTCTACCAGAACGGCTGCTCCTTGCGGCTCCTCAGTCCCCAGACCTTCTCCCCCACCGTGTGGCAGTTCCTCTCCATCCTGCAGGAGCACTTTGGCAGCATGGCAGGGGCCAACACGTACCTCACGCCACCGGGGACACAGGGCTTCGCCCCTCACTATGATGACATCGAGGCCTTCGTGCTGCAGCTGGAGGGGAAGAAGCACTGGCGTGTCTACCGCCCCCGGACAGATGCTGAGGTGCTGCCACAGTTCTCCAGCGCAAACCTCACACAGGCTGAGCTCGGCGAGCCCATGCTGGAGACGGTGCTGGAGGCCGGGGACCTGCTGTACTTCCCCCGTGGCTTTATCCACCAGGGCGACTGTCTCCCTGATGCACACTCGCTCCACATCACTGTATCTTCCTACCAGAGGAACTCCTGGGGGGACCTCCTGGAGAAGCTCCTCCCAGCTGCCCTACAGATGGCCCTGGAGGAGGACGTGGAGTACCGGCAAGGGCTTCCCATGGACTACTTGGGGTACATGGGGGTTGCCAATTCAGAAGCAGTCGACACTCGCCGAACAGCCTTTATGGAGAAGGTGCAGAGCCTGATAAAGAAACTCGTTAACTACGCACCCATTGATGCTGCTGTGGATCAGAGAGCCAAGTCATTTCTTCATGACTGTCTCCCGCCGGTGCTTACACAAAGTGAAAAGGCACAGAGTGTGTATGGCTTCCCGGCCCGGTGGCAAGATGGAGGCCCCCACGATGTCGATATACTGATAACAAAAGACACAGAAGTACGTCTCCTTCGCCATGGCATCGTTAGATTGTGTAATGAAGAAGCAGGTGTGATGCTCTATTACACAACAGAAAACTCAAGAGTGTATCACAAGGAAGAACCCAAGTTCCTTGAGATAGATCCTGAGTATACAGACAGTATTGAATTTCTCCTGTCTTCCTATCCAAACCATGTCCGTGTGGACAGCCTTCCATGTGAAACCTTGGAGGACAAGATTTCTCTAGCCACGCTCCTGTTTGAGAAGGGCATTCTGATTACAAAGAAACCACTGGTGAAAGTGTAACTCTTATTTTTTAACTGAATAAACACACATTTGTTTATGAATTGTTCTGTCTTGTTCTCATCTTACACCTGCTAGACGTGGATCAGTGGTCCAGATCACAGTATCTCATCTGGTGGCAGAAGGGCTTTGGTGTGGGTAGAGCGATCCAATGCTCTGATTATATAACAGGTGTCTGCTTTGGGAGCAATTCTGCATGGCTGAGTGACTAGGGAAGGGAAGTGCTTAATTTTTTTGTATTTTCTTTTCACCAGCAATAGTAACAGATAAATTCAAGAAGCTAGCAAACTTGCTTGCAGTTTGTAATTCATCTGTGTGTTTACACAGTGTTTTAAAGCAGTCTGCCCTACTGTGGAACGTACTGTCATTACTCACAGGCAGATCTGGTGATGGTCACTGTTTTGTGTGCCTGTGCTGCGCCACACTGCACACACAGCCTGGCCTTGAGGACTGGGCTGTGCTGCACAGATCCCTTGGTTACATGGAAAACTTGGCCAGCTCTTCCTAAAAGCAGAGCCTGCAGGCAGCTCCTACTTGGTGTTAGTGATTTTGCCACTTGCAAGGCCCTGCCCTTGTCAAACAGTGCAGCAAGGTGTCCTCATGCAACGTGAGCTCCTGCATTTGAAATGCTTCAGGCTTTGTCTCTTTCAGTCTGATAATCACAAGCTGTCATAGTGTTAAAATAACCTCCCTCACTGGTTTTCTCACAGCAGCCCCTAACAAGATCACTGGTCTTTTCAGGGCAAATGGGGACACACTCTAACATGGGGTTTTTCATGCTGGGTGCAAAAAGTTCCATATCAGGACCTGGCAAGTTACATGAATACACACCTGGCTGTGTGGCCAGTTCCTGGAAATACTGACAAGCCTCAGATACAGTTTTCCACAGTGATGTGTTTTGTCCCAGTCAGCAGGTGAGTGCTAGTCTGTCTTTAAGATCTCCTGGAGCCATATCCACAAGGAATGGGCTGCAATGGGTCACAAGGGTTTTGTGAGATGGCACCCAAGCGCTCCAGTTGTTTATGATTTAACCGCTACCTCCTCCAAAGTTACATACTTGCAACAGCCACTGCGTCAGCCTCACCCCCTTATTTTGCCTGTATGTGTTTGATAAATTTTGAAATGGGCTGTATAAAGTTGCACATCAGGAGAGCGTGCTGAGGTACCCCTGGGGTCCCCTTTGCTTTGTGAATCACTAGTGGCTGGACAGAAATGCTGTTGCCGCACTCATCCCCTAACCATTTTGTCTACTCATCCTCACCAGAGGATGAGTGGTCTTTGTCCCACTGTTCATCCCTCTGACAAATAGCTTGTCCCTCAGTGGTGCCCTTCCTGGGCTGTTCTGTGTGTCCCCCCTTGCAACCACAGACACCTGCACCATGGCTGCCTGCACCACAGGCAATCACAGCGCAGGTGGCCACACCACAGACACTTGCACCACAGGCAGCTCTATGGCAGGTGCCTGCACTGCAGCCTGCTGCGTGGGGCTGTGGCATGGAGCTACACCAGTACCTCATGTAGGTCTTTCTCTGTGGGCTGTAAGCACCTCTGTGTCTGTTTCAATAACGTTAATAACAAGCAAAGATGGCAAAAATTCTCCTCAGCTTCTCCTAACCCTTGTCCCTGTTTTCTAAGATAGCATAATGTTGCAGCTGGGGTGGGGCATTCTGATAATTCCTCCCCAGTTTCTAAATGCACTGGGAAAACTGAGCCAAACACCTTGCAGATACCTCTCACAGATCTGTGCGGGGCCAGTGAGGCAAAGAGTTTCTCTTCATTTTTCTTTCTCAAGAAAGCATTTCTCACTGAGACCTGCTGACTGTGCCAAATGTTTTGCACTAGGAGGTGCTAATCCATTACAATCCCAGTAAGCAAGGCATTTGCTTTCTGTAAGGTATGATTTAAAATGCCATTTATCAGAGTTAACACTCAAATAAGAGAATAGCACAGATAATCTTGAATTCCTTTACATGCTGGGGACCCTAAGCAGTGTAACATGTAACAGGACTCCGCGCACTGTGCAGTCATGGTCCATAGCAGAGATTCTCCCATTTTGGTGTTTCAAGGTATCGTAAGATTTTTATATAAGGAAACAGCTCTATTTATAGTCAAACAGAAACAATGTTCACATGAGAACATCTTGCTGCACTGTTTGATAAAGGTAAAGCCATGCAGGTGGCAAGATTGCAGGTCCTGGGTGGGAGCTGCCTGTGGGCTGCGCTTTTAGGAAGAGCTGGCTGAGCTCTGCCTGCAGCCCAGGGATCATTGCCACACAGCAGAGGCCCAAAGACCAGGCTGTATGTGCAGCGTGGCACAGCACAGGCCTGGGAATGCTCGGGTTGACTCTGTCATTGGTCACTGGCTGCTCGATGGACAATGGTCTTCCCTTCAGAATCACTACACTGACTTCCACTGAGAAAAACGGTGAGATGCCTAAACGTGCTGGAGGATTTCAGACCTAGTGACAAACTGATCTCCCAGTTTCATAATAAGAAAGCAATTTATCTGCTTCATGCTTTGTTCCCTATATAAAAATAGGAATGCGTTTTCCATGCATGTTTGAATTCATAATAATAATGGAATATAGAATGCATAATAATGCTACAAATACACTTGCAATAGCAATACTTCATCCTCTCTAATGTCCTCCAGCACTCAAGATCTCTATATTTCTTAAGTATCAATATTTTTCAGTTTGCAACCCAAGGCAAGGTAAAAAACTATGATTACTCTTATTTTACAGAAAATGGCCAGCAAGGAAAACTCTGCATAGCTCAGCCAAAACCACATGGCATCTTTTGCAAAGGGTAGAAAAGAAAGCCATTTGCGTTAAGAACACAGACGCTGCTTTCATGGTCTCTCACCTTCTAGTATGTATGCAATCAAGTACGAAAAGATGGGCCAAAATGCAGTTCACCCAATTCCCTTGATTTCTGAGGTTTCTTAAATTAGAGTGTTTATTTGGAGCATATATATTCTATGGCTTTTTTATAATATTGGATCCAAAAGTAGCCTTCCTGGATACTGATGATTTTATAAGTGTATAGGTGCTGCTAAAGAGAGAACAGGCAATTGCTTGGTTTCATAATGTTTCATAGCAGTTAGAATTTCCCATGCCAATACACAGATCAGCAGCCTCCAAGCAGGTTCTTCTCCCATCGAGGAGAAGGAAGGGAGTCGGAGACCAGCCCATGTTGCTCCACCGTTGCAAGATGCAGAAGGTTTGATAGCCTTGAGCCTACTGATAACGTGTGTGCTTGTGAAAGCCCTCATTAAACCTCCTGACGCCACACTTTGTCACTGGGGATCTAGTATTGGAGAGGAAAACATGTTCAGACAACTGGCGTTGTGATCTTCTCTCTATTTATTAGATATGGAAGATCTCCCTGGGATATATTCACCAGGGAAATGCAGGAGACTTTCAATATTTCCACAACTGCCCTTTGTTTTCTGTTTCTCTGCTCTAGCGATGACATCTCCATGGAACCTAAAGTGGTTCAGTCACAAATGGGCTTCCAAAGTGACCTCATGGTTTTGAAGATGTTCACAGAAGGCGAGTGGAACTGTGAAGTTGTCGTGCCCACAGCAGGAAATGCATTTTGCGAATTCACCTGGAATTCCAGCTGAAAACTTCTCATACAAAGGCTAGCTAAAAGTGTTCTCAGGAAAACTGCAAGAATACACTTATATTACAATCTATCTATGGGTGACATAGCTCTGCTCCTCCAAGTGATCACACATGATCTGCCACAGGGCACTTACTCTGGGCAGTTTTTCTCTCATCCTTCATGATGACCTCCTGCAGCAATCTGATCAATGGCCTGAGGATGGCTGCTAGAAGGAAAGGGATGGCTGATACCTCAGAATCAGTCCTTGATCAAACAGCCAGTCTGTCAGAAACCTGGGTACACCCTTAGTGCTCCCAATGCTCAGCACTAGTACTTAGATCTCCTAGTAAGTGTCTGGATTCACCCTGTTCACCACACATAGGTCATCTCCAGTATATCTTTAAACAGCCAAACTGCTACCAATTCCCCAGATGTGTGAATTCAGGGAAAGGGGCAACCCATTCCAAAGGACTCCTGCAGCTTCGTCAAGTTTGAGAGAGAAGCTCGGGTACGTGGCTGCAGCTGCACCTTCCCCTGGGTCCATTCCTGTAAGGATAATAACCAGCAGGCCTGAAGGCACATTGCTCCCAAGATCCTGCTGTGTGTTTGCACTCGCCGTTTGGAAATGGTCCCTGTAGCAGCTGGCCTGACAGCAGGTACAGCATGTGCGGCTGTGGCGCAATGGGGCCTGGGCAGAGCTGCTGCCTTTGAAGATGCTCCTGTGTTGCCAGGGCACTGTCTCTGTTGAGCCTGCCCTGCTGTGAGTGCTGCCAGGCTTGCAGTGAGGGCTCCAGCAGCCTTCACGTCTCCCAGCACAGCAAGTGCCCCTCAGATGCAATCTCCCTGCAGGTGTGAGGGAGGATATGGGCTGGGATCAGCTGCATTAAGGAGGACTCTCCACTGCAAAACACTAAGATGCACCAAGTAGCCTTAGCCTGTCTGCTCTATCAGACAAGAGGGTAGATATGGGGTGCTGTTGCCCTGGCTGCACTTGGCACAAGCCCTCTCTCAGCTCTGGTCTGATGGACCTGGGAAAGCATCTCATCCTCCAGAGGCTGTGCCATGGCTCATGGAGGGGAATGTTCTGCATGCTGTAAGTCAAGGCTAGGCTTGCTTGGGCTATATCCCTGGCCTGTATCCAGGGGGTTCCTGCTACATGTGCCTGCTCCTGCAGAAGCACTTGTGCCTGAAGTGCTGGAGTGGAGCAATACAGGACCAGAGGGACAGAGATCTGTATGGAGGCAGCTGAGAGGCTGTGGGTCCCTTTCCTTCCCTTTGAGGCCAGGAGAAGTCTACATAACAGTCTGGGTAGATGACTAACTCTTAGAAGCTGAGGTTAGGTCTGGTGACCCCCACCTTGGTAATGGCCCATCTGTATTTGCTATGCTGTGAGTGCACTGGGGACCATTTTCTCTAGGATGGTGGGGCTGAAACAGTAACAGAGTCTGACAACATGTTATAAATTAAAGCTTTGTAGAGGTTGTAAGATGAGTAACTGCACACCCATATGATGACTCATCTGATCACTGTGGCAAACACAGGATCATAAGCGATGCTCATTTGTCACCCAGGCCATCTGGCAGTAAGATCCAACTGTGCAAATGCCTTTTGAATGTGGGTAACAGTAATGCCCAGCAATGACAGTCTGATTTGAGAGAATCGTTCCTTACACTAATAACGTGGGCAGCATCCTGCCTATGCTGCCGGTGTTGTTCAGGGGACAGGGTATCAGATAGGCCACGGGAGGGGGAATGCCTGGAGTAAATACAGCAGAAGCCCTTGTGGCTGCTATTACCCCTATGTACTCTGTGCAATCTCTCAGTATACCTGAATGTCCCCATCAGTTACCTTCAGCTGCAGTCCAGCTCAGAAGTTGTGCTGGCATTTGCCTCGTGGTGTTCAGCATTAGCTGACTGACTGAGTCTTTGCAGTACTAGGGAGACCTCGCTTCTTGAGAGTACGTCTTCCTGGTCAGGCAGATAATTTCTGCAAAGGCAAGTGTTTTGTTAATCAAACTGGAAAAATGTTTGCAATCTCAAAGAAAGTAAATGCTAGACATATTTTCCTCTCCTTTACACTCTTCACCAGGAACAAGGAGTCAATTTTGAACCAGCTGATCATCTAAGACGGGGGACTAGGCAGCATAAGGCTCAGAGATGAGGATGATGCTTGGCAAGAGATCTTTATTCTACCCCACCACCAAGCACCCCTGGGTCTGAAGAACCCAAGTTGACAGACACTTTTTTGTTTATTGAATTAATATTGTTCACATCTGCACCAGTATAAACCAGTATATACCTAGAGCTCTGAGTAGAACTGGATTTACATTTTCTGTAATTTCCCAGATCTTTTTTGATCAGTCATTGAAGAAAGGGATAGCATTTGAATTTATCTGAATTGAACCAATCATATGCAATATTTTGATTTATCTCACTGGTGGCCTGTGAACTTTAAATACATTTCTGTATTCTTCATATAACTGTAGTCTCCTCATGTGTATGCCATCTTCAGGCTGTACTTTAAAGCAACCTCCAACATACGCACCTTTTGGTGCAGAGATTTCACCACATTTACAGTGAATGTCTCATCACAAATGGAAAGACCTCTGCTGAACTGCAGAAACAGTACAATATGGTGTGTTAGAAAAAGTAGTGGTACTGGTGTCCCTGCTTAAGAGCTGTTGTGAGAGAGATCTTCTCTCTGGAAGAGCTGTGTCTTCTGTGCCTTGGGTTCACCTCTCCTCTGGAAGGATGTGTTCTGGCTGATAGCTTCCACTTCCGGCCCCAGTATGGTCTGGTAATCCGAGAAGCTGTTCTACAATCTCCTCTCAAAGGACGTACGCCTGCTGCTTTGTGTTTGGATTGCAAAATTCATATAAGAGATCAGAACTGATAAAAGAGAATTAGCAGCAAATGAAACTCCCAGACCTTCACCTACCTGGGATATTTTGTAATCCATGTTCCCAACTGGCACAGCCAAAACCTGTGGGCTTGCCCTAGCATGGGTAGGGGTGTAGGCAAGAAGAGCAGGTGGCAGAGCAGGCGGAAGGGAGCAACAGGGTCCTCACGGCAGCCCGTGGCCATACCAGGTGCTGTCATTTGTCAAGAAGTGCAAAACTACAAAGTCCCGGAGGATTCCAGGAGACCAGTGTTGGGTTTGCAGGGCTGTCTCTCACTTGAGATGCTCCCAGGCCATGGCATCAGGCACCTACTTCAGCATAGGGTGGCACCAACCCCTTTGGATGCCCCCACTGTGTTGAGGTGGGCTCCCATCCCATTATGAGCTTCTGCAGGGAATCTTCTTCAACAGGCAAGATGAAATCCAAGCCCCAAATGTGCTCCCTCACTGGGCATCTAGGGCAGGAGGGGCTGAAAGAGCTGGGGCAAGAGTTGTAATAGAGACTGAGATCTGAAGTTGCAATAGAGACTGAGATTTGAAAGCCATGGATTCATTTGCTGTGCTTTGGTTAGAAGCAGGGATCTTTGCATCTTGGCCACTCTCTCATCACAGGGTGGTACTTGCAGGATCTTGGGAGCAAGGGCTGTGCAGATGGGGAGAGGAGACCAGAGGAGGCCAACACATAGCCCACTTACCTTCATTCTTCCACTGCTCTTGGGGCACCAACTGTGGAGAAGTGTTGCTTAAGCCTTCAGCACCCTTTCCCTTAAAATCTGCTCCAGCATATGGTCAAGCTGGTGATCAAATCTAGCACTGCAAGCCAAGAAGGGTTGTTTTTGACAACAGAAGTTGCCACACATTGAGGACTGGACACCACACAACATATCCAAATGACAGATGACAAAGCACTTCACCTGTTTAGGAGAGACAGGGCAATCCCCATGGGAATGAAAGACCGATGAGACTCTGCCCAATACCTCTGACCACTTAGTATTTCAAAATTGGACAATGCTGAAGGTTCCCTCAGGTGTTTCCACTCGTTTCACACCATTAAGTCAGACATGGGGAGGAGGGGAGCCTGATGAAGCAGCTCTCCCTTTGAAGCAAAAGATCCAACTCTGGGTAAGATGGACTGAGAGCCTTCTTTTTAAATCGTTGCACAATCCGTTACTGAAGGCATTTCCTGACCTGCCTAAAGAGTCTGTGAAAGCGCTCCTTCTTCATCTGTCCTGCACCCCTGGGCACGCTGAGCATCTTCCTAATTCATCTGGCTATGCAGGTGCCCGGGTTTGGCAGAGCCTGGTGGAGACATAGCCCGCCTTGCCCGGGACGAGGCAGTAAGAAGACATGAAGCGACGCTGGGCTGGCACTAGTTTGCCTTTTCCCCACCTCGTCTGGGGCTGGGGGTCTCTCCCGTCCCCTGGCTGCGCCGCAGGGCCAGGGTCGCTTGCCGGCGGGCAGGAGCCCCTGCGCTGCCGGGGCTGCCCCATCTCTGTGCGGTCGGTCACACACAGGCTCTTTCCTGTCATGGACAATGAATCCCAACAGCTCGGTGGCTCATCAACACCTCTGCCCGCCCTCCCCGCACGTCCCGCCGTCCACATCCACCGCTCCGCGCTGGGAAGCCCGGGGGGACACCGAGGAGGAGCTCGCGGGTCCAAGACGTCTCTCAGACCACGGAGTATTTGTCAGAGAACTCTCCCACAGCCGGCAGGGAAGGAGGCAGGCGGGGCGAGAGACCTGCAGTGCTCTGCTCCCCGCCGGGGCGAGCCAGCGGCGCTCCGGGACCGCCCGCGCCAGCACAGTCTCGGTCCCGCGGGGAACCGTCACGGAATCTGCCCGCCGAGGCGGAAGCGGCCCGGGCCATGTGGCAGGTCACTGCCCTCGCCCTGTGCCGGGCGAGCTCCCGTGACTGCCAGAGGCGGCTGCGCTGGCCCGGCCTCAGCCCCGCGCCTGGAGCCCCGCGTCGCCGCAGCCCCGCGGGGACCCCCGGGACGGCCGTAGCCCGCGGCCTTTCCGCCACGGCCCCCTCCGTCCGCCTCTCGCCCGCCGCCCGCAGCCTCTTCGATGAGCCGCTGGCCATCGCCGTGCAGGGCCTCGGCCCGCGGCAGCAAGTCACGCTGCGGGCGTCCTTGCGGGACGAGTCGGGCGACCTCTTCCAGGCCTGCGCCCGCTACCAGGCGGAGGACGACGGGGAGCTGGACCTCGGCCGCTGCCCCGCGCTGCCGGGAGGCAGCTTCTCCGGCCTGGAGCCCATGGGGCTGCTCTGGGCTTTGCAGCCCCAGAAGCCGTTCCGGCGGCTGGTGAAGCGGGACGTGCAGAGCCCCTTCCTCCTGCAGCTGGAGGTGTTTGAGGGCCACGGGGACCCCCCCGGGCGGCTCCTGGCCCAGGCGCAGCACGAACGGGCGTTCCTGCGGGATGGGGTGCGGAGAGTCCCGGTGCGAGATGGAAGGATCCGAGCGACACTTTTCCTGCCTCCCGGTGAGTACCGGCCGTGCCGGGCTCCTTCCCCCGCGGCGCTGCCTCCACTCCCGGCTCTGTGCTCCCGGGCCCGGAGCCAGACCCCCCTTTGCGCCCAGTACCAGACGAAGGACAAGGGGGAACTGGATCTCACCACTCTTTAAGGAGCAGTCTGATTATCCCGGCCAGCTTTGGTCTGCTGGCCACACTCCTAGTGCAGCTACGTGAGTTAAAACACGTGTGAGTTTGTTTCATTAACTGTGGTATTGGACATGAAGGCATTGATCACAGCACTCTTTTTGTTTCCAAATGCTGTGAGCTGTGTCAGTCAGCCTTCAAGGTACCTTTCCTCTACTCGACTGTTTGTTTTCCAGGGAATGCTGCTAGTATAATAATTCTCTGAGTAAGTTGAGGGTTGCTCTCTAGAAGTCTGGAGTCCTAAATCTGCTGCTTCCCTTCCCAGCCTTTCCTCAGATACTCAACTCAATAATTTCATAGTTGCTGCAGCCCAAGCTGCCTTTTGCTGCCACATTTGTCCCTGGCCAGTTCTCTGTGAGCAGAATATCCAAGTAAAGTGTGAGACAGGTTTAGCCATACAGTATTTTTGCTGGAGAGTGATTGAGGGGGTCTGTGAGTTTTCCAGATTGCCTGACAAATGTTGTGTTGTCATCCCAGCGGCTGTCCGGACTTCTGCAAGTTGTCTGTAGGAAGCCTCATCTCTTGCCTCCTCTTGGTTGGGTAGCCTCTGCCAGCCCCACCACCTCTGCATCCCACCTCCCCTTCCCCCAGTGACCCAGAGGCTTTCACAAAGCATGTCTCTGGAACCCTGTGTACCCAAGGAGCTCCTCTACACAGTACATGCGTTCCCCTCTCCACCTTTCTCCCTGCCTCTCCCTGGTAAGTCCTCCATGAGAGTGCGGAAACCATACACGATCTCCCAGCCAGTGCCCCTGCCTCTGATGGCCTTTTAGCCCTGTGGATGGAAGTGAGTTTCCAGTTCTTTTTGTTTGTTGCACAAGTTCTGCACATTAGTCTGCAGACACCTGAGGGAAGCCTCACCTTCCCTTCTGAGCAAGGACGGGAGTCTCTGTCTTGGCCTCCTCCTTTCCATACTTTGTTAACACTTCGCAGCAATCTGTCTCAGCTCTGGACTTCAGTCCTTGTCCCCTGATGAACTTAATGTAAAGCTTCCCTCACCAGGTTAGCAAGGCTGATTGCAAATGCCTCATTCTCTTAGTCCCCAAATAAATGGCTATAGTACATTTACACTGAAACTGAGAAGCTGGAACCATCAGATTAGATTTTTTGGATCAGTCTTCTGACAAATGCACTGGGGAGAAGCCTCCTGGGTATTTTTGAAGCAGAGCTTGATACCTTTGCAGTGAATTCACATGACGGAGAGAACGGTCAAGGGATCCCTTCTGTTCCAGTCATGTGTCCCCTGGTGTTATCCAAAACATTAGCAGGCCTGCTATTTTGTGCTGTCTTGTTTAATCTTAAAGCAATGTAGTAATTTACTGAAAAGTGGCACAGGGATTTAGGACCTTTAGTACCGTTCTGGTGCTCTATGTTTTTGGTTTTGTTTTTTTCTTTTTAAAAAAGACATATTCCCAGGCCAATTAGTTTGGAATGTGAATTAAAAATAGTGGGTTAATGTGTCCTGTTATATGGTCTCTTGAAGGAAATGGACCCTTTCCAGGAATTATTGACTTGTACGGAGCCGGAGGAGGACTCCCTGAATACAGGGCATGCCTGCTGGCCAACTATGGCTTTGCTGTGCTGGCTCTGGCTTTCTACAGCTATGAAGATCTCCCCAAAGAGATGAAGGAATTACACCTGGAATATTTTGAAGAAGCCATAAACTATATGTTACAACACACCGAGGTTGGTTCGTTCATTGGCATTCTCTCACTACAGGGAGCTATCAGGTCCTGTCAGATGGGAGATGGGGCAAAGCTGCTCTACTTAAAATAGCATTTCTGTTCAAGTTGGCTGTAATTAATTTGTTTCACATCTTTAACTCCCATCACAATGGTTCTCTGTCAGATTATGCCAGTTCTTCCCTTTGAACTGGCCAGGTGACAGAGTGACAAGTGGGTCACATACTGGTAATTTCTGCACCATTCAACCAAGTGTTGTAACTAGGGTACCAGTTACCTGGAGGCTTATTTGACTTCCAGTGGGGCTTTTAGGTTTATGCTCTGTAGAATGTCCTTTAAAACTAAATGCTCTTTTCAGCCATGGAGCACATGATAAGCCTCTGTGATCCAGGTCTCAAGAAGTCTGTCAGTACACATTCGTTGCTGTGTATTGTGTAAGCTGTTAAAGTCACTCCAGATGTCAGTATTTGGTGAATGTGTTTTTTAGTAGCAAGTTGTGAACTCAAGAATCCTTCCAGTTCTGAACTTGGGAATCCCTCTATGTCAGCAGGTCTTGGAAGAGAGTTCTGCTTCGTTCTGCATCTGCTTCAAAGTAGCTGTGCACAAAAAAAATAGTAGAATTGCACAAGGCAATACTCGGTCTCTCTGGAGAACTCAAAATAAATACCTTCCTCAATCTCAGGAAGATGAATTGTTAAAAGTCTTCCTTGCTATTCAGTCACCTTAACTGCTTATGTCACCTCTCTGCCCAAAAATCTCTAAAAATTGCCTTTTTCCCCTCTTTTTTTTTTTTTTTTTCCCTGAGAGCAGTACCATAGCGTCTCATTAACACCTCCACTGATAGCTCCATCATGTTTTTAACACATTGCAAAGTTGCAGCCATATTTTCTGATTTCCTCATTTCCATGCTTCCAAGTCAGCCTGTTACACTGGTGATAAGGTACAAAAGGTATGAAATTTTGATGCTGTCTCAGAGCCTTTTCACCCTTGAGAGTCTTTGGAGCAGTTGTGATATTAGCTAACCTTCTTCCAGTATCTTTAGAGGATTTCAGCACCCTGTAAGATCATTTAGCTTTCCTCTTCTAGTTAATTTGTCTGTGTAAAGGAAAATGAAGGTAACCTATTCTAGGTTGACTTTAGAGGGAGGCTTAGAAAAATGGTTTCAATGGGTTATTTTTTTAAGATACATTTTAATGAGTAAGCTACCTCAGAATACTTCCTTTTCACTGTAAGTTAGACATCAAGCATACTAGAGAAATGGGAGAGCAGCTGATGTGGAGTCTGCTGCCTCATGTTCCCCATGTTAGTTTCTGAATAGGGGAGTCAAAGACAGTGGTTGAATATAAGAAATACATTATCATAATTGATGACAGGAGCATAGTCATTGCTGACTTAGAGCATTTTGCACTGAAAGAAATCATTCATAGAAGAAGCCTCCCCTGCCTCTTCTCTACCCTGAACTGCCTTATAAGCAAAGTGAATCTGAGGCTGCACATCCGCATGCTCTTTGCAAGTACAGCTGTACCCTCTGCATATGCTTCAACACTGAGCCTTTTAGCTTTGTTAGGATGATGCTGCAGTTTTAGCAGGGCTTATGATCATAAACCAAGCATGGAACAGTGCCCCAGGATCCCTCAGACATGGGCCCTGCACTCAGGACCTTAGATGGCTGTATTCGGGGTCCAGATTCAGGACAAAACATGGCAACATTTTTAAGAAGTGGTCTGTTGTGATTCATTGCTTTTGTTTTCTCTTCTTTCCCCTCCAGGTTAAAGGTCCTGGGGTTGGCTTGCTTGGAATCTCAAAGGGGGGTGAACTCTGCGTCTCCATGGCCTCCTTCCTAAAAGGCATCACAGCCACTGCCCTTATCAATTGCTCAGTGGCAAATGTGGGCGCAGTGCTGCGCTACAAGGACATCACCATTCCACCCCTTGGTGTCGATGCAAAACGCATCAAGGTCGACAAGTCGGGGATTGCTGATATTGTCGATGTACTGAACAACCCTTTAGAAGGGCCTGACCGCCAAAGCTTTATCCCTTTGGAGAAGGCCACGTGTCGCTTCTTGTTCATTGTTGGCCAGGATGATCGCAACTGGAAAAGTGAATTCTTTGCAGTTGAGGGGAGCAAACGTTTGCAAGCTCACGGGAAGGAAAAGCCTGAGATAGTCTGTTATCCTGGAGCAGGGCACTACATTGAACCTCCCTTTTTCCCAATGTGTGCAGCCTCAATGCACTTGCTAGTTGGCAGGCCTGTGGTGTGGGGAGGGGAGCCCAAGGCACACTGTGAGGCACAGATAGATGCTTGGCACCAGATCCAAAACTTCTTCTGCAAACATCTCACAGGCAAGCCATCTGGAACACCCAGTATGCTGTGATGTGAGTTAAGTCACAGATGAAGATGCTGGTGTCCTATATTTGTTTTATTACATGGGTCTGAATGAGAACAAAGAACACCAGAGAACAAGCTATTGTGTTTCCTAGAGGATGATAGTGGGCAAAAGCATGAGAGCTTCCTTTTAACATCCTTCTCTAACCTTGGTTAGGGGTCTTTACCTCCTCTTGTGTAGTATGGGGCTACAAACTGTGGAAAAAAAATGGTGGTAAGGCTGTGTCTGCTTTGAATGTGAATTTAAGTGGAAGGTAACTCAGCTGAGATTTGGGATGAAAATTTGCCTTTGCTTTCTCAGAGGAAACATGTTGTATGCATTGCTCTTACCACAGCCAGCTTCATGCTCTATATTTTTCTGAAAGAAGCTGTTCTCCCTGCCTCCAGAAATCTTTCTATTCACCATATGCACTTCCTTCTCCTTCATGGCTCCTTTCTCTTCTCCCACATCACTGAAATGCATGTCTTAACACTTAACACCTAAACATTTTACTTGCCAAAAGCAGCAGTACTGTGCCTGCATTCTCAGGTAACCTATCTCACATCTGAATGACAACACAGCCCTTGGTCCCAGCCAGCACAGGTTCATGAAGCGAAAATCTTGTCTGACCAGCTTAATTTCATTCTACGGCAAGGTTACCCACCTAGCTGACCAAGGGAAGCCTGTCGACATGTTCTTTATGAATTTCAGTAAAGCCTTTGATACTATCTGTCACAGTATTGTGGCAGAATGCAAGCCCCCTCCCCGCTCTCCCCTGAATGATTAGTTGCTGCCCCTTAATAATTTTCCTCAACTGATATCCGAACCTGTATTTAAGTCACTTTTGGAGTGCTAAAACCCTGTTTCTCACCGGTTTAATAAAAGTTGTTTTGGACTCTGTTGTCCCTTAAAATAACCTCGGGGTGCCTCCATGACAAGTGCTGGGCAAGATGTCCAGCATACAGCTCGATTAACACACGATGCAGTGGGTGAGCAATTGGCTGACGGGCTGTGCTCGAAGGGTTCTAGTAAACGGGGTTATGTCAGGCTGGTGACCAGTCACTAGTAGGGTTCCACAGGGATCCATTTTAGAGCTAGTGCTCTTCAATGTTTTTATAAATGACTTAGGACTTGAGGGATTGCTTACTAAGTTTGCTGATGACACAAAACTGGGGGGAGCTGTTGACACTCCCAAGGGCAAAGAGGCCCTGCAGGGGAATCTGGACAAACTGGAGAACTGGGCAATTGCCAACCGCATGAAGTTCAACAAGAAAAAGTGCAGGATTTTCCACCTGGGACATGGCAACCCTGGCTGTACATATAGACTGGGGAATGAGATGCTGGAGAGCAGCTCTGTGGAGAGGGACCTGGTGGTTCTGGTCAATGGCAAGTTGAACATGAGCAACAGTGTGTCCTGTCAGCCAAGAGGGCCAACCGGGTCCTGGGGTGCATCAAGCACAGCATGGCCAGCTGAGCGAGGGAGGTGATTGTCCTGCTCTGCTCTGCACTGCTGTGGCCTCACCTGGAGCACTGTGTGCAGTTCTGGGCAACACAGGATAAAAAAGATATTAAGCTACTGGAAAGCGTCCAGAGGAAAGGTACAAAGTTGGTGAAGGGTTTGGAGGGGAAGCTGTATGAGGAGCAGCCAAAGTCAGTGGGTTTGTTCAGCCTGGAGAAGACTGCGGGGAGACTTCATGGCGGCTACAGCTTCCTCACAAGGGGAAGAGGAGGGGCAGGTGCTGAGCTCTTCTCTTTAGTGACAAATGACAGAACCCAAGGGAATGGCAGGAAGATGTGCCAGGGGAGGTTTAGGTTGGACATTAGGAAAAGGTTCTTCACCCAGTGCAGTCACAGCCCCAAGCCTGACGGTGTTCGAGAAGAGACTGGACAACACCCTCAGACACATGGTGTGAACTGTGGAGTTGTCATACGCAGGGACAGGAGTTGGACTCGATGATCCCTGTGGGTCCCTTCCAACTCAGGACATTCTATGATTCCATTATTTATAGACAGCAGCAGCCCATAGCCTGACATGACATTCTGGGCATATGCAATAGAAATGAGACATTTGTGTGGGTTTGGAAAATTCATAAGCGTGAAGAAACAACAGAATTAGGCTCGATACCACTGTGTAGGTCTACAGCAGTGCTGGAGGGCGGTTTCTCTCTGCCTGCACATTCCCTTACTGCCTCCACAGCTGCCTGCCTGTCAGCACTGCTACCTTGCAAGCCTGCAAAGCTGCCATGGCAGCTCCGGAGGCATCTTTGCCCTGCCAGAGAGCGCAGTGCAGGCCAGGTTGTAGGAGCTGCTGTCGTGTGTGGGGAGGCAGGCTGTAAGGGGCTGTGGGGCACTGGAAGGGGCTGTGAGGCAGTGGCGCTCCTATGGTGGGGACCTGTGTCTCTCCTACTAGGCCCTGCAGCCTCTGGGTGCCATTTCTGGTTGTCTCTGAGGAGGTGGGGGCAGCAGGGGGGCTCACCCCCCCGCCCAGGGATTGTCAGTAACCTTGGGCATCCAAGTGCGAGTTTGAAAGAAAAGCACTGAATATTCTTCATGAGGTGCTGGCTGAGTTCACATTATTGTTTGAGGGGTTTTTTGAAAAAGCTTTAACATGTCAGTGCTTTACAAACCCCAGCTGAGCGGATACAATAAGTTGCTGTTCGTGCCTTCTGTGAATTCTATGGGTGTTTTTAAACGCTTTGCATTTACTGTATTTTTAAAGGGTTAAAAGGAAACGTTAACTCCCATCAACACCTGCGTGCCCCGGATGGTGTGACGGTTCGGGGCGAGGCGGAGGAGAGGCGGGAACGGCCCCGCGGAGGTGCCTGTCCCGCCCCTGCGCTGTCGCTGTAGCAACGCGCCGCCCGGGCGGGGAGAGGTGGCTCCGCTATCGATTGAGGCTGCCTGGAGGGGGGTGGCCGCACTGCCGTTACTGAGGTTGTCACAGCGGCTCTCGCCCAGCTGCCGCCGTCATGTGGAGAGCGGTCGCTGCCACCTCGGCCCGGGCCCTGTGCCGCGCCCCGCCGCCGGCCCCACCGCCGCGGCGGCGGGCTGTGAGCGTGACCGTGTCCCCCGCCGCCGGCCTGGCGGACGAGCGGGTGGAGACGCGGGTGGCGGGGCTGGGCCCGGGGCAGCCGGTAACCCTGCGGGCGGTGGCGGCGGATGAGCGCGGCTGTCTCTTCCAGTCGTGTGCGCACTACCGGGCGGACGGCCGCGGCGAGCTGCACCTGGGCACGGACGCCTCACACGGCGGGGACTACACCGGCGTGGAGCCCATGGGTCTGTTCTGGAGCCTCGCCCCCGCCGGCATGGAGCGGCCGTACCAGCGGCTCGTTCCGCGCAGCACCGGCACCCCGATAAAGGTGGAGATGTTGGTGCACCAGGGCCACGGGCTGCCCCGCGCCGTCCCCGGGCCCGTGGTGGCCAAGGCCGAGGTGGAGAGGTGGTTCACGGCCCCCGGCGTGCGGCGGATCCGGCTGAAGGAGGGAGGCGTAAGGGGCTCCCTCTTCCTGCCGCCCGGTGAGTGCTCCGGCCGGAGCCCTTCGCCCTGGGGCCGGCGGGACCCCCAGCTTCTCTGTCCAGAGCAAGGAAGGTCTCTTAAAAGAAAAACATATCAAGGAAATCACTCGGGAAATCCACGTTCCATACTAGATGTGAACGCCGCCCTGCGGGCAGGTGGCAGGTTTTCGTTGGTTTTGCTGTTTTCCTTCAAATCTTAACGGAGACCCCTCCCAAAGGCTTGTGGGCATACGGTCCCGCTGGTGCGTGGCCACACTGCCTCGTCCTTACGGGCAGCGGCGGGCAGGGCAGGCTCCGGCAGGTGGCTCTTGTGGGACAAGCAGAAGCCAAAGGAAAACAAGGGTTGTAGAGTTTACCGTGTCGCTGCTCGCAGTTTACGATTTTTCAGTGGGTTTGATGTTTGCTCTGGATTACGGGAATCTGTAATATCTCGAAAAGCTGATGTGCTTCACTGGGTTAGCCTGTGCTAAACCTCCCGCGGATTTTACCCCGAGTAAGATGGAACTGAAAAAGCACTTTTCCTCTCTGTTAAATGCATGCTGGTACACAGACCAGTGGAAGAGATTCTAGAAAACATAGGTATTCCACCTCTGTTAACACAGAGTCAGAGCAAAGTTAATAGTGTAGTTACTTCAGTTGTTCTATGGTATAAAGGCAATAATAGATTTCTGAGCGAGTTCTACCTGTTCTGCTTGTGGAATGGTTGTGGTTTATGAGGCATGATATTCTGATGGACTGATAATGTTGTTGGAAATCGAAACATTACACTGATGATGCTGTATGTACACTTGAGCCATGGTTTAAACTTATTGTACTTCATCAAGGGTTGTGCTACTAGAACTGCCCTCCATATTACCTCTACTTTATAATGACTTGGTTCAGCAAGTCTTGTTAAGTACCACTACAATTATTTGGGATTTAAGTATCTTCAGTGAATGATTTCCAAACCAATAATCTTTTTATCCATTTAGATACACATCCAAAGTCCACTGAAGAAAAAAAAACAGAGATTGAACTTTGAATTTTGGATTAAATGTTTAGTCAGCATTCTGGATTTTCCATCACTGAGACATGGTTGGTTTGATATATTGGAGGATGAGCTGGATTTTTGCTGAGCTTAGTGGGAATCTAGACATCTGCACGCTTGAACTGCATTTTTCCCTTTAGAAAGTCTGGTGGTGTAATAGTGTAGAAAAATCCAGAATTGTTGCTTAAATGATACTAGCATGATTCTTGATGGAGGATCTGGTTACAGCATTACCACCATACCTTTCTTTGTTCCAGGGATGGAAAAATGTTAATATTATTATGATAAGGATCTTAAGCATGAACCATTCTTAATGGAAGTGAGATGACACAAGTGGGCTTAGGCTGTAATTTTAATAAGAGATATCTCAATTCAGGAAAGAGTTAGAGGTGTGGGTTTTGTTTGTTTTCAAGCAGTAGTAAGGTTGTCTAGCCCATTTCATCCTGCTTTTTAGTGAGCTGCGCAGAAACCGTATACTTCAGCATGTGCAAGCACTCAGGAAGGCAGTCCAGGATCCTTGTGTAAGTTAAAGGTTGTCTTCATGAGAGAAAAATGCATTAATACTTGACTGCGTTCTGATCATATGTTCTTGGCTAGAAAGCTTTCCACGTAGGAGTGATGAACGAATACTTATTTTCTAGCCATCTAAGCTGATTGTTGTTAACAAAAGGTTACTGTTGATTGTGGCGTTATGATAAGTTTATCCAGACATATTTTCTCTCAAGTAGAATATTAAACTTCTATGAAACATTTCAGAACTGAAAGAAAAAGAACCTAAAAGCATGTTTAGGTCCTTTTCTGATTTCCTAATGATTTAAGTTAGTGTGGCAGATGCACTCTGCCTCCCCCTGAACGCTGAGTTGCCCCCCTGCAGCAATTAGGAGGGTTCCACAGTGTTTTGTCCAAAACTTCCTTTTCTCAAGCACCTTGAAATGCCAGAGGTCCTTATTGCATACAGGTAATGCCAGAGAGTTGATGCGCTCTTGCACAAGCAGGTACTGTTTCTGGTGTGATAATTGCAGTGAGTGCATCAGTGGTGACATCTGCTGGCCAGGAAAACAAAAAAAAAGTTAAAAAAAGCAATTGCCAGCCTGGGGTCTTGATAGTTCCAAGAGGCACTATGCTTAGCCTCTTAACTCAGGACCTGCTGGCATGGCATACAGTAACATTACAACACGACCTTGACTGCAAGAGCATGGTCATTTAAAATTGTGGTTCTGATTATTTGTGCAGTTTTGTATATGCATGTTTATCTAGATATCAGTCACACACACATAACCGTACCCATATAGCTCTCAGTATTAGCCTGTTTCTTCACATCTGCAATAGCAGTTCTGCTGCCAAGTGTTACAGTGCTGATGTTGAGACAGAGCTAGTATGTCCAGTTGATTTCATCTAGCAATGGGTGTCTCTTTGCTGTGCTTTGCTCAATGTACCTTATTCCAGAATTTGTTGAATTTTTGTAGAATTTACTTCTAGAGCTCAGTGCTCTTGCCTCATTAGTAATGACCTTACACTTTGCTAATCAAAGTGGGACTTCTTTGTGGGAAAATAGCTGATTTAGAGTATGATTGTTCTGAGAGTGGGAGGATAAGACCATTGAAAAATACATTTTAGCAGTGTGTGTTTGGGGATGGGGGGGTGTTGTTGGTTTGGTTTGGTTTGTTTTTTTTTGCAGGGGGGGCGGGTAAGTTTAACTGTTCACATATTTTTACAGGAAGGTAAGGAGCTATTCTCAGTTTGAAACAGCTTAAGTGGGATACAGCTCTGGCTCTCTAATCTCTGCTGTGCAAATGGAAAAGTAATGAGTATTAATAGAAAATGTCTTAAGCCTTCTATATTTTGTTGTTCATGCTTCACCAGATAGTTTTTAGGATCTTGTTTGATACTTATCCTCTGTACCTTTTCTTTTTAATATAGGAGATGGCCCCTTTCCAGGAGTGATTGACATGTATGGTGATGAAGGAGGTTTGACTGAATTTAGATCCAGTCTCCTGGCCACCCGTGGGTTTGCTGCTCTTTCCCTGCCATATTTTGACTTTGAAGATCTGCCTAAAGTCATGAAAGAATTAAAACTCGAGTACTTTCAGGATGCAGCTAGATTCCTACAGCGTCACCCAAAGGTGAGTATAGTGAGAGATCTCTCAGGATAAGGGAGTTATAAGGCCTAAGTGGTGCCGGTAATTTTTTTTTTTTTTTTTTTTGAGTATCAGTTTCTGCTGGGCAGGTTTAGGCCCAATAATGGAAAAAGTATAGGTCCTGCTTAGGCGGCTATGCATGTGACTGCAGAGAGTGGATTTCTTCCAGCACAAGCTGTCTGAAAATAAATTCATGCTGGAAACGAGAAGATTCCTGATCATTAGAATAGTAAAGTACCAGAATATCCTCCAAACAAGAGCAGTGGTGATGAAGATGGGATTTTTTTTGTTTGTTTAAATTAAAGCGATTATCTTAAGAGAAGAAGATACAAAACTGCTCAATAGTCATCAAAGGAATTGATTTGAGTTGCTTTCAGTTTAACTTTCCAGGCTAGAAAAAGACTAAATACTACTTATCTAATCTTTCAAATGCCATTTGTGAGGTTCCTTTATTTGCCTGAGATATACATAGAAACAGACAGTGCTTGAACTTCCGGTTACCTGTTTTGGGAAAAAGAGAAAATATTTGCATGGAACTATGTAGTAGAGACTCCATGAGGTCCAAGTGATGGTACTTCTTGTGCTTGTCTGTGTTATTCTATGGGGTTTGACAGCTCTTGTTGTCTCTGAAAAATAAGACACTAAGCAGAAGGAGGAGCCTGGGTCCAGTCCGCAGCTTTCCAACAGGTCACATCAATAATTAACCTAACCTTTTTTTTTTTTTTAATAGCACAACTCCAAAGGCAGTTAATGGCTAATCCCATTATAATGCATACTTCATTTACTCCTTTCTTCTGCCCTTCCCCGCCCCCTGTCTTATTTGAAGGTGAAAGGACCAGGAGTTGGCGTGATTGGGACTGGGAAAGGGGCAGAATTGGCACTCTCCATGATCACCTTCCTGCCAGAAGTAGTGGCTGCTGTCTGTATCTCCGGCTGTAGTTCAAACACAGTTGCAGACCTCCATTATGGTGAGATGACTCTGCCTGGGCTGCGTTTTGATATGAATAAGGTCAGTGTTTCTGACACAGGTGTATATGACACTTTTGAAGCTCTGGATGACCCAACAAAGCCTGCTAATTCTCCTTGCACAATTCCCATTGAGAAAGCAGAAGGTCACTTTCTCTTAGTGGTAGGGGAAGAGGATCGCATGTGGAAGAGCTCCTTATATGCTGAGTTGGCAATTGGGCGTCTGCGCCAGCATGGGAAAGAAAACTTTGAACTCTTGAGTTATCCAGGAGCAGGTCACCGAATTGATCCTCCTTCTACTCCATTCTGTCAAGTAGCTATGGATCGTGTTCTGGGGGTGCCTGTTCTGGGGGGTGGAGAGAGCAAAGCACATGCCCATGCACAGGAGCACTCCTGGGGGAAGATTCAGGAGTTTCTGCACTTGCATTTGGGATGAACACTTAAGCACCTGCAAGCAGTTGCAGAACTGCAGAGGACTGAGCTTGAGCCACCAAAATGACTCGTGAATTGGAGGGACTGACTTGAGAAAAGCTTTGCAATATGAAATAACCAAATGACTACTTAGGTACAAGCTTAAATCCAAAAAGAAAGGTATTTATTTGAATTAGCCTAACTTATTTTAATTAGGTACACAGAGAAGTGAAACAACAATAAGTAGGCTGTATTGTAGTACAAATTTGACAGCCTGAATTGGTGATGGTATCAAGAAACAAGTATCTGAAGAGAGTAGTAGGTACTTTCTTGTGGTATTTATAACTCAGAGAATTTAACAGCTAGCCTGCACCCTCGGCAATGACAGACTGGATCGTACCTGGGGAATGATGGCAACCCATGGGTGATGAACTCTGACATCAAAATGATGAATGATTCTGGCTTTAGGCCAGATTTACAGCCATATACACTTTGGAAATGTTCTCTATTTACATGAAGCTTGGGATATCTATTTGTAATGAGGTTTGTATACCTTGACCTTAGGTAGTAGTCTTCCGGTGACACAGTCTGCTTCTTTCCAAAAAAACCTACCTGTAAGGTAGGAAAATTAAGAGTATATTTCACATCATTCCAGGAGAATAGTAGCACTAACACTCTCTTGTACTAGGGATGTAACCATCTGTTCCTATAGTGTCTTGGATTGGCATTTGATACTCGGGGTATTAAAATTCTGTTGGATAGGTTAAAGCACAGTTAAGTGCAGTTACGCTATGTGCAAGTCTTACTTCTCTCTTTGTTGCTTGTTTTAAACTAATAATACCTGCTGTTACATTAGGGATTAATTACTTGTGGAACTCTTTAGTAATTATGCCAACAGATGCTGCCAGCTGTTCTTGGGGGGGAAGCCGAGTTGAGAGACAGAAAACCTAGCTAGTAGAAGATCATTAAGGCTAACTCTAAAAACCTCACCTTATGGCAGTGATTACTTAATCATAATACTTAAAAAAACAAAACCAATCAAACACCACAACTAATCCCCACACCCCCCAGAAAAACAAACAAACAAACAAAAAGCCCAACAAATCCAAATCTTGGATATCTTTTCTATGACTGCCTGAGAAGGTCTGTTGTGTTTTGTTTTGTTTTGTTTTTTCCATCCTAATTAAGTTTTGGCTAGTGCCTTATTTTTCTCCACCATGCAGATAGAAACAACTTTTTCCCAAATGAGTTGATGTCTTGAGAAAATCTTGCTGGAATGGTGGCAGTGCTGAAGGCCTGTTTTTACAAGGGCCACTATCAGTATAATTTCTCCTTCCAAGGTCATCTTGTCAGACCAGTTTCAGAGCTGCCCAGGAAGATACAAAACCTTCATTTATGGCACTGAATTTTGCTTTGCTCTCAGATATTTTCTCTCCAGTTAACTGTCATTATGCTGCTGCTCAGGTCTCATTAGCTTTCTGCAACTCTTATTACTCCTTATCATTTGATTGAAGTCAAGTTTTGCACATGCCATCACTGCCAGTTGAACAATTTATCCATCCACTCCTTGCAAGAGAAGCTCCATCCTGCTCACTCCATGCAAAATGCCTTCTCACCTTGTCTGGCTAAACTCTTGCGCTGGCTGAAGAGGCCTTTGCAGAATTATATCTGTTGCTTGAATCTCCACTAAAACCAGCAGCCACGGAAGTCCAGGACCACGGCCTGCTGTGATGTGCATGTTGGTATCACCCACATTTAGTATCCTGCCTTTTTTCCAAGCTCACTCCAATTTGCAACTGTAGAGGAAAGGGTTGTCTGAAGGTTTTTGTTTATTTGGTCTGCCCCCCATGTGCATCTTCGGTATTTGGAGCTGTGTAACTGGTAGAGCAGTGACTTCCCCAGCCTTGTTTTCTTACCCTCCCAGTACTGATACCTGTGTCTCCACACTGCAGTCCTACCTCAGCATATCCATAGCTATGCAAGGTTGCAAGCTGGAGCTTCAGGAAGTAAATGTTAAGTTGTAAATAAAATCAGGTAGCTTAGAAGTCCTCAGACTTCATTTCTAAAGCACAAGCCTTTAAAGTAATTCAGTGTTAGATGTCAGATATATGCAATTTATTAAAAAGCAACACTCTGTGAGAATCTGACATATTCTTTTCTGAATAGTTCATTTGTTGGAAAGCTGAATTATTTTTTTTTTAAACAAAGAAGGGAGGAAAAATAAAAGTAATGTAATTTTTACTGTGAAGATCCTTTTGTGAACAGGTCAGGATATTCCTGGACAAAATCAATCACAAAATGATCTATAGAAAACCAGCCAACTTTTGCACTAGGATTTTGTATAAGTATAATGCTACTTGGAGACCAAAGATACATCACAGACACTCTGCAAATAATGTAGCTATGTCCTGAAGTATACATTAAACGGAGTGCCCGTTTATGGCCTTAGTTAAAGCCACGTTATTTATACTGTTTTGCATTCCTTACCTGGCAGAACTCCCCTAGTGCTCCACTGAGACCTTTGCTTGGGTGGCTGGATCAGCTTCACTAAATCTAGGGGGGGGGTTAGGCCTGCGGCACAGCTCACCAGGGGGCTCCAAGCACTCCGAGAGGGCCTTACGGCCTGTGCCGGGCTCTGGCAAAGCTCTGGCCGCCGGCAGAGCCCCGGGAGGGCTCCTCCCGGGCATGGAGCGAGCGGCTCCGAGCGGCAGCGGGCGGGATCAAACTGCCGCGGAACGGGTGAGCGCCTGGTGCTGACGCTGTTAGTCATTTGCAGATTGTTGTAACTTTGTCACTGATTGATTGTTTAAATAAAAGCCGTCTGATTATGCTCGTGGGGTGGGTTTTTTTTTACCGCTACCGTTACCGTTACCGCCAAGCGGAGGGGGCGAAAAGCCCTGCAACCGGAGTGGAGGCGGGGAGGGAAGGGGTCCGGCCGCCGACCGCCAGGGGGCGTTCCGCGGGAAGACCACCGCGCCCCCTCCGCCGCGTCCCACAATGCATCACGGACCGCCCCCTACGGGACTTCCGGGATGGGACTTTCTCTGTGGCAGCGCATCTCTATGATCGCCAGGTGTGGGTGTCTTCGTGCTCGCTCCCCCCGCCCCGACGTGCCCGTGGCGCTGCGCATGCGCGGGAAGCGGCTGTGCCATAGCAACCGGAGCGTTAACGGTAGCAACGGCAATGGTGGGTCCCGTCAGGGCCGGCGCGGGCACCCGGGCGCCTGGCGGGGAGAGCGCTGGGCCTGCGGGGGTGGCGGCCGGCCTAGCGGCTGCTGGGGAGCCGGGGGCTTGGGGAAGGCTGAGCCGGGGCGTCTCCGGGACCTGGGGGTGACTGGCGGGGGTCCCAACGACGGGGCCTGCTCCGGGATGGGGGTGGGGAGGGCTGGAAGGGGCTGAGGTGTGTGAGCGGCGTCCCCTAGGTCTGCCCCGGAGCGGTCGCCGCGGAGCGGCTGTGGCATCGCCGCCGCCCGGGACTGAGGGAGCGGTAGCGCGGGAGGACCGAGCCGTTCGCGGCCGGGGCTCCGCCGTGCTGGTGTCTGGCGCCGGGCAGCCCGGGCGCGGCATAAGCTGGCCAGAACTAGAGGCCTTGGGTAAGGCGGGGGAGTCGTGGCCTGTAACTGTTCCTTGGAAAATGGGTATTTCAGGGACAGATCAAAGTAGTGGGAGAAAATTAATTTTCACCCTGCAGTTGTTGGGAGGCCAGGATGTCATCACATAAAAACCCAAGTTAATACAGTTAAGGCAGCACTATCTGCAATTATTACACTGATTAGCCTGGTGTCTGTTGCTGTGCAAATTCTGTTTTGCTCTATCTAACATATAAATAAATGTATGCAAATTAAGGCAAAGTGTCACTGTTTTACTTTCTCTTGGGGATCTGAATTTTGTAAATACTCTGTTTCCAACAGCCATGTTTTGGCGGGCAACTATTTCTTTTGTTACAGCTTCTGCATGTACAGGAATATGTTTTTTCCCCTTAAAGTGTTATGTTTCTTGTTCCTGCAATGTTGATAGTGACTCTTCAGGATGACAATTTCAGCTTTGGATCACCTGTAATTTTGAATGCTCTAACTAACATGACTTTATTTAATCTAAATACCTATAGGAAATTTTTAAATATACAGGTCGAGGAACCCTGCAAATAGGCTTCTCAGAGGGAGGTTTCCCCTAAGTAACCTCTCTTGGCAGAAAATAGGGACATTCAAGTGCACTTCAAAGAAAAAAACAAAATCCTTGATACATGTTTGCTTGATAAGCCACTAGGCTGATTTTCATATTTCCACCAAATCAGATATTACCCTAGGAGAGAGAAGTCAGCAGAGGTCAGGGAAGAAGCTGGTCCTTGTGCTCCTGTGGATGACTAGTTTTAAAGTCCAGTCCTGTTTTAGGCATGAGATTGAAACAGAAGCAGGCACTGGTCATGTAAGTCTGTTTCTGTCTTCAACAGAAGAGTGTCTGAGATCACGTACCTGAATGCCATGACGATTGGCCACCATAATTATGAAAAATGCAATGAATTTCAGGTCCAGAAAACCTGGCTAACTGGAAGCCAGCTGTTTTTGCTGGCATGCTGGCAGCTGTTAAAAGGGTTTCATGAAGCTGTTGGAGTGGGAACTAAGAATGTGATCTGAACAGGAGGTCATGTAGGTGTTTGTCTGCAGCAGACACTGAGGAGATACTGCCATGGCACGAGTTTGCCAGGTCATCCACAATGTGACCTACAGCTGCTCTCACGCAGTATAGATAGGATTAAAATGAACACCTGTCAGCGGGCAGGAGCAGCTAGAACATCTGAGAATGTTTAGTGATACGTGTTTAAATGAAGGTATATTTGATATCTGAAATGTGTGCTCGAAGTCCTTGGCATTGTTGGGTCTGAGACTGTTGCTGGGTAGGCAGGGGCTGTAGCCATTCTCTCATGTGCAGCTGCCTCAGCTGTTGTCTTTTACTGCGGGGTTCAGAGTTTCCAGTGGTCTAGAGTAAAGTACCCAACCCTAAAGCTCTGTGATCAAGGTGATTGCATATAATTTTGCTTGGAAGCTACTTTGTTGCTTTAACTTCTACGGTCATTATTTTTTTTTTATATCTGATTACCTGAAAGGCTGCTTCTATCCACATATGGTAGTGCTACACTGAAGAGCAATAGAGAGGCGTGGTTTTGTGGAAAGAAGGCTGTTGATCAGTTTTTGTGAAAGATTGGTCTCTGGCACCTTTTTAATCTGAAAGACATCTTGAAATATGTTTAATGTTTAGGATATATCAGAGTTTCTCTATATACTACTGGTTTGGATATCGTCGCTTGGTTTTGATAAGTCTGATGTGAGGGAGAAGAGTTGGAGTGAGTGACAACAGAAAGTTGGTCAGTGGGTCAGTCCTCTAAGAGCCTTGTACAACAGCTCTTAGTTTTTTTTCTAACTGAATAATACATGTTTTCACATTTCATGATGTGACTGGACATAAAGTGGTTGGAGAAAAACAAATATAAACAATCCAGATTGCTCTTGATTTTTGACAAGATGTATGTTATCTCCCTCAGTGAATCTTAAGAGGCTTCATCGTTCTGTCTACTCACTGACTTGCTTTCAGACAGGAAGTTGCTAATGCACAATAATGGAAAGTGTGGCGAGATTAAGAACATTAGGCCACATTTTTCAGTGCAGTAACTTCCGATGTCTTTGAATTCAATTAAATTTCACTATCAAAGCTAACAAGCAGCATTCCCAAACACGTGCTCCAGATAGGGCAGAGACTAAGATCAAGAAGATAATGTCATTGCATGAAGGCAATTGGTTGCTTCCGAAAATGCTACCAAGTACCCCAGAAATTAAAATTACAGGGCACTGGGGGTTTCCAGCGCGGGAAGATAATACAGTGAAGCGGTAGAAAGGGGTAGACAAGCAGGATAAGGAGAGAGAAGGGAGGGGAGATATGTTTGCTGTGATCAAGCCAACTAAAAATTTGCAATGAATATTCATTTAAATTTGTTTCATTTTTAGGCAAAAGCAACAACTATCAAAGAAGCTCTAGCCAGATGGGTAAGTACTAGAACAGTATTTAGCTGCTTTGCAGTACTCCGTGGCATGGGGTTTTACTGTATTCAGCTAAATTTATTTTTCAAACTTACTGTAAGAAATATGTTTGCTTGAAACATTTGCTGTAAGGAGTTTCACAAAGTAAAAAATTTATTATTATTATTTAAGTATAATACATTCTGTTGAACTTTCTGTACATTCTTGTTAAATTGATACAGCTGGTAAAGATGAGTCTGTTTTGCTCACCTGCCTTGTTTTGTTGAATATGCTTTGATAGAAGGCCTGAGACTACAAAGAGGTTTAAAGTTGGGGATGTCTTATGTTTTAATGATGTGCTGTTCATTTTACGTGAGTGCAGTCCTTCTCACAGAATAAACAAGTAGGAAATTCTCACTGCATTGAAGTCAGCAAAACTTCTGCTATTGTCTTTTAACATGGTGTTCCTCATATTGTGCAGAGCTTAACTCAGAATGAGTTTCTTGCTTGTTTTTCTTCTTGACGTACTATGCCAATACAGGCAGTCATTTGGGACAGTAACTGACCTGGCCTTGGAGCCTTCCGGAAAGCTGTTTGTTGGCGAGGATGCGGATGTAATTTCAAATGATGATATAGGATACTCTGGGGTCAGGTTCACAGTCCAGTAAAATCAGTGAGAATCTTTCCCTGGTCTCAGTGAATTTTAGATTAGGGCACAGATGTGCTGTTCAGTGGACATGTACTCTCCTGCTAAATCTGGCCAGCTGCTAGAGCAAGACCTTAGAAGTGTTTTGGTCTCAAGAAGATCTGGATGTGAGCAGTGTGGGCAGGTACAGTTGAAAGCCAGAAGATCTGTAGTATCAGCTCAAGGTACAAGTCTGTAATTGAAGACTACTTCCTTTTTGAATTTTATAATTGTTTAGTACCTTCAGTATTTCATGGGTTTTTTTAGTTATGTTGGTATATTCCACAAACTTCACTCCTGCTTTCCTAATAATAATTAGAATGCAGCAAATTGCAGACAACGACATTATTAGAGGTGTGAAGTAAGTATTAAAAAATGTTGCTTTTCCTCCCCTACTCTATCTGCCCTCCAAAACCTGAACTCCATGTTTCCTATTAAAGATTTATTTTCCATTTGCTCCTCTGTCACATGTCTCTTGGGGACAATAGACCCGTGTCAGTGAGTTTCCATCAGTGTTAGGCATGAAGTGCTGAATTCGCTTTTCTGTCCATGTTATTGGGGGTGGTTCTAAATCTTCCTGTTACAATTCCTAGTTTGGGTCCATGTGACTTGTAAAATTGGATCTGGTGTTCTGTTGCAATCCAGATATTTTTCTTCCCTTTGCCATAAGGGTTTCCTTATATCCTACAGTCGGGGTGACATTAATTAAATTGAAGTAACTTTGGCTTAGCAAACACTTAACCTGTTCTTAAAAGAATATCAGGATGTGCTCACTGCTTCCTGCAAGTGCTCACTGCTGGTCACAGGCTGTGGTAGAAGCTTGCTCTCTTTCATGTTTTTAAGAAAAAATGCATTCTTATTTGTTGTTATAAACTGATAGATTATAAACTGAGTATACATGCAAATAAATACCGTGTTATTCTTAGAAAATAAAATGGAAGTTTCACATTTATATAGTGACTTAGTTTGAACACATTCACTATATTCTAGCAAAACATCTGGCATGCTTATTTGCTAAATTGCTAATTCTGAGTAAAAATACTATCACACTGAATTTGGACAAAAACTGGAATATAAGTAAATGCACAAGACAACATGCTAGTTTTTTATTGAATTAAGTTGCCTGAAATATTTTGGTACATAGGAGAGAAAATAATATTATCAAAACCTAATCTTGTGCTGTGGGATTCTTAAAGACTTCTGGGATGCAATTCATTTCATTACAAAGTAGCCATATAAACCAGGCCAGACCTCAGCTATCTCATTTCTCAGTAGCTGCGTAAAAATGGGGGAGAAAACAAGAGTCCTTGTTTTGAAAGTGCAGAGTACATTTCTCCTTTGTTAATGGACCTCCAGTCCTCCCTCTGAACACTGAGTGAATTGACAAAGTGCTCCCTTTGTGCTGTCAGGGAGGCAGCTGTCAAAACTGGTGGTACTACCTAAATAGATACTTGTTCCAAGTGTTTAGTCAATAATTACCATTACTTCAGAATTTTAAAAGGCTTGATAGAGTATGTTTTTAAATAAACCCAAATGCTGAAGTTGTGGCCATTTTTCTAAAGCTCTGAACTTTTAAAAGTATTTAATCTAAAAAATTACCTACCTACATTGTAAATAAGAAATTTGTTGTTTTCTATGTTCTCTGAAGTGGGAAATCTTCCCACACTCTTTTTTAATGGCTAATTAGATTTTTTTTTTTCTTTAGAGTCTTAATTCTGTGAATCTGTTGAAGTTTTCCCCCAAAATGTACTCCCCTGTGTTCAGTTTGTGTTGTGAGTTAGGCATGAGTTCTGAGTTTTCTGGGTGAAGTGGGAAGGAGATTTTTCTGTCTGAGCTTTTAAGAATCTGCTTCTGCTACAGATTTGCTGTAGTTGTGGCTCCTGTATGTCAGTGTAAGAAGTCCTGTCATTCAGAATTTTAAACTTCTGTCTATTCTCCATTTCTTTATGGCAGAGGACCCCTTAATTAAATTGCTCAAGTGTAATACAACTTTTTAAATAAAGCATATGTAATGTACAAGTAAGGTAGCCTTCCCCTCTTTATGCTATGCCAGCAGGAATCTTGATAAGTGGTATTCAAAATGCTTTCTCTTTTCAGTAATATCTTTTACTAGTATATTTGAATTACTTCTATAGTAATTATGTTTATAGTAATTTTTTTAGTATAGTAATTTTTAGTAATTGCACTTTCTCTTTTATTTAGGAAGAAAAAAATGGCCAGAAGGCTTCAGAGGCAAAGGAAGTGAAACTGTACGGTCAGATTCCTCCTGTAGAGAAGATGGATGAATCTCTCTCCACTCTTGTTAACTGCGAGTAAGTTCAGTTAAAAACAAGTTGGAAACCAAATCTCCTTCTCCTTCTCTCTCTCCTTCTCTCTCTCCTTCTCTCTCTCCTTCTCTCTCTCCTTCTCTCTCTCCTTCTCTCTCTCCTTCTCTCTCTCCTTCTCTCTCTCCTTCTCTCTCCTCCTCCTTTCTCTTCTTCTATTTATATTAATTTTCCGTTTTTCTGCTCTCCACTGTGCAAATATGTATTTACTATGTCTAAGTGTGGCCTTCAAAGCAGCACCTTTCTCTTCTTTATTCTCAGCTAAGCTTTTCTTTCCACACTCAGTTTGTCTTTTTAATTAAAAGATCTCTGTCACTTAACTGAGATGATGTTAGGACAGATTCTTTATTGCTATTTGGAACCAGAAAAATTAGATACTGTTTATCAGTATACAGTTACAGGTCCATGTTTGGAGTCCTTCAGCTGGCTGGCACATTCATGACCCATTCCAAAATCTGTGCCAAAAAAAGGAAACCTATGCAGGACTTTCAGAAAGAAATTAGAGCCATTTCAGAAGTAAATGCACATGCATTTGATAAGGCATAAAAAGGTAATCTGATATGCCATGTAAGTAACTCATGGTATTTTTCCCAGAAGCTAAATAAAGTTATAAAAGTCTTATGGTTTGAAGATATTCTAAGTCTGTTTACACATTCAGTTAGTTCACTACCTGTTGAGAGAAAAATAGACAGTTATTTCTAATGCAGTGGTGTTTGGACATGAAACTCTTCTGATATAGTGATCCCTTGTATACTATGAATTGATTATTCTTGCTTTTAAAGGAAACTATCGCTGTCTACAAACTGCATTGAAAGAATCGCCAACTTGAGCAACCTGAGTAAGTGACAGTGGTCAATTACGTTTGGTTTTGAGTTGCTTGAATAGGACATATACCATAATTTGTTATATGTTTCCAGCTTTATACCTCTTCTTATCCTTTTTAATTCCTTCCTCTTAGAAAATTAGAGGTGACCTTTACAATTATCAGTCTTACTGGAGAATGCATGTGTAGCAGTAATGGTGTATTAGAGCACATAGCCCTGGACTAGCCTTGGCAGTTGTCTCACTGTGCAGGTTTAACAACAACAAAATCCATTCAGAAAGCACTTTTGTAACCTCCAGTGGGCCTAGTTATGATATTCAACACCTAATAAGTTATTGGGTGATTTAATGACCAGTTTCCACACTCACGATGGAGATAGTCTGCAGTTCAACAACTCCATAATTGCGGTATTGGTTGGAGTGACGCTGGAGTGTTGGAGACGTGGATGGAAAAATGTTATTTCATTTTGCAGATGACTGGATATACTTGGTTTGATTTTGTTCACACTTGAAAGGGGTGTGCCATCTGTTTAGAAGGGGAACTGAACTTTTATTTCTTGAGCAGCTGTCCGTGAAACCTTGAAACTCATTGGGTTACTGACTTTGGGACAGAAGCCTTAATGGTCTGTCCTCAAGACTTTGACTCTGTGGCATGAGGCTGGCAAAGAGCTGCAAGTTTTGGGCTGGAGTTTCCATGCTTTTTTGTCCCCATCAAACTGCCAGCTGGACAGACAAGAAACCTGGAATCCCATCCTCTCCAGTTATACACTGATTGGGTTGTCAAGGAGCTTGATGAACTTACTTGTTTTCATAACATGCTCAGAATTCACCCAATTTGCAAATATTATTCAGAGAAAAATATTGCAGTAGTCTTTCCAAAGAACTGTACTGTAATATTTCAAATTGAGTAACTCTATCATGAACAAAAATAATTAGACAGTTATATATAAAAGTGAAACAGACCAAATATTTTAGTGGGATAAAACATGAAAAGCATTTAAAGTATCTTAAATACTTGTATTAATAAAATGTAGAACCAAAACACTCAGTCTGTACCAAGTATTTGAACCTAAAGCCAGACAAACTAGAACTACATGGTCTGTCTCTTAAAGGTATAGAATATGAGGAGCTCACTGTCTCTGTTGGCTTCTGTGGAAGAGAGAGAAAGCAGTGCTTATAGCTATGGAAACAAGGCTAATTATTCCGTATTTGCTATTGCTTATTGCAGAGAGGAAGCTGAGAAACCTTTTTAAGCATCTGTATTCTTATCAGATGGAAAAGATTGCTATTAATGTATATACCTGATATTGCGGTTATGTCGAGTAGATAATTCTGTGTAATGGATCACAGCCCTGTATCTGTACCTGTGAGGAAGACGTTTTAGGTAACAGCAACAAGTGTTAGTTTTGTGTTTTAGAGAGTGTAAATGTTCCACAAGGGAGATCTTTCTTCTTTTAAAATATAGAATATCTCAGAACAAGAGTAATAAAAAACACTAACAGGAGTTAGAAACAATTTGAAGGCATGACTTTTTCAGCAACCTGTCATTTTTGTATTTGTAAGTATCCTTTAATTTCTTCCAAATTTCAAATGCTGATGCAAACTCACAATTTATAAATGTGAGTTACAGAGTGAATAGCTAGCTAGACCAAAAGGCCATCTGCCTGCGCTCTCCCCTGTGGATGGGGATCCTTAGGGATATACTGGAGAATATTAAGTATAGTAGGCTTAGACTTACTGATTATGATTCTTCATTTTTTGAGCATGATTGTGTATTAAGCACTTGTGCTTAAGAAGAAAAAAAAAATTATCATTGTACCTCAACTTTTAAATGATAATGAATCATCTTGGTTTAGAATATTTGCCAGGCGTGGTTTTATCAGGTGTGATTTCATCCGTACGTTTCTTGAGACAGAACATACAGCTGTCTGTTCTAGAGCAGTCTTGAGCCTTCATCTTCAGCAGTCTCTAGCCACTACATGTGGTGTCTATGGAGTATCTATTGCTACTTGGCTGGAACTTTCGTTGGTCTTTCCATTAACTATTGTACCATGTGTTTCAAATCATTATGCATACAAGAGCAAAACACGATCATTAAGTATTTGGTCCTTAATGCAGTTAACAAGTGTTAAAACATTAATGAAAGGTACAGATTCAAAGTTAACTCAGCTACATGCTGCAACTCAGTTTGCTTATTTACACCTGCAGGAAAGCTTGTGTGAAAAGTGAAAATGAGTTATGCAAGCAGACTTGCTATTTTGTGATAGCTTTGAGTTACACTAGTATTGTGCTGAACCCCAGTAAGAACAGCTCTCTTTGGAAGAAGTTTTGATTGGCTGCTAGACTAAACTGAAATGTCTGTCATCAGATATCTGTAAGGCAACTTTATATGTTGCCCCTATTACAGAAATAAAATCTGCTGCCTTAAAACAAGATCACAATAACTTTTGCCTGGAGAAGGGGTATGAACTATGTAGGATCAAAACAAGCAAGTTAGCAGTTACAGTACAGGTGCAAGGTGAAATCCTCATTTTTTTTCAGTCATTATCTGGACTGGATTTTAATTAAGTAACCTACACATGAGCATCTTTATGGTCATGGGTGCATTTCTGTGCTGTTCACTGCATCTATACCTGACGATCTGTGTAGGTCAGGAGGTTCTGTTTCTTTCTTAAGACAGCATGTTCAAAGTGCAGTTTGTTTGTAAGTAGAAGATGGCATTTTACCTGACTTACAGCATCTTGTTATGCTAAAAAAAAAAATAACAAGAAAATTTCTTTTATCTGTTACAGAAAATTTGAGGATTCTGTCCTTGGGAAGAAATAACATAAAGAACTTGAATGGATTGGTATGCAGTTCTTAGTATCAATGCTTCACTAATAAAATGGAGTGCTGTCTAGAATGTAGGATAATTTCCTATGTTCATAAAAGTCTTTGCTGAATTTATGTTATTGCCTAACTATTTATTTTCTCTTTTCTCTATGATCTGTTTACATTGCTTCTCAATTTTTAGGGTTTTGGTTGGTTTGTTGAGCAGAAGAACTTTTTTCAATCTTTTTTTAGTGAATATAGAAATTATTTTCTTTCTCAAGAGATACTGTATTTTTCTCCCATAAAATGTTTCTCTTCAAAGCTATTCCCACCTTCAGAGATGCTACATCTCTTAAGTGTGAAATGTAGAGTCGATGTGTTAATGGCTGTTTTAAAAACACCTCTTTTTTGAGAGAATTATGAAAGCAGCTGACAGGTACAAACATATATGGACCTGAAATGAGTCATTTCCTCAAATTTTATAAAACCCTCTCTAAAGTAGTTGTTAAATTGCATTCACTTAATGTGTACTTGCAGTGCACAAGCAGCCAAATTTGTCTCCTCTGCCCCTATGCCTTAAGAACAACTACTCCAGCCAGCTATTCCTTGTCTTATTCTAATATCAGATTTCTGTCCTCCTAAATATATTTCAGATCCTTTGTTCTTAATTCTCATAAGTATTTATCGTGCATAATTAGGGATTTGCTTAATAGGAAATGAGGACCAATATACCTTCCTGTTTTCTCACATGAGGTGACCTATAGGGAGTGAAGAGAGAATCTGAGGAGTAAGGAATATACACTTCTGCTTACCTGAGTAGTCCTGTCATTTTCTAGGAGGCAGTTGGAGAAACTTTAGAGGAGCTGTGGATCTCATACAACTTCATTGAGAAACTGAGGGGTATCCGTGTTATGAAGAAGCTGAAGGTTCTTTATATGTCAAATAATTTGGTGAAAGACTGGGGTAAGGCGCGCCTCTCTATTCTGTAACTTTCCCTGTAGTGTCGTGAATGCATGAGTTAAGTCACCAAGTAAAAAATAGTTTGGTATGTTACAGAGTTTTAAATCTCACTGATAAGCCTGCAGATACGTGCAGAATCCCTGAATATCTACTCATGCATGAGAGTAAAAAGAGTTAGAATATTGAATTTAATTTCTAAGATCAGTGGATTTTGTTATTTGAATCATCTTTCTCAGACTTAGTTTACAATGCATACGTATTCTTTAACCTGACACCAGTTCAAGCCCAAGCAATCCCTATCCTCCTGTATCCCATGCTATTTATGTTTCCACTGAGTTTGAAAGGAAGGTTTGGTGCATATGTACTTTCGGTGTTCCACAATCTGTGTGGTGTTTTCACCTTTGTGGTTGCAGCAGAGTTTGTGAGACTGGCAGAGCTGCCATTACTAGAGGATCTGGTGTTTGTAGGCAATCCACTACAAGAGAAATACGCCTCTGATCAGAACAGTTGGATTGACGAAGCAGCCAAACGGGTACCCAAGCTGAAAAAGCTGGATGGTGAGTTTGGGGCACGAGGCAACGGGTGTGAGTTAACAGCTTAATATGGAGACAACCAAAGGAAAATGAATCATAACCTCAGATGTTCATCTGTGTGCCCATCTAATTAATATTCTTCCCTCCTCTCTTTGGAGTTAGTCAGAAGTAGTTATTGAGATCCTGGCTGCAGGATATTCTGAGAATGTTTGATGGATTTTTGAGCATTAAATCTAAGTGATCATGCAACCCACAGTTGGGCCTTACTCTTGAAATTATCCAGTCAAATAGTTTTAATGTATTACTAATAGGGAACTAAAACATACATACATATATATATATAAACACATCTAAAACTGGTTTCAAGTTCTCCTTGTGGAGTTCATGTGTTGACTGCTCTTATTATAACCTTAAGTATTTAGTATTAAATAAGCTAACAAGGCTTTCATCTGCCAAGTTGAATTACTGTTTTCCCAGTAAATTTGATTTACAAGAGGGTGACATGGGGGGATGAGGATAGATATGTTCTGTTTTGCTTCTGGTGTAAGGGAAAGTTTTCAAAACTTTATGCAAGTTTCGTAAATGCCTGAGTATCCTCCTCTGTGCAGTGACCCTCAATTTGTGAGCTATCCTCTTCACTGATATGAAAAAATACTTTAATGTATGTCCTGATTAGTGACTAAAAGTGAGATAATTTAAAAATATTTTTTTAAACATTGTTAATGGAGATGGTAGCTGGTCACGGTTCTCTGCTGTTTACTAAAGCAATGAAGAGGAGAGCAGGACTGGTAACACTAATAAAGAGCCAGAGTAGCAGCAAGGAAGGTACAAGTGTGGGAATGGTGACAAGAGGACAGCTGCATTTCAGGGAGTAAGAGATGGGAAATCAAAGTCAGATCAACTGAAATACTAAGAATTACTGGGAAGTGGAAGCTTGCTGAGAGAAGTGTACTGCTTTGAAGGATGGCCTGCAGTAGTTCCTTTGCTGTTGTAGCAGAAAATGTTGTGAGAATGAAACAAAAAATAGAATAGGGCACATATCTGTATGGGCAAGGAGTGAGCTTGTTAGTATAAGGTTAGACCCTTAGTTTCTTAAGCATTCCCACAGCCTGGAGCAGTGGGCAGCTCTGAATGTGGCTGGTATGTTTCCTATGCAATGTAGAAAGATAGGATGGTATGTAAGAGTGGAAACGACAAAAACTAGAATGTTGACCAAAAAGATGTCAGAAACACTGTAATTGGCCATAAGGTTCTTCCTGCTACACTGTCCCAGGATCCTGTTATGCTTATGTACTGTATGTGAGATGACTTATATGGGGGCCTCAAAATTATTGAAATGGTTGAAGGTGTACTGGACAAAAAAAAAGGATTGAAGGTCGCTGTCAGCACATGGGCATCTCCTTCCTGTCAGTTTCTCTGCCAGGAACCCTGCTCAGCAGTTAAGTACCTAAAAAGCAACAGAAACCAGGCTGTGGTGGTTTATTTTCTGTTTCCTACCTCTGAAAAAAGAAACAGAGCACCCCAATCATACAGTAAGCAAAGGGCTCTCCCCACAAAGCCTCACCTTAGGTCAACTCTGTGCCTCAAGCTGAGCAAAGCATCAGTGTGACCCAGTTCCCATTACCCAGGTGACAGCACAGGTAAATGGACATAAACCTTCACACCCCTTGTACTAGTTATTTAGGCATGCATTTGATTGTGTTGTTTCAGTGTGCTGTGAGCTTACCTGTACCATTGGGGTTTGCTACTGTGGGGAAAATTTATAACTTGATAAATCTTTTGGGGGGCTATTAGCATTTCAACTTATTTTAAATTCATGAGCCCATAACTATGAAATGGTGTGAGCCCTGCAGGCTGCCACAGTCTGATGTGCCCTAGCTCAACATGGCAGTTAAAAGGTGATTTATTTTTTTTCAGAAGTACCCAAGGGGTATAGGCTATGATGCTGCTGTGCAGTGCAGCTTTATCGACATCCAAGTTATCCCTAAGAGATGTGACCATATTGCTTCTTGGATCCACGTTAATATAATTGTGTTTTGTAGTCTGGATATCCTAGTTAGGTATCTTTGAGGAGGTATCCCATTTTATTTGGTAATGTATGTCATGGAAATAGCAGCACAAAGTAGGGGCCCAACAAGAGAAGTGCTAGTTGGTTGTTAGCCGTTGAACTGACATGGTGCATCTCCCAGTGACCAAGTTAGGCTGATCTTTGCAGGTCCTGCTTTAGTACCTTTTTAATTCCATGTTATCTGAAACATTGGAAAAACATCCAACAGAATATCTCATCAGCTGAAGGCTTTAGTTAAGAGCACTTCAGGTGTGCAGAAGTTCATGTCAGTTGGAAGCAGTGGCAGAAAATACAACTCTTTCCTCTTTCTGCCAGTCGGACTCTTCCCAGCAGTCCAGATTAAATATCTCTTTCTCTGCATAATCTATTCGTAAATATTTGCAGATTTTTTCTCTCTCTTTTTTTTTTTTTTTTTTTTTCTCTTAGGTACCCTACTTATTAAAGAAGAAGAAGAGGAAGAAGGAGCAAACTGATGACGCTGTCTTGTTGGGTATTTAATTATTTAAGTAACTCCAGATAGCTCAGCACATAGAACTTTTATATAAATGTTTGTTTTGAAGAAAATTTTTGGGAAGTTTTGAAAAGACCAGCTTATCTCCACAGTCTCTCACCCAAAGAGTTACCAAAATTTGGGCACACCAGTTCTATCAAGCTTATGACACCTGCTATAGAGACCAGTGGAGCTGAGTTTGTCTGCTCTTCGGCTAGAAAGAGATCTTTACCTAAACTAATACATAGCTATTTTTAATCCCTGATTAGTGGTGCTTGTTATTCACTCTTGGGTTATATAGAACCATTTTAGCTTGTTAGGTGCAGCTGACCAACATTATCATTGGAAACACTGAGGCCAAAAGAACATTATTGTGGTTTAGAGACATGTTACAGGCTTTGCTGTGTTTAATTTTGTCATGGGAATCCATCAGTATTTTAAATATGCAAGTAAGTTTGCCTTTTCATCCCCTTAACTGTTATGCCAAACAAGCCCGGTAGTTGTGAACGCACAAAAAAATTATTGGTCTGATAATTGCTTGTTACTGGCCTTAAGTTTTGAATTGGGCTTCCCACACTGGAACTCAACTGCATTGCTTAGAAGGCCATGTATAACTTATATATTTATTTATTTTGAAGAGGCAATGGGAATTCTTTGCATGGTTTCAATGAGACTAAAATATCTGCTAGCTTTTTTTGTTGTTGTTTTTTACTAAGAAATTATTTTATATTGGAATATGTGGCCTGTTAGCTGACAGCTGGTTCCTAGTTTTTGTTTGGGTCACCAGTGGGCATAATCCTTCTCCACTCTGGAATTTTCCTATAACTAAGTAGGCTGATACTAATACAGAAACAAGTAGTGAACAGAAGACCTGGGTTTGAGGACAGAAAATGTTGGTTTTGGGGATATTAATTTTTTGTGAAAGCACAGGTGTGAGCAGTGAGAGAAAGTGCATGTAGTCAGTGGGGAGGGTGAGATGAGATGGAAAGTGAGCATTGGAAACAAAAGTATTGAAGATGTACTAAATGTGCTGCATTACAGGGTAACCAGTTTTAGTAAAGCCCCATTATATGGCAGGTAACTATTTCTAGTGAAATGCATTAAACAATGATGAAGGCATACCTGGTTGTACTGTTGGATGCCAATAGTGTGGGGTTTTTTCTTCTCTTCCGAGAACAGATGGTGTCACCTGAGTAGATTTTTCTGCAGATTGTTTTTTGGTTTTTAAAAGCTTTTCTTCTAATTCACGGTACCATCTTTGTTTAAATTAAAATGGTGACAAGTGTAGCTGTGGGTTCCAGACCAGGCATAGAAAGGCTGGAGGCAGAACACCACTCTTAAATACTTTGTTTGTGAAGGTGTTGAAATCTTGGAAGTCATGGTCAGAGATTAAAAGGTACAATTGGCCCACAAAACAGTGTTATTGGTCTCAAGCTCCAGGTATAATTGTAGTAGAAGAGAGTTCTCTCTCTAATTAATTTGTAGGTGAACAGTGTGAAGTAGAAGATGATTACAAGACAATCACAGTTTTGTTTCAAATATTGCTAGTTATTCTATGATTGTTAGAGGAATTCTTAAGCATTCCAACTTAAATTGGCAATTGCTGATAAAGTTTGAGTTTTATTTAGATCTGTTGCTTAAAATAAGGTCAAGAGAGCAATGGCAAAAACTGTGGACGTTCTTTACCTAGCACAAACTATTTCCAGGCAGCTGTTCTCTTGACCAGAAAGCAGTTTTCTCACAGGCAACTTTATATTTGTACGTAATTTATTTTAGAATTATTATGTAAGCTTTATCGTTAGTAAAGGCAAGAAGCAGGATGAGAGAGTGCGTAGTCAACAGCCATTTCATATTGGCTTCTTTTAAAACTTCCATTCCGTTCACTTGCAACCAACCACTTTTGGCAAAGGGGATGTGATTTGGTGGTATGTGGCCTGTGACACACTCAGCCTCTACTGACCCCACCTGCTGTGGTGGGGCAACAGGGTTGACTTGTGTCCTTGAGCCACAGCTTGAGCAGAGCAAAACTTGACTCCTGAATACTTCCAACAAATGGAAATGCCAAATTGATCTATGTGTTTGGAGACATTTTCAGAACAGACCATACAGTGCTCTTGTCCTAGTGCTTGGCCACAACGAAAAGTGTTTGAACTGCTGTAGCTCATCTCTCCTAGCACAATGTCTACAAGTCTGGTATGTACAGCGGTGTTAGCTCCTCAAATGGAATATGACAGGAGAGAGTGAGCAATGAGCACACAGTCCAGTGCCAGGTAATCCTGCTGGTTGAATTTTTAATATCTAAATATGGTCCAAGTCCGTACATTTCTGAAGGTTGTGTTAGATACAGCAAATACACTTTGGCTATTTTGGGACATTTTGAGAGCACTGTTCTCACTGTGTGGTGATGATTGGAACAAAACATAGCTCCTCTGCCAAGACATGAGAGGTAAGAGCAGTTCCTGGCTCATGTAAGTGACCAATGCAGGCTGTTCTATGGGAGCAGTCCAGGAGCTATTGCAGTTGTTGCTGGAGCTGTGGGCATTGTGTGGACCACTCACAGATTTAACAGCAGAAATTCTCTTGTGCTTTTTTGGGGGGCTGCATTATAATCGCCACCAAAAAAAATCATTGTTGAAGCAATGGAGCATCTGGACTCAGCACAATTATAACAGCAGTAAGGAACACTTGCAATACAAGGCTTCCCTTGCCTTTCACCCTTCATGCTGTGATGAATTAGCATATAATTTAAAACCCTTCTGATAAAACTATGTATCTCAATGAAACAACACAGTCAGAGAAGAACAAACTGTGGCTCTCGTTTGTCAGGAGATGCTTCAGCTCAAAGCTGGGTGGAAGGTTCAGCTTAATGGTGCTTTGCCTGATGAATCATTATTACTCTCAAGAACAAATCAACACCCCCCCTTAACTTTTTCTCCTCCAAATAAGTTTTCCTAAATCTTAAAATTTGCACTTTAAAATTCTGCACTGGATGTGGTGGAAGACATACACAGGTGGTAGAACTGAAGCAGCCAATTTGCACATTGCTGGTGCTACACCATGCGGTGTATAAGCTAACAGCAAAGCTCGGCCTGGGCGCCCATAGGGAGCGGCTCAGTAAAGTGTCAAAACGCTCGTCTTTCGGTGTTACGCTTTGCTCTTCCCTATCACACCACATCCAGTAAAGTAGTAAGCACATTATTATTCATGGATGAAAAGAGCGCCCATGTAAAACTTGCAAGCCATGTGGAATTCTGCTTTTCCCAGTGAAATTATGGAGGATTAGCATCCACTTTATTACTTAGAGAAATATTCTAAAATTAAATTAGTGGTAGGAAATAGCTAGGGTTTGTACTTGCTTGTTAGCACATTGACCCCTCTTCAAAGAGCTGATGTATGCCGTGATTATATTGAGAACTGCTGGAAAAGTGTGAGAAGAGACCTGAGAACCAGCAGATGACTCAGGTTACACTAGAAGTAGATGCATCTAGAAAAATCTTCAAGCAAGAGAGCACTTTTAACATCCCCTTTGACTATCTTTTGTATACAGTAATTTTGTAGCATGACCAACCTGTTAAATTTGCTGTGTTTAAATTATTTAGGCGTATGTTTGTAAATGTTATTCTGTGAAACTTGTTTAAAAATAATATAACATTATTTTTTACAAACATCTTTGGCTGTTGTGTAATGAAATAGTTCAGTTTGTGAAGAGTGTTCAGAAATTAAATTTTGTTCTCATTAAACTTTTCTAGCTGCTCAGGGAGCAATGTATTTATAGTATATAAATGCTGTTCCTTATTGCCTCAGTATTTTAGAATAGAAATTATGATTGTTGTCATCTGACATATAAATATTTTTCAGTCTTTTAAGACACTGGTTGTCAGACACTGTTCTTATGTCTTAAAAGAAAAGTCATCTACTGCTGTATGGGGGAAAATCCAAACAAGTTAAGTAAATGGCTAGCCTTTCTTCAGTACAAAATTACTAATTCACTTAGAATTTAAATTCTGTTAACAGCAATATACTATCAGTTCCGTTAAAGCAGGACAAAAGAAGGTTAAGTGATTGATAAACTTCTGTCATAGAAATTTTAGCTTTCAATAGACAGTGTCACTGAAATGTAATTTCAAGACTTGGATATAAAGAACAAGCTTTCTACAGTTTTGGGCCCATCACTACAAGACAGACATTGAGGTGCTGGAGAGAGTACAGAGGAGGGTGACAAAGCTGGTGAGGGGCCTGGAGCACAAGTCTGATGAGGAACAGCTGAGGGAACCGGGGCTGTTTGGCCTGGAGCAAAGGAGGCTGAGGGGAGACCTGATTGCTGTCTACAACTACCTGAAAGGAGGTTGTACCATGGAGGGTGTTGGTCTCTTCTGCCAAGTAGCAAGCGATAGGACAAGGGGAAATGGTCTCGAGTTGTGCCAGAGGAGGTTTAGATTGGATATTAGGAAAAATTTCTTCATGGAAAGGGTTGTCAGGCACTGGAACAGGCTGCCCAGGGAAGTGGTAGAGTCACCATCCCTGGAGGTGTTTAAAAGACCTGTAGATGAGGTGCTTATGGACATGGTTTAAAGGTAGACTTGACAGCACTGGGTTAATGGTTGGCCTTGAAGGTCTTAAAGATCTTTTCCAACCAAAACAATTCCATGATTGCTATGGAAAAAAGAGAGGTGGGTATGATGAGAGCAGAGTAGCTGAAGGGACACGTAACCTTCAGCACAAATACATCACAGTCACTACCACCCCAAACCTCCCAGACACTCCCACATACCAGCAAAAAACTCAGCTACGAAACGATTTTTTAAACCTCATTTAATAAAAGGTTTTTTAGATATATAGAGGATATTAAGTAAATAAGTTACATAGTACATTACAATCACATCAGCAAGATTTCCTTTAGTGTATTAATATTTTATAAAAAAAGCACACAAAAAATAAATTCAGTCCAGTCTATGACAACTGTACAGCAACAGGTAAATATATTTATATATGTACATTTTAAACATGTAACAGTCTTTTTTTAAAAGGTGCCCTAGGCAGCAAACACACAAAAGGAAGTGTCTGCTCACTTGTTAAAGTAATATACTTTATTATAAAGCATTTATACAGTAATTACAAAGGCTGACTGCTCCTGTACAGTACAACAAAGCTTTGACTACAAATTTAAAAACAGAACATAAAAAGAATGAACACAAAAAAGTTTATATCAAATCTGAACTACAAGGGTACATGTGGAGAAGCTGCAGGAAACTGGTTTTTAAAATATACAATTACGTTTCTATAAAAATATATGTTGTCTTCTAATCTGGAGAAGTTAAAGTTTTTTCAGGCTCAGCTGTCAGTGGAATCCTAGTCTTGGAAAGAAAAATCCTTGGACAGCTGGGGAGTCAAAGTTTGTGTCTTCCTAAGGTTTGACACAGGAGAAAATGAGGGTGAGTAAAGCAGCTGAACCCAAGTGACAAATTTACATAGAAACTCACCCCCACAAAAAACAAACAAAAAAAATCAAACACCATTTGTAGACACTGCTTCTCTGTCTCTTTAAAGCTTTATAAACTTTCAGACATACATCAGAAGGTAAAACAGGGAGAAAGTTTGTGTGGGAAAATGCAGTTTAGAATAAGGTTTCTGGCCGAGGTAATCACTGGGCTAAAAGTGCCTCTGTGTGACAGCAGACAAGACTCCTATGGCTACAGGCCTCCCTGCTCCCATTTCCTTTAAAATAGGATACACACACACATATATATATATATATAGGAACTTTCTAGTCTGCTGCCTGAAAGAGAATTAAAATGTTCCGTTGCCGAGAGTGAGAAAGTTCACTCTTTGTTGTTTAGGAAACACTTTTTTTTGAATGCTGATTTTAATCTAAGTTTGTTGCAATGATAAAAAATGACCCCAAGCCTCAGTTTGATCAATCAGAGGGTATTTTTAGCTAATTTGGACTTCATGTTTTATCTCCAGTTTGGGATTAATAGAGGAGTTACCTTTAAGCTTTAGAATGTCTCTCCTTCCAACTCCTGTATTCCCGCCTGGGCCTGGCCAAATGCCAAGGTCCAGCACAACCAACTGAAATTCTGTAGCCCCTCCATTTACTGAGTTATCTCAGATACCATTACCTGTTATCAGTAAATGGAAAAAACATCAAATAAATTAAAATGCAGAGTTGTTGCTCTTGTGCGAGACTGCAAAGCACCTGCGGCTATATCAGGTAAGTGCATGCATGTATCTAGTTGTTACATACACACACAGTCTTAGGAAACAGAGGTGCGACCCCGTGCAGACCACAAACCTGACAGACTGAATCTCCCTGCAAAGGGCAGACAACAGGGGCACAAGTACGTGACCAGGGCAAAACCTGACCGGTCACTGCAGCTCCACAAGGCCCAGGGCTGGCATCAGCGCTCAAACAGGTAAAGCTGTTGCACTACGGCCACCTGGCTCTGGGGTACGTGACCCCTGAAGCCTGGTCTCACACTGTAGAAGGCAGATCACATTCACAGAACTGGAGTCTATAAATCTTGTGTTTGTTCCCATAGAAAAGGCAGCTAAAGCCAAGAGATGCCTTGTTCAAACTCAATTTAGTGACCGGGCATATACTGCCTTTTTTCTTAATTAACAGCAAGCCCTTATACTAAATAAGGATCAGTAAGGATGCCTTTAAACAATGGAAGATAACGAGCACAGGGGTTTAAAATGGACAAATCAACAGAACATAGAAAATAATATATATTTTTAAAAATTGTGATTAGAACAACGCAGCCTTAAATTAACACTGTGCTGCAGTAAAGAGCCACTCAAGTTATTTTTTCCCTGCTATGAAGAGTAACAGAATTCATTCCAGATTAGACAAATTCAGTTCAAATGCTTTGTCCACAGCAACTGGGGAGTTGGTTTGTCAAATCTCTGCCAACTTCTTCTAGCAGGCAGGATCTAATTCAGATGTAGGATCAATTCCAAACTCCTACCACAAGAAACTGGGCAGCAGGTTTGGTTTTACTTGTTTGTTTTTAAACAAGACACTCAGAGGAACATTTTTACTTATTACCATGAGGCCTTCTGGTGGCTACTAGCAATATGTAAACAAGCTCAGAAACATTTCCATTTGATGCCACTTACATAGAACATTGACCTGATTTTGGTCAGCTCTGCTAACACACAGCTATTAGAGGGTGTCCTCGAAAAAGCCCTTTTCTGATTTTCTTCCAGTAACAGCCCTCCCTGTATCAAATCTTCCTGTTCTCTTCTACTGCAGCAGGGTGGGAGACAAACAGCCAGTACTGGATTCAGTGTGTAATATTTACACCATTTTTGTGCAATTAAAGAAAACCTCTGAATTGTTCTTATCAGCACCTCTATGGCGTATCCTTGATGAGAGGAAAAATTACTCATATAAATTTCCTAAAATAGGGGGAATCAGAGAAAGATCTGGTCTTTGGAAGACTATAATAATGCTTACATTCAAGCATCATCATATCTGAAAGAAGAAGATTAAACTGGTACTTGAAACAATCCCATCATTTGTTCCCTCAATCTTTGTACTTTATTGAGTCTGATCGGTTGTTTGTCACCATAATTAGCTATGCCGTGCCTAAAGCTACTTCAAGCTTGACAACTCCTGAGGGCCAAGACTAAATGTTTGCTCATTATCACCCAGGCCTGCTTCCAGACACTAAAAATACTACACAGTAAATGCAGGTGATACACAGAGCAGAATAGCAGGAGGCAGAGAAATGTCCTGATTTTCTGCCTGTAAGGAGAACAGTACATTTCAGCAAAAACCTCTCTGCAGATTGGCCTTGCCAGAGAACACATGCAAGTTCTTCTAGTGTAGCATCCTATTTTCTAGCTGGAACTACATCCACTAGTCCACACTGTCCCTTGCGTTCTCCTGAGCGCCGGCTCCTGATCACTGTCAGAAACAAGACCTGGAGCCAAACAGACCTTTGGTTTGTCCCAGTATGAACAGTCTGTTTTTTCCTAAGGGATTACACACTGCTTGATTTTGCACTGTTTTAGCAAGGACAGTGAAAGCATTTTCCTAAGACAGTATTGATTAACCTTATTTTAGTTTGAGTTTAATCAGACCTCCTCTCCAATTATATATATATTAAAAAAAAATCTTCATTTTTGCCGTGTTTCTCAATGTGTGCCAGTTCCAATTCCACCTCCATTTCTTTGTTACATGTTTCTAGGTGTTCCCAGTCTCTGTTAGGTAGCTGCACACCATTCTACAGCTGCAACACTAGTATTCCAGATAAATACATTCATTCTAACAGTATAATTATATCTCCATTACTTTAAAGCCTTTTTAGATATACTCACAAGCCCTGCTTGTTCCTGAACTGTTGCCCTGCAGTTCGCAAGATCTGGAAACTATTGGCAACTTCGCAGAAACACACTTCAGAATTGTAATTGCATCATTGCTTTTTACTGGAATTAATCCCAGTCCAGTTGCTTCTCCTACTGTCTGTCCCAGCACATCATGACAAAGCTCCTATTCTCTTTAAGGGCCCTGGGCTAATGGTAGATAAGCATTTTCTCCATTTTAAAAAAGGAAAAATAATCAACACTGAAACTCTTAATAGGAAGACTGATTTGCTTAAACTCCTTTTTAAAGTTCAGTAGCTTTTTGTTCTTTGCAGTTTTTGAATTATTTTAACAGTTTATGACATGCCATCTGCTTCCACGGCCTAGTTAGTCAACAAGACCCGTGCATGTAGGGACATGAAACAGTCATCCAAATGCTGAAAGGAAACCTAATTTTGTTAGGAATGAAAAATAAAACCTTGGCAGAAAACTGAACACTTAAAGGCTGAAGTGTCAACACTGAGAAAAGTGCAGCCCTTAATGATAGTCCTACTTATTTTGTAAGAATAGCAACTGTTTCTACTATTAAGAAAAAGGATATATTTGTCAAAGCAAACACAGTACAATACACAGCCTCCCAGACTTGGGAGAGTGAAGTGGTCATGGTTGCCTAAAACCATGGGGCAGGACAAGATTGCCAGAGGGCACGCTGGAGTTAGAGCCACTCTCCATAGATAAACTGGTGTTTATCTGGCAGCCTCAAGGGTGAAGATTAAAAAAAAAATAAATTAAAAAAAAAATCAAAAAATCAGAACACTGGGAACACTGTGCGGTTCACATAGAGCAGCCCCCCCGGACCCCTGCTTGGGAATGCAGGAGCAATCAGCTCCTTCGGTTCTGCGTCACTGCAGCAGTGCAGACGCCAACTCATAGATCACAGAATGGCTGGGGCTGGAAGGGACCTCTGGAGATCATCTAGTCCAACCCGTCTGCTGAGGCAGGGTCACCCAGAGCACATCGCACAGTGCCAGCACCCAGGACACTGCGGGACCAGCATGGGCTGAGGGGGCAGCCGGGCAGCTGGGGCGTGAGGCCGGGACTGCACATGGAAGTGACCCGATTCTTTACGTCTTTACAAAATAATGATGAATGTGGCCTATAAAGACGTATAGAACAATCCTGTGCAAATCTAACATCTACGTCAGCTGGACCACTTCTTAACTCTCTTTCACCAGCAGGCTTTGGGCGACCAGAGTTTTTGGGCTATCAGCATGTGTCAGTTGTGAAGTAAGAGTCAGCCCTTCAGCAAAGGGCTCACAGCAGGACAACCCAGCAGGCAGGGCTGTCCAGCCACCAGCGGGGAAGCAAATGACAAGCTCCTCCTGCACGTGCATTCTGACAGGAGTATCTGGTGAACTGGGGTCCCACCACACAAGCTCCTGATAATGGCAATTTTGAGGAATAAATGAAGGCTGTCACAAGACAGAAATGGTTGTGTTAAGAGGTAAAAGCTATTCACAGAGGGATCGCCGCTGGAGATGAGAGTCTGTTCCTCCCATCTCGGAGGTGCACACAGTCCAGTGCATGAGAAGCTCTTGGTTCATTTTCACTAAACAAACTTGCTCCCTTTTATGCAAAGTCAAAACCAGCAGTTTTCATTTCAAATTGCACTTGTGAAGCCCAGACTACTTTCCATCAAGTTAATCAAAGGCAAACTATTTTTTTTTCCAAGACGAGACAACCCGCAAGGCCTGTGGCTACTCTAATCCCACAGGATATTTTCATATCCATTGCTGCATTCTTAATGGACTTTAAAAAGCACCTCAGGCTTCCTTTTGAAAAATAAAACTTCTCAAAAGGAAAAGAGAGTGTCTTGCTCATCCCACTTCTCATTTTGTGAAGCAGAGGCCAAAAGGGCAAACACCATCTTTCCACAAAACTTGTTGGCTGCCTGAAAAAAATGCTCAGAAAGAAAGCCAGGAAAGTGTAACAGGAAAGAGAACTTGCTGAGAAAGGAAACATCTAGAAATCACCAGTGTCACAGTAACTGGATACACTTAGCTCGGAGCAGAGCATCATTTTTTTGCTCCAGTCTGGAAACCTTAACATCCAAGAGTCCTGTTACGATTCCTGACAAGCACAAAAAGAAAGGTCTGACTGACCCGAAAGAGAACTTACTTCCACTGCAGGTGACATTGTTCTATCATGTACCTCAGGTATAATTATAAATAGAATAGAAATCTTATTTGTTTAAAAAATAAAATCCAAGTTGAAACAAATCTTTCCATCCACCACCCCGGCTTGGTCAGTACTGGCAAGGTGAAGTGGAACATGTGGCGTGAGGGAACGGCAGCACTGAAACTGAGACCTGATGCTTCAGGTAAGAAAAGTGCAAACAAAAAAACGGAGACCACCAAGAGGGAGGTTGGGTCCAGCCTTGCTACTCCCTCCACTTCTGGTCTGCTGCTATATTTCTCCATCTTCATCTGAGCTCGTGCTGCTGCTCCCGCTGCTGCTGCTCCCGCTCTCGCTGCTCTCGTCCTGCTGGGCCCGGCTCTGCGCGGCTGCTGCTGCCTCTGCTGCCTCCCGCTCCTGCTGCTTCAGCGCGGCCGCCTTCTTTTCCTGCTCCGCGTGGCTCTTCATGTGAGCGCTGCGGCTCTTCACCTTGTAGAACACCCTGAGGAAGCACACGTGTGTGTTAGCATTGGTGTCTCCTACAGCCTCCTTCATTAATTCTCCATAAGAGCTTCTGCTGCTCCAGCCTCAAGCATGTGAGCTTTGGCATAGGAACTCACGTTGGCATTGCAGGAGAGCGCCTATAGCAAACACCGCTTCTGACTCGGCGCCTGCCAGCACCAGGTGAAGTGCCAGCAGGAGATCCCAAGCACCCTCAAACCATTTGCTTTATTTCTTAATACAGCCTTTTCCTCTAATCTCTCATTCAGCTCTTAAATCTTTTAAATTCTGAGGGGCAGCGCCGGTATCTGAAATACACAGCTTCTGCTTAACACAACAGGGCGCTGGTTTTTAGGCATTCCCACTATGCTGCAAAAATACAATAAAGATGGAGGTGAACAATGGCCGAGTGCCACTCCTGAGCCCTGTACACACAGCCAGAAACACGTGAGCTATTTCCTCCTAACTTTGCGCTTCTCTGATCTATTCCTGCAGCTTTCGCCGTTAGCTATCTGGGTTTGGCACCAGATGCCACAAGGCAAGTTTAGACACCACTGAGAATCTTTGCCTGCTTCTCCTTTGTCAGCGGCCAGGAACAAATCCCAGCCCGACTTCTCCCAGCACTGCCCTTCCCAGCGCCACGTGCTCCCGAGGGCACGGAGCCAGGGGACCTTGGCAGGACCAGCTGAGCCCCAGCCACAGCAGGAACCTCTCAACACCACAGAGATGTAACTAGCTGGAGATTGCATTTTCTTGCCACCCCCTGGGCTTGGTGCCTTTTTAAAATAAAGGGATAACCACTGGTATTAAGAGAGTGTTGGTTTAAGAGTAAGGAATTTATGTAGGGAACTGAATTTTCTTGACATTTATCAATCTGTTGGCAACAAAAAACTGCTAGAACCATGTGAGGAAAGACAAATATATTTTACAGACACAGAAGATGGGTGCAAGTTTAATCAGATAAACTGTGTACCCACTGGCCTAATATCTGCTGCTATAACAATGGTAGTGCCTTGCACTTCTATACCACTGTTCGTAAGTACCATCTTCTTAATATGTGATCTAGCAAATATATATAAATTACTTGTTACAAAAACATTGCAGATGGGCAATATAGCAGCTGTTTGGAAGTGCAGCTTCATAAGAAATACTGCACACGGCTGCAATGCAGGTGGTGTGTCATTCCATTTGAGGAAAAACAGCAGCAGGTAATTATCCAAGTAGCACTACCTTAATATCAATATATGTAAAAACCCTTAATCTGCAAATATCAGTGGAGTAATAATTCATTAAAATTATTGCCAGTCTCTCTGGCCTAAATAGACAGAAGAAAGCTCATTGGAGAATGTGAGGAGAACACTTCCACAGGAGATGTTCCACTGCAATTCTTTGACTGTTGCTGGCAGCAGAGTTGCTCTTACCTACCTGCCACATTTTTTACATGGAAATGTGTTTTCTGTGTTCGGAGTTTTACTGGTAGCATCTGATTTTATCTTCTGTTTCCGCCTCCTCCTGTGCACCGGAGCAGTAACAGGCTTTCGAGGCTTCACTGGTGCCTCTCTTGGCTTCCTCCCAATTCTGCCCATGACAGTTGCCTCTTGACTCCTCATGTTGGCATCGTGGGCCTTTGGAGAGAGGGGAGTGGTTAATGCAAACTGAAACCTGAACCCACCACCAGAAGGAAAACAATGGCTGAGCTCCTGTGCTTCGTTTCTTCTGGATCAGGGTTTTATTTAAGGAGAAAGCCTTCAGGGTATTTTTAGGACGTTTCTCATCATGGTCCTATGTGCACACCAACCACCAAGAGTTATACTGGGGTTTATTCCCCTTGCTCACCCCAGTTCTCCCACCACAGCACACAGCCTGGTTGCCAGTAATACTATAAGCTACCTCAGCCCAGTCTCTTGCTCTGGCAGAAGTTAGAGGTGGAAACTCTTTACGTCTGGAACTGTCCACCTGGTATTTTCTAAACTAGTTGCAGAGTGAAAGCAGCATAGAAAGCACAACATGTGCAATGCAGCACTTACTATTAAACCATCTTGTAGTGTCTGTTCATCTTTGAGAGGAACTGTGCTCTTCTTTCTGTTATCCAACCCTTCCTCTGCTTCCTCTTCTTCTTCCTCTTCCTCCTCCTCCTCCACATGCCCCTGTTCTTCACTGTAAATATCCCTTCTGGGAGGAAGAACACGTGCAAACCTATGGGAACTCTTCACCAGAAGACAAAGGAACTGTTAATTTTGATGTCTGTAAGTAAATTGTCATTATGTGACACAGGACACAAATTTGTGAGTCTGGACTCTTCCACACTGACCAGATTGTTTCTACTTTTGATTTTACCAGCAAATGAGACAACAGACAAAAATCAGACTTCACACCACAGCCCAAAAGGGGTAAGAGAAATTTAGGAAGTTACCTTGATGTCAACTTCAGCTTCATCTTTCATAGACTTCTCATTAGCAACATCAATGTCCCCAAAGATTAAGGTCCCATTCCGACCAATTTTCACTTGTTTCTTGTATGTGTAGTAGAATTCCACACATTGAGCCACTGTTTTGGTTTTTATCTGGTGTTTAAAAAAACATAAAAGTCCAATGGATTACCTGATTTTACGAAGGCTTGTAAATAATGACCAACGGTGCAATAAATACATGTCATACTTTTATTTCCCCAGTAGTCTCCATTCCACCACAACTACTGTTAAAGCCACCTCTTCTGTGTCAGATATGCCTGTATGGCCTGTCCCGCAGCCCGTCCCCTATTGCCACTGTTATTCATGGAGAACTACAGGAAAAACTTTCCAAAGAAAAGCTGGTCAATGTAAAGGTGACAGAACCTGGCACTTTGTAAGCTTAATGCACCTCTTAGCCTCTGGAACACTCCAACTGAGCTGTCAGAGTTGAGAGCAGCCTTTCAGTTTTATGGGGGAGCTTTATTTTCCAGCAGCACTTCAGAGAAGACCAGACCAGAATACCGATCCAAAAATGGAAAAGAAGGTTTGCAGCCCTCTCCCATTTTGGCCACACATATTTCGTACTCATATGGTGGCAGACAATTTTCAGTACAGACCCGTGACCATCTACATATTCTCAATCGGTGATTTTTTGGAAGTTTTGGAACGTGTTCTTAGCTTCTGGGCTTTTGCAACTTAAATGCCTTTTGGGAATTTATTCAGAAAATGTGTATGCAGCTCCTGGGTTTGCACCCTCCCCTTCAGTGATTTCCCCCCCACTGAAGCATCACACCTCATGAAAATAGATGGAAATTATCATATTTACTACCATTGTCACAGAAAATTGTAAAGAGAGATCCTAAAAGATGCATCATTCACATATCCTTCTTTGGTCCTTTACACCAGTAGCAAGGATGCGTTTCTATTTTGTTTTATAAGCAAGTCATTTAAGCCGTACTGGAACTTTACCAGCACTCTATAAATACGCCCTGCAGAAGTGATATCTGCAGTGTGGGCTAATGGAAGTAATGCACCAGTGCAAGAGTTAAGTGAACAACAACAGCAAAACAAACACTATTGTTCTAGCTATATAGTGAGATTTTATGCTGTGCTGGATGATAAAATTCCTCTGAAATCTTTTCAGTGCAGGACTTAATGCTTAATACTGAGGTTTCAGAAAGGTCAAGATTAAACTCCCTGTATTAAATGCTCAACAAACGTGTAAGAATGCATCACTGCTGTCATTAAAAAAAAATATACAAAAGTAACTTACAAGCTTTTGGACCAAGAAAAAGTCTTTCTTGTAGATGGCAATGCCTTTGTTGAAAAGTTTTTTTTCAGCAACTTTCCACTTGTCTGATCCTGTAGATAAAAGAAGTTGTAACTGAAGTCTTTGCAATTTCAAATGTTTACTCTTCTACCTACTTTTTCTTCATGTTAGCCTTAAATACAACCAATACACACATGCCAGGATGCAGCCCCACATCACACCAAATCCAGCATCACTGCAGACTGCTGCTACACCCTCCCCTACTGCTCCACTTCAGCCCCTTCCCATCACTTCTTTTGTGTCAGACCTGTTACAGTACCACAGGTTAACTCAGTTCGGCTTGCAAAATACAGACAATTAGAAGAACAAAGATGTTTGCCAACAAAACAGCAAGGTGAACAGACACCTGTGGTGGCCCAGTCGTTAGATTTTATACAAGGGAAATGGTGGGGCAGGACAACAGGATCTTCTCTTTCAGCAGCAATCCACTGTACTTGAAGATTTATTACATCTCAAATATTCCTGCCATCCTAGCACCCTTGCCTCCAATAAAGCACACATTTTGGAATCTCCTCTTGCCTTACAGACATTAACCAAGTAACACTTCCCAAGCATTATAGTAGGAATCATTTCAATGCTTTGTGGTTCCAGCTATTAGATGTCTCTTTACCACATTACATCAGGTGGCTACGGTCACTCTAGATCACTGAGGTTAGTGTCATATAGATGACTATTTTCTAATTAGGTACAAGACTACAAAGGCAGATTACAGCATTTAAATTTTGCAGAAACACTGACAGCCATCAATAGTTGGCTGACCTTTCTTCAGCAAGCTTGAAGCCTCTTCCCATAAACCCCTCTCAACTCCACCCTGGAAATTCATGCCAGAGAAGCTGTGGTTCTGAGGTCACCACAGCCCTTCTTGCACATACCAGCTATCTTTCTGCATTCTCTGTGTTTAGTGTAAGGGATCGCATTCCCCTTTCCCATAAAAGAAACCAGAACATACACATGTGCAAATACATGCACATGTTCCATGAGATGCAGCGTTTCTTCTAAGTGCCATAATTTGCACAGGCAAAATTCCTGGCAGGCCATCACTTGATTTACCAGACAGAAGAGTGGTCTTTTAATCTTATTGTAATGTTACGGAGTTCCCCAAAAGAACAGAGAAGGATAAAAGAATTCCTTTATGATAGACAGGCAGCACAGAGTTATTTTGGTCTAACAAACCTGTGTAGTGATAATCTGCCAAAGGGTGGGTAGGCAATCGTACGGGCCTCTTCAACAGCAGTTGGGTCAAAGCTCCCTAAAATAAACGCAAATAAAAGAATTAATTTAATATTTGGGGTATTTAAAACAGAGATCAGGAAACTGTCAATTCTCTCTTTTCTGGAAAACTGAGAATACTATAGCACAGTTTAACATTTGAGACAACTTCAAAACCACATTCTTGCTTATCCACTGAATCTGGGGTACCACAGGCAAGCGGTAAGTTCTCAGCATCTCTTCACATCTCTGCAAATTTACGCTTTCCAATGCAACCACCACAGTACTGGGGGACAGTTAATCCCATAGAGAGACCACGCAGCAGTTCAGTCATTTACTGAAGACCTAAGTTACACACTCACATCCAAACACGCCGCCCTAAATGATGTCTGTCTTAAACATCCAAGTCATTGTGATCTCATCTCACTTAACTAAGCAATATTTCAAAATCAAACAAAGCAGTGACTGAAAGATTCCGCACACAAAAAACAAATCCTCTCAAGCAGCTTTTTACTTTGCATATAAACTGGAAGTGCTTTCAAAGTTAGCAGGCGGGAGAGGAAGGAGTCAAGCTTCCATCAGCAGTTTAAAGCACCTGAATGGCAAACTCCAGCTGCCGGGGCAGCCCTGCTCCTCCCCAGCGCCGGCAACAGCATTCACAGGGTTCTGGGGACCTACCTAGCAGAAACCTAACACACACAAAAATGTACTTCTGATTTATTTCCTTTTCCAGTGCAGGTCAATACAGTCTCACAAGTGTCAGTGCTGGCGCGCTACAGGGGAAAAAGGGAACAAGCAGCCAAGCAAAAGTGTCAGATACTCCTGACCACAGGGCTGATTTACTCCAGGTTAAATCAATCACAGAACGATAAAAGGACAATAACCCTGTCCCATATGCTACACTCTGCTTTTTGATATTACCTGCCAGGGGTATCAAATGGCATTTATGAAAGTGTTATCACGCCTTACAACACTGATACAAAACTAGCAGCACAGCTGTTCTGTAGACATGCGCAGAGAAGTTAAATGGATCTGCCAAAAGCAAGAGGAGCAGGACTCTGCACTTTTAAGTCTCAGCTTCAGCCCCAGCCCCTTATTTTTCCTTCCGATGTGGTTATCTTCCCAGCAAGACAACATTTAAGATTCATTTAGCAGTCTCAGCTCACTCACCCTGGTAGACCGTCAGTTTGTTTGTTAAAAAGCAACTTGTCAAAGTTGTAAATATGCAAGAGAGTATGTGGACATGGCACTGTACGTCACGGAGTGCCCACTACAGGGACAGCAATATCTCCGAGGGACACTGAACAGTGGGAGTCAGATGCACGGGAAGGAGTTTGCAAGGCTCTCCTCTCAGGAATGACAAGTTACCTGGCCTTCATTAACATCTTTGACCACATCAAGGTGAAAAGCTGGAGAGACTCACCAGAATGCTTCCCTTGGCTTCGTGTAAGAAATGCAGCGCCAGCTCCTGGTTGGTTCCACCCCCAGGAAAAATGCTTGAACAGGCAGCAGCTAGCAGGTTTTCCACTATTTTCACGGAGATACCAAACAAATTCAGATAAGATGATTAAAATGGAGTTTCCCCACAGAATTCACATCATTAATTATCTCTTTTGAAGCAGAGCTCGACATAACAGAAAGTAAAGCTCTCAGAGAAGCTGAACGTCCTTGCAAATTTATCTGGGTCAAATTTGGACTCAAGAACTCATTAGACTGCAAAGTCACACAACATTGGTCTACCTGCAGGACTATTTTTCTCCTCTTCTCCCTCCTACATTGTCTTCCCACCTCCCTTCAGCTCAGAGATTTCCTGAATTTCCCCCCTTACTATATTGTGAATTTCCATCTCACAATATCCCTTTTTTCTCTTTCATCAGAAAGATTTCTTCCAGGGCTGCCCACTTCCTCTTCCCGTCAGGATTTCTATGTGTCTCAGCCCATGTGCACGAGCAGCAGACGGCTCCCCAAGCCTGTTACTGGCTGCCACAACTCCTGCTTCCACCTACCACCTGATTTTTCCAAGACATTATTATGTCTAGAACAGCCCTTGGAAATACAGAATTTGAGCACATGTGACATTCAAGTGTTAGCAAAGAGAAGGCAGCTTCACTGAGCAAAAGGCTGCTCTTTGCCTGCTCCCATTTTATCTCAATTGGAAAAACCCAATCCTATCAACCTCCCCCCCGCCACATACAACCCAATAACAAGTTTTACTTCTAAGGCTGTTTTCAAGGCCACTCAAACACAACACTTGATTGGCAGCTCTGAGACATTTTACATTATGCCTGCAGTAGGTATGTTGTTACCTCCACTACAACTGTGACAATTCAGTCCCATTTACCAGCCTTCCACAGTCTTACCATTGTCCTGGGTGACTTTGTTGGTTTCCAGGTCATCCCATGGCTGCCACACCAGCTCTGCTTTATGTTCATCAACTGCTGCCAGAGATCTGTCCTGGAGTGATGGGATTTCTGCTTGAAAGCGAGTTCCTACATTTATTCGCCTGCAGAAAAGGTAACAAGTAACACTCAGGCCCCATTTGCAATACCCAGAAAGTCTCCATCCCTGCTGGCAGCACTAATTATGAAGAAACTGAAATGCAGCAGACTCTCACATATAACATGAACAGCTTTCAGGTGTTGTAGGTGATGTTGGCAAGTATGACTCAAAAGGTCAGAGGTTTTATGTCCATTATCAGCTTCCATTGTCTTATCAACAGTCATTGGAATTATATTTAAATTAGGATCTCCTAATAACTGCTTAAGAACTGTTATTAGCTTTCAACAGTCATCACTTCTTGGGAAACTGTCATATGGATTTCTCTTGTGGCAAGCCTGCTCCTCTCACACAAAACAGGTGTTTTTTTAGGATTAACATTTTGCCAGCCATGACTACAGAATCATGGCATCTTTTAGTCTCCAGAAATCCTTTTCAACCTGTCTGGTCCAACTCTCCATTCAAAGCAGGATCAGTCTCAAAGTTTGATATTTTATGATCTTGACACAAGCTAGTATCTTCCAGAAACTATTTCTAACAACTGAAACAAAAAATATAAACCTATAGAAGCTGTATTGCTCATTCTGTACCATCCCATTGTTTTAACAACAATTCCATACCTTACAGATTTTGCATTCTACACCAATAACACAGTAAGCAGTGAAGTCTGGATGTCCTTTGTCATTGCTCTACATCTCTTACTTGGTGGCAATATATGCAGAGAGACAGCAGTCACTACACAAAGTCAGTGTAAAATATATTGGGTAAGTCACGAACAACCTTGAGTACGACAGCAACTATGTATGCAATTCAGAGTCCAAAAGAAATGTCCAGAGTCCAAAAGTCCGGAGACCAAAAGAAATGTCCAAACTAAGCGAGCAAAAAGTCCCTTCATAAAACCAAGATATTTGAGAACGGCTGCTGTTCAGACCACTTACAGTATAACGAATATCTCCTATTCTGAGATAAGACAGCTATGCTTAATGCAAAACTGTTCCTCTTTCAGATGTCATTCAACTTGCACCATACTAATAGCTCCTAAAACAGTAAAGGATGGAGAAATAAGCTCTTTTTTGTTTTTGAGAGAGAGTACATCAGTGAGTGCCCACAAGATGGTTAAACTCTGGAGTTGCTTCATAAGAAAAAAGGTAGAACTCCCTGCCCAGGGTAGGGTTTGCTATGATTCTCAAGTCTTGGCTTGGTTCCCCTCCAGCATGAGCGGAAAGACAATTGCCAGAGTAAAAAGCATGATCAAGAACAATAAGGAATGGTAACAAAAACATCAGAGAAGTGCCATCCTCCAGACTTCTATGGTCCTTTGCTATCTTGAAATGACACACGCATGCCTACTAGGAAAGCAAGTGTATGGAAAAGGTACAGGGATGCCTTGAAGCAGCACATATAACCCAGACAAAAACCCAGAGAGATGCTAGCAAATGTTCCAATAGGATGTTTTGAAGTCCTAGGACACTGTGGTAACAAAGGGAAGCAAGAGGGTATCATTTTCTGTTATGGAAAAAGAATGAGGAAACACCTTCATTCCCTTTTCTGCTTCATTTCCATTTTTCACTTTGCTGTTGCCAGTAAGCATCTGCATCATGAGACGTCATGAGCTGGAAAAACCTGCATTCAAAACAAATGGCTGACTTCAAGCATACATAAAGAGATTTTACAAACTGTTTCTTTTTCATCTACAGCAGATCCAGGTCTGCTTCCTTACACTCAAGAGGAATGGTTTACAATTCACTTGTGTATAAACGAAGAGATGCAGAAGATAACTACGCTACACGCTTGTTTTGACTTCATCCACCCATTCAGCAGCAGCACAACACTCATGGGGTGGGATTCCTACTTGGACAAGCAGAATCTGCTAGATGCACAGCCTGATGCTATCTTCCTTCCAGCAGGTGACAACAGGATGACATCCAGCATGACAAATGTGGCAGGAAAGTTTTAGACAGGCTGTCATATACTATCTACCATACACTACCTCCAATACCTGTCAAAGGTAAAGTGATAGGGACATTACACACCTCACATGATGGCCGTGGGCAGCGGAGAACTAATGCAGTTGAAAACTGCTTCTCTAAATTAATTTTCAAACCCATTCTAAAAGCAGGACCTGCATGGAAAATGAAGAACTCAAGAAAATCTCAAAGTTTGGTTTTGAGTGTTTTACAGGTACAAAAGCTATTTCAGCTATAACACTATGTGGTTTTCCATTTTTCCTTCATGTCTTTATAATCTTGTACAGAAACAGCACAACCCAGACCAAAAATAAAGAGAGATTTCATGCAAGATTGAGGAGACCTTGCTAAAAACCAAAGCAAAATAAACACCATGCAAGTCCTCCTTTTGCACACTGCAATGGACTGAAGAACCATGTTTATATGGAGTCTTCTGCTCACTGTGATCAGTCATGATTATTGTCACCACATGCAGCTTCACAGTGGAGGAAAGAATAATGGATTCTCATCCACCCTAGGAGGGATGACTGACAGAAACTGACACTTTGCTGTCTACTGCAAATAGGCTGTTACTGCACTGCAACATTTGGGAGATTTTGTGTCCCAAGACACAGACTCCTCTGAACTCACCTGGGAGAGGGAGAAGTGAAATAGGAAAAGCTGGAGGGAAAGAATGTGGGATTGAAGGGCTATCAGAAGTAACTTTTAATCTTGAAACTGAACTTTGGATATGGCATCCTTAGGCTAGAAAAGCCTAAGAGTTAGACCCTGCACCTGCCATATCTAAATAAAACCAGATTTCCATTGTAAGAGTTGACCTGAGTAATCTGATCTAATTTGACGTGCTCCTAGCAAGGGCTTAGACCAGACACCTCCAGACATCCATTCAAGCTATGTTATTCCACGATTCCTTCACTGATGAAACTGAGATTTCAGTACAGAAGTACTTGCATGTAAGCCCTGATGGTGTTCCTGGGAATTGAGGCTCTGAAGCCAGAAGGCAATTCACAGCTGATGCCAGCTAGCAGAAGGGTGGCTTTAAGACTTCGAAGCAACTGAACTGCAAAACTGGTAATACACAAAGATCTGTGACACCAGCTGCCTATTGTAGTATTTCACAAACAGAAGAATTAAGCTTAATTATCACATTTCCCATTTCAAATCTCTGCAACGAAATGACCTTTTGAGAAGCATTAGCAGGAGGTCTGGAAAAGCACAAGCAATTAAAAACATAATACTGGGTAATCACAAATTATAGTCAACTTCTCACAGAGTGAAAACTACAAATCAAATTAAACAGTTTTTCTTTAAAAAGTACTGCTTGCTGTATTTCCTTTATAGAAGATACATCTGCATAACTGACCACAACACTGCTGCACAAACAAGCTCCAGAGCAGCAAACTAATTACTTTGACAACACAAAATGATACCGGTTTGTTAATTTATCTCGGTTAAAAGTTGAACCTGTCTACCTGCGTAGACTTAAGATGACAGCAAGACAACTCTTTGCACATAATTCCTTTTTAGCAACAGGACATACACTTGCATTACTAAGTTATTATGGTTTGAAATTTTCAGCAAAAAAATTGAACATTCTCACATACAACTAAAATTACAGCAAACTTTACGTCATTAACTTCAGGAATTTAAACTGCAGACATAAGACCCAAAGACAATTGCACCATAAAGAAGTCAAAGATCAAGACTTGAGGGGATATTAAAAAAAATATCTGTTCAAGAAGAGCTTCCCCTGGACTGGTGTGCAACGAACCAACAACAAAAAGATGAATTATGTAATTTTCAAAACAGGTTTAAAAAACAACAAATGTGATTATTTCCATTAATGGACTCATCCTCCATGGGATTTGCAAAGATGACAAGAACAACCTGGGTTTATTCACGATTGCAACATTTGCTCAGACAGCCTGTTGGCAAAAGTGCAGAAAACTCAGCTTCAAACAGGAAAGCAGAATAGAAAAAAAAAAACCTGACAGCAAATGCTCCAGCTAATTTTTAAAATATAAGTCATTTTAGAAGAAAAAGTAAAGCAGCCTGGTATTTATTTGGGAAGAGTTCGAGTTAAACATCTCAAATGTTACAGGCTGTGCTGCAGAGTTAGAGCAAAGATTCCTGACTGCACAGAGACATGTGGGTGGTTTTATGCCACAGGGCTGTTTCCATGCCATGCATCCCTGTGTTTAGATTTTGTAAGAGTTCATTAACCTAGGGATAATAATGAATTTGAACTATCTTGCTGTAGTTCTACAGCACTGAACTCAAGCTGATAACACTCCCGGAGGGTTTGCAAGGGCTGTGAGAAACATTCGCTACTCTTGCCATTTTTGCTGCTCCACTCAGGTTTAGGAGGACTGGCCCCAAGCCTAAGCTCCTAACTCTAGCTTCAGTATCTCCAAACTGTATTCTCTTGTGCTGCTGGGTCCACACACATCTGAGCTTTGCCAACACACCACTAGCTAAAAGGACTAATGAGGTTTATTAGCTCAGGCCACACACAGTGCATGCAACTGGCCACAGCGCTTTCAGACCGAGCAAGCCCAGGAGGGAGCAAAGTCGGGGTCACAGCTGTGCAGCCGCTAAGACACACCCTATGGATAACATGTGTCTGACCAGTCCATGTGAGAGCTAACTACATTTTTCCATACTACATTTTGGCCTTCCCCTAAAGGAGCATTGTTTCCCTACTCTAAACCACACATGGAGTGTACAAATAAGTGTTTGTATACAACCAAACAGGACAGATTCACCTTCAGCTAACCAACAGGATTTCAGCCTAGAGACAAAGCAGTCACAGAAACCAGTTCACATCACCAGGATCACAGGTGTGTTTTCCAAACAAACATTATTTATCTTATGGATTAATTTTTAATAAAGACTATTTACATTTTGAGTCACTAATAGGAATAGCTTCAATGTTTCTAAGAGATACATCAACTCTACAGGGAGCGGCTTGAAGGTTTAGGAGGAAGAAAAGCAGCACATTCACTACCAGGCTAAGAATCTACTGGGTACTTACGGTTCAATACTGACTGGGGTGGCTTCCCCCACCACCGTAAGAACAGGAGGGGTGACTTCTGAACTATCTGCAAGGAAAAGAAAGAACTGCTCAGATAACATATCTTTACATTCAAGATATATTCTTTACAGAGCTTGTAAATCTATCAGAGCTATCCACCTCTCAGAAAAGTTACCCATATGCTAAAGGAGTTTAAGATGACCAATAACTCACCGTCCGGTCCCCATCTACATCTCAGTAATAACTATTCACTGTCCCTTCAGCTCAAGATAATGACAAGCTTATTCTGGAGTAAGAACTGACTTTTCCATTCCCAAGAACGTCAGCAGGGGGTGTTGCAGATTACTTGTGAATGCACCTTAAACACATGCCCAGATGGAAGCAACATTGCATTTCCTTCATCCCACATCCACCGGCCACCACTAAGGGCCACCACTAAGAAGTTCCAGATAACCACACCTCCTCAAGTCACCATCTTCCTCCTCTTACTCCACAGTTCCTAATCATAAATCAGCCAAGAAAGGAAGGTTAAAGTGGGACTTACTTGATCTAAGCAGAGTTCTGTGAGCACTTTTGGGAGTCATTGGAGGTGGAACTGAAAGACCACTTGAAGAGAGAATAGCATTAAAATATAGCCCAGAGCCTTCTCTCACTGGACTAAGAATTGGTGGAGGAGTGTAAGGAGGTAGCTCAAAGTTCCTATCTGAAGGATGATCTGCCAGACGGACAGGTGACCGTAAGTGACTCTGATACGGAGTAATGTTAGAATAAACAGGGGGTGCAATAAAGGTGCCAGCTTTTGGTGGTATGAAGAGTGGCTCAGGTCTTGGCCGCTGCTTTGGTTTCCGGGCAAAGCCCTCTGCTTCATCCTTTGGAGCAGCATCTTCATGCTGTTAGAAAAAAAAAATTACATACTTAATTTCATTTTAAAACCTCAGGACATTTGAAAAACTTTAGGGAGATGACAACGTTCTTTCATGGCAGCTCTGAATCTGGGTAGGGCAGTTGGAGGGTGTCTCAACAATTAGCACAAAGGGAAAGAGGAAGGAAGAAGATGGGGAATGGCACAGACACAGGAACTATTAGGTAGCAACACAAGCTCCAAGTGCTTATGAATTTATATTTTACAAGATCTACACATGTGTGGTCCAACCTCTGGCTGGAAAGATAATGACCTCATGGTAGCTTCAAAAGAGGACATAAGAGTATAACAGAACCTTGGTACAGATACAGAGTGACACCAAATAGTGAGAACAGAAGACAACATAACAATATTGTCTGAGATGGTCAAGCATTTAAATGCAGAAAAACCTCCCTAGATCCCTGCAATTTTTCTGGTATCTGAATATTCTATTGTACTTCAGAATAGAAGAGGCAAAAAAAAAAACCACCCAAAAACCCACTCAACAGCACCAGATTGAAGGGGAATATGAAAGTACTGACCTTTAGGACCTCAGTAAGAGATTTCCACTCCATGAGAATAAATCTTCATTCTGGATTTTATTCATATACAAAGATATGTGCACTACTCACAATTTATTATTATGTATGTGTGTATGGAGAAAGCACTCTTTACTCAGACAGACTATTTATTCTAGTGTTATTGACTATCTGGATTTATTCACTGTTCACTACTGGGGCACTGCTTGGCCATACTAGCTAGCATTAGCCAGTCATAAAAAGCGAGTGATTCCCAAATATATGGCAATATTATGATGAAAAAAATCCGCAGTCCCCAGAATACATCCATTCCAAGTTTAAGCCTTGCGATCAAACTACTTTAATAGAAAAGCTTATGGACAAAAACCCACATAATTAAATCTACCAGATTTGGCTCACCTTTGCTTTCTTAGGTTATTCATACCTGATTTGAGGTTTCCATGTTAGTACTACGATTAGATCGCCTCCGAGTGACTATCACAGAAGGTTTGCGTTCACAAGAAGCTCGATCATTTGTTTGGCCTCTCTGGAGCTTTCCATCCTCAGACTTTTCCTTTCCAAGGCTCTGCAAGTCAATTTTTCTCACTGGCACAGACACCGGAATGATAAGAGGCACGAGGCTGTTGTCCTCCCGGGCTCTTTTCGGAGCTGGTGAAGAACTGGCAAACTCCACAACACTTTTTGCAGCTGTAGGCCCTGGAGCAGCCATCAGCACACTCTTCTCTTCTGAAGTATCCAGTTCCTGAGAACAAAAACGATTCCTTAGAAGTTCTGTAGCACTTGCATAATAAAACAGGTATCTCACTTTCAGTGCATATCAAGTTTCTCAATGCAATTTGCAAACTGAAGTGGATTTGGAAAAGTGTTACTGGAGGAAGAAGAATACTTCACAAAAGCATTACCACAATTTTTTAGCATTACTTGAGGATTGCTTGAAGCCTCAACTGCTAGAGTATTTGTATATATCATTCTTAAGTATCACGTAACTACCTATGGTTTGACATATTATTCTCCAAATGAATTTGTGCCCTGCCATAACTTCCAACAATGTTTATCCAGTTTTAATCATGATCATAAGCTGCAGGTTATTAACTTCAAATATTGGGCTTCTGTTCCAGGAAAGACTGAACCACAATAACCTTAATTAAATCGCTCATACAAAAAGCAGAGCAAGCTTTTTGCCGCATTTTTTTTCTGATTTACATGACAGAGGCAACTTTCCTGATTATAACTGGAGCCTTTGAGGTTTGCTGTCTAACCGCTTGAGCCTGAAGGACTTTTACTCAGCAGAATCAACACTGCATAACTGCAAGCCAGTACTTTTTGCATTGGTATTACAGCTTCCACGTCTCTGCTTTCTTTTACTCATGGAAACCCTAGAAAATTGAGCTCGAAGGAAATGAAAATAGAGGATGAGTTACTGAGTAAACACATGGATACTGTAACACCAAACGGCTCCAGGTACTGTTAGATAAGTGATTTCTAGTCTTTCAAATGACTATCCACATGTTCATTCCACCTCTTTTCAGGGATGTAAAAGGTCTTCTCGAGTTCTGATGAAGTGCAATCTAGAAGCTGTAGAAGATGCTCCTTTTGCTGTTTCAGAACTTCTCACTCAGAGCTCTGTTTGGAAAGCCTTTGCATAGGATTAGGTATGCAAACTCATCCTCCATCACAGCCACAATCTACTGAGAATCTACTTGAACAGCTGTGTTTTGTAGGTGGAAACCAAGGCACATTATCTCTCAGGCATGACAAGAGGTCTCCAACCTGAACTTCCAAAATTTTGCAAAGATTTACTTAAGTCTTCAAAAAGAATCTGTTGTGTGGCATTAAGAATACCTAATCCTGATTAAAAAGCTAGCATAAGCAGGTTCTCTCATAAGGATTCAGACAACCTCCCAGTCATCTCCCTGTGGTCACAGATCAAGTAAGGCAGTTTCACTGATGAGCAACAGAATACAGTCCAGCTGGCCCATGAAGAGTCAATCGTGATAGCGAGGACACTAGACTGAAGTCCCATTTTAATACGATATTTATATTGAGGGAAGTTCAACCATATTGTCACAAGATGCATCAGTCAGAGCCTGCACTCAGTGCTCTGGCCCCTATCCAAATGAGAGTCCTGGTATTTTTTGTTGCTGTTAAATGCAAACAGGTCCACTCTGAAACGCTAAGCCTAAGATTTAGGACTGCCTCTTTCCAGACCTTTTATTAGAGTAAGGCTGATCATGCACAAAAAGCTTTGGCCCATAAGTGACACTGCAGTTTAGAAGTCTGACTGCTTCTTCACAGAGACTGGAGACATCTGCCCCCACCATGCAATGATGAAACACAACCGAAAAGTCACAACTGGCATCAGCTGCCCCGTATCGTGCTGCAGGAGGAACTAATGAGCTCTGAGGACCTCCCTGGACTCCATGGTGGTGACATACACCTGCACTTTCCCACGAGACTACCAACTTTGGATTTGGAGGGCATTTATCACACTGGCAGATATGTCACTAGGGACCACTACCTATAGATAGCAAGGGACACTTGTAAATTTTTGTAGCCTCCCTCCACTACTTCAGGAAAGGGAGACTAACAAGGATGCCTTTTTAAACATATGAACAGGTCATCCACTGGAAACATGCCTACTTCCACTAGTTGTGCCCACATCTGAAGAAGTAGCTCAGATATGGCTTCATACTGCTACACGTGCACCTCCATTCATCAAGGAAATCTGTGCTGTTGTCACCTTATTACAGAAGCCTAGTTGAACATCTGGGATAGCTCTGGGGTCTGCTTCTGGCAGTGAGGTCCACAGTAAATCATTTTGCACCATTGTTTAGAGCGGTGCATTCGTACCACGTTCTTTAGACCCCTGCCAAGAAAAGTCTTGGTTTTAATCAGATTACTTTTTTTTCGTCCTGATGTAGCTGTTCCTAGGCAAGCACTCTAGCATACTTTCTGGGTACCTGAGAGAGCAGCAGCAATCAAACAAGTAATGGCAATATGAATATATGAACAAGCGCCAATTTTGACCAATCTACAAACCTCAGATACTTCCTGTGTGCTAAACAGGTCACTGTAGGTCAAGAGACAGGAACTAATTTCTTAACTACAAGGAGCTATTGCAGCTAGTCACACAAAGATGTCACATTTCTTTGGCTGAATGATCAGTTAACTATGCTCCTTTTATTTTCAAGATAGGGAGGTAAACAGCAAAGGACTCTCTTCCTTGATGACAGGAGAGGTGACCCTTTGAGAGAAAAGAGGAACAAGGAGACCCGAACAGTAGTACAGATAGAGAGAAGGCACCATTGGGAACTTAACCTAAGTTGTTAAGACATCCTTAAAGATGCTCTGGTCTACATCAGAGCTTTTCTGCTCATGAAAGATCACACGTACCTAAGGTTTACAAAGAGGGGACGTGACTGATTTTGGAATTAAGCCATTTGTTTCAGCTCCCTAAATAGTTTCTCAACCATTTGATTATGCTCAGAGGCAAGCAGAAAGGAGTCACTGAACAAGGGACAGGACCTTCATTTATAGAACTACTACAGGATTTTCAGCTAGCTCAGCATCTCTGTTGCAGAATTTGGGGCAGAAAAGCCGCTGGATAACTCCAGCAAGCGCAACTTGTTGCACTTCCATTTAGATTCTTGCATAAATATTGAGGGATGAACCAGTGATCTAGAGTTCTCCAGGACACCCACAGAAACCTACCAACCATTTTGGCATTCATCCTATTCCTCAAGCGCTTTCTAAAAAATTTAGAGTTCACAGACAAAACCCAGTTGCGGTATCTAGAAGAACTGTTCCAAGGCCACTTCTATGATCAAACATGAAACCACAACAGCCTTTTCCAAACATCTGTCCACGCAGAACTTTCTGCCATCATTCTTCATCACCTTGCTAACAGTAATGGCAGCTTCTCTTAGCAGTCAAACTGAAGTCTGCCCGTGAAGGAGGTGAGTCCAGGACTGCAATTCCAGAAGTACTTTTTTTTCCTTTTTGTATGTGGCAGCTGGTGCCCTGTGCCACAGGAAAGAGGCCAGGTAATTAAAACCTCTGTCTTCCTTCCATAAAGGAACACTTAAGTCCAGACACCGTTTAAGATGACCATTTCAGATCTGAGAAAAGGTTTTTGCACTATTGAAGAAAACTAATTACACTGCCTTTTTGCATATAACATTTGTATGCAAAATGAAAACATAAAACTAAAAGTTGAAAATTTACTGCAGCGTGTAAGCAGCAATAAATTTGCATCACCTGAAAAAAGCAGGCACAGCACGATGGGCAGCTCTGGCACAAAGCATCAGTTGTGACACTACATGTAGACAGATCCCTCTCCTATGAGACAGGCTGAGAGAGTTGGGGTTGTTCAGTCTGGAAAAGAGGTGGCTCCAAAGAGACCTTACAGGAGCCTTCCAGTACCTAAATGGGGCCTAAAAGACAGCTGGAGAGGGATTTTTACAGGGGCATGTAGTGATAGGACAAGGGGTAATGGATTTAAACTAAAAGAAGGCAGATTTAGATTAGATATAAGGAAGAAATTATTCACCATGAGGGTGGTGAGGCACTGGAACAGGCTGCCCAGAGAAGCTGTGGATGCCCCATCCCTGGCAGTGTCCAAGGCCAGGCTGGATGGAGCTTTGAGTGACCTGGTCTAGTGGAAGGTGTCCCTGCCCATGGCAGGGGAGTTAGAACCAGATGATCTTTAAGGTCTCTTCCAACCCAACCCAGTTATGATACTGCTGTCCAAAGTAATACTTTTGCAGAAGGTATACACACCTACGTTGGAACCTACTGGTTCAAATGATGAGTGTATCCTCTTTCATCAATGATTTAATCTTATGGCCTTCTTATGCGTTCTCTTCACATAACCTATGCTAGAGAAGGCTTCTAGGTTATTTATAACAGAAAGACACTGTTAAGAGGAGACTACTCTCCTCCCATAAACAAGCATGTTTTCTTTTTCTCCCTAACATGATATCCAACCCCCTTAAAGATGTAAAATCCATCAGACTCAGGTAAGAATTGTAACATTATTCAAAACCTCATCCTGAAAGCCTGAAGAGATCTAAACATAAAGAGGAGTTCTGCTAGGGCCATCATGGAAACAAATAAGCTGCTCGTGCAACTGCGAAGAACAAAAGAGCATCTGTCAAAACACTTCTCTGTTTGGTCATTACATTATGAATTGAGCTGCAAGTAGACATGCCTTCAAATGGTCAATTTCTGGCTTTGCCTCTCAGGGCCTATTCCTAGATGCTTTATTAGTTTTTTCTTGCCACTATGTTGGTGATCAGATTGCAATGTGAATTGCAGGCCTTCCTGCAATATAAACATACAATGGCTGAGATTATGAGCAAATAGCTCACGCTGCTAACTACTAATAGTTTTCTATCAAATCTGCTTGTTCAAGATTGCTCAGAGCAAAAAGGATTGAAGGGAGCAGCAACAGTCACTGGCTGCTGTCTTCAGTGCAAGAGATGGAGTAGGCTATGGATATTTGCCTCATTGTTTATTAGTTCAGTTCTTTCACACCAACAGCACGTCCATCTAAGGAAGAAATTGGAAAAATAGCCACAGACAGACTAGGAAGAAAATTATGAGGAGAACAAGAAAGGGAATAAAATTTGCTTCCCTTTGTTGTCTGACTGGGCAGCAACTCAAGTGGCAAAACCGCAGGTAAAAGTAGCTCATGGTCTAACACCCATATTTCAACTGCCTTTGGCAACAAAGTTTCCAAAGAAAAGTGTACCTCTACTTCTCATGACAGGCAATCAATACAAGATTAGTCAAATCAAAACTGGAAGAAAACCTCCAAAAAGAGGCCTCAAAAAGCCCCCACTGAACTCCACAAGTTCCACCACTTAGCTTCCCTAGCCTAGTTGATTTTGAACCCTGTCACCTTGCCATATGGAATATATACTGTAGAGTTTAGATTGATGGGACACCAAAAGTGTAAGAGTAGTAAACTACCAGAACAGCCAACACTAAATTTCTTCCCCATCAAGACCTACAGAAGGTCTACAGGTAGACTTTGTCCTCAGGTTACCAATCTCCAACATCCCCTGCAGGCCATTCTCAGAAATGGGGTACCACGTCAGACAGACCTTCATTATGCCTGCTCTAAGTTCCTAATATAAGTGAGGCTTCCTTAGACTTTCAATATTAGGGAAATATCAAACATATAAATTGCACTATGTCATTTTTAGAAAGCACAATTTAGAAACACTTCAACTGCTAAAACTGAAAAACTGGCAGTTAAGCAGCTGCCTTTTAATGTAAAAGGAAGAGAATGTGAAATCGGTAAAAAGACACTAAATGAGCTGTTTATACTTGTCTCTCCAAATTCCTGATCAGCTTGAGGTCTAAGCTGAAAACATCCATATTTTCAAGCCCTGGGATAAAACCACATTCAGTATTAGTGGAATAAACCTGCCCTTATGTGGTTTTACTGCACTAGGGGATCTCTACTCTCTTACGTCTATGAATTACAGTAACTGAACCTACATGGCACCACTCCTGAGCTGCCCTTGCTGTACTACAACACTTCCTGCATCAAGATACCATGTTTTCCTGCATATGTACATTAATTCCTTTCACTTCAGCTCTATTTTGTAGTCTAAAACATGCTATATCGGTTAGGATGTGTACCTTACCTTTACATTCTGAAGAGAAGCCAGCTCAACAGCTTTTTGGGCCAAAGTTAGCAAATTGGCTTCTTGAGAAACACGCCGTCTCCGTCGTGTACTCTGGATTACACCACCTCTGACACCCTGAAAATCATTAGTGCTCTGAGTATTTTCTTCAGCTGCTGCCACCTGTTTCTCCCCTTCTCTGCCATTCTGGGCTGTGGGTTGTCTGTCTGTTTCCATCTGGCACAGCTCACTATTCACCAGGACATCCTTCTGCCCCATATCCAGTCTCTTCGGGTGCAAAAAGCTGCTTTTGCTGTGGGCCAGCGATTCTGGCAGCTGCTGTAATGGGACCTCTTGCTGATGTGTTTGCCAGGGATGCAGAAATAAATTGCTGGCTTGTTCTTCTGCCTGCTTGGAAGCCACCACTTCTCCTGTAGATGTCAGCAGGACACCTTCTTTGGAGAGTCTCCGTGACCTCCTTGGAAAGGGAATCTGGGTCTGAGGTAGGACAGTCTGTTGGTTCTGCTCTGTTAGAGCCTTGAATAGTTCCTGGTTCCTCTCTGGCTGCTGAAACTGATGTGCCATCATGTGATGCTGAGGTGCTGCAGCTGCCACATGAGGCTGTGCTATGGAAGTCGTTTGCTGCAGGCTGAAGGCTTGTGTGGCAGCCTGCTGCTGCTGCTGCGGGTAGAAATTCTCAAACAGTTGTAGCTGGGGAAGAGCTTGCTGTTTCTGTTGAGCAGTAAATGCTGGACTGGAAGAGGCTGGGGCTTCTTGAAAGACGTGTAATAATTCAGGAAGACCCTGCTTTTGGCCTTGGTGACCAAATGCAAGTTGGAAAGGCTGTAGCGGCAGACTTTGATTCTGCTGCTGCTGTTTCTGCATCTGATGAAAAGAATTCATTTGAGCTTGCTGTCTCACCAAGGCTTGCTGTTCCAGCTGAGCCTTCTGGGACATCATCTGCTGGACAGCATCTCCATACAAATCCAGCTGTGACACGAATACTCCTTTCTCTTGATTTCTCTTAAGGGCTTCTGGGTGGCCATAGAAGCCTGGGCCACCAGCATTGGAGTGGGGTCCTTTCGGGTTGCCCCCAAAGACCATACCATGGTTCCACATCGACGGTGGAGACTGCCAGTGGCTGTCACCCCTCTCTGGCAACCGGTTTCCCATCAGTGAATTCTGCCATTTGACAGCTGTTACTGTCTGGGGCATCATCATTGATTCTCCCCTATCTTGACTGTAAACAGAATTCATCAAAGCAACATTGTTGGGGGCACTTGTCAGTCCTCCTGTGTGAGAAATCTCCACAGTTTGGGAGACCGGTACAGTCGCTCCATGACCATAGTATTGTCCTTCCTTAAGCTGCTGCTGTGGTTCTTTAGATGACACAGGGATTTCCTGCTCATTAAAATAGGCGAGCCGTTTCCCAGTCCTTTTGCTTGAAGACTTTTGCTGAGCCTGAAGATTCATGGTTCAGTCTATTGCCCCAGCTGCACACACCGTATTTACAACCCACCCATCCCTGAGGCTGGGGGAGGAAAGGCACAGAAGTCTCTCTTTTCCATTCAGTTTTAGTAATAAAGGGCAGGAAAGAAGTCCAGATGAAAGTGCATCCACTTCCTTTTTCTTCGTGTGGTTCTCCCACTTCTTTTCACTCTTATCCTTTGTGGTTCAGAGGTCAGTAGGGTCCACTCAGTTACAGGTCCTGAAACAGAGAAGCAATTGCAATGAATCATCAACAGACATAACTGTCTCACACGATAAGCAACCACCTGTATGTCTGTCCCATTTCCCACAGAAACAACGGTCAGGATAATACATGTAGGAAATAACAGATCTGACCTACTAGAAGAATGTAAACCAAAACAACTTAGTTTTACACAACAGATAGCACACTGTATTTGCATGATGCAACTCCCAATTGCACACAGACTTCTGACTAATCACTCAAGCTTATCCTGAAAGTCTTTCTCTTAAACTTCCTCTCTCTCATTTCACCAATTACTTCTATGTCTTCCTGTAGCCAAAGTAATCTGTTTTTAATCTCAACTCAAAAACACAAAAAACCCCTCATGACTCATCAAAAGAAAAATAACGTCAGGCCACATTTCCCAAGACTTTTAAAACACACGCATGTCCACAAAGGCTGCAGCTAAACACACAGCAAGATGCTCAATTCAGTGTTTTGAAGGAAAGGACCCGGCTGCAGCTCAGCTCATCATCCACCTTCCCTCCCCAGTCATGACAGTTGCCTTTGATGAAAAACTGCCCACCGAGCACCCAACCACCAAAGACAGGGTCTGCTCAACCTGTTGCCCTCTCGGACACTTTCTTTAGCAGCTGAAAGCGACTGCTCCTGCTCAGGTCACACTCATGGAAAAGGAGTTCAGGCAGATTGTTACAGCTGCTCCTGGATACCAGCAAATATCTGGTAAAGCTACAAACACAAGAGGAGAAAGCCCTTCCAGAACATGCAGCCTAGGACAGGTCAACCCTCCTCTTTAAAAGCCTGGTTTGCAGGATTAAGATGTAATGTGTTAACACACACACCAGTATTTCTAGTAGGACACCTAAAAATCCTTTAACAAGTCTTAGTTTTAAATTTTATTAAATTCTGAAACTCAGGTAATTAAGTGCAAGTGTCTATTACTATCTCTTCACTATCTACTCTGTTGCACTTCAAATCACATTGCCAATATATCTCTGGAAGATTTTACCAAATTTTAAAAGCCTATTCTTATTGCATCCCTCCTGTTATAAAATCAAGTTTCTCTTCAGTGGAAAAGGCAAGACTAACACACACATCTCCTCCAATGAAACCTGCAATCCATTTATCTCCTTCTGTAAAATGAAAAATAATGGAGCAAAAGCATGCAGCACACTGAAGTCCTGTAACCGAAGTTTGCTCTAGACAGATATGGCTGTGGTGGAGATTTTAATACTGGGGTGGGGTTGGGAACACGATGAGGAGGAAAAGACAAAGAGTTTAAACTTACGCAACTTCCACCTCGGAGGCCAAGCTTGGCTTCAGCGCTACTGGAGCCATGGGCCAGTGTTTCAGAGCGAAGTGACTCACTTCCTCGAGCTGTTACATCGCTGTTCCCCCCACGCTCCCTCCCCTTGGCCCTGGCTACAAACCGTGGACCTGTGCCACCCCGTATCGCAGAGCCAGGGCGTTCCTCTCTCCTCTACGCACAACGTCTCGGCTCGTTTTCCAGTCCTCTTTCAACGGGACAAAAATAACTCCGGGAGAAATTATGGACACGTGAGATGGAAAATTCTCTCTAAACTGCAACTAGTACACAAACGAGGATTTCATAAAGTAAGTTTTTCCTATTTCAAAACTTCATTAGGAGAGGAAAAAAACATCCTACAGCAGGAAACTGGATCCCTGGTAGCCAAAGCATAGAGGTGGAAAGGTTGCTAAATGTCTTTCAGGAGCATTAATGTTACTATCTCCTCGCTTTTTGCACCACTGCTACAAATTCTAACAGAGCTAACAGCTAAACCACAATACATGAGGGTAATACTACTAAGAGTGATTTCTGACACTATCTTACTTTCTGAAATCATCACAAGCTATTTTTCTCTCCAAACTAGACAACCTTGTAACAGTTTTCCTTCCACCAATGCTTCTACGTGCTTTGTATTGATCTGTCACAAAATTCTGACAAAAAGAATCCAAGTTTTTCTGTATATCAGAAGACTTTACTACTACATCAAATTTAAACTTGCCAGACAACTTTCAGAAGCTCTGCTATAGATTTTCTACACTTTGAGGAAGAATATGAATATAACTGCCCAAATGCTGGCATACAACTTCAGGGGTCCTTGGTTTTAACCCTTTAAAAAAACAAACACACACAACAACAAAAACACAAAAAAACATACCCAAACAACCAACCAATCCCCCCCTACCCCAACAACAACCAAAAAACCCCAAAACAACAACCAAAACCCCCACAACCAAATAGCTGATGCTGTTCTTAATAGTGGTGGCTGAGATTTGCAGGTACTACAGACACAGGTATCCAGAAGATCTTTAGAAAGAGGACTCAGGTTAGTAGGTGAGAAAGCATTGCATTAGCACAGCTCTCAAAACCTCCAGTTGTATGGACTTCAGCTCTGTTTTCTCCATTGCTACATAAGAAGCCACCAGCATTACCAAGCCTAACTCAGACCAGTTTAGAACTGCGCCTAGGAAAGAGATGAAACAGAAGTATAAGGGTGCAAAGTTCACAAAAAAAAAAAATCAGTAAGTTCAGAGATAACATAATGGAGGGAAAGGAATATGTACTTGTGTGTTCCATAAAGAGAGTACTAAAAAATATTACATGCCTCTTAGGGAAGTTATCTTGAAGACTGCAGTGACTGAAGAAGAACTGAAGTTACAGCAGCATAAAAAACCAGCATAGTGAAAATGACATTATGGAGGAGGAAAGATATTTAAGGTACTTTGAAGAAAACGCACTTATTGAACATCCCAGCTCTCCCAACAGCACCCAAAAATAAATAAAACATAACTAAGAGATCATAAAGAAGAGAAAAAACCACATTTGGTGCATCCAGTATTAGACGGTAATAGAAAATGTCACAAAATTAGCTTTTCAGAATTTATTTCTATATAGAAAACAGCAGGGGGGAAAAAAAAAAAATATATATATATAAAATAATAATCCATAGCTTAAGCTGAGCGACAGGCGTTCAAGCTGCAGCATGACTATGCTCCAGGAAGGCTCACACTTGGCAGCTTCACTGGCTGCGCGCTGCTGGCGCTCTGACTAAGCAGGCTTCCCTCCCTGAGCTGGAGGGATGAGCTCACATTATCATCACCCTACCCAATTACCAGCTTTGGAGACTTTTTTGTTTGTTTGTTTGTTTTACTTTAATTTCAGCATAAGAGTCAGCCTGCAGTAGCACAGTAAAATGGTAACACACTTCCAGGCTTAAGTGCGTTTTGCCCCTGACCATTTCTTACCTTTGAACAAAGCACAGGGCCAGTTCTGATACCGCAGTTCCCAGAAGATACTGTGTCTTGCTTCCAAATATACTGAAGTGTTATGACACCTTGCATTGCTTTTATGCTGCACAGAGAAAAAGCAGAACCTAGCATCAGTATATTTTGTTTTAATAACTTTAAGATTTGGCATGAAACATAATCAGCTATTTTCACTTCCAGGAACTTCTGGCAAGTCTCAGCCTTTCTTCAAATGAATATGAATTGTATGTCACCGCCTTTAATACAGTAAATATTTTCAGATTGCTAAGGAATTTTTTATGTTCCAAGGCTTTTTCTTCTAGACCTAAAAAGAATGTCAAATTAGATACACATATACCCAATGGGCACTTATTCAGTATTTTCTGGAATTAAAAAAACATAAATTAAGTAAAATATGGCACCTTACTGAGAGAAGTTAGGGTCAGCATTTTAAGCTAAAACTTCTCCAGCATATCTACACTAGAGCATTAAAGAAAATCACAAACACCTATAAAACACCATGTAGACTAGATCTAAGCAAAGTCTCCTGAAGGCCTTTCCTTAAGTATACAACAGGACTAAGGAGGAGTCTCTGCCTGTATCCAGGCTGCTGTTCTCAAATTCATAAAGTCCTCCCAAAGCAGAGATATCTGAGAAGTGTGGGGCACAGGCACTCACTCGGCTGGTACCAGCCCTGAGCAGGTTTTACTCAACCCAAAATAGGTTCTACAAAACCATTTAGGCACCCCTATCCATTGCAACAATCTTGTCCTAGTTTATCATTAGCCTGGAGAGTTTGCTGAAAAAAAAAAAAAAAAAAGCATTAAAAAGGTTTTAATTAAGTGTAAAGGTTATTTGATTTAGAGGACAAATTTAAAACAGTCCACAGCGACCATTTAATATAAAATATCTTTAACTCCCTCTAAAACTTTTTGCCTGTGTATTTAGTAACCACCCGTCACTATTCTATTTCTTTAAATACTCTCTTCACTAAATATGCACATATTTGCATAATTTAATATATCAAGTTCACAACCTTACACATTGTAGTAACCTTAAACTCCACTCTTTGCTCAGCTGCTGAGGGCTGTGCTGTCCTGTACTTTTCCTTAGTTCACTTACTACACCACTTATATTTGGCACGATAAGCAAGTTTAAATTTTGCATATTCCTAATCTCCTTTGAGATCATTTGCACATAATTGTCTCTGACAGAATGCTGCAGAAATGACTCAGGAAAGACTCCAACCTCTCCTCAAACCCTGGCAAAGTTAAGGGTGCAGAAAATAACAAGTGTTTTTTTTTTAATGTGAAAAATAAAGTGTGTTTCTGGGTTCTAGCTAATGTACATTCTCCAACTTAACTGCAACAACGCTGCCACAGTTTGCTACAGGAGATCTGTCAAATTAAGAGCGAAGAGAATAATTTCTCACTAAATCCTCCTTCTGCCACCAATTCAAATTACTGATTACTGCTGCAAGAAGCTTAATCACTTTTAATTATGATGAACAGATTCCAACAACAATTTTTACAATTCAGTCAAATGCAGCAAGCTAGTCAGTGTTCTTCTGAGACAAAGCAATTGAGCCTTCTTTAATTTGCTCATCATTATGGTCAAATCCCACATTTATGAAACAGGTGAAGAATCATGACGCACATTTTACTAATGAGGAACAAAACCAGAGGAACAAACTCACTTCTAAGATCACACAACCAACCAGGTCAAAAAATCAAGAATAGAATATAGAATCCTAGTTACCAGTTCCCTTTCCAATCCTGCACGAAAACATGGGTTTAAATCTACATGCACAAGATAAAAGTCAGGTTTGCATTTACATATGTGCAGAAAGGGCAAAGAAAACTTAATTCCCCCAGTGCAATAGCAGGACAGAGATAGTTTAATAGAGTGGGTTCTGTTTCTGGTTTTGGTGGTAGTGTTTGTGGGTTTGTTTTTTGTTTGTGTTTTGTTTTGCGTGTTTGTTTGTGGGGTTTTTTTTAATGACTGGAGACTTAAAGGGTATCACAAACAAGAAACTTGTTCCAGCTAACAGAAGTTTGCCCCAGTGAAAACCACTGCCTATGAAACCAACACCACCTATTGCAACAGTCTTGAGTAAGAACCAAGAAAGCGATGAAAACAGGAGACAGTTTTTGTGTTTGGCAGAAGATTTGCCAAGCTTATTGCACAGCTTATCCATATCCTATGCTTACTCTGCTGTATATGAAAACAGCTTCAATCTTTCCCCCTCCCACACACTCACTTTGCCACATGTTCTTCCAGACAGTTAGCTACAGCAAAATTCCTGCAGATCATCTGCAACCTCCCACTCACCACCTTCAGACACCTTGAACAGGAAGGATAACAGCACAGATTTCCTACATATTGCCCCAGGATGGAACAAGAAAAAACAGAAAACAGACCACATTTCCAAATTCTATACAGCAAAGCACAGCAATCTCTCTTCTGAAGAAAGGCAGGGGAAAGCTCAAAGCAACTGAGAAGCACAACATTGTCTGAGAAAGCCAAAAAACTTAAATGGAGGATGCTGGCTTTATATCCCTGTCACCTTATCTTGAATGGGAAAGCATTTTCCACGGACACCTAGAAAGCCTTTCTCTACAGCAATTTTCCAGGAGCCTCGCACCACAGAAGGGCAGCAACTGAAATCCAAAGTGAACAAGCAAAACCAATCACCTGAACATCCTCCGGTTTAAAAGAACCCCACTACAAAAGAACGAACCACCATCCCCCCACAACACCTCCAAGAACTGTACCAGATAAAAGTCCTAGAATCAAAAAATGGGGAAGGCTTACTTGTTTGAGTAACTGCATAGCAAAGAAGGAACTCTTTACAGCCTGCCCATAACAGGGGCAAAGAGATCAAAGGAAAACTGCTGCACAGGCAGACAACAGAAGGGAAACCATGGCACCCAGGCAGCCTGACAACTTGCCCTGCTGCCCGAAGGCGCCTGCCTGGAGCAGGCCAATGCATACCTAAGTAAGGAGCACACATCCAAGACATTTATGGCCTACCCAAATTTACAGGTGATTGGCCCATTTCTATCGCAGAGAAACACTAAAGCTATGACTGACTTGAAGGGCATCTCTGCCCTGAGGACAGCATGGTTCAAATTACTTTGCTACCATTTTCACTTTCCCATTTTCAGCGGCTGGGATTAGTAAAGCTGTATGAAACCACCCTACTAACCAGAGATTCGAAAGTGACATCCATCAGCTCTGCGATGTGAAGCAGGGGAGACAATGGCCATGCTGAAGGACTATGTGCAATCTGGTAGCTTCCATTGCACCACCAGATGGGACAAACTACTGCTCCAATCTAGATCACTCCTGACACTCAGTATCATAGGTTAATTACCTACAGCAAGTAAAAGAACACAGAATGTAGAACTGCCATACTATTTAGGAAAAATATACATATGCAAGAAGAAAATATTAACTACACCTCATGAGCTAATCAAACCAAGGAGAAATACAAATCCTACTTAAGTAAAATATTTTGGTCTATTACAGTAAAGGATGTCATAAAGCAGAAGCAGTGAAAATTTGTTCACATAGATGTTATTTGACTAAGCAGCTTTCTTTTCTAATTTTCTTAAAATTCACCTAAGCATGCATTCTGCTTATAGTTTGACCCACTATTTACATCCATATATGTAGTTTTACTTATTCCCTATCACCACAATTTTCCACATTCCACCTAACGACACAGAAGCATCATAGTGCGCAGGACATTACAGAGAAGCATTTTTGGCTTTTAAATTACGGGGTCTGAAGTACCACAGATGCACCTCAAAAGGAAGTTTTCAGAAAACAGTCCTTTGAGAGTACTAGAGGTTCACTTTTCAAAATACACCTGGGATTTTCCACATAATTTTATTTTAAAGGCATGAGAAAGACACAAAATTTGTTACACAGAAAATGCCAATTAAGTGCTGATTACTCTTGTCCTTACAACAAGCAAGTCAGACAACACCTGGCTCATACAAACAGCTCCAAGAGAACAAAATCAGCATGAGTGAGGAAGAAAAACTATTAAAGAGACAGACCAGAATTTAAAACTTAGACGATTATTAAACAAAGAACAAAAGGAAAAAAAAAAAAACACCCTGATTTATTTTTGAAGGAACTGACGATGTTGTTTCTACCAGCTATTGAAAAGATACTACAGCAAAAAGTCAGATCCTAAATTTGATTTATCCTCAAGCAAAACTTTGAGTGGTATTTCCACACTAATTGAAATTTTGCACAAATCTCATCTCATGAAAACAAGATTCATGATTTTCACCAGACTCATCTATCGCCTTGCACAGCAACAACATGAAGTTCTTAGAGAGAGTTATAAGCAAGAGACAGCTACATAAATTGGACTTCTGTAAAGAAATATGCAGAAAATCCCACATTTACAAATGGTTTTGCAACACAGTGCAGGCTTACCCTTTAACAAAATAGGTATATGGTACATTTCTTAAATTAGTTTATGTTTATAAACTGTACCGAAGTTAGGAATATTAGTTATTATAGTCTGTCATCATGATAAATGCCATGATCTGAAGAGGTCTGGGTGGCCTTAGAGCACAGAAAGAGCACAGCAATTAAGGAGTATGAAACGCTGCTTTCAGGCTTCATAAAGTTACACGAACATACTATTCTTTCCCACTGGAAATGGGTTAACAGCTCTTCTAATTGTAAGCATTTAGATGGCTATATTAAGCTTTTTTGTTTGGAGCTGTCAGGGAAGGCAGTTGCTAGCAACAGTGGGATGAATACTCCAACACGCAGGAATCACAGCAGGCTCCACAGTCAGAATGGCAAAGCGCAGCCGACAGCTTCTCCCAGCCCTCGCGTTCCCACAGCTGACACAGCCACATGTCCTTCGCTCCCAATGCCCGTCCTGCCACAAACATTCCAGCTGCAGAATTGCAAGGATACACCCCAGAGACAGACCCAACCTCTCTGCACTTTAGCCCTGAGAAGAAAACCCATCTGAATGCACTGGGCTGCAACAGCAAAGATTGCTGCAGGTCCAGTTGTCTCCATCCTGACCGCTCCAGCACTCCGCCACAAAACCAGACATACGTAGGTGTCCAGTGTATGGAATACCACAGCTTTAGGGCTTCAGAGATTACTTCAAGGCTTTACAAGAGGTAACGGCCTACAAATAAGGGAAGAGAAAGAGGAAAGTTCAATCAATATAGATGATGAAACTTTCCATTCCCAGAGGTTTCTTCATGAGAGATTAATGAACCCAAAACCTAGTTCGCAGCTCTTGGCAGAGACACTCCTGATGGCAGCAAGGAGACATCATCACTCACCCAAGCCTGGCTAGAGAACAGCTGGGACTAAAAGGAAAGGCAGAACCTCAGAGGATCTGGGATCAAATTCCAGCTTTGCCACAGACACGGATCTTAAGCCACCCACTTCAGTTCATAAAATTAGAATAATACCTGAAACTCAATACACTGATATTCATGAAGAATTGAGGTCACAAAAGTTGTATTATCTTTAACAATACCCACTAACAGGCTAGACGGGGATTCTTCCACAAAGAGCTTAAAAGTCTAATTTGAGACGTGATGCAACAGGGTAGCGATAACCAAAGAGGGATGGGGCCGAAAAAATGAAGGAAAAAGTTCACACAAATAATAACATAGTTGTTCTTTTGTCATATGCCTCCCCCGACCCAGAAATATCTTTTTGTTTTTCAGCAGTTACATAAGCTGAAGCAGTGCTGGTCTTGGTTTGCCCACATCCACACAGATCCCAGTACTGACTGAGCTAATCTGTTATAAAACTACTCCAATAGTCAAGTCTTTAACAGCACTGACAGGACTTCAGTTCAAACTTCTAAAATCATGCATTTTGAGAAGTTTTGTGGTCGCTATTGAATATAAAAGGGTTTTTTTACTGTGCTGTTCCGTACAGCAAGCTCTTGGCCATGACTGGGGCATTACAACAACAAAGGTAAGCAAATGCAGACTAGTTAATACTGGGAGTAGAACGCTGAAAGACATGGGCAAGCACAATCATCACACAGGGGATTACCAGCAAGGTTTAAAGAATTGAAGGGCCCAGAGAGCACTCCAATTTCTTAATCGTTAATTAATGAATCAGAGCACTCTCCTGGCCCCCAGATTCAGAGCTCCCTGCCTGTTACCTGCCCAACCTCCTCCTCATTGTAACCACAGGGATTTCAGTGGAGGAAAGAAAGAAAGAAACAAAGAAAGAGCAGATGGTTGGCACCAATACCTGACCAAATCCAAAGCAAACCTCTTCCATTTCCGTAGTGGCTTATTTGTATCCTTAATAACATTATGAAGTACTTTCACAACTGGCCATACTTGTCACCAGCCTCATACTTACTCAGAGCAAAGTCAGAAGCTTCCCAAAGATTCAGCTCAACAAGCCTACCTGAAACCAAAACAACCATCCATCCTACATGTTACAATTAGAAAGGAACAAAGTCATTCAATAGCAGCATAAGGAAAAATGTTCTCTATTAAAAACCCTAACAAAGCTATTTTAAATTGAGCTAAATACTCAGTTCTTAATAAAACACAAAATTAAGGTTGCAATGATCAATGGAATTTTGTGAGTGTTATGCAGAACGGAAGCGTAACATGCGTTCTAATTGAAGACATAACATTTTGGGTCAATAATCCCACATTACACTTTGAATAGCTGTATTTGCTAAATATACAAACTGTGTAATTGCTATTAAGAGGAACAGAAAGTCCTTCCCAACTGTGAAAAAAAACGACCATAAATAATTGGGAAGTCACACAGGAACTTATTAGAAGAGCCAGTAAGAGGATCAGTGCTAAACATTTGACCATCTCCAGAAGAAATTGCTACACATTAAAAAAAAAATTTAAAAAATCATTTACATAATACAGTTTCCACTCTCAGAATGAAAGGCTAATGAACTAATCATCCCTTCAGGTGTATTAATTGCATTAACCTGATCCTCTCACACTGAAGAAAACTAAATTCTGAGACTGATGCTCCTTTACAATCCATAATGCATCCAGTGGATTCTAAATTACTTTTCCACAACAGCTAGATATTAATAATAGCACTCTCTTATTTCAAATAGTTTACTAGTTTAACATGTCCCAGAGCTTTTGATAACTTTATTTTCAACTAATCTCCAAACAATAAGAACGTCCGGTCTCCCATCAGCAGGCTGACATTCATTTCCATTTGGGAAAGACGTACAAAATCAACTGAGAGAGAAAAACACTGCACTAGTTGCTACATTGAAGACAAATTTTGACTGGGGAAAATAGTTGGAGGAACTTCCCCACAAATAAACTTGACATTATTGGAATACTTCACTTTTACGTAACACTTCACAACAATCAAAGCAATATATTAAGACCAATTCATCCCACCTCACAACATCTGTGCTGTGCAACATTCCGTATTTTTAACAGGTACACAAAGAGAGACAAAGCCGGCTGTTTTGCACTAAAGAGTGAAAAGGTAGCCAAGAAGATATTATTCTTCTGGAATTTCTTGGTCTCAGTTTTGTCCACTATTCACTCCTTCACACTGTGCAGATGCAGACTGCATTTGTAAGATGTCAGGTAAAGCATCTTCAACTTGAACGGATGCACTGAAATTCAGAAACTGGTATAGAAAGCCACTTCTTAAAATACTCCATAGAACTCCCCCCACCCTGATGTAAATGTTAAGGCTATTTTGATATAAAAATCACAATGTCTTCTAAAGCACACAGAAGTTTATCCACCCATATCTGTATAAGAGCTCTAACATTAGTATGTCAGTCTCATACTAGAGATCTCTAACCAACACTCCCTAGTGTTTTACAATGACTTTGTATGGCAAATGACTCCTTTTATTGTCCATAGCTGCATTTCTTGCACTGTAGTACAGCAACTGAATTACAGCAATTGCTACTTTACACAGTTGCATGGCCTCATAACAGCACTACATACTCTTTAATGCACTTACTCTGGCAACACCTCTTTAAAGGAGGAAACTACTATTATTCCCTTTTTATTGAAGGGGACTAAGTCAGAGAGAGAGACTACAAAGTGACTTGCCTAAGAGGTCTATGACAGAGCAGGGAACACAACTCAGTGTCAAGCTAGTGCCCTAGCCTTTCAATCACGTTTAGTCTCTTACTCAGGTTGAAAACCCACCCTAAGGATGGCTAAAGTGCAATTGAAGCCTCTCTGAGGTATTTCTTCCTATTTCAGCCGGCCCATGAGACACTGTGTGATGCATAATGGTGAATTTAAGATAAGCATACAGCAGTCAGTGCAGGTTTACCATGGATCTAAAAACATTTTTCTAGCTTTAATGATTAGAGTTGTCACTTACAAGGTATATATGCATACCGATACACTAGCCTTGGCTGCAATGATGTCCAGGGGACACAGAGCAATTCAGGAATACTGGGCAGAACTATTCAAGTGCAAACATGACATTGTTATTAATTTTGTCTAGGGATTAGGTAACAATGCAATAGCCTCATCAAATTCCTTCCTTGCATGCAATTACAAATTTAAATTAAGAAAAAATGAATATACTAATTTATAGCTATAAGTAGATTAGCTTTGATACAGATTTGCATCTGTTTACATCAGTTATGACCACTATAACCATAAAATGACACTTTGGAAACAGAGAATAACAAAAGGAAAGGGGGCTCTTAAATCCTGCAAGACAGCGCTTTTAGCAATTACTGTGACATGTATGTTCCTCCCAACTTTGCGACCTCCTTCCTGACAACCACTGCAAGGGAAAAGACTTTTCGTTCTTTTCCCACAACTGCAACATCTGAGGTGCCACAAATAAGAAACAGCTTTCAGGCCCACAAGAAACAGATGCGTTGGAGTCACACGTGCTCAGAGCCCACCCGTGCAGGGACAAGCTTCTGCCCCTTGAGCCCTCTAACTGAATATTCTCTTTGACCCTGTCTATGGCCAAGTTAAGAGCAAAACTCATGCTGATTTTTCACAGGAACGCGGCAGAGATCACAGCAGTTGGTCTGCAGGAACAAGGACTCTCTCAGCAGATCACGGAATGGGCTTTGCTGTTGCCACCATGGGCCCTTCTGAGGCCCCAGAGGCAGGGGGGACAACCACGGTCCTCAGTCCCCGTTCTGCTCTGCAGTCACAAAAGTCAGACTTCTGTCATTTGAGGTGGGAGGAGGGAGACCAAGGGATGAGCAGAACCATCAGACATCTGGTTGTGAAATGCATCAAAGTGTAACAGAAAAAATAAAATAGAGGCAAGAGTTTTTTAAATGCATACACTAGAGATGAAATTCCACGTCTTCGTTTCTTGTCTCCACATAAAAAGCTATGTATTTATAGCAGCTGCTTACAAAAAAAAATCCTTGAGGGTTATGCATACAGAATGCTAAGTCACAATATTAGAAAGAACAAGTACTAATTTGCACATAACTGTGATGAAATTCACCTATTACAGCAGATTAAGTCAATTCTGCTCCTGACTCTCCCACCAGTTATATTTGTGGCTTTGTTCTCTCCTGTCTTTACTAAAAATCTTGACAACTCAGCACAAAAGGTTCCCTGCAGACAAAATCTGTCAAATCACAGTCATGAAAGTACTGTTAGAGCCACAAAACTGAACAAAAAGCAGAAGAAAATTCACACTCATCACTATCTGCACATAAGACTATCCAGGAAAAAAGTTCATACAAAATAACAGCTTCTACATGTACATAGCTCCTGCACGTAGCAGGCTAAGTTTGTATTATTGTAGCCATTTCTAAATTTACTCCTTCACAAAAGCAAGGTTTCCACATTCTTCAGGTACATTCAGCAACATGTGCAACCCTTTTGCTGGCACAAACCTTCACAGTAGCATCAGTGCAGAGATGGGGATTCCCCCAAGCAGCAGCTTCAGAGGCCCAGAGCACTTTTGATTTCAGATTGAGGTCAAGTACAATGGTTGGTTTCCATTCATGCTGCAACACGTAGGAAGCCAACACACGAGAAAAAGGTGAGACGACTTAAAAACTAGCAGGAAGAAGAAAATATCTCCCTTCTGAAACCAGAAGTGTATGGGTCCCTGCAGATGCACTTCCTCTTGCACACACATTCCCAGTACATTTTGTCTATTTTCTAGAATGTGGTGCCTTCCAGTTAAATATACTTAGTTCCACAAAGATACCACAGCAGGACAAACTGTTTCAAAAGACATGAACCATCTGTCCAGAAAAGCAACTGTAACAGCTTCTTACTGTATTTGGTTTTTAAAGTAGTTGCTCATAATGGTAATTTCTTTAATGTAATTTTTTGACTTCTAGCTTATCTGAAAGTAACAGGACAGATTTGAACATAAAAAAGCTAATAAAAAGAAGTTGTTTACCACTTTAGTTATACTTATCAGCTCCCCCTCCTTGAAGAAACAGAAGTTTTTCCCAAACATTTCACTTGTTAATATATATGTATTTTATTTGCAAGAGGAATTAACACTTATTTTTTTGAATATGGAAATAATACCGCATGCCAAATTTCTCAATATCATTGGAGGAACTGCTTATAGTTTGAAAGAGCGTGAATTCTCAAAAATAAGTTGAAAAATTTCATACACATACATCCCCCTAACATTCACTAGACATCGAATTTAAATGCTCAGTTTTTTAAGGGCAGCAGTTGGAAAACCCCACCTGTTAGTTGCTCAACTCCCAGTATCACTTCACCAGCTCTCTTGTCAAATTCTAAAATAAGCAGATCTGCAACTCTAATGTTAAAAAAGGAAATTGCTTACCACTCTCCAACTTTTCAAACTTTTTATACCTTAAGCAAGTAAAATGACACTTCTGGCGGTCTTCGGATAAGCAGTTTAAAATGAAGTCCACAGCAATAAAGATACTTTCCTTGTCTAGCTGCAATCGTAAAAATTTCCTCAGCCAAATATGGACGCATTTCTTTTCCTGTTCACTGTGGAGAACTAAGTCTTCAGTAACAATATCCTGCTAATCTGTGTACTTACAACTATTGAGAGCGACTTAGCTGTTTCACTAAACCAGCCTAGAAATAATTTCCGCAATCATTCTGGGGAGGAACAAGGAGAGATGTACACTTGTAAATGGTTAACACTCTCCCCTCTCTCCCTCCAAGCAAATTGTACACACAGCCAAAAGGCAAGGGAAATTATTAACCTTCTAACTCCTGAATTTTGGCTTCAATTCCCTAAAGTAACTTCATGCACGAAATCAACACGTGGAAAGAATAATCAGTGGTGACCAGTTTGCTGAGGGTTGTGGAAAACTGGCCTATGGAGCAGAGCGAGCTCTGACCCGAGATCTGTGGCCGCCTCTTCTGCCACACAGACCTCAGCAAACAGGCACCACAACTGCAGCACCGTGCCCTTCCCAGGCCTTCTGGAGAACCTCAGTGTTTAACAGCAACCACTGACCACCTCTGCTCTCCCATGCTAAAGCTTCACAACTTAAAAGAAAAAAAAAAATACAATTGGAAATCTATGCACTAATTTAAAGACACTGTTTAGTCTTTTAAGGCATGCAATTCCATCACACGGCCCTAATAAAGCCTCCTCTGGATACCGGCACCATTTCTGTCAAGAGATACAATCCATTTATTTTAAGACACAGAAGGGTGTTGTTTTAATCTACAAGTTTGCTTTCCGTTTGAAGCTGCCTTTTTAAAGCAAAATGCTTCTTCATTAAAGTATCTTAGTATTTGAAGATGAAGTGATCAACAATACTTCATTAAAGTAATAATTAAAGAAGTCTCTCGTTCATTAAAGAAAAAAAAAATCATGGAATGATCTTATACCAGATTGACTATTTTTGTATCATCATTTCTTCCTGAAGAAGCAGCAGCCCGCGTAAGTGCTGTCTGCATATAATTTTAGCTCTGTACTGTACTTACAATCAAATATTTTAGGAAATGTAGCTGTAATTACTAAATATCTTCCAAATTAGCATTCTTAAAAAAAAAAATCTTATATTTCTATCCAAAATTAAATCTGTATTTTAGAGGTGTTGAGACACCGTGTTTCCCCCAGCAGGGAAGGCTGTCTGTCCTCCCTCCCCTGCCCTCTCTGAGCATATAGATATCCAGTATGTCAGTACCTCTGGCACATTCATCTCTCTTACCCAGGTACACTCCCACTGCTGTAGAACTGCTCCCAGACACTTTTGTAGCCATAAGGGGACCAATAAATCTCAACGTACATTGCTGTTGTAGCTCATGTCCTGTGTCTCCCTAGTTTGTGTAGTTTTACAAACACCCTGAATGCCTATCTCGTTCATACTAGGCTGGAGCAATGTTCTCCAACCGCTGCTGCAAGAACCCAGTCTAAGCACAAATTTCCATTTATAGCTCTCTACCAAATAGGTTTTTTTCTCTTGTTGAGGCAAACACAGGCCTCAGTATGATTACAATCCATCTGTGCATATGTCTGGTAGAAAAGTTATTTCCTCTTACAGAGGGTTATATTTATTTAGCCGTAAGTACAGCTGCTCCAAAGCCACTTGGAGTCTAAAAGCATGCTTGTCTGATGGTGCGTTTCCCAATGAAACGCATCAGCTGCCGAGTAAGAACCCAAGTGACAGCCTGGGGAAACAGTATCTCTCAAAGGCTTTGTGTCCACCCTGCAGCTGAGCTCACCAGTCTCAAGAAGCACAGGCTGCCCCCCAAACCAGGCACCTGGCAGCCCCCCCCTGCCCTCGCAGGCAGCCTGGCAAGCCACGACCTGCGGCTGCAGCTGCTGTGGCATCCAGGCCCACCCCTGTTAGTTTAGGGGCCCCTAGACACTAAGCACCCCTGCAAAGACTGATGAAGCGACATTCGCAGCACAAGCACGGAGTCCTGCGCCCTGCCCAGCAGTGCACAGAAAGGCACCCTGGAACACACTCATTTCATTTACCTCTTGGATGAGCCTTTTTTTTTTTAATATAAAGCCTCTTCTGTTGTTTATACTACTTGTTCTGCATTTCCGTGAGCAAATAATACACATAGCTTCTTCTTCAGCTTCTGCATTAGTAGGAAAGCAAGCTCTCTAAGATGATAAATTAAAAGGGCCTAGCAACATCACAGTGTTCAGACTTCGAAGAGGGAAGGTTTTATTGTTTGAGTATTAAAAACCTATACACTGTTACCCACAACACTCACAAAAAACCCCTAACACAAAGTATCTCTTTCAAATGCTTTCATCTTTGACTTCCAAGAGAGGCAATGCTTTCAATGAAATTAAGGCCATAACATATTTGCAGCCTTGTCAAAGGTGCTGCTCTCCCTGATAGTAGCATCCAATTTATATTTGGATATTTTATTTGGCAAGAAGAGGAGATGAATGCTATTTGGAAAGCACATTTTGTTTGAAATCACAACAATAACCAACACCTGTGATCATTAATCAGATGTATTCTGTCTTGGCAATAACTTACACCTATACTGTATGTATACATGCATACATTCACATGACTACATACACTGCACGTAAGAATCAATTTAAATGGAAGAAATTCTTCCTGAGCAGTTTACTTAATTTTTTTTTTCTTAAAATGATGCTTTATCCACACAAATAATACACAAATAATCTGATTAAACTATGAAGTCTCCAGCATATTAATAATGTCTTTGCAGTCATCAAGGCATTGTAAAAACACTCCCTTGTTTAATTTTTGTAATAAAACTGGTTATTTTGCTTTCAAGAAGTACTTGTAAGAGATGCATCAAGGACATTGGAGTTTTCTCACCTCTAAAAAATCAGTTTCTTTGAGAACTTTCTCAGTTACCAACAAATTGTTAAACAACATGAAAGTACAACTACACATTTTTTCATGTTTAACCAACAAGGTGTTTCTAATTGTTAAAACTGTATTTAAAGTGACTGACAAAGGGGAGCAAAGAAAAAAGATATTTCATCCAGAAATATTTTAATTTTTAAAAGTTACTGTGATGGAGGAAGCTTTTATTCTTAAAACTAGGAACAACTAATCTAAAATGCTAGACAAATGAATAAGTCATAGTAAATTAAAATGAAGTTGAAAATTAGCACTGAGGGTACTGAAAAGAAAAAAACACCCTCATTTTCTGAAACTAATATACACTTCATTAAAAAAAAATCTTCAAAAACAAATTAACATCCCTGTCTTTAATTAAGATGTGAGACTCAAGACTTTTTTTTTTTCCAGCAATTGTATTTAATAATAGTAAGGGACTGATGTTAACAGATAAGCTGACAGTTGACATTGTTCCAGATACATGAGTTTTCCAGATCTTCCTTATTAAAAAAAAAAACCAAAAAAACAATTACTTCTATTTTAAAAAAGAGGGATGCGAGATAAGTCACCTTTAAAGCAAAATGGTCTCTGTGAGTCCAGTCAGCATGCAAAGTATTAACTTTTGCTTTATTTCTTCATCTGTTTGCATTTTAAAAAATTTGTTGGTACAACACAGAAAAATCAAATCAGTGGTTCTTTCCCTTCAGAGTGATCCATAAGTCACATGTTCTCAAAATTCAGCATTTGTAAGAAATCTTGCAATGCTGGTGTGAGACTACAAGCTAATTGTGTGAATGAATACAGGGATATGGAATGATTAAGAGTCATGAACATAGCTTTAACTTTTCAGTAAGACAACTGCGAGTAACACTAAGTAAAATGCTTGCGAGTAACTTATTTCCAGCAATGAAGTAGCTTTCAACTACACTGACAATGTAGTTGAGAATTTCTGATGGTGTAAGAGTAGAGAATATTGAGAGGCAAAAGAAAATCAACTTTTTTTCCAGAATATACTCCCCAGATACTCCATGCAACCTTGTATCAGCTCTCCAAACCAGGACTGTAAGTAGTAGCTACAAGGAACACGCTACAAGAAAGCTTTATTTTTCTTACTTTCTTATGCACTATGCTAAGTGTTACTCATTTTGTGAAAATCAGTCATGTGCAGAAAGTTATCATAAGAAGGGTAAAACTTCTGCAAGCCTTCACAGTTGTTACTGTCAGTTCTTTTACCGTGTTTGCTGGTTCTGTCAAGCCACACAGGGCAAACCCAGTCTAAATGTAATGCAAAATACAGCTGCGCTTCTGTACATAAATATAACTTCTTTCAGCTCCTTACTTGCTCACCATCCAATATTATGTGTGCACATACCAGCCATGTCTTTTCTATGTTGTAGCATTTTGTGCCCAGGACCAATTCTGAATCCAAACTACAGCTATTCCAAATGAAGAGTATAACATCACAAAGGGTCACAAACAAGCCATCTACCATAAAACATTTTTCCCCTTCTTCAAACAAGAAAACCTCAGACTATTCAATTCTGTTGTATGATGCATTAAGCAGATTTGTGTTGACAGAGTAGTCAGGATTTCCATTAAAATATATCAACACTATGCAAAAATCTTCAATGGGAAGGCAAAGGGTTAAAATCTCCATTATAGTTGCTGCAAAGAAATTGTGGCAAGTAACTTGACTAAATATTCTCTAAGTTTCCTGCATTCAAAGTCATTACACTTTTCCCCTTCAGACAGGGTCACCATGTTCTGCCAATTCATGAGCTCCCAAAAATAAACTAGTTGAGTAACTAAAGATGTCAATAGATTTTCACATTCCCTTCAGGCATCCAAACTGTACAGCTCAGATGATTACTTGTAAACAGGCAGACATCCTGTACTTTATCTAGAGCATTTTCCCAGGTATACTCTTCACTTATAATAACTCAGTTATAGCTGTCACTAAACACAGAATACCCTTACACCTCCAAATTGTACTTTTCTCTCATAAATCAAGTCACTCACAAAGAACTGTCATCTTAAAATACTTTTTAGCACACAGCAAAACTGAGTATTTCTGTTCATCTTCACAGTAAGAAACGAACAAAACAAAACCCAAACAAACAAAAAACCCCCACAACAACAACAACAAAAAAAACCACCACCAACCCAAAACATAATAGAGCAGCTTCCGGATGTATAACCACCTGGGGAAAATGCCTGGAACCATGCTCCAAGGGAGATAGTTGATCTACCACTTTGGTTTCTTCCATCTTTGACCTTTTTGATGAGACTGCCAAAGTTACTCAACTGAGAAACGGGAAAGTATGAAATAACTCTGCATAAGAGCTGGACTGAAATAATCTAAGTGCACAGAACCAAGGAGATGATAATTCTGTTCACTGACAACATGATTTAAAGCCAAGTAAGTAACCTGGCTAGGGAAAATCTACTCAACCGCTCCATACATAAACTGGTGCCTCATTTCTAGAATGCAATCCAGAAGCCTCAGTTCCATGTCGAAGATTTCTAGAACAAACACCAAGGGATTAAGAACCTCACAGAGAACCAAAAGTCAGCCTTTTAATCAGACCCTTCATGAAAAAGACAGTGAAAAAGGCCCAATGAGGATGCACCCTCCGGGCAAACATGTATCTGCATCTGCATGAAAAAAGTTGCACAGGCTCTTCTTTTTAAAGAGGTCGCCAATAACTACTTCTGAACAACAAAGCCAGCTCAATCTCAACCACAGTAGTATGAGAGGGTGTGACCTCCTCTACAAAGCCACCTGACACAACACTCACCCGGGCACAGAGATGTAAATTCAAGACTCTCAAGACTATCCCACCTTACCCTAACCTAGCCCCCACCAGCCAGCTCCCCTGGCAGGGTTAGGTCTCCATCCCCACTCTTGACACCGTGCACCACTTGTTAGGTCAGAATACAGTTCTGTAGCCTCTTCATTAAAAGCAATCACCTCACCTTAAAAGAAGGGTGATAACAAAGCACAAAGAAGGTAAATTACTTGTCAGTGCTGAGATAGAAAGAAAGGGAGAAGGCTGGGAACAGTTTTGATGTATGTCCTATGGCACCAGAAAACACTTCCTCCCTGTGTAGCATTTTGTTGCCTCCTCTTTCGGGTCTGTCTTTGGTCTAAGTTGTCCCATAGTTATCTGACAGTTTGTAAATGTAACTGTAGACTCCTACATTAGATGCACAAAACTCCATGACAAGAGGACATAATGGGCTTCTGGGTCAGGACAAAAGACTTCCTTTAAGCTCCAGGTAGGTGCTTCTAGTTGCTTACATTCAGTATTAGCAGCTTGTTGTGCCTATGTGTGAATAAAAGGCTCAACAAAATCATGAATGCAAATACTTTTCCCTCCCAGAATATTAACACCAGTTAATTCAGAGACAGAACACTAAAAGCACTTCAGGGTTACAAATAAGATCAAGAGCAAGTTTTCACTTAAGATTTTTAAATACTGAACAAAGCCACTGACTTCTTGATAAGAGTATGGATGTGACTTCTTAGGCGTTTTAACCCAACTAAAATGTCAGAAAGCTCCCTTGACTTCAGTTTCCAGGCTGTATTCCTGAAACAGACCTCCATAAGAACCGCTGGTACAGACCCAGGCACAGCGTTGCCAACTGCAATACCAAACCATACCCTCAAATTCAAAAATACCAATACCTTTAATGAAAGAAGCATTAAAAGCTTCTAAATCTAAGCAACTTCCTACCTTGGCATCTTTTTATTTTATGTATGTATGAGGATGTTTGTTAATTTTGGGGTTATCTTTCAAAAACAAGGAGTTTTGTCTATTAATCTAAAACTCATTCTTCCCACAAACATGAACAGTAACTTCAGGGTACTATAAGAACAGAATATTGCTGGTCAGTAATGGAACTTGATTTAGAGTTATCACCCCTGGGGAAGAAAAACAAAACAAAGCACAACACTCCTGTACAAAAAAAAAAAAACGTGAAGGCCAATTCAGTGTCATTCAAATACATCATCAGCACAGAAGCAGCAGCATCTTGCCAATGTGGCTGTTTTAACATCAACTCCAAATATCAAATCTACTCTCCCTATCTGAGTAGACCTGCTCAAGCAATTGTTGATGTTGACAAGTATTTGGGCCGCTGCCTTGGCTCTCATACTTGCCTAATGACACCTCTGACGGAGGTGCCTTGTATAAATCCATAAATTCATTAAAAAGCAGCAGTGCAACCTGAAGCCCAGTGAAAGGTCTCTAACCCTGTGCTATCATCCCGTGATAGAAATGCTTTGCTTCCTTATGACCAGTCTGCCCAAGCTTCTCTCACCTCTTGTGTTCTATGATTTAGCAAATATATGCTTATGTCATTCTTAGACAAACATAAACCTGCATCTTGGCATACATGTGCGCACAGGCAGGCTACCTCATTTTAAAATGCCAGGAGAGATTACCTGAATGAGGAAACTGAATCCTCTAGTGTGCAATTTATATCAATACTAATACTGAAATATTTCAGTTTTGCCAAAGAAGAGCATTAAAACAAAAACCAAACCACCACACAAGGAGCCGTCCAAGTAGTTCTTATACTTAATAGGAAAGGAGAAATGTCTTAAATATATTTTGCATTCTTGCATTTATTTAGAAAATCATGGTAACAAATACCACTTCAATGCTGAAACTAAATTATAAAAAATTAAGCACATAATCAAATGTAAAATTTTGCACAATTATTTACTTGCAATAACACCTCTTACTTGCAAAAGACTTTCCAAATATTCAAGGAAGGCAGCTTAAACTCAATGAGAATGCCCAACAATAGAGTAATACTTTTCAATTCCTAGCTTTCATTGATAGTATATTCATTTACTTCTTCTCAGGCATCTCAACAACCCTAAAAACATCTTCATTTAAACAAAATTGTTCTAGAAAGACTACATGATTTACTCATGATATATCCTCGGGGGAAAAAAAAAAAATGTTTTCTAACAATTTGAAAAGATAAGAGCTTTCCAACAGAAAAATCAAAATACATCTATATTTTTAGTTTGATATAGTAAAGATTACACTATAAATATTTCAAATATTTAGCACATCTCATACAGGATAGCATCTAGAGCTTGTCAAAAAAAGATTCTAAGAGAATAATTTCACTCAGAATTTTCTAAGTCACAAAATCGAACTTAACGATAGGGGCAGTCAGATCTCCCTGCCAGTTTCACATACATGTGTATATGGCATCTGAAATGGTCATCATTGGAATTTCCTAAAGCAATCAGAATGCCTTGCAGCTGTGGATCTCTCTCGTCTCACCAGGAGTTTGGCAGCGCTGAGATTTTTTTCTCCAACGGTATAAAATCAAATTCAAAATAGGAAAATACTTTGCTAAATCCTTCTCCACCCAAGTGCAGTAATTTCCCACAAACACAAACTATCCTTTCAGGAAGTGCTTGAAAGAATGAACAATACATTTTGTAGGAAGAAATAAATCCTGAAAACAAGACAGTTTAATGGAAAACAAACCAGTAAAATCCCAAGAGTATTTTCACCATATGGCACTTTGTTTTACTTCACTTTCCAATGTGTCTAAAGAATCAAGAATCTGAACAGTTAGGAATATTATGAAACTGCAAGAAATAGTTGACTTGCATTACTATAAAACCCTAAACAATAATGTAATTTATGAAAGGCTACTAAAAGACAGATGCAGGAGTTCTAAAGGTGCTGCTCAAAGAAACCTAAGAGTACAGACCTGGCAGATAAGGCTGTACCCAAGCATACATAATTGAGTTTGAAATCACGCAACATCCTCAAGCAGCTTGGGATCCAAACAGAAATGCACTTTTACCCGAGGAACTACACCGTAACCAGGCAATTTGGAGATTCAACTTTAGACTTCACTACAATGCACACTGCCAACAAGGTGACAAGCAGGGCTACTGCCTCACAACACGTGGCTTCAGAGGACAGATTCTAGTCCGCCCGTACTGAAGGGATGCAGCTGATCCCGTAGCTGAAATCAGCCGTACAACACTATACTAAAACCAGACTGCAGAGCCAAACAAGTACTGCAAAGAGTCTTCTCAGTTAAAAGCCCTTGATAAAAAAGACAAGAACAATCCTTGCAGCCACAGTTCATGCAACTATACGTAATTTAAAGAAAAGGTATCAAAACTGCTTCTCAGTTTACTACTTCAGTCATTAACAGTATTTAACTTGTTTCAAGCTTTACCAATACTTAAGTCAAACTATTTAGAGCAACTTTAAAATTAAATTTAAAATTCAAAAGCTAAACCCTAAAGAACAAAGCATTATTCCACGTTTTTTTCAGGAAGCCACCACTTTGCTACCCCTTCCAAATCTAGCTTTTCCCAGATTTTAACTTATTTATCAACACCAGCTGTCAAATGCAACAACAGGCATTTATGTAATTTACTTCTACATAAAAAGAACATCCATTTTTGAGAGATGTAAATTTCAAAGAATATCTGTACATATTCTATACTATATGTAGATTAATGAATTATATTAATTCAGGCCTGGTGATGAGGTGGCTGTCAGTTGCAGCAAACAGGATAAAAAGCATCGACACAGGCAGAAAAGCAAAGAACTAATTACCAAGATTTATCTCTGCATCCCCATTCGATCGTTTGTTCCTGAATACCTGAAAGTTGGTTGCATTCAAAACACATACATTCTGATTTTTCCTGGTGTGAAGACTATAGCTTTTTCTCGTAACATTTTGTGTATTTTTCAGTCACTCAAGTTGATGAGCGGAGCACTGGAGAAGGGCTACAGTTGGAGATCATTCAGAAACAGAAGTTACGCAAAATGTTGTCAAGTGCTTATTGAGCAGCCTCACGCTGGAAACACACACCATCTGCGCACTGGGAGCTGCTGCAGCTGCCAAGGAGCTTCCACGTGGAATGCGAGCTGCTGGTATGCAGCTACAAAAATTTAAATTACTACTTGAGCAACCACCTCCTTCAGGGACCTACATATCGCACAACAAGGATTTCTTGGTTTGAATTCTCAAATCGCACTAAAGGGAATGTGTGATTCAAAGCACAAGCTCTGTGCCACACTATTCCAATTATTAGGGGAGGTCCTAATTATGATTTTTCCTTGAATTAGCAGTACATCCCTATTTACAAATTGCTCAGTGACAAGTCTTCCATTTGGAGCTGACTCACGAGCCTTGGTCTGTCTGTGCCAGAATTTGCGAGCTTTTTGGATATGTGTTGCAAAACCTCACCACTAGAGCTCCTGCCTCCCCACACCCCCACCCCCTGTTTCATATCATGAACACTCAGAGAAAAGTGGTTTATTTCTCCTTTTATGTCACTTAGAATATAACTAACTGCACTGGAGACAATATGCATATTTACTACATTTCATTTTAGCATAAACCATAATTTACTGCAACTGATACGGAGATTTTATGCAATGCCTCAAGAAAAAAAAAAAAAAAGAGAAACCACACAACAGTTTTGTGGATTTTTTAAGAAAAGATGAAACAACAAGAACAAATGGGTTCTTAGGTTCTTATACCTAATACAAGTCCATTCTACATCCTCATTCCATGATTTGATCAGTAGGTTAAAAAAGTAGCTGCCAAATGTTTAACTGAGCTCGAGAGAAAACTAGGTAAAAGTTTATTGAGTAGAAACTCCTCAGCAATTGCTAAGCATATAGAAAACACATCCACCTTTGGAAACAGGACAGACACCCATTCTGAAGCGTGGCAGTCACTCTTGTCTCCTTACATGCCCCACACAGGCTGCTGCTGCTCCCAACATCACCAAGGTGGTCACTTCCAAAGAAAGGCTACAGGTGCTCCAGCGGGGGCAACTGCATGGACTGCCGGGCAGCTCAGCACAACAGCTTCCTGGGAGGGCTGACAGGCTGGACAGTATCTCCTGCAGTTCTGCAGCTACAACTCACCAGTGACAATAGGAGTGAAAATGGAGAAGGATAGATTAACACCTGGAACGAGTACAAGACTCTCAAAAGGCTTGTGCTGCGATACAGTCCTCGCCATTTCGTATCACCGCTACTCTCGAGAACCTGGATGGGTTAAAGGCTGGCAGGGCTACGCCTCCCTTTTGCTAATACGCACACAAGTGTACATCTATGACTAATTCCACTGAGCACCACAGGACGACTCATGAACATGAAAGTTACCTACTCCATTGCTTACAAGCCCAAAGAATCCCAGCCTAAAACATCCTCTCCCACCACACAGGCTGTGAAAAGCAAGTCCTGCCATAAGGAATGACTGTATTGCATTGCTAACACAAAGGATTCAAGGAATCTTTAAGCACTGTTTCTGCTTTTCCCCAGAAGTAATTTTGACATTCAAACACCCAGTATAATGTCAATTGACAAGTCAGTGAAGACATGAAGAACAATTCAAAGAAAAATCTAAAAATAGATCACAGCAATGCACAGATTAATATACCTTTGCTTATTTGGTATTACAATAAAATGCTCCAATAAACTTACGGAAGGATCACTAGGAAAGTAAGTTTGTCAAGTGATAGGCCTAGCGTTGTGGTTAATTACCCACTTGCTAAAAAATAAACAAACAAACTTCTTCAGCACAATGCGTTCTTCATTAACAAAGCTACATACATTTTACATAAAGCATTTAGTTGACAACCTGAGGAAACTACTCATAACAAGGTGATCTGTATGTTCAACTAAAATATCATGTTCTAGTTGAGTACCAAGAAATTTTAGAACAGCCTTCCATTTTTATAGTACTTCCCATCACAGTGCTCAAAACACTTTACAAGCAATGATGGTTAAAAACAACACTTCTAGAAAACTGTCTCTAATCTTAGAAAGGCAAATTTCTGAGTACCAGATCTAAAAACTTTTAGATCTGATATTTTATTAATCCAAAGTAATTCCAAAACTAAACTGAGAAAACTACAGGCAACCAGCACCTCTGAAGCCCAAAGTCCTAGGTACCATAAATTGTATCCACAAAGACTTTGGCTTAATTTTTATGGTCTTTCAAAGTCTTAGTTAAAAAGACTTGCTAATATAGTGTCAGTCAATAGTGTCAATGCCTTGTCCAATCCATCAGCCAACACTGCCTGCAAGATCACTGAGCAAGATGCAACTCTTCAACTGAAGTTGAACCAGCGTGTTCAAAACTTGTCTAGTCTAGCTCTCCTTTCAACCTCCAATTTTTTGTGGCCCAACACAGAAACTCTCCCTAATGCTCTTCTCTCCATTTCCAAGAAAGCTTGCTCATCTGCAGTTGCTTATTTTTTTCCCACACAAGCACAGAAGAAATTAGAGCAGAGCAGGAATTACACTAAACCTGCAGGACTGTTAGCAAACGTGCCTGATTTTCACCTGCTGCATAATCACTTTAGAAACATGAACCCACAGATTCAACGAGCTTGCAGTTTCTTCTGTGATTTCAGAGCCTACTGGTGGCATGCCTGCTGAGTATTTCAGGTCTGTGACTTCTACAGTCAGTCCTGCTCCACTTCTCCTTCCCCCCCCCACCTTCTAATTCTTTGGTAAAGTCAAAGAGAAATGTAGCAGTTCAATGCAGAATACATTCTCTTTTTTAGCATTTAAAATGCAAAACTAGCTTTTGTTCAGTACTGAAATCTTGCACAATAGCCTGCGTACTCGTATACGTATTCGTTCCAACAATGCTGTCCTATGCAATCACTCTGTAATTACATACAGTCATAAAGCTGCTGCTGTTGCTGCTTGGAACTGCAGTCTCGCCCTCTAAACAACCTAATATCAGTCTCCGCATTAGGACATTTCTCTTCTCTCTTCCCCTCCCTTAACTGCTTGCTCCAGTACAGATGGCCCTCACGCTCCACTCAAAACACTGGATGAAATCGAATTATTATAAAAAAAAATAAGCTGTTTTAAAGAGGATGCCGAGTAAATCTCTGTTGAGCAAACAGAGTATTTCTCTGATTCTGCAGTCTGCAACCACACAAGACTTTACAAACCAAAAATAAATCCTGCTTACGCCTGTTAAAAAAAAACTGTAAGTATTATATAAGATTCACATACACGCGTGGGTGTATCATCAGCTTTTACTGGTAAACTGCAAAGAATCTGTCCTTCGCAGCTGCTGCCAGAGAAGAAGCTGTACATTTGAGAGCACGAGATTTTCAGAAATTATCTAATAAAGTCCTCCCCACCCCCACCCCCTGCACAAACCCCGGCAGAGAAACCCAACCCTCGCAAGCCGAGGCCCACGGCGCGGTCCGGAGCGGCCGCCGCACACGCGGAGCTGCCCTGGCTCCTGCACGCAGCCCGCCAAGAGAAAAGCCTACAAGAAAACCCCCAAACTCTTCCAAGCCCAGACCGACCCCCCAAAATACCATGGCAGGCAGCTCACCCAGACACAGACGCATCATTAAGGCGCCGCTGCAGCCCGGCAGCAGCGAGGCAGCCCCTGCGGAGCCCCCGTCGCGATTCACGGTGAAGCAGAAGGAAAGCGCTCGGCAGCCCAGCCCGGCCGCGGGAGCGCGGCTGCCCCGGCCCCGCAGCGCTGCGCGGCCCAGGCGCGCAACCAGCCGCCCCCGGCGCCTCCGCAGGTACTTGTCCTCCTCATCCTGCACCCACAGACAAAGCAACACTCTCCCGCGCACCCCCCCGAAAAAGCCTCAGGAAAGACACCCCCTCTGCAAAATGGCAGGGAAACGGAAACAAATTGTGCAAATAAAAAATAAATAAACCCACGGAAAACAGGAGAGGGAAGAAAATGTGTTTGCTCACCTGCGAAGCGAAGCACGGCTGCGGTGGGGGCGCCTGCGGAGGGACGCGGAGCAGCAACGAGCAAAGGGGCGGAGGGGGGGGGGGGGGGGGCGGTGAAAGAAAGAGCAGGGGGGGGACCCCAAACTTTGTTTCTTTCTCTTCGGGACTCAGGGAAAGCGTCACTTCCTAGTGCGGTAAGCAGGGAGCCTCCCAGGCCCGGGCTCCTCAACTCCTCCTCCTCCCGCCTTCCTCCTCCTCCCGCCGCCGCGGCGCGGCTCCCGCCGACCCTCCGCGGCTCTGCCTGGCACCGGCCTGGCTCCCCCCTGCCCTTTTTCCGCAGATCTTGGCTTGGCCTTAGGTGCTGGGCTTTGCCTGCCGTTTGCAGGGAAGGAGGGGAAATCCCCAGTGAGCGGAGGGCGGGGAGCGAGTTTGCAGCACTGATTTGGAAGCCCAGCCCGGCAAATCCTGCCCTGTCCCACACCTGGCACAACGCGCCGGCCTCATGTCCCGAGCCCAGCGCCAGGTCCCCAGCGGGATCAGCCTGCGTGGCCCTTCAAAAACAAACAAACAAACAAACTACAAGCTTTTTGTTTTTAAGGAACCACTTGTACCAGAGGACAGCACAGTTTTCTGTTTCCTCTTTTTGGTCTCTCTTTTTTTTTTTTTCCCCCCACGGCTTTTTTTCTGGGGAAAAAAAAAAAAAGTGGAAAAAGAATGAAGAAAGAAAGGATTGGTATCTAATACAAATCCTCAGGTCACCTCTATAATGTTGGCTGTTTACCAGACACCTGAAATTTACTTTCACGAGAACACTTACTGCTGAAATTTCCAAAAGTGTTCAGCTCGTCTACTGGAATATGGCTTCCTCTGCTGCCTTGGTCTGAGAATAAAAAACACAGTGTGCTGGCAAATACCGTCACGCTGCTCCTCTTACGGCAGGAAATAAAGAGGCTGCTTCGTCATTGCTCCCCCTGTAGGCTGCTCTGAGCCTCCAGTTTGTTAGCAACGAAACTTTCAGAATATAAAATAACATTTAGGCAGCGTTCAGAGAGGAGACTCTCATTCCCTGAAACATGCCAAGCACATGCAAATGCCAAACATTTTTCCCCAACATGCACATAAGCCACGTGTTTCCCTTCACCCAGGCTTAGATCACTCATTTAGAGCACACAGCAGTGTAGCTTCTTTTCAGAGCAGCAAGGCCCCTTCCCTTCTAGCACGTGTTGCTTTATAGAGTGAAATATAGGAGTCATTTCTGCGCTGCTCACTCTAGCTTGCATTTCTTTCACAATAGTGCTTTACTTCTTATGCAGAACCCTTTAGCAGGGAAGCTGAAGAAGCATGGAAACAGGAGCCCAGAGAAGTGACATAGCCGTGACTACAGCGTATATCTGATGCATAACCAGGTTTCTCTGATGAGTCTCAGGTCAGTAGTCTAATTACCACACCCAGTCTTTTCCTGTCACGGTGCAGGGAATAACAGTGAGACACATGGAGGTGAAGAGCAAAACAGTAGCCACAGGAGGTACTCCCGGTAAAGTTTTTTTCTTTCACAACTGAAGGTATCATTTGATGCAACACTGTCTCAATAGGACATTCAAGGAACACTCTTCTATACTACCATTAATACATTCGCTCTTCTAAATTCCTGAATAGACAGGAGCAATAGGTCCATAGCTATTTAAATCAATATAGGAAGAATATTCACAGCTGTTCACCAATTAGCTAACATGTAAAGCAAACTTAAATAATGGAACATAAAATGACTGAAACCAAAGTCAAAGGCATACAACTCTTTAGCTTAATTTGCCCTAATAAAGACTGAAAAGACAGATTCCATAAAGAGGATTTCCTTCTCTGTTATAAATGTTAAGCATTCGGTGCCTCCCATGCAGCACATCAGATATTGATAAGATTGAAATTGCTTATCTCAGCTTTCATGGGGAAAAATAAACAAACAAAAACCCACACGCACAAAAAACCCCAATGCACTCTTCTATAACTGTAAATCATGTTGTAACAGCAAAGTGCAGCTCTTCTTTCTAGCCAGGATGAATGCACGTTGTACTTCACCTGTTTGGAGTTTGGGAAGCAAAATGCTGAGCAGCATCTCATGTTTCACAACACATAATCACGTAAAAGCAGCAGACAATGGCAGAAATGTCATCATCTGGCTCCAGAAGCTAACATTGCCCAGACCGGGAAGTATGTTTTCTACCCTTGTCTAGGAGACATTTCACCATAGTTTTTTGATAGTTGCCTCTTAAATAATGCATAAGGTAGATAGGAATCCTTCTTTCCTTCTTTACTGAGCCAAAGACAACACAGTCACCACAAGGACAAAGCTGAAACACACCATAAGATGCAAAACCTATAGGAAAGGATGGTACTTCTTCCTAAACATACTAAATGGGATAAGAACAAAACCAGGCAAGCCTGTAGGCACACCAGCCAGTTTATAGATCCAAACCGGATGAAGCACACTTCAAAGACACCATGGCATGAGGCATTTTTATAGAGCTGTAGGCTACTGTTTATTTTACTGAGCAATAAGCAGTTTTATGAAGTGTTTTGTAAAGATTTTCCCATGGCGCACTCTTAAATTGTTTCTCTGCTCCTCGTGTTATGAAGTCCTTACATCTCCTCTAGAACCAGCCATCATAATCTCAGTTCTTGCAGTAGCAGCTTTTGCTAGGCTCTTTTTTTCATATATGCTGAGACTGCATGCAGGCTGCACTTCTATCACTTTTACAGTTACAAAATTTATTCCCTGTTACATTGTTATTTCATTACTACATTGAAGAAGGAGATTGGAAGATTTCCTGGCTATCACCATATAAAATCGTAGGTTTCTTTGGCCTGTACAGACACATCTTCTGCTGTAACCACATCGACTCATATCATTAATAGACTGGATTGCACTGAGTCAGAATTTGGATTAAAGACTATGCTTTGCATACTTACGTTTGCAAAACAGGGACACGGGCTCAGTAGGTGGCACTCTTTTCACCAAGTCAGAGCAGAGCCAAGGCCCCATCCTTGTTCCAGCCTACGGGAGACAATAGTTCTATCAGTTCTCCCTGAAATTATGTATAAAATGAAGGCCTTAGTCACCATAGCTAGTAAGAAAATAATTGCACCCTTTATAATAGAAGTTTCAAATTCCAGCAAACCTAAAACTTCCATCTCATAATCACACTGAAATTTCTTCTAAAATTTCCACTGGATGTGATTTTTTTTCTTCAAAAATGAATGACAGCATAAAACAATAATGAATAGCTGCAGTGTTTATCCCACAAATATATTCAGTGCTCGAGGGCAGGGCCGCCTCTACACAAACTAGAGAACGGACCGACAGGAACCTCATGAAGCTCAACACAGGCTAAGGCAACGCCTTTGGCGGGACTAACTTTTTGCCGTTGCACAGGCTGGGACCAACAGGCCCCTCAGCACCACTGGTAACATCTGGGGCTTCTGGTGGATGGTGGAGTGAACACCAGCCAGCAGCGAAGCCTCAGATCAGCCTGGGCTGTACAAAGAAAAGCACAACTAGGTCAAGGGAAATGATTATTCCTCTGCACTCATTTGTTAGTCTGCATCTGGAATACTGTGTCTGGTTTGGGGCACCCCAGAACAAGAAAGGTGCTGATAAACTTGAGCCAGTAGAAAAGCAAAATGATCAGGGACTGGAACAGACGTCCTGCAAGGAGAGACTGAGGGAAACTGGGCTTCTCTAGAACAAAAAGGAGAACAGGGAGGAGAGACTTAATACCAGCCTTCTAGCAGCTGCAAGACCAGGTCTTTACCTATAAGAGAAGGCAAAACCAGGTTCTTTATTGAGGTGCACAGTGGGAAAAAGACAATGGCCATAAATTGAAATGGTGGCTGCCCTGACCAGCTAGTGAGGACAGTGAAGCAAGGGAACGGGTTGCAAAAGAGGCTGCGGAATTTCTTTTCTTGGAAAGTTTCCAGTATCTGACAAAGCAAGCCCTGAGCACCATGGTCTGAATTCAGCATTCACCCTGCTTCAAGCAGTAGGTTAAACTAGTGACCTTCCAAAATCTCCTCCAACCTGAGAGATTCTATAATTCAAGAAGCAAATCCCCTTATCTCACATAAGAGGAGGCTTAATTAAATGATAGTAAAATAGTTTGAAAACATCTTATAGGCAATACAAGTGATTGTATATGTTTCAGGTTGGCTGGGCTTTAGTTTTGAGGTTGCGATTTTAGAAGACCAAAAGCATAAATACAAGGAAATTCACTCCCTCATAGTCAGCATTTTTCAGATACATTATTACAGGAGAAAATGCTTATAAAAATGTTTTTTTCTTTTTGTACAAGATTAATTATTCTTTACTACAGAGAAATCCTAATTTCCCCAAATATCCATGTCTGTCTCCCATATTTTTTCAGAATTAAAATGAAACACTCAAGATGTTACATTTGAAATATTATTCTAGGGTACAACTTCTCTTGGGAAATTTGATGCAGTCAGATAGAATATTTTGAAAGAATGGGTTTGCCTTTTATCAAGAATTTGCGAAAAGAAAAAAAATCTTGCATATTTATTTTAAACTTCATATCTGATTTTAAAATGAAAATACTGAGTTTGCTTTACTAACTTGAGCAAGAATGAGCTTCTTTGATAAATCTAGGGAAAAATAACTGTGTTTATTTATAGAGTGTGTGTGTAAATACATACGTATTCACACACACACAAAGTGTCAGGAACTGGCTTCTTGAGAACCAGGCTGAGACTTTGTTACATGAGCAAAAGGGAGGGACACTGTGGTTTAAAGAAGAAACCACATGTGAAAAGAGAAAAAACACAACAACAGTTATTTGCTTTGCTTAAACATTACTGAAAGAATCTCAGACACCATGGTGAGAAAGACAGTATAAGAATCTATGAAGTACCAAATTATACGTCTAGGTTGTGTAGCCTTAAACACATTTTGCAGTCCTTTCTGCATTTACTGTCACTTTTCCAAGAATCCCACATTCTGTTTGTTTGTTTTACAAACAATAGTCTGTGGTAACATTATTCACTGTTTACAATTGAAAAAAAAACAACATTTGGGGAAGCTAAGTGGTGAGCTGAAGGCCAGAGGGAGGTTCAATAGCTGAGCTTTGGTTAGCTCCAAATGCTCAAGTTGACATGTAGATTCATCTGTCACACTATATTTTTCCTTTATTTTAGGAGCTCAATCTGCAGATTGTACTAAACTACAACATGCCCCCTCATCTGTCACTAATCTACACATACAATTATAGGATACTAAATGTCTCATGCTGCTCAATTGATGGAACAGTGGCACAAGTCCTTCTGTAAATTAGGTTCACATTGCCTTAAGTAGAGTGATTAAAAGAAACCATCAAATACCATCTAAAGTAAGATAATTTTCAAAAAGCTGTCTGTAAACTGCCTCTGCTTATTTCTTAAGGGGTAATGGGATCAAGCTGGAACACAAGACGTTCCACTTAAATTTGAGAAAAAACATCTTCTCAGTGAGGGTGACAGAGCACTGGAACAGGCTGCCCAGGGGGGTTGTAGAGTTTCCTTCTCTGGAGACATTCAAAACCCTCCTGGACATGTTCCTGTGTAACCTCACCTAGGCGTTCCTGCTCCAGCAGGGGGATTGGACTAGATGATCTTTTGAGGTCCCTTCCAATCCCAAACATACTGTGGTACTGTGATACTTACATAGAGATATTTTCTTACCTACTATGTGAGAGGAACTGTTAGAAAAGGAACTAATTAATATATGCAGTATTAATATTTATTTTAGAACTCTGAAAATCTAAAACACTGTAAATTAATTAGCTCTATGAATTATTGTTATTAATATACATATTTTTGAAAAAGTGCATAGACTAATAGCTCTCAATAAGATCAAGAAAACTTTGGATTGGTAGAAATGCTCCTGAAAAACATGGTGGGCAAGAAGTATCAAGAACTGGTGGGCATATGCATATTTTTAATTCTAATGTATATTTTGAATGCTCTAATTACTAAATGGTTTGATGGCCAGTATTATAACATTTCAACAAACCTTTCTAGAATTCACCTCCCATTATGCATTACAAGAGTGCAACATCTTTAAAAGGAACACACTTGACTCCTATGCATGCCGTATATATGCCATTTCCAAAACACTGAAGTTTTGGAAATTTGTAGACCTGCTTTCAGGAACACTTACATTGATTTCTGCACCATATTGTTTTCACAGTAAGTGCTTTATAAAATATGAGAGTAATTTTACAGTTTCAGTGAAATCCGTATGTAAAACTGTCTAGGAATCAAATGGATGGGTTTTCTTTTCGGGAAGAGATACTCCAATTAAGACTCAAGTGGGTGACCACTGAGGAGCACCAAGGGCTGGGGTTGCTCCCCAAGGGCCCGGGGTCAGGAGCCAAGTTGATTCTCAAGGTTGGCAGGACAGGTCTGGTCCCACCAGGGCAGGGCAGGCCAGGGAGGCAGCCCCAAACCCAGGGCATCAGACAACCCCATGGGGACGAGGCAGGGCTGAAGTTAAGCTGGGAAGACAAGTTCACAGGTCAGGATTAAGTGTTGGGCACAGGCATGGCCGTGATGCAGCTGCAGCTGCAGTGCAGCTAAGGCAGGGCCATGTGCGAGAGCCCCAGCTTAAAGTAGCTCCTGAATAAATATGGCAGGAGCCCCCTCCCAGGCTTGTTTTTGCAGGTAACTTCCACTAAGGCTCTTTTGTCTCTTTTTCCCCAAGACAAGCAGCTGCACTTTCTTTTAGCTGGCTTTGAGCCTAGGCAGAGAAACCCTCTAGAAGCATTCAGAATCCTAACAACAACAAACCAACAAGAAAAAAAAAATATTGAGAGCATTTACTGCAGAATAATATTCACAGCTTGGTCTAATTTAGTGTAATAACAGAAATAAAGACTGGAATTCAAAATGATGAGCTGGAATATTTTTCTGCCTTTATCTAACATTAATACTACATACTAGGAATTATTTTTATGAATTATACTCTAGGCTGTTCCTTTAATACTCTGAGAAGACCGATTTCTTATTGAAGCACAGAGTAGTTAATGAATGTGATCATCAGTCTATTTAATACTCTAAAGTGCTTTGGTTCTACTTATATTTAATTTTCACATACATTATAGTTCTCACAGGTACACCAACATGAAGGCAACGCTCTCTCCTTTCTTTGGAAAATATAATCAACATTCACCTCTAAAATTGTTTATCTGGACCAAGGGATTCCCATTTATGCAGGAAGTCTCAGGTTTGATACCACCCAAATAATTCCTACACATCCAGCCCACTAACAGCAACTGTCAGATCAGAAGAATAATGATTTAATATTTCTTTATGTCCCACTATTTATTCCAGCTACCAACTAGCACTAATGACAACTGGAATACAACAGCAATCCTGAAGTTTCATGGTAGGAATATCTTTGCACACATGCCTTCCCAGCAGCACTGAGGAGAGAAAATAGAAATGTAGCTGACTTACAGGAGTCCTTAGCATTTACGTTCTTTCAAATATGTCATCTAAAATGTGATGCTTTTTCAAATTACACAACTGTTAATGCATTTGGAAATTTAAATTTTCAGTGGTTTATGGTGGGAAAACAAAAGCTTTCAGTTCCTTACTACATATATTTTTTAAAAGTATTTCTGCTGTCATCAATCATTAAAAATAGTATCCCTTGATGAAAAAATATATTCAATATATCAGTTGCTCACCAAAAAAATCCCCAAATAATTAAGAAACTCAGGCAGAGATGACATTTTTTTAACAGGTTTACATAAATATAACAGTTCATGCCCACAAAAATAAGATTATTTGCCCTGTTGATGCGAAGAAACTATTCATAACTAATGTTGCATGGAATATAAATATCTGCTGGATTTGGGGCCTTATTAATTATTTCTATTATGTATATTTTTAATGTACAATTTGTATATATCTAGCTATATATGTACACTTATAAAAGAGCATCCTTCAAGTCACCTCTCATGGAGAACATCAACTAGGAACTCCTGAGCTTCCATAGATGATATAAGCAGCTATCTCAAAGCCCATTTCAAATTATTTGAAACAGACAACGATTCTAGGAGCTTTCAGCCCAAACAGGCTTCAGTGATGATGACTCGGTACCGTTGCAATTAAATAGAAACATATACAGTATAAATCTTGGGGCAGAGGGAGAATCAAAAAGCAAGTGTTTGCTAACATTGGGCTCCATAGGTAGTGTATGGTTCTCTGTCTCACAGGGACTTATTCCTATTCCATCCCATAGATAAATTATAGAAGAGGAGGGAGATAGAAATCAATGACAATGGGAGACATTAACATGTATAAATAACATATAACAGCTATATCCCAAATATAAAGAATAATCTGGAACCACGTAATTCTGCACCTTGATGACCCCATTTGTCCCTCTGCTCTTTGATCCTTCTCTACTGACTCTCTGTGCTTGTCTGTGTGCTGGTGCAAACCAGGCTGCAGAGCTTTTTCTGTCATCACTATTCCACTGCTGTGTAATTAGTGAATTGCTGTGTAGTTTTATTCTTCTCAGATTCACGAGCAAGTTACATCACATTAATTTTCATGCCCTGGACTCCAGACGTACTTTGGCAGTCCTCCCAGCTGCCTTCCAATGCCAAGTTGTGTCCTAGCCCAACCAGATGGTCTGTTACTCTCTGTAATCGCTGAACGTTCCTTAATTCTGTTTTAAAGTACACAGTGTGTTTGATAATACAGAAAATTAATTCAGTTCCTCTCTGTATGTCTACTGATACAAATTTCATTATAGAATTTCCCATTTTTTCCTCTCCCCCCCTCCTTTTTTTGGTGGAAATTTGGCAATTTGTTGTTGCTGCTGTCAACGGGAACCTTAAAAAGGCTTGTGATCAAAGTCCAATGTACAAATACAGCTATTTTGCAAAATCTACATAGGTCATAAAATGCGATTTCAAAGAATTAGCCCTAGCTAGGATGTGGTATTTCCAGGCAGAAATGCTTCCCAAATATGGATGTGGTTATATTATTATATTGTCCACTGAGCATTTGACTTACCAAAAATACACTAATAATGCTCAACAGAAACACATACCTTCATGGCTGTGACAGGATTGCTAGCCTGAAGAAAATGGGGAGCAGCAATTCCAACAGGCAGCAATGATCTCAATGCACTTCAGACATATTATTTGTACTCTTAAAATACTTCCCTTCCTACAAACTAAGCAGAATCTCTCCTCCCTTGCAAAAGCATGCTCCTCCTTCATCTGCTCCCCTGCTCCTGCGGAGTCTTCTCTCGCTCATTGAAGCCACCGTGGACTGAGAACGCAAAGGAAACAGACCTGCACAACAGAGACAGGAATGCACATGATCTACCAAGGCAACAACCAAACAGGCATTAAAATGCCAAGCAAGACCACTTGCTCACATATTATATATGTGCTGGATTTACCATAGCCTCTGTTTATAGAGGAGTTCCTAACAACAAAACACTGTCACAATTCACTATGAAAGACAACTTTGTAATTGCAGGGTGGAGCTTTGCCACGCAGGAGGCACACAGACTAATCAACAGGAATATAGAAAATCAGATAGTGGAGTTAAACAGGAGCATATTTTTGGAGACTGTTTTCTGTAAAAACTCCATCTCTCTCCTACTGCATGCACTTCAGTCTTAGAGTCATCAGCTGCGGTTCAAACATCACCAGCAGATCCTCAGCAACAATTCTTCCAGTCTGTTCCAGAGAACAGCATTCTGGTTTCATTTCTCTGACATCCAAACAAAATTCCATCATGTCATTTCAGTTTCCAAAAAGTAGCGGTGGGAACTGTGAGAAAGGACTAATTACCAGAAATTATGTAACAAGTTCACTTGGAAAGCTCCTTGATTTGTAGATCTGATCTCTCAAATTAGTAATGTATTGCTAAAAAAAGTTATAACTTAAATATACATTTCCCAGGACTATGATATGGCCTATTTATTCCTGTTGTTTAGTGTTCACTGTTCTATTTAAAATCAGTGCAATCTGCAGTGTTTGTAAAGCCAGTGACCTAGAGGTCTACCCTTGCATGGCACAGCACAGAAAGCTGCACAAAGAACTATTAATATGAAAGAAAGGCATCCAAACAAGATCTCATTTTCTTAGTAGATGTACAAATGATCTCCCCAAAATGCCCTTAGAGACTGTAATTTGTATGGTCTTGTGTAGAGCTCAGAAATGGCAGAAAGCCTCTTGACTACTGCCTACCAGCTCTGCTGGGTAAAATATAATATGCTATTATAATTTGGATTTGAAGCAGCTTTTGCTTAGTTGACTCAGAACTTCCAGTTACTAGTTGTTATCAGCCTCTAAAAGACAGCCTGCAGTTGCTTAGCAGGGATTCAAAACAGTTGTCATCTAAGTTTCATTTATCCAAAAAAATACTTTATCACTCATAATAATAAGGGCAAGCACAGCCTCCTAGAATACGGTCACTGACACTATTAATTCCTCCCAGGCCAGCTGCGCTTAACAAACGATTCCTCCTCTTTTCCTTAGAGGAAACAGGTGAAAGTCTTTGCAAATTCTGATTTGCAGGCCAGTGGAATACAACAGCTGATTAATCTGATATCAGAATTGACTGATAACAACCAAGTGCTGTAAATCTCTGGAAGGGAATATCCACACACTGAATGGATGAGAAGCATTCTACTAATATCCAACAGCTCTGAAGCAAGCCCTGCACAGAGCTCCAAAAACATGCCTTTGGTCATCCTGAGACTGCATGTCTCTGTAGTCCTCTTGCACAAACCAGTACTTGCTTCTCAGAAACAGCACTCCATAAACATGATCCTAGTGCAAGGAAAGTTGCTTCTGAAGCAGCTTCAGCCTCATTCATTTCCCTCCTTATTCACACCTGCCTTTATTCACGTTTTGTCAGCTTCCATCTTTCATCTACATCCCAAATGTGTTTTTCCACAAACACGTAGGTTGAAATCCACATGATAAGACTTTTGAATTCTGTTTAAGAACTAGCATGCCAAGGAGTCTTACAAGGAGGCTGTACTATGTGTAACTTCATACATCCCTCATATTAATATTTTTTTTCTGATTCTAGAAGGCTCATTTATCTTTCTGCTTCTGTCAGCCATTAGCATCAGCTCTTCTAGCATTAGGATGCATGAGGACAGTTTTACAATTATTCTGAATTTCAAATATGAAAAAGAACAGAAATATGATGCAATATTCTATTAATATTAGGATTTCCTCATGCAGCAGAGTCTATCACCCACTTCCACCTCCTGCTCTGGTGCAGCAATTGGCAGCATTTTCAACAAGTGGTGCTCATATGTTTTCTGTCCTCAGTTCAAATAGAAACACTTGTCCCAACCATTTGCTGCCAGCAATTTTAGACTAAAGAAGCATAACTTAGCATTACTGTGTGACTGTGCAAAGATTGTTTTGTGTCCCGAATAAGTCATTTGAGCCTTTGTGACCACATTTCTTCCTTTCTGCCATTTTTCAGGATGATCTGGTATCTTGGATACTTACATAGTTCAACTTATTTTATTATAACCTCAGTTCTTTCTAAATTACAAATGTAGTTACATTTTCACTAAATGTTCCAAATTTCCATTCATATGTGCTGTGAAACAAGAAAAAATAAGGGATCACTTACCTTTAAGAAATTTGTTTCTTATCTCACAGCATTTTTTTAGAGAAAGTGAAGAAAAGAGCAGTAAGAAGAAATGCTTTCGAGGTTATCAGTATTCTTCATTTAAAAACCCTTCAGTCTTTCCTGGATTTAATTATAAAGCATATACAACAACTACAGGCCATGACAACCAAATTAAAATTTAAACTTTTAAATGGTGTCTACGACAGATGAGTGGTGGTGCTTTATATTAAACTGGGAAAATTCTAGATAGTCTAGATATTTTTGTTACGATACAGACACGTATGACTGAATCTCAGAGTATGAAACAAACCATATTTATATTAGTACCTCACTGGTTGCAGATTTCTGAAGGCATATTAGTAGAACCATTTTTTAATAACTGGGAGATATCATTACACCATTAAACAGAGCAATGAAGAAAGAAATTTCCTACATAGATGAGTATGCAAATCTACCAGTGTGGTTCTAAAGCAGAAGTTCCTAGTTTCCTCAACTGCAGTAAAAAAAATTAAAGATGCGATATTGATATAATGCTGCAGACCGACAGGATTGTTTTCATCTACAATGTGGTCAGGTCATTTATAAACATTAAATAAGTGGCTATACCAAGATGTTACTTCAGTGCATTTAATAACATAGAAGTTACTAGAACATCTTCTGACCCTTTCTGACTGGACTTAAGAAGCCATCACTAACAAACTAAAGACAACAGGAAAACCAGTCTTTGCAGCCAGCATTTCCGTATTTTCTTTCTTCTCTTAAGGATGAAAAAGGCACAGACAGAAAAGGAAGCAAAATTATGAGTAAAACATCGTGATGATCAAACAGTAGTAATCACTATCAGATTAAAATGAGAACACATCATGCTCAGTTTTCATTTATTTAAAAGGTTTTACAAAATATCAAATGCTAAAGATCAGGCCCAACAATGTTTGTGTAAAAGCCTTGCAACCCTGTGTTTTCCTTATAAAAGTCAGATATAAAGGTGTGCTATTGACACATTGTATTTTACTTTACCAACAAAATGAGTTATTTACCTTAAAATGAATGTGATTCTTCAAGATGTGTTCTACAGATTGTCTTCTGTGTGAATATATATCAAAACCAGTACTTTTGACTAGCAAAGTCTATGTATAGAGCAAAGCTTCCTTACCATCAAAAAAATTGTAAGGGACAGAGCAAATCCAGATCCTATGCCCTTTGGCCAGTCAGAATCCAAACAGAAGTTTTGAAACAATGACAAAGAAATATGGGTCAGTACATTCCCAAGCATTAAACATCAGAAAAACAGGGGTTACCATTAAAAGTAGCAATTGCTTCTTATCTGTATGTGTACCTGTACAGATGAAGCCCACTTTGTGATTAGCTAGCAACTAGCATCAGAAAGCATTAGTGTCCTATGACAGCTAAGTGGTCATCTGCAAAACTTTCCCACAAATAGCTCTGCCTCAAGCTAATGCTCAGTCCATTAGGACCAAATTCCATCATGGAATTTGTTTCTTTTTACAAAACAGGACATGCATGGAGGAAAATGGCAAAAGCAAAGACAATTCTAAAGTGGATGTGATAACCTGAGTTGGATGATAACTTGCTTTCCCCAGCTTTCTACTCTTTCCAACATTTTCAGCCAACAGGGAACTGAGCTGCTCACAAAAGACCTTAAACTGCACTCTACCACACGGTATGTCAGCTTGACAACGTCAGCTGAATAGTTCAGATCAACCTCCGCCGCTGCCTGAAGCTAAAATTTTTCAGTTCATACATTGGATGACTTACACTGAATCAAACAGCCACTGCAAATGGTTGTAATGACCTAATGTGTTACTGTCCTCTGCTGAAGTTATTGCATCCACAGTTTAACTGGCAGAATGAATCATCTGCAAGTTCTTAAAACATTTAATGCAAAGATATGTGGATTAGCTCAAATTACACCCAGCAGCACTTCAGGCTGTGAGCTGACATTGCATCCAGGGAACAAGAGAGCTTTCTCATTCTCTGTTCTCCTGGCTCAGCAAGGAGACTAACTAAAGACTAATAAACTAATAGCTTAGAAAAACAGAATCATCAAGTCTACCACAGGTTATTTTGCAATTTTATTTTATTTTGCAAAATTATTTTTTTACTTCAGCTTGAAACACTGTTTTAGAACTTGTAGGACAACTGAACTGGTTTTGTTACCCAAGAAGATGGAGAGATATCACTCACTGAGTTCTTACATAGGGCCATTTATATCAGTAAAGAAGGCACACCTTTGCTCAAGATACCTTCAGCAACATTTCATCAATTTTCTGAAGAATAGTTTAAAAAATGTGTTGCTAACTTTCTGTAGCCTTATGCTTCCCCACAGCAGACAATGATATTTTAATATCATGTAGGAAACATACTATATGAAGAAGATTTAAATTGTGTTAGATTTGAGTAATCTAATTGATCATCCCTATCCACAGAATCCACAAAGGATGTTTCTTGAGAAACTTCATAGACCACTTTGCTCCCTATACACACAGGCTAAAGAATCTGGTGTCATTCAGAGCTCAGGCATATCTCAGAGGATTTTAATGGCCAAAACACAGCTGCACTTCAATTACATAAGCAACATCTGTAGTATTAATCTGTAGAGTTTTTAAAAGACTGCTTATTATAGTGACATCAATTAAAAACAAAGAAAGTGCAAATATCTGCCCCACAGTACAGACAGAATATGTAAATTTATTCTTTCCATATTAAGGGCAGCTAAAAGGAACAAAAAAGATGATTTGGAGTCAGCTAAACAGTCAATGAATCTTAAAGGAAAAAGAGAGAAAGAGAGAAAGAGAGAGAAAGAGAGAGGAAGAGAGAAAGAAAGAGAGACAGAGAGAGAAAGAGAGACAGACAGAAAGAGAGACCGAAAGAGAGATGGAAAGAAGGAAGGAAAGATGGAAAGAAAGACAGGAAGGAAGGAATGAAGGAAAGACTGAAAGAAAGACAGGAAGGAAGGAAGGAAAGACAGAAAGAAAGACAGGAAAGACGGGAGGGAAGGAGGGCGGGAGGGAAGGAAGGAAGGAAGGAAGGAAGGAAGGAAGGAAGGAAGGAAGGAAGGAAGGAAGGAAGGAAAAGAAAAGCCTCCAGACTTTGATTTTTGAGTTCTATTTTAAAAATTGTTCTTTGCTTCACTAAAATTGACAGCTAGCAATACGGTTTTAACCACTCTCAACCAGGTAGCTGTTTACGTGTTTACACATGGTTCCAGGAGCTAATGACTTTGTATCCAAGAGCCCGGGTTGGTGTTTTTTTTTTTTTTCCCTCTCTTTTTGTTCTAAAAGGATCAAATAGGTCTAAGTCTTTTAAATCCAATTACGTGGCCAAGAAATACGTTTGCTTTCTCCAATTTGCCTGATGTTGGTCAGAAAAACCTTTAACTGGGGGCAGCATTTGTTCAGTGAAGTGAGGCTCGAGTGAACAGCAATTCATGTTTGGGTACACAGCAACGGTTTGCTGGCCGTGACCACGACCATCTTCCAGCACAAACGTATACCATATTATCACCTCTGCCCAATCTCTGATTGACTTTAAAATGACAACACCCAGGTTGATTTATCCTTGTTTATATGTGGTAACAACCCCTAGTATGTATGTTACGTAACAACCATTCCACAATGGCCTGCTTGCGTGGACAGTTCTGTTCCACACAAAAGGTGACTTTGTGTGGTTTCACTTAGTGTGAGGTGGATTGTGCTAAACCACAAGAAGGCATTCTTGGAGTAGAACACATATCCACAAGGCAAGTCAGCGCAGAATGGCTCCTGCATTTTAAATTCACGTGTAAGCTGATTTCACAATAGCTTCACTTTAGTCCTTGACAAAAGAGACAATGGGGGGGGGTTGAATTTAAGAGTTCAAACAGTAAAGTGCAGGTTATTGCTTTAACCACCTTTCAGGATAACCTTGTTTGTGGGGGAAACCAAGCCATTGTGTGCTAGGCAGGAGAAAGTGAGGTTATAGAGAGGTTTTGAAAGCACTTTTTTCTTTTTCCTCACCCCACTTATAATGAAATATCTAAAGTTGTATTGTCATGATGTAATATACAGAAATCAAATAACAAAATTATGTACATGTGCCTGCATACAGAATAGCTCTTCCTCACTTTTCTTTCAACTATTACTAATCATTGAGATACTCCCTGCTAATTTAGAAATAGCATTCTCCATTAAGACACTTCATAATCTTTTCCTGTTTGCTCATATAATGACCTGCAACACTGATTTCTGAAATAATGATTTCTATAGTAATTGTGCTGCTCTTTTCTTGCATAAGTATGAGGCAAGCCAGTATTAATACATTTTAGTGTGGGCCTTCTACACACAATATATGCCCATTTGAAGCTATGAGGACTTCAATCCTGAGTACCTACTTCCAGTGCATTACACTAGTACGACGTTGACCTTATAGTAGATCAACTGATACAAGTTGGGGAAAAAAAAAAGTATGGAGATATGAATCCCCTTATTAAGATACCTCACATTTTCTCCTACACCATCCCAGTTCCAAGGCTGTTATTTCAACTGATGTGAAATGCAAAGTTTTGCCTATTATGGTGGCACAAATTAAATAATTCACTTAGGCCTGTATTAAAGTGCTATGGGCAAAGCTACAACAGAAAGGCTTAGTCTGCCTTTATGTGAGAGGCAGAGTACAAAGTCACCAGCATCATTAGCCTGAAAGCGGTTTTCCAGAGTTTCAAGTGGTCAGTTTAAGCTTCACAGTGGTTTCCACTGACTCAATGGCCACTTCACAGACCTGTCTGCCTTTCCAGTGAGGTGACTCACTGCAACATTGGGCAAGCACCCAGAGTCATCCAGCTGGGCAGCACCAGGGCCTGGGCCCAATCCCAGGGGAGTTGTTCATCATCCTGCAGCCTGGTCTTTAAGTAAAAACGCCTCTATCTGTATTCAAGCACGGCAGAAGTATATGGTATATACAACATTATATTGTATGTAACAACAACTTTGCTGGACCTTTAGGAACACAGCCTTCACAGAATCACAGAACGATTGGGGTTGGAAGGGACCTCTGGAGACCATCTAGTCCATCCCACCTGCTAATGCAGGGTCACCCAGGGCACCTCGCACAGGAATGTGTCCAGGTGGGTTTGAATATCTCCAAAGAAGGAGACTCCACAACCTCTCTGGGCAGCCTGTTCCAGTGCTCTGCCACCCTCCAAGTAAAGAAGTTTCTCCTCATATTCAGATGTAACCTTCTATGCTCCAGCCTGTGCCTGTTGCCCCTCATCTTATTGTTGGGCACCGCTGAAAGAAGTCCGGTCCCATCCTCTTGACATCCACCCTTGAGATACTTATAAACATTGATGAGATCAATGAGCCTTGTATTGCATCAATGAACAAATTCTCATCTGTTAGCACATGTAAGGAGTATCTCCTAGTGCCACCCTCTCTCGATGAAAACCCTTCACAAGCTGTAAGTGCCTTTTCCCAGCACCTCAGGAGATGAGCCGCCATCATCTCACCCGCACAGGCAGCCGGGCCTCAGGGCGGGACACCCCAGCCCACAGCACCTCCCCACGAAATAGGGGGAGAGGGCAAAACGGCGCCAGCTGCCGCGGGAGGGCCGCCGACATTCCCCATCACCCCTGGCCCCCGCCGCCCTCCCCGCCAGCCGGGGGCCGGGCTCGGGCCCAGCGCCGCCGCTTTCAGCGGCATTTCCTCGGTTAAGGCCCGTTCGCATGCGCGGTGGTGCCGCCGCCCCGGCCGGGCAGAGTCGCCAAGTGCGACCTTGGAGGTTCCAGGGGACGGAGTACGGGGTGCTCGCTTGCTTTCCCTGCCGAGATAAGTGTGCATTGGTGCCCGGTGTGGAGCCGCAAGGGTCTCCGACCTCGTTGTGCCTGGGGGAAAGCTTGGCAGCGCCCTCCGAGCACTGTCGCGGCAGCGTCCCTGCGCCCCTTCCCAGGAGCCGTTTCCGCGGGGGCTGGCGGCTCGTCGTTGCAGGGTAGGCGGGGGCAAGGGTTTGATGGTTGGAAGAGACTGTTGGGATTGCCTGATCTTTAAGTACAGGAGCTTCAGTCTGGCTTTACTGAGCCCGAATCAAACCGTGGCCCTGAGGGACGGATGGGGGAATCCTTTGGGGTTCCTCAGCACCCACGTCAGGGCTTCTGTGCAGCCCGTGAAGGTGGCACGTTGCTCCTCACCGCTCCGGGGTTCTCGCTCCTACCTTGTTCTGCCTGTAGCTTCTGAAGCTGGTGTTGAACCATGTGCGAGGCAGCCTCCCAGCTTTGACAGCGAGGATTTCTGAGTTGGGTCACGCCTGGGAAAGTGGGTAATGGGTCAGTCGTTGGGGTTGCTGCATCACGGGCTCATCAGGGAAGTGCCGGGTACCGAAAATGCTGCTGATCTCTCCTGGGAGCGATCTGCATCCCTGTGTTCCAGATTCCACTAAGAAAAAAAAAGAGCCTTCTGTATGGGTAGTTTTAAACAATTTTTAGCAACTCTAGTACAACACAACTATTTATTAAAAAAAAAAAAGCCAAAGAGGTGGCACCTGAGAGCTTTCAGCTTTTTTGACACCTAATTCTGGAAGAAGTTAAAGTTTATACAATCCTTTTGTGTGTAGATATGAGTGTGTATACTTGCTGGAACCTTTGCTCTGTGTTAGTCAAATTTGATAAAAAGATCAAAGATACTAGGTTTCAGGTAATATAAAAAACAAAAGGCTGGATCAAGATCCTTCTTATTATTGTAATTCTTCCTTTTTCACCTTTTTCCTTCTTGAGTAAAAGCCTGCAGCCTGCCCTCAACTCTGACAGCGTGTCAGAGAACCCACCTGGAGAAAACGCTATGGGAGGAACTTCACTTACACCAGAGAATTCGATTATGAGATCTGAAACATTAAGAAATCTGGATTTATTAGTTAAGCTTATGAAAGTACTTATCTTTTATGACCTGTTTTTCTCTATTCATGACAGTCAGTATTGATTGTGGCTTCTACTTTTTGAAAACTCGAGTTGGTGGCTTGATTAACATTCTTCTTCGGGACGTGGTAGACACTTTGGTGCCTACTCCATTACATTTGCTTTTCCATTTCTTTTCACCTCACCTTGCCAGTTACCATGTTTTTGCTTCTTGCCCAGCCATTCCCATCTGTTTCCTTGATTCCATCTCCTCATTTATCATTCTCAGTTTCTCCAGGTCTCTCCCCATTCTGTTTCTCTCTTCCCTGCTTTACTTGCCTTGAAGCTGCTATTCTTGCTGCATTTCTCTGTTCTCACTGACTCCTAGTGCCAGTCCTTCCCATCTTTCCTTCCTGCGTGTTCCTCATTCTTCCTTGAAACTTCTTTCTTTGCATTTCCTCTGAGGATCCTTGTTCCAGCCATTTTGTCACTACAGTTTCAGAAGATTTCCAGTCTTACTTTTCCTCCATGTATATGGACTGCCTTCTTCCTCCGTGCTGCCTGGGCCTGATACAGGAGGGATAAACTACCTGCTCTTTCATTTTTAATTAGATTGCACCTGGCAGGGGATCTAACAGCTTGGAAGCAGGTGAATCATTTTGGCAAAATCTTATGTAACTGAAAAGTGTCTTATGGGCAGTCTCAAAAACTAAGCTGAGGACAAACTGGAGCATTTTAGCTCTGAGGAATTTATTTAACATTTTTTAAATGAGTTGTCATGCATCTCTCTGCAAAAATGGGAAAAGAAAGGCAATGGGAGAAAGGCATAAGAATAAAACTGGGCTGAAACATACTTGAGACTCGCCTGAAGATTCTCCTGTTTTGCTTAATGCTCCTATTGTGCTCACTGGGTGGGTCAGGTGACCTTGGCATATAATGATGATGTTAAAACTTGCAATTTTTACTCCATTTGATTTAAAGAGTAAAGTCAACTCAGGTTATTTTTGTTTGGAAAAGCTGAAAAATAGCAATGCATGTTGCTTCATGTTGGTCTTTAAAAAAAGATGTCAAAAGCATGGTTCACACTGGCATTATACATACATTGAAAAGGATTATGTATATGATAGAAATCCACTTTTTTTCACTTTAAAAAAATATGTTCTCTTTCTCCAAAAGCTTTCTGCAGTTTATGGCGCTAAAGGATGGTGCTTCTACTTATTTTCTTTAGTCACTTTCATATTTTTAGAATGTAAGGAAAATTTGATTGTTACTTATTATGTATGATATTGGTGTGAACATTTGCTTGTATAATGGCATTACTGGCTTCTACTATAGAGTAAGTACAGTGATATTTAGAAGTAAATGTCCATCTCCAGTGCTGTATTTTACTGTGACAGCTGTCATGGAATGAGTGACAATTCAGTTGCCAGCCTCACTTTCTGTCCACCCACTCACAGTATGTGGAAGATGTTCAAATTGAATTAATACACAGGCTTTTCAACCAAAAGCTGTGAAAGTGGCCTGGGAAATCAGTAGCATTTTTGTTCCCTCACTATGTCAGGAACCCTAAGTAATCTAAACTTTGTATTGCTTCTTCTTTCTTTTAATATGTTAATATCTTTGGCTTTTTAAAATTTTTTTTAAGAACTGTAGTTTTTCTCTGTACTATCATAGAAAGCGGATATTGCAAGTATCTGTTAGGCACAATAAAAATGCTTTTCATTGTCTCCTTGTTCAGATTGGGTTTTTGCATTTGCATAATATAGGTATTTGGCTTCAGGATAACAGAAGTGGAGTCAGCAGTAGTGCCAGCGGGCCTTTCTGTGAGGCACAAGCTCTGCAGTGATTCTGCCTGCTTTGGTTTATAAACAGTGGATCAAATCCTTAAAACTGTAGATAGATTTGAACTGAATATGAATAGTATATAAAGGAATTATTTGCCCAGGTTTCATGTGAGCTGTCACATTACTGTTGGTTTATATTCGCTGCATTCTTAACTTGTTATTCCGGCTCATGAGTCGTTATAAAGTTAAGCCAAGTACTGTATGTGCACAAATTGTTCCCTGGAGTATGGTCGTCCTTTTAAATTGCACTGGGCACATCTGACAGTTTATCAAATGCTCATTGAATTAGCACAAATTCTCACATGCTAAGACAATTGCTTTGGGGATAACAACTGTACCACTTGAATGTAATTTTGCTACGCAAATGTTATCAGCCAAGCTGCTGTAAAAGGATCCAGGTATTCAACAATTCAAAATTCAAGCATTTACATTCAAGTGCACTTAGGAATGACATGGAATATAAAGTTAAAATACTCAATTTGATGTTTTTATGCATTATATAGACTGAAGAGGCCATTATGGGTATAGACCTTTCCACTTTAAAGTTTTGAAGAGGAATTTGAAATTTTGTTCTGCAAAATATTTTATAAAAGAAGTACAAAGTGATGTGCCAGGGTGACACAGGAATTCTTTAGCGAGGTACGATGCTGAACCCAAGATCTGCCCAAGCTGATACCAGGCCATCCTTCCTGTTAAGGTTTTATTCCAGAGATAGTATTAGCTGTGTGGATATAAAAATGGATTTTTATTTCTCTTTTTAACTGTTAACTCCTGTATTTTCAATGCTCTTTTTTTGTTTGTTTTTAAACAGTAACTAGTAATTTCATCCAAGTATGGCTTTTCTTTTGTTGTAGACGGATGTTCCACATTGTTTTGTCCAAAGAATTGTGCACGTCACTTATTTTTCACTGATGTGACACTGTGAAGATATATTCGAGATCCATTTCTTGTAGCACCCTTAGGTGTTGAAATACTGAAAAGAAAATAACTCTTGAATCATTTTAAGTTAATAAGTAACTTTTCAAGTGCAAACACAATCAAATGTTAAACCTTTATCTGGTTTATGAACAAAATACTTTTGGTTTGAGTCAGTTGTAGGTTTTAGAGGAGAGAGGAAGGCCAAGGATATGCCCATTTTCTCCTGATAATTTTTTAATTATGTTTTTCAGCACTGCAGGCTGTAGTTCTTGATGGCCTGTGAGTGCTGTAATGTAAGCCCCATAATATTACAGGCAGAAAGTTCTGTATTTTGCAATGCTCAGAGATTAAAGATGTTCGATGAGTGGTGATGTTCTCTTCCTAGGCTCATCTGTTTAGCTTCACTCCAATTTGCTGTTCTTGTCAGCAGAATAAATATTATGACAAAGGCATCAGCTATCATGTTTCATTCCTTAATGTCCTTGGTTTTTGTGGAGGCTGGTTATTGCTGCACTCAGCTGAGAATATTAGTAAGAATGTTTTTATTTTGTATTAGTTCTGAAAGCATATAAGACATTTTTTCTCCTTTTAAATCAGGTTCATTCCCTTTTGACCACTTTAGCCTCTCACAGCTGCAAGAACACAGATTTCCAATCCTCTTTTAAACTGTTGAAATTGAAGGAGAAATTTTTCAGTAAAACAGGTCAAGTGGTGATCTGTTGCAATTCTTTCTTGTCTCTGGGCCAGACTGTTTCTTAAAAGAAAATAAACTGCTGATAGACTGGCTATTTCATGTGAAAACATCAACAATCTCTTTTAGTTTCATACCTGCGTGCTGCATGTGTGCCTTTTAGTGACCTCCATCTGGCTGACGTGTGCAAAGCTGCCTTGGAGTCTTTTAGGTGGGCACAGAGTGTCCTGAGTCAGCACAGGAAAGCAAACCACATGCGTCTCCTACAGCCTGGTAGGGGGTGGTGATGATCTTACAAGGAGCACGGTACATTATAATTTTAAGTATTTTCAGAAGATGCTACTGTGATATTGTATAAAACCATGGCTTTAACTAGGTAAACCTGGAAACTCTTTATTCACAAGTTTGTTTATTTTACATTTCAAACTGCCTTATGTGATTTTTGGGCATGGATGCTGAAGTTGCTGGGGCACATATTTCATCCCCAGTTTCCAAATTACAAAATACTCTGCCCGATATTGTTTTTCAAGAAAATTTATGTTTCAGTCCTTCAAACAATGTTTTCCTTTGTAGGAGTCCAGTGCGAAACTGCTGCAAAAGCAGGGATGATTATACAGAGAGTAGTGCTGAATTCACGCCCTGGTATGTATTTCTCTCCGATAAAGGAGCAGTCTGTTTGTTATGGTTGCCTAGTGCTCCAAAATATTGAGGGTAGAAACAGACACTAACTTAAGATACTGACATATATCTTAATATTGCATTCAGCAATAAATAAAGTTTATTGTGAATTGTATTTGTTTAGTTGATGTACACAGATTTAAACTCCTGGGTGAAAAAAAAAAAGGTTAATGCATAATATATGAGAAAATCCTAAGTGTAGGCATGCAAAGTGGAAAAAAGATTAGCAAATGTTAATTTTTAGTTCTAACATTTGTTCTTTTTGCACTTTAAGAGATAACTAAAAAAAATATTTTGTTACTCTTAATTTTTGTTTCCTTTTAGTAAATATTGAATCTTTTCTTCCTCCCGTGTTTCAAAGTGTTTGTTTTTTAAATTTAAACTTCTATTTGTTTACTTCCTTGCTTACACATTTGCCTTGTTACAGATGTCAGCACAAATTTTTGAATGGTGAGTTTATAAATTGTCTGTTATAGAAGACACAGATGTGCACACTAAGTTTTTGGGGAGATATTTTTTACTGCTCAATGCCAAAATAGTCCTAGGAGGTAAGAACCATTGTGTGCCCTCCAAATAAGTCTTTTCTAATGCAAATCAAATGTTACAGTAGTAGCCTGCTCTAGGTGCTCAGTTACAGTTGTCAGTCTGATCGATCTGCTGCATGTGGTACCAACCTGAGGCTGAAGCCTGCCCTTACGTTTTATAGGTGGTTTTGGAAGCTTTAATTTAAGGAGGTGTGTCTGTAGCCACAAAAGGATGCTCTTGCAGCATATAAATGCACAGTGGCAATGGTCTTTATTCCCCCAGTCTCACTGAGTCAGAAGAGACTGAAAAGTGAGAGTTTAAAACTTACATGGTTAAAATGTATGGTCATTTGCTACTGGCAAAATAGTGCACGGTGGTTTTGTTTTGTGAGAGAAGTCTCAATGCCTGTCTCTGTTTTGAAAGTTATAGGCTTTTCAGCACATCAAGTATATCAAACTGTTCTTTGAGAACTGAAACAGCCTGTTGTTTTTTTTTTTCCTTTAGTCTAATTGTTAATAAAAATTATGTGCAGCAAACAGTAGGGAAACTGTCGGTTCAGGTGCCTCGTGGTGGTGCTGGTAAGCATAAGCTGACAGATCAGCTGGTCATCAATTTGGATGGTGGCAGTGCACCCATTTGAATCATGGTTTGTAAGACAAAATCTGAAAGTTGGTCAGTAGTTTTATACCTGAGTAAAGATATAGCCTGACATATTTCAAAAAGGACTACCTTAAAAAAAAGTCTTCCCAGATTGATTAAGGGAAGCTCTACATTGGTTTATTTTATTTGTTTGATTTTAAATAATTTTAGGTAAGAATGGAGAGCCAGTGGCTGAAAACTTCCGACTGGAACAAAGTACAATACCAGATACTATCCAAGCGGGACAAGTGCGTGTTAGAACCCTTTATCTCTCGGTGGACCCCTACATGGTAGGTGATGGACTTAGAGCTAAGCCAGAATTGGTTTTTAAAATCTCTTCAACTGTGGTGTTAAACATCATGACAGGTGCAAAGCTACCAGTTACAGGACAAATGTATCTGAAGTATAACTTGGTAATTCTGTTCATTTTGATGGAGTTATATTGGGAAGGAATTTGGCATTGATTTGCTTGTGATATATACAGGAGTATGACTTCATAGGACAAGAAGGAGACCATGAGTCCTGGTATACCATTGTTTGTGTCAGCTTTTTGCCTTTTTATATACATTTTAAACTTTTTTTTTTTTTTTTTTCCCCATGGAATGAACTGAGTGTGGGTAGAGGAGAAAGAATATTTCATGATGAAGCAAGAGAGGGACATGATCAGGCAAAATATTTCTAGGCAAAACACGTGATTCAATTTAAATGTTAGTTAGCTATTAACAGTTTGTTTACAAATGAAAGTCAGATGTTTTCCTTAAGTGGGTGGTGGCAGGCAAAAAAAATGTGTCAATAATTTGTAAACAATGGAAACAGAGGGAGGATTAGTGAATGAAGCCATAACCAGCACTTGCACCTAATTCTGCAAAGCTGTAGAAATGATGTGGTTGTGAGAGTTGTGAGTTGAAATGGAAAAGAAGGTAGGAGAACCAGGCAGACCCAGTCTGATAGTATGTGCAAATTTGCTATAAAGAGAATTCTGATCATTTGTTCCATGCATAGGTGGAGACAGTAGAAGAGAAACAGTCTTAATTTCAGGAGAGTAGGTTTAGCTTGGGAATTATGGAAGAGTTTAAGAATCCTGAAGTACTAACTCAGCTTAGAGGTGGAGATACAGAGAAAAAAACCCCTTAGATTTCAAGAGATTTCATTAAACAGATCTCTGTCAGGGATGGTCTGCATATATTTGACTGTTCTTTCATGCATAAGCATGGACTAGATGACTCGAGTGTGGTTTTTTTTCAATTCTATGTTTCTCTGATTCATCCAGTTAAGGAATGGCATTTATGGGATTCTTGTCAGACCCAAGCCAGTCATCTTCGTTTGCACAGCTGACTTTGAGGCAGCATCTACAAAACGTAACACTGCTGGAAGAGATCAGAATGGTCTGTCCTCCTATTGTACCAAGCAAATGTGGGGAAAGAAGGATCTAAGAAAAGATTGTGAATATTTTGAGGTTTATTGAGAGATTTTTTTTAGTAGCCCTTTGTGTTTGAAGTTTTGAACATATCTCATCCTCAGCTTAAGTTGAACTTATAACCAAATTATGTATTCCACCAGATCCTCTCATTAAAGCCTTGTCTTTCAGCGCTGCCGGATGAATGAGGACACGGGCTCAGATTACCTCCTGCCGTGGCAGCTGGCTGAAGTTGCTGATGGTGGGGGCGTTGGGGTTGTGGAGGAGAGCAAGTATGACAGCCTTGCTAAAGGAGACGTTGTCACTTCCTTCAACTGGCCCTGGCAGACAGTGGCCATTCTAGATGGAAGCTTGCTGCAGAAGGTAATGTAAATACAAAGTCCATATTGTCACTATTTTTATTTTCCTAGCCCTATTTTTTTTTTTTAAAATAGGGCCTAATGGTACTATTTCTTAGTCAAACACAAGCCAACATTTTTGGAGCAACCAGTACTCAAAAGGCAAGTTGACGTGGATGAGATGGAATACTCAGTTGATCAGTTTTAATCACCTGTGCTGTCTGCCCCTCCTTGCAAATATGCCCCCTCTCACTTATGTGACTTACCAGAATTTTTGGTTGTTATAGCAGTAAATCTAAACATGAGCCTCTTCTGCATTCCATTGGTCGTCCTTATCAGTTCCGGAGCATAGTGTCTCAAAAAACATGCAGGCAAATTCAGAAAAGTACAGTTACATAGAAGAATTTAGCTGGAAGGAAGAATTCACTAAAAGAGAAACTGGTCTTGTTTTTAACAAAACCAGGACACAAATCAACTCACAGGTGGCACAGTCTGTATCAATTTATCTCTTTTCTTAACAAAGAAAGCTGTGAATGCTGTTTCTTGGTCACAGACATGCTACTAGCATTTCAACTGTTGCATTTTTTAATAAATTTCCCTGAAGCTGCTTCTGTTAATTAATTCTGTTAATTATCTTAATTCTAGTTAGAATTAAGATCCACAAGAATGTAGTAATAAGACTTAAGTCTTTAGATACATTTAATTCAATTTATTTCACTAATGTGTTAGTAAAAGCTTGTACTTGAGATTTTACATCTATGAAAGGGTATTCAACATTAAGTTGAATGTGGAGAGGTAACTGCATTAGGTATATTGTGTTCATCATCCTCATGTAACACAAAAAGTTATTGTAGTTTACACATGTACAGTTTCCAATAAGCTGCTTCCTTTAGAGCCCTTTTCCACTGATCTGCAATTCCAATATTTCATAAAATGGTACTATTTTATACTTTATGCGAACATAAGAACGATTCACCATTGCTGGAGGCTTCTTATCTCACAACTGTTCTTTGACATTTCCATAATCAACGTTCTTGCAAGTGACTTTGTTTATATTTCCATAGTTTTAGAAGAAGTTTTTAATCTTTGTTTCATTTTGTATAAACTTGTTATTAATGTAGACCTAGTCTGTAGCTAGCTTATCCCTACCGGTTGTACCTTGCCTGGTAAATATCCTAAGTTAGTCTTCTGTCCTCAGACAATCAAATAGCAAAGAGCAAAACTTCACCTTAAAAAGAGATGAGCAGCACCCCATGTTTCTGTTTTGTAGCTTGTCCCACAACTTGTAAATGGACGCCTTTCTTACTTTCTGGGTGCAGCCGGCATCACAGGACTGACGGCCTTGTTGGGTATAAAAGAGAAGGGACACGTGGCTGCGGGTGCCAATCAGACCATGGTGGTGAGCGGCGCAGCCGGTGCCTGTGGCTCTTTGGCCGGCCAGGTGGGTAGGCTTGAGACATACAAGTGTGCTCTCTTACCAGGTTTATCTTCTGGAACATGCTGGTTAGTCAATGTACAGATAAAATCATTGTACGCATGAGCAAGTGTAATTCCATGGTAAGGGCCAGTTTCACAGGTTTGGCTCATGCTCTCACTGAAAGAAATTTTAGGTGTGAAACTTAAGTGTCATGAAACAGGAGTAGGAGCAAACAGCCCAAGTGATTACTTGTCACTAGCCTAAATAAAGTAGATGACATAACTACATGCATTTACTATATATTTAAAGTGTAGTCTGGCACTTGAACAGTCTTTGAGTTGACTGGCAACTTTCTCTTTTTCTATATTTGAAAACAGTCAGTAAAAAATGTAGAAAGCCCCTCTTCTTGTTATTTTCCATGACATCCTTTGTGTTTTGAGATTTACAGCCCTTTTATCCTCCTCAGCTTTGCAGAACATGTTGTGGGTGTGTTTGTATCTGTGTATGTACATATATACAAATATTTATACGAACACAATAGCTATTAAGCAAGCTTAAGACTTAGTAATAAAGAAGAACTATGAAGAAAGAATACATAAGCAAATCTATGAAGAATGCATTTAAATTGATTATTGTCCAATCTTTTTTGCCTTTTATTATCTATGTTATGGTATTTGGCAGATGGTAATTTGATACTATATTTGGCTCTTCAGTACTGCCAGTTGTTGATGACTTTACAGACAAAACGCCCTGCAGTCAGTGAGTTTGGAAAGATGGCAGATCTTGGTTGTAACTGCCTCTTCTTTAGGTGTGAGGAGGAAATGACAAGAAGCAATTGTGTGACATGAGATGGGAGCTTGGGCTGAACTTTGCTGCCTGGGGTTTAGCGGGAGGGAGGTAACTGTAGCACTCCCTAAGACTGCCTTTGTCCCCCTGATACCTTTATGCAAATGAATGATGTAACATTTCTTTATTGTTTGGGTCTTTTGTTTTGTTTTTGATTGTTTGTTTTGGTTTTGTTTGTGTGTGTGGTTTGGTATTTATTGTAGTTTGTGGTTTTTTTTTTAACTGTGCTCCTGCAGATTGGCCGTCTGGAGGGCTGCTCTAGAGTTGTGGGGATCGCTGGCACAGATGAAAAATGCTCCATTTTGATCCAAGAAATGGGGTTTGATGCTGCTATCAATTACAAGAAGGGGAATGTGGCAAAGCAGCTACGTGAACTCTGCCCAGGCGGTGTGGATGTTTACTTTGACAATGTTGGTGGAGACATCAGTGATGCAGTGATAAGTCAGGTCATTATACCAGCTGTCAGGTTTATTCTTGTCATTCTTCAATGTCTGTGTGCCCAGCTTTGAATTAATTCATACTGGAGACCAGCCTGCAATACAGCAGAGCGCTTCATTGATCTAATTCAGGTGCTGATCCTGGTCCTGAGGAGAAATCAGATATTTTAAATCGGTACTTGTCATTTAGATTAGCTTGACGGTATAGTAGTATAAAGTCTTGCTTCTTTGACCAGGAGACTTGGTAATACTCTAAAAACCTTGTTTGTCAGTGTAGTCATCTTTTGTTTTGTCAGCTTTGATTTTCTGGCTTCACAAAAGACCAGACTCTTGACCAGCCCTCTTCATTGTTAGTGTGAAACTCCTGTGTCTCATGACAAGGAGGCTTTGGTGGCAATGCCTTCTTTGGGAGCTCTAAATCACAGCTGTATCCAATAGCTGTATCAAAATTCTTTGTCCTATTACCCCTCTCCTCCGACAAAAAAGGCACACGATAAGGTAACAGTTTCTTATATCTCTTGCATTTAATGCCTTTTAAAATTGCACATAGGCTGTATAGTATTTATTTTTCCCCTATTGCCTGCTTTTCTCTATTTGAATGTTGTCATAGGTTGAATGGGACTGTCTGCAATTCTCCTACTCTTTTCTAGGAAATGTGGCTCTAAATAAGGATACCCACAGGGAAATTTTGCAATATGATCTATTCCATCACTTGAAAAGTTAGTTTCTGAGACCAAGGAATGTAATTTTTTGCATTTTGTGCTGTCCCAAACAGATGAATCAGAACAGCCATATCATCCTGTGTGGACAGATTTCTCAGTATAACAAAGATGTGCCTTATCCTCCTCCGCTGCCTCCTGACGTAGAAAAAATACGGAAAGAAAGGAATATCACGAGGTACATTTATCCTCCAGACCTTGTGATCAGGTTCCAGGTAGTTTGTGTACGTGATGCTGTGAGTCTGTTCAGAAGGTCATCTGTAGATCCGCAATAGGCTCTTGTAATTGGAAAAGAATGTTGCCGTACTAAAAAAAGGAAACTATAGTCACAATGTCAGTAAATTCTCTCTCTTACATTTGTCTGTATCAGCATAAAAACTGGGAAAGGATGTTGTTACATGTTAACATAGTTGTCTGTTATGCTTTGTTTGTGGTTGCTTGATTTAGTCCTGGAGGCTCTGACATATTCTTCAGTACAAGGGAAGATGTTGTCATGGTTCTGTCTCAGATGTTTTGCAGAGTGCCTTCTTTCTAAGTGTAATAGTTCAGGCAGAGAGAAACTCAGATATTTTAAAAGTAAGGATGCAGCTGATGCAGTGACTGTATTGAAATTACATTTTTAGTATATGGGGGTCTATTAGATAATTGGGCGGTAGATGTGACATACAGGCAAAACATTGATTTTTTTTTTTTTGCTACAACTCTGGGAATTGCTGAATCTCCTATCAGGATTCAGGTGGAGCTAAAGCAGAGATTAGGAGCAAAGTCCTGGGATATTTTTCATTCATTGCATTACAGAAAGTTGGGGAGAATTGATTCCAGTGCAAACAGATTGACCTAATCAAAATTCTTTTCTTGTCCCTGTACTGTTGTCTGCACTTTTAAAAAATGGATAAAAATACTAAAATACACCATACATAGTAGAAGGCAGTGGAGAATTTAGTCAGTACATTGCTATAGGTAACTATGGGTTTTGATGGTCATTTCAGTTTCTCTTGATTGCTGTAGACAGCTGTGACAGCCAGATATGCAAAGTTTTGGGGAGCCTGAAAGTTAATTCATACTTGCCATCTAGTTGCAGGTCCGTTAATTATTCTCCTTACCATAAAGAAGAATAGAAATTCACTCGCATTTTCTGGACATTTGTTTATTCTGGTGATACTACTTGATTTTTGTTACTCTTCTTTCTGATACTTGAGCAGAATTACTTGGCTGAGACAAAGTTACTGCCAAGCTCCCACTGCAGGGACTGTCTCAACGAGCTGGCAAAGCTCTGGGCTGTGTCTCATTGTGATTAGAACCCATAACCCTTCAGTTTCAATAATACTGTTTTCTGAAAAGATCTGTAAAGATTTCAAAATATGCTTGCCAATCTTTCTTAGATTGAGGATCATTCTTTTCTTTCACAGGGAAAGATTCTTAGTGTTGAACTATATGGACAAACAAGAAGCGAGTGTGTTACAGCTCTGCCAGTGGATCCAGGAGGGTAAATTGAAGGTAAGAACTTCAACATTTAATCTTTGGCCTAAATCTGTGGTCTGTCTGAATTGGTTGTTGATTCTTCAGGTGATCAGTAAGTTTTCCTATGAGAATCCTTAGATGTGAAATTTTGGCAGGGGCAGGGATGTTCCAGTTCTGATTGAAGCATTAAATTGCCTACAGGTTTATCAGGAAATATTCAGTCCTCTCTTGATGGAAGAATCTGGCCCAAACCTGTCCATTGCAGCAAGACAAGACTTTAGATTTTCATAGTTTCCATGGCAGTTTCATGGCATGTTTCTAAGAAGTATTTATCATGTTTGAGGAGAGCTAAAATAATTTGTTTGCATTCACAGGTCAGAGAGACTGTGGTAGAAGGCTTAGCAAACATCGGTGGTAAGATTTTTATACCATTTTCTAAGAATAATAGTCTGATTAAATACAATGACAATAGAGGTTAACTACCTGCTTTGTTTCATTTGCAAATTCAGATTTTTGTATTTTATCTAAAATATTATTTTTATAAGAATTTTTTTAACAAGGTGTTAAAAAGTTATGTGAGAAGATTATTTTATGTTTAAAAAAGCTATTGACTATAAATTTAGAGATTTGTTTGTTTGATTTACTGTTGGTGGGGGGATTAGTTATTAAACTGCTACCTTAGCAACTGGTGACAGCCAGCCTGATCTTACAGATTTAAGGTGCTGCCCATTTCTTAGAACTTCTGGGTGAGAAAGTTGTGTTTTGGAAACCTTGAATGTATGCTTTAAAAAAGCCCAGTCTGTAACAGTGCTTGTTATTGGGTTTTCTAACAAAAAATAAATTGAAAACTACACACAAGAAAGGGGCAAATGTATTAGAGATTGATAAACGAAGTAAAAAATAATTTATTTTAAAGGAAAAAAATAGCCTGTAGCCTGTTCAAAAAATCTGTAACAAAGAAAATATAAGAATGAAGGGGGCCTTGTTACTCCAGGGAGACAAAGCTGGAGAGCCTGGTGATTCAAGATGTCCTGTAAGAATGCTTCTCTTTGAAGTAACAGGGAAGAGGATGATTTAGTTCAATGCTGTTTACTGGCATACATATGTATTTTGAAGTAATTTGATCAAATATAGCAGTCATATTTCATACTTCTTTACTGAAAGATTTATTATTTTGCACTGGCTTCTGGTATTTATTGTACTACACAGAGTACGTATAAACCTTTTCCTTTTGTAAAACCTACGTCATTTGTGGACTCTCCAGTTGCCCCTTGTCTTTCTGTTTAGTGTTTACATGGTGTATCACAGTAGTTGCTTACAAATCAGGTTTTTAAGTTATTATACAAAACAGCCCTTAGTAGTTTATTACAGAATAGCTTTTTATTTTTTATTTCTTAATTTGGGGAGCTGCTTAATACATTTGCTTCTAGGCTTTTTTTTTTTTAAGTTACTTGGCACATTTATTTGGCACTAATTTATCTCATTATTTCTCTTGAAGCTGCTTTCCAGTCCATGATGAGTGGAGGCAATATTGGAAAACAGATCGTCTCAGTTTCTAAGTAAAAGTTACTGCTGCGGGAAAAATAATTGGATTCAGTCTCTAAAAGTGAGCAAGTTTTTACTTACACTAGTTTCCACTTTCTTAAATAAACCATTAAGTTGTTCTGTATGTACTGAAAGTAGAGATTCTGGGATGCTAATAAACGAAGTAAGACTGGAAACAGAAATGCAGTAATTTATACGAGAAACAAATAATGTGTTCTTTGACATGATTTTGACAGTTGCAGCACACTTGCAAATATTTCATGGGTGTGGTTTGGAAGTTAGAACATGGCGGGAACCCTTTTTCCGTAAGTAATTTGTATGCAGACACCTAGTTTTGGTGGTTAGAAGAATTTACTGGCATAGTAGAGATGTACCATTCCCATTCTAGTTTGTTTTGGGGCCCAGGAACTTCTCTAGGAATTTTTAATTTACTAGTGTAAGTTTGACCTGACAGTCCAGTCGATCTGGCTGATCATTTTTGAATCTAACTGTTCTCATTTTTGTAGATAATTGCAGTGAAAAATTCTGTTTCTGGAATTCACGGTCTCTAATAATAAAGGTATTTCCATTTTTCCACCTGGAACATTTGTCCATTTCTCTGTATTGTATCATTATATCCCATTTTTCAAAGCATTGAAACCTAATTCATTTGCAGTTTTATCTGCATGTAACCTGAGACTTTCATCAGAGACAGGTTCAGGTGTAGGGGTTAACTGTTTAACTTTGCAATCCTTGCATTCCAGAATAAAGTGAAGTTTTCTTTTTAGGATTCCTTTTCTACAATGGATGGTATCTTTTATGATCTTCCTGATTTCACCAGTTTTTCTGGTATTTACACCTCTCCAGGTGACAGACAATCTCAAAACATGCTGCCTGATGACAGAAGGTAACTTTGCAGGCAGTTGACCTTCTGTTCCCTCAGTAACGTATCTTGGCTCAGGATTTTTGGTCTAACAATGCTCTTTTACCATCTCAATGGAGAAACTTGATAAAATGAATCACTGTGTTCAAAAGTTTGACTTGCATAACCCCAAGCCAAGTGAGACTGAGTTTAAGTATCTCTTCAAAAGCAAGGAACAGAAAAGGGAAGAGAGAGATATCTTAAAGACATTATAATTCTACTACTATGTACATCTAGAGACACTAGGACATATTTAGAAAATAAGATTGTTTATGACGTAGTCTGATTTACAGGTGATTTGTTTTAAATTATTTGCCTTTAAGAGAAGTGCTTCCAAACTGCAGGGCCAGTTGAACTGTCCAGAGAATGGATTATCTAGATCTGTGTGAGTCACTACCTAGGGTCAGACTAAATGCAATCCAAGGACTAGGAACACTATGCAAGACTTTTTTCAATATAAATCATTTTGCATGCTGTGGAAAGTAAGACAATGTGTATCAAAATTGCCTAATATGGCTGTGAGCAATATGAAAAACAGTTCTTTCCTTTCCTAGTGCTGAAGCTGGCCCTGAAGGAAGGAAGCTTCAGAGATGGATGCCATAAACTTTGAGGGAGAGAAAGACACCTGCAGTATAGCATTAGATGCTCTAAAATCTTCCAGTATGAATTTTTCAACTACAAAACTAGTAACTAGTTCACTTTCAGCTACATTGTGAATCCAACATCAGCATAACTAACTCAGGCATCATTAATAACAGTGTCACACTGGGATAGAAGCCAAATTTTTTATGCAGTAAACTCAGTAGGAACACAGTTGGCAAATGAAGACAGAAAGCAGCAGGTGCGTGGAATTCTGTGAATTCCTGCATATTGACTGTTTATAGATGGTAACTCACTTGTGAAAGTAAAGCAGTGCAGGCTTGTAAGACTTGATAATTCATATGTGTATTAAAATGAGAGGCAGGAGAAAATGCAATGAGCCCTGTCTCTAGGCTTGCATTCCTGTCATGTCAGCTGGATTTACTGAGGTGGGAGCTGGTGGGAATAGAACCTTCCCAAGCGAGGGCTCTAATGAGTGTGCCGATGTGTCTGTCATCCCCCTTCCTTTCTTTCGTCCTTCCCACATTCTCCCACATTCTCCCACATGCATATGCCTGACAGGAATGTTCAGATTGAAACAGCATCACCACCACCCTCTGCACCCTGATTCTGCATTCTGCATTCAACTTCTTCCAGGCAGCAGATGAACCTTAATGCACTTTAATACACTTAATCGTTCTGAATAAACATCCTCATCCTTACAGTTCATTCCAAAAGCAAACATCTAAATGCAAAAGCAAGCAGCCTGTTCTACGGATGTGAGCAACTATTAACACTCCACACCCCCACAGCAAAGCTGGTCTTGAGGCTCTGTTGCTAGGGCTCCTGAAAATTGTTCAAAATGCAAGAGTATTTTTACAAATGATAGTGTTAGAGTTCCCATTCCTACCGAGTTGAAATTCTGTCAGTATTAATTAGGAACAGAAAGTCCTCTATTTAATTTTCTATGTGTGTGTCTGTCTAATTGTACATAAATATATACATTGTGTTTTTTGGGGCATGGTGTCACCATGGTGTTTTCCTATTGCACCCTTGAAGGCCAACCTCTTCTCACACACAAGACTTGATATTCTATAACATGTATTTCCCCAGATTGGGCTTCCTCTATGCTCTCAATTTTATTTTCGTTTCCACAGCCTGTTTTGAGAAGAATGCCTTTTATTCTTAAAACTGAGGACTATTCTTCTGCTTTATTCCAGCCTGCTTGGAAGAAACTGTATCATATGGTAGTATCCAAGCTAATTAACTACCTGTATATTTCAAAAGATACTTTAACTATGAACTGTAGTGAGTTTGTGATGCATGTATGTAAGCATGCAACTGCAACAATTACCGCTACTGAAAAGGTATTAAAATGTTGTTTTCCTTTTGTAGGGTATGGGTGAAGGCTTCAGTCTGATATATTGATGTTTCCAGGTTTGCATTTGTTTAAGTACAAATTCTGTACTTCTGAGCAATATTTGCTAAAGAGCTACTCCAGAGTGAGCTCATCTCTGGCACTGCGAGCTGACACACCTTGCTGGAATGACAGTCCTCTAGGAAGTTATTTTTCACAACTGAAACAAAGTATGATAAAAGTATACAATTCCCAGCACTATTATTTTTACAGCAACTGCTTAGTAATGCACACAAGTCATAAACCTATGAAGAGCTGATGATGTAAGGGGTGATCCAGAGTGAGATCATGCTGAGATGCCGATTCTTTACTGTAATAAAGGCAGCTTGGTTGCAGCAGCGTTCCTGTGGTTACGTAAGCTATCGAGTGCAATATAGGTTCTATCAATCAAGTAACTTCAGGGGAAAAAGGACAAAAAAAGATGGGGACAGTCAAAGTAAACCTCATCCTTGTACCCCCAGTTTTTAGGATTCTCACAGAAGCATTTCTTTACTTATGAATCCTGGCTCATGTTACCTCTTAATAATAAAAAGGGAGAAAATACTTTAAAGCAAGTGCCTACAATTGTAAAAAAAAAAAAAATAAATTAATCTTTTTTTTTTTTCCACTTTATGTTAATTTCTTAATTATTGTAATTGTGTGATGCTTCAGCAATTATGTATTTTGCAGTATAGGAGAGTTTTCATTTAACAAAAGGTGACAAATAACTGGTAACAAAAATCCAAGATTCTTTGGATGTAGCAAATAGTCACCGGCTGCAGAAGCACCAGCGTTTGTCCCATGAAGGTGAGGAACGATCGTTTATAAGATCTTAAGCAGGGACAAGCATTAATTCAGTGTAGGAACTGCGTGACCACAGTAAGGTAATAGAGGTTCAGCTATACAATCTTTATAAGCATTTCTTGTTGCAAAGGGTAATAAACAGTATTGGGCAGAGATTTTTGTTTTTTTTTTTTTTTTCTTTGAGCTGGTCTTCTGATTGATTGTATTTGGTGAAGTTTTATGTACTCCCATTCCCATCCCTTCTCCCTTTGCAGCTGGAACAGTTGCTGTTGGCTGTCCTGTATCCTGCATCTAATTTTCTTCCTTTCTGCTTTCTTACCCTATTTTTTTTTAAGTTCATCGTGTTCTTATTCATAGGAGCATCTGTTGGTGGTTTAGTGCTGGGCCATGTACTTTATTGTCAGGATTTCATGGAAAATGTCAGTGATACCATGAAAAGAGCTTGCCAGCCCAACATAAATGTGTATTCCTGCAGTTTATAGTAGCTGTTGTTGTTAAAAAAAGTGGAGAGAGCGAAGGGAGATGCCTTTCAAATAGCTTAATTTCTTTATTTTAATGCATTGATCAAGGAAGAAGCACATGCAGGATTACTTAGTCCTGGTGTTTGTAACATTGCTCTCCTCTACTGCTACACTGCCTTTCTCTTTATTGGGTTCTCTTCGGAGTGGGAAATGTTTGTACAATCCATAAATAGACTGTCAGGGGATAAAAGAAGATCACAGGCAAATGACATTATCCTGCAATAAGAGCGTGTAACAGCAGCTGGAATAAGCTCCAAACCTAGAAAATATGTTGTGAGACACAACTGGGATCTCTTTAGGAAAGCACAGAAGGAAGCAGAAGCAAGACTTTTTAGCCACAGGAACACAGAATTTTGCAACTAGAAAGATACCTTGGATAGCAAAATTCACTTTTGCTACAGCATTCTGGGTGGAGTGGTGGTAAGAAGGTGGCTGAACAAGTCGGCAGTATTGAAAGCAAACTGGAAGTATGAAGTAGCAAAGCAGGGTTTATGCAAGAGGAGGGAGGTGCAATTTATTGTTACAGGAGGCTGACTGAGGGCAAAGGGTGAGAGAAGGCTCTGAGGTTTTACAGGTTTACCCTCCTCAGCTCCACCCTCTTCTCGAACTGGCTTCTCTGTATCTCTGTGACCTCCCTTCAGTCCCTGCTTCTCTGCAAGAAGACTTCCTCACCCCATCAGCCCCTACTCGCTTTCCTTGGCCTCCTGGGCGGGGGAATGGGGGAGGGGAGAGGCCAAGGACCAGGCTCTGCTGAGGTGAAGTTTGGAGAAGAGCCAGATGTTGGACTTGCCGGCTCTGAGGAAGCGCAGGACGCTGTCTGCTGGTGCTTGTCCTGCTGGCCATGGAGCTGCCTGCATGTCCCACTGCCCCATAGCAGTACCCACATCTCTCTTGACAATAACAATCCCATTAGAAAGCTGCATGGGCAGCAGCGAGCGTTTCCCACTGGAACAGCTTGTTCAATGTCCTTGAGCCAGGGAGTCTGAGTGATCCATCAGGGCTCTGCAGGCAGCTGCCTCTCACCTCCCCCCTCCAGAGGGGCTTTTGCTTGAAACTTTGGAACTGGTGGTTGGGTGGGTTGGTTGGTTGTTTTTAGTATGCTATATTGTGGGAAAAACACAGGGGAAAAGCCTCTCCTCTGCCCCATCTGAGATGCAGACACAAGGTTCATGTAAACAGTGAGAGTGGAGCCAGGTGGAGCTGAGCTGAGCTGTCTTTAATTAGCCTTTCTCAGTTTATAGCTTTATGGATACAGGCCTGGACTAAGAGGTTAAACAGGATTTTTTTCCAAAAATGTTATTCCAAACACACCACACTCTTCTTGTGACTGTTTCCTGTCACATTCTCATGCATATCTTGTGGGCAGCCTTCCAGCCCACTCATTCACACGCCTAGGCCCAAGATTAACATGCTCATACGTCCTTGGGGCAGTCTTCCAACCCAGCATTCGTACGCCCATACATTCTTGGGAGTGGTCTTCCAGCCTGAGATATCATCCTCACCAGCCTGGGCTATCACTCCTTACAAACATAAAAACATTCTTCTGTATAACCTGCCCAAGGCTGGTTTATGTTTTGACTAATTGCTGTGATTTAATCATGTTAGTGTTAGTCTTCTTTGACTGACCAGATGGTCATGTTAGTATTGATCTTTTATCATCCAGGTGTCTGGAGCCGTACGTCCTGCTGTTCCCACACGCATCCTTGCATTTTCCACTACACTGAAGGCCAGGATGTCCTTACTGGGGTCACTGGGTTGGACAGACCTTCACCCATGACAGTTATAGGAAATGATGCATGGCAACGGCAATCCCCTGGAAACATCTCTCTGCAAGTTTTGCACAGCTCTCAGAGCACTGGGGGTAGCACACTTAAAATGATCTCTCTTTTTCCTAGTTTATGTTAGGCATTTCACAGCATCTTGGATGTTCATTCACCAATGAACATGAGAATTCCTTCATAAGCAAGCAGCAGCATGAAAAATGGCACATGCTTTTTCTGAGAAACTTTTTTTTTTTAAATGAAGAGAACAAAATGTATTTGAAAGCCATTATCAGAATTATTTTTCTTTCCAAATAATTAAGTGTCCTTTTAGAGTACTTTCAAATGGGAACTAAGTATTTTAAAGAAGGTCCTCCATGCAGATTAAAAAAAACCCACAACCAAACAAAAACATAACCAAATAAACCAAAAAACCAAACCCTGCAGAGTATTGTAACAGAAGCATTTATCCTATGAAAGACTGATTTGTCACAGATGATACTAATGTTCGCCAGCAGTATGTGAAATACTTCAGCAATCTGGTTCCACGATCTGCCGCTTGCTTTGCTCATTTTGTGTAGCTCTGATTTGTCCTCCTCGTGAACAGTTTGGAAAGTATATTCTTGACTTCAGAAGACCTCCGTGTTCTCATGCTTACCCCAGAACAGCTGTGCAGTACTATTTTAAAATAAAGAGAACTATATGCCAGAAGTAGGCAATGCCAAAGCTGTTTCCTTCTATTCAAGTAAAAAAGTTAATAAGTAAAATATTTTAATCCACAATTCATCCATAAACTGGAAAACCATGGAATAAGCCATGCAACACTATGGAAGATCTCACACTGATGCTAACTGATGTAAATGCTAAAATACATTCCAGCACAATACTGTGTTATCTTCTCAGCAGAAATGCTGCCTCTCAGTGAGTCCAAGACCTTCATTTTGAAAGACCCAAACCCAAGTGATTCATCAGGGTGACACAGGGCCCGTTATCATGGGGATACCAGATATAAGATAACAGTCCACCATGTTGATTTGTGCCTTCTGGGCACCACAGACCAACGGAAGAGCCAAGGCAGTTTTCTTTATAGGTGGCTTATAGATTCATCATATCTACCTAGTTGTCAGAAGTTTGTCCAGTTATCACTGGTTCATTTAAGAGACTGGTGATTCATTCTGGGAGATGGGCTGTATTTTATGAAACCAATTTATTTTGTTTTAATTTTAAGGGAAAACGTACTGTATTGTGATTTTTGTTACTCATAGTCAACTTGAACAACCACTTACCTATATGATAAATGCAGCTAAATTAAAGGTTTCTAAGAATTTTCAGTCTGATGAGATACAAAGAATTTAAAAAAACTTTAAGGTCGTATTGGTAAATAGTGTCTTCTTGTGTTAAAAGTATAAAGCTTTGGAAGGAAAGTTGATATTTTCCTGCTAAAGGTTTTAGAATATTGGAAAACTGTTTAAGAAGGAGAAAATCTGAATTAACATGAGACAAGGGAAGTTTTACTTGTCTGTTAGGCAAAAAAGAGCTGCCATAGCTGTGGCTGTAGAGCATGAGCACTTGCAATGCAGGGTGGAAGTTTCTGAGATTCTACAGTGTGCTCTTCACTGGGATACCAGGGCAGGATAGTCCCTTTCTCTCAAATTTTGTTACATCATTTCCCACACATGTATGTAATTCACACATCAAACATGTTTCAGAGCATGTGATACTTATTTGGGTCCCTGGTGCCAGGGACAGCACATCTACAAATAAAACATCTTTGCTTACCACACTATTAGCATCGAGAGATTAACAGAATTCCATCCATGTACCCAATACAACCCACGGAGGCAAGAGGTAAATATTTGACAGAATAAGATTTTTAAGTCCATCGACATGTGATTACACTGAGATTTTATTACATTTCAATCAACTGCTACTACCACAACCAAAATGTCTCATTTCAGAACAGGGTCTTGTCACAGGGTATAGATATGAAGTATTTTATTGCCACTTATTATGCTCCCTGATCACATACAAGTAATTTGTGAAATGTCAGGGGTTTTTTTTTCAGTTGTATTTCTCACAAGTAAATTTTGTGCCCTGTCTCTTCGATTTTCTACCAACTTTGCAAAACAAACTTATGTAGCAAGAAATGACATTCTGTATTTTCTTAACAGTGTATTTAACTTACACAAATGAGAGTGGTTACTCTCTTTCCTATTGTAAGTCATTGAAGAACAGGAATTAAGGAATGGGAAAACTCATCTTTTAGAAATAACAAAAAGTCTTAATTGTAATCAATATTTTCTTCCAATTTGATTTATTTTCCTGTGTGTTCTACTGCAGTCACTGCTGTTTTCTTTCTAAGGTGCCATAAATAAGTTACCCCTCTTTTTTTCTTGAGGAGCCATAAATAAGTTACTGTAAAATTACCTAAAGTATTTTAAATGTTCCACTCACAGCAGACTTGCGAAGCAGGCCAGTGTTCTCCTTACTTTATAGATAAAGGCACCTCAGCTCTCTTGGCTCTGGATCGCTACATTCTTCATAAGTGTAACTGTTATATCATTTTTAAACTTAGAAAAACTGACACTAAATAAGTTTTCCTACGTCACCCTTCAGTGTGTTTGACTGAGACCCAGAAATGCAGCCCTGACCCCCTCGCTTACAGGATTCCTTTGGGCTCTCCCATCCTGAGGACGTTGTCTCCATTCTTTGCTTTAAGGCTGAACTCTGACTACAGCTGGGAATCCTGGCAACACTCATCATTCACTGGCCTTTCACTGGTCAGGTGTGGGAAAACTGGCAGCCTCAGCAGTGGAAAACAAAACTACTTCTTCCCAGAGAGAGCATGTTAATTAGTCATTTGACAAGATCAATAGGCCATGGCTCAGGTAAACATAAACACAAATACACATATAAACACCTAACAGCCTATAAACTGCTCATATATAGCACTGTGCACTGACAAAGTCTATAAGCGTAGGACTCTTACTGTGAAGGCCACCACAGCACCTTTGCAATAACCACCGCTTCATAAAGACATCTGGCATAGTCTTGTAGTTAGTCTTGTTCAAACAGATGTAAATCTTGAAATAAAAAACAAAGTTAAGCACAAACCCTGGAGCTCGTTATCAAGATCTATGCTCATTTTCTCCAGCATTATAAAAATCAATAATTTAATGAATTAGAAGTATTTTTCCATTCATGGTGGTAATGAGCAAACATTTCCATTTTTTGATCCATACAGACATACCTATCTTCTATATTACAAAACCCCCAATTATAGAAATTATTATACCATTTACTGTATACTGTATTAACATATAAGTGTGTTATATAACATGTATTATACAGTATACTGCATATGTATAATAAAATAAAAGTATAAAATACATATTGTAATACGTTTATGATTTAATACAGCTCTATAGCAATGCAGGTGCAGCTTCAGATCTTACCAGCTACTCGCTGGGCTGTATGGATTTCCAGCATCCCAAAACTATAGATTGTGCCTTCACAGTTTGTAAGTTAAAGAACTTTGAATACTTATGTTGTACGTCAGAAGCTCTGAGAGTTTTTCATTTCTACTCTGTAAGTTCTGAGTGCAGATGATTTCAGTGTCCAGGTTTTATAAACCAGAGCAGAGGCCAGCACCACCAGCCATGTTCTCATTGGGGAGAGGAAGAAAGCCAAGGTCCCGTAGGTTCGCTGCAGGAAATAGCAGGAATAGACCTGCCAGGCCAGAAGGAGGGTCATTGCCAGGTGAACGAGCACAGCTGTGAGGCGTCGGACGTGACGGATGTGAGAACGGAAGCTGTGACCCTGGCACCGCAGCAAGAGGCACCAGCACAGATAGGCCATTAAGGGCAGGTTGAAAAACAACATCTGAAAACAAGAGCAGAGAAAAACAAGATGATGAGCAAGCCAGGTGTTCTGGGTAACATACCTGAGGGCATGGAGCATATAAAACCATCCTATTCTAAGTACTGAGTACAATTCCCAGAGCTGGAACCTCAGGATGTAACTCCAAGACTGCAGCTGATGGAGCTGAAGCTGCCTGTGCCGCAGCCCCAGGTCGAGCATTCCTGTGCCCTCCTTTGCAGTGGGAGGCACTGACATGCATCTGACCTTTCGTGGAGCTGGCTCAGGGAGTCTGACTTGGCAAAGTACTAGCACAGGAAAAAAGGAAGGTCCTTATGTCAGTTTAGCTCTCTGACCCAGCTCAGTGCAGTGTCAGACAAGTGTTAGCACTGGCATAACGCAGGGACCATAAAGGAGGCAACATTAGCTTGGGTCTGGTTTACATGCCAAGGAACTGCTCCTTCTCTTTCAGACTAAGGGCAGCTGGAAAAACTAGAGGGCAGCCACCTCAGACTACTGGAAGAACTGGACTCGGGGAGTGACACCTACTGATCTGAAAGGTTATTTAGAAACAAATTAGAGTGGTAAATCTGTAGAGATGACTTCTAATCCAGACATCCAGGGAGTCCAAAGCAACATCAAACAGAGGAAAAGAGAAGTCTGAGAAAATAATGCACAACCTTCCTTTTGGTCCTTTAAATTTGTAGAAAGGTAAGGTAGAGCTGTTGTAGTCACGCATGGCCACTCATCTTCTCTATCTGTCCAAGAAACCTTACTTTATAAAACTATTACCAAAAAAAATCAGGAAAAAGGTCCCTGAAGAAAGCAGTTTGTCAGCCTTGATTTTTATAAAAATGTACCTGTAAAATGCCAACCGCAAATGTCAGACTGCCCTGTAAGAAGGAACCACCGACAAACACTCCAAAGGAAAAACAGGCCCCCACGTGGCCATCTATCAGTTCACCTACAAACCACGGTCCTGAAAGAGAGGAAACCAAACATACAGCACCATCAGACAGTACAATCTAGACGTGGCCCTTTTGCACATTGCTCGTTGTACTGCTGAGCACAAAGTGCTTAACAGGGGAAAGTAACTTCTCTGTTGCTGGTCTATAGTAATAAGCCTAATGTTTTCATCTTCAACAAACAGCAATCTGATGAATGTTCCTGATGTGAAGATACCATGGTAGACCACTGAGCTGTGGCATGCAATGAAAAGATGATTTCATCTCTGTGACAATTTTCAACAGCACATATAATGTTTTTCATATCGGAGAAGCAAAAAGATAGATCCTTTCAAGTGCTGTCCTTTTCCCAGAATTACAGTAAGAAAAATGAAATACATGGTCATGAACAATTCCAGCACAGCTGAGCTTAGAAGTGAAACAGGCAGGCTGCACTATGTTGTGCATACTACACTGACTGCCAAGGAAGCAACTATTTTAGCAACATCGTATCAGTGGAGAAATCAGCTAAAATTAATAGCATCAGAGCCGAAATGCCTTAGTAACATGTAATGTGCAATGTACCTTCAATATACTCATTTTACATCAAGGTACAAACAGATCTTATTCAAAGAATAAGTGAAAACAAATTTTTAAATACTCACCTTGCTTTCAGAGTAATTTAATAATGTAAGTGTTTAATTAATTCTAAGGCTTCTAAGTTGGGCTCTTACAAACAAACCTTCAGTCTCTTTGAACATTAACTTTTCAAGGTCCACGTAGATTTTGTAGCTTCAGTAGATTCTCCAAGATGTTAGAAGTCTCATTTTTTATCAGGATCTGATGTGTCATTTAAAAACACTAATTTATGTCCTCCAGTACTCTAAGTTACTTACCCAGAACAGTGTATAAATTCAGAACCAGAATGGAGTAATAAAAGATGTTTGTTTTACTGAAGACATGAAGGGAATACGAGGTCAGAGTAAGTAATCCTGGCTTTTCTAAACAGAGATAAAATATAAGAAAAATACACTTGATTCAGATTGCAACACACACATATATACGAATATATATAAAACATTGGTCTTTCTGAAACAAATCTGTACATTATTTACTCATTCTATAAACAAGAAATATAAAATTAATATTTGGTATGTCTACAGAACAAACACAAGGGAATTCATTTCTGCTATTACTGTGATAACTCAAAGGCACCAATAAATATAACAATCTATGTTAAAAACAGCAGAAGCTGCCCTTCTAACTAAGTACACTTACTGTAAGTAAATAGAACTGAATGACCATTCTATACCCAGAAAATTATGTTAGCTAGAATGAAAAACATGGAGAAAGTTCATACTAAGTGAAAAGTAAGAGATTCAAAACAGTAATTGTGCAAAGCCAAAAAGGCAGGTCAGCATGGACTAGATTAACTGGATTTTCTTTGGTTAAATCTACTTGGTGAGATCTGATAGCAACTCAGATAAAATGAAGGCTAGGTGTTAAAATGGCAGCATTCTGACAAGCGTGTGATGTTGGCAAAAAAAAGCAATATTAATTTTCTAACGGAAGCAGACAATTCATAGATTGAGATCGACAGAGCCTTCCTATAAATGCTGGTTTTTAGCGTTTCACCTATTATGTGGCTGCCGTTCTCACAAAGGATTAAATCCCCAGAGGACAAGTTTGACCTTTGGAAATCAACAGCTCTAACAAATTTGTTCTCTAATTTGTAAAACATTTGTCACAGTCTACAGGGACCTTGCTGATCACAGAGTGCTAGCTCTTGTCATTTTTAGTTGCCGAGTTCTAAAAAAGGCCACTGAAAATCTCTTCTTCTTCTATGTAAGCAGTTGCTGTAGGATGCTACGTGATTATGACTATAAAGGAAGGGACATACACTGACATGAATAGGAAGGGAGGTGGCTTCCAGAAAAATCTCATTAGTAAGGTGTGGTTCAAACAATTGTTTAAAGAATAAACACCAAGAGCTTAACAGTATTAGTTTTAATTTACCAGATTCGTCACAAACAAAGTATCAACTTATGACAAAACTGATCTTAATATTATTTTGAGAATGACCCAAGCCTGTTCATGTTCTTTGCAAAGATTAACAAAAACTATTTTTGTAGACAGAAATCTGTTTCTCCACTCAAGTGACAGATAATTCTGTGCCAGCTGTAGTGTAACAAGCACACATACAGAACTAATACAAAATAAAACATTCCTTTCCCTACGCATTGGATTCTTCAGTGAGAAAATTAAAATCAAACCTTTAGACTTCAATTGATTGGATTTTTGTTTAAACAAAGACACCTGATCAAGTTTTTAGTTTTTAATTTACTTTACTTGATATATTGGAGGTTTTCTGGGTCCCCTTAAAAGCAAAATGGCAGCTTCGGAGAACCCAGTGAAACCCCACAGTACTAGAAGCAAAATGCATATGGTGATGAACAGCACAATTACTTGGATACTGTTAGCATACAGATGAATAGTAAAAAAAACCCAAAACAACAACAAGCCAAACCAAACCAACAAAAACCCAAACCAAACCAAACCCACAGACAAACATCGGCTCATACCTTTGAGCGCTGGCTTTTGGAGGTATCTGAAAATAACAAGCAAGGCGACCTGAATCAGCACTATCAGTCCAAAGAGCACACGAGCCTGAAAACAGAGTTTTAATTCTAAGCCAGCCCTGGAGCAGTAGCTGCCTTTGAGGATGCCTTATGGACATGGATAGGATGAGACAAAGATTTCTAACTAAAATACATATTCAAATCTTGACAGTGTAATTGAACTGAAGAGTCAACATAAACTTAAGAGTTTCTAAGTTATTTGACTTGTATCTTACTGACTTGAATTCAGCTGGATGGCTGAAAGTGATAGACCTGGATCTTTCCAAAATGAAGGGTGTAAAACACATCTATTGAAACAGTGTAAACACACTTCCTATGGAAAACATCTTCTGAGCACTGTACTGAATAGAACAAAACATTGTGGACAATATCGGTTACTGATTAACAAGACTAACATAATTTTGAGCCTATCATGATACTATCTACAGTCACATGGACTGTCCTATGTTGTTCTATAAGTGTACCTAAACTATTATGACATGCCTTCTTGGCATGTACTGAGCTGTAACACTTCTGGATATGACCTGGAACTGGGAATTTTGCCTTCCTTTTCACTGGAGCAAGCTATAATGTCAGCAGCTGCTGTGAGACTTTTTCCAGCATTCCTACCAGGACACATATTGCAACAGATCACAGTGAAGGTTTCTTTCTGCTACCTCCAGTAGCTTCTTTTCCATTTCTTGCTTGCACAAAATGTGGGTGTACCTGTGCCCAAAAATGGACAATTGTGACTAAATCCACGAAGTCAACTGTTTGCATGAACCACTGCCGCACACTCACGTTTGAAGTGTGCAATTTGAGAAAGGAAACTTGAAATATTTGTGACATTCCAATGGAGTCATATCTGGAAAAAGCAAAATGTATTCAAGCCTATCAGGAACTAGGAAAATGCCTCCTGCAGTCTCCAGGGAAACCAACACAGAGTGACAGCTGTTTTGCTGAAAGTACTTACTAGAACATAGTGGTCAGTAAGAAGAATAAGAGATTGCAAAAAGCCAAATCTAAGAGAGAGGTTTTCTTCCATAGCAAATTTATGACCGCGGGTGCTAATTCTTCCTGCAGCATCCTAGATTGATATAAAACAAGAGAGCAATTAGATACCAGTAGTGAACAAAATATGTAATTGAAGTTGCTAATTATCATTGCAGCTTTCCTGGAAAGACTGAATTGATGCATGCATGTCTGGCATAATGCTGTATTAAATACATTTACCTACAAAAGATTACTTAGTGAGAATTTCATAGTTTCAAGTAAACTGACGATTGTAAGTTCATACTCTAAAAGTGCTACGTATGAAGTAGATCCTGGTCAAGATTCAGCACCTTGTGGAAGACAGTGACTACTTATTTGCCACCATCACCACTTGTTTTCTGAAAGCTCAGTTCTAGATAATAGATCATCTTAAAATATTTTGAAGCTTTGTTGTGCTTCTTTTCTGGCATATTTGATAGAAATTGATATTGATAAACAGTAACACTGCTACATTTGTTCAACAGTTTGATGTTTCTGCATGTGTAACACTGGCACCTTACCTTCCAGTACATAATAAATGGTTTATTTATAGTAAAGGATTCAGTATGTTTAATGTGATTACAGATGAGACAATATTTGGACAATCCTAGAAACTATATACAGCAATTGTAGTATTCATATTTTCTCCAGGTACCTAACTCAAGTTAATGCTTCATTCTCCTCGTTTATCCAAAACTATTGAGTCACTAGATGTAACAGTAATTTATGACTGGAGGGGAAAGGAAATTAATTTTTTTAAACCCCCATCCAGTTATCTGATAATGAGCCTGTATTTGCAAACAAACTACTGCTCTGCAGGCCTGTATAACCCTCTTCAAATGTTACTCAGTTTTGTGCATATGCTTTCATCATCATCACAAAAAAACAAAACAAAAAACGAAACCACTCATGAAATACAGCTCTCACAGGTAAAGCATCACAGAAATCAGTAACAAGCGAGGGGGTAGAACACTGGCCACACAGAAAGGCCATTAAAAAAAAAGCCAGTATAATTCTTGTCCTGTGAGAAATAATGCCTAGCTGGGTTCCAGCAAGCAGGACAAAGCTGGCTTTCCCGTTACTATTGTGCAAATGTGCAGAATGTTACAACAGTCTGATCGAGTTCTTTGAAGGCCACTTGAAAGTACAAAAATGAAACATAGTACCAAGAACAGAAGCATTAACTGAAAAACATTTTTTTCACCCAGTAATCTAAAATCAGTTAGGTCTGACATTCTGGGAAACAGAAACTGTGTTCAATGTCAGCCTGTAAGAGATCATGTAAGGAACTTCAATTATAATCAAAGACAGCATTCCAATCTTCCAGCTCTAGTTCCTTTGCCTTCTGAACTAACATGATGCTACTTCCTATTTTCTTTAAGCACGATTATTTTTCTTCCAGGACAACCTTAAAATTTGTTGCCTGTTACTCAAAATAATTTATTTTTGACCAATTACTTGCTCCTCTGTCATGTCCTATTATGTTTCTCATGAAAAATAATAATCCTTTCTTTTGTCCAGATGCTTTATGAATGTTTTAGTGCTCAGCAGTCAGCGTTTTTTTAATGTAATAAATCCTTTGGGTTTTGTAATCAGACAAATATGGAAGGAAGTCTGTTAGTCTGTCATCATGTATTTTGTCCCTAGTTATGTAGATACAGAAGGGTGATGGAGCAGACGTGACAACATGAAATTTCAGTACAAAGAATGCCAACATGTACTTTACCTGGACAGTCACATCTATGTGATGAAACCCTTCACTGTAGTTTTGTGGACTCCACCTCAGCACATAGAGAGGGCCAGACACCTGATATGCATTCCCCAAGTGAACTCCATCTATATAGACTTTGACAGAGATAATGGCAGAAGGAGAGAAGGCCAGAATTCTAAGGAGTAAATAAACAGCAAAATAAACAGATTTGTTACAGGACTTGCAGATTTATCATTATTTCCTGAAGAGAAGTCCCTAAAGATTACACTACCTTGTACTTAAGAGTTAGAAATTAAACCAGTGAAATATCTGTAGACTAATAGTAATGTGGTAGCTCTTTCCTACAGTTAAAACCCGAAGTTTTGTATGGCATTGTACAAAAGAATAGGAGAGAAAACTGATTTGTGGAACAGATGAAAAAGTGGCAGAGATCCTCATGTCTTGGCAGAAATAATCTTAGAACTCTTGCTGTCAGAACATTTGCTAATGCAAGTGGGATGCATCCTCCTGCACACATGCAAACACAGAATCAATACTTGTAGATATCTTCTCTCTATCTAAAGTCCTTTGTTGTTGGGGGTGGTTGTTTTTTCTTTTTCTTTTGTTGTTGACTTTCAGTCTTTGTAACTGAATTTATGAGAAATGGAGCGAAACACAAGACTGGTATTACAGATCTGAGACACCAATAAATGCAGTATCACTTGGCAGTGCTTATATTCAGAGAAATCTTAATAGTAATACTAATACAGACTCAATATATTGCACACAGAATTTCTTTCATTTCTGGTAACACAAAAGGCATTCCAGAGCATGTTTCAATCAAGTAAGGGAGTCTCATATAGTTACGGTGAACAATTCTACCTGTTCATATATTTAATACAATCATAAGAATGTTCACATAGGGTTCTCAATAGGAAACTGGAAAGTAGATAGACTTAGTAGGACACTGCTTCCTAATTGAAAAGTATGACAATCTTCTTTTGACTGGAATTCTGGGCATGCAATATACCCGTATATTTAATGCATATTGGTCTAACAGGAAATATAAGATGTTGGAAAAGGCACAGAAATTTTACATACAAATAAAAAAAAAAAAGAAAAGGTAGAAATAGAAAGACAGAGAGATTTAAAACATATGAAAATTGGCAGAGGCTGAAGATGTTTTTATAGATGCAGGTTGTATGGAAACACAAGAGGCTAAGTCTGAAGTGAATAGAGAAAACACTTAGAAAAATACACAGACAAAATCCTGACATCAGCAGAAGCAATGTGAACATGTGAGATTAATAACATGGATTACATGGTAACTGCATAAATAAAACGAATATGAATTACTACTATATGATCTCATTTTATCACAGATATGACACAAAGTGACCTTTCAGGAACAATATTACAGAGAAAACTGACTTCTGAGAACAGTGGACACATGCATCTAAAAAAAAAGCTTTTGTGTATATACATGTAAATATAGATGTACATTACAACCAAGACACCAGCCATTAAAATATAGTTAAATATTGTGAAATCTAGAGATGACAGGGTACCTGATATGAGTGGAATGAAGAATTTTCACTAGTGGTTCATGAGCAGAACTGCTGTAGAGGAAGGATTTGGGATTGGTGATGAGAACTACAGGCCATTCTTCAAAGTTAAGATCTACAAAGCTGAAGAGGTCATGATCAAATGCAAGGATCCGGTACCTGTAATGAAAGGAAAAAAAATTGTTGATACTAACTACTGCACACACAGCTGATATCCATGCTTCCCAAGTTCCTAAAGATAACGTGTTTGTTTTATTTTCCATTTATTCTCTTTTGTAGTTGATCTTGTATTAACCAACTCCACTGTATTAACTGTACAGCTGGTTACCTCTGATCAGGTTCATTGATTATAAATCACTGAAGCACCACTCAAAATTCCAAATGACAAGAATTATTGAATTTTGTAGATGAATCAGATAGACTAACGTTATGTTAAAGAATTCAAATATCATGTACATTACTACAGTGTCTGGGTAGGTACTCTAGTATGGACAAAGACCCAGCAGGCCCTCTTCTTGTATGCATGCATTTCTTGTATGCATTTCTTAGGATTACTGCAGAATAAAAGTTAGTATGCTACTATACATTCCACACAGCATTGGACACTTTCGATGTGCTGTTAAAGTAACATTTCTCAAGTAGACTTCTTTGTCTCTAAAATTCTAACAACTGGTGCAGAGCATGGGTATTTTGAAGTAGTGATGCTGAATTTTATTATAATACATTTTATTTGTCTACTCTGAAGTGTAAATGCATACTAAATGGATGTTTAGATGTCCTCTTTTTAATTTCTGAATATCAAGAATGAATTAAAAAATTACTTAATTTACTAGCACATTGTTGGTGTAGGGAAAGAAATCCCAGACCTACACAGAGATACATTTTTCAAAAGCATTAACAGTAATAACCAGTCAAGCAGATCTAATGCTTCTTTCAAACTCTCCAAACAACATGAAAAGGAGTCACAGTATAATCACATAGGCTCCATATAATAATTTGCTGACGTAGTGTTCCTTACCTCCTATTATCCATCCAGTCTCCCAGTTCAAGTTCCAGAGTACCACCACGGTGTTGACTGTGCAGAACTGGCATCAGCCCACCCAGTGTATGGAGATGTCCACATAAATAGGCTGTGGCAGAACTAAGACAAGAACATAAGAATTGTGATTATTTGGGTGGGAAGAAAATGGCACTGCAGAAAACCTGAAAAGTGACAGGCAAGTATTAGGAGAGTCAAGAAATGTACTTCAGACTGAAATCACACAGGTAAAAAAATCTTACTTCATTAATGTTCGTATTCCTGGGGCTGGGGAGATGATCACTGAGGTGGGAAAATGGCCAAACCAGATAGTATGATTGCTATGCAGACTTTCTGTTGCCATCACCGACAGCTCTTTCATTTGATTCTGAAACAGGCAGGTGTATGAAAGACAAACAAGCAACCAAACAAACATGTTTAGCATTCAGGCTATTTGGAAAGAATAGCAAACAGAAACCAGAAAGAAACTAATGAAGCATGCAATTCTTTTTTTTTTTATTTTCAGAGAATACTCAGTTGCTTTAGGGACCAGTGCATGGACAAACCGTATCACCAAATGTATCCCTAAAATCCAGTGTTGGAAACACAAAGTGGAAACAAGACACTCAGCACCTTCCTTGCAAATGAATGCAGGAAAAGTGCAATATAAAGAAAGAATTTGGTAAACAAGATTTCTATCCTTTCTACTGCTTATTTATATAGTCAAAGAGGACATGCTTGAGTTGATTTTACAAACATCCTTATCTTACAATTATCATCCCTATGATCTCTTGAGTTGCTAGATGGCCTTTAATAGGCACGTCAGACCAAAAAAACTGTGCACCCTTTGCTTCAGTCATTTAACTGGATGAACTATGATGCTGAATCTTGAAAATATTACTCAGCCATTGCTCTTAAAGTTAAGCAAAAGTAACACTATACACAGCAGGTAAATTTTCTCTTCTTTACATGTTTGATTTCCAATATCAAATCAACTGCTTACTGTCCAGAGAGACTCAAACATCTCAAAGTCTAACAGAGGAGGCAGAAAAACTAAAATCAGACAAGAACACAAATCCACTCTTTCACCGTTTTGCAGCTCATCCTTCAGGGTAACCCAGAGAGCAACCAATATATTTTTTTCCCTCCTGCCTGAAAATAAACTCTGAAGGGCATGAATAAATGAAACAGAAATAAAGGTATATTAAAAAAGAATAGATTCAGTATACCATTCTGGGTTAATTTAAAGGGCTTGTTAAGTGAGATTATATTTCCTTCACCTTTATGAATTTGGGCTTTAAGAATATTTTTACCTAAGCTATGCAATCAAATAACTGATACAAATCTATTTCATTTTTCAAATTCCTGGCAGAGGTTTAATTCTTAATAAATAGGGATCTACCTTTACCTTCAGTTTTGTGTAAAAATCTGCAAATGATTCTCTCTGGACTCCTGCTGCTGGGCAATTAGCAAGCAAATGCTTGACTTATGGCAGCCAAGGACAGGAGCTCTAGATTCAATGGCATTTCTTAGCTCCTCGAGAGTTTGTCTGCAAATCTACTGCACACACTTTGGTTTACAGTAAACAATGAGAACAGTACTTGGCAATCCTACATCAGCTTTCATCTAAGTACCACCAAGCACTTTACAAACCCTCAATTAAATGTCAAGCCTCCTTTAGACAAGATTAGAGGGAGGACATTTTACTTCTCATTGAGGCTGTTATCACAGGCAAAATATGACATCTGTTTACCAAAACACAGTAATTCTTTGCCAAGGCTTCTTTCAGAAGAGTATCTCAAGAACAATAGCATATCAACAGACTACAGGGAAAATTAAAGGGAAGTAAAATGTTATCTAAGATGATATGTGATTTAAACATCGGGATTAATGTTATTTTTTTCAAAAAAATACCCCATAATTTTTATGATCTCAGAAGACCAGACCTAACTTTCATAAATGACACATTTCTTTATAGCATTATCTTTCACATTATTCCATTGATAAGTGCAACTCTCTCATCAGTAATATCTATGAAAAAAAAAAAAAAAAGCAGCTAACAAACCAAAAAGGAGAGAAATTAGAAAGTTTGGGGCTTTGTGGCTTTGGTTTTTTGTGTTTTGTTTTTTTTTTTTTTCTTTAAACTTTGCAGCATATAAGGAAATTATCACTCAAGTCTAGCTAAATGCTAAGAAACTATCGACAGTGTCCTTAAAATGTCTAATTTGACATTTTTGTACTGGATTATTTCTTACGAGAGAAAACACAGATACTCTAATGTTAAGTGACACATTCATTTTTCTAAATAAATGTCCCACCTGCATAATAACTTAAAAACGTGAAGACTCTTTCAGATGAGCACAAATATTTCAGCTAACTCTTCTTTATAGAACAAACAAACCCCACAAACAAACCACTACAGAAGTAAAACAGCCAGCAAAATGGAATGCAAAACTTATTAAATACCATGTTTAAAATTCCAAAGAAATTAAAGGGTCTCTTAGGGCCTGGGGTGAGTGTGGCATCCACACAGATGAATGAATAGTTCCCAAAAGAGGTGGTGTGGATGTAATGGAAAGAGCCATCTTTATGCCAGGCGGAGTATTTCCTGCCAAAATAAAATGGCAATATTGCTGTTAGGAAAGCTTGCAGCAATGACACAGATGACCTGCATAATATAAGTCCAAGATTTCCTGCATTAGATCTATCTCCATCCTGTTACTGCAGTAAAGTCTCTTCTTGAAATCAATGGCACTGAAAAGTCTGTACTTGAGAGAAAACACATAACACATGTTAAGCCAAGCAGCAGGTGAGCATACAAACATACAAAAAAATGTCAGCCTAAATACATTTTCCATGAACAACATGGTACTTTTTAATGGATAAAGGATAGGGTGACAGCATAAACAATGCAAAACTAATAGGCAAGATGACAGAACAGCAGGATCTTACACCACTCTTAATAAAAGGAGATCTGCAAAGGAAAAAAAAGCCTTTATTGTTGGTATCTGAAAGAATTTTTCAAAAAGCTTTTTTTTTCCTTTTTTACCTTGAAATATCAAAGAAATCAAGTCCTGTAACTAAAATGATCATGAATAAATCTGAGATTAACTAAAAGTTATTTGGTTTAATTGGGAAGAATGTTTTTTGTTTTCTTTTGGGGTTTTGGGTTGGTTTTTTTTGTGTGTGGTTACTTTTTTTAATTTAAACTCCCTGCATGATATATGGAAGCTAAAACATCCCTGAGTTCAGATGAGTATAGTTTGAACTCAACCACCCAGAAAGCAGTTCATATCACTATTGCTCCACCAATCAGAATCAACAATAAAATTGCCAGAAAGGTTGACCTGAAGAGAATAAAAGCCAATATATAAAAAACAAGTTCCAGATACAAATCAATACTTCCAATGCCATAAAGACCCTTTCACAATGTTTATTTTTTGAAGCTAATGTTACCTTTATGAATATCATGAACTTCAATAAGAAAATTGGCAGCTCAGTACGATAATCCTAAAATTTCTGCCTTTAGTCCCACTTAGCGTATCTGTAACAGTTGAATCATCCTCTGCTCATGCTATGGACATAAAACAGGAACCCATGTTTTTGTGTAAAAATATTGTTGTATTTCAATACAACTGCTGCCTTCTTTCATTTTAATACATAATGAACACCAGAATGTGGTGTTGAATAAGTGTTTTTCCCTAGCCTCTGTTTTTATATCAGCAAGCTGCAGTGCTCTAAGGGGTACAGCAATGAATGAATTATTCGTTCAGGAATCACATAAAGGAAAACAGACAGCATCTTACTGTCACTCATACAAAAAACTCCCCCAAACAAAAAACAACCCAAAACAAACAAAAAACAACCCCATAAAAACAACAAAACAAAACAAACAGAAACCAAACACAACCAAAAACATTGCCCTTTTGACTGTTTAACTTCCCAGGGGCAGAAGAAAAGGCTTAATTTCACTTTGCCATCTCCTTTCTTCCTAGAGTGTAGCACATCTACTAAAAATTTTCTTAAACTTTATACTTTATTAATTCATCATTTCAATAAAATTGTCCCTATAAAGACAGTTCTGCCTTTAGCGATGCTTAATGGCTTTTGAGGACTCTTTATGCCTTTCTTCTGCCTTAGAAAGTATGACAAATCTCATTAAAGTGTCTTTATTTTGCTATGATGACAGGCTATAATAAAGCAAAAACCATTATGAGAACACATTTGTTTAGCAAGACACTGTCAATTAATAAGCAAAGTCTTTTTCACCTGACGCAGAACTTCACTCAGAAACTATTAGGTTGGCTAAAATTCTTTAAATGTTCACCCTAATCCTTTCCAATCCCTTTTGCTATCAGTGCATCTTCATTGTGGACTACAGGCAGGTGATCCATCCATCTTTCCAAATAGTAAGCTTGTCCAGGCCAAACAACAATTCAGGGATGATCGGGCAAATTCACTAATGCTACATCTTCCCACGCGTGTCACCAGGACCTCTGGTAGCACCATTAAACTAGAGTGGAAGATTGATACTAGACTGTCATGTATCCACATCTGTGGCAAAAGGTACAGGGAGGTGCACTGCACTAGCACATCCAAAAGCCTTGTTAGCACCATGCATTCATCCCTCCATCACAAATCCACATGTGAATTGCACATCTTCCTGCAAATGCAGCTGCTGTAGGATCTATCCCACAGAATTTATGGGAAAATGTATCTGCTCCTGCTGGGCCATAGAGAACTGAAGCAAACTGAACCATCAGATGTTTAATCTGTGTTCCTATTGCAAAGTGGATGGCTTAAGAGCCTGAATTAAAATAGAACTTAGATTTCCAAGTCCTCCTCGAGTTCCAAAGAGTCAAAGCTGAAAGCACCACCAAAATTATGAGACAAGATTTTGTGTTCAGATGTGAAGGGCAGAAGAAACTGAGAAATTAAACACGAGTTACAGCTGAGGCTACCATCGCAATGTACAAGCAAAAGAGCCAGCTGAAGAGGGGGAAGTTTCCTCACCTATCTTCACATTTAAATCTCAAGTGTGTTCCTCAAGAACATTTGTCCAATCATCATTATCTGCTTTTTTTTTTCTTTACCTTGAGTTTTCTAAAATGACTAAGATGTGAAGAAATGGCTCAGATAAAATTCAGGTCTATATGACATGAAGAGCACTTTTGGACATGCAGAAAGAACATAAAAAAGTGACATTTTCTCTTGCTTTCTTTTTCTTTTTTCATCTCCTTTAAGGAGGACAAGCATTCTTTGGGAACACTGGTTTTACAGAAATAGGTCACACACTGTTCTGAGGAAACTAAACAACTAATGGACAGATGATTTCCAAGATGCAGGCAGATTTACACTATACTCAATTACAAAGCAGAGAGGAATAAGAGATAAGAAGTCTCTGCAAAGAATTCTGTATTTTCACAACCTATCCTGCTCTATTAATTGGCACTGGAAAAGAGAGGGGGAATAGCAAATATGATCCCAGACTACAGGAAAGTCAGTGAAAAGGCATGTATGTGATAGCTGAAAACAGAATATTTATTATTGAGTTTGACCTTAAATATAATGGCATCCATATGGTAAATAAAAGTACCTGTAATAATTCTGAGCACTATCCAGGTGTGGAATGTTGAATGAATCTGTAAAGGAGAGAAAAAGGAAATGAAGAAACCCTCATATCAAATTGATTGTTGACCTTTGTATTTTATTTCCTAACGTTGAGATAAAGCTGTCTCAGCAGGCACTGAAGAGCTATTTTTTTTAAAGCCCATATTTGACAAATAGACTGTCTAACTGTGCAGAGAAGACATTATATACTTGATGCAGTTGACCTAAAAGTGGGAATAGTTTTCTCATTTAAGTTTCAATTCAAACATAAAATTGTGGGAACGTAAATTGTAATTTAGTGGCTAAAACCTAACCATGTGTTTCCACTTTGGCCATAAATCTTTTCAGAAGTTTTTCGGATTGAGGGCATTCTCTGTAATTAAGACCTAACTCATTCAAGGAAAATAAAGTAGTGACAGCATCAGACAATAGCATGTGTAAAACAGACAGCAGCTTGGGGAGGTTTGGGGTCCAAGCCTCCATTAAGGCTGATAACAGAAACCTGATAGGGAAATGGGTGTAAAATGTCATACACAGACTGTATATTATAAAGTATACACTTTTTTTTTTTTTGCCAGTGCTAGGCTTCCTAGTTTTGCCCTTCCTGTAATAGCCAGATTATATAGCCTACAAGGTTTTTAACTTGTGTTTGAATGCTTAGAATGTAGCAACAACTCATGATGTGTACAAATTTCCATGAGTTCTTTCTATAAAAAGAAAACAAATTTCATTTACTTGCTGAATATGCACTACTTTTTAACTTACCTGTGGGGGGAAGCCTGTGAAATTTAAATTGAAACAATTTCTTCAGTAGGGTAAGGTTACAGTTTGCCCTTCCATTAAATGACACAGTATATAAAGTAATGACCCGGAAACTAATGTCTGGAGGTATCTTCTACCACTTGCCAGGCAAAAGCAACAAAAGAAGTCTCTTACTTCCCTGGTACTAAAACTCCAGTAATCGCCTGTAAACAAAGTGTGCCCTCAGTAGAGCAGACGTGGATGGCAAGCCCTTCTATTGACTCATAGCCACCACTAACATGCTAGTAAGTACTAACACTTTACCACTATATTCTAACTTGCCTACACCAGCTCTGTAATCAGAGGAAAGGAAGAGATGTTTTATTTCCTTCTTACCGTGATTCCCTTTGATGTCTATCCACTTGGTTTTTTCCATGACCTTTGATCTCTTCAGGATTGACCAGTAAGTTTTCCATTCTGCTTCCACCTGCTCAGATCCCAGTTTATCTCTTGTTTTAGCATCTGTCAGGTCACCTGAAAGCATACAAAGGTGAGATATGACTAGAAGCCTACACAGTTCACACAAATACTGTGACTAGGCAAGCACGCAATCCAGGCCCCCTAATCTAAGTGGCTGCAGGCTCCTCTGTGCAATCGGGATGTTCCTGTCATCCGGTCCAAGAAGTTGCTGTAACTTAAGTGCCTTCCAATGCACATGCAGCAGCCTGTGTTCAAACATCTATCAAGCACATCACTGCAGCACATTTACCAACACCATGCCAAAGTAAAGAAAATAGTTATGCATTTATTATGCCTGAAGGTTCTAGTCACAGAAGCTTTAACTTCACACCTTCTGTATCCCTCAAGCTCAAATTAAAGGTCAAACCACTCCCATTTCTGTTCATATAGTACAGCCTCCTGGCATTGCTAGTTAAAAGATTAATGGTAACTATTTCTGAACTCTTAACTTAAAAAGCAAGCAGCAGATAAGCAACTCTCTGTAGAAACAAAAGTTGAGGTCTAGTATTAAGATTCTAAAGCCTTGCATATAGTAATGGCTCAAAGCTTTTTCATTTGCTTGCCAAAACAATTTAAATAGCAATAGCAAGCTATTGAATGAAATGGCAAGACTTATTTCACCTGTCTTGGTATGATACGTTCAAATGGAAAGGAGCGATGAAATCTTATGTTAATTCACAGATTATTTTATTGCAAATGAGCAGGGATTACTCTGAGACAGGAACTGGCTCTTAATGGCTAATCAGAGACATTGCTCACTTCTGTAATTTCAAATACAAAGAATGACAGAGAATCACAACCAGGTGACAAGAAGGAAGGTAGCTGCTAGCAAGGACTAAGGTGTAGCAACAAATATTGGGAAACAAGAGTCATATTGCATAATTATGTTTTTGTTACATATAATACACACAGAACTCACCGTGAAACTCAAGACATTGGACAAAATCTAATTCTCTTGAGTTTCTAAGTTATTCTCTTCTGTTTCTAGCAGCCTATCTTCAGCTGCAATTCCATTTCCATTGCTTAAGATACGATATGGCTTTAAAGTTCTCTATTGAGATGCTAGAATTTTGCTTATTTGCTTTTCCTTTGACAGCACATTCAACAGGAAACTCACACTTTTGAATTGCTCACCTGTTGCTAGAACAAGTGCTGGCTGAATTATATCAATTGTTTCAGAACAGAATTTTTCTAAGTCAGGAGCTCGTTTGGGATCCCGAAATCTACTGATATGAATATCTGATACCTGCAAAAGAGAAAAATGACACACTGTCCCAAGCAGAGGGTTATTGCTGCCCAGCTTGTTCTGCAAAGCCAAGTACATGCAACATAAGAGTGGTCATAGCGATTCATATCAGTATAAGGGATACTGGCAGAAACAGAAGTGGATGACCAGGGGAGAAAAAAGCAGAACAAGCATATGATATTGCATCTCTAATCCCTAACATCACATGTATATCAAGAAAATTTCCTTAAATCCAAGGACATACAACAACATGGGGAAATACTTAGCTATCTACAGTAAGTTTTGATGGCTCTAAGTGGCCTGTTGACTTCTAAATTCTGTGAGCTTCTGGTATAATACAGTGGTCTTGTTGCAGCAGAGAATACTAAGCATTTCTGAAAAGCAAGAATAGGTTAAAGTTACCTATTACTAGAAGCATACTGACAACTAATTTAGTACCTTGTGTGACATTTCCATTAGCTGGGTGGAAGGTTTTCTAACATTCTCCTCATGCATTTAATGGAGCTGATGAGTATGCTTAGGTCCCATTCCACGGGCCTTCATGAAAGCAAAGATTGCCCAATAAATGATGATATCACTTGTACATAACTATAAAAGATGCTGATCATATCTAAATGAAACAGTCAAAGCCCTCACATCAGAAGAGTCGTATGGGGCAGGATGGGGAGAATAAGAAAAGTAAGATTATTATTATTTTTTTTTTCTACATTGTGGCTTTTCTGGTCTGTCCAAAACAAATCTAGAGTGAATCCTTTCAATTCCATTTTCCATTCCACTTCAGTCAACCAATTAATAAGCTATCCTGCTCAGTTTAGACAAATGGTATTTGACGCTTAAAAAATGATGAACACATGCTTATGGCCATCTGATGATACCACTAACTGAGAAAGAAAAACATTAGTTTTTACATTCAGTTTAATACACTGGGTCACTGGGTAAAGCTTTTTCTGGACGTTGCCTGACATTGCCTGAATACAGTTTTTTAATTTAGCCATATCCTTAACTTCATTTTTATTGATATAGTCAAGTTGTTATGAATTAAGGAGTACAGTAAAACTACCTTAATAAGCCTGATTTTCTACAGAGATCTTCCCACATTTTTCCTCTACTACAATACTAGTTTAAGATTTACAAAACACTTTTCTTGTAAGTTCTAAGAGTTACAGTGTCCTGAGACTTCTGAGAGCTGCAGCTAAGTTCCTGTTATCACTAAAAGCCACGAAATATGAAAATCTTGGGAGTGGAGCTTATTTTTTGTTTGCTTGTTTTTGTTTTAAATTAACTTCAAAAGATGTCCCAATAAAAAGGAAGTCAGTGGACAATGGGAAAAACTTGTAATGCTCTTATTTAGTTTCCAAAAATGTAGGTAAAAGCCCACTTCCTGCATTTCTTTTCTCTTTTCCCTCCCTCTGACTCATGTGGAAATTTAGCCTCTCTCACTGCATCATAGGCACTAACTTTCATCAAAATGTGTTGGAAGAGACTTAGGAATGAGAAGAAATCCCCATCCACTTTCCTTATTCAGAGAGGATGTGGCTCAGAAAAGGCAGGCATTAACAAGGGAGCATTACAAGGCATATAGCAACAGTAAAATGCAGCCAGCTGGCAGAAAGAGAAAAATCAGCTGTAAGCTTGTAGAATATTGAACTAGAGAGCCTATTAGGCACTGGGTAAGAAAGGCAGGTCTGCTATAAGAAAGATGAAAGAGCCATTAATACAAGAATAAAGTACAAGGATTGCAATTTAGTTCAGTTTAAGGAGAGACAGTCCTGTGGATGGGAGGAAAAACAAAGCAGGAATTGCCGGGGGAGGAACCCATCATCTTGAGATTTGTCCAGTGACCTAGGCTAGACCTATGGAGTCACCAGGGAGCCTGAAGCCTGTTTCCCACAACATCATCAGGCACAATGCTGGATTTAGTGCTTAATTAATTTCCAAGTCAGGTCAATGATAAAGCAACTGTTAAAGGGCATGTCTGAAAGAGAACATAACCACTTGAAAGTAAAGCCAAGTCTAAAATTAGGTGTGCCCTGACCTGTCCTTGGGAGAACTCCATTTGAAGTAACACAACCAGAGAGAACATGGCAATAGAGGTATGGAGGTGCATACACTGCTTATCAGCATAGCTCTACAGCTGCTATATGCTGCTGTAGTTGACTCTCTTCAAGATAGCAACTCAAGATAGGGGCTTTATCTACATTAATTCAAGCATATCTTCAAATCTGTTCTGCAGTACAGATAAGCTTTAAGTCACCCAAGGAAAAATCACTGAAAAAAATTACTTTGAAAATACGTAGCAATCAGAGAGAACACAAAGACTAATGTCAGCTTGTGCACACAGAGTACTGCCTGCAGCTAATACATTGATCCAAAGCATCCTTGAGTTTGATCATAAATGCAAAATAGTAAAAGCAGCCTATTTGTTAGAAGGAACTGCAGAGCAACCCCAGTGACATCTCAGCCATTGATTACCCGCAAACCTGTGAACAGCTTGAGGTTAGTTATACGCTAAATGCTTCATGAATGCTCTGGGGCCAAGGGTCAGAAAAGAGACCACAGAAGCATCTAGATGTGACAGTTTCTTCCCAGGACTATGCCACTTGGATCTTATGATCAGCCTGGAAACAAAGCTCTGTATATTTAACCTAATAGACATCACTCTTGCACTGGCCCAGCACCTTCTATAAAAATCCATGGAACTATTTTCATGGCCACGTAACTTTTGGAAGGGCAAAGGACAGGCAGAGCTGCATTTCTCACTGGGGTATTAGATAATACCGTACAGGGTGCTGATGCACTATATAGGCTAGTGTAATTATTAGCTGAGTTTTAGTTACCAGTTCCTACCCCTCACACCTTATTTTTGGGGTAGTCGAGTGAGCTGGCCAAACACCTGCAACTTCGGATTGACTCGAGCCTCTGGGACTGCAAAGGGGGACAGCCAAGGGGCACAACTACCCGAGGCAGGCGCCGAAGCACCGCCCCCCCCGCAGAGTGCAGCAGCCCCTCGCTCGGTGGCCTCGCACCGCCACCTCCGCCGCTACGGAGCCCCGAGAAGCGGGCGGCGGCCGTTCCCCAGCGCGGCGCCAACCGCCGCCGCTCGCACCGGCCTGTTGCTCGTCCCCGAGCCCTCCCCGAGCGCCGCTCACCTGCACAGCCCACAGCAGGTTGGCGGCCTCCGCGCCGGGGGCAGGCTGAGGGGCCCGCAGCCGCTGACCCACCGGCGGCGCCGCCCCCGAAGGTGCGTACCAATCCAGCAGCAGCGCCACGGCGGCCGCGGTCAGCAGCCCCGCAGCCAGCTTCAGCATCCCGCGCCGCGCCGCCACCATGCGCCGGCCCCGGGCGGCAGCGCCGGCTGCAGCACTTCCGCGTCACGGCCTACCGCTCGGCCGCGGCTGGCCCGAAGGCCCGGTGCCAGCGGGAGCGGGGTGGGGAGCGCTCCCCGTCTGCGGGCGCTGTTATCTGGCCGAGCTGCGGGATCCGCCCGCAGCTCCGCGGCCGCCCTCGCCCAGGCCGGGCAGCTCTGAGCGGCTCTAGGCCGCCCCCGTGCCCCGGGTCCCTAGCGTGCAGGCTGCCCCGCAGGCTGCCCGGGGACTGGAAGTGCCCGAAAGGCTAAAACCGAACAAACCGGCGCGGTATTTGAAACGTGCGGGCTGCCCTGGTCCTTAGGCCATTTTGGTGATTGAGGAGTAGTACCGTAAGGAGGCCTCGGGCCAGTTCTCCGGTCAAGAACAATGGGGACAAAAAAGGATGTAAGGAGTGGTCAGTGTCTCGTCCCACTTCCTTGCATGTACAGCATGTAAACACCTTTTTGTTTTCTTTCTTTCTTTCTCATTTTCCTTTCAGTATTTATCATAAATCGAAGTAATTGAGTTTGTTGGTTTTTTTGGTTTTTTTTTTTTCTCTTAACATACATAAAAAGTCTTTTTATGCTGTTTGGAATATACTTTTTAAATATGCACCACTTTAAAGCATACTATAACAATTGTACACTTTCAAAACTGGCATGTTATTCTTTGTTATCAATTCTCTGCTTTCCTAACTGCTGCCTGCAGTTGCTGTTGAGGTTTTCTTACTTACCATCTTAAGCATGAGGTTAGCTGAAAAAGTTTCTGTCACTTTACATCCCTGTTTGCTTTGATATTTAAAGTAGTATTCTCGAACAACTTTTCGGACTTGGAAGGTTTTAATCCAACATTGCTTAATTTTTATTATCTTGACTCTTCTCATATAATTTATCATAGGACAAAGAGAGATTTAATTTTTAGCATTGATCGAGAAAACCATTTTTCAGATCTTTTAAGTTTTATTAATATATCACACCCTTTTTCAGATGTTCTTGATAATTTGGCTACTCTTTTGTGGGACTATTGTGGTTTAACAGCTAAACAGCACACAGTGGTTTGCTCATTGGCCTACCCCCCAGGTAGCATGGGGGAAGAGAACTGGGGAAAAAAGGTAGAACTTGAGGATTGAGATAAATACAGTTTAATAGGACAGAAAAAGATAGGAAATAAAAACGATAACAGAATATACAAAACAACTGATACACAATGCAATTGCTTACCATCCACTGACCAATGTCCCGCCTCTCCCCAAGCAGCAGCTGCCCCAGACAGCTTACTCCCTGTTTTTTATACTGAGCATGACATCATATGGTGCGGGATGTCCCTTTAGTGAGCTGGGGTCAGCTGTCTTGGCACAACCCTCTCCCAACTTCTTGTGCACCCTCATCCTGCTCACTGGTGGAGTGGTGTGAGGAGCAGCAAAGGCCTTGACTCCGTGCAAGCACTGCTCAGCAGTGACGGAAACATCCCTGTTTTATCAATATTATTTTCATCCTAAATCCAAAATACAGCACTATGCCAGCTACTAGGAAGAAAAGTAACTATACCCCTGCCAAAACCAGGACAGGGACTTAATGCATGTTTACTTTGTTTTTCTCAGTTGCCTTCTATCTTGCTTGTCTGCTTCCTTCTTCACCACAAACAACACCCCAAACAACTGCTTTTAAATTGACAGTTAGCAATCAGTAACCCCAGTAATGGTGAGTTCTTGAAAACTAGGGTTTGCTTGATTTCTTTCTGGAGCTCTACCATTTTGTTTTAGCTCTAGCATGGAAAAGCTTCAGCTTTCAGGAGGAAATACTTATGCGTTATAATGGAAAAAGATTTAATAGAATAACAATAAAAAAAGATTGAACAATAACATGAATATCATAAAATACATACAGCAATACTTAGTGCACTAGAGTGTATGCTCCCGGCAATGAATGCCAGAGGCCAGACACTGCATGCACAGCGAGTGCAGTAAACCGTGGAGATCACAGCAGGTGTAGGGAAGTTAGGAAGATCAGTCAACGGGAGCAAGAACAAGACCCCTCATAGATGGTGGCCATCAAAGAATGAAGGGCCATCCCCAGCAACTTCCTGCTTATATATGGAGTGTGACGTTCATGGTATAGAATACTTCATTGATCAGCTGGGATGTCAGTCTAAGGTGCTGTCTTGTTATGTTCCCTTCCAGAGGCTATCCTGCACCTGCAGCTGGACAGCAGAAAAGTCCTTCATGCCCTTAGCAACAGCTAAGATATTGGTGACTTCTTAAATTCTTTTCATACCAAATCCCAAACACTAGAGAGCTACTGGAAGAAAAACATTAACTCTGTCCCACCATGCTCTCTCATTATTCTTGTTGAAGGTTTTGATTGCAGGGTGACAATAAAACTATGGCAGATGTACTGTCAACCTCCTCTCCTCCCTGCCTACCCTCCTTAGCCCCTCCCTCTCCCCCCCTTCCCACTAAGGACAGGTGATCAAGAGGGAAAGAAGGACAGAGAGAAGAGAGTTGGAAAAATTAAAAATGTTTTATTAATGCTACTAATAAGAATAGAGAAAATAATACAAAATATACAAAACCAATCTTGAAAGTCCCAGCAACTGCAGAGCCGGCACCCGGAGTCCTGGATTGGACTCTGCAGCCAACCGGAGCTGGATTCAGTCTGTCAGTAGGTGTCAGTTTGCAGAGACGACTAGCAAGGTCCTCTCCTAATGTCGGCCATAAGGAAAAGAGACAAGATCCTCGTGATCTCCCACTTTTATATGAAGTATTCACGTGAATGGGATGTTATATTCCGTTGGTCAGTTTCTTGGTCACCTGTTTCTCGTTGCCCCTCTCACAAGAGGTGCATCCATACTTATAAATAACTTCGCATTCCATTGCTATGTTTACCAAAACATGTATCCGGTTTTCCAGGAAAATGCAGCTAATAGGAAAGCTTTAGCTGACAGGCAAATTCACTAAAAGAGAAACTTGTTTTTAACAAAACCAGGACAATTTTCAAACTAAATCCAAAACAAAAGACTGTCCTAGCTAAGAAGAAAATACTCTAACTGCATGGAAGATTACCTCAATTTCAGCAAACTCAGCACAGGCTCAGTGGCAAAATTGACTTTGTCTTTTTTTGCGTATGGTGCCTAAAGCTGTCTCAGTGACAATATCTACACAGTGATTTTAAGTGACAGATTTTGATGAGGCAAATAAGTCTGGAGTGACTTTTGAAAATGAAGATGAGTGGTAGCTATAATACTACAGAAGTGCTACAGTCAGATGTGTGGAAGACACAAGAGGCAAACTTCAAGAGTACTGGTGGCAAGGCACAGTGAGAAAAATCTATTGAGTATACTTGAAAAGGTCACCTGAAAAGATTATCCCATCCATACTGATAACTGAGGTACATGGAAGAGCTGCTTGCAGGCTTGACACAGCAGGACAATGGAAGGAGGTAGTTGTCTTCAAAAGAGAGATATTAGTAATTGAATATGTGGTCTGTATGTATTTGTGCAAGGTCCAAAGTGAAGGCTATTTGCCTCATTCCCCAGACCTAGAAAGGTACAAACACAGGGAATTGCGTAACTGTACTGTTTTGCAATGACCTGGAAAATTTCCAGCAGTACCTAGGCCAGGTCACATATCAGCCAATTTCCTAAATGCTCTCATCTGCTGGAGTAGTAAACACAGAGTACCCAAAACAGTTGTAACATGCTGTAGCAAGGAGGTCTGGAGAAAAAATATTGACCATGGAGAGGCACGTGCTCAAAGGTACTGCTGCTTCCTATGATTGTACAAAGTTCATAAAAATTTGCCTTTACTTAGCCCAAATGGAAGACATATACGTAGTATGAATCTGCATCAGTGCAAGCGAAAATCACCTAAGCTATTATCTTGCTATTCATGCAGGGCCCTCAGTGAACACCCACTCCGTGCAGTCTAACTGCCTACAGAGCAACTTCATCCATATAACTGCAGGCAGGATCAACACAAGCTTCGCTCGCCAACAGTCCTGACAGATCCTGGGGAAGTGCTTTGCTCTCCAACCCCTCACAGCGCTCCTGAGCGGGCGGGCTGGGCCAAGGCGACCGCGTTCGCTTCGCCTCGCCGCACCTCTCGGCCTTCGACTGCCGGACGTCCCCCTCTCTCACCCAGCAGCCTCCCCCGCCTTGCCGCCCCCGACACGGGACGCACGGCCGGCTGCACCACCGACCTCTCCCCAGCCGCCCCTCAGCCCGGATCGCCTCGTCCCCACGGCGCATGCGCGCAGGGCGGCTGCGCTGCGCTGCACTGGGGGCGGGCTGTGGGCGCGACGCAGCGCAGCGGACGGTGACGGCGGAGTCTCCTTCCGGGCGGTGGCGGCGTCGCCGGCCGCGTCCCTGGCTCTCAAGATGGCGGACGGCGGCACTGAAGGACCCGGAGCAGGAGCAGCAGGCGGCTGGGTCCCTGTGCAGTCCCAGGAGCGAGCCATGGTGAGGCTGCAGCCCGGTGCCGCGGCGCGGTTCCCCCTGCCCCCGCTCGGGGGCAGCCTGTGCCCTGCCCGCCCTGCGACCCCGCGGCTCGGTTGAGCTTTGCCGGCCGCGGAGGGGGCCCGCGCCCCCAGCCCGAGGGGCGGCGCTGCGGAGGCCGCGTTCTCCGTGGCGGGGCTGCCGCGCGGTGCGGTCGAGGGGCGGTGGGATGCGCCATTGTGCGCCTGCGGCTGCCGGCGGCACCTGCCGCGGTGCGACCGCGCAACGGCCGCGGGCTTTGGGCCGGCACGGGGCGCGCGGGGAGGGTAGCGGCCGGCACGCGGCCTCTCGGTGCCCCCGGCGGGGCGGGGCGGGGCAACCCCGGCTTGTCCGGCACAGCCCCGGGCCCGGTCCCGGTCCCGCCAGCTGCGGCCCGGGGGAGCCAGCCCTGCCCTGGGCCCAGCGAGCGGCTGTCAGGGTAGCGGTTCCTCGCCAGCTCCCCGCAGCATCCCCCGCCCCCGTTCCCTGTCTTTATTTGACTTGTACGTAATTAAATGAGATCAAACTTCAGAAACCTTCCAAGACTGTCCAGCGTCCTTAAAACACTGTAAGGTGTATGCACATCTTTTATCCTCGTTCTGACTTCACCTTTTTAAAATAAAGGCAACTTTACTGTGGAACAAAAAAGGCTGAATAACTGATTATTGTTCTGAAGAGTGTGAATAAAGCAACAAATAGTGAAGTTTAGAAGTGACTTAATGGTGGCAGTTGTTTATTTGCTGAACAGAATTATCCTTTTTTTCTCCTGTGAATTAATTGAATCACCTATTGATTTAATATTTCCTTACTCAACACGACTTGATGTTGAATCAGTCTAGTGGTAGTAGGTAAGGGCCTTCTGTGCTTTCCCTCACCACCTTGGGATGCGAATACTATGTTGCAAACAGTTTTGCTAGAGGAGTTTAAAACCCGGAGGCTGTCAGTTTAAGAAAAGGGGGACTGAATGTGGGTCAGAAACCTTACATTTTGTGTTACATTTTCCTGTAACAACCTGAATACATAGTATGGTTTTGAAACACTTGACTGTGGATGTTTAAAGTTGGGCACTGGCAAGCCTGCAGAATAGCTACTTTTTACATGATGCTACACACCGTAAATGAAATTTGGAAGATAAATAGGGAGATGTTTGCTCATGGAACTTCTCTTGCAGGTGGCAGTGCTAAGCCAACAATCATTATTTGTTGTACCTTTCCTCTCAGAATTGTAAGAGTATCTGCAAATCATGAGGATGCAGTCTATGACTGCAGAGCCTTTACTAAAGTGAAGTGTGTTTCTGTGGCCATAACAGGCCTATGTGTGTTTTATTTCTAAATTAGAAACAATTTTATTTTAAACTAGTAAAATGTAATTTGATTGCATAAGAGTGTCAAAAAATGCAACCTGAGTCAGGCAACTTCTTAAGCTTGTGAGACATGTATAGAATCAGAGAGGTGCTGAGGATGATAGTTGCAATCAGCAGCAAAGCAATGCAATCAACCTTTCACTATTTGGGGACATAAGAGGTTGGGTCAGGCCAGGCAATGTGTAAAACTGATAATAATGATATTGGGAAAAACATAAGGAAAGGTGCTGAAGAGCTCCTCAGTTGCTCAAAGTCAGTGTTGGTCCACAAAGTTGTCTTAATTTTTATGTGATTTCAGCCAATTGAGAGTCTCTGTGCCAGAATTACCATTATTCCAACAGAGGTGTGTGGCTACCCAGGCTGTGTTGTCTGTTGTATATCCAAGCAAACTGCAGGAATTTTGACAGGGAGGAGATGGGGTGAGGGTGTTATGTTAAGGGTTGGGTTTATCTTAGGTTTATATTAGTTTGGGTCTGACAGCATTCATGAAGTTAGATTGCAAACCTGGCTATACTAATGCCAGAGACAACCGTGATCTGGAGGCAGTAAACCAAATTTACTGGTGTACTAGAGATGATACTAGTTAGGTGGATCTAATGCATCTGGACTGACTTGTGTTTTCACTGCACAGCTGGTCTGAACATCTTTTCACTGTGGTACTAGAATCAGGAAGGTGAGGGAGAAACAACTGGCTGAATGAAACAAGCTTTGGCCTTACTGCGCTTGTCAGATCTATCTCAGCATCAGCCCAGTCAGACTGATTCTTGCTCTCCTTTTTCACCTCTTGCTTTGGGTGCTGCTGGTTGCAGTGCAGCATCACATCTGGCTGCATGACTAGTAAACCTTCTCAGAGCACTGGGTGCATGATGCAGGATTACCTGAACGGTTCTGCAGGAGCCAGCCTGATTCTGGAATGTAGGGTGAGGTGATGACTCAGGTAATAAACTCTTCTGCATCCAGCCCAACTTGGTGATTTCTTCTGTGTACTTAACTCCATCTTTTTGGGTTGCATGGCTGTAGTTGGAAATACCTGAGTTGGAGTCTCACTGCATTAGTTGAAGTCAGGTCCCATCTCTGCCCTCTGCTTCTCTATAGTGGCTGTAGTGCTTCCTGAGCTGAGCTGCCCTGAAAACTAGAGGACTGAATTTGGGCTACGCTGACACTGACCTAGTAGTAAAACCTGTCTACCCAACTTAAGCTTGCTTTCTTTTCTTTCCCAACAGCATCTGCGGTTTGCTTGGCTGACTGGTGCAGCCCACCACTTGGCTTGTCTGGCAGTTGGCTAGCAGGCATTGCCTGTGGCCTAAGAAAAGCCTGTTTTGCAGGCTGGATCCAGCTCTTTGGTTGTTTGTCCATCTGTATTCTAAACAACTTCCAGTTTGACTCCTGCCTGCTTTGGTGGCTGCTATCTGGAATGTATGAGCAGGGTTAAGATATTAAAATATTTCAAATATTTTAATTTATACAAAATATTGAAATTTTGATGTGTACCTTTTCGGTAATATTTGTGAAGAAAAGTTGTTGGTTTTTTTTTTTTTCAGAAGTCTTATCTTTTGTGATCAGGCAATACTCCTATACAAAAGTATAGATGTGAGTGGGGTAGTCATGTACAAGATGAGACAAGTTTTATTATGATATTTCCTTTAAAGGCAGGAAAATAACTTGATTTTGAATTTTAATCTCAGAAAGCAAAACATGATACATGCATTTGTGCATTCTAAAGTTTTTCAGATCTTGTTTTGTGTCATTCAATACTATTATATAGTGGAGAAAATGCATATGAGCAGCCTTGCTTCTGTAGCTGTGTTGTAACCAAGTAGAGGTGATATTCATATTCATCTGCAGATCTTGAGATAAATGAAATCTCAGTTTGGAGTTGCAGTGACTTCTTCCAGTTTTAAATCTAACCTCTACTAAACTGAATTAACATTCTTAGACCAGGTGACATATCCATATAATTTTACATCAGTTTACATTAAGCTAAATTAATTTAAAAAATCATCTTTAGATAAACAAATATATCGTTTTGTGTAAATAAGCTCTGAATTGCATGTAGCCAAAGCCACTGTTTTTAGAACAGGGCAGTGTATTTGCAAAACAGCATATACTGTACACTTGTATCAGTGTCCAACAAGTAGAGTCCATGAAGTTGCAACAGGTAACTGGAGGTTTGCCAAGATCCTGCTTGAATCGTTATATATTTAGCACTCTATTGACGTGCTTTTATTTCGTTATGGCATTGAGTAGTGCTGTGTTTTTTCTTCCTTGTCTGCTTTCATGTTTACTCGTACTTCTTGGTAATTTTTGTGGGTTTTGTTAGTGCAGGGGTGAACTGTTATTATGATGGTAGCTGTCATCTTTGTTCAAGTCCATGTAAAGTGCATAAATTATGGTTTCTGTAATTCTGCTGTAGTGCCGTTAAAGTGCTGTGAGAGGTGTGTGGTTCCAGGAGAACGTAGCTGCAAGTGGATGTTCCTGATAGCATGCAACTGTTCCAGTGGCTTCCAGATCCCAGAGCGGTAGAGAAGCTAAGGATAAAAAAAGTTTGTTTTGGTGTATGAGGGAAAGCGTTTGGGAATACTGAGTTAGTGCTAAATACAGATAGATTCACTTAATTTTTTTTACACATTAATTCACTACAGAATTATATTACAATGGATAGATATACAATGGATCTTAAAATTCATGATATATGGAAAATTGTGTGGTTGTAAGACAAGTTTGAGTACACAGGAATTAATACAAAAACCTAGTGATTTGGTGGATTGTGTTTTGCTTGTTTGTTTTTTCCAAACATGGCCATGCCAAATTAATGAATTACTTATGTACAAATATCCACTGTAGTTGCAGTTTTTGAAGTGCAGTTTGGTGCTAAGAAATTTGATAGTTCAAAATTTTTTTGTTCAGTTCCTTTGAAGCCAGGAGGCCACGGCATGGATGTTAAGGATCAAACAAGGAAAGAATCAGTCTTTCCTTGGTTCCTCTAGAAACAAAAGGATCTGTCAAATGAATAGTCAGAACTTAAATAAAAAGTTTGGTTTTTAAAGTCTTACAGAATACTACAAATAACTCTTGCAAAGGTGATGGTTTTGCTGTTTTCCCCAGTATATATTTTGCACATTGTTTTGCTCTAAAATGTGATACTCAATTTGGGTGTCCTCTAGTGTTGATGTACATTGTTATCTATGTAATGCAGATTTGACCAAGAAATTTGGAACGTGAAAGGTGTTTAGATTGCATGCCTCAAAAACTTGAGAATTATTACTTCTAGAATTTCTGGCTACTTTGTTTTGCCTGTTGAATCTGCTTAGTAGTATCCTGCTAATTTTGTAGCATATTTAGGCTAGAGTGTCCAGTTGATAGGCAGTACGATAAAGATGTCTACAGCATGGCAGAGAGACAGGCCATGATTTCACTTCAGGTGTCTCCTTGGGCACCTCTTTCTGTCCAAGTGCTTAACTCCAGGAACTGAAGCTGCACTATTGTGATTTTGGAGATGACTGTGATTTAAAACTGACAGCTGACCTGCAGTTTCAAAGAGGTTGAACTGCCTGGGTCTATGTGTTGTTTACTCTGAAGATGACGTTAGTTTTACCTGTCCAGCAGCTGACAGAGTCACTGATGGTGCTGGTGGTTACTTTTGCTTCTCTGGTTGTCATGGGTTCTGCTAAACTGGTGGTCATCAGAGACTCCTGGAAATCAAGGTAGATTCTACTGTAGACAAAGCTTTAGTAGTCTGCGCTGTTGTTATGAGTCTCATTCCCAGTGGGCACACACCTGCATCATTAAAGCATCTTTTAATATTAATTGGCACCCTGTTTTAGCTTAGAGGCCAAAGTTTAAAATGAATGTAGAGATCAAACAGTTCTTTTATGTCTTCAGGTCAGAGTTGATGTTTTGTTAGGACAATGCTAATAATTCTTGAATGTTACCGTTGTTTTGCCAATAGAAAATAATTTTGAAACCGAACTTGCTTCTTTCAGTGCAATTACTGATATCCAGAGCAGACCAAAGTTTGGTACATGGCTGGTTCCTAGCTATGTTATATAAGGGAGCTGTGTGTCAGAGAACAGATATTTTGTAATTGAGTTCTAAATGGCCATATTTTAAAATTAGATTCTCTACTGAAACATTGGCTATACTTTACCGGAGAATATGAAACACATCATGAACAGCTACATAGTGCTTACGTGACCAAAAAATAGAGTGAGCTTCCATTTTAATGCCCTGAACTGTGTCCCTTCTGAGATAGTAGAATTTATGCTCCTAAAAAAATTCAATTTGATTTAAGGCAAGGAAGAACAAATACGCTGATTTCTAGTGCTTATTTTTTAAGCCTCCTTGGGGAATAGATATCTATCTTTGAGGTTGAAATAAATTGTGTTGTTGCCTTTTTACTAAAAATAATGCCTAGGTGTTCTGTACTGCAGTTGGATCTCAATTTCAGAACATTAGAAAACTGATGATTTTGAACCAAAATAAGCAGAAGGAAAAGTTGAACTAAAAATTTGAAAGCAGAACCTTATATGAAAATGTTAGTTCAAGAATATTATTTTGAAGTTTTCTTTTTAAAGAATTTTTAAGTATTCTGCATATTTATCAAAGAACTTCTGCCTGTTTATCTTTTTAAAATGTTTTTTATAGTTGCTGCATTGGATAGACAAATACCAGAATAAAAGTTTTCTGGAATCTGTTGTCCTGCCAATCTCTTTTTAACTAGTAAGAAGTGTTCTGTGCATTGAAGTAAATCAGCCTTTTGCATTTGGTATTTATATTGAATGGCACCTGCTTGAAAGGAGTATGTACCCAGCATTTTGTATTTTTACTTTTCAAAATCTGCTTCTGCCAGCTGTTTTGCAATCTCATACTTGACAGATTTATGTCATGCACAAATTAAGCTTTTTTACTACTGCTTTAAATTGGAATATTGGACCAGGTACAGGTTTTGGTTTGTGCTGCCGGCAATGTCTATACCTTCATAATTTGTTATTTAATATTTATGAATATTAATATTCCTGCTTTTCACTGATTACATTAATGTGTTTTGAAATTTATATGGTTACTTTTGCACTAAAAGATCAGTGTGCCAGTCAGTGCCGTTAAAGTAGAGCTACTGTTTATAATATTGCCTAATGCAAATCGTTAGTTTGAAAAGACTTCAGAATTCAAACAGAACTGTGCTTAGAATGTAAATCAAAAACTCTCGTGGAAGTAGTGGCTACTGAATTAATGTGCATAATAAACCTTTTGCAATGATAATGAACTTCTGTCATGGTGGTGAGAAATCTCATATGATACTTGATTTATAGGTGAACTCTCAGTCCTACTATTATTTGCAGTATTCACAAGTGAATGTGTCTGTGAATGACAAAATTTGCTATGGATATACTGAATATATCAATGACAGGTATTTTGCTCTTTTTATAGCAGTATTTGTAGGCAAATATAATTCTTAATCTCCTGACCTTTTCTGATATGATGCATATTTCAAGGGTTTGAACAAAGCCTACAAACTGTCCTTTTAGATGTAGGAGAAAACTGTGTGTTTGATAGAAATCTTTCCAAAAGTAGATTCCAATATACTTACATGTGGGAAGAAATACTGGTAGTTTGTTCCCACAGAGCAGAATGTGTTTCCATAGAGGGTAAAGGGTTATCTCCTAGTGATTCTTCCTCAAGTTATATTGTGAGGCACCACTTCTCTAGTCGTGTTCTTCTGAAAAGCCAAATCAAATGTCTCAGACAGCATCAGTGGATGCTGTCCCTGCTCTTTTGACAAAACTACTTACATTAGAGAAACATAGGTTTACAATTCCTGGTTCCTTTCACCTCCCTTTTTGCATGCAGATTAAGAATTATTGTAATGAAAAGGAGAACGTGATAGGAACACGATTAAAGGAGGAAAAGAGACGGCACTGGAGAAGCTTAGAGATGTAGAGTATAAAAGGAGAGGAGACAATGGGTGTCTGTGACACAGGCTCTTCACTGGTGTTGAGTTCCCAAGTGTCACCTTTGCCTGCTGTTTTTGGTACCCAGGAATGCCCACCCACATGGCATGGGTATTGCTCCATCTGTGGGAAAGGTGGTGGGGTGCTTCTGCCGTGATTGCTCCTGCAGCTCCTTCTGTCATTGTTGTGGTGGTTTTATATCTGGGCCTTGTGTATGTCCATATGGTCAATATGATGGCACAGCTGTTTCTTCAGGAAACTGGTAATAAAAATGAGAAAATGACAAAAACCCCCCATGTCCTGGTTTTTGCTGGGATAGTGTTAGTTTTCTTCCTAGTGGTATAGTGCTGTGTTTTGGATTTAGTATGAGAATAATGTAGATAACACAGGGATGTTTTAGTTGTGGCTAAGTAGTGCTTATACTAAGTCAAGGACTTCCCAGCTTCCCATGCTCTGCCAGCGGGGAGGTGCACAAGGAGCTGGGAGGGGGCACAGCCAGGACAGCTGACACAAACTAGCTAAAGAAATATTCCATACCATATGATGTTATGCTCAGTATATAAACTGGGGCAAAGTTAGTGGGGGGGGCTGCTGCTCTGGAACTGACAGGACATCAGTTGGCAGGGGGTGAGCAATTGCATTGTCCATCACTTGTTTTGTATATTTTTTTTTTTTTTTTTTCAATCATTAAAATGTTCTTATCTAAACTTTTCTTGCTTTACTCTTCTGATTCTCTCTGCCATCCCACGAGGAGACGTGTGTAATTTTACACAGTTGAATATAGTATACTAAACAGATTTTGGTACAGGGAAGAAATTACTTCTAGGAGACATAGAGGTTATGAGATAGGCTTGAAATTTACCTTGGTACAGCTTTTAGAAATAAGAAAAAGAATATTCTTGTTTCTCTTGTAAACATAATGGATATTTCCTGGATGATGTGTAGGCTGATGATATAATTTAGTGTGCTTGTCAGAAGGCAGACAGCCTGCTTGAGAGAGTTCTCTCTCTTCCCTTCCTTCAGATTCCCTTCTATTTAAATGTTGTCCAGAGAAGGAAGGACAGGAAGAATTAAAAGCTTTGCACAGGAATGCTTGAAATGCTTGTAAGTCAGGCTGTGTGAGAACCCATTCTACACTTCTGGCACATTTTCAGGAAAGCTTAGCCCAGTGTTTTTTGAAGCTATGATGTGCTCTGTTCCAGCAACACAGAAGCTAAACTTATACTGTCTCTTGGGAACATGGCTTATAAAGATGGAAGAGCTACAGACTTGGATTCTCTCAGCTGCGGAAAGAGAGCATGCCAAGGGGTCACGCCCCACAACCCCCATTCCAACAAATACGCTAACCAAGTTGGGAGAGGAATTGGCTAAAGCCATAGTGCAGTATAGTTAAAAGAAAAACTAAAAACAAGTTACAGGAGAAAGCATACTTAAGGAGGAACATTGAATTATGGAGTTTAATTATGACAGGAATAACTTACTTGCACTCATCTTAAACAGACATATAAAAAATAGACATGTGATCAAGGAATTCGGTTTTCAGTTACGTTTTGCAATTTGATATCTTTCTGAGAATCCCCAGCTAATTTGATTTTTTTTTAATATTTATTGATTTTTTTTTAATATTTATTTTTTTCATGTTGTTATGCAATTATTTGATACATTTGGATTTAATTTTCAGTTGCTTTTTAAAATTCGGTGTCTTTACAGCCCAGGTAAGCACAATTTTTATTAAAAAAAGTTGTTGCTAGATAGTTGAAAAATGTGAACAACTTAAAATAAAAAGGCAGTCACCTATTTTGTTTCCTTTTCTTTTTTTTTTCCTTACCACTGTGAATATGTGAAAATAAATACTTACCTATATATTTTAGTGCATGTATTTGTATGTATACAGAATGCATATATATTACATGCATGTGTATGCTGAAGTTTTTATACTGATGTGGTGATCACAGTGGTGCTTACTGCTCAAGAAATAAATCTGTTCTTGATCTAGAGTTTTGGTTAGAATTGGAATTTAAATAAGTGGTTCCCTTCAGTTGATGGATGAATCTTCGTTTTCAGATATTTAAGGATGGCTTGAATGCTTTGTGATTCAAGAAATCTGATTAGACTAGCCCACCTGCACTTCTAAACTGAAGTTATTCTAGGATGTTCTTGCTTGACCATATTATCCATGGCTTCTTTTTTCCATCAGTGTGTGCCATGCATTTTCTTCCATAATTTGAGTTCATGGATCACCGTGGTAAATGATGTAATGTAATGGACTACCTAAGGGTAATGTGAAGGAAGACTGATGGCCAAAATATCAGTAGAAGCTTCAGGCTAAAACTAAATGTATTAAAAGTGTATTGTGTCTTATTAAAGCTATAGAGCAAGTGTTTAGAGTGACTACAATGTGGAACAAACCTTGTTTAATAGACTAGTTTTGATGTTATTGTTAAGCTAGGCTGTTTCAACCTGGTATTTCAACTGTTTAGATTTTTGTATGTAGGCCATTTTTTGTATTTGTTTATACTAGGTAGACATACAATTTTTCAGTAAACAAATATGCAGTTTCTACGTGACTGCAGATCTGGCTTTCAGAGTACTGGAGTTGCATCACTTTAGACTGTATGTCTTCTAAATTAATTTCTTTTTTTGGAGAACTGTTCTAATCTAGGTAGTAAACTAGGAAGCTGTAGCCTTATAGATCTTTATTTAATCCCTTTCCTCTGTCAATTTTGGGGAACAATCCATTGGTTTGATTGAGGTAGGTTCCATTTTAACTCAGAAATCAGGATTTTTTTGCCTTTCACATAAGATGTGCGTTGTCATCCTTTAAAAAGGTTGAATAGTCTACTGCTTTGAGCCTCCTCTCAATCTGAACTCTTTAGTGGTTGCTTTGCTTGTTCTCTACTTGCTGGCCTAGAGGATCTTGCCTTTAGAGCCATTTGTGAAGTTACTTTTGTTTGTGTTTCTTGCAAAAATTAATTTTTGGGCATAAATCAATATTGTGTATAAATGGAAGGTGTCTTTAGGAGTCTTGATGAGTAGGCTTGTTATCTGATTTGCAATGGGGGAAAGACAAAAGGTATTTCTAAATCATGGGAATGGTGTGAAAGAAAGAATATTCACACTTAAAGGACAGAAATAGAACAATGCGAGATAACTGTTCAGAGAACTCGAATAGTTGCAAGTGAAATTAGGGACTTAAATTAAAAAAACTTAAGAATCTCAAGCTAAAACATAACTGCTTTTATTAATTGTCTTATAAATATGAAATTGCATTTTAGTCTGGTTTCCTGGGATATTAACCTTATATGATCAGTTTGGCTTCTTTCTCCCTCAGTAACTATTGAACCTTGATGACCAGTTTCAACAAGATTTTACAGAAGGGTAACAATTTCAAAGATTATTAAGTTGCTGCATGTTTTATGACTATCAGCAGGCTAAGGAGTGAATCCCAAACTCATTTCCCAGACACCCTCTGGTGCTGCTGCTCTTTCCGTTTGTCAGCAGCTGAACGGACATGAAGGTTTGTGCATTGGCTGGCCTGGTGGCAAGCATGTAGTTGAAAATTAATAAGGGTGTGGGTTGCTCTACAGTAACTCAGCACTTGCCAGCTCTTGCCTCAGAATGTTTCAGTAGAAGACTTAAAGGGAACAGAGGTTACTGTGGTGAGTACAGAAAGGAAACTAGCAGAGAAATTCTTGGGAACCGTGCTTTCTTGGGTTTTATTGCTCACAGAACTGACTTCTGATGTAGAAAAGAATTCTGGATTCACAGAAGTGCTTAATCTTATATTCTTTAAATTTGTTTATTCAGTAATGTTTACCCTTGTGTGTACTTTTCTTGCAGTGGAGTGATGAAAGATTCAACTTCCAAGCTACGTTTTTACAGTGCTTGGCAAAACATGTGCCAAATATTTACTCAGCTGAAATGGACCCCTTGGTGGAGAAACAAGAAGAAATGGTCCAGGCAGCAATATTATACCCCCTGGAATGCTACTTGTTTGGGGAAGACCCAGATGTATTCCTGGAGAAACTACAACAGAGTGGAACCTCCCAGCTCTGTGGGAAAGTGTTCAAAGGAGGGGAGACAACATACTCTTGCAGGTAAGAATGGAGGTAGACTATCAAGAATGTTCTGATGTGAGGGAATGCAGCAAAGTAGTTTCATAAAATCAGTTGAGTTGCTAGCTAGTTATCGCTTGTGTCATGGTAGGTCTTTGCTTAGCTGACAGTGGCATTTGCTTCACATTTCAAACCAGTTTAGAGGGAGGAAAATTGCATATGAAAAGCAAGCTCTGGCAGAGAAATGGGGAAGGGAATGGAGAGGATACTAAAGGTACTGAAAGCCGTTGGTTAAAAAGATTGGATGATAGGATATGGGTATGGGCTCTATACCTGAACTGGGGGAGAACAGGCATAAAAATCTGTGCACTGTACAATAATAACCTGTTCAAAGTCCAAAACAGAATCCAGCATTTCTGAGCATCATCAGTCTTTGCTTAAGCAATAGCTTTGTGACCAATGGTCATGTTTTCTCCTTCTTTCTCATCCAGGAGTATATTAAAGATGGCAGCCCATTGATTTGTTAGAATGTGTTTTATTAATTCATATTAATACAAATAATTAATATGAATAGTATGATTAATAACAATATAAAAAAGTGAGAGGTCTTTCTCGTGGATGTAAAGATTAAACTGTGCATACTATTAATATGATGCTATTGCTATACTTTATTGTAGTTTTCAGTTTATTTCAAAAACTTAGAAAATTTCATCAGAAATACCAAAAGCATATTATTAAGGATGAAAAATAAATATTATTATGGATAAAAAATCCAGCCCTCAGAATTTTGGAAATGGCAAAATGAAAGCTCTCTGTAAACTTTATGAATTACACTGTAAGGTTGTAATAAATTGCAAACTCTTCAGCTTTTTTTAGGATTAACTTACTCAAGTTAGTGTTGTGTGTGAAAGGAGAATGGTGTTTGAGTAAGTCCTTACGTGTTTGTTAGAAAGCGTACAGTGAATGCAACATAGGATTGTATGAAGGAAAAGGATGGTCAGGGCCATTTAGTGCTGCTGTAAGAGGAATAATTCTGTTCCTACCTTTGCAGAGTTCTTGTATGATAGCAGGCAAAAAGACAAAGCTATATTTCCTGGAGGCGGTCTCTTTTTCTTCTTTGTTTTTAGAGTCCCTGTCTTGCAAAAATGAGGTAGTATTTATGCAAGATGCTGTACTTACTACTACAACTGAAGCTGAATATATGTTTGCTTTAGGCTTCTAAAATGCTAAAAATAATAGATACTCTGAAATACAAAATTCTAAATGTCTTGGATTGGGCATTCAAATCTAGTAGGCACTTCTGGCTTAATTTTTCTTACTTTTAACTTGTCTTGCAGTACAATAATTTAATTCTTCACTAACCTGCACTTATTATCATAATGATAATTATAATCTAAAGATTTGAAAGGTGTTGAACAACATCATAAAACAGAAAACTTGATGTGTTGTCATTTAACACCTGTCATTTACATTTTGCATAGAATGAAACAGCACTTTAAAAAGACTGGCCGTGTTTTAAGGGGCGGGGAAAGCAATGTCAAAAACCATAGGTGTGTGTGGCATAGAAAAAAATGAAATTAGATTGCCCATAAGTATCATTCTGAATTTTCAGGTATTCGAATGCATGACTCAAACTGTTGAAACTAAATTTCAAGGTATACATTCTTTGGCTTGTTTTGTAAAGGAATTGTATTTAGATTTTAACTTGTGTTTTAAAAGTTACAAATATAACCTAGCAGAAGTGTAGCAAAAGCTTCATTAGCAAACTGGCTACAGTTGTTGAAAACAATAATGGAGGTTACCTCAGAGTCATGGTTTTTAATAGCTGCTTATTCTTAGCAAAAACAGAAGTATGTTAGCAACCGGTTTTGAAAGTGGGAATCAAGCATATTTGTGTTTGAGTACATGGTTCAAGCCTAACTAGATTTGCTTTCATTTTCTTTCTGTGATGTGGAGTAGCCAATGCTTTTATAATTTGAATTTGGTTTTAATATCTGTTTTGTTTTCAGAGCAGGATTTTCTTTTGTGCATGAAAAATGTATGTACTTGTTTTAGAAAGTTTTTGAGTTCCCGTTTTTGTTGCAGAGACTGTGCAGTTGATCCAACTTGTGTGCTCTGTATGGACTGCTTCCAGAATAGCATTCACAAGAACCACCGGTACAAGGTAGAAAAATATTATGTTAAGAAACTGTATTTGTAGCTTCAGAAAAGATTTTTTGAGGACATAATAAACTGCAAATAAAACACTAGTAGTTTTTAGTAAAAACAAAGAAACAAACAACCTAGGATTTACTAATTAGTTAATTATCTTTCATGTTTCTAACTATGTAAAGCCTCATTTAAGAGCAGTAAATTTCTAATTCAAGAACCAAAGGATAAGGGAGTGTTTGTGAATGCATACATTGTTATTCTCTTTGGCAATATCACAGAAGTGTATGTCAGAGCAAAAAGCTGTGACCAAAAATGACAGTCCTGTCCTGAGTTCCTGAGTCCTGGTCAGTACAGTTTGGAATTTTAGACTGAGTGTGCATATCTCAGGGTCATTACATCAGAACTTATGTCGCTGGTGCAGTCTCTCAATTTCCACTCTGTTCCTTCATTTAGATTTGCATAAACTACTTTATGCTTAAGTGTGGGCTGTGCAAAAGTTAAAACAAGTGTTAAGCATCAATTTTTTAATGAGGAGGTAGTTCTAGAACAGGATCATGTCTTTCTGATATAGTTCTGATAATTTTTGAGCCAAATCGTATGTTATCTTTGAGAGATTCCCATGCTTTAATTAAAGAAGGATCTTTTAAATAGCTCTTAGCTAACTCATTGCATAAGTTGTCATCTACTGTTTCTTTCCCAGGCCCCATTTTTCACTTGCCCTCTTCACTGAGAACTCTCTAATTTCAACAGCCTTGGGGCAGAAATGGAGAACAATATATTAAGTATAATTTTTAAAGCTGCTCTAACTCTCCTTGCGAGAGCCAATAAAATATACAGAATATTATGTACTAAATGTAATTGTCTTTCATAAACAAAAAGTGTGCTTGATCTTTTTTTTTGCAGCCATTCCTCTATTAATTGACATGACATCCATTTAAGAAGTTTGTCTTATATTATTAATTGGTCATACCCCTTAAGTGGGTATGTTTAAAGAAGAGACAGTTTGGAAGAGAGTCCTAGCAATTTCAAAATTAACTGGGACTAAAATACAATATTCAGCCCCTCTGTTTAAGTCTTTGTATACTGATCTGAAAATGTATTGCAAATATTGATTCAAAGACATACAAAACTACTTGGAGAATGCAAATATAACTTCTATATACACATGCATGAACACACACAGTTTAGAGGGATAAGATGGAAAACAGACAATAATTTGGAATTACAACTAAGCTGAGAAGCTGTTGTCTTTTCCCTGTTTTTTAGTAACTTCTTCAGGCAAAACATCAGCCTTGGAAATAGGTAGTCAGATGGGAGCATATTTGCCGCATTTCAATTTTAAAGATGTAGTCTAAAGTATACAGATTACTCTTTGTATAGTTTCATAGAATAATTTAGGTTGTAAGGGACCTTAAGGAGGTCACCTAGTCCAGCCTCCTGCTCAAGGCACGACTAATTAGATCAGGTTATTTTTAAATGTGTCATGTAAATAACAATTTTTTTAATGTCTTTTTAGTGGGCCACTTAGTGTTTTTGTAATTATTTTAGGATTGGGGACTTAGAATAGGCTAAGGATAATTATTTTTGCCTCAGTTTTGCCTGAACTTTTTGCCAAAGTGAAGGGTCAGAATTTGTGCTTTTCTGAAAATATAATGCAAAATTAAAGTTGCAAGAGTGTATTTATATGCTGATTATATCTTATTTTCTTTGACTAGAAGTGGAGGTACTACTAAACATCCGTGTAATGTATTATTTTTCAGATTGTTTTCAAACTTTACCAAGTAACTTGTAGGCAAGGCATTAAGCACATTTGCTATAATTTTGCTAATAAACCGAAAAACTATTATTTTGCCATTTATGAAGTGCTTATTCATCAGTCATAGGCTTTTTCACCTACTTTCTACCTAAATTTGTTTAAGACTTGCATAATTTTTGCAGTGACAAGTGTATTTCCTCCTTTATTTTCTGCTCAAAAAGTTTACATTTTTTCCTCCCGCTCCTCCTATAAGTCTGTGGCAAGTCTGTTGGTTATGCAGTGACTTGTATTTTGTAAGTAGGTATTTGTATTTGTTTTTGACATTTTTATTTTACTCGTGCTTTTTATATGCATGTTTCATGGATGAAACACACATTTTTTACAGATGCATAGCTCTACCGGAGGTGGATTTTGTGACTGTGGAGATACAGAGGCGTGGAAGGCTGGACCGCTGTGTACTAAACATGAACCTGGAGCATCAGGTTCTGCAAAAGAAGTAAGAATATTGCTTAAAGTGAAAGAATAAATATTGTAAATATTGCCTTTTAAAAAAGAGTGCTTATTCCTGTGTATGAAAGTATGTATAGTGTATAATTCATGTTGCAGGTCTGATTGAGTTGAATCAGGATTTTCTTTGTCAAGGTGTTTGTGGTCAAACGTTATATGAGACATCGTTTGTTTCCAAATAAAAGGCAAAACCAACAGAACAGTTCCCTCTACCTGTCTTGTGCGATTCTGTCTTAGATTCAGAATTAAAGTTGCACTCTTGCTTTTTGCTATGTGTATTACTCAGTTCATGTTTACAAATAATTAGTCTTCTAGTGGTTGGTAAATGTTTAGATATAGTTACTTGATTTTATTAATATTTTATCTTTTCCACTTTACTGCATTACTGAACACTTTCTTTTTGTAAGTTACTTCTGGTGTGTTATCTGTCACTATGACTAAAATGAGACCCTACGCTTGAAAACCGACAACTTATGCTAGGATGTCTCATGCTTATTTTACCTCATAAAGCAGAATATCAGTGAGAAATGCCATTTTATAAGTAGTTCTCAAAGAAAATGTAGGCAAATCAGTTGCTTCAGGTAACATAGTTTTTTCTGAGTCCTACATTCTGAGAAAAGCAGGGGGAAATACCTTAGCATTTGTCATTGCAAATAGACCCCTAATTTCTCCTTGTTTTGTTGCAAAAGTACTGTTCTTCATATCCAGGAAAAAAATCAAACGGAAAACGAATAAAGACACTGGTCTTACAGAAAAATGAGACAAAGTTTTCCCTCACCTGTTCATCCTTCAAAAAACCATGAACCTTAGTGGATTTCAGAAATAAAAATAGTTGAAGCTCCAAGAAGAGGTGATCTGATTGGCACTTGGAGCTTGTCACTGGAATGCTCACCTGCTTCTACTTCAGTAAAAACTGTTCTGCTGCGCGGTGCTTATCCCTGAGTATTGAGCTATGTGATATGTGTGTGAGGCTGATACCTACTTATTACTTATAAAAACCTGTAATCAAAAGAACCAAATCGTTTCCATTATATTAAAATACTCTGAAATATCTGTGATAGGGTTAATTTTACTGCCATCGCCATTACTATTTTACATACGCGTTTAATACTTTTTCCAGCACATTCTAGGGGTGCTTCCAGAATAAGAAACCAACACAGTTCCTCTTTGAAAAGTATTAGTTTTTGTCCTTGCTTTCAGAAGGAAAATAGGATATTTTTTTTTAATCGTAGATTCCTGGTACTGTTAATAAGGACATGTGGGAGAGCAGATGCAACTTCTCTACCACCTTCAAAGCTGCCTTTGGATACTATGGAAACTTGTTAAGATGCTTGGTATCAGATTCCTAGCTGATCGCTGAGAGGTCCTTATCATATCATGAGGATAATTTAGCAATGGTCTTAAGACAAAATATTCAGGTATCAGTTGAGAATTAATTATTCTTCCACTTGAAAATTGTTTCCAGCCACAGAATCTCCATTGCTCCTAGATAAGTGATCAGTTATGCGTCAGGTGACCGGTTTGTCCAGTTCATCTTTCAGACAGTAGCTAGCATATATTATGGATTCCATCTGTGATGGCTCACAAAAAAAAAAAATCACACCAATACCTGGATTAATGTGGACCTGGGCACATTAAGAACTTTAACAAAGAGATTCTAAACAAAATAGATTGTATCTCCCAGCTTTAAAATATACATCTCTGTATGAGATCTTCTAACAGCTGTTTCAGCACTTGACTTTTTAGAATAATAGTATTTTTTAGTTTCAACAACTCTGACCAGCGTCCCTAAAATGGTTTATGAAATATTGACTTCCTGCAAAGGAAACTGGTATTTGCATCTGTAATAGAATATTCTGCTTTTTACCTCTTTTTCCTTTAAAGCAGTTTTTTCGTAACACTAAAAGTATCCAAAAACAAATGGTAGGAAAAACACCGAAACCTTTATCAAAGTTTTACCTAAAAGCTGTTTCACTGTTGTTAAAAATCACAATGTTCAAATTTTGTGGGCTTTTTTCAAAACCAAAGCTTGAGAGGAAACTTAATTCATTCAGAGTCCACAGCATTTTATTTCTGTTTGCATGAAGATAAGCTGCTCAGAATATACTTCAGGCCATTTGTATCCAATGGAGATAAGGCTAAAGGATGGATGACATCTATAATGGCAGCAGCTAGCACAGTATCTCTTGGTTTTAAACTTTATTGAGAACTGTAATCATACCTGTGATGATAAGGGAACAGGGAACCTCTCATGCATCTTCAAGTAATATTTCCTCTTCCAGTCTCTGATAAGGTCTTTGGTTGGTTTGCAGTGAATTTGTTTGATCATCACTTCTGTCATGGAGTTGTGAGAATCCAAAGCTGTGTTACAACTGCTGTCAAGTAAACTGGAACACTCTCCTATGATGGGTGCTACCTGAGAGTTGTCAATGATAGAAAACATATAATTAGACAATTATTTTAAATTGGAGAAGTAGAAAGTTACTTGTTACAGTAGTTTTGTTGTCTATATATGTAGTTACTGTACAGTCAGTATATATAGACTCTCTAGTAAAAGGGCAGAATTATCACAGAATCACAGAATGTCAGGGATTGGAAGGGACCTCGAAAGATCATCTAGTCCAATCCCCCTACTGGAGCAGGAACACCTAGATGAGGTTACACAGGAATGTGTCCAGGCAGGTTTTGAATGTCTCCAGAGAAGGAGACTCCACAACCTCCCTGGGCAGCCTGTTCCAATGTTCTGATACCCTTATTGAGAAGAAGTTTCCTCTCATATTTAAGTGGAAATTCTTGTGTTCCAGTTTGAACCCATTACCCCTTGTCCTATCATTGGTTGTCACCGAGATGAGCCTGGCTGCATCCTCGTGACACTCACCCTTTACATATGTATAAACATTAATAAGGTCACCCCTCAGTCTCCTCTTCTCCAAGCTAAAGAGACGCAACTCCCTCAGCCTTTCCTCATAAAGGAGATGCTCTACTCCCTTAATCATCTTTGTTGCCCTGCGCTGGACTCTCTCCAGCAGTTCCCTGTCCTTCTTGAACTGAGGGGCCCAGAACTGGACACAATATTCCAGATGTGGTCTCACCAGGGCAGAGTAGAGGGGAAGGAGAACCTCTCTGGACCTACTAACCACCCCCCTTGTAATACACCCCAGGATGCCATTGGCCTTCCTGGCCACAAGGGCCCAGTGCTGGCTCATGGTCATCCTGCTGTCCACCAGGACCCCCAGGTCCCTTTCCCCTACACTGCTCTCTAACAGGTTGTTCCCTAACCTATAGTGGAACCTGGGGTTGTTCCTGCCCAGATACAAGACTCCACACTTTCCCTTGTTAAATTTCATCAGGTTATTCCCCACCCAACTCTCCAGCCTGTCCAGGTCCCGCTGGATGGCAGCACAGCCTTCTGGTGTGTCAGCCACTCCTCCCAGCTTGGTGTCATCAGCAAACTTGCTGATAGTACACTCTATTCCCTCGTCCAAATCGTACAGCCACTACAGTAATGAAATGCATCAGTACATTAATATATACTACAGGTAGCTATTTGCTAGATTGCACTGCATGACCATCTTTCTTTTTTAATAAAAGACTTGTCTGTCAGGGATTTTTTTATGATGAAGAGGCTCATGGATTTATGGATTACCTCCTAGTTTGTTCTCTGTTCTGAGAATCAAGGACATTAATAATGTAGGAGTTTTCTCAGCATATAGTGCTTATTAAATGACTTGTAAGGTGCATTTGGAACAGACATTTTGCATATTTCTTTTCCAGCATATTTTCTGATAGTATAGCAGTTTATCAGTTTATCACATGCTTGTCACACAAAAAGCAGTCTTTTCCAGAGGATTCTGAGCAGTATTCCTTTAATTACTCTTAAGTGCAGAAGATATATTATGCTAGGCAGTTTATAAACTTACGCTGATCAAGTAAGAGCAAACAAGAAGAGGGGTCCGTTTGCAGCGTGTTTGTCTGCTATGCAGAACATGGTAAAAATGTGTTTGGGAACTGTCTGCTATTTTTAAAAGGTAAGTTAAGTTTAGAGTCTGATCTACAGAATGACCTCCTTTTAAAAATGGGCCATTAGTAGAGGACAGGTTTTAATCTACAAGATCAAAGATAAGCACCAGAGTTTTGATTATTAGTAAAATACAGTATCGGTGCAAAAATCCTAATTGAACCTTAGTTTTGTTTTGGTTTTGTTTTTCAAAAAAAAGTTTTACATTGAGGAGATATTTACAAAACTTATTATGTTTGTAATATGGAGCTCAGAAAAGCAGTCCTTCGTTTTGGAATCCCCACTCCAGACTTCTAGGAGTCATCCATTACTTATTGATTCCAAATTAGTGTCTTCACTCTGCCAGAAATACAAAAACCTTTTTGCCTGAATGTATCATTAAAAGCAGATAATTTTAAGAATTTATGTCTGAGATTAAGTAAAAATACTTCCCAGGCACAATTTTTTTTTAAAAAAGGTTATTAGTTGTTTTTAGATATCTGAACATTGTTCATTCTTCCAGAGGTTTGTTATATGAAGCTTTACCAGAGACTTAAATACCTACACATTTTGGGGCATAGTCCTGAGGAAATTTTATTTTTACCCTTTCAATTTACATTAGATTTGTCTTAATTTCATTTTACTGTGACTTCTCTTTATGTGGATAGCATTGGAGGTGGCATTGCATCATTTAACTTTTCAGTATTTGTATGAGTGCAATCCCCACTTTTAATAGGTTGCTAATCCTTTGATGTGGTTTCCTTTGAGTTCTTCTACAGACCGAAGGAGAATGGCATGTCTTACTACAGGTTCTTGATGAAACTGTCTTTGTGCACAGCTTTATATTTTCTTCCAGCTGTATAATTTTTGTGTAATGTATTTTAACGCTTAAAAAGTCAAACTGTTAAGAAATACTGGAAAAAAAATTAGTATGTTTACAACTCAGTTCAATTAGAATATTCTTAGCACTGTGGTTTTTTTTTATTCTGCTCCAAATTTTAAGATGATGATCACTTTGTTGGTCTGGGAAAAATCAGTGCCTCAGACATTTACGTTCTTAATTATCAAGACTTAGCACAAGCTTATCCAAAATTAAGTATGTACACACAGGCATATTTATAGACCATGATTTCATTAGCAGACATTTTAGACAGTACATTTGACTCCAAATTATTCTCCTGATGCAGAGACAACAGTCAGAAAACTGTTGCTCAGAGACTTGGAAGCAATTGGTCATGTTAATGCATTTTTACTTATCTTCCACTGAATTTTTAGGTTTTCTGTCATATGGACACAATATGATGATTTTTTTTTTTAAGTAGTCTGCTTCATAAATGGATGATTGTGACTGTATAGTTGATTTAAGAAGTTTTCAAGAACATGATACTTAGCCATATTAAAAACGTCACTCTCTCTGTTTTCTTATATTCAACGTCTGTCAGATTGTGTATTCCAGAGGTGAGTTCCCTTAGTACTTTAGGATTAAAAGTCACATGTGAAAAGCTTTATTCTTGGAAAGCATCTTTACCAGAGTGACAAAAGATGAGAAACCAACGTGTATTCAGATTTTGTAGGCAGTTTGGGTGATCCTGCAATTATAGGTAACTTTGTGTAAATACTCTAGAAAATATCAGCCTCTGTTTCTGAGTCATATTTTATATGAAACTACCGGATTTGGTTGCATTAACATTGATAACAAGGTTATGTATCATTTATATATGCATATGCTGAATGGAAGGTGATATATCATCGGGGCCTTTGGATTAAAGCCCTCGTGTCACACAATGGCTTTGCAATTTATCTGTATCTTGTTTCCTGAATATTGACTGCTTCATTATTAAGTACAGATCTGGTAATTATTTTCTTAGTTTATAACCTTACTTTTTCTCCTACTTAAATGCTTATGGAAAGGATTAATAATGTTACATGTAGACAATTCACTTAATGACCTTTATCTGGGTAGATGGGAAATGCGTGAGTTCACAGGGATATTTTGAATGATTTCTAGAGCTGGGATGAGGTCTCTGAAAAGAACAGTTAGGTTTCCGTGGATGATTCTGTTCAAGGAGTGTCATAAATGTTTGACAGAATACCCACACAGGCAATGCAGGGGAAGAATTTTTGTCTGGTGTGCAAACTTTTAATATCTTGAGGTGTATAGAAAGCTGTTAACCAGCTTTTTAAAACTTTAGGTTTTTTTGTTTTTTTTAAAAAGAAGCTTCCTAATACATTTCGTGAGACATTTTGTAGTCTTTTCCTAGATAAAAACTGGATGTGTTAAAAAAGGTAGATGAAACCATTGGAATACTACTGAGAGCCCTTAGGATGAAATAATTTTGAAGATAAGAAATTAGGTGAGATTAGTTTACTTGAAAATAATGAAAAGGCTAATTCCCTGAAACAAATATAGCAATAAGGTATTCTGCCAACCCTTTTTTCATTTTAAAAATTTATTATCTCTTGTCTTACAGAATTCTGGATGTCAGCTGAACGAAGAAATCATGGAGCACTCTAGGAGAGTGTTTCCCTCGGTGATAAAATACATTGTAGATATGCTTGTATGGGAAGAAGAGAAGGAACTGCCTCCGGAGCTTGTAATTAGGTAGGGAGTATTTCCAGCTTTCTCTTCAAGGTGTTAGAAACTTGGATAATAATTTTGTCTGTGGTATTCTTACACTTCTGCAAACATATTAGTGCCAAAATTCCCTGTAAACAGCATTGTAGCATTTTTGACCTACAGTTATATAGAGAAAAGCTTTGGTACTTCATGAGAAAAGCAATGTTTGTGCTCCATCCAAATGGGAAAAGACTGTTGTGTGTCATGTTAAAAAGACAAATGAGATCATAAAATAGCAGTGAGAGGAAATAATGGAATAATCAAGTAACTCTTTTGTACTTTGCGTGTGGTTTCTGTGGCTTATTCTGGTGTAGATGGTGGGGGATATTTTGTGTGTGTCTTGGACATGAAGAACATGCTTAATTTTCTTCTACAATTCTTTCTATTTGACATTTCTCTCAAGTTATCAAGTGAGCTGTTGCTTTTATTGGGTAGGATGCTATTTACAATTTTGTTTTTATTTGTATGATGATATGTTGGCTTTTTCCCAGTAGAGAGAAGGTAGACAGCTACTACTGTGTCCTTTTCAATGATGAACATCATTCTTACGATCATGTCATCTATAGCCTGCAAAGGGCACTTGGCTGTGAACTCGGGGAAGCCCAGTTGCATACTACTGCCATAGATAAAGAGGTTAGTTCATTCTGGATAAGAAAGAGTCACTTTTTAATCATTAAGAAGTGCTATTATAGTCTCTTGATCATAGAATCTTTGGGTTTGGGATGCTGGAGTTTGAGGAGAGAAAACGGCGTGTTGCAGAGTAACTGTTAATCAGAAATTGCTTCAAGAAAGTTTTTAAACCGTATTCATTTTTTTTCTTCAGGCCAAAAGCCAGTTTCTTGAGAAAGGAAAGAGCTGATTTATCTGAAGATGCTCCTTTCACATTTGGCATATTTTCTTCATTTTCTTTACCTTTTTTTTCTTCTCAGTTAAGATTAATGTTTTACTTTCCTGGTATTTGTCTGACAAATATACAAGTCAGCAATATGCATATTCACTTATATTCAATTGGAAAAATACTTCACATTTTGCAAGAATTTGTGCTCATTCTGGCTCAGACTTCATTTGAAAATCTTAAAACTTCAAATTAAGCAAATGAAACCAGGAAGAATTCATGAAGGAATGTGGGTGCACCTGACAATTTCACTGCTTCATTTTTTGAAGTAATGTCCTGTGCCAAGGCCTTCAGCTAGTAATGTGATTTTAAATTTTTTTCCCATAATGGAGGAAAAAGCATGATCAATGTTTGAATTATATTAATTGCAACCACATTTTTTTACCTCACAGAAATAGAAAACTTACATGTGTTCAGCGAGAGACACTTTGGCTATAGATGTATATGTGTGTGTTGTATATTTACATATAAAACATCTTACTAATATTAGAATTCCTTTTTAAATGAAAGTTTAGTTGTATTTAGTTAGTAGTGTCAGTCTTATTGTAATTACAGAGCTTGTCCTGCAGTTGCAGGTTTTGTAAAATATGCATATACATCCATAGTTATAGGGAAACATTTAAAGGTTTCCATTATGAAGGTTCCCTTTGCTTGAAACCTAAATTTTAGATCCAGAGTTGATCAGAGTTTTCATTGTACAAAGCACCTGCTACACCACAGGGCTAGGTTATATTGTTTTAATTATAGCAGTCCCATAACATACAGGTACTTCCTCTCTTCTTGTGTACAATTCTGCTATGTAGAGAGCTTGTTTTGGAAGTCCAGACTTCTGATTTCCTTTGAGTGGAATTTGAGGTCTAAGTTGGACCTGTTGTTGGCTTTACTGAAAAAACTATCAAACCCACACTTATAATATACCCTGCTATTTAATATACAGAAGTAAGAAATAGTAGGGAAGATTGTAAAAAAGTAAATCAGAATGTGTGTACTTTGTGCTAAGAAGAAAGTTGATTTAGTTTGTATTTAAAGTACTCTGCAGAAATCCCTTTCGTCTCTTTTTATGTGTGTGAACTTTCCTTATCTCATAATATTAAGATCCCCAGACTTTGTTGTTCTGTTGTTAATATAATTAAAATAGTTTTTTTATGAAGATGATGATGTAAATTTTTATTTGCTTCTAGATGTCTAAAAGCACCGTGAGTGATACTAGTCCATGTTTTTATTTTGAGTCCAAAAACCATAACAAGGATCAGGGTTGTGACATTTTGGTTTTATGTTGGTCTCATGCTCAGTATTTTCTTTGAACAGGGTCGTAGAGCTGTTAAGGCAGGACATTATGCCTCTTGTCAGGAAGTAAAAGAAGAAATCAAGGTAACTGCCTAAAATAATTTTCTCATTTAAAAAACAAATCAACCTCATAATTATTAATACTGAAGACTTCTTTGTTTGCTGTACAGTCTTTAACTTAGTACTTCCATGCTTTTATGACCTGCCTGTGAACTTTTTGAGATGTAATTTATGCCACCATATTTGGTATAGATAGGTATCTTCAGAAATAAAATGTAAAAATGATTTATTTTTTTGTTAGAGTTTGCCGCTAACATGTGCTTGGGAGGTGTAATGAATGCTAAATACAAATGTGAAAATTCATGTTATCTTTATTTTATATCCACTAATATTTACCTGACTCCTAGAGGCATTCTGAAAATGTTTCCCAACGGCCACTTCATGTGGAGGTTCTACACGCTGATGTTATGGCTCACCAGAAGTTTGCCTTGCGCCTCGGTTCTTGGCTGAACAAACTCATGAGCTATTCAAGTAAGCATAACTGATTTTTGTTACAATAATGCCATGTCAATATTTGAATGGCTAATTCTCTTTAAAAAATGTCTTTAGCCATGTTATAGATGGTATTCCCTTATTAAAATATTTTCACAGTCCTCCAAATTAATACAGTGGTGTGGGCGCTGGTATCCATCAGTATGGTTATGAATAGCAGTACTTTTCTGTTCCTTCTTGCTTCCTTCTTTCCCTGCTTGAGCTCCATCTGTTCCTCTGGAAGTTTTATTACCCTCAGTTTCAGCATCACAGGCCTTATTTCAGTGGCTTTGCTTAAAAGCTATTCTCTGCCATGCTGTTGGAAGGCTGTAGAACGTCTGCGTCAGTGAAAGCATATATCCTATGCTTGAATTAATTCCTGCTTCAGGTTTGATAGCTGTGATTAATTAGACTGTCAGTCAAACAAACAAATGAAAGTCTTAATTTAAAAATTTGTCCAGAAGTAGAAAGTCTGTTTTGAGCTTTCAGACTTTGTTCTCGTGTTTCATGCTCATGATTTTAAAGACAAGTTCTGAATCAATCTAACTTTCATTTCTGTTACTGTGTTTTGTCATACCTGCGTTTTGTGAAACTAAGCCATTATGAAATTTATTTCCACTGTACAAATATGAATAGATTAAGCTCTACTCACTGCTTATCCTCCTCTTGATAGGCTAAATCTGTTGTTCTGCTTCAGACTATTTTCTAAGCTTGGATAATAAAGTTAAGTTCTTTCTCATATATATATACATATTTTTTTATTTCCCCGCCCTGAATGCTTACTTTCTGATCTTCCCCTAGGAATACAGATATCAGAATTGTACCCTTTTATAATCCTTTACAATCTTTTACAAATTTTAGCTTTCTGTTCTTTTCAACTTCATATTTATTTCACTGATGATATTTTCTTGGTGGTCTGAGTTTCTCAGACAGTTCTTGTAATTGGTACAAATTTTTGACTGTGTGATGGTTTATATCAGGGTTTCTATAGAAAGTTTGAATTTTATTCATATTTTTCTTCCTGTATATTTTTTCTTATTACTTTCAATTTTATGAGATTATTTAAAACACCAACTGCATATTATTCAGCTCTTGACTTAGTGAGTATGGACAAGTTGGTGTCAGTGCCTCAACAAATCCCTAAAATTTTAGATTTTTAAGCATTCCCTTTTTAGCTGATGAGAGAAGCTAAAACTAAAAAGAAGTCTCCTGTGTTGAGTGTAGCATTGTGGATTAGGAAATTGTGATAGGTTAACTGATACTTTGATATGTTTTATGAGAGTCTGGTGGTTCCTGTTCTTTTGCTGGTTTTGCTTCCAGGGGTAGAACATGGATCAAGAAGGATTCAATACTATTTATTTCTAGGTTGTCAGGAATTGATTCATGACAATCTGCTTTTCCTTTTGAAATTAGTAATGTAAGAGCTCATTTCTGAATGTGAGTAACTCATGGGTGACTGGTATGTGGATCCCCAGAACTGCTTCAGCAATTCCTATATTTACTGAGGTGCGAGAAAATATAAAATAATGTTCTGAAATTCTGCAAAAGACTGACTTGCAGGGACCAGCTTAAACTTTCCTAGCCTGTGTGTTTCTGTGCTGACATAGCGAACTCTTCCTATGGATCTGCTTTGCTAAGCTGTCGAAATGTTTTGATGTTAAAATACTCTTCTCTGTCATTGGATTTATTTAATAAAGTAGGTAAGAGTAACAGGAAGAAATAACTAAGGAGAGGATATGTGGGAGTATGTTTGCTGAGAAAAAGCATAGCTAAAAGATAATTTGAACTTAAATGCCTTTTTTTCCCCTTTCTTTTAAAAGAACAGAATTCAGTAATTCTCATTTTGTTGGCTCATATAATTTAATTATTGAAGCATTCTTCTACAAATTTAATAATTTTATCCCTGTAGGTGACTTCCGCCAGATCTTTTGTCAAATATGTCTCAAAGAAGAAGCTGGATCTGAAAAGCCATGCTTCATAAGCAAGTTGATGCTATGGGATGCAAAACTTCATAAAGGTTTGTGTATCCATGTTACTGTAAGCTGCAGAGGCAAATTAATTTTTTGTGTATGTAACAACTGTGCGAAAGTGAATGAGTGCTATGCTGGTGGAGTTACATTTCTTTATATTTTTTATATTATGGTTTTTGATACATTTGCATGGCTGAGATAATTGATATTTTGGCTATGTATTTGCCTCCTAAATTTTTCCTGCTTTATATATTTTGAATAATCTTTTCACAAGGTGTAGTTTGACTATGAGTGACTTGATGCTTACCATGTGTTTTAAATACATACCAATAAATGTTAAATATAGAAAAAAATATAGGAGCAACTTTGTTCATATACTTTGTAACTATTTCAGGGCTTTTAATGATTTTTAATTATAATTTAATAATCTGTTCTTTTCCAAAAAAGCTGCATCTTAGTACAATAAAGTGATGTGCATTGTATTGACTCTTCACAGGGGCAAGGAAGGTTCTTCATGAACTTATCTTCAGTAGTTTTTTCATGGAAATGGAATACAAAAAACTTTTTGCTGTGGAATTTGTGAAGGTAAATGGTTATTTGTTTTTTATGCTATGAATTCTTAGTAGCTTTGTAAAACTTTCCACAAACCTGAAAATTGTTTCAATATAAATAACGAATTTTCAATAAGCAGAGCTTTAACAACTAGCTTAGCCTTTATAGAGTGTGTTCCGATGTCATTGGTTTGTTCCTTATAATTATGTATGTATATATGCTCATTTTGAATGCAGTATTGTTAGTATTCTATGTATCTTTTGAAATGGCAGATGAACTGCAACTGAAACTGGTCTTTCTTTTTAAAAATTAGATGCAATTTTAAAGAAATTTACTAACTATCAGTGTTTTTTGTATTAGGGTGAGGCTTTTTAATCCTGATAAAGATGAATGACACTTGATAGTTTTATCTGGACTGAAAAAAAGCAAACAATGACTTACATTACTCACTGTACACACCTTTTATAGACAGCTGTTGAATAACTATCCATGCTGTTCACTCCAGGAAGAAGACTTGCTTTATAATATCAATATCCTTATTTATCCTTTTTTCAGATATATAATTTCTTTTCCTGGGGAAGATTGGTTGTAGGAGAAAAAATCTTTTTGTTCCAGTCTGGCAGAACAGTTAGATTTGTACTTCTCTTCAGTATTAAGGCAGTGGGGCACATATATTAGAAATGAAGAAGGACAATAAGATGTAATTACTGCAAACAAAAAAGGAAACTTTTTTAATTAACAGTTGCTATATTATTTTATTTCCCCAATATTCTCTTCTCCTAGTATTACAAGGCATTGCAAAAAGAATACATCAGTGATGATCATGACAGAGTTCTCTCTGTGACAGCACTCTCAGTTCAAATGTTCACCGTACCTACTCTGGTATGTACAGCCTGACTCGTCTGGAAATGTAGCTAGCAGTACCGCCTTTGCAAACTGCTGTGCTTGGTAAACAGTCTTTATGCATTGCTGAGTTCAAAAGGAATGATTCTGAGATTTGTTAAGGCCAATATGAAAGCAGGAGCTTGAGTTGGTGAAAACTCATTACAAAAGACAGAGGGAATGCAAATAAGTAGAAGTTTTAGGCAGCGTCATTCTGTGTATTAGCTTTCTGTATGAACTTGCTGTTCACATTTACCTTCTGTGTAACTTAAAACACTTGAGGGGAGGGACAAAAAAATGGTTAAATGTCTTTTTGTAGGGGTGAAATATGTTAAATCCCGAGGCGTGGAAAGGATACCTGTAGGTTTAAAAGGTTATATTTTTTTTGCCTGAAAAGCTAATGTAAAAGTCCTTTTATACATGATCTTTCTAGAAAAAATAGCATGTCTGTTACACTGAAGCTGTCAGAGTGAACTAACATGCTAAATTCACAGAAACTGCGTTCATACCTGATAAATACTATTGGAGTTTTTGTAGCCTAGACTCTTTACAAATGCTTAAAATAATTTCTAATTAAAAAGTCTGGATTTAAAGGAAAAAATATTTTGAAAGTTCTCTTCCACAAAAATAGGAAGAAAAACTTTTAATTTTCTTCTTACAGGCCCGACATCTTATTGAAGAGCAAAACGTTATCACCACCATTACAGAGACACTCCTAGAAGTGCTTCCAGAGTACCTAGACAAAAATGACAAGTTCAACTTCCAAGGTTACAGTCAGGACAAGCTGAACCGGGTATATGCAGTAATATACGACCTCAGGTAAGTGTAATGCTAAGAAGCTCGAGCAATTCTTAGAGAACTGGCGGTAGGATGAGGTGTGTCAATTCAGGAATCTGATGATAAAACTGCTTTAAAAACAAACCCCTCAAAAACCCCACATGAAACTTTAATGTTTTATTTTTCAGTGGAAACTTAAAATTTTCAAATACCAAAATTATATTCTGTAAAGATCATTTTTTATTATTTTCACTGATATCATTCCATATAACAATTGAGTTAATAAACAAAATATGTCTACTGTAAGATGGTAAAGCAAATTTGACTTCTATTCATTATTATTCTGGGAAAGTTGTATAATCCTCATCTCCATAGCATTTTCCACTCTTAAGTCCCAAATTACTCTAATAAACTGAGCATTGTAAAAGCAAACCAACAAAAATACCATGGAATTTAAAAAAATCTATTAATTTCAAATGGTGGAGTCGCATCAAGCGAGTCTAATGTTTGGTGAAAGTTTTAGGAGTTTGAGATGGGGAGGGTGATGTAGTGTGACGATGCAGTTGAATATTTTAATACGAAGAACACTTTAAATACAAGCATTAGCAGAAGAGAAATCTGAGCAAAAGATGATAATGTTTTCTTTGGGGACAGGTATGTCTTAGTCAGCAAGCCTACATTATGGACAGACCGTCTGAGGGCGCGGTTTCTAGAAGGATTTGTTTCTTTCCTAAGGATTCTAACATGCATGCAGGTACAACACATTTAAATGATTTCTTTCTAATGTCCTCTTATGAAGACATTACAGCACTTTTGTTTGCTCATCTTTTTGTCCACAGTAATATTGTGTATAAAACCATGCAATTATGATCGTAAATTCTTCAATCCCTGTCTTGAGTGGGTGAAAAAGTAAAGTTTACTATCTAGAAGTAATATTAATCAATTTTAGCTACATGTGTCTGAACAACTTATATTTTACCATTTGCTTATGGGATTTTGTGTTGTTTTAAGCCTGTGATCATTGACTTAGCTTGAGTATTTTGTGGCATCTCCATTTCAGGGAATGGAGGAGATAAAAAGACAGATTGGTCAGCACATTGAGGTGGATCCTGACTGGGAAGCAGCTATTGCTATTCAGATGCAGCTCAAGAACATTCTTTTGATGTTCCAGGAGTGGTGTGCCTGTGATGTAAGTATAGCAATTGTCTGGGGTTCTTACATGCATGCCTTTTGTGAATATTCCTGAGTGCTTTTTAAATAGCAGCTTTTTTAAAAAGCTTGCTATTGTTCAATACAGATCTCCACAAAAAATGAGTCTGAAAGGATTAATCTGTGGTATGACACAGAGAGAAGGGATCTCAGAAGAATATAATCTTCTAGCTGACAAAGCTGCACAGGGTGTCAGGCAAATCAAAGAGAAAATACACAATTCAGAATTTGGAGAACTAGGTTCATGGTATTGCTGTCAAGATTTAAAGTTTTGAAGCATATGGTTTTCAAAAGTGAACTTCAGAAACTGCAGTAATTTGGTAATTGCGCTGTAAGTAGTGTTAATCAGTGCTGGAGCTCATCCCTGTGCTGGGGGAAGGGAGGAAGTTGTAAAATTTGTTAACTTAAAGATATTTTGATGTGGGTTTCTTGTTTGTTTGTTTGTTTGTTTTTAAAAATGCACTTGGATTTTAGAGCATTTGTCAGAGTGACTTCTTGTACAGAAGCGTATGCTCAGTTAGCTTTAGCTTTAGTGAATGCTCTGCTGCTCCACTCCAGTACTTCTCAGTATTAAGAAACAGAGCAGTAATTCTATTGTGGATTTTTAGTAACTGTTTATGCTGTCAGAAAAAACAAGTGAGGAATTTTAGTGCATAGGTATGATTTTTAAATATAAGGCTGTGCGTTTATTTCAAATTCTAGGAAGAGTTGTTGCTCAAGGCCTACAATGAATGTCATAAAGCTGTGATAAGGTGCAGCACAAATGGCCGTTCACGGGAGAAGACTGTGTTTCACCTGTGTGGCCACACTCTGGAGAGCAGACCTTACCGAGTGTCTGCGGATCCTGTCAGCATACATTTGCCACTGTCTAGGACCCTTGCTGGTAGGTGGTGTGTTTTGCTTTGATTGCTATTTGAATTACATTTATCATCCATCTCTGTTTCTTTATTCTAGAAAACATTTAGATTAAGTGCTTTGCAGATCAGTTGCTCTCTGACTTTCTGATAGTCTCATGATCAGGCAACCGGATTCCCCAGATGGTCCACTAAGGGAAGGTTTCTCTCACTGTCTCTCTCTCAAAAAAACAGCAAAATAATGAACCACACACACAAAAAAACCACCAAAGCCCCAAAAAACCCAACAAACCACATTTTCCCTGGAGGTTGGAGGACATTTTTTAAATAGGAGAGAGACAAGAAAGGCAAGAAGGAAAAGTTTCATATTTTACTGACTTCTTCAGTTTTGCCTAAATTAACGTTCATTATTACTGTATCTTGAATTTATTTTCCAGCCACACATATCTTAGGGCTGTTAAAATGCTTCTCCTAAAAGACATATGTTTGCAGCATGCCAGGAGAGATTTCCAAAGGACCACAGCAGTGGGTGATCACAGCTTTCTCTAAAATGCAAATAAAATCATATGCAATTATTAAGCTGTAGGTTCTTTATCACATCATTTGATACCAATACTATCTGATAGGCCTTGTAGTCTTGAAATTCAGTTATTACTGATGTACAATTTAAATGTGAAATTAAAATTTTGCTAATGCTATTTAGCATCTCAATTTAAGTGGTTTTAATTAATTAATTAAATGAATATATTTATTCGTTAAAAAAATGGATTGTAAGACTGGTAAGAACTGTTGAGATAATGTCACAGTTCATTTATTTTTAAAAGAAAAAAAAAAGAAGGAAAGTCTTTCCTCAATAAACTTACACTTGTTTTTCTGTAATTCTCTTGAGTCGTAGATGATTTAGAACATTTAGAATGGGTTGGAGGAGAAACTTAACTGATTTTTATTTATTTTCTGATTTTTTTCTGTTGATTTTGTAGGTCTTCATGTACGATTAAGCAAGACTGGAACCATCTCAAGATTGCACGAGTTTGTTTCTCCTGTAAGTTTGTGTGTGGTTTTTTTTCTTCCCCAAACGCTTCTTGTGATTTATACTCTGGGAAGGTAAAAGTGTAAAGTTATGTCTCGTGACTTTCATGATGCACACAAAAGTTATTTTGCACCTGAAAACACGTCTGTTCATTAGGACTTAACACTTTTAAAATCACTGACAGGCTTGTTCTTGCTTGATTTTTTTTTTTTCTTGTTTTTTAAATTCTAGGAAGAGTTTCAAGTGGAGCTGCTAGTAGAATATCCTTTGCGATGTCTTGTCTTGGTTGCTCAGGTTGTCGCAGAGATGTGGAGACGGAATGGGCTCTCCCTGATAAGCCAGGTACTCCCTATAATCACAGAATCACAGAATGTTAGGGATTGGAAGGGACCTCCAAAGATCATCTAGTCCAATCTCCCTGTCGGAGCAGGAACACTTAGATGAGGCTGCACAGGAATGTGTCCAGGTGGGTTTTGAATGTCTCCAGAGCAGGAGACTCCACAACCTCCCTGGGCAGCCTGTTCCACTGTTCTCATACCCTCACTGAGAAGAAGTTTCTTCTCAAATTTAAGTGGAACCTCTTGTGTTCCAGTTTGAACCCATTACCCCTTGTCCTACCATTGGTTGGTTCACCGAGAAGAGCCTGGATCTTTCCTTGTGACACTCACCGTTCATATATTTGTAAACATTAACGCAGTCACCCCTCAGTCTCCTCTTCTCCAAGCTAAAGAGATGCAGCTCCCTCAGCCTTTCCTCATCAGGGAGGTGCTCCACTCCTTTAATCATCTTTGTTGCCCTGCACTGGACTCTCTCCAGCAGTTCCCTGTCCTTCTTGAACTGAAGAGCCCAGAACTGTACACAATATTCTAGGTATGGTCTCACCAGGACAGAGTAGAGGGGGAGGAGAACCTCTCTTGCCCTACTAACCACCCCTCTTCTAATACACCCCAGGATGCCATTGGCCTTCCTGGCCACAAGGGCACAGTGCTGGCTCATGGTCATCCTGCTGTCCACCAGGACCTCCAGGGCCCGTTCCCCTACACTGCTCTCCAACAGGTTGTTCCCCAACTTATACTGGAACCTGGGATTGTTCCTGCCCAGATACAAGACTCCACACTTTCCCTTGTTATATTTCATTAAATCTTTCCCCGCCCAACTCTCCAGCCTGTCCAGGTCTTGCTGGATGGCAGCACAGCCTTCTGGCGTGTCAGCCACTCCTCCCAGCTTGGTGTCATCAGCAAACTTGCTGACAGTGCACTCTATTCCCTCATCCAAATAATTTATGAATATATTGAGTAGTACTGGTCCCAGTACTGACCCTTGAGGCACTCCACTAGATACAGGCCTCCAACTAGACTCTGCTCCATTGTCCACAACTCACTGGCTTCTTCCCTTCAGCCAGTTCACAGTCCACCTCACTAACTAATCATCCAGACCACCCTCCCTCAGTTTAGCTGTAAGGGTGCTGGGGGAGACAGCCTTACTGAAGCCAAGGTAGACCACATCCACCGCCCTGCCATCATCTATCCACCTCGTTATGTCCTCATAAAAGTCAATGAGGTTGATCAAGCATAACTTCCCCTTGGTGAAGCCATGTTAACTGCCCGTAATGACCCTCTTATCCTTGATATGCCTTGAGATGGCGCCAAGGATAAGTTGTTACATCAGTTTCCCAGGGATGGAGGTGAGGCCGACCAGTCTATAGTTACCTGGGTATTCCGTCTTGCCCATTTTTAAGACTGGAGTGACATTTGCTTATTATACAGTAGTGAGTCAGTCCTAATGGGGTAGCAAGTGTTTCTCAGTAATGCTGCCAGTGGTGGTTTCATCCTCCGCAGAAAGAGGTCATGGAGGTCACTCCCACTCTAAACAGAAAGGTTTCTGGGTGACAACTTAGATGACTTGGTTTTATTTCCAGCTTCATCAATGGTTTGCCTCCCTGCATTAGACAAATATTTTCATCTCTCTTACGACTGTTTCTGACTCTGTGAAATGGTGCTAATGTTACTGACATCTACTGGAAACTGCTTGCAGATCTGATAAAGAAATCACTGCATAAGTACTGTTAGTACTGCTGCTTATAATATAAAATGTTAGAAGAACCTCCCAGTGTATGGTAATCATTATATGCAAAGGTTAAACTATTTTAATCTCATGTTAAACTTTTGAGTACTATTTAACTGGATGTAGCAAGCATTTTATGATACTTGTCTTTTGAGCTTTTTTGTTGCAAGAGTGAAACTAAGATTCTGCCCTTAAGTACTTTTATTTTGCTTGCTTTGGCTTCCCTTTTTTATTTTGTTTTTCTTCTTTGATGGCAGAAATTTTCTGTGTTTACCTTTCACTGGACCCTTTGAAATCAGAGCAAACATTGATAGCCCCCTGTAGAATTGTTTCTCTGAGAACTGGGGTAGGAGAAGGAAGATGTTTTGACTTTAATCAGTAGCAACTGTTAGAATTACATTGTCTTGGAAGAGGGGGTATGAAGAAGTACGACACAGGCTTTTTCTAGATTAGGAAAAAAACATTTTTCACTTCTATTAAAGCATACATTTGTTTTGAAAGAAACATGGGACTTCCCTTATTCAACATGGGACTTTTCCTGTGCTGTACAGTTTGAAAAAGTCTCAGACATTAACTGGTGCACATTTGATACTGTATTACTTCACATTACTTCTCTACTTAAATTTTGTTCTCCTATTTCTCAGGTTTTTTATTATCAAGATGTTAAATGTAGAGAAGAAATGTATGATAAAGACATCATCATGCTCCAGGTATAATGTTCTAAATAACTTTGTGCTTGATTAATATAATTTTCATGGATTTGTTTTGATTTTAAATAAATCTGTATGATTTTTTAAAATGTTCTTGGTAAAAGAGTGCTTTTCATAATTAATGAAGAATTGTAATAGTAACCAATGTTCATATTAATTTGGGTTTTTTGACAGATAGGTGCATCTCTTATGGATCCAAACCAATTCCTCCTGTTGATACTGCAGCGATACGAGCTTGCTGAGGCTTTCAAAAAGCTCAAGCCCACCAAAGATCAGGTAAGTGACAAGTATTTCTGCTGATTAATTTGTTTACTTTGAGTTTATGGAACATTATTAAGAAAAACTAGCTACTGTAGCTAACTGCCTGTTTATGACCACACTAAAAGTCATTCAACACAGCACTTAGTGGTTAGATAAATGATTTTGTATTTGTTATCTGTAGTGGCTTAATCAAAATTAGCAAACAGGTTTTGCCCTCTTTGACCTTTATTTCATAGGACATCTACCAAAATCCATCTAAATGACTTCTCTATAAAATTTCAATGTCTCCTAAGCCATATTATGTGTTCTTATTTAGCTAGAAGTTTCTTGGATTTTTGTGCAACTTCTTGAGGGTTGAACTTTATTATAACCCTTCATTGGGAATACATTTTTAGCTGTTGCTTCTTTTCCTGCTTGTGAATCTTGCACTTTAACTGCCCAGTAACATCTCCACTACAAGCACAGGCTTTTTTTCTAGCTTGTTAGAATGGAGGTTTCCTCTGTTTCTTCTTCCAGTGCAGTGCTTCAGTGAAGCAGTGCACCTAAAGGCTGATCGTGGTGTCATTGGACAGATTTTCCTGCCTGTTTTTTCAAAAACTGGTTTCTCTGATTCTTGTAGGATTTAATCAAACAATATAATGTGTTAATAGAAGAGATGCTACAGATTCTCATCTATGTTGTGGGTAAGTTTCATTTCTCTCTGCTAGTGTCATGATGGATTATTATAGTTTGACAAAACAGGCTTGATGACTTTCTTTAGTGTAGATTGTATGGAGAGGATACTGGAGAATGTATGTTTTAAATAGATGGTTCAGTAACACAGGTTTCTGTCAACCAGAAGCAATAGGAGTTGCATAGTGAAAAAAGCTGTGAGATAACTTAGTAGTTGACTATTAGAGCAGAATATGAGGAGAAACTCTATCTCAGCCCATTTTGTTAGGAAGCTAGTCTAAAAAAACCATTTTTCCTCTCAGACACTTGGGTTAAGTTTCCAGTGTATGTAAACTTATACTATGAAATATCCCCACAATAGCATTACCACTGCGCAAAATTCTAAATTGCCTTATAACTGTTATATTTGCCGTTCTTCTCTTTTTTATTAACTCTGCTAGGGGAAAGATATGTACCTGGAGTGAGTAATGTGACAAAAGAAGATGTTATAATGAGAGAAATCATCCATCTATTGTGTATTGAACCAATGGCTCACAGTGCAATTACCAAGTCCTTGCCTGAAAATGTGAGTCTGGGTTTATTTACTTTTTTCCTTAATTTACTTTTTCTTGTTTTATGTCTTTTTCTTCTTTAGCTTCCATATCTTTATATGGAAGCATTTTGTTTCTGTTATAAAGCTCAAGTGTTGGTTTCAGAATTACAAAATAACATGAAAAACGCGCTTACACACCTTAGTGGTGCAAAGGTAAATGACTAGGATTCCAGTATGGTCTAATCTGAAAGGCTTGTATAAGGATTGTAGTTTTTGATGAAGAGGTGGATTTATTTTTTTTTTTTTAGAATATTCAGCTGTAGTTCTCCTAGATTCAAAAAAGAAAAGTTTTGAAATTCTGTCTTTTGGCCCTGTGGGACCATGCAGCCGGATTCTATTCTGCCCTGTGTAAATAAATTTGATCCTGTAATTTTGATCACTTAAACCTGTGCAGATCTATTGGAAGTCAAGTATTGTACAGGTCTATTTGAAAGCACAGATTTCCTTACCATTCTATTCCAGCTGCTGAAATTCAAGCAAAGAAGAGGGATATGGATTGTATATGATAGCCTGTGCAAGTTTTGAGGGCTGATAATTAATGCAAAATGCCTTTAGTTTTGTTGTAAATTAAGTAGTCTGGAATATTATTAGAAACCAGTAATGGATGATCCACATTGACTGTTTCAAGAGACTAAAGCTCTGTTTTTCCCTCCATTGAGGTTGCGTAAGGGGCTTCTCTGTTTCTGAAGATCAGCTCTGTTATAAATAAAAATGTACATGATTAAATGAAAGTATTATCCATCTTTGGTACTTCTTATAACTTGTCAGTTATGAATATCTGTTTTCTGAATAAGAGTGGGCAAAATATATTCATTCATGAATTAAGGAATTGATCTACATTTGTATGTCTATTTTTGTTACACCTAGCATAATACTGAAGATATTTGAATCATTATATATTTATCCCAAACTAAATCTTTTACCAGGAGAACTATGAAACTGGCTTGGAGAATGTAATTGATAAAGTGGCTACATTTAAGTAAGTACTTAATATTGTTTTATAAGTAGCTTGAACGTGAAATAAGATCTCTTACATTATATGGGTTAAACAAGCTGCACTACACAGTCTTTGATCAGCTAATATTTTGCATTCTTGAAATCTATACACTTTCAAATATGCATAGGAAAGAAAAGTGTATGGAATATCCCAAACTCCTGCTTTTCTCCTTTTGCTGCCCTCTTTTTTCAAATTCAGCTTGAGGAGTTCAGTTATCTCAAGTCCTATTGGGAAAATCTTCAAAAGTTCATTTTATTTCAAAGATGGTTGGGAACCTTGACAATTCATTGTACCTTTGGCAATCACCACCTAATAGTTGGTGTAGATGTCATAAATTTGCTAACTTGCTATAACTTTCAGGTAGAAGTTAATTTTCTTTTTAACATATATGTATGCAAATACAAAACAATCAATTGAGGCAGCTGAGAAAAAAAAGTTCAAATGTCTGCTATTTTTGTCACAAAAGTGTCTTGTAATTTCAGCTGGTTTAGTATAGCTTATTTGAAATGTCATGTGGCTCGCTTGTTTATGTTTAATCAATGGCAACTATTGGTTTAACTAAGGATTTTGCTTTGGGAATTATATGGAAGATTAAAATAATCTTGCTGGTTGAAAAGTAGCTCTTTGTATTACTTGTTTTGTAACTTAGTTAAAGAAAGTAATGAATTTTCACAGAATCACAGAATGTTAGGGATTGGAAGGGAACCTCGAAAGATGATCTAGTCCAATGCCCCTGCCGGAGCAGGAACACTTAGATGAGGTTACACAGGAATGTGTCCAGGCGGGTTTTGAATGTCTCCAGAGGAGACTCCACAACCTGCTTGGGCAGCCTATTCCAGTGCTCTGTTACCCTCACTGAGAAGAAGTTTCTTCTCATATTTAAGTGTAACCTCCTGTCTTCCAGTTTGTATCCATTGCCCTGTGTCCTGTCATTGGATGTCACTGAGAAGAGCCTGGCTCCATCCTCCTGACACTCACCCTTAATATATTTGTAAATATTAATGAGGTCACCCCTCAGTCTCCTCCAAGCTAAAGAGACCCAGCTCCCTCAGCCTTTCCTCATAAGGGAGATGCTCCATTCCCCTAATCATCTTTGTTGCCCTGCGCTGGACTCTCTCCAGCAGTTCCCTGTCCTTCTGGAACTGAGGGGCCCAGAACTGGACACAATATTCCAGGTGTGGTCTCACCAGGGCAGAGTAGAGGGGGAGGAGAACCTCTCTTGCCCTACTAACCACCCCCCTTGTAATACACCCCAGGATGCCACTGGCCTTCCTGGCCACAATGGCACAGTGCTGGCTCATAGTCATCCTGCTGTCCACCAGGACCTCCAGGTCCCATTCCCCTACACTGCTCTCTAACAGGTTGTTCCCCAACTTATACTGGAACCTGGGATTGTTCCTGCCCAGATACAAGACTCCACACTTTCCCTTGTTATATTTCATTAAATCTTTCCCCACCCAACTCTCCAGCCTGTCCAGGTCCCGCTGGATGGCAGCACAGCCTTCTAGCGTGTCAGCCACTCCTCCCAGCTTGGTGTCATCAGCAAACTTGCTGACAGTGCACTCTATTCCCTCATCCAAGTCCTTAATGAATATATTGAGTAGTACTGGTCCCAGTACTGGCTCTTGAGGCACTCCGCTAGATACAGGCCTCCAACTAGACTCTGCCCCATTGACCACAACTCTCTGGCTTCTTTCCTTCAGCTTGTTCACAGTACAGTTTTATACAATAACATCTAAAGTCTGAAATTCTAAGCCATAAAGTTAAAAAGAATTTACCTGTCAGAGGCTATATGGTGTACTGTAGATGGTATAGGCTAGAAATATTTTGCTGCTGGGTAGGATTTACAGTAGTAAGCATCCTTGAAAATAAAAGACTAATAACTGTACTCACTCTATGCTCTGTATAAGTTATTGAAGCAGCTATCACTATTCCACTTCCTATTAACATTTCCTTAGTGAATAAATTATGGTAGTGGTTTGTTTACATTCAAAGATGTGCTGAACATATATTATCAATCTGTATGTCATGATTGTCATGATGTCATGAAATATTTCTCTGTAAGGAAACCGGGTGTGTCTGGCCATGGAGTTTATGAACTGAAAGATGAATGCTTGAAGGAGTTCAATATGTTCTTTTATCATTATACTAAGACCCAGCACAGCAAGGTAAGCCATTGTAAGATTCACTCTCAAAGGTTAAAAAAAGTACATATTTATCAATGTCTATAAGGAATTTTGCTGAATCAAAGGAATTAATGGAATCTAAAGAAACTTATTCAGTAAAAAGTATATGCAGGTGACTTCAAAACTATGCTTCTAAAGAAGTCAAAGTTGTTAATCCAAATCAACCGTGGTATGGTTTACATTTGTGTTTTCCCTGTGGTGACTTATGTATTAACTCCTGGAGAAACTGGCAGCTCGTGGCCTGGATGGGTGTACTATTTGCTGGGTAAAGAACTGGCTGGAGGGCCAGCCCCAAAGAGTTGTGGTGAACGGAGCCAATCCAGTTGGCAGCCAGTCATGAGTGGTGTTCCACAGGGCTCAGCATTGTGGCCAGTTCCATTTAGTATTTCTATCAATGATCTGGATGAGGAGATTGAGTGCACCCTCAGTAAGTTTGCAGATGGCACCAAATTGAGTGGGAGTGTTGATCTGCTCGAGGGTAGGAAGGCCATACAGAGGGATGTAGATTGGCTGGATCATTGGGCTCAGGCCAATTGCATGAGGTTTAACAAGGCCAAGTGGCGGGTCCTGCACTTGGGTCACAACAACCCCAGGCAGCGCTACAGGCTCGGGGAAGAGTGGTTAGAAACCGCCTGGCAGAAAGAGATCTGAGGGTGTTGATTGACAGCCAGCTGAACATGAGCCAGCAGTGTGCCCAGGTGGCCAAAAAGGCCAACAGCATCCTAGCTTGTATCAGGAATAATGTGGCCACCAGGACTAGGGAAGTGATTGTACCACTGTACGCCATGCTGGTGAGGCCCCACCTTGAATCCTGTGTTCAGTTTTGAGCCCCTCACAACAAGAAAGTCATTGAGGTGCTGGAGCGAGTTCAGAGAAGGGCAGAGAAGCTGGTGAAGGGTCTGGAGCACAAGTGTTATTGAAATGCAAAATGCAATATTATTAAATGGGTTTCAGACAAGGTTCTAGTTATACACCAAGCATTGACTATGTATCTTGCCATATTTCTAGTTTAGGGTTTCTCATCTTTTCACTGTGTACTTCTGTAGAGATGCTGATATAACAACACTACTTTTCTGTAGGCTGAACACACACAAAAGAAAAGAAGAAAGCAAGAAAACAGAGATGAAGGTAAAAATTTGAAACTGATGACTCAGCAAGTGTGATAATTCAATAGTGTATGTAGTTCCGTACATAAAATGAGCTTTGGGAGATGTCTTCCGAACTAATTGTGGGTTATTGAGTTCCTATTAAATTTGTTGTGATTTGTAGTAATTGTAATTAATTAGCACCTGCCTTTTTTTTTGCCTTAACACGAAGATAGGAGTTCTGGAATCTTTAGTTTAATTTCCATGTAGACAAACATACATGACATAGTACCCATTGACAAAATGAACAACTTAAGATGTTTTTATGGTGGATTAACTAGGAGGCAGAAGCTTATTTTTCATGGGTAGTTTCTCTAGCACAATGTTGAGACATAGTACTGTTCAGAGAATGTTGCTGCAGGAACTATTGCTCATATTGGTTCTTTAAGTAGCTTGAGACTTAAGTTTTATAAATCAAATTATTCTTTTTTAGAAGCTGCAAATACATATAACAATAAAACACCATGTTTCTATTGTACCACAAAAGTTATTTCCCTCTTCAGTTTAGTTTTACCCATTCAAGTAATGAGCATTAATTGAATTGATTTGAGGAAGACTCTGTAAACTGAACAAAAAGTACAATGAACAATTTAATAAAATCAACTACCACCTGATTTTGTAACTTGAAACAGATAATTATTTTTCTCTTCCCAGATTGCCTTTCCAGTTGAATACCTTAATCTTTACCTCCTACTCTGAAGTGTATTTTGATATTTTTTATGTACAGTCAGGGGCACTACAGTACTTCATACCGAAGATGGTGAAAATTCATTCTGACTAAATTTTCTTTGCTTTGGTTCCGTTTAGTTGAAAAACTGTGGAACTGAAAAAAAAATTGTATTGTCATTCAGGAGGGACATAGTTAAATTGGAAATCACATTCTCCTTGAAAAGAATTAGTTTCCTTCAGTTATAAGTAACTCAGAAAATTATGACAGCTGAAAAATAATGAGAGGTGGGGGAAGAAATCTGTGGATTACTTTTTGTTTCTTCCACTGTTTATATTATACATTTGACAGATTTTCAATAGTAGCTTCTTCATTACTCCCCTGCCCAGTTCACTTCAGCAACTTAAAATGTTAGCAGGGATGTTTATTTTGTAGAATTTTTTAAAAATGCAAATATTTTTATGCAGTTGTCAGAAACTCACATGTATGTAATCAGACAATACAGTTCCAAAATAAGATGACTTTCCACGTTGATGTGTTTTGCCTTGAGGCTACCCATTTTGTTGCAAATAGTTTGTGCATATGCTTTTTTGTGTCTATGTTTTCTTTGTTAATAACTTTCCATAATTCATTCAGTCTAAATTGTCAAAAGATTGGTGGTTTCCGAGACACAGCATTCACAGAAATTTTCTGAAAAAAGGCATCCAGGTACCAAAAGAAAACTTAAATCAATGCTTCCAGGTAGGGAAAGGCTGCGGCATTAATTGAGCTGCTCTTAGTAGATGCCAAGATTCCCGGTGGCGTCTGAGTGAGACACCACCTCACACAGTTTTGATATTAGCTCAGGAAACATACATAGCTGGAAGTAATCAGAATGGCCAGTAGCAGGAAGAATTTTAGAGCTCTAGCCACATTAGGCATAGGACAGTTGAATGGAAGACACCACACTCTGTAAGATCCACCTCTTTTCAACAAGTTGAAAACCTTGTGTCTGATGCAAAACACAAACACTATGTATCTATTAGTGATACATAAATGATAAGGCAGTGCAAAGTATTAAAGATTTACAATTACAGATACAAGATACAGATTTACAATTACAGATACAGATAATTGTAGTTGATTGTTTAGCTTAGTTTGAATGTAGTTTATATAAGAACTTACTAAAAGTACTTAGTTTTGCTAAAGATAAAAGCTGATATAAGTGAGCAATTATGCTTGAGCACGGTTTTATTCATTTAAAGGTCTAGTTGTTCTTTCACTGGAATTAGTATATTTGTGGTCACTACTTTTTGCCTCCAATCTTTGAGATGCTAGTTTGTTAATATACTTGCATATGTCTGTTTTCTAGCACTGCCACCACCTCCTCCTCCAGACTTCAGTCCTGCTTTCAGCAATGTGGTGAGGATTCTCAGCTGTGATGTTATGATGCACATACTGCGGACCATTCTTCAGAGAGCAGTAGAACTGGAAACCCACTTGTGGACTGAAGCTATGATCCAAATGGTATGGTTTGCTTTGCTCCTCTTCCTATGGTCATTCACGTGTTGACTGTGTTAACTGCTTATCATAACATCAAAATGTGTAATGATTAATTTTGAATGATTAGAATTTACTTTTTGTCCCCAAACCTGTTTTTGTAAATCTTACCAACAAAGAAAATATTTCTAATTACTTATCTCCACTGTAAAATAGAAAAACAAAACGTATTAGTATTAAATTGGGAATATCCTTCAGTTTTCTATTTTACTTTCATCTCTGTATTGCCTCATCACTGAAGCTGTTTCAATATGTAATTCTCCTGACCTCATCTTTTTCTTGAAACTTCATGTGCAAATAAATAACCGTTTGATCATCCCAAAGAAATTGGAGTTGCTTCGTCTTGTAAGCTGCAAAGTCTCCAAATATGTAAATATCTTTGGGGCCTCAGTCATGAAATAGTACAATTTTGTAAGTATTTAAACATGTCATTTTACCACAGTGACTTTATGCTTTAAAAAAAAAAAGGAAATGCTGACATTTTTGAAGTGTTGTGTGGGTTTGTTGTGTGTGTATGTTTGATTTTGTTTGTTTGTTTGATTTTGTTTGTTTGTTTGTTTTAATATTTATAGGATTAAGACCTGAATTTTCAGACTAGTTGAATTAATCAGGTTTTTTTTATTAGAGTGCATAGATTATTTAGTTGCCTTGCCTTACCTGCTAATCTTTGGATTATGGAATTAACCAAATATTCATAGATTTGTATCAGCAAAATGACAGGATTCATATCTTGATGGCAAGTGCGTATAAGTTGATTAATTTTAGGACAAGTAATATGCAGGAAAATGATATTGTGCCTTGTTATTTCACTTTCCATGTATGATCTTTACACTTTTTCTCATTTCTGTGTTTTATCATGGATATAATAGCATATTACAGAACTATATTTAAACATCCTTATTTTATATCCTGGTTTTCCAGACCTCTAACAGTGAATGAAATGTAATATTTTTCTCTTTTTTAGGTGCTTCACCTCCTTTCTTTAGGTTTACTAGAAGAGAAGCAGCAGTTACAGAAGTCTCCAGAAGAAGAAGTAACCTTTGATTTTTATCACAAAGCAACACGTATGTTTTGTTTTTTTAAAAAGGGCAGAGTAAAGACAGAAATAAATTTGAATGAAGTGTTCAGTGATATTAGTCAGAAAGGATTCACTTTTTGCTATAGAATTAAAACCTGCTTAAATATTCATTTATTTATGTATTTAATTTAAAATAATCAAGAAGCTACGTTTGGACAAGCTTCCTTTGTTCCCTAAGTGTTGAAGAGGAGATGTGCTTCTCTTCCTGGGAAAGGAACGGAAAAGTAATACTGGCGTTTGTTAACTGAAAATGGTTCTTCATTCACAAGAACATTATTGAAATGGAAACTAAGAACTCCTTGAAAAATGACATTGGATTAAAGTGAATTATCTCCATCTTTTGTACTCTGGAACTGTACAATTATTGATTTACCTGCATGTTAAAGTCTTTTACTGTGGCAACGATAATTACTGTAACTATAACAGTTTTTGTGATAGAAATAAACTTCTGTGCGCTGAGCTGTTAGCGAACTTACGTAAGCTATAAGACCTTTACTGCTTCTCCTTGAAGTGAAAGGCAGTTATTGTTTTGTCTGTAGTTCTGCTCTTGGAAGCAGCAAAAATTATTTATCTATAAGGAGGAAAGATTATACTACATTTAACTGGAATAAACAAATTAAATTAAAACAGAAATGTAATAACACAGGTTGTATTCATATATGTGTATTACATTATTAGCAATATTTTAAGGTGTGTCTGTGGTTGTAAATACATTAATATGTTGAAGGGTTTTTTTCCCTGAAAACCCATGCTTTTTCTGTTTTTCTGTCCTTTATAAAGGAATGGGAAGCTCAGCCTTGAATGCGGTGAGCGTGTTAACACTTCTGGAAAAATTAAAGAGAGTTCCTCAGTTAGAGGCACAGAAGGACACAGTCAGTTGGATACTGCAGGTACACAAGGGAGAGATGTGTATGATCTGATTTCAGTAATTTAGAAAGCTCTTATGGAAGATGTTATGATTCCTATATAAAATCCAGTTTTTACAGCTGCAGTGGTTTCTTGAGAAGCTTAATCTGTTGGAACGTATTTTTTCCCCCCCGGACAAGATGAGATTTCTCAAATACTGTGTACTTGTTATTGCTACTTTCAAGTATTGGGTCAATTTTTGCATAGATAATGACATTTTTGTACGTAAACTTTATTCCTCATATTTTTGTTGCAAAATAACAGCAAGTGTTAAGTAAAAGTTTATTAATTGGGAAAGCATTTTAGACTGCTTGTATTAAGACTTGAGTCATACGGATCTGACTAATGGCCACATTGTGTGTTTGACCTGTAGAATTTTTCCATCCAGCTCCCTGCCTTTTCCCAGTAATAAATGGGATAAAGTTCTAAAGCTGTGACAGCGCTTCTAATGTAGTAGGCTGCTGCTTCTGCTTAGCAGGAGTATGACTGTCCTGTTCCATTTTGGGCTTCTTGTCTTAAGTGGCTTCTTGTTTTAGGTGGCAAACATAGAAGGCACTGCTCTTGAAAACGAGAGTAAGAATCCATAGGAGGGTTTCAAAATTATCCTAAGCTACTAAAATTGGACTGTCCTGGTACATTAGGGAGGCATGTTTGAAAGATTTTTTTTTTTTTTTTTTGAGAAGTTATTCTTCTAAAATTATAAGGGCAAAAGTAAAAATGGACTTTAAAAAGTATATTTTAGCTTTTTAATGATACATATAGTGAATGTAGAATATTTAATATCAAACCTTCAAGATGCTTATTAAAGTAAAGATACCTGGGGAAAGTAGTAAATGAAAATTGAAGGCTCAGTTTTAACTATTTGGGCATATGCTGGAAAGCTTTCTGTTCCTTATGTGTAGTTTTTTGCAAGATTTTAATGACTGCAGTCTATTTCCATGGGATGATCCACATCTCACCTACTTGCAATAAGCTAGCCGTCTCTGTCCATTCTTCTGACATACAGATGCTTTAGCTGTTTAGCAGTATTAGTGCTGGAAGACTGGAAAATTTGGAAGAATTTTCCTTTCCTTCATGCTGAGTAGTGCTTGTCAGGTTTAGGATACAGACACTATGGTGTTACAGGAGTGCACATATGGGCTCAGTTAGATGTTTTTATTATTTAGAAGTTGGTTTCATGCATTTGAAAATCTGAAAATAACGTGAAACTAAAAATCCAGAGCTTTAATCCTGTTTATATTGTAATAAGAAGCCAGTTGCATTTTATTTTTAACATCTAAGTCTTTATTTCTAGATGTTTGACACAGTGAAAAGATTGAGAGAAAAATCTAGTTTGACAACCGTAGCAGCTACATCAGGCTCAGAAGCTACAAAAGTTGATGAGGTAATAATGAAAAAAGTGTTCAGTGGAAGCCTTGTATCCAATGTTTTGAACGCCTGTTTTCCAAAAAGTGCCTAAAATTATTGTTACCTAGAATGATAAACTTTAAAATGTTGATTTATTATATATTGCCTGCAAATAGGATTTACATTCCAAGATTAATATTTTTAATAAATGAAACTTATGCTAAGCATGTTTCATGGAATTATCACCAGCTAATGTGCTTTTGGTTGTACTTCCAAGTTAAGTGAAACAGCCAAAGAGGATGAAAAACTAATTTGTGTTCATTTCTCCATTTCTTATCTTTATGATTTGATCACCTTTTCTGTTATGTTGTCATTGTGCAATAATTAGAAATACAAATCTACTTAAAGTGATGTCTTGTGAATTATGTGACCTACCAAGAGGTTAATCTACTTTACGTTGATTGTATAAAGACATCAGGCTTAGGTGATTATTCTGTCTGTGTATCAGTCTCTACCCTCTTCCCTCAAAACTTTTGAATCCAATGGTCAAATGACACAGTGAAATGGAGTTTCAGAGATTACCACAGCAGTCCCACAAGTGTGTGTGTTTTGTGTTCCCCCCACCCTGCGCATTGGTTTTGATTCATTTTAAATTGGCAGTTAAATAGGAAAGAAGAATCCAATTAACTGTAGTGTTTAAGGACAGGCCAGTTTGCTCTTACGCTTTCTGTTCAGCAACAGCTCGTTGCCAAACAATCTCTTGACTACTCATTGCATGCAGAGCTCTAAACTTATCACAGCATATGCTGTGTTTCTTTTTTGAGAAAAATGTCATATGATGTCAGGTAGGATAGAGGAACAAATGTGGTGGTGTTTCATTTCATCAAAAAGTAATGGTATCGTGAATGAAAACAATGTGTGTCATGTTGAATTTGTGCCTTAAGTAATTGAATAAGAGAAATTAGGTTTTATATATTTTAATTAAGTCTGCCTGTGTTTTTTGAATTCTGCATTTCCAAAGCATATAAATACTTTGATTATAGTTTTTGAAAACATGACAGGTGAGGAAATACTGGAAGAAGAACAGTTTTCTGACCTACAAGAAAGAAAAATAGGGGAAAACACAGTCCTCAGATGCATAAATACTGCTACAAAAATGTAGGAACAATCTGTTTGCTATGTCATCCATAGGTAGTTTCAGATAAAATTTTTGTAAAATCCTGTAAGGGAGATACAGAAGACTCAGTAGGGGTTTCGCTTATGGGGGAGTAACAAAACGCTAGAGAAGGGTTGCGATGTTCACCTCTCTGAAGTTTCTTAAGAACAGACAAGAACCTAATTAAAATGGATCAGGTGTTATTGAACATGTCTTTGGGCAAAGGATTGTACTAGTGAGCTTTTGTGGACCCCTCAAAATCTTATGACTAGGTTAACGAACCTCGTCAATGTTTAAGATTTTAGTTTTACATTTTTCAGACAGCAGTTAACTTTTTTTTATCATTAAAGTGTTGTCAGTTAAGAAATTTTGTGTCACTGGTTAGAATATGCATAGTTGGGTCAAGATTCTTGTCATTTTTTTTTAATGTTCTTTGTTGCCTGTGATTTCTTTATTCTTTTTTATTATAAGACACAGAGCACTCAAGATAAAGAGAAAGCTGAACGGAAGAGAAAGGCCGAAGCAGCCAGATTGCACCGTCAGAAGATAATGGCGCAGATGTCTGCACTGCAGAGGAATTTCATTGAAACCCATAAGCTCCTGTATGAAAACACACTGGAGGCACAGGGGAAAGAAGATGCTGTTATGGAGGAAGAAAGGTAAGAAAAATCAGACATCCAGAGTTCTGGTGGGAAGAGTTAATTACCTGCTACATAAGTTCATTCTGCTACATTAAAATTTTGAGAGTATGTTCAAGGGAGAGATTGTGGCATCCTAGTCAGCAAACGCATCTCCATTTACTTAAAGTCACAACCTGTTACAGAATTATATGTAAATGGGCATGTATGTGCTGATGTAAGAACAGTAGACTCAACTTTGTAAATGGCATAAGATAAACGACAACAAAATTATTTCTTCAAATGGTGCATATGTACATTGCTTAACATTTGAAAAAATGGCATTAGAAAGCTGTTCAGTTTACAACACTGGAATTTTGGAGATGACTGTCTACCTTATATGAAAGTATTTAGTTAGGAAAGAATCTGAAAGCCAATATGCCTTGAGGTTAAGTGTAATGAAGAAAATCTGCTTCTTGTAGCTCAAGTAGCTGCTATTTCTGTTCCTTAGTTTTCAAAATCTAATTTCCTACTGAAGATGTGTGGTTTATATTGGTTATAATTTTGTTGGTATGGATTGCTCCTATTCTTGAGGTGCTTCAACAATGTAGTATACCTAATAAAACTCATGATTTTGGTCTAATTCGTGCTGCACAAAACTAGTTGAGAAAATAGAGATATCTGCTAGATACAAATCACTTCTATGTGCTTTGATCTTTAATAAATCGTGTTCTATGAATCATTGTTGAACTCTGGGATAAGGAATATTTTAAAAAAATATATGGCAGCTTATTGTGTCGCAAAACATTGAATTAAGGTAGTAGTATCCATTGTCAGTATGTTTTTTCCAGGAATGAGAAACCATTTTAACATTTCTGTTACATTAAAATATATTTCATCCAATCTACATTGAATACAGCTTCCTGAACTTCCTATCGTCTGAGTCCATTTATTGTGTTATTCTATGTTAGCTGGCTTCCACTTCCTAGTTTTAAAGAATCCTGCCTTTTAGTGAGGGCTGAGGTGTTTCTTCATTGTTTGGTCATAATTTGGATTTTTTAAAGCAGTTTGGTATAAAACAAGAAGTGTTACCAGCATATGACATTTTTAGATGCCTAGAAGAATAAGTTTTGTAGCAAAAGCCATCTGATTATTTTATATCTGTGTCATGCTCTTACAGCATATCTTCAGCAATTGATTACTCCAAAATTGCTTTGGGTCCCAAACGAGGTCCATCTGTTGCTGAGAAAGAAGTTCTGACCTGTATTCTTTGTCAGGAGGAGCAGGAAGTAAAATTGGAAAGTGCTGCCATGGTATTATCTGCCTGTGTCCAGAAATCAACGGCCTTAACTCAGAACAGGAGCAGAATTCTTGAACACTCAGGGGGTATGTGATCTTTCTTCTTTTAGACTACAAGCAGTTCTGTATCTAGAGCTCATATCCTTTTAACCTAATTAATCTCTGTATTCAGTCAGATTGCTAAATGGCTTACACTTAATAAAAATAAAGTGAGAATTTTAAAATAGTTCTAAAATCCATGCTTTAAAACTTAAATGAGAAACGTACAAAGATTGTTATTTGTCCCTGGGAAGTCAGAAAGTGCTTTAATTATTCTCACAAGAAGATTTTATAAAACTTAGAGATTTGGTAGGAGTGGTCACTTTGGAAAAAAGCCGAGAATATTAACAGTTGCTTTTTATGTAAGTACAGCAGCAAACTTGCTCAATATGGGGGAAATATATGAACATTATCAGAGGCCAAGACAGCAGCTGGAGGATAGTTTTGCTTTGTTTTGGTTTTGTTTCAATGTCCAGGAAGTAATAAAAAAAGCAACCTAAAAAAGTAGAGAAGTGTAAGCAAGGATCATATGAATAGAGGATTTAATGAATGAAAAAAAATGAATACAAGACAATAATACAAACACAAGAGTTAGAGTTGCATAATAGCATATTGGTAGCAGGAAATACAAGACTAACTAGAATTTCTTTTTAAGTAATAGTTAGTTAAACATGAGAAAGATTTTGGTCAGTTACTTAAGGGAAAGAAAATAATTAGAAGGGAAAGGGAAAAACTTACATACTCACTGATTTTTTTTCTTCTCTTTTTGAGAAAGAAAATTATTAATAATTCATTATCAGATACTTGATGGCTGTTAATTTTAACAAGAGAAAAATGAAGTCCAGAATAAGAAAAGTTGAAACAATATCTAGGTAACTGCAGTGTATCACCTTGGCATTCATTAAAGTAATGCTGAAAATACTCTCAGAACCATTGTCTCCAGTATAATCTTTAGTTATTTTTAAAAGGTGTGGAACATACTTGAGATCTCAGAAGGCTAAGACAGGCAAACAAGTATTTGTCTAAAAAAAACAAACCAAACCAAACAACAAACTAAAAAAACCAGAAGTGAAATGAGAAAGTCCGAAAAATTTCAGTATTCCATCCAGCCTGGTTGCCTAGAAGTATGTTGGATGATAATAAGACAATATAAAAAATAGGCTATAAAGCAGTAAGAAATGTCAAAAGTGGATTTGTGAAGAAAGGACGTCAGTAAGCCACCCTAATTCTTTGAGCAGGATAACTGGTTTTATGGATAAGGAGAAAGTAAGCTAATTTATTTTCATGTCTATTAGACTTTTTGGCTCTGTCCTCCTTGATCCACAGCATAGGCAAATGTTTAGGTGGAATCACCCCAAGGTGGATATGCATCTCATCATAAAACTAGTAGTTTGATTCAAGTATGCTATAATATTAAATAACAATTAAAAGTTAAAAGTGATATTTTTTCCCTGTAAATTGAATTATATTTATTTTAACACAGATAAAAATTTACATAGCTGTTATCTGATAAATATTTATTAACTAACATGCATTCTCTATGTATCTGCCCATATAACCTTATAAAGCTGAGTCAATAATTTTTTCAAATCCTGCTTATTCAGGCTAATTAATATATAAGGAATAAGGATGTAGTATTGAAAGATAATAAAATTGGATGTCTGTAAGTGCACTCAAGAGGTTTTCTAGTTTGTTGCCTTTTCACGGCAAGGATGTTACAACTTGCAGTTTAAATTCCCGCTGATGTTTGAAAATGTTCTTTTTTTCTATATTATAACAGGGTGGTGTTGATTCGTGGTCAGCTCGTAAAGCAAAATGAACCCCATGTCCTTCTTTTTTTAATGACACTACTGTCTAGCAAATAGCTTTAAATTTTGTTTTTCTGCAGTTCATTATTCCTGCTTTAGTTTAGAGATAAACTCTTGAATGTTATCAAATAGAATTCTAAAGCAAAGGGGAGCTCAGCATTGTTTCCTATTTCTCCAGGTTATTACCCTATTCTCTGTCACACTTACAAATCTTTACCAAATTGTTTCACTTAAAAAGATGTTTTATGTTTCCTCCTCTGGGTCATTAACAAATGCTGAATAGTCCTAGACCCGGGACAGGCTCCTACAGAATCTCATTTGATCCATTTTTCTTTTAAACCAGGGGTGTCAAATTGATTTCCCCTGGGGACCACATCAGCCTCGCGGTTGCCTTCAAAGGACCGAATATAATTTTAGGACTGTTTAGTTTTAGGACTGTCTAAATGTAACTACTGCTACAGTCCTAAAATTACACCCCTGTGTTAAACAGTGAACTACTGATAATGGCAATTTTGAGAACGAGCTGTATAGAAATTTTATCTTGGCCATATACTAATTGCATTTTTTTTTTTTAATTCTCTTCTGTGGTACTCTGAAGTACAAATGAAATCCCGTGCTTTGTAGTCAGATATACTTGTAAGCTTTCTGCAGTGACATGTTGGGCTATTGAAATAATTAAAAACAGAAGGAAATCAAGATCCTTTTCCTAAAGCCACTTCTGGATATTATTTATAGACTTACTCTCTGCTGCATTGTCCTCTACAGCTCATCAGTGAGAAGTAGACCTGTCATGGCTTTTTTCTTTGAAGATCTAAAGAAGTGGAAAAATGCTTGTTCCCACAGCAGAAGTGCAGATATTGGCAAATTAGTGTTTTACCCAAGTTCACTTTCTTAATTCAGTCTCCATTTGATTTAGAGCAGCTTTAGCTGCTGTCAGATAGTCAGATAGAATTATATTTGCAGTGCGATTTGGGTGCTAGGGTTTTTTGTTGGCTGGGGGGAGGGGTGTCCTCCTTTTTTTTTTTACCCCCCTCTCAAATTCAGATGTATCTGTTCAAAATCATGAACAGTCTACTAGCAGAGGTTTGGAGGACTGCTGTTGTTCAGTGTTATTTAGATACCCTTAAGGAGAAAATGGAATCTCACTTTGAGTGCATATGCAACACAAAGACACCATTACATTCTCATAATGTTTTTGCTGTTAGGAATTATGCAAGATTAGTGAAAGAGAGACTCGACTACATTATTCAGCAATACTGTTTCTGTCAGTGGTTGGAAAATACATAGGATTAGTTGGAGAAATGTGTAATTTTTCTTGTCCTTAGCTGTTTCATCTTCTTTCATTTAAAAATACAATAATTAGCACAATAAAAACTTCAGTGATAATAAAACCAACCTCAGAGCTATTCCAGTCCTGAGGAACCCTTTTCTTCTTTTTTTCCATATTTAAGGAAGTTACTGTTGCTTTTAGATTTTGTTGTATCTTTCTTCGTAATTAGTATAAAACCATCACTAGTGTAAGTGGGCTCTGTCTTGTGATTACCTAGTTGGAGTATTGGTCTGGAAAAGCCAGTCAAATGGGATTTTAATGTGATTGTACAAACTGTGGAAAAAAAAAATATGAAGGCTTGTGTTCTCTATATACTGTTGTTTGTTTCTCTTCATACAGATGGAAAGTTATGTTATTGCTCTTTCAGTAATTTCTTTCTGCCTTATCTTTCTAGATACACTAGATCCTCTCTTCATGCATCCTGACTTACCTTGTGGGACCCACACAGGCAGCTGTGGGCACGTGATGCACGCAGCCTGTTGGCAGAAGTAAGGATGTCTTTGCAGCCTTTTAATGTGGTTTTTGCTGTGATTTTGTTTTTGTTTTTTGATTCATCTGTTTCAAAAACATCAAAGTGCACACTGAAAACACAGTACAGTAAGTGGATATTTAGTTAAGGAGCCAAATCTATACTCGTCTAAGAATGAAATATGACATGAGGAGTTTTGACTTGATGAAGAAAACCATCATCAAAAGTTTTTAGTGCCTTCTATGACTCAGAGCAGAATCTCTAAGGAGTTCCTATTTATGTAAATAAAACCAATGGGGTAAGATTGAACAAGAATAAGAAACCTATCTACTAGGGCTTGTTTTGGCAATTCAGTGAGAACCAGTAGGAATCTTCCAGGTGAGTGTTCTGTGGCAACAGTACTTTGACTCTGAAATCTGTCACCAGGTCAGTACTTAAAGGATGAAGCTGACTTATTCCAGTGACTCTTTAGATGAGAATCTGGCATTTAGAACAGAATATGAATGGTTACATCTACTAATGTTTCATCCCCAGTCCCCACATCTCCCCTGTCAGTGAACAAACTCCCAATGAAAAGTAAGAGGGAAGAACTGAAACAGGTGCTTAAAAACTTCACTACATTTCTTTTGTTTGGGGGAGAGCCCACAACTTAGACAAAGTACGTTGGTTTAGAATGCAGCCTGAAATATTAAAAGACCAGGCTACTTAGCTTGCAAAATATAGGGATCCTGGTTGCAGCTACATTTGCAGGATGACAGAGAGCAAAGTTCTCCGCATTTGACTCCACATAGGTCTGGCAAATCTGAACAAGATAAATACTGTGAAACAGTAGTAGAAATAATTCCACCGAAGTATTACCAACAGATAAAAAGAACTGGGTCATGAAATTGCAAGCTACTTTATATTGTTGTGCAATATAAAAATCTGTTGAGGTTTGTTGTTTGTACTTGTGCCATTTAACTTAAAAAAATCTGACTAAACTCCTAGTGCTTCATTTTTCTATATGTATATATATATTTTTACAATAAAACATCAATAAAAAAATAACTAGCTGCACACCCTTAAAATGATACAAAAGTATGTTCCTTGAGTATAATACATCCATTCTTGGCAGATCCATCTACATCTATGTAGATCTAAGTAGTGCAACATTGAAGCTCAGTTCCCTTGCTCTTTTTAAGAAAAGATGCCTTGCTGTGTGGGTAAATGGGATTAAAATGGACAACAGGCTATTCTCATGCGGGATGGCACAGAAGGTTTGAGTATAGTCTTATTTATGACATAACAGACATTCTAACTTACTAATATTCCTCCAAACGACGTCTGCTTTTTCTTTCTAGAGTATCTGTGCAGCCTAAAAGTACTGCAAAATACTCTACAAAACAGTACAAATTCAAATGAATGGGATATTTGTATTTATTGTAGTTGCCATGTATGAGGAAGAAGAGTTGCTTGCAAAACCATGTTTTTTTGATTGTGGGAAAATAAATGTATGGTTTTTGTTGATTGTAACAGAATACTTTCCTAAGTGTTCTGTAATCATTAGAACTTCTGCAGATGCCCTCCCCCTTCTCTTATTACATAAATGGGATTTGATTTTTTCCTTTAAGATACATGAGTTAAAGCAAAAAGATATTTAGTTATGACGTTAGTGTGGAAGGTAGATAGTTTCATACTTGTCTTTAAGATCCTACATAGCCAGTCCAAACATTAGTACTGAATTTAGTTGCTTGTATCCAGGCAAGAAGATTTGAATGTTGGATCTTTTTGTTCCTAATAATACCACTGAGACATTAATAAAATCTCAAGGCTTACTGCATCCACTGAAGGGGCAGAATTATTATGAAACCCACAAAAAGACCATGGTTATTTCTCAGTTTCCTTCTGAGATTAAAATAGCTCAAGTGTGATATTGTAATATAAATTATCATCTCTTCCTGTTAAAAGAAGGCTACAGTTTAATTGTCTAGTCCCGAGGCTCAATCATTGCCATGAGTGCCTGATAATTCATTCATGAATTGTTACTGGTAGTTTTTTCTAAAAATAAATGAAGTTATGTACCATCCCTCTTTTAAACTTATAGTAATAACTTGTATATGAGAGATATTAAATAGAATCTTTCATTGTTTTGAAGATTTTTTGAGAGAAGCGTAGAAAGTGTAAGCACTGCTTGTCTGTAAAAATGTTAATGAAATTGAAAAGGATCTCAAAAGTTGCTGCCGTTTTTGCCTGAGTTCTTGTATGTGCTCAAACGTTTTATTTTACCTTCGTGTCCGAGCATGTGAAAGAGTTATAAATCAAAGGAAACTGTTTGTTGGCTTGGATAGGTACTTGCTAGATAACACTTTCGATTAACTGAGCATTTGTTTTCATGTCACATTTGAGCCATTCCATTTTCTAGTAATTTTCTTTCCCATGTTGTAGGTACTTTGAAGCCATGCAGCTGAACTTCAGACAACGTCTGCATGTTGAACAGATATTTGACTTGGAGAATGGAGAGTATCTTTGTCCACTTTGCAAATCTCTCTGTAATACTGTGATTCCTATTGTTCCATTGCAGGCTCAAAAAATAAACAGGTGAATTAACAGATTTCATAGCCTTTAATTTAAAATAATAATAATAATTAAAAAGTAAAAATTACTTCAGGGGAGGCTGACTTTTCAAATTTTTGAAAGGAAAACTTGGACTGACCTTCCCTATCTGTATAAAAGAGTGCCATATCTCCTTATTGATTGTTCAGCCAAATATTCTGCTTTTGGTAATATATATGTATTTTTTTTTTTAAAAAGCATTTTTGGATGTGTTGTTTTCAGAGCTTATGTCAAATGAGAAGGTACCTAGATCTGGTATTGAGCCTAACACTTCATTTTGTACTGTTTGCTCAAAATTTACAAAGCCAGCCGAACTGTGCAAATACTGAGTTACTGTGTTTGGATCTAAATGTGTCCTCTGTTTTTAAAAATAATGTGATTCTTTGAGTGTTAAAGTAAAACCTGCTTTCTGTTTCTGTTCCCAGTGAGGATGCAGAGGCAGTAGCTCAGATTCTTTCCCTGGCTAGGTGGCTGGAGATTATTATAGCCAGAATATCAGGCTACAGTGTGAAAAATGCTAAAGGTTTGTTATCTTAATTTTGAAGCTATTCTGTGGGGTATCTAACATGACAGTACATGTTTTAACTAATACCAACAGAAAATTGCAAATAAATAATACATTTTGCTGTCAATCAAGACAGTATCAAATGAAGATGGGGATAAAGTCATGGCCCTGTCTGAGCTGATATCTTGATTTCAAAGTACCCTCACTGATTTTCTGTTAAATCATAGAATCATAGAATATCCTGAGTTGGAAGGGACTCTTAAGGATCATTGAGTCCAACTCCTGTCCCTGCATATGACAGCTCATCTTCCTTGTAGAAGAAAACTATGTATGCTTGGAGAGGATAGTTTAAATGACAGAGTTAATTAAACTTCTAACTGTGTTGTAGTAAAAAAGAGAAAAATTAAATTAAAAGGGCTGAAATAAAAACACATATGAGTGTTTAGAAAGTAGAAGGTACAGAGAATCAACATATTCCTTGCACTCTTATAATGCAGGAAAGGTCTTTTTCCTCACCAGCAAAGCACTACTTTTAATCCTCATATTTCTGGGAATAGAAGAAAGTGTTACTTAAGGAGGAGGGTTAGAAGACAGTCTGGCTGGTGAGGTCGTATACAATTATTTTCAAACCAGTTTAAAGTAAAAAGAAGTCTCGCTTGTGTTACACTGCTGTAAAAACTTTAACAGCTTCTTTGTTTTTTAATGTGGATCTCATTTCTTTTTCTGAAAGGAGAGAAACAAAATCTTCCAGCTTTCACCAGCAAGGGAATGGGGAACTCTGCTTTGGAATTCAATTCCATCCTTAGTTTTGGAGTTCAGTCCTCGTAAGTGTTACTGGAAGTGCTCTTTATATTATGTTAAATTGCCCTAAAATAACCTAGGTGTGCTTTGTATTGTAGGAAAGGCATATGACTTGTTTGGTCCAGATATGGGCTTACTTATACTTTGTCTTAAGCATTCACTGAATATCAGACCTATACAGAGGTACATGGACATCTTGGTCAAATCCAGTCTGATAGTTGTTATGTTCTTGGTATAGAACTAGGGGTCTAGAATCCACAATTCTTGTGATTTTGGTCCCTTCCTGTGCCTCTAGGCAAGTTGTGTAATGTCTGTCTGCCTTCATTTTTCCTCCTATAGGGCTCTTTCAGGGATAAATTTCACTGGGGTTTGGATGGAATAATGTAATACAGATCATTCAAAGGAATAGGGCTGTGTTGTCTGCTTCTATTCCAGTGGCAAAAGCTCTCTTCCACTGAAATTGGATGAATAAATGATAGATGCTTTTCAAGTGTGCTCACCTGTCTTCTTTTTAGATCACACTACAAGTACTCTATTTCTGACTGAAATCATAGTTATGCAAAGTACTTACATATATATCTATATCTGCTATTTGTAAAAAGGTCATCAGAAACTTGAATCAAATTATTTCTTGATAACTCATCCCCATGGGAGAGATAAAGTTTGCACTTAAACAATGTGGTGTTTAAATACAAGCCTGGCTAAACCCCAAACTTCATCCTAGAACTGTTTTGGCTGTAGAGATTTGGAAAATTAATGTAAATGTTTTATATTTCTCTTACAAAGTTCTGAACGTATGCCCTTCCCTAGGCACTTTTCTGCTTATTACTGCATTTACATGAACTAACCCAATGTCAGTTGAAAGGAGCTTAAATGCTAAAAATGTGGTTTAAAACACATTTGAAGTTTCTTTCTTCCCATCTTTTCTTTCTTGCTTTCCCATCTTCCCATTTTTAGTGCTTTATGAGAGAGCTATATTTTCAGCTCCAGCATATACAAGTACACTTGCTTACTCAACCTTTGTTTTTATTCATTGTATTTTCCTTTGATGTAGATGTTTGCATTTTTTTAAATGCAAATTATAATATAGTATACAGAAATAAACTGCTTCCAGCCTGGCAGCTCTTAATCTCTCCATTTTTAGAGCCTGCTATATCAAGGTACTGGAAACTAGACATTTTTTTCTCCTCTGTACAGACAAAGGGCCTTTGTATTCAATAATTCTTTCATAAATAACTTAGACTTTGTTAGCGATTGGTTTATTGACTGGTAAGTAATAAGGACTATTAATAATTCAGACTGAAATTATCTTGGCTTTCTTTTGCAGAGCCAAATACTCAAACAGTATCAAGGAGATGCTTATTCTGTTTGCCACCACCATTTATAGAGTTGGGCTAAAAGTTGCTCCAAATGAAGCTGATTACCGGATTCCTATGATGACCTGGAGCACGTGTGCTTTTACTGTCCAGTGTATAGGTAAAACGTAATTTGGGTTTATTCTTTCTCATTATTTGAAAATCTTACAATTGTTTGATTGTATCGTTTTATACAATCTGATTGTAGAAATGAAAATAATAATAATAATAGTTCTACTTAGATAAGAACAATATGTAATAGTATAATAATGTATTAATATAATATGTGTAATTACATATATAACAATAGAATGAGTATGTATAATCCAATATAAATAACAGTATGTTTTTGATAGGCGGTAGTTTAGAAAATAAGGTATGGCATGCAAACATTGAGGTTAATCTGAGAGAGCAGGGAGTGATCAGGTTCCACGTTGCTAATTGTAACAGAATCACAGAATCACAGAATGTTAGGGATTGGAATGGACCTCGAAAGATCATCTAGTTCAGGCTGCCAAAGGTCATTGACCTGCAGGCATCTCTTGCACAGCTAAATATCTAAAAGCTATGAAATAGTACTCCCTCTCTTGTTAATTATTTTGTCTCTATTCTCAAAGAATTATCAAAGTAATCATAGAAGAAATATGGTCCTTTGTGTGCTGAAATTGTTAGGCAGATACCTTGTAGAAAAACAAAAAAAACCATTTAACGGGGATATAGTGAGGCTGCCTAGGTAAGGAACCTCAACTGCCTCTATTAGTAGAGTCCCCAGAGGAGATTCAAAGCATCATTGACCCAAGGGATCCGAATTGCTTTTATTGCCTGAAGCCAGACACTTAAAAATGCAAATCTGATTTTTCCCATGTTTCCTCAGCAACTCTATATGTTCTATGTTAAACTGATGTATGAAAGTGCTAAGGTAAACCACTCATTTTTTGTTAGATGTGGTTAAAAAAAATGGCAAACAACAACAAGAAAAAACGACAAAAACAACCAAAAAACCCTCCATGATCTTGAATTGTACTGATTCATCTCTGAAAGGCACTAAAGCACACCAAAAAAACCATTTTAATTGATAGCTTTTTATTCAATTGATTTATTTTGGTTTCTTATTTTTATTGGCTTATTTTCTCTTTATTATGCCTTCAGAACCAATGCACTCAGGGAAGAAAGCTGAATTGTACTCCAACTTAGGAGTTTTGTTTTCAAGATATTTTTATTGAACTACAGTCAAATGCAGTAGTGCAAAGCTGAGGTTAAGGTGACTGTACAGCATCCCTGCAAACATACCTTGATGTTTTTGAACACTGTATAGGGGTAACTGAAAATACACCTAAATCTGTAGAATGTCACGTCATCATTCATGTGAAACGATGTTCCTTTAACCCTAGTTAGCAAGACCTGAAAACCAAATGTTTTTAAAAAGCTTGTTGCAGCCATTTATCTGGGAAACATTCAGTACCTTTTAAGCTAGATTTTTTCAAGAGAATTCTCTTATTGGAGTAAAGTTGATCTTTAAAAAAAGTACATATAACTAAGAATAAATTAATGTTGGACTAAGCATATTCTAACATAATAAATGTGTTAGTTACTGTAAAACAGAACAACTTTTTTTTTCTTTGTTTAATTTTTAAGAAAACCTCTTGGAAACAGAGGGCAAGCCTTTATTTGGATCTCTACAAAACAGACAGGTATGGGCAAGTAAAGCATACAACACATTTTAAACAAAACAAAAAATATATATAATACACACCCATGTATAAAAAAAAACTTACTGTTGAACATCAAGATCATTTTCTGCTGAGAGGTAGCTCTCAAAATATTTAGATTGACAACACAAAGAGCATTTTGTAAGAACAATGTTTCTACTTATACATAGAAGTTCTTATTAAATTCACTTACTAATATGTTTTCTGTTTGTAGAAGTAGAATTTTTGGTTTTTTACAGCTTTTTTCACTGTTGTATTTCATTTTTTCTTGTCCAACCATTTTCTCTTGTGCTCTAGCACAGTGGTCTTAAAGCATTAGTGCAGTTTGCAGCTGCTCAGAGAACAACATCACCACAGGTCCTGATTCAGAAACATCTGATTCGTCTTCTAGGAGGTATGGTGTTCCTTTCCTTTACTGCACTCCAGGCTGGAGAAGTTTCTGTTGCAAAATGGCACACACAGTAATAAAGCCTAGAAGCAAATGTTAGACTACTGACAACAGTGCTAACTTCTGTTTATCTTATGTTGCCTTAAATCGTGGAGTATCGCTCAAAATTAGGTAATCAATAATTCTGCTAACCCAGCCCAGTATCACTGGAGTCTCCAAAAAATCCTCTAGCCTAGATTACTTAGGCTTGGGGATGCTCAGATATCGAATATTTACAGATTATTAGCAATCTATTTCTGGTAATGTTCAAAATTACTCAAATTCAGAGTGTTAAACAGGTGGATAAAGCCACAAAGCAGGTATTTTGCTCTCTTAATTGTGAGACACTATGTTGTTAGTACTTTTAAAAGGCTGCTTGCAGTCTGCTTTAAGATATTTTGGTCTCAGCTAGTTTGAGACACGTAGCTATCCTCCATCTTTCTTACTGATCAGGTTAGCAGGATGGCCTTTGTGAATCCTGTTCTTTGACTTGCTTTCTGTTCAATAGGGTTCTTAGGTGTGGTATGGGCTTTTGCATTGGGCTGGGTTGTGAGGCATTTGGTGTTGCAGAGCCTAAGGACATTTGTGGACTTCACCCTTGTGCTTTATTAGAGCTGGAGAAATAAATCAAAGTTTTTTATCTCAGAATTTTGAAGATAGTCTTTAAAATTGTGGCCTGATTGGGCATGTGGCAATAGCTAAACAGATGCACAATCAGTAAAATACGTGATAAACAGCTAATGAAATAGTTACTTAGACTTGGACTTTTTGTGATGAACGCACAGAAATGATAGAGGGTCTAAAATCAGATTCTCATATTGCAGTTCAATTCAAAAGTAGAAAATACATATCAAATGCATAATGGACATCTTTCTTTTGTAGTTCTTCTACCAAATTTTAAAGTGGAGGACACTCCATCCCTCTTAGAAGTAGATATGTTCCACATTTTGGTAAGCAGGTCATTTTATTCTTCATATTAATACTTCTGGTTTTTGAGCATGGATTTTTTTTTTGTACTTTACCCTGTAGACAGTCCCAAATTATCTGTTCGCTTGCATGGGTCAAATAATTATGCATGAGCACAGGCAAATGATTACTTATGGCTACTATGGTTTGCTTTTAGTTAAGCTGGTTTTCTAGCTTTCAAGTCTTTACTGTCTCACTCTTTCACGCTTGCAATCTCAATCAGCTTTTTACCACCTCTCTTGCTATCAAACCTCAAAAAAACCCTGAGAAATGCACCCACTGAGCTTATTTTCCTCACTTTTCCTTTGTCTGAAGTCACGTCTTACCTTCCGATTCCTTCATGTTCACTTTGCCTTCTTCACTCTTTTAGCCTATTCTTTCTGCTCTTAATACAAATCTGTATCATCAATTCTTCTAGTGTTAAAACAAACAAACAAAACCCCAAACCCACCAAAATAAAATGTGTTTTACACTGGTTGCCTTTCTAACACTTGTTCTCTTTTCTGACTTTTTTCAGTATGCTTTGTCTTATGTCAAAGACCAGAAAATAGGCTTTCTAGGAACTGAACAAGCTTTCTTTGTGTATCTAGAAACTGGCAATTACAATGGAACTGTATCTGAGTTTCCTACATGCTAGAGGGACACAAATGTTTAATAGTTTTAATGAGTTTTTGCTGGACGATGTGCATTAAAACTAGCAAGATAAATGAACCTGTGTAAATTGACTACAGAAATGAAATTTAAATGTATAGTGAGAATATGATTTATTTTACCTACGTAGTTATTACCAAATTTCTGTCACTTTAATATTTACTCCTTCCCTTTCAATGTAGGTGGGAGTTGTGTTATCATTTCCATCTTTATACTGGGAGGATGCTGTAGACTTGCAACCTTCATCAATAAGTTCAGCCTATAACCACCTCTACCTCTTCCATCTGACGACACTGGCACACATAACACAAATCGTCGTCTCTTCAGCAACAGGTAGAGGTGTATTTGGGTTGGATTATTCTGGCATTTTTACACAATTTCTTAAAAATCATGGCTGGACACCACTAGGGTCTTCCAGGTATAAACTTCCTCATAATAAATGACGCTTAGTGGTAGGTAGTAATAACTGCTTTCTAGTAAAAAATAAATAGCACTACATCATTTTAAGAGGATTTTATTAGCACACTTCTGTGTGCTAAGCCTAAGAAAACGCAATAGTTATTAGTATATCAGTACTTGGATCAAGTCAGTTATTCGAGAGTAGGAACTTTCCCCTTCTCCTTGTAGGAGAAGCAAAGCTCTGCCCAGCAGCAGCATTCTCAGCTGTACAGTGACAGTATGGATTTGGGAAACAAACATTCATTTATCCTACTAAATACCCAGAGCTGAAATATGGAATCCTGTAAACTGATAGGAGAGAATTAAACTTTTATTTCATACTACTATTAAAACTGTCAGTAACATACAGATTTCCTAGCTACTATTTTCCTTTTTCTTCAGCATGATAGGAATTTAAAAACAAAGAAACAAAAAAATCACCACAAACAAACACCCCTCCTCCCCCCAAATCAATACTTCCCGTGGCTTAATCAATGTAGGATAATAACTTCACAAGTTCAAGGGCAGGAAGGAAGGAAGGAAGCACTTTTTATGTGAGGATGAGCAATGAAGAAGTAATCCTGGTTCTTCTTTAGAGCATGCAGTTTTAGGGAAACATTTGTTAGGTTAAAAACAACAAATAAAATCAAATGAAATAAAGTGGAAATATTCGTAACTCAGTTTAAAAAATAGAGCTCAGTATATGTAAAAAACCCGACAAGTGTGTCATAAATGAAGTGCGTTTACAGTGGAATTCATCTTTTTGTGTGCAGAATCCCCTACTGCTCAATCGTATGAAAACAGTGAGGAGGCACACTCTGCGCAGGCTTTCTGTAGAGAGGTTTGCCAGTACACCAGTGGGTAAGTAGCAGCTCAGTTACAGCACTGCATTTTCCTACAGAGCTGGCAGTCCACAGGGATTGACCTGAATAACACAGGAAACAGAAGAAAAATTATCCATTTTGTATGGGGAGTTTGCACAATGCCTTGTGCTTTCTTCCCATAATCCTGAACGCTGAAAAAGAGGAGGCTGGTGAAAGGAGCACTTTTAGTTAAAATAGCTATCTTTTGTAGATAGCAGAGTAAATTCTTAGTCAAAGGATGACAAAATACCTATATCTATTCTGGAGAGATACACAACCACTAACTATAATAGCTATTTTTTCTTTACTTTGATTGGGGGTTTTTTTAGGTCTCCATTACAGATGGAAGCTAGAAAGCAGCAATTGGTTCTGCTATAAAAGGGGGAAACATTTAAAGCCATATACAGTTGCTTATTTGAGCATTAATGCCTGTCTTTTCAGACTTTTTGATAGGTAAAGCTACAGGCTCTTTAGTACTTCTATATCCATGTGTGAAGCAAGCTAGAAAGTGAGAATGTACCCTTTACAAATCCTACTGTGATTTGTCTTCACCAAGGCGAGTTGCAAAGCCATGTTTCTTCAGGACTGACAACGCTACCCACTTGTCTAAAAGTTTTAAGTTGAAATTTCTAAATATTTAAAATTTGGTGTTTAAATGATAGGAGTAATTTTTCTGAGGCATGAGCTTAGAATCATAGTTGCTGTGCATTTTGGAAGATCAGCTCTCTGTACTGAGATGCCTAAGTACAGAATTAAATGCCAAAGTTCAGGCAACTCAGCTCTGAAAATTTTAGTGTTTTAACTTCTGGGTATGCGTTGGCTTCTAACTCTGTCCTATTGGCGCTTAAGCAGCACAATCTGCATAATAATTTTGCAGTGGTCTACAATGTTATAATACAGTTGCACAGGTTATTCCACAGCAAATCCTGGCCAGCATTTGTGTGAATGTCCTGTTCACATGTGACATTAACTGAATTTAAAATTTTTAGAAAGTAGTAACACTGTCAAAAATGGATTTGGCATAGCTTTATTGAAACAATGAGTATCACTGTTGTGACTTCCATAATGAATATGAGGTATTCATTTTTTAATTCTGTTGGTTTTGTTGTTGCTGAAGAATATTTATGTTTGGCATTTTTAAAAATTTTTGAATTCCATTCAAAATACCAACTAAATTAAAAACTGTCACTATTTCAAAAAAGTGCTGGCTTTTGATAATTAAAAAACCAGTGTAAGAATCGGTTGCTCTATGTGCCGTGCTGTACTGTACAGTTTAAATCAGTGTATCTGGAGTTGCCTAGAGATAGACAGCTATTTATTTGCTATACATTTTTTATAATTCTGAAAAATACAAGTTGAGATACTTTGAAGGCTTAATGTAAGTCTTCTGTGTAAACTAAGTACTCATTGCTTAGGCAAAGGGAAAGTCAGAAGTTAGGTCCTGGTGGCCATTCCATAGAATTCAGGGTATATCAGTGTTGTTCCTCCACAGTTGCTATTCTGCCAATGCTAGCTAAAATCTGAAAATCTGAGAAGGTTTTGCACTGTGAACTACTGCAGCTATTTCTCATTTGTGTATTACAGTTGCTTTAGTCAGGATATTCCAGGCTGGCTTGTGTGGGATTGTGTAAAAAAAGGCATCATGCCTTACCTTCGTTGTGCTGCTTTATTTTTTCATTATATGCTGGGAGTTTCTCCACCTGAGGATCTACTACAAGGTAAATATGAGAAAGCAAATGTATCTATATACTGACTTTTTTACTGTTTTCTTGCAAGAATGGAGTTTTTCAGTGTTCACAATAATTTAATGATAGTTGATACATTAAAGTAAGACTTGGAAAGAAAAGGAAATACTATTTTGTATAGGATGGGGCAGGCATGACTAGTTGGGTTGTCTGGGCCTTCTTTGGGTAGATAAGAGTTAATTCTGAGTATGTGCAAATATGTGAATTATCAATGATGTATTGGTAGTAAGTGCTTGTGGATACAAAGATTCTGTGATTTAAGGATAATTCTAAGATCTGAGATTACATCACCTGAAAAATAGCCCAGAGTATATTTTTTTTAAAAACCCCCAAAAAAACAACAACCAAAAAGATCCCACAAAACTTTTTTGTGCATTTGCTAGTGTTGACAAATGCTAAAAACATAGGGATACAGGAAAACAAAGCCTAGGAGAAGTAAAGCACATTATAAAACATTTAAAAAAAGATAAAATTTATTTTAAAAATAAAATAAATATAAAATTAAAAAATTAAAATTAAATGAAAATTTAAAAATAAAAATTTTAAAAAAATTTAAAACCCAACATCCTCTTACTTAGGGATTCTAAGACATTACAAATACTAAAGCCAAAATAAATACTTTGTTTTCTGTCAAAGTGCAGTGAAACACAGAATCATCAACTATTTGGAAAGGAGGATCAAAATTGCTATGAAAACCAAGATAAAATATAGCATCTTAAATTAATTTATATAAACTGTGAGCTGAATTTGAATTTGATTAAGGTATAAAAGTCAAAAATCTCAGCACTTCAGATATGCCGTTGTCCACACCATTAGATTGGAACTTTGACCACGTAGGAAGGAGTGTTCCTGCAGTGCCACTTTTGCAGCTGAGCCAGTAAAGGGCCACCCAGCAAACTATTAACGTAGCCCAACTTTATGTAATGTGTTAGCAGTGACCTGATCGTAGCAAAATTCATTATAATTGTGGGCCAAATGTATAGCGAAAAGCTAAAATGTGCCAAGTACAGAAATCTGCTGCACTAACATGTGTTAGATATTATGCAATGCAATGAAATTTAAGCAAGGAATTATGTTTTTTACAGTGACTTATGCATGACTTAAATTAACAAATTTGGCATTTGTTTTTCAACCTAAAGTAGATGCTCAGACAATGCAGATTATTGTAGCTTTGGCAATTCAGTGGAGTTACATCCAGTTGTCCTAGCTAAGGAGCTATGCTCAAGCGGTAAGATGCATATCGTTCAATGGAAGAGGGATCAGGAGAATTCTAGTTTGGAGTGAGTTACTCAGCAGTGCTCAAACACCTTAACAGCTGCTCATGTTTTCTTTTTCTTTCGCAGTTTCTGAAGAAGGGCAATTCAAGGCACTTTGTAGTTACCTGTCTCTCCCTACCAATTTGTTCCTGCTCTTCCAGGAGTATAGGGACACAGTAAATCCACTGCTTCAAAGGTACTAACTGGGAATGGACAGCCCATGTTTTTCTGTTGTGGTGGCCCTATAAGAATTCTGGATCAAATTTGTTAATAAAGGATTTAGTTCAAATTCATACTTGAGTTTTAAACATTTGTTTGTGCACAGTTATACTGAATCTCTTAAAGCACTTCAAAAACATAAAACATTCTATATCTTGTAGTAATCCAAACAGAAATCAATTATAGTTGAAGAGATTAGTGCTTGCAGAGCTGCATGGAATCATTCATACAGATAGAAGTTATAAACCTTTGCTTGCATGGTATGTCACTTGCTGTTCATTGGCCTGTTTTTAATCTGTCTACAGCAAAAGTACTGATTACACAAGCTACAAAATGAGAATACAGAAAATTATGTAGCTGGCAGGCTGAGGCTGTGTACTATTTCCTCTCTGGATTTCCGAATTAGCCTGATGAATGTAGAAACCATTTGAGTTTTATGTACATTTCAATCTAGCAGTAAAGAAATAATTGGTAATTTTTTTCCATTAAAAATACAAGTTAAAATAAACACCCGCTCCCTGCAACTCAGATTACTCCTGCTATATTTGTTGGAGAATGTCTCCATATATTCGATGCAACCCTTTAAGGACATGGTTGCTTTATGATTCCTGGCTCTTGGCAGAGTTCTCTGGTGCACATTAGCCTTTTCTGGTTTGTGTTTAGGTTTTTGGGTTTTTTTTGTTTGAGGGTGGGGGGTGTTTGTTTGTGGTTTTACTTCTGGTATATTTTGTTGTCTAGATTCCTTCAATTTAGGTGACATTTTGAGCTATCATTACCAACTTACAGTCCATATAGCTCTGAAATAATTCCTTACATATAATTTTACAATAATTAATTGAATTTGCATAATATATAATTACTTATAATAATAGCATTGTTACAGGTAAATTATTACATGTTCCTACATGTTTGATTGAAGATATCCCAGTGCTTATAAGAGAACACAGAGGAGAGATGCTTGTGAACATTAGAAAACGATCACTAGAGGCAGGGCTAACAAATCCATAATAGGCCTCCCAGTCAAAACCAGAGATTTCAAGTGGTGGGCTATGTATTTAATGTACTAGTAACAGTTGTCAAATCACCATGCAAGTTCCCATGTGTTTTCAAAGGAATCTTATTTCAGAAGATTAATTTTGATATTTTTAACAAGTGTTCTAGATGAAGCATACCAGATCCACCATCTGCTACGGTTCTCTTTCCCTCCTCCTCTTAGTAGAAATAACTTAAAGGATATCTTAAACATACCAATTCCTCTGTTTAGTAACTTGACAATATCTACCATTGTTTTGGTAGACATGTTTCACAGAATCACAGAATGTTAGGGATTGGAAGGGACCTCAGAAGATCATCTAGTCCAATCCCCCTGCCAGAGCAGGAACACCTAGATGAGGTTACACAGGAATGTGTCCAGGCAGTTTTGAATGTCTCCAGAAAATGAAACTCCACAACCTCCCTGGGCAGCCTGTTCCAGTGTTCTGTCACCCTCACTGTGAAGAAGTTTCTTCTCATATTTAAGTGGAACCTCCTGTGTTCCAGTTTGTACCCATTGTCCCTTGTCCTGTCATTGGTTCTCACCCAGAAGAGCCTGGCTCCATCCTTGTGACGCTCAACTCTGTTTGGCTATTCTAGGCAAGCATACAACATGAAATAAAGTATTGTAAAATAACCACTAGGTGATGGTTATTAAATCAAAGCAATAAATATTTTCTTAGCAGAATGTATGATATTTTCTTTCACTGTGGCTTTCAGCCAATATATTCCAAAAAGAGCTGTGTATTTTAGCCCATTTTCACTTTGAGAACTTCGATATATCTGGAGACTCCTCGTGTTTTTTCACTCCGTGCTAACACTCTGTTTTCATCTGCACATTGATAACTTTGAACGTTGTTTTTCACATAGGTTTTTCTCTTGTTTACAAACTGAAATTCTTTTCCCGAAACAAAACTGTAAAGAATAATTGTTTCTACTTGTGAAGTTTTAGCTGGAACTGTCTTTGCTTTATCTGTGCTCTGCGTGTGCTTATTGCTTGCGAGTTTAGTTTACTGATCTTGAATATATATTATTATCAAGCACTAACTTCTCCAAACATTTCTTTGACCTAGATGGTGTGCTGACCCAATGGTGTTAAGTTGTTTGAAGGGGAAAAGCATTGCAGTAAGGTTAGTTTGTTGGTTTCGTTGTTGTTTCTTATTCTGTTTTTGACTTAAAACTATTGGAAGTATGAATTGCTTGTTGTGGGCAAGTTAGAGTGCTTGTATTTTCTTCTTCTACTAACAAAAGTACATTTCTCTTGAAATTATTTTGTGTTATTCCTCATGCAGTGACTCTTCACTGAGAATGTATAACATTCTTTAGACAAGTTATGTAGGAAAAAACCAAAAGCTAACTTAAGCTCCCATGTGGAGCATCTCGCTTGGGCTTCTAGGACTGAAGAGTTGCTCTAGAACTGCAGAAGTTTGCAGAAAGGACTGAAAGTTTAGCAGGACAGTGATTGACCGCTACCCATTCTGTTCTTTGCTGGGATCTTTCTTATTCTCATAATAGTTCTTTTTCACTTACCCAGGTATCCTAGGAAAAGAAATAGTTTAATAGAGCTTCCTGAAGACTATAGCTGCCTTCTGAACCAGGCCTCTCAGTTTAGGTAAGATATGACATATTTACTTGTATTGCTAGGTGTTTTTTCACTTTTATTTTCTTAGAGTTACTGTAACTGGTGTTAAAACTGTACAGAAATGATTTTGCAGAGTGAAGGCATTATTATGGCTATATTGGCCAATATTTGCACATGTTCATTTTAAATCTGAAACACAACTGCTTACTAAATTAAGTCACTTGTGCTTGATAGGGTAATGTGTAAAATTATTACAGCTTAATCTGATGATCATTTTTCCCCAGTGCAATTTGCATTTTGTTTGGCCATAGGCCTGCAAATTATTTTTGCACTGGACTCAGCGAGCCCAGAAGTTTGACACTGCTTTACGCCAGGAAGGGCAAATCATAGGGTAGTTCAGGCTAGAAGGGACTTCAGCAGATCATCCAGTCCAGCTGCCTGCTCAAAGGTAAAATATTTCAAGCAACGTAAAAAGAAAGCCAGAGGTGGCAGATATGTGAAATATTGTTATGACATAGTGTGTCTTAGGTTTTTGTTTGTTGGTGGTTGGTTTGTGTAAGCATTTTGTTGTTGTTGTTTTTAAGGACCATTATCCATAGTTAATGTTTATTTTTAAGTTTAATTCCTGCAATATCATTCTCATTGCACTTCTTCTAGGTGCCCACGGTCTTCTGATGATGAACAAAAACATCCAGTATTGTGTTTATTCTGTGGGGCTATGTTGTGTTCCCAGAATACTTGCTGTCAGGAACTGGTGAATGGGGAGGAGTTGGGAGCCTGTACTTCTCATGCTCTTCAATGCGGAGCTGGAGTTTGTATGTTTCTCAAGTAAGTAGCGAGCCAGAGTTTAACGAAATAAAGGGAAATATTTGAATGTCAAAATTCACAGGATTGTCAAAGCACTTGATTCTTTTTGTCTGAGATGAAAAAACATTGCTTTGCCCTAAAATATAGCTCACCAAAAAGTTAAGAGCTTGCTGGGAGTTGTATTTTAAATTAGCTATTTTTTCTTTAAGAATCAGGGAATGCAAAGTTGTCCTCATTGAAGGTAAAACCAGGGGCTGCTTATATCCTGCTCCCTACTTGGATGAATATGGAGAAACAGATCCAGGTCTGAAGTAAGTGTTTGACTTTGTTTCTTTCTGTGTTTCCATTTTGGTTTCTCTTTCTTTCTTATTACCCATTACACAACATATTCTTCCCGCTGGCATGTACAGCGCTGTCATATGTATCTCACCCTGGTGAGCTTGTTTATTATAACTTCAAATTCCCAATGGCAGTTTCCAGTCATGAGTGGGTCATTCATAATGAAAAAATACACTTTTTTGGTACTGTTAAACTTTCTTACTTTTCTGAAGTGTGCTTTGTGTGCTTTTAATCAGAAATGTGCAACAGCTACCATTGCTGAAACGGCAGTCATTGCTTGTCATATGTAGATTTCTTTTCATTTCCAATAGACTTGTTGGAATTGGTGCTCATACAAGTATTTAGTATTTTCTGGGTATTGTTGAGAGTGCTAATACTAGACTATTAATGGAACAGTTTGTGAGTTGTTATTCTGATATGCTTACTGGGTATTCCTTTTTTCTTCTATGAAGAAGAGGCAACCCCCTGCACTTATGTCGGGAGCGGTACCGGAAGCTGCATCTACTGTGGCAGCAACACTGCATCATAGAGGAGATTGCCAGGAGCCAAGAAACGAATCAGATCTTCTTTGGATTCAACTGGCAACTGCTCTGAGTCTCTTGGTTTTTAGTGAAAACTCTTGCCTTTGGCAGTGCTTTGGAAAAGGGAAGGAAGGTGGCAGTAAATAATTTACTCTCAAATGGATTCTGTAGTATTTCAGACACAGTTAATGGATTCTCTAGGTTGGATGTAATACTGGTATGTTGAAACAGAATCTCACGTCATGTGTTTTGTTCTTTTTTCTTTTTTTTTTTCTTCACAAAAGAAAACCGCTTTATATAATTATTACCGAATATTCAGGTCCAGAAATATTTCCACTTTTTTTGAGAAGTTGTAATTGTTTCACATATTTTGATGAGGGCAGCTTCACAAATGCTGTACTTTGGGGCACATACCACATTTCTGTCTCTTCCACGCCTTGAGAATATACCTGGATGGTGTTGATACGGAAAAGCATCCTTTACTTTCTTCCTGAGTTCTTTTCCAAAGCTTTTAAATAGGTCAAGATCTGTGGCGTAATATTGGAGTGGAAGTGGTGCCAGGCCTTCAGTAATCTGTAGCAACAGGTACAACAACCATTGAGTTGTACAGAAAAAGCCTGTGTTCAGCTGTATCCTGGGATTTGATGAAGAGTTTTCATTAATGAGCTCTTTAAATGAGAAGTGTGGGATAGAAGGTGCATGGGAGAATTACCATCTTGCTTGTTGCATCAAAAAAATAAAATCCGTGCTTTTTGTATTGCCAGAACTGCACTTCAATGAATTTGTTCTCTATTAATGTATCCTAAGAGATCTGGGGCTACACCATTTGGCCAGGTTGTGGTTAGTTTTATTCTTCTACAGTTTATACTCTGAGATTGTCCCCAAGAATCAAATGTGACAATATTGTGTGGTACTTGCAGTGCAGCTCTGCAAGTTACACAAGAGCCAGAGACTTCAGTGAAGCTGATGACCTTCAAAGCTCTCACTGGACTAAAATCAAGGCCCAAAAGCAGCAAGTTTTAGAATCAGAAATAAGTGTGTTTGCCTGTATTTGATGAATTTTCCACTCTTCATCCTCTGTCACTTTTGTTTGGAGTTCTGCCTGCATAAATGATATAGTGGGGGTTTGGGGGGGTGTTCTGTGCCAGTTAGAGCAGAAAAGGGAAAACCAGGTGGCAAAGTCTCTTGGCCCTTCAGTAGTCCATAGCACGTCGTGATTCAGCTCTCAATGACATGTAATTGCGCTTCAGTTCTAAATGTTTGTTGTTCTCTTTTCTGAATTTCAACCATAATATACATGAGAGAATTAGTAACGTGATGGATAAAAATACTTTCCCAGGAAATTCCACTTCTGTGTGAAAGGTTTAAGTTGTCAATACTCAAAATTTCCCCACCACTTTGCTATTTGGATTCTTTTCTTGTCATTTTAACAAGGCTTGCAAGGGGAGCTTTTCAAATTAATGTCTGAGAGTGTGTTTTTGTGTGATTTTTTTTTTTCCCCCTCATTGTATGAGAGTAGAATCACAAGTAATGATTTAGATTTAAATATCATTGTTCTCTTCATTTTTAAAAGTTTTTAGAGTATGTGCAAGTGCACTGAACAGCACCATAACTCCTCTATAAAAGGAATACCAACGAACTCAAATATTGTTCTGATTTAAAATACTTTTAAAATAACTTTTGCTGTAATACTTCCCTGGTGAGATAAATAGTTGTCTTTGGTATATTTTTCACCTATTCTGTTTCTTGCAATTAAAACCATTCTCCTTATTTTGATTCTTTCAGATTTTAAACCTGAATATGAAACTCTTTAAAGACAAATGTTAATTCTGTTAGTCTTCTCTAAAATGTTTTCTTAGAAGAACAGTTGTCATGAAAACTTACATGCACTGGCAACTTCTAAAGTCATCGAAACACTTCTTGCCAACAAAAATACTGGATTAAGACTAGCAAATGTATGCCTCATTGATACCAAAACCGTATTCACTTACTGTTTCCCTCTGATATTTACCTATTCATGTATCAAAAACTTTCATTTCCCTTGCTTCCCTTCACTGATACAAAAATTCCGTTATCAAATAAGCAGTGAGATAACTTGATTTTGTTTGCTTCCTGAACTGTAGCATGTAACGACAGGAGCTGTTCCGAGCTGGTGAGTTCGTGTTTAAAGGCCTAGAAATCTCTTAGTAGGTGAAGAAGTGGGAGAGGAAAGTTGCATCTTTCTATGCATTTGCACATGCTAATTTAGCAAATGTACTCCCATATCATTCACTGACTGGTGTGGTCATCTTTCATTTCATAAATTACTATGCAGTTTTTTTCACTGTGATTTTAATCTGTATTTAGTGATCGCAAGAAGCTTATGCCACTGATTTCTGTTCCATCCAAGCTGACAGAGAAGTTATTTGATAATGCACATATTGGTATCTTTAATTGCAAAAATGTAAATTTGAAACTTGTATAATGTTCTTGTGCTTTTGAAATAAAATATCTTGTATATGTATATTTAAAAAAAGGAAATAAATAACTTCTCATAGATTATTCAGTTTTTATTTGGAGGTGCTTTAACACTTCACAGTTCATTTTACAAGAGCATTATAGCAGCGTCTGTCAGTATGGAAAGGGGAAGAGTTAGTAAATGGTTGGTAAACAATACCAGTTATCCCTGTAGTCCCTACCATCGTTGTACCAGTTAGTAATGGTGGCACACTTTTTGTTTAAAGAAATATTCCACTTGAAACTTGTCTGAGTATGTTACAGCTGCAGATTCCTGCTATGTCTACCTCAATCTGTAAAAGAAGTCTGAAGCACAGGATTTAGTATTTAGATGTCCTTACATGGATTACTTGAGTGATTCTGGTTTTGTAGCTTCTCAAAGCAGAACTGATTGCCCTATCTGTCAGATGCTCAACCTCTAGCAAGGGGAAGTTTGTGGTGTTGGTCTAACGTGCTGTGTGATACATGGGAGGGGATTAAAAAAAAGTGGTTTATTACAGAGCTAAGCAAATAGCCAATAAATCTTTTACATAGACACGGCCAGTTCTTCTTGCCCCTCCTTCCATCACCAGCTTCTGGCTGACATCCCTTACTCACTGCTTTGTTGTATCTTCGGGCACGATTAAGCTCACAGAGTTTAGGTGTTGATGATGTTGCTCTCTATGATTACTCTGAGTAAAGCAAATGTTTTTTAAGAAACAATTCCTGTAAAAGTGAAGGTAGATCGATGGTAGTCTACTGGAAAAAATGTTCTGAAGAATTAGGAAGGGGAAAAAAAAGCCACAGCACCATTTCTTGCATAGTGAGAATGTCAAAGGTGCAACGTACAAGTGTAGAAAATCATATAAAGGAGGATTTGGGCTATTGTATTTACTTTGTGGTTGAAATCCACTTTATTTTCTAGATCATATCCTTGAATAATCTCCATTGTAAATTAGTCAGATTCATGATACAACATCTAGGTTAGTCACTTAGATTCTTTTAATCTATTACCGGAAAAGATCTTCAAGGACGCTTCTTTCGAAAATGAAAGTTGCTTTATTTCTGTGGCACAATCTCTTATTTGTTTTGATCTAAGTAATTTTTGCAGGCAGGCTAAATTTGGGGGTTCATAGAGAAAACAAGAAGTCTCTCTATACAAGTCTCTCAAACCCAGTTATTTCTAATCGTAGCTATGTTTCTGTAAACTTACCTTTTAGTATGGTTGAAAGTGTAGATGAAAGAGAAGCACTGTAGAGGAGGTATGCACTGAAGGAGAGCAAGCTGAAATACCAAGGGATTATATACATTATTTTGCAATGCTAAGTAAGAGAGACCAGGTACGAAGTTGAACATGAAACATGAAAACTGGACCCGAGTTTTCTTTTTATTTCTGTGTGACTATTGTTAATGAGATCCGTGTCAGGAAAAAGGACTAGAGGTTGTGGCATTTAATTACATCTTGTTAAACAACTTAGAATCCATCAAACTTCATTTAGGAGGTTTCCAGGCTTCATGCTTGAGCGAAAGAACCTCCACAAAATGTTGCGGAGCAGGTAGTGGGGACTGTGGATCTGAAGATCAAGTGCTTGCTATATTTGTGAAGGTCTGTGGTTGGTCTTTTTCAGCAGAATGCAGAACCTTGTGTCTCCTGCCTCCTCATAGTGCCTGGCATGTAATATTAATGTCTTTGGGTACAAGTCTTGGGATGCAGCCTATTGCTTGGAGAGAGGTTGTCCCAGTGCTCCAGAGCTCCTGCTTGAAGGCAGCCTGAGGAATAATCCACTCTGGATGATGAAAGCCTCCTATCTTCTTCCATTTTCTTTCACGTATCATGCCGACTTTTACAAAAAGTGGCAAAGCCAATGTTATCTCAATCTCATGATACTGCAGGTGATCTAGGAATATATATTGTCCCAACTCAGGCGTCTACAGAACTTCATTGCTCAGGGTGATGTACGTGCTCCAGTCAGTCTGGCTCTGCTCACCGACATGCAGGAGCAGGATACGATCATCCCTCTAAGTGACGGTCTCCTCCTAAATAAGGACTCACCTGTGGTGCACGAGTTTCACGCTTTTGTGGTTCTTTGCGTGTGATGCCCTGTAGTTCAGCAGAGCCTGAACTGTTCCTGTAGTGGCAAACTGATCCAAAGCAAATGCGAACCAAATGATTTGTAACATTTTAAATATTGTGATTCTTGTGTTGTAGAGAACTGCATGATCGTATGTAATTAAAAAAACAAAAAAAAAGTTTCCAGAAGAGGGGTTTCCAGCTTCTGAAGAAATGTGCTGTGCTCATTTTTAAAAATACCAATGAAATTCTAAATGTGCCATATTTGTTTGTTTCTTATTAATTATTTTTTCTTTATGATCAATCTAGAGCAAGTGTTTTCAGTGGTAATCAGGAAGCTTTAAGGGAAGAGCATCGTAACTGCACTGTTGTAGTGCCTTCACCAGAAGCCCAACATTAAAATGTGGTTTTTGTTTTGTGGTTTGCTTTGTTTGTTTGTGTGGTTTTGTTTGGTTTTGTGGGGTTTTTGGTTTGTTTTTGGTTTTTGTTTGGCTTTGGTTTTTGTTTGGTTTGCGGTTTTGTTTGATTTGGAGTTTTGTTTGGTTTTTTTGTGTGTGGTGTTTCTTGTTTTGTTTTTAATAACGAACTTAATAAAGAATACAGTTTTATGCATAGGTGAGGTTTATGCATAAGCGTGTTCCATGCTCTGGAAGTTGCTGTTGCACAAATGTATTGTTATTAATTCTGACCGGATTAACCATTAATAACAAATAGGATAAGAAGCGTCCCCCCAAATCGTATTTATTTCTGTATCTGAGCAGATGCTCCAGCTTAAAGGCTTGACTTGCTAATGCCATTTGTGTCTTTATAAATTACGGAGAATTAAAGACAGAGTCAGGGCTGCCACCCGTGTTTGTGTCATTGATCCAGTGGCTGTGCTGTTTAACGCTGCGGGAAGCGCAGGCTCTGGTGACAGGGGCTGCAGGGCAAGCTCAACACGCAGGGTGCGCTGCCACTGGCTGAGGAAAGTAATCCAGGCAAAGTGAAGAAGAAAGCGTGTATTTACTAAAGTAAAATTTACCTTGAGTACTGTGAAATGAGCTATTGTCTTTTTGTAGGATATCAGTGTCGATGGGGACTCTGCCTGTGCAGGATTGAAATGAACAATCTGATGACCAAGTGATGATGATGTGTGTGCTGATACTCAGTTAATGGCACAAGGGATGACGCTGCCACCACCGCAGGTTTTGACACTTGGCTGAGACACAAAGGTTGACTTGCCACATATCAATTATTCTTTCATGGCAAAATGCGTCCTCTTCATAGAAAAGTTAACGTGCTGCGTGGGGGCCGTAGAAAATGTGTGGCCGGACAGTTCTACCTCTGCTCTTGGTGCTGATGTGATACAGCAACTGCCGCGTGGAGTTTCTGTGTCTTTCCATTGATGCTCAGGCTGGATGATCCTTTTAGTTTGCTCCTCCTCACAAATCTGTCTTGCAGAGCAGACTCTTGACAAATCCATCACACCAGGATCTCCACTAGGGAGTTATCACAGGAGTAAGATCACGTCTATTATAATTCTGCATGCGAAATAGATTACCTGGAGATTACCTCTGTAGTTAAGTGCGTTTTACAATTAGGAAATATTTCCTAAAATACTCGGTAAGATTTCCTTCTTTCCCCTTACCCCCCCTCTTTTTTTCTTTTTCATTTTTGCTCTTATTTGCTGTTTTTATAACCATTTTCATCAAGCTGAACCATTTCTCACTTTATTTTTTTAAAGCATTTTTTAAAATTTGCGTATTCTTACTTAGTCCTCTTGATTCTTTTTTTTTCCTTATGAAACAAATATCCTCTAGATAAAATTTGTGGTTTTCTTCTCTTAGCTGTTTCTGATTATCTTGTACTTTCTGGTAACTGACCAATCTCAAACTGTTTTTCCAAAAGCAGATGGACTACAGTTGTTTTGAGGAAGGGATCGCTATGGCCTGACGCACATGGCACTTTGTGTACTCATTTGAAAACACAAATTGCATTTAAAAAAAGTCACATTCTGTTGCAAAGTCTGATAATTTGCAGTAGATAACTGTCTTTCTTCGTGATCTCTCAAGGTGCTAAAACTTTGCATGTTCTTTTCCAATGCATATCAGCTAATGTTGGTGCTTTTGGTAAGGCTCAGGACACCGTGGTGCTCAGTGTTGTGCAGTAACGCCACAACAGGCTGTGATGTGGAAACAATACTTTTGGCTCTCAGAAATGTTTCACAGAACTACGCACCGGTTAAGTTTAATTTCACGCAAGACAAAGTGAGTGAAATGAGGACTAGATGCAGGCAGGCAGGGAAATGCAGTGCAAAGGGAAGAGCTAACGTAGATCCTAGGAAGGGAAGTTTCAGCTTACTAATCTAATATAATTGCTTGAAGGAATCAGACGTTGAGCCAGTCAGTATAATGTTGAATTGAGAAAACTGAATATGGTCCTCCAGCTAACTCCTAGAATTAGAAGCAGCTGTCATGACATTAAAAGGAAGATCCAGTCCAGCAGCAAAATAGAAGATTAAATGGTGTATTTTCACAATGGAAGAAGCTTAAAAGTTGAATTCCACAGAAATCTGAATATTTTTCTTCCTGTTCCACATTTTCAGAAGTGATCTGAAAAGGGGAATTACAAAGTGACAAATTCTGCCAATGATGCAAGGATATTAAATTAAAAAGCTTATTTTGAATATTTACAGGAGGCTGTTCTGAAACTTAGTGGTTGTATCATAACAAGTTTCAGTTTGGATAAATGCAAATGAATATACCTGCGCAAAAACTAACATCTCACAATATGGTTTTATATTCATATCAATTCTTTTTCTTGGTATATTTATAGATCTTTAAATATGTTTCCGAATGCTCAGGAACAGTCAAAAGGTTAAGAAGTGACAGGAATTCTTCAGAAAGGGACAGAAAATCAGTTTGGTTCATGATGGCTTCAGCTCTGCACATGCAGCGCTGTTCATGTAAAAATAGTAAATGGAGGAGAGTGACAACAATTATCAAAGATGTGAAGCAACTTCTGTAGAAGATTAAATAGCGACTGCTTCTAACTTGGAAAGGGGTGTAACATCAGAAATGGCACGGAGAAAACAAACAAGGAACATCCACCAGCTATGCCCTATACCGTGAGTAATGGGATACTCCATTAAGCTGTCAGGGAGTCAACAAATGAAGAGAAACGGTTTTTCAAACAACGCAGAATTGAATAATGAGAAATTAAACTTTGAAGCTCATTGTTGTAAATGGTTTGGGTGTCAAAACCATGAATTGGTTGTAAAAAATACTATGCAAATTCACAGGGAAAAAAAAGTCCACTGAGATTTATTGAAACCCTGTGATACAAAACCCCTCTGTACCCACCAAGTTCCCAAACACCTGTTTCCTGGAAGCGGGGAGGCTTTGTCACAGGAACAACTACTTTCCAATGGTCTTGCTTCTCATCAGCCTTTTGCAAAGCGTCTGCTGCTGCAGAGACGCCCCGCTCCCCACACCCTGCCCAGGCCTTTGCTGTTTGTAACATACTTAAGTATAGGCCTAAAATTTCAAGCGGTGAAGCAATTGCATTTGAAATGACAATCATGCGTGTAAGCCAGCCTAAATTACAGTAGAGATTTTTATATCACACACTTTATTTACAATATCTTATTTTGGTATAATTCTTGCTTATTCTAGTGTCATAAAAGAAAATATTGTTTGGACAGGTAAAGGATTTTTTACTGTTGCTTTTGTACAACTTCAAAAGCAGGCATAGTTCTGCTTTGAATATCACAGTGATAACTTCTTTTACCTGATTATACACAAAGAACACACAAGCTCCCCAAAGTTATATTTGGACAACGTATTATTCACAACAGTAAGAAGTAAAATATTTTATTTGGTGTTTTATCACCTATTCTGTATCTGTATGTTTTTTCCTGCTTGCAATATTACTATTAACGATGCGCTACAGTCATAGGGCGTCCTGTAACTACAAGTGCCTGGGCTGTAGGCGCCTTTCACTCTGGGCGCTGACAAAGTTCTTGGAACGTGATGGGAGAGCTGTCAACCAATCTTTGTCTTCATTCATTCCAAATAATCCCTAATATTTCAGCCCCTGGATCTGTGTAAACACTTCTGAAATTAGGAGCTTTTTAACATTAAGGATCACCAGTATTTGTTTTAGGGTAAGTATTTGCTTGTTTTTAAACTTGTGCTATCAGGTGTTACTCAGGATTTCAATACCCCAGCAGGAGCTGTCAATTTGTTTTCTTGAGCAGAGAACTCCTACACTTGTGATGTCATTTATTTGAAGCTGTGCCTAGCTAGCTGCCGGGATGCATTTTGTCGTGATGTTGGATTTGCCACAGTTCGTGTTTTGAACATCAATGTTGGGGTCATTCATGCCTGACACAGTGGAGATCTGGTTGGCTTTGCCGAGGTTCTTAATGATATTGATGTTGTATTTGGCAGTTTCCACAAAGCTGTTTTCTAGTAACCAACCGTCCGATTCACCCTCCAGGTCTCCCAGCAGCAGGACGTTCCTCATGGCTGTTTGTAGATACCGGACACCAATAAGGACACAGAGCTGTAAGAAACAGTTAATGGTTAAACAGGTTAAACTACAGCCTCAATCCTACCACTAAATCAGCATTCTGACTTGTGTATTTACAGGGCTAATAATTAATATTGAGTAAAGCAGACAAATTCTTTATCCCAGTGATACATCCAACCACTCTCCCAATTACATTTTTTAGAAAGAACAATACCAGGGAGAGATTGATTGATTCTCTTTCTGTTCTTCAGGTAGCCTTCCCACTTGCGTATTATTAGCATGTAAATATCTAGAATTATTCAGGAACACTGCAGCCTCAGAGACTACAACCAACTGATGTAGAATGGATGATCAATTAATAGAACCATCAGTCACAAGGAAAAGTCACTAGTCTGTTAGTTTCTGTAGATTTTTTTTTTTTCCACTGACACCGATTAAGTTCAGATTTCTTCCAAGGAGTTTAATCATTCATATGTCAGCCACATGTGTCCTACATGCCAATGCATTCAATTTAAGTAGTAGCTCAAGTGTAAGTTTGGGAAAAGCTCCACTTCCATAGTTCTGTAGGAAATGAGCGTTAGCAGATTGTCAACGTTTAAAGGAGCTCTGACAGCAGCAGGCTCGTGGATTTTTCATGTGCTGACAAAGGCCTCTTGTTTCTGGCACCGCCACCCCCTCTAGCGCTGCTTGAGGACTGCTGTGAACTATTTTAATTATAGTTCTAATATTTATGCAATAGAGCAATAATCAGAAAAATAAAACTTATTAAAAAGGGAAGAAAACTGTATTTCAGCCTATGCCTTTGGGAGGTCCTTCACCTGTGGATGACAACATCCATGCAACTTTCTTTACAGGCACCACCAAAACATGGCATCTTTGCTGATGTATGTACTCGCCTGTGATATGCTATTTTAATTGCATAATAAGCAGTCTAATCTACATCTAACAAGGTATGCCATGTTTGCAAGTTCTGTCTCTATGGTGAAGCTATGTCATGTAAAAAGGAGTCTTTGAGATATTAAAACTTACACTTGATTTTTACTACCAAGAACTGTATTCATCCCAAGGTCTGCTCACATTTTGTATATTCTGTGTTAAAACTGACTTAAAGCAATCGCCTGGTTTCCTTGCAGTTGTGTCACTGCATGGATCACCCCGCATCTGATGCCATAAATGCGTCAGGGAAGGCAATATGCCACAGTCCACTGAAAAAGCTCTGTCAGTGTGCAGAATTATATACCTCATTTCTAATAGTTCTCATTGTCAATTACATTTGCTTCCACGCTGGGGACTTTGAGAAAGTTGTCTGGACTAAAGGAAGACTTTGTTGAAGTGCCTGTGGACTTACAGCAGATACTGAGGCACCTCCCATATATCACACCGTGGTTGTTTCCCATCCTAGAGAGCAAGAAGTCTCTGATGAACCTGACACAGACCATTTTTATGAGACATACCTCAAACAACCAGATAAGCAACGCTGTAATGCCAATGGATCTCATGATAGCAGTGTAGTACTCCAGCAGGGCCTCTCTGCACCCCTTCACCCAGACGTTGAGCTCCTCGGTCAGAAAATCGTAGTTGTAGTGAGCGCTGTTGTTCGTGAGCTGGTACTGGATGCAGGGCCGGGGGGAGCTCGGGTTGCAGCAGCTGAAGGGCACCCCGTCCACCAGGAACTTCCCGTCAACGTTGCTCTTCAGACGGCTGCAACAGGAGAGAAAGTTGGGCATGAGGTGTCTGGTACAGGCAGCAGATGGTGGCTGTGATTGTTATAATAGGATATAACGGAAGTCTACTGCAACTTGGCCTCCCCTAGTAACGAAGGGAGAATGGGAATATACCTATTTCCAACTAGAAAATTGGCTCACTACAGGAAAACCAAGTTTTTAATCTGCTGTATTAAGTGTGGTATCAGTACATTATCTCACATGGTTCACAGTGCTGTGCATGCAACATGTGGATTCAGTGTTCACAGACATGCTGCCTTTCTAGGTATCTTTGTGCTAAAAACAGTAAAGACAATTTCTGAACTTGTTTATCTTGGTGGAATTCTTATGGAACCTATGGCTCTAGAAATCCTGTGTTTCACTACTTCTACTTCTACTTCTAGCATTCCTTAAGAGAGAACCTGACCCAGGAACAGCTTTGCACACCGCAGGAACCACTGGAAATTGTCCCCTGGCATTTCATCATCACACCCACGTGCGCTGGCTGGGACGGCACGTGTTTTGAGACTAATTCATAAGGGAGTTTCTACTTCTTGTAACTATACCTTTTGTAACTTTTGAAATTACTTGTGTTAATTGTTAAAAGTTATCCCTTTCCTTACCCTATAAAATCAGGAGAAAAACAAGTAGGAAAAGAAGAAAGATAAAGAAATAGGAGGGAGAAAAAAATAATAGGATGGAAAGAGCACACAGCCTCAGATTAACCATGAGTTTCTGGAACAGTTAAATGAATCCTTGACATCCATCTTCCTTGTATTACCTGCTCTTTAGCTAGTGCATTCTTGGGAGGGCTTCTGCTTCCGAGTATGCTCTTCAGTGAAATAGATTTTTCAGAAACTGGAGAGTATATAATGTGATGAGAGATGCTCTCGCACTCTAGGGCAGTAGCTTCTAAGCACGTATCTATTTTCACGCTCATTGCAAAAAGCTTATTTCTCGAGAGAGCCCCGCAGGTGAGAACCGTGGCCTGTTTTAATAAAGCCCAAGCCCTGTAGCCTTTGTTAGGGAGCCAGAACACATGAAAGATGACTTTCTGTTAGATATCCAGCTTTCACCATTTGCTAAGAGTAGAATTTTTAATATTTTCCAAAGCTAATTCTCATTTATTAACTTTTACAAATCATATTTTCCTGTTCCACCACAGATGATCTAAATTAAAGGGAGTCATCACAAGAAGCTCCTCAGGTGAAGAGAAGCAGCAGAAACTCTGCTGTTCAATGTTCTTTTGGGACTAAATGTGTCCTTCAGAGTAAACAGAAGCTGCTGGGAAGCTCCTCGGTGTTAGTGGCTGTGCTGGGATGGCAAAATAATTGCTTCCATTTTATTGCTGTAGGCCTGCTAAATACAACCTGCCTTCTTTATTTTTCCGCTTTGGCAGGGGGTGGAGTGGCGGTGATGCATTTTGTTTTGTTCAACATTCTGTCAAAAATATCTTTCTCAAAGATTTTACCAAACACATCAGGAAGTTCATCTGCCTTTTCCCACCTAGCAGCAGGTTAGGCATGGACTCCTCTCCATTTTAAAGTCTAACTCTTCCCTTTGTGGCCGTTGTCCTGATAATGACAACAGGACAAAATCAACGCAAAAGAACACAAATAATCAGACTGGAGTGAGCCAGCAGGGTAATGGGCACAGGCAAAACCACTCGCTGGGAGGAGAACGAGGAGGGAGCCAGAGAGGAACAACAGGGAAGGATCAAATGTGGGAGGAGAAGAGAAACCTCCCCGAGGGAGAGGAGGGCGGCTGGCACCTTGTGAAAGGGACGCTTCGACCCGGGCCAGCAAAATGCCCTGTGTATTTCAGTGACATACCCAAGTATAGGACAAAATGGTTAAAATACAATCTCTTAAACTAGGTCCTTAAGCTTTTATTTTGATCCCAAGCATCCATTTAATTATTTTTTTTTCTTCCTGCCACATGTGATAAAGAGGAATCTTCCTCCTGCTGCCAACAAGATCAGTTTCCAGACATGGGTTATGTCCCCCCCGCTATTGCCTTTCTTCTGCTACTGGCAAACTAAATAATGGTGTATCTCAGTACTGTTATAAGTCCTCAGTACAGAGCTGAGGGAGTGAGCCATTCACTGCTATTTGTTGTTGTAAATCAAAGTTGTTATGGTATTGTATAGCAAAACTTGCTTTTGAGACTATAAAAAGATTATTTTTACCCAACCCAAGCAATAATATAATTGTACTGCTGTAACCTGCCCTGTCCTCTCACCGTTCCCATTGATTCTCTCATTTCTTCTCACATTGTGGTGCTGGCAACACAGATATCAAAGTGAGGGGAGGGAAGAGGATTGTGAAGAAAGGTGAAAAGTTCAGTTTTGCAAAGGTTACGTGTGAGTGGGCAGTATGTCTGTTCTCAACTGCTTTGCCTCTTAATGAACCAAGAATTGACTGACATACAGTACAAGATGAAACTAAGAAAAATATTTGGTTCCTTCTCCATCCCTTCTGAACATCACCAGCTGGGCTTCGCTTCTAACTATTTCATATCAAATGTATCACTACCAGATTTTTTGGAGATCATAGGATAATTTGGTTATACAGCATCAATTTGGGATTCTAGTAAAGATAGAATTATCCAGGTTATATACAGTAAAAGAAATTCTGCTGTGTAATTACTTCCCTCACACACATTTTACTGGCATCTTCTGTCTATGTGGGGCAAAAACTGACTATAACAAAAACTATTTTCAAAGTAATGGCAGAGCACAAGTGACCCTGCAGAAGAAAACAGAGTTTATCTAAGACCCTGGGTAAAACAATACTGTTCCTGCATGTCTCACAGAAATAGGTGTTTTACTTTTGTCCTCGCAATAAGATACTATTCTTAAGTTCCTCTGGACCATCTTTGTTGTCTTGTCACTTTTCAGTGCAGAACCAGGATTTAAAGCACCTCTTGGGTCAGCCTGCTCTGTGCCACCGCCGCTTTCCACCTTCTCCCTCGAGAACCCTTGTTCTAAAGCTTCATTTCTTTCCACAGCCAACTGCCTCACACATGCCGATGCCCTCTTGTCCGTATTCTCCCAGGTCCTGTCCTCTGCTATATTCGCAGCTCTGTATATTTGCTTTGCTGTCATGGCAGCTTCACGTTGCAATTTCTGTGACAGTAAGGTCTTTGGTCTCCCTTAATCTGGCTTTGTTGTCACTGAGTTTTAAGCTCAATGAAACAGAACACTTGACAAATGCCTGTCAACCTTTCTGTGTTTGTCTTTCCCAGGAGGACCACAGAGCTACGTTGCTCTGATCAGTGAAGACTCTTTCCAGTTTCACAAGAATTGCTACATATCAGAGTGTTTTTTCAAGTGTTTTTATCCTCCTTTTTAATGCAGTCTACCTCGTGTTGGCAGTTTCTCACATGTGAACGCATAGATTTGAACCTGGGTTTGCAAAGTCTAGTATCTTGAAGGAGAAAGAACTTTCAGTGTTTAGGAATGACTGTGCAGTGTATTGATTGTATAATCCCTTTTTCTTTCCATTTTCAGCTCACACATTGAAATTTTCAGGTAGCTAATTGATCACATTAAGAAAGGAAAGATACATCTTTGTTTTGCTTAGCATCCCTAAAAAGCTAACAAAAGACAACTTTTGATTGTGCATGTAGTCAGCATATTTTGTGAATTACATGGTCATTCTACAGTGTTTTGATTGAGACAAAAGTCTAGTAAAAAATAGTATCTACTTTGCATTCTTGAATGAGTTTTTCTCCTAGAATTTTTTGTTATGGCTAGTAAATACTTACTCCACAACTTCCTTGGAAGCCATATTCAGATAACGAGCAGACACCCACTGAATTTCAAACCAGTCTCTAAAGCCATTGTTTCCACAGCACTGGAATCCAATTTGTAACATATCCACTGTTTTCTTTAAGAAACATCGTCCAGGTATGTCTGTGTCCTTATAGAACTTAATAGCATCCCTCAGTCCCAGATAGAGAGACTCCTCCAGCTCGTTCCTCATGGTATAGCACATCAGAGCACCCACCAGGATGCAGAAGGTAAAACAGAAGGTACACACGATGTATGGCAGCATGACTAGTTTCCATCGAGAGAACTTGTTGGCATCTGAGCAGTCATAGCAGATCTTGCCACCCAGAAAGTTGATGATGCATGCTATGACCCCAACAGAGATCAGCATGTTGGGGAGGGAGTTGACGTCCCCTTTTGCCATCACTTCATTGCGCTTCTTGATCTCTATTTTCAGAAAGAGCCCGAGACTGAAGAGAATGATCCCACTCACTACGGAAACCCAGTTGAGGATCCATAAGATCTGAGCCAGTTTGTCCCTTCTAGTTTTGGTGAATTTTACTTTGAGGACAGCCATAGTCCGATCAGTGTTAGGAAGAGAAGCGTAGGTCAAGGGAAGCTCGTAAGCCGATTAGGAGCATGTATCCGAGGCATGCAGCACAAGTCTGGAGAAGAGACAAGGGGAGAGATTACTGTCTGTTTGACTTGGTATTTATAGAGACTACAGAAAACTCCCTGTACAGCCTCACGCACTCTGAGACCTGCCAAGGGAGTGCCCCTGTGAAATTAATTGCTTACTCTTTTATACAGTGTGAATTGCTTAAAAAAATAAATCTGTATATATATATATTCGAAGGACTGACTAAAGCAATTAAGTGAACAGTAGAACCAATAAGCTCTAAATTCCTATAGATTTTTGCCAAGAGCAATCTTCTGAGCAGATTTTCTGATGACTCGAAGTGAGCTGATGTGCTCTCTTTCCCTCTAGACACGGTGCCTTTCCCTTCTACTTGTTGCCTGTATTTTCTTGATGACTCTAGGAATTTATAGTTCTTAGATTACTGTGCCATGGTCAGATTTGACTTCAAAAGTTGAAGAAGCAGGACAAACCAGCAGATACATACAGCATAATCACATCAGTCTTTTTCCATAGGAAAAAAACCCCATGAAAATAGCACTAGAAACACAGGATCTTATGGGTATTTTTAGTCATTTCATCAGTTATGTGCAGAAAAACATGACTTTGGTAGCAAAAAGCAGTTTTAATCCTACACTTAACCTACTAGGATGTCATCAATCTTGCAAAAACTGGCTGTGCTTATCCACACACACAAGATGTTCAACAGCTTGTTAAACCATCAATGACTGTGTTGGTTTTCTAAACAATATTATCAACATTTTCTTAAGTGCTACATTACTGGTGAACAAACCATCCCCCACTGCATTTTTCCACTTGATCTGCCATAAAAGCAACACCATTTTTATGTGAAGTAACATATCACTCTACCAAAAGAAGCAGAACAACCTCACAACTTAATCAGCAGTTTAAGGTGCTCTCTTTCTCTCTCTACATGATTGCCCTTCCTTCCTTTCTGAAAGTTCTTATTAAAAAAAAAGGGTTTGGAATAGCATGATGTATTAAACGAGGCATGTTTAATCCTTAGGGAATCACTGTTACTGCCTTAACCTCTGCTCCTGCAGCTGAAGTTGTTTGTTCTTTCTCCTTGTCCTGACACCGGTGACAATCACATATCATTCCAACCTGCCTGCCACCTGTAGACTGGTTTTCTTTCTGAGTCCCCAATATTCCGGTCAGAATCCTAAACTTCATTCCTGGTTACACTTTCTGTGACAACCGTGACTTCTTCACTGCCCATTGGAACTGCTTCCACTCTCCTGGCTGGAGACGACTCTGCAGCCCAAGGGGCACTGCAATATGTTTTTGAAGGAGAACCATTTGAAAAATTACAGGAAACTACTTACATATTTAGTAATTTATATCTTGTGTATTTTATTAGCTTGTTTTTGATACACCTGCTCCTGTGTTTGTTATGAAAAGACCTTTGATAACTTCCCATGTGATCTACAGGTTCTTTTGTTTTTCTCTCCAAAGATCAGAATGATGGGCATAAAATATATTCAGAGAGACTTCCCCCGTCCTGAGTTTCAAATCTGTTAGTTCAGAGATTCACAGCTGAAGGAGGACTTTGGTGTTTCAAGGTCTGTCTTCTCCCCGGCTATTAGTGGATCTAAGAAAAGGCACCAGCACTTTTAACCTCCCTACTCTGCAACACTACTCACTTCTCCTTTGCACCTCTCCAGTTCTATCACAATCACAGGCAGAAAGCAGCTAATAGCATCTAAGATCTAAAATCTGTTAGAGTTGGAGCCAATGTGTTTTTGGGGTACATGATGTGGATGTAGAACGATGCTGTGGCATCTCAGCATCAAACCATGAACTTTTACCCTTCTCCAGTGCTTCCGATGCTTTGTGATCACCTTTCCTCAATACATACAAGATATTTTGAGCTCTTCTTTCTTTCCTCCCCAAAAAAGCTGTTCTCAGCATGGTCTTGTACAAATTCAGTAATTTTCATTGGAGTGATCTTTATATTATACAAATCTGTATTTATGTGGTTATACAGTCATCTAATTCCACTAATACAATTGCATTTGAGAACAGTAAAACACAATCCTGTAAATTTGGTGAAACAGAGAAGTATAAGCAGCTTTATTAATGTATAATTATTTTTAAGCTAGTGGGCTCTGCTACTTAACTTCATCTGAGTAAAACTGATATCAGCTAACATGGCATGAAGACCATGTGTAGACAGGCCGTACAGAAGTGGGGCTTCACCCACCCCCAGAAGGATCCACGGCTGCAAGGAAGCTTAACGTGGGGTAAGCAGATTGTTGCAGAGTTCAAAAAGGTAACGGGATCCCAGCATCTTCATCTGTGTATGTCGGAAGGAATCAACTGTATTTGTTTCAGTCATATTAGGATACAGTCAGATATCTTCATGCATTTGAATATTAAAATATTTTAATGCCTGTGAGATTTAATTAATTCCTATTGCATTTGTTTTCTCCTGCGTTTAGAAAGGAAGCTAATTCCCCTCAAAACTATTCATCGCTGTGTATCTTCTGTACAATACACAGAATAGTGTGCAAAAAAATATATTTTTTTCCTACCAGTCTTATTTCCAAAGGTGTTGAGACCAGCAGCTTTCTGACTTTAAAAACAGGGTCTTAATTTTAATTAATGTTAAAGCTGATTATCAGTTATGGTTGAATATTGATTGTGATCATAATGTGATAATCATATCGGTGATCATGATGAATTATTGATTATTGATAGGCACATCTGTACAAACAAGTCCAGAGAACAGTCACTTATAAAATGACAACACTTTATTCACCCCATTCTTCTCTGGCATCCTTCAGACCTCATTTAAAAGGATCATGTGCTGCTGGCACAGAATTAAACCTCCATATGAATTCAGCTGACAGCCTGTCTGCTAAGCCCGGAGACGGCATCTTTGATTGCTTCACCAGTTAAGCAGTTCATGACTTGAACTCAAATAGCTGCAGACAGCTGCTGCAAATAGCTTCATTTGCCCCCGATACTCAGGTCTCGGATCTCACGACAGAGAGAATCTGTTGTGAAATTTCCTCCCTGCTGATACACAGTTCACGCTCAAAGGCCAGTGTACTAGAATGCATCACACACTCTTCATTTCTATGAAATACATGTATGTATTTGCAAAACGCCTCTGTAGTGTTAGGCACACATATAGTTACAATGTCACTGAGAACACCCCACCCGCCAAACATCTTTTGCTTTAACTTTTGAAACAAAGTTGTCAACAGTTCTACCTTTATTTGTAATTCATCTACTCAAAAGGCATTGTTGATTCTGGAAGACATAAATTTGAGCGTTTCTGTCATATTAAAACCATAAAGAAATTTGAAGCTGAATTCCACGAGCCGGAAAACATTCAACCTTGTGTAGCTATTCTGATGTAGCTCCATCCCCCATTTTCAGATGCCTAAAGTTAAAAAAAAACCCGAAAAATCTATGTGCAAGAGCAACTCTCCAAGTTCGTTCCTGCCCTCAGTAATTCTCCTATGATATTGCCAGCTTCCTTGGTGCAATTTTAGTATTGTTTTAAGACCAGATTTCACGGAATATTCACACGCAGCTGCCACAGGTGCCCACACCACAGTCCTCCAGCGGTACAACATCTGCTGTTTAACACGAGCCACACTGCCAGGGAAAGGGGGAATGACGGGCCGGTGCAGGGCAGTGACCACTCATTGACTGACCCCGGCTGTCACTGAAATACCTGAGATTGCACAAAGGATCTTTGCGACAACTGCGCTGCTCCTGAAACTTTGAGTGCATCAAGCCTGGGATAGAGGAATGACTTACCTATTCTGTTCCTGACGAATTAGGCTGTCAGAAACACCAAGCAGAAATGGTTTAGTATTCCCAACTTCTGTATGGATATTTCTCTTGAGATAATTTTTTTCCTATGCTAACAGTTTAATGAATTTATTTTAGATGAGAAGATTCTCTTTCTATCAATACACCATAATCTTATACTTTCCCTGACTGTTCAATGAAGTATTTAATATATTTATTAGCATAAGATGTATTGCAACATGCATGCTGCCATGTAGTAGCATTTTTTGAGCATCATGAAAAAAGTTCTTCCAGCTGAAAGAACTGAAGTGTTCAGATATGAGCTAAAAATGTCATTGTCTTGTTCTGCAATATGTATCTTTTCTTCTCCAAATTAAATGTGCCAGTGGGCTCCTGTAAAACCACAAATACTCCTAGTAGTTCGGTAGAACAAACACCTCTATCGAAGTTCTTAGAAACACCTCACCATTGCACACGAGCCACTCAGGGGTTCGGAAGCATACAGACACAGACATTTTTTCCCCAGCTATGGGAGAGCAAGCAGGATTTTGTTCTGTAAAGGGAGAAATATTTATTTCAATAGAAGATGCCAAAAAAATGTGGAAATCTCTCCTATATTACTGATACTGTTCTCAAGCTTTCCTTGTCTAACTCGCTTCAAATACAGCTTCCATCCGCATACTGTAGCTTTTTGTTTTCAAGATGCCATTTACCTCTTCCTCTGCTATCAAACTCCCAGCTACATAGAACAAGACACAGCACAGCCATTTCTTTGTTTATAAAATTTACCTATTAAGCACAAATTGTCCAAAGAAATTTGGCTTGCAATTTTGTCACAAACAAACCACATTTACCTTACCAATTTCACTAAAATCCATAATTTTAACTAAACACACATTCCTATCTGTAACTTATTGTAAAAGAAACAACGAACCTGCTTCAGAGAACCGAACAAGATCTCAAAACTGGTAACTTGCTGAGTACAAGGGAGAAAATACCTCGATCGGTCATCCTGAGGAGGAGTGAAGTACTGATTTCCTGATGTCTGTGTAGTTCTTCTGTCTTTACACTGCCTCACTGACAGAGATAGAGAAAAAGTCTTCAGCTCTCCTGCCTGTGCTAATCTCTCCCTCATCTCTAATCATAGCTAAGAGATTTATTTAAAGGGTCTTATGCCACCAGCTTAAATACCTCAAAACAGGCCAATTAACTGACAGTGAAGTGAGATCTCACCGACAAAATGGATTCATAGTAATTTCTTTCACCTTTTTATCCCCCAGAGTTTTGGGCTAGTAAGCAAAAGAGACTGTTCTTCAGTACTCTTTAAAGTCTTCATCAGTTCTTAATTTGTTCTTAACAATAAATATAGGTCCAAGAGAGAAAAGGATGAGAATAATGAAACTTTGTGCTTCTGTGAGAAGGGAAAATCTGTTTTGGGCAACCATAATTTACATTCACTATTATGTGCCATACCCATCATTCCATATTTTGTTGCTTTGGATGGAATTCTCTGTCCTTTGTGTATTGACTGTGACTGTGTCCAAGAAAGAAATTCAAGTAACCAAGAACTGTTGGATCATCCTGTATGACTCACGGTAGATTCTGCTTCTGGAACCTTTCCAGGTTCAGGAACAATCTAGTAGAAACCTATGTCCTAGACTCTTTAAAACTTTATCCCAAGCCAGAAGCAAAAGCATTTTGGCACTTCTGAGCCCAGCATGTAGTGATTTATGGGATGGACACAGCTGGGTTGAACTGGCAACAGCAGTGGCAACAAGCTGAGTCTGTAGCAATGCCTGATCAAGATGTGGTGATGTTAGTACCGGAACTGAATCACTAAGCAGGGCCAGGTTTGGTCTACAGGGCCCACAGCATATCAGCAGAGCAGAGAGCTCAGTGAGCACTCACGACTGACTGCAAGGGACCCTGCAACAGGGACTGTAACGTGTATGAATATTCTCAGCAGCATAAACTGTCTTTGCCCAGTTAATGATGAGCAGTAAACTCATACCATGATATTACTGTGATTCGAACTGTGTACTCTGGCAATACACCTCCTCACCTCATTTATGGTCTCATGCTTTTATAAAGACAGACACCCCTCTGCATGCATCGGTATTATCACACTCTCTATTGGAAAGGTGAAAGGTTAGTTATCAGTGCAAGTCAGCCTGCCAAAGTCTTCAGAAAAGCAGAGACTGGAATATCTGACTACAATATTCTAAGAAGAAAAAACAATTAAGACTTGCTCATTTGTCAGAAGTCATTTCATACATTACTGTGTGGAAGAGGGAGACTCATAATTGCCTCCATGGGGTGAAAAATCCCAAGGACGTGTTCCGACAGGATAAAGACATACAGTGAAATTCCGTCCCTCTTCAGTTTTTCTGATACAATCAAACTCACAGCATTCGTTCTGAAAGCCCCATCCAACAATGCATCATCCAATACTGTATGGCAAACTTATACAGAGCCGCTTCCTTGATGTATGGGGGGGCGGTCCCTTGAGCCACACACAGGCTCAATGTGCCCTTTGCTGGCAACTTCAATTCAGAAAAATGTAATTCACCATACCTTCACCTTTTTAAAGAAAATACTTGAAGTAGGGCTTCCAGTTTTCTATCTTGTTTATGTGCTGATGTACAGCACATCCAGGAAGCTTCAGATCAAGAGCATATGTGATACATCTGGGACTTGTTGGACCTACTGCATATGGACCACACAAATCACAGTATCACAGTATCACAGTATGTTCTGGATTGGAAGGGACCTCAAAAGATCATCTAGTCCAATCCCCCTGCTGGAGCAGGAACGCCTAAGTGAGGTTGCACAGGAACATGTCCAGGTGGGTCTTGAATGTCTCCAGAGAAGGAGACTCCACAACCCCCCTGGGCAGCCTGTTCCAGTGTTCTGTCACCCTTACTGAGAAGAAGTTTCTTCTCAAATTTAAGTGGAACCTCTTGTGTTCCAGCTTGATCCCATTGCCCCTTGTCCTATCATTGTTTGCCAACGAGAAGAGCCTGGCTCCATCCTCATGGCACTCACCTTTTATATATTTATAAACATTAATAAGGTCACCCCTCAGTCTCCTCTTCTCCAAACTAAAGAGACCCAGCTCCCTCAGCCTTTCTTCATAAGGGAGGTGCTCCACTCCCTTAATCATCTTGGTTGCCCTACGCTGGACCCTCTCCAGCAGTTCCTTGTCCTTCTTGAACTGAGGGGCCCAGAACTGGACACAATATTCCAGATGAGGTCTCACCAGGGCAGAGTAGAGGGGAAGGAGGACCTCTCTTGATCTACTAACCACCCCCCTTCTAATACATCCCAGGATGCCATTGGCCTTCCTGGCCACAAGGGCACAGTGCTGGCTCATGGTCATCCTGTTGTCCACCAGGATCCCCAGGTCCCTTTCCCCTACACTGCTCTCTAATATGTAATTTCCCAACCTATACTGGAACCTGGGGTTGTTCCTGCCCAGATGCAGGACTCTACACTTTTCCTTGTTAAATTTCATTAGGTTATTCCCCGCCCAACTCTCCAGCCTGTGCATTTCAAGGAGCGAGCAGAGCACTCCCATTTCTCCCTAGGAGCATAGGAGGCCACCTGGTCCTCATCAGTTCTAGAATGCTGCCCCACTGGGACAAGCCCAGCTACAACCCCATCCCCCTTCAAGCCTAGTTTAAAGCTCTCCAAATGAGCCCAGCTAATTCCTGCCCCAGCATTCTTTTGCCCCTCTGAGATAAACCTTTCCCACGTGACACTGTCCGGACTGGTGTCTTATAGAACCAACCATTATCAAAAAATCCAAAGCCCTGCCTGTAGCACCACTCTTGGAGCCAACCATTTAGAGAATGAATTTTCCTATTCCATCTCACATCGTCACTTGAGGATGGAAGGACTGAAGAAAAGATCACTTGAGCCCCTGAGTCTTTCACCATCCTTCCCAAGACCTTGAAATCATTCTTCATTGCCTTCAGACTACGGGAAGCAGCTTCCTCCCCATCTGTCTGGAAGACCAGCAGCGGGTAGTAGTCTGTCGGGTGCACCAGTCTTGGGAGCTCTCTAGCAATATCCTTGATCCGGGCTCCAGGTAGACTACAAACTTCTCTAAGATGAGGGTCAACTCTGCATATTGGGCCCTCTGTTCCTTTCAGAAGGGAATTTCCTATTACTATCACCCTTCTTTCTTTCTTAATAGAAAGATCAAATGATCAAATACATATGATCATATGATACATATGATCATATGATCAAATACACCCCAACTGCACTGAATTAGTCCTGTGCACACGGATCATTCATGCTTTGGACTCGCTGTACTTGTGCAGACCACAAGGAATATGTTAGATCTGTTCCAATGCATACATTTGCGTACAAATCAACTCTACAGAGCATATTCAACAGGTATAATACTCTCCTTGTGGACAGCACGAGTACACAAATGTACATATTTGCCTGGGATTTTTGAGCTATTGCTTGCCTGGCATGTGAAATCCTGGAATAACGTCTGAAGTCCCTTTTTATGCCCAGAAAAAGTTCATGTGTGAAAACCACCCACATCGGTGGAACTCCAAACATTCGTTACCCCTGAGTACTAGAAAATGTCATTGCCTCAGATACCTACTAATAGAAAAGTGCACCTTCCCTACTTTTGCTTTGCAATATAAACCCAGTACTTGCATGCATGAAAGAAAACAAGCAGAAGATGGCAGTGCTGCTGTACGTAGTTTTTTCTACAAAGATTTCTTTTCAAAGAAGCTTTCTTTTATATGTGTTGGAGAGATGAGAGGTCACTCACACAGCTAGTGGAAGCTCAGGAACGCATCATTGTAAGAAATAACTTTAATCCAATTTTAATGCAATTAGAGGTCGACGCTACCTGTAGTTTTTGTTCTCTCATACCTGGAAATTATTTCAGCTGCAAAGTTAATATTAAAAGTTGAGTTATTCAGAAATTAGTTTTGTTTTTTGGCAATCTATAACTAACCATGATGCGTTTTCTTACAGACTTGCTGGAAGTCTGGACACCAAAACCATAATGACAGAGCAGCAAGTGTGGGTCTGCCATCTATCACCCAGTGGCATGGAAAGAAAACATAAACTTTCCTACAAACCATGGAGATAGCTGTGCTGTTGCTCTGGATCTGAAAGAGGTAAATTTAGTAAATGTTTGGACAATTACTTATCCGTTTAGAACCGTTCATATGTAAGTCCGGAATCAAGGACAGATGTGTTATGAATTGGCCTAATTAAACAGCTAGTTGGGTTCATGCATGCTGCAAAATTTAATTTCACATCTAGTTTCCAAAAATTAATGGTCTATTTTTATATTCGGATTGCTTTGTATTTCATCTTATATTTGATGCAAACAATAATTAATGATAAGAGAGTTCGGAGTAATGGACTAAAACTGGAGGCGCTCAGTAAGTCTGATACAAGCAGGTACTATACAATCTCTAACATGTCAGTGCTTCAGAGGGAGAGTCCCTATTCAGGAACAGATTGTCACTGATATATGGGGAGATGGTATGAAAAGGCGAATTCAAACAATCTGCCTTTTTCGGCTTTTGTAAAGTTGTGAACTACATGGTAGATGCTGAGAGGCATAAGTTATTAGGCAAACAGAAGCAACTGCGCTTCTCAATTACACTTTTGAACTTTTAGGAAAGAAGCATAGTGGTATCTAGACGATTATGGTTGTTTTAGTTAGATGAAGATACCTAATTTAAATCCCAACATCTGAAATTCTTACAGAATTGCAGTGTTGGCAGAGGGAATGTCAAGACTCAAAGGCAAGAAAAAATGGGGATAGGTAGTAATTTAAGAGAGCCCAGTTTATACATTAGAATGCCACAAAGCCCCAGCCGGCAGTTAAGCCCCATGCAGCTGCTTGGTCACTCTCTTCTGGTTGGATGTGGGAGAGAATCAGAAAAGTAAAAGTAAGAAAACTCGAGGGTTGAGATAAAGACAGTTTAAAAAGTAAAGCAAAAGCCACGCATGCAGCCAAAGCAAAACAAGGAATTCATTCACCATTTCCCATGCGCAGCCAGGTGTTCAGCTACCTCCAGGAAAGTCGGGCTCCACCATGTGTAACAGTTACATGGGAAGACAAATGCCATCACTCCAAATGTCCCTCACTTCCTTCTTCTTCCCCCAGCTTTATATATTGAGTGTGACCTCATGGTATGGGATATCCCTTTGGTCAGTTTGTGTCAGCTGTCCTGGCTGTGCCCCCTCCCAGCTTCTTGTGCACCTGGCACAGCCTGAGAAGCTGAAAAGTCCTTGACTGCTTAGCAACAACTAAAACATCCCTGTATTATCAACATTATTGTCATTCTAAATCCAAAATAAAGCACTATATTGGCTACTAGGAAGAAAATTAACTCTATCACAGCCAAAACCAGGAGACACTGTACTACAGTTGTACCAAAAGACCCACAATGCTATGCTCCATGCAAAATACTGTAACTGTTGCTCATTTAATTGCCCCAAGAACATCATAGATTAAACAAATCAGAAAAAGAAGTATTATCATTTTCATTTTTCAGATGTTTAAAGGTTATAACAATACAGATGCTGCAGCAAGTCTCAGGCAAAAAGGAAATTATAGCAGACTTGCATGAACTGCACTGCACATGTACTGCTAGTCCTCAGGGCTCCTGTGTATTCCGGGAAACACCATCCAGGTACTGGCTCTGATTTCAATCCATAGAAGCTTCACTGTCCATACCCTCTGAGTCATCCATTCCTGACTCATGGTGAGTCATTACAATGGGAAAACTAAGGCACAGCAATAGTGTATTCACCTTAAAATCAGACCAGCAGCCTACGATAAAGCTGGGAAGTGAACCTCTATTTTAAATTGGTTGGTAACCTAAAACTTCCCTCTCAGCTGTAATTTTTTCTGAAGACTTCATTTTTACAACCTTGTTCATAATTAGACTATGCAACCATCTTGCTTTTCACCTTCGTACCTTGTTCATTATGGATCGTATCATCACAAGCCGGTCATCAGGAAGCTTTCTGCAGAATGAAATTACACTCAAATTATGAGGGCTTCCAATGCAATTTCCCTTACATAATGAGGTAAAATTTCCTTTTTCTATTCCATATCTCGAATCATCAATATTTTGGTGCACTGTACTGACAATTGACCCTTCTTTCCCTAGCACAGTAGTCAGACATATACTCACATTTCTCCTTGAAGAGACCGCCTACAGACCTCCTATTCTAATCAGGAAGTCTCCCCCTTCTCACCACATTATAAACCTGATGTTGGTGCTGGTTTCACTCTCTAGACACCATTTGAACTGAACAACATTATTCAGGACATCTTGTAAGGAATCTGAGATTCTTTTAGAAAGAAGACAGTCACAAAAAAAAATACTCACAAAGTTTCTGAAGCTGTCAAATAGACAAAAAACAGCACTTAGACATGGTCCTCTTAGAGCTCTTCCTAGAAAGATCCACAATCCCACTGTCGCTTCAGAGGTGACTTCATGCTCTATGTCTAGAAATCATGATCCATGAAAAAAAGACTGATGGGACTTGACTTTCTTAGTGTAGAGAAGACCGATGGTGAGGTGAGAATAGCATCCAAGTAATTTTAAGGTAGTTGCACAGAGGAAGGGAATAAATTCCTTTGGTGATAGGAGAAATAATGTGTGAAATCTGTCTTCTAGTGAGAATAGTGGAATAGCCTATGAAAAAGCTTGATTTCCATCAACAGAGTACTTTTAGAAAAGGTTGACAAATACTAGCCAGGAATGTTGTAGGGATGGTTGGTCCTTCCTTGGAAAAAAGGCTGAACTAGATGTCTCAAGGTCTCTGATTTTCCATTTGCTATGAACTGGATACCTGTTTAAACATCTACAAAACTTTATACATGCTTCCCCATCTTCGGTCAAAACTTCTTTTGCTCCATTGACTTCTGCCTGAAATGTGAGCTTATAAAACGTGTTCACCTTTCTACTCCTCAATGAGAACATTCTTTCCACCTCCATGTATATATTCATTTATAGTTACAATTTTCAAAAAATTCTGGCATTTGGTGGATGTTCATTTACTGACTAACCAAACCTATGAATTTTCCATCTCTCGAGAATTAATACTTATGGAGTGTGTGCATCTTGCTATCTATCCCCCCCTTCTATATTTTTTTCTTTTTCTCTCTTTTCTGACAATCATTTGATTTCTGACTCTCTCAGAAAATTTCTGGAGCTTTGCCTCCTACTTCTGTGGTCAGATAAGCAGAAACATTATTCAGAACTTCTGACTCATACAGAAATAAATAAATAACCCCAATACCCTGATGTCTAGGCAAAGAAGTTCCAATGGAAGTATCTGAAACCAAGGAGTCTGTACTTCGCAGGATGATTCATTTACTCCCATACACATTTAATTGAAGAAAATAACAGCAAAGGTCAGAAGGTCTTACACATTGTTAATCATGTCACCCTTCTTCATCAGCAGACATATGAATATGTTTGTGTATAGGTATGGTTTTAAATTTTTAAAGATTCCTTAAAGAAACCTTAGATCATTCCTTTCAGACAAGAAACACTGATTAGATATTTTAATACTTATTATTAAATATTGAAGCTATATTAGACATGTAAGAACATATTTACAGGACTCAGAATTATTTTTCATACAGTAAAACCGATCAGCGAATTGTATTGCCAGGCACACACCAGCACAACTAATTTTTTTCTCTCTTTTATCTTTTTTTGTTCACAGCTTTCCATAGCAACTACTCAGTTACAATAAAGTTTGCTCAGGTAAGCCTTGATATTTGGAGTAAATTCTGACAGTAATCCTCCTGCCCTCCAACTTCAGAGTTCTGGTCTGCAGAACTTTTCTTTTGTTTCCTTGCAGTCTACAGCAAAGTTAGACATTTAGGATTGAGGTAAGACAAGGCTTTATTTACTTACTTTACTTACTGATTTACTTTGCACGCCTTGAGATATTTAAAAATCTTCAGAACAAATGCAGAGGTGTCCATTTGCAGTGCTTTACAGCTGTTGAGTAACTTTACTAAGTAACTTCATCTTCCCTCTATTTTGGAAGTCACAGACTAAAGTACCTGCTAATACAATAATTCTGACTTCAGAAAAGGTAAACCAGCAGACAATGGTTTCCAGTACTTGTTCTTCTCCATGTCAAAGGGGAATTCACTTCTTGGCAAGACCCGAACTTTTGTTGACGAAAATAATGATTTTCCCCTTCCTGTCATTTTAAATAGTTTATTTATAAAATTAACATTTTTTTGGTGTAATTTATGATTAAAATGTTAATTTCAGTGTGTTTCTCAGGAATAATGAAAGCAATGTAATAGTTTTAAGAAGAAATACTTAGGTATACTGTTTACATGCACAGACAGGTAGAATGTACATACGAGAATTCACCTTCCAGAGACCATTCATAGTAGAAACAAACTCAGAGAATCTGTAATAGATTGGAGTTAGAAGCTACTCTTCTTTCTACATGAATTCTAGTAAACTAAAATGACTAGATTAATTCACAGCCACAGCTCAACGTTTATTATCTGTGCTGGGGTACTGCACTTGAATATGCTTGCAAGAGATTTCTGGTTTTACAGGAGGGTCTAGGATACACATTATTCCGTGAAGATTCAGAGGTGGCTCTTTACCCACATATTTTTCGTAGACTGGTTCAATGGCTACATGATAAACTCCCATATAAAAATCACAGTTACATCAGAATATACAAAATAACCCTACAGGGTCAGATGCACGTTTTACAGTTAATCTCCCTTTTACTCCCTCTGCATCCAAAACTAATGCTAATGGGATGTTATGGAATACCAGATAATTACCACACAAAGCCAGATACAGCAACAAAATACAATTAGTTAAAATATAAGAATAAGGTTATAGTTACACTGCAAAAAGAGGCACATTTTTTACATTGAGATAGCCAATTAGAACTAACAATGTAAAACCTAAATAAAGAGCATCGGACAAGTTTTTGGCTCAAGGTACTTTTTTCCAGGCCAAATGAACACTATGCATCTAAGCTTAACTACCTGTACTGCTACAAAAAAAGCTAGCGTAGCTTGAGTCCATATTTACATAGAGATATCTTTTTTTTTTGGTGGTGAGGATATTCTGTAAGTTTGCACTGACAGAGGAAACGCTGGTGTCTGCTATATTTATTATAATCTTTGAACCAAAAATAGTACAACAGAAAGCCATGAAGAACCTCTTGGTATATTTCTGGAGCAGTGAATTAGAAAAGATTAGATCTTTTCTGTAAAGATCTCCTGCACTTAGGTGGAAATAGATTTTCCTTTTGAGAAGACTCAGTTTTTGTTGTGGTTTTGTTTTTTTTTCTTCCCTGCTTGACTTGTATTTGAACTCAGGTCTTGTCTACTTATAAAGAGTCCATGGTGAGTTGAAAACTAACACATCGCTAACTCTGATGATGAAAGGCTGACTTTCAGTATGCTAAGAAGACGTTAATGATGCAATTTCCATGATACTGCGCATAACAATGTGGTTATAATAGATCATAAATTAACTTCTGAAGTTACAAAGTGATGAGAGAAACGATGCCCTTTGGATTAGCAATGATAAACAGGTAAACAGACAAACCAGATAAACAAGTTTGTTAAGGCTTTCCACTCTCTTTAATCGAATTGGAAAATTTTCCTGAAAAATTCTGCACCTCAGGATATAGGTAATTCTTTGGGGAAGAATAAGTACTCTTCACAAGTGGATTCATATTCATGAGCTCCCCAAGTTTTGTTGGCACTACTTAAAACAAGGGCTATAAATAGTTAGGGTATTCATCTACCCTCAATTATAATTTGGGAGGAAAAGTACTGTTTAGAGAGAATGTGAAAAAATTATTTGTTTAGCATATAAGAAGAGTAGCTATAAGGCACAGGTCTATCCTGGAATAATTGTCACCTTTACAATGCCTTTAAGACAAGTTTGGAAGAATACATGGCTCTGGTGGAATATTTTCCACCTGAAAATTTGTAAATGTCTATCAAATGTAAGCAAAACTCATGATGCCAATTGGGGAAAAGAAGTACTATTGAAAAAGGGAAAAAAGAAAAAGGGAGAAAAGAAAAAAGCAACCCTCTCCACCTATTTCAGTCAAAGTTCATTCATTTCCATTCACAAAACTATTATTTTTTTTATAATATCACCTTTCTTATTGACTACTTCAACTGTTAGTCAGGACACACTACACACAAAGATTCTCAATATATAGAAGAACATATGCATTTCACCAGTGCATCCACCACTACAACTGGTGCCCACTGCTTGAGGTAATTCACTTTGTGAATGAAGAAGCACCTGGCTGAAGCTGACACTGAGCAAGTCCAAACTGTTTGGGCTCACTTGGATTAGGTTCACAGCTCCCACTGCTGGGTAGCTCATTTGTAAATCACAAGCACTAACATCTTCCCACTCAAAGCAGCAGTAGGAGATATTGTTTACTAACCTTACTCTTTGACTATGATCTCCTTGCAACAAATGAAGAAAGGGCATAAATTACTCACACTATCATCATCTTATCTGCCTGACCGTAGAGAAATATAAGCCATTTTTATTTTTAAGGAAACTTCATATGAGGGAAGGACTGCAGTGTGTTCACTCACTTCACAGGAGCTGCTGCAAGGACAGCCATTCTGTCCTTCCCATGAACAGGTCTCTCCTAGCTGCAGGTCTGCCAGATGGATTCAGCCTCTGGGTTGACACCAAGGCCTACAGAGGCATCTTGTCAGCTGTTGTGCGATGGCACACTGGCACCCGCCGCACAGCACCCACGCCATCATCTCACCAGGCTGGGGAGTCTCGCCTGCAATAAGGAATCAGCCCAAGCTTCTCTTCCAAGGCCACACTGGCCTATACATGGGATACACCAACTGTTTCCCGGTGCCACAGCGCGGAGCCCAGGGGTGACAGCCCTGCTGTGTCATTAGAGCAGCGTTAGCCCCGCGCAGGTGACACAAGTCCCTGAGGCGACGCGAGGGACCAGCCTTCCCGGCCCGGGCAATTCTCTCCTCAGCCGTCTGGCCCCACGGCGGAGGCACGGCAGCGGCCTGCGCCCTGGCAGGCCCCGGGCAGCCCCGCCCCGATGCGGGGAGCTTCGCCGATGAGACCCGGGGATGGCCGAGCCCCGGCTGCTGAAGCGGAGACCGGTACCGCAGAGAGGACACAGCTCCCCCCAGGACCACAGCGGGTGCTGCAGCGGGGAGCGGCCCTGCAGCGGCGAGCGCCGTAGGCCAGCCTCGATCCCCGCCACAGGCGCTGCCTGCCGTCCCCTCAGAACCTCGGCGGAAAGCGGCTGGTGGCGGCCGTACCGTGGCCCGCTGTCCCGCCGCTTGCGCGCCCGGGGACTAAAGTGCTCAGCAAGGCCACAGGCCACTCGGCTGCGCTGAGGCGACTGTGGCTGGTAGCGGGGTTCACCGGCTCTCAACCAACCCCGCACACAGGGCCCGGTCCAGGTGCGCCCGCCTCCGGTATCCTAATTGATCACGCTGACAACCAATCGCCCGGAAGGAATCTCCGCGGCTGCCCAATCACCGTTGCAGAAAAAGGGATGCGGGCGGTGCCCTCGAGGCCAGCGGGTTCGGTGGCGCCGCGGCTGAGGAAGAGCGAGAGAGGGGGCGGCGGCGCGGGCGAGCGCGGCCGAGACTGCCGCAGGGATGGCGGCGGCGGCTGCGAGGGGGTTAACCGCTTTAGGGAGGGTAGCGGGCCTCTCCGTAACCGCCTGAGCGCCCTTCCGCGCTGCGCGCAGCCGTTACCCCTCCCCGCGGGCGGGCCGGCGCCGTCCCGGCACTGCAGTCGCCATAGAGACCGCGCCGAACGCCATGGGGCGGAGGCTGGGCCGGGGGGTGCCGCTCTAGCCGCCCCCCCGCGCCGCGCAGACCATCCCCCGCCGCCGCCGGAGGCGCGGGGCCCCGGAGGGTCTCGCCGTGCGGCGCGCCGCCCCGAGGAGTGGCCGCCTCGGCCCCGTTCCAGGTGAGGAGACGCGGCGGTGCGCGGCGGCCGTTGCGGTTACCCCTGCGGTTACCCCCGCGGTTACCCCCGCGCGCCCGGTGCAGGGGTTTTCCCGGGGGGCGCTCAGGCCGCCTCGACGGGGTGCGGCCCTCGGGCTCCGGCGGCCGAGCCCCCAGCGCCGGCCCGACCGCAGCGGTTGCTGTGTGGGAGCCGCGTCGCCGTTTCTCATCCCGCGGGAGAGGGAGTTAGCCGGGTGAGGGAGCTCCGGGGGCCACGGCCCGCCCCGAGGGGGTGCGCAGGCAGCCGGGCCGATCCTGGCTGTGGAGTTGGGGTCGGCGAGTCCGGCGGCGCCCGCAGCAGCAGTCATCGCCGCCCCGGCCTCTACGCAGAACTCAAATTTATAGGCACGAGATCTTTTTTTGTCCCTCCCACTTGCTGCAAGAAGGCAAACGGTACCGATATTTACGTGCTGTGATGGCTAAACATCCCAGTTTTTAAATAACCACATCTCTCTTTCCAGTTCTTAATTGTGGCATGTGTGTAACGGATGCTTATGTGGGCAAGGCTGGATGGGGGATCAGTCAGTCTGTCGTCTGGCGCTTTAAGTGCTGGAGCCATGAACAGCAGTTGCATCAATATATGAATACAGATATGCCTGGCTAGGCCGCAGATGCACTCACTACGGTGATAATAGTAAACATATAAACTGCATGTGGAATAAATTTTAAAAACATTATTATTCATACTTTTAGCTTAAAAAAAGGGGGGGGGCGGGAAATACCTTGTTCTTAAGCCTAAAGATGATCTCTGGAGCTGCAACTGCATCCTTGTGCTTCTGTTGTCACTCTAGAGCACAAGCAATGAGAGAACCAAGATTGGTACAAGATTTCTAACCTCTGATGTGAGTGAGAGCAGTTGGGAATAGCTGCTAGTGTTGATGGGGATGGATTTGCAAATTTTAATAATACTAATGTGTTATGCAGAGGGGGGACCACGGGGGAGATGGACACAAAGGAAAGGCCCCTAACTATAGCACCGCCTTTTAAGAACCTTCTACCACATTTATAGTTAAACTGAAAAGGACTATAGAAAATTAGTTATAAAATACACTGTAATGGCTTTCTTTTTAGTTAGACTCTGTGCAGAACCAGTTGAATTTCAGCCTAGACATTCAGAATAATTAAGCTATGTTGACAGGAAAGTTGAGAGCCCTAAAATAAAACATTCGCTATTTAATTTAAAATCATGTTATCTTTAAAAGTGAGTAATTAGTTTCCATGTTGTGGTTCTGGAAAAAATGAGATTGTTTTATATATTCTGCATAGCTAATGCCATCCCTCTGTTGAACACATGCTGTGCTTTTAGGTTAGTTCACTTTAGCAGTTGTATCTGAGAAGACAAAAGATTAGAGCTTATTTTGTTGCTCTTGTTTAATTTTGAAAATTTTTTGGGGGGCTTACAGTCCAAAGATATCTAGCATTTTTATTCTGTGTTAAATTGCACAGAATACTTTATTGGTGATGATTCCTTTGTTTTATAGTGTAAATTAGATTTAATGAAGTATTAAAACTTTCTTAACTTAGTAAACCAGAGGTATGCTTATTAAAGTTTGTTTGGCTTGTCAAAAAATTTTATATGGGAAAGTCTGACAACAGTAGTATGTATATTCATTGGTCAAAAGTTATTTTGAAAGTAGTGCATCAAGATATCATAGTTTAAAAAAAAAATGTAAAGGTGGAATCAGTTATCTCTGACAAATACTTTGTTCTTCTGTGATATACTTCTGATGTACCATTATGCTCTTGAAGTTCAGCATCTTTTAAAATTTCTAATTTTGGAAATGATGAGATTAGAATGGGAAGAGCAGATTGAGCGACTGAGTATTGTGGTGTTGGTTCGGTTTAGTGCAGTCACTGCTGCTGCTGTGTGCTGCAGGCTCTGTTACCTCTAACACCACAAATTCCAGTGAGGTTTTCCCAGTGTGACTGATCAGGAAAGGTTTTTGAGTATGACTAAAGACAGATATGAGTGGTGTTTTCCCTGTTGGAAAATTATTTCTAAGCCATGAGGTTCTACTGGTTCTAGATATATGTGTACAGGAGATTAAAGGTTTGCTTAGCATGTGAAGTTGCCCTATATGGTGTATTAATGTACTACAGCTTTTTCTGTATTAGCTAAGACTTGTTTATCTAGCAGGAATGAATTGATGCTGTACAACAGGAGACTGACAGTTTATGTGTATTGCTGTGTGTTGCGTTGTCTCTTTCTCCTGCTCTGGGAAAGCGCTGCACAAAGCCTTTGTGTTTGCCTAGAGGGGAGGAGAAACAGCTGCCTTTTCAGTACAAGACACCAGGATTTGTAGTGGTCTCACAGGGATGCGTTGTTGTACGTGGACCAGCCACTGCCCTTCCTCCCTCATTCCAACTGCTGAAGTGCTCTCTCCTCAGAGAAACCTGAGCTGCTTTGCATTGATCTCATAGAGCAGCATGTTGCACCACAGGTCTGGCAAATCGGTCTAATGGGCCAGTTGTTAAAGTATAGATGGGCAAGAATTAAAATATGCGAAACTGACTAAATGCTGGTTGTACATTAAAGAATCCAAGAGCTACAAATCATATGTTTAAAAAGTATTTAGTATCAACTTTATTTCTTGTCCATGATTGGGATGAAGGAAACTTGTTCAAATGCTTAATCTTTTGTTTTTAATTTGTTTATCATTTTAGTATCTAGGCTACTTACATGGGAATCAAACATATTAACTTTAACAAGAGGCAATAAAAATTATTTCATGATAGAGTACAACTAAATGGAGCAGTTTCATTTTTCTGCTTTCCATGCACTGATAGAGTGCTTTAGTTGTACTGTATTCTGTGTCATACAGAGCTAGAATAAAAGTTAAATTCCATCTCTTTATTGGAAACATTGAATGCTATATAACTTGGCTTTTAGTAACTGTATCTTGTATGTTCTTTCAAAATACTTATTTGAAAATATCATCCAATCTTTTACTGATCCTTTACAACTTTATTATGTTAATTATGATTTTAGAGTTGGATTCTTTCTTCTTCCCCACACTCCCTCCCCTTTCAATGCTAGATGTTGAGTAATATGCTTTTGAGGGAATCTGGTAATTTTTTTTTTAAGCTGCTTATGAAACTGAGGTGCCATTCTCAGCAGTTTAACTTTATAGTCTGTTTTTTGTTTTGTTTTGTTTTGTTTTTTTTTTTCCCCTATATTAGCTTATACATCATTAATCTTGAAACCTAAGTAGTAGAAAATTCGAACAATAAAATCTGACCTTTAGATACTTCACCTCTTTATGTGGCTGATTATCTTTTTCCCATTTTTGAGATGTTGTGCAAGTCATAACTTTCAGTAACTTATTTGTGAAACTTTTTTTTCAATTAATGGAGACAAGTCTTTGAAAACCTTGAGGAATTTTTTGGGGAGGGGAAGGTTGAATATGAGAGCAGGGAGGAAAAGGAAAGCAAACCAGGAAACTGAAGTAGTCTTTAGCATTTTTAACAGAAGTGTATCTTGTTAAGAACTAAAAAATGTATTCATTGTTATATTCAGGCATGCTTTTCTGTGGTTCTTGCACTACACAGTTGAGAACAATCCTGTGGTGAAAAGCATTGCTCAAATGTTATTTCATGCTGTTGCTTTGTCTTTGAAGAGATTAATCAATTATTGAGGATTAGACTATATGCACTGATGAGGAACTCCATCTGGTAATTCTTCCTTTCACAGAAATGTGTGTATGTTGCTTAGTCTTGTGTTTGAGTGCAGGAGAAGGTTCTGAATAGTTAGAGGAGTTGTAGTTTGGCTGGGTTTTCATGGATGAAGTTAACCAGCTCACTGATGATATTGTTAAGTAATTTTTTTCAATACAAAGCTGTCTGCTGTGTAAAGAAAGGTTAAAATATGCTGAACTTGCTTTGAAAGCTTGTGAAAGATGTGAAGTCTTTTTAACATGAGGTCATTTTTAAATTTCTGGACCCTGCAAAAGAATTTGTTACTTGTTGCAGGGGCAAGTTACTACTGGAGCTAACCGGGGGAAAAAATGAAATGATTGAGGTTGGTGTCCTTCCAATCTGTTTAAATGGTAATAATTTTATTAAGTTTCTGATGCCCTTCTCTTAACAGCTGAAATTACACTAAAATGGTATCCTTTGTTAATAAAGTTATTGATGAAATAACTTTCTTAATGAACTGTACTCACCCATAGTTAGGAAAGATCTTGCCTTGTAGAGTTACTATCTTTTTAGTAGTTGGGAGTTGTCTCCAGTTAACAACTGCTTATTGATTCTGAATGAGGGGGTTCGTTCTGCTCTCTGTCACTTCCCAGATTATTCTCAGATAACGTCTGCTTCTGTCATGCAATCTCGTGGAGTATTAACGTTTTGTGAGGGTTTTAGCAACACTTATTTGATAGAATGTTCTTCAGCAATGTAGTAAGAATGAGATTGCTTTGTTGTGTGGTGTATCAGCAGGATGTGTCTTGTTGCAGCTATTAGGTTTACTGCTATAGTAATACTTCAAACGCCGCTCTTGGCGAGCCATGCAGCTTCTGAGCAAATTAAGTATGTCTGTTTAGCTTCACAGTGCTCAAGTATTAAAAAAAAAAAAAAAAGGAAGGGGGGATGATCTATGAGTAGAGCATACTTCTTTTCAGCATCAAACTGGTGACTTTTTAGAATGTTTTTGTATCGTTACTTTGTTTTAAATAATGTTATGATTAGTTACTGTTTTGAAATAATTAATTATCTTCCTGTCTTTCCATTTGTCAGCATCCTGAGGTAAATACCTCCAGAATGGGTATTAATAACTGATTGAAATTGTATTAAACAAGGAATGACTGTGCAACTCCTGGAGTTTCGTTGAATGCCCTGCCTTCATATGCGATACTTTGATTTTCTGTTTCTAGTAGTCTATAAAATCAAAGTATAATTCCATAAGCAGGATCAGCCTGGAAGAAATGGGTGTGTCATACGGTGAAAGCTGAAGGAGAGGAATTGATATGGGATCACAGTTACTTTTCTGCATAAAGTTTACTTGCTGTTTTGCCCAGCTCTAGAGATTGTTGTGATGATCATGATGATTTGGGTGAAATTATAGTTTTACAGTTTTGAGCAAGATGATGTTTCCAGTGAGGAAACATGTTGAACGGTTTATCTGGATGGAGAAAACTCATTAAAGAATAACAAGACAGATCAGTATGAAGAAAGTATTTATTGGTCTTGTGGGAGAAATGTGCTAGCTAAGCCAGACAGTTCTTATCTTGACTAGGAAAGGAATAAGAAATTGGGGTTGAAGCTGAGGAGCGGCCACGAGCCTCCCGCAGTAAAGCAGATGCATGCAGGAAAGAAGCTCCGTTTTTAACTGTCTGGTGTTGGTTGTCATTTATTTATAGGTATATATACGTATAATCATCTTTTTCACGTGTTAGCTCCTGTGGATGAAATTGCACATTTGTGTTGAACCAGTCTAACAGCTGGCTGCTGTTTGTAAGCTGAACGTGGTGTCCTCTGCCTGTGCCTTTTCTAGTGCCTGTTGATCTCTGAGCTGCACTGATTCAACTTGCTAACTTGACAGAATGATTGTAAACAAGGGGGTTGTTACAGTGCTTCTTCTTTTTTTTTTTTTTTTTTTTTTTTTTTCCTCAGATAGGATTATAACTCTTGCTAGGTCATACTGTTATGTCAAGCTTCACCCTGAATGTCTAGGTGAGATAGTAGTCCTAACCAGAGTCTTCCTATTACTGTAGCCTGGGTGCTCAGATGATAGGTTTTCCTTTCTATTGTCAGCTCTCAGGAAGGAGGCAAGAGAAACAGGAAGGTTTTATCCTAAAGGCTGCTTTGGGGTGATGTTGCATTCCCTTTCCTGTTGATTAGAAGGAAATTTGGGAGAGATGCTAAATTCAGGGTGGACATTTCTCCCTGTTTTCCACATTATTCTTACAGTCACGTGGCTGTGCTTCTGTATGTATCTCCAAAGACTGGTCTAACGTTTCCTTGATGAGTCAATTTTCCCTTGACTTCCCTCAGCTATCAGGGAGCAGCTGTACTTTGGCTGGCTTGGTGGAGATGGTAGATAATACATCAGTTCTATTGCGAGGGTCTGCACTGGCATGTAATGGCTCCCTGAAATATTTTTTTTCCTGGAGTAAAGGTTTGGGCAGAATTGATTTATGGACTGAATCAGGACAAGGGCCTGCTGTACAGGAAGTCCTGCTCATGTTTAGTGTTGATATATTATAATGTGCTCTTATATCTCTTGCTCTGAAAGAGGTGGAAGCTGGAATCCTGGTCTCAGAGTATTAATAACTATATTATTATTTATTACCTGTATTATTGCTCCGTCTAGTTCATAGCATTAATTAAAATAATGTACATGGATTTCACTCATCGTATGTTCCCCGTTTCTCAGTAGAAATCTTGTAACTCTGCTTGCCATATAATTGCATACCCACCATGTTCTCTTAGAGTAGAAATTCATTTTTGTTTAAATAATAATTTGAAAATGAAGAAGTATCTCACCACCATTTAGAATTGAATATTATTAAAGCGAATTTCATGATTGTTGGTATATTTAAAAAACAACAGCAACAACAACCAACCACACAACAAACAAAAAACAAAGCCAAACTTATAATTTGTGTTGATAGAATTTTATTTATTACAAGTAAATTCAAGAACCTATAGAATACTGTTATTATTTTAGCATTTTTATACTTTTGCCATTATGATGTCGTGTGTTACTGTTCTTATATCTACAAAATTAAATCTGTGCTCAGTCACTCTGAAGTAAAACTTCTAGTTTTAGACATTTTATTTGTATAGATAAAGTGTTTAGACTTTTTTTTTTTTAAATAGATAAAGTGTTCAGACATTCAAAATATACAAATATGGGAGGCTGTAAGTCAACAATACAAGCAGGATTGTTTTTAAAGCCCAAGCTTTAATTCTGAGAGATTTGGTGTTGAGTGTCTTTATTTACACACAGCCAATATGTCTTAAAACAGGTGATACCAGTATGTGATACTTCTTGTTATATAAGTAAGGATGAAAGGGAAGGCTGTAATGTGTCCAGTTCTGGGCCCCTCAGTTCAAGAAGGACAGGGAACTGCTTGAGAGAGTCCAGTGCAGAGCGACGAAGATGATTAAGGGAGTGGAGCATCTCCCTTATGAGGAAGGGCTAAGGGAGCTGGATCTCTTTAGCTCGGAGAAGAGGAGACTGAGGGGTGACTGCGTTAATGTTTATAAATATGTAAAGGGTGAGTGTCATGAGGATGAAGCCAGGCTCTTCTCAGTGACAACCAATTATAGGACAAGGGGCAATGGATACAAACTGGAACACAAGAGGTTCCATTTAAATATGAGAAGAAACGTCTTCACAGTGCGGGTAACAGAACACTGGAACAGGCTGCCCAGGGAGGTTGTGGAGTCTCCTTCTCTGGAGACAATCAAAACCCGCCTGGACACATTCCTGTGTAACCTCATCTAGGTGTTCCTGCTCTGGCAGGGGGATTGGACTAGATTATCTTCTGAGGTCCCTTCCAATCCCTAACATTCTGTGATTCTGTCTTCTTTTTAAACTTTGCTGCTGTGTTCTCAGGAATAGTTTTGTGTTTGTTTGGCGGATAAAATCTAAGCTTAACACTGTTAGCTCTTCTGAGGTGTAAGAAATACATATAACTTTGAGAGTCTCTTGATCCCCATGTTTAAAATACATAAACTTATTGATTCTTATGCCTCATCATTCTTCCATGCTTTATTTTTTCAGCTGATGCCTGGACTGTTGAAATATACTTTTGTGGGCTTAGGACAGTCTCAGCATACTAAATTTGCCTCAGATAATAGTATTTTTGTAATGAAATATACTTTTATAGTTAATTTTCAAAGCTAAAAAGCTTATCACATATTTCGGCCTGACTGCTTTAAGAGCAAGGGAACTGTTGTGGTTATTGAGGCTAACTTCATGCAGAAGACCCGCTTCCCTAAGACTTCTCTGAATTACATGTGCTAACAGGAGCATATAATTTAGAAAACCATTCTGTTGTCTTTTAAGAATTTTCAGTAATGACGAATCCACTGAAATAATAATGAAGTATTCTAATCGTAGAATGTCTTTGTTTGCAGAATGAAAGACCTTAGAGATCTTTTTATGTTTGTGAGTAATCTAAAGGTTTAGTCTTTCACTTGTATGATTTTGTATGTCAGAATGAAAATATCTTGTGTTTCTTAGAGTAAAGCAATTTTTATTAGATAATCAGAAAGAATTGAGCTTCATAATTTTTACTCTTAATACATATACTCCAGTATTTTAATAATTTGCTTTTATGCATCTTTTTGTTTTAAAAGATCTAGATTCCAGCAGCAATCCTACAGTGAGTAGGTAGAGAGGTATTATGATCTCCCTTAGTATTTATTTGCCTGCTGATCCATACTTGTCATAGCCTTAACGCTGCAGCAGATTTGTCGAGAGTGACTGATTATCTGTGTTGCGTTAGGTGATGTTTCCATTTATTCTTTGCTCCTTGATGTAAAAGGTCCACTTTTACCTGAGTTGGAGCATGTGTGTTTGATTGCAGTCCATTAAACAATTGCTTCAGTTTGTTCTGTACCACTTTGTGACCTCAGTATCCTTCAAACTTTATGATTTTTTTTTTTTTTCCCTAAAAAATGATTCAGTATAAATTCAGGAACTGATTCTTATGGCACTAATTGAAGAAATATTTGTTATAGTTATATTTTAGGAGCTATTATTTAATGTGTGATCTGGTGATTTTTCTGCCATTTTAGTTTCTTAAAAACAGATTGTGCTGTGTGGTACAAACTTAGATATCTTGCAGAAGTGTGTCATAATATCTTTATAGGCCAAACTTGTAATGTCGTAGTAAAAAAGTTAGTTTGACAAGAAGTGGAATTTCAGTTGGATGGCAGTAATTATATTGTCGTTCTTTAATTCTTTTATACTCAAGTTCTCTGTTTTCTTGGAACTGATATAAAGCTGGTGGCCTGTAGCTACCAAAGTAATTTTATGTATCCTTTTTCAAACATTAACAGTAGCTGTCTTCTGGAGTTTTCTACCTTTCAGGGGTCTGCTGGAATCTACAGTGATAACTCAGAAATCTCCTTGAAAATTCCTATTAAACAATATTCAACTGCTTTCTTCTCATCCTGTCGAACTTAGTAGCATCTGAGTAACAGTTCTCGTGGGAGCAGAAGATGCATCACGGCGGTGCTGTGTGTCTCTGCTCCTTCGCTGCCGCCCCGTCACTCCCGCCCGCCCACCTTTCCCGAGGGAGCGGGGCCGCGGGGCGCACCGGCGGCGCGGAGCTGTCCAGGGTGCTGACCCGGTCCGGCAGTTCTTGCCGGCCTCGGCGCCCTGGCCTGGAGAGCGAGGGGCGCAGAGTCCCTGTGAGCCTGGGAGGGGCAAGGAGTTCAGTGCCTCCTTACAAAAAGGCGGCTACTACTGCGTGTATCAGCTCGTGTTCACATATCATTATATCCTGGGGCTTGCACAGAAAATCTTTATGCAGTTGCTGCCTATACTGGAATAAAACTACTGTGAAAGACGTCTTCCCAGAACCACTGCTCCTGGCTTTTTAACAGCCCAGCCATGCTAAATTTGTCATCAGAAGCAGATTCCTTATTGTCCAAAATATGCCAAATGTATCTATATCATCCTCAGACAAGAGAGATAAATTTTTCCAATGCACTTTGTAAAGTTTCACTGTAAAGTGAAACTTAAGCAATCACTGTGTGTCACAGTGAACTCTCAGACAGAGGAGAAAGGGCAAAGACATTAATCTGCTTGTAGCGTAACAATATTCACAAAACACCTGTTCTGTGATCTCAATTCTGGCCTCAAGAGAACCCTATAAAACAGCCTCCAAAGATGAACCTGGAAGATAATGCTAACATCTATAAAACAACTTTCAGCTTGTTAGTGATACTAGCTTTCTTTTTTCCTCCATGCTCCACTAATTCCTGTGTTCTGTCTTCCCCACACCACTCTTTTCTTTCTTATATAGTTTAAATATGGTTAATGATAGCACCATTTATTATTATTATTAAGTGTAAACCCCCTTATTTTAGTAATTTGTGTTACAAATACCTTACCCCATTTAGTAAGCATTAGGGCATACTCATTTGCATCTACATGTAGCTGCATTACTAAATTTGCTACAATTTTATGTAAGTAGTTATGGTTAAAGACATGAATCTTCATTTATGGAATTACAAAGTTCTGTATTGCCATAAAATATATTATGGTATATATGTAATGTACACACAATATATATGTAAATGTATGTGCACATATCACACGTGTGATGTGTGTATATGTTTATTTTAAAAGTATGTTATGTAATATTTTTTATTACAAAGTATGTTAGTATAGCACTGTTATAAAGAATACTACATTTCTGATTCCTGCATAAATTTTTGCTTTGATGCAGAGCAGAAGCTACTAAGCTTTGGCCTCATTAGCAATTATGAGGAAGCAGTAACAAGAACTGGGAGAGAAGCAAGACAAAGGAGTGCTACTGCACTAGGTGTTTTGAATATTTGGCATCTTCCTTCTTTTACACTTTTCCCATCTAATTCCTTTTCCTCAGGCCTTTCTTGGTGAGAGGTTTGGATGCCTTTCTGATGTGAAGACTCCATGGCTCTCAGGAAAGAGCCTGAATTTCTTGTGATGACTGCTATTCCATGTGGTGCCAAGCAATGGTGCACAGGCTAGAGCAAATAATCAGAATTAATAAGTGAGGGAACCTGAGGAAGGCAGCTGTAGGTGTATTTTTAAAAGAGGCAAAAAATAGAGGATTAGATTATTTTTATTTATTTAGGCTTTGTGTGTGTGTGAATTGGCTTATGTAATCCCTAACATGGCTATGGAAAATAATTAATGTGAATTATTTTGTTTTAAATCCATGTCATGCTTTGGTAAGTTTCCTTCATTTCTTGTATATCACCATATGCATGGCAATTTTATTTCGCACACAAAAAAGTAATCTCTAGTTAGTTGATTGAGCTATTTTCCCTTTTTGAGAGCATGACTATTGCTCTATTCATAGGTGCTTTTTTTTCCCTTAGAAGTAAGACGTAAGCCTCTCTCATACTTTTTTTTTTTTTTTAATTATTTCTCTTTTATTTCTCAGCTTTAAAATTGTTACCAAACAATTGTTTGTAGTTATTGAGCTCCTATTACTAGCTACCAGACTGAAGCAAAGCTCCCGGGCTGAAGCGAATTGAAAACACTTTTTATACTTCAATACTGTAGTCCTCTACACTTCAGTAAAACTTCTGAAAATGCACCTCAGACTTGAATCTCTTCACTTCTTGTTCCCATCACCAGGTACATCAGCTCAATAGACTTTCCAGGGACAGGTCGTCTCTTTGTCAGACTTGACAACTGATAGTGACCAATATATGGATTAAAACGCTTACTTCTAATTTTTATTTTTTTTTTTTTCCCTACACTGTAGGGTCTTGTAGAATTCTAAATATTTAATAATGTGGTAAAAGCCTAGTCCTCCTGGGGGAGGAAGTTCTATGTCAGCAAAAGTGTGTGATCACTTCTCTAGCAAAGGATGTAGGTATCTCTGTATCATTCCTTCTTGTATGCAGGTAGCACCAGACCAAAAATAGGTGTGTATGTGCTGAATATAATTAGGAAAACAAAAAGTCTTACTCCAGTGGTAAGAATTGAACAAAGAACCCTGCATGGTAATGCATTTAATCAGGATTTGCCTCTCTAATATGTTTCCTGTGGGGAAGAGTAACAAAAAAATATAATTTAGCTAAAATTCAGAAATTAATTATGAAATTGTGTTAAGGAATATCCAACCAAAACCATTTAGAAAAGTGAAAATAACATTAAGAGGTGTGGATATTGTATCAAGTGGCAACAAAATTATAGGAATTCTTGTCCTCATTTTCATGAGTTTTACATCGTAATTTATTTGTGGAAGGACAGTCGTATGTCTTCTCAGTTGTTTTACAGAAAATATTTGTGGCTGTTCGAGAGAGAAGGGGTTTCTTTTTGTTTGTGTATTGAAAGTTTGCTGGAGTAATGTAAAGTAGGTATGAAAATCATAACTGTTGTGGCTCCTTTATACGCTTGCTTCTATTGATGCTCAGATCTTTTGCAGCCTAAAATTTTTTGTCCTGTCACCTATATAAAAATCACTGTCAGGTGTAGCTGCTGCCAGAGGTAACAACCAGTTTGTACATGAAAGTTTTCTTCATATTCAGATGGTAATGTTGCTGGACCTGACCATCAGTGAGTTCAAAGGCATGCTGTGAATTTTCATTCTTAAAAATCTGACCCTGAGTGCCTGCACCATCTTTATGAAGAAAAAGATAGCCTTGAAGTTAGGAGATGTATATTAATGTGTTGGTTCTCTGCATCCAAGCTATAGAATTATTTGAGTGTAACGATCAGAGGCAATTCCAAGTCTTTTCTGAAGCCAGATACAGAGAGGAAAAACCGTGCCTTGTCTAATCCATGTCTTTGATCAATCAGCTATAGTATGTTTTTTATTCATATTGAACTCCGTAACAAAGTCACATGATAACAGCAGAGATAATGGAATTGTCTTTTTAGGGTTGGCATGAATGCACTTGGCATCATTTATTTGGCATCTGTATGGTAAAGTAATGGAAAAATTATAAGCAATGTACGAACTCAGGGATAAGACAAATTTTCATTCCTACCTGACCAATATGTGGAAGTCACCCATGATCCTGACAGCTCTGGAGGTTCATCTGTCCATGATCACCACTATTGAGTCACACCGTGCTTTAAAATTCTACTAGCTGAGTTCGGTGCATTCATAAGACTCCCTGTTGACTGAGGAGTGTTTAGCTCTATTGAGAAAAATAATTGGGAGGGTGAGAAGTAGGTCAGATTTTTAAAAAAACCAAACCAAACCACTTGATTGTCATGTGATTATGATTTAACAGAGGACTAAGCCTGTGTGTTTTTAGTGTATTTTTGAATTTAAATTCTTTTGCAGATTCCACAAGGCTTTCTTGTTGTACAGATGGTTCTAAATAATTGAATTATCAGTATTTTGGCATAATTGCAGTCTCTGGGACAAAAATTTTATTAGAGTGCGTTGCATAAAGCAAGGCTTTTAGCTAGGCTGGAGAGGAGAAAAATGTATTATTGACAGTGGTAATGTCCAGCTGAGCTAATGCCAGCTATGCTTTACTTTGCATATACATAAAGATACTTTAAACTAGCATTGCTACCTTGAAAGCAATCCTATGCTGTCCTGGTGGAAGGATTTGTATTGCCACATACTGATTTAGATCAGGGAACTGAGCTAGGTGGAAAGGAAATTCTTCTGAAGAGCCAGTATTATCAGAGATATGTTCCTTAGTCAAGTTCATTGTATAGTCCAGAGTGTTAGGGACAAGTTTTTGACATGATGGATGAATTTCCTAGGAGAAGTTCTGGACCTGTTATTCTGTAATAAAGAAGAGCTGGTCACACACATGAGGACTGATCACAGCTGTGACTGCAGCATTGTGAGGCAGCGGGTTAGGACCAAAGGGAAGTGAAGAAAGTGAGAGGTAGAATAGGGAGGTTGGACTTGAGAGGAGCAGCTGTCGGCTTATTCAGAAAATGAGTGGGTGAAATCCTGTGGCAAGCTACACTGAAGTTTATGAGAGATTACGATATTTTACTACAATTCTGTTAGTAGAATGGAATTAGCAAAAAATGGTGTACTTCTATGGACTTTTAGTAATATCAGTCTGTTCTGTGAAGTGAATCTTTGATTTTAGAAAAGCTTTAAAAATACATATATGTCTACTGCCAAAATTTGAATTAGAATCTCCCTGTCATATGGCATAAATGGCAAGTGCAACCTAAATAGTGAACAAATTTAAGAAGTAATTTCGAATCTGATTCTGATTTTTTTTTTTTAATTAAAGAACTGTTTTAATTCAAGTAGCAGTACTTAGCTGTGATATCATTTGAGAATGATTATGTGATGTTAAGTCATTTTGATAACACTGTACATTTTCATGTTTGAAAGTCTTTTAATGTATTAGCATATTCTGTGAATAGCTTAATTTTTTTCTACAGCAATAGGTATAATTTAAAACTTTACGTTATTACCACACAGTATTTTACCGAAAGTAGTATTATAAGAATTTTTTTTAATATTTACTTAAGAATATAAATGAGGTCATAACTGTTAAAATATAATGAACATTAATGAATTAATGTCACCAAAACTGAGGTGCATTTAATAGCCTATAAATGATTTTCTGCTGTATTTAAAATTGCTTCCAATTCCACACTGCTCCAAGCCATGTTTCCTTTAATCTTTTTAATGTAAGTGAACATTTTGTAAAATATTCATGGAAACTCATTTTAAAAGATATATTATTGTATATTTTAAAAAATATATGTTGTAATAGATTTTGATACTTCAGTTGAGCATGTTACTAATTTTACTGGTTAACAGGGTGACAAACTTGATCTGTGTCATGATACCAGTTTTAAAAAGGAGTATTCTACATCAATCACAGGTGACAAAACATGAGTGAATATGAAAGATTGTTGGAAGTAGCAGGCCTGTACTACAGTTGCAAGTTCTTAAATCAACATACTTTCATTGTGTTTTGCAAAGTGGCTTGATGCACCTTTATTAAAGGTCAAATTCAGGCTTGTGGCTTGATTAGTATTAGTTTTTAATATGGATGTGAAAATCTGCATTGACTGAGAAGCCTGGTGCTGAAGGGAATAGGAAATATGTAAGTAGGTGAGTAGAGCGTTACAAATAGACACTGAGACTAGAGACTAAACCCAGCATAAAATGGAAGGGAGAGCACGTGAAAAATAGAAGTTGAAATAATGGAACAAATTGTACTTGGAGATCTTGAGTGTTTCTTGCATACAACGATTTGTATTTTTTTTTCTCCTCATTCTAAATCCAAAGCACAGCACTATGCCAGCTACTGGGAAGAGAATTAACTATTCCAGGTGAAACCAGGACAGTTGGTTCCAACCCAAACGATTATATGATTCTATGAATATGCTTAATATGTATTTTCAGTAACCTATAATAGTTTTCTTTTCCATGGAGTAGTTGTCTAATATCCTGTTGAACCATTGTAAACCTTTATCACTCACAGTATCTGTTGACAAGAAGTTTCACAGGTTAGCTACTAGTCCATGAAGAACTCCTTTCTCACACTTGTTCTGAGCCTGGTTCCTACCATTTTATTGCCTGGTTATTCGGTACCATGAAGTCACCCAGCAGTTCCTCACAGTTGTCCTTCATCTTTTCTCTATTTCTGTTTATGAAAACCAGGTCATGTATTATTGTCAGCCAATTTTTGCTACCTTAGTTTTCACCCTGTTTCCAGGTTATCTATTAAAACCTTGAACTGCAGAGATCATGTCCTGCTCCTTGCAGAGCTCTCCTCTTTAGAGTGGGTGAAATGGCTGTTTAGTCCCCTGTTTCCTGCTTTTTAACTGGCTATTTTTTTGTGTAAAGGACTTGTCCTCTTATGCCATGTCTGTTTATTTTCTCTGAACAGACTTCATCAAGTACCCTTTAGGAATCCAAATAGACTTTATTTGAATCGTAGAATGCTTTGGGGTGGAAGGGACCTCTGAAGTTCATAAAGTCCAAGCTCCCCTCCCCTCCACCCAGCAATGATATCTTCAACCAAATCAGGTTGCTCAGAGCCCCGTCCAGCCTGGCCTTGAATGTCTCCAGGATTGGGGCATCTACCACCTCTCTGGGCAACATGTGTCAGTGTTTCACCACCCTGATAGTAAAAAGTTTTTTTCCTGATGTCTAGCCTGACTCTCCCCTCCTTTCTTACCCCTTGCCCTGTCTTACCCGCATGACTTTCTGCCTTTTTTGAGACCTCTGAAATTTCTCAACTATATAACTTTTATTCACGTGTGCAGTAATACCCTTAATCATTACAGCTTCTACTGATTTGCTGGGTACAAATATTGGATTTCCCAGCCTGAAGCTTATTGGATGTCCCATGTAACACTTTTTAAAAAGTTGGCAATATATTTGACACCCTCTGATCCTTATGTGCCAGTGCAAGTATAAATAAGAGGTTATGTACCATCATAAATAGATTACTTATTTAATTAGTAAGTTTATTTTAAACCTAGCTAAATAGCATCTGACTGGTGACATTACTTTTAATTTTGTTTTACTTATTTCCTGTTGCTTTCTTCAGTCACTTCAATTTAAGGCAAATGTTCTGATGTGTTGCAAAAAGAGGTGTTTCTGGGTATTTTCTCTTTTTTTTTTTTTTTTTTTTTTCCCCACTGTCAACACAGACGCAAAAAAATAATTGAGCTTCTTTCTTGCAGTCTTACCTTTTTTGAATACCCCTCTTATGCCCTGACAGTTTGTTGGTCCTACATATTCTTTGGCAAGCTTTCTATTCCTACTGTCTGAAGGAAGACTTATTATTAGTTTTACTGTATTTTATTTTTCTTTCTCAGTCTATTTTGCTTTCTCCCTGTAATTTGCCATTGCTGTAATTTACAATCTATTATTTGCTTTTTTCTACTTAGAAATTCCCCATACCTGCTGTTCATTCATGTTGGCTTTCTTCTGACCTTTTTCAAGTCTTTCTTAATTGATATTTTATACTTGCTTCCTACTTGGTCTATGTTAGAGAGGCTGCTTGGTTTGCAAGACCAAAATAAAGCAGAAATGGGTCAAGCAGTACTTATAAAAAATGTCATCATGAATTATGTTGCATGCTGAATAATGATCTTTTGAAGAAGGATTGTGATCCAAGGAATCCATTCCAAATTTGACAGCAGAGTCATTAATGATCCAGATGGAATATCATGACTAAGATTTTTTTTATATGTGAATAATTTGTGCAAAAATATTTTTTTAGTGGAAACTGAATTAAAAATGTAAATGTTGAGCTTCATAAATGATAGCTTATCAGCCTAAAAAGTATAGCACACTGTGCTGTAGTGTGTATTCACAGATGATCTAGAAAACAAGCAAATATTGAAGTTACAAAGTCAAGGATATTAAAATTAGTAAAGATGAAGATGGACAGGTAAGAGCTGGAGAAAGACCTCACAACTCTGTCTGAGGTAATGGCTTATGAAAATTATCATAAAGTAGTTCACTTAAGGAAAAATAATTTTAAAATGTACACAGTGATGAGCTTACTTATTTAGAATAAGGTCTTGCAGATTCTCTGAAAGTAGCAAGTCAGTGCCCGATAAGAATGCTGGTCTCCACATCTCAGAGGGGATGTAGTAGAACTGGAGAAAGCACACAGATGGTGATAAAAATCAGTGAAACACTAAATAGGTGAAGAGATAAACAAAGGGTCATATGGTAGCAGTGTATTCCTGATGTGGGATTAAGAGGTGAACAGGGAGCAACTGTAAAGTCTGCCTTCCAGTGCAAGGATTAGTGAACCTCAAATGTAACTAGCAGAAGATAAATTGGCAATGAAGATGTGTTTCTTTCCACACCATGGAATTAAGTTACTATTTACTTGCAGTAGAGTGTTATGGATGCTAAAAGCTTTCATGGGTTCAGAAAAGATCTTATGAACTCAGAGGCGAAAAATCTTAAATACCTCCTTTGGCTCAGGAAATGTTTTGTGTCCCAGCTGGCTATATTCTCAGAAAATATTCTGGGAAAGCATGATTATATGCTTTCTGTATCCTTGTATTCTTCCATAGATGTCTGCTGCTGGCAACAGTCAGAGACAGGAGATGTGGCTTGGTGAATCTTTGCTCTATCGCAGCCTGTCTGCTCTTGTCATTAGCTGTCCATGCTATCTCTTTTTCTACTGTCTAACCTAATTTTTTTCTACTGCAAATTAAGTTGATATTTTTGGATTTGTCCCAACTTTAAATGCCTTTTCCAAAGTTCCATTTTGGTTTGTTTTTTTAAGTACCTCTCTCTTATTTCAAACCTTGAAGGACCTCCAATTAGGAGCTCAAGTTTCAGCCACTGTTGCTTGAAGCTGCCTTCAACGATGGCTACAAAGCAAGTGCACGCTCTGACCAAGTCATGTTGTTGCCTCTAAGCCTGGTATGTTGGAAGTTCCCAGCACAATCTTTTTTTTTTTGTTTTAGGGGCAGAGTGGTCAGACAGTCCCAGATGAGCTACCCATCTCCTTTGTTTTTGTGGATTGTGCTTCTAGATTCAGTATCACCTGAACCCATGTGATCACTGTGGAATATCCTGTGAAGAGGTGAGGCTCCATGACCCTGTAGAGAGCCTCTCTGAAGCCAGCTCAAACTGAGGATAAACTAACAGCTTGTGCTGTTCTGCTGGCAATAGCTTGTTGCGTGTTTATTTTAGCTGCCTTAGTGACACTTCCTTCAGCATAGCCAAGCACCAAGCCATTTCCCAACCCTTGTGTCATTTGGCAGTTCATAAGAGCCCACTTAACATGGCTGTCTCCTACACACTGGTGCCAAGGATGTTGACATCAGTGCTGAGTTGGTCTTGACATGAGGGTCAGCACAGGATCTCTGTGGTTTTTCATCTTCTCTTTGTGCCTGACTTCTCTAGCACTGTTATCTACTGCTGGAAGGTACAATCCTCCTTGAATATACTGAGGTGTCTCCTGCATAAACCATAATGTGATGGTGCGTCTTAACTCTTTCAGGGATTGCTGCATTCTGTGACAGGATGGCTGTGCAGTCCCCTCATCGAGGAGGCCAAAGCCTGTCAGAGTTTGGTAGACCTCCTGCATTGCGTGGGCTCACTCAGGTTCGGCCATCCTGTCAGCTAGGCTTTTTTGGGGTCTTCGTGCTTGGTGTAGCAGTTACTGCTCTTGTTTCACGCTTTGGCAAAAAGGAGAGGTACTGTTTCCAGGTATTTAAGGAGATGGAATACCCATGTGTGCGTGCCCAGTGCCCTCTCTTTATCACAGTACTACTGCAGATTTAGAGTTACATGCCCTTAAGGATTCTAAGAGATTAGACATTACAGATTAAAAAAATGATTCCTCTCTTTTTCTCCTGTTTTACTTAGCTAACTGTCAGGCCTTATTCACCATGTTTTTGTAATGTGCTTTATCAACTGATATATCAAGGTAATTCTTAGCTTTTTTTAGAGAGGTCCAGATTGCTTCATGCATGGTGCTGTAGCCAGGGCACTGTACAGTGAGAATGGTCTTGTGGTCTGCCAGCAGGGCTGCTTGTCTGCTACTGGCAGTGTTGTTGATCATTTGAACAATTATCAGTATAGACAGCATTTTGCTATTCACATGTCATGTATCTAATAATTCCTAAAGTTGTATCTAGATTTCCTCTGCTGAATTTTTTTTCCTAAAATTATTATTTTAATTTTTTGTTACTTTCAAAAAAGTGTTATTCCCATCTATGTTTAGTGTTTAGCCCAAACTTTACTCGTCTGGTTTAAGCATTCAGAAGTTAATAGCATTTAGTTATAAATATGTTCTTGCATTATTCTTGCACGGTCCTTAGCAGCAGCTTTTCTCCTCTAAAAATCACTGTATAATTACTGCCAAAAGTTGTGTAGGTTTTGGAAGAAATTCTTCAGGGCAGGGTACTGTTTGCCTTCTTGCCTTCCGAAGTTTTGTATTGTATGCCTGGGTTGGGCCTTTATGTTTTTCCTCGCTGACAAAAATGTTTTATGAAATAATAGAAGTAGATAGTACTAGCAGAAAGGGAAATACTTCAGGACCAATTTATGTTATTTCTTGGTGTGACATTGATAGTAATCTATTAATATTCTAAGTGTATCCTAAGAAGGTAACTGACTATTACAACATTTCAGAGGTCTGGAAACAACAATTTTTATTTTGCTGATAATTCCAGAGGAGAAATACTTTCAATAGTGACATAGTAATATAATATAAAACTATCTTTGTTGTTTTACTTCAAGCTGTCTTTGTATCAGTTTTCAAAACCATGCTTTGCAATCACTTAACTCTTCTGCAATGGAAATTTTACAAGGATCTAGCAAAATCATTATTGTAATGCTGTATAATTTAAGTAGCTGCAGAACTGACTTTCCATTTGCATGTTTAAAAATATTTTTGACTTCATTTAAGTGATGAGAGAACTAGTTTCTTTGAAGAAGGCTATTATGACAGGTAAAACAGATTCTTATAACAGCAAAAAATCCCCCTCTTCTAGTTCCATTGAGGTTTGTTGTAAACACCACAACAATTGTAGTGAATCTAAGACACAGCAATACAGCTTTACAAAAACAAGAACAAAAAAAATGTCACTTTTAGGGTTTTAAAAGTATTTTTGCACTTATTAATAAGGTTTCACAAGCCTCTTTTTGATTTGGAACTCACTGAGTTATAGAAGAAAACTGAGAATACTACAGTGTTATTTGGAATGAAGTTAACCTCTCCAAAGAATATGAAAGGCTCTGTACCTGAGGCTATAGGTCAACAACTGGATGGAGTTGAAAGCACCACAGCAGTCCAGCCTTTCCCTGTCTCCCACAGCTAATTTCCATTCTTGTTGTGACATAAATCCTTGTGCAATTGTGTGACAGAGCAAATTAGGAAATTAACTCAGTCGACTGAAAAATTCCATGGCAAAAATATCATGGGTTAAACAGAGTTTTTGTTTTATGACTCATTCTAGTTTTCCCTGACCAAAATTTTCTGTAGGTAATAAATTATATGCTGTGTTTCTCATAGGAACCACAACCCTGTCGCGCACCTCCCCAGGTGCTTCCCTTTCTGTGTGACAAGATATTGAGTACCTTTGATCTCATTTGATCTAATCAAGCAAAAATACTGAAGTTTACTTCGGTGCAATTGCTTTCAAGTTCAGTTTAATTTTAAAGTTTCTCACTCTATATTGGACTTGAAGAAGGGTTTGTGTGCCTAAAATGTGTATGGTTTTGCCACCTGTATCAGTTGGTTTAGTAAGAGATAATTTACTCCTTCCATAAACTTTGCTTTGGATTTTTGTAACATTTTGGTGCTGAATTCTCTTGCAAACTGGAAATAGTGTTGTAGCTTGAAATATGTGTTTTAAAAATAAGGCTGTTATCTTGAAACTAAATGTTATATTTTTAACTCTGTCTTCAAACTGAGAAAATATTGCTACTTCTGTAATAACAACATAGCTGAAGTGCAGAAGTTGCCAGAAGGAAATCTAGACTCTTTGGCAACAGCACAGAAGACAGTTGGGAGCTTTTCACACCTGGAATCTGCAAGTGGTGATGAGTATTTTGGCACCCAAGAGCTTGAGATAGGAAGACGTAAAATGGCATTTGTTATGTGTAGAATTTTAAAAAATATTTTCTTTATAACCAGTACAGTTGGAAATTTAGGTCAAGATCTTAATTTTAGTTTTCTCATTGGCATGCTGAATAATTATTTTCAGGATCCCAGATTCTAATGAATGCTTTTAGAAGATATTCAGACTATTAGTATAGGGTACCTTTCTAGTTTGGATGTTCAAATAGACACACTTAAAACATTTCTGGCCTTAGAATCTGCAATTTGAACATACTTCTTAGCCTGTCTAAGGGAGTGGACTTTACCAGAAATGTGGTGAAATTAGGACCTTTGAACATTTCCTGCCCTGATTTTCTCTTTATGCTGACATATTAATTATTTATTTGTTCCTTTAAGTTCTTCTGCACAAAAGTAGAAAGTACGGAAGTGGAAAGCAACTTCGGTAAACTCCAGTTAATTTACTCCAGTTAATTTTCTTAAGTGAACTGAAAGCAGGCAGTTAGAGCTCCTAATAAGCACATAGAGTTCCTAATAGCAAATTTGATATTATTCCATGGAGGAGGCAACAGAACGTATATTTTTCCTTTTTGTGGAACAGAAGTAATCTTCTGCCCTTACTTGCTTTGCCCTGAAACCTTGAGTACCTCCATTCAGCCAAAACTCTCTGTGCTGTTTTCTCAAACTTAGATCTGGATTTAAACATCTACAAAGGCTGGTAAGCAGAGATTGGCTTCAGTTTGGGGCCATCTCTAAACAAATTATATACACACACACAAATTACGTAAAATGTTTGTCTTTGCTTGGTGAACTAGAATCAGCTTTTACAAAATTGATTTTTTTTCTGGAAATTTTGCACTGTTGTTTTCTAGTAGCTTATCATCCCTTAGTATACTTGATCGGGGTAAATTAAAGAAATCTTTTGTGTGGGTGATATATAGTTAAAAACAGTTAAGTGGGTTGAAGAGTTTTAAATAATGCTGTTTGTACAATATTAAATTCTGGATATAAGCACTAATCCTTTACCTGTTATATTATACTGTGGTCAGTTCCCAGGCAAAAGCTTATGCTATGGAACAAATCTGTACTCATTGTGTTGTCCTAGTTATTCCATGACATGTCACTTGGAAATAAATTTGACAAAGGGCCTTTAATTGTGATAATTCTGTGATCTTACACATTTCCACTCATCTGATAAAACGGTCTGATAAGGAAACTGATGAGTTAATATAGAATTTTATGGGGTATGTTGCAATTAAAATGGTTGTTACTTTTTTAGAATAATTATAAAGAAGCGTTTGCTGTGCAGAAAATAAATGTACTGATACCTAGAGAACTGCACTGCTACAGGATTTATCTGTTGAATAAGGGAAAGCTTGCACCTTAGGTGCATGTAATTAAATATTCGTTGTCTTCAGTGGGATACAAAACATGCTGGAGCTATCTTTAATTGTTTCACAGCATTGTAGGCTGCTAAACAGCTATGTTGAAAGCAACATATGGCTGTATTTCAGTAATACAAGTGTGATAGTATGTACTTTTGAGTCTTTTATTCATCTGTGAGATTTAGAATGAGCCAAACAGTCTGTATTCAAGTCCTTCAAAATTCAGAGAAGTTTCACTTTCAATTTTGTTCTTGGCACCACCTCCAAAGAATGCATATTTATGTCTGTCCAAAAGTCCTTTAAATGTAGTCCTCTCCAATAATGTCCTTTTTTTTCCCCACATGAATTCAGAGAAGGCAATTGTAACCTAAATTGCACCTTCCAGAATATGTGCTTTCTGTTACTAGGTAAATAGTATAAAAATACTTATCCACTGCAGTACATTCATAACCAACAGATTTTCAGTTATACAGTTTTAAGGTCATTAGAGAACACATCAGAGCAATGAAACCCAGTCTAGATCAGATTGTGAATAAAGGCTTTAAAGAAACAATATTCTTGCAGCATTGCCTGAGTATAAGCATGGAAGTGTAGAAATATCTGATACAGTCGTTATTTAGGAAAAGTATAAAACATCTTTAGACTTAAATTAGGAAAATAAGACTACTATCCCAAATATTAAAAAAAAAAATGTTTTCTTGATATGAAGTATTGGTATGATCGAGTGTAATCCAGTGTTAGTGCTGCCCATACTACAACAAGAGTGTGGATGGAGCAAGGAGAGGATTTTCGAAGGAGGACCACATAAAAGACCCATGGAATAGGAAGAAAGGCTTAAAGCTTAATTTAGTAACTTAGAGTAGGTTAAAAAATGTGTTGAGATACTTAAATGAGGTGAAATTACCGGGAATGGAATTTGGTTGCCAAAACTGTAGCAAAGTAGACAGATAAAATCTTGAAACAAAACAAATTGTGCTCACTGTGAGGGAAGGGACATATTGGAACATGTTACCAGTAGAGACAGGGGACTCTTCATCATTTGGAGTCTTACATGGGATAAGGTTATGTGGCCTGATCGCATAAAAGTTTGGGCTAATTTCAAGCTTTCTGGCCTTGTAATTTGTGTCTGAATCCTCCTGCTTGGGGTCTCGAAGAAAACAGGATTCTTCAAATTCACGTCAACATGTTTGTGAAACTTGCATTTTTCAAGTGGTGCTTGCAGTTGGTTATTGTGCTTCAGGTCATTTTTAGCACCTTGCCTTCAGGAGCTCAGGAGGGAACTGTTGCCTCTTGTGTGTGACATTTTAATGGGTCCTGGGGTTTTGGTGTTTTCAGTACTGGTGTCTGATGATATAGAATAGATCTTATTGCTTTGTAATAATATAGGATGACAAGAGATATAACAAGAAATTAGTGTCTTGGAATAGGATTGAGGAATTGTATATAAAGGAAGAAGATTTTGTTATCCTGGCCATGCAGATGTTATCTGCAGTAATATGGCACGTCTATGATAATTCTTGAGGTATGGGATGGTTCTGTGCATATATGTATTGTACCATTACATTCTGGGCCAGTTACTCTTAGTATGCTCAGGAATCCATGAGTTAATAGCACTCAGAAATGTGTGTCAGAGCTGAGACTATAAATTGTGATTTGAAATGTAGTTTAAAAAAAGGCATCAAATCAGGCATCAGGTCAAGGCTGATAGCAGTGTTAATAAAAAATCTTTAAAACTACTGTTGTTGTATCTTTGCTTTAACAAAGCATCTGCTTTTCAGGTGAATGAATTTTGCTCATTTGAATGCTTTAGTAAAATTCATACTTGCCAGTTTTAGATTTTGCTTCAGTGAAATGAATGCTTTCTTGTCGTGGTTGAGACGGACAAACGACATAGACCAAGTTCTTCGAGGATGAAAGTAGTAGATGCCATTTATTGCGACAAGTGCATTTTTTATACAGTTGTACCAATTCATGTGTCTCTTCACTATTGGTTGCAAGTTACAGCAGTAACATCTCATTGGCGATTTTTTTGCTATCATCAATGTTACTTTTTTACTCCCTTCTCTCTCACGGGTACATCCTTACCATCTCTGGATATTTATTTACTCCCATCTTTCTCATGGGTAGGCCTTAATACCTTCAAGGCTAATTTCTGTTCCCATGCCCTCCGTCAGGGAATCCACAGATCCACCGTAGTCCCACACTTTCTCCGTTACTTTTTTTTAAGCAGGATATCAGGAAAAAACAAACAAACAAAAGCAAAACAAAAACACAACCATCTAACAAACCCCTTGAAGTCCCAGTGCAGGAGTAAACATATTATTTAGTGAAGACCACCACCTACTATTATGTAACTGGGGTGTGGTGGAAGCAAATATTTGAGTAAATGGAAAAGTCGCTGTATGTGCTGTAAGCATGTAATTTTGGAAACAGATCTTTTTCCTTTCATTAGTGCTGTTTCATTTTCTCTTTGACTTAGTTCCCGACTGTGTTATAATTCTGTTAGAGAGGCCAGTAATTATGGTCGCTGGTTAGTAAAGTTAAGGCTGTTCACATAAATGACTATAGTCGTCTTTAGAATTTTGACCTTATCTGCAGCAGAGAATTTACCAGTAGAATTTAAATTGGTTTAGTTCAACTTGATTAAATTGCAGGGTGGATGCTGTTACTCAGAATATGCAATCTTAATTTGGTTTCCCTTTGTTTGTTTGAATTAAATGAAATCAGGCTACAAATTCTGAATGAGCACTCTTTTACAGGGATGTAATCCACTCTAATTCGGTGTCATTTTAGATTTTCAACTAATCCAGACTAATTTTTCTCCAGAGAGGTCTGTTTTGTTTGGAGTTGGTTTAGATGTCAGAATTTATGATTGAAGCAAGAAAAGCACAAATGAAATACAAAAAATAAATATGAAAGAAAATAAAAAAAAAACCCTCACAGTTTCTGTCATGTTGAACAAATGTCTCTCTTAAAAGCCAGGTCATTTAAGCAGCAGGTTGTTTTTTAAGAAGCATAATTTAGCCCCAGTAGCAAACTTGGCATTTATGCATGTGGAAGGACATGGTGTTAATTTAAATCAGAGTGGTTGTGCCAGTGTTACATGCCATTTCTGTGTTGATTCAGTGAGAAGTGAGTTTTTTCCCTTTTAGTTTATGCAATTTTGGAAGTGATAGAAATAAACTCAAAGCTAATTTGCTTTTGAGGAGTTTTATCATTGGATAGGAGAATTTGTACAAAGAGTTGCACTTGTATATTTTATAACTATACCAGTGTAACAAATAAGCACAATTCTAGAAAAGCTTCAAACAATTAAATTAAGCTTCTAACTGGTTGTAGTGGTTGTTCATGGGAGCCATTATGGATGGATTAATCTCCAAAAGACAAATTTTTATATTGCTATATAAAATTTGATTTAGAGACTGTTGCCTAAAGCCAGAAAATTAAAAAATTAAACTGATAGAATTACCCAAGACCAGGTTTTGGGTTTTTTTTAGCTATTTTTACACTGAAGTAAACCAGCAAAATTGTACTTTAGACATATTTAACTGCAAGTAATCCTAGCTAAGTGAAACACATTGTGAAATATGGAATCGTCTGTGTGCAGTACAATAAATTAAATTATAATTCCAATTTAAGTATCTATGTTTAATTTTGGAAATTTTGGTTAATATTACTTTAATCTTATTATATATTACAATTATTCAACCAATTTTTTAGTAAATGATTAAATAGATTTTAAAGTTGTTATTAAAATTAATTTAAAATTAGTTATGATATAGAATCACAGAATAGTTTGGATTGGAAGAGACCTTCAAAGGTCATCTGGTCGAACCCCTCTGTAATGAGCCGGGACATCTTCAACTAGATCAGGTTGCTCAGAGCCCCATCCAGCCTGGCCTGGAATGTCTCCAGGGGTGGGACATCTACCACCTCTCTGGACAACCTGGGCCAGTATTTTACCACTCTCATTGTAAAAAAATTTCTTCCTTACATCTAGCCTGAATCTCCCCTCCTTTAGTTTAAAACCATTACCCCTTGTCCTGTCACAACAGGCCCTGCTGAAACATCTGAAAAAGTCTGTCCCCATCTTTCTTATAGGGCCCCTTTAAGAACTGGAACTCCAGGCTGAACAACCCCAATTCTCTGTGTGTCCTCACAGCAGAGCTGTTCCAGCCCTCTGATCATTTCTGTGGCCTCCTCTGGCCCCTCTCCAACAGGTCCATGTCTTTCCTGTGCTGAGGGCTCCAGAGCTGGACACAGGACTCCAGGTGGGGTCTCACCAGAGCAGAGCAGAGGGGCAGAATCACCTCCCTCCACCTGCTGGCCATGCTCCTTTTGATGCAGCCCAAGATACGATTGGCCTTCTGGGCTGCAAGTGCACATTGCTGGCTCATGTCCAGTCTTTCATCCACCAGTAACCCCAAGTCCTTCTCGTCAGGACTGCTCTCAATCCCTTCATCCCGAAGCCTGTATTGATACCAGGGTTTGCCCTGGCCCAGGTGCAGGATCTTGCACTTGGCCTTGCTGAACCTCATGAGTTTCACATGGGCCCACTTCTTGAGCTTGTCTAGGTTCCTCTGGATGGCATCCCATCCCTCAGTTGTGTCACCTGTGCCACTCGGCTTGGTGTCGTCCACAAACTGGTTGAGGGTTCACTTGATCCCATTGTCTATGTCATTGATGAAGATATTAAACAGTACTGGTCTCTGTGCAGACCTCTGAGATACACCACTTGTTACTGGTGTCCATCCAGACATTGTGCCATTGACCACTACTTTCTGGGTGTGGCCATCCAGCCAGTTCCTCATCTAATGAACATCAAATCCATATCTCTCCAGTTTAAAGAGAAGGATGTTGTGGAGGACTGTGTCAAAGGCTTTACAGAAGTCCAGATAGATGACATCTGTAGCCCTTCCTTTGTCCACTGAGGTAGTTACTCCATTGCAGAAGGCCACTAGGTTGGTCAGGCAGGACTTGCCCTTGGTGAAGGGCTGTCTTGTCTATCTTGAATTTACAGAAATTTGAAACTTCCCACAGAGCATAACTCTGAAAATGTTTATATTTGTTAGTGAAATTTTGAGATTGGGCTTGGAGGTTTGAGAGACAGCAAGCTAAAAAAAATACGGAAGAATATACTTGAATTTCTGTACTGGAAGTTGTTAGGCTAGAATTCCAATGTGAGTCACTATGGGATACAAAACCAAGGTGGTAGGTGAGAAATGCTACTTTTTCTGTATATCATGTTATTCTGTTAATCATTGGGATCCCATGCTCTGCTTTGTTTCTGCAGACCCTGGTTCAATGGAAACCACTCCTGGCATCTGGATGGTTTCTACTGACATAGACTTGGCATAGCAGCTCATCCCATCTGGAGGTTGCAATGAGTGGAGGAGGGGAGCAGCCTGACATCCTCAGTGTGGGAATCTTGGTTAAAGAAAGATGGAAGGTGGTAAGTATGCAGTGCATCTTCTTTAAAATGTGTTATTAAAAAGAAGTAGTTTGTGCTTTGAAATCTGTTTCAAAATCCTTGAAAGTTCTGTTTTGCTTAATACTTAGGTTGAATGGCAAAAGGACTTTAAAACTGCTTATACCTCTTATACTCCTTGAAAAAAAAGTTATATGGATTTAAGGTGTGGTGTTTTGGTTTTTGGTTTTTGTTTTTTTTTTTTTTGTTTTTTTTTTTTTTTCTGGTAGTGACCTAGGAAAGCTTTTAAATCATGACTTAGTGTATGTTCAGAGCATAAGTGGAAGAGTCCTGTTAGTGTATTGAATCCAATCAGATGGTGATTATGTCAGTTCATTTTGGAACTCAGACACCCTCTAGAAACTAGTCAGACGGTGAGATTTGTTCCTTCTTATGGGAAGGTCTTTCAGGACCTTGCTGCTCTTCCAGTTAGAAGTGATTTTTGTTTGTTATATTTTGTAGCATAGATGTATTCCTGGCTGATTTATATCCATATGATTGTGTGCCAGTATTTGCTTTACTATAAATAGCTCTGTTCCCTTTTGGTGTTCATATCCTTGATTTAAATCTAGAGGGAAATACTATCTATTTGAAACTATTTTTCTGGGCAGAACAGGCCGAGTTCTCATGGTTTCTTATCCATTCCCCTGATTACTTCAGATTTCTTTTTTTTTTTCTGCTTGTGGATTTTTTTGAGATTTAGGAAAAAAAAAAAAAAAGAAGAAGGAGGCCACTTCATAATAGAACGTTTTGGGTATCTCTGTGTTTAGTAGGCTGTGAATGGGTACTGAATCACTATTTTTTGCACTGTCTTTGCTTTATATTACTCTCTTATTTCAGTGTTTTTAAAATCGTGAGACTAAACATAGAAGATACAGATTCATCATTCATTTAAAAGTCACATGAAGAAAATAATTTCAAATATCTTATGCCCTGTCTTTCATTTAAAAATGCAGGAGGCTGATACTAGCTTTGTATAAGAAACATTTCTATTTCCTTTTGTGTAAACAGAAACTAAACAGCTCTCTTTGGAGTGTCAGTATTTGTAAAATACTTTATTGTATTGCATCTCAGTAGTGCAGTGAAGTAAAAACTGAAAGCGTCGTCTGAAACTGGATCAAGCAGAATAAAATGGAGTTATAAATAGATAACAGTATACTGATATATCACGGTCACTTGTCTGATTTGTGCAAAAATAGTTCCATTTTCTTCAGGTTTATTTTCCTATGCAATGAATAATGATGATCAGATTGGTGTCTTCTGGAAAATTTTGAGAGTAGGCTGTTGTTCATCTCATATGATTATACATTTTAACATGTATGCTCTCCAAATCAAGTATTACAGATAAATGAAAGCCAAATATTGTCTGTGGGTAACTCTTCAATTTCTTAATTTCTGTAGCAAACATTAAAGATTTCTTGATGGCATCTAAGGTGGTACACTTCTTTATGAATTCAGAATTTCATAGGACATTCTTCTAGAGGAAGAAAATAGCATGTAAATTTTAGAAATTCCTTAATGTTTGACGCATACATGGTAACATAATTGATACTGTCCTGTTAGGTTAGAGGTATTAAAGATTTCAGTTAGTGTTCTTGAAGCAGTATTGTACTTAAAAATTGCACGTGTAGAAAGATGAGGTGATATAAACTAGTGGACTTTCAAGTTTTGATGACGATGCGTACTGTCCCTAATTATGAGTAGTACTTCAGATTGTTCCTTGTGGAACTCTCCCAATATCCTGCTTTTTTTCCCTACATTGGAGAATGGCAGCTCTGAAGTGTGATTTCATGAGATTATTTTGTTGTAACCAGTTTAAGGAAAAAAAAAAAGTACACATTCTGAAAGTTAGTAAAGATTTGCAGCTTAAAGGCAGTTCGGCTGCTCAGGACCTCGGTCTTTGTAATAATGAAAACACACCTAGAATTTATGAACACAAACATTTTTAAAAACTATGCTCAATTAAATTCAGTTTTAACCTAGACATTTTTTAGGGTGATTCTATTTTGAAAAGTAAGCATAGATGCGCTGTTATAAAATATCTTTCCCTTAGTGACACCCTCCCTCTCTACCGGTCTCTGCATCTATTAGCATTTTCTTTCCTCACCTGTTCATACCTTTTCTCGTTCTTCTTTTTCTGCCTTTGAAACATTTATTACAATCCTGACTTGGAGAGATGTGTTTGTAATGATAATTGTCTTTAGAGATGTTTGAGAACGTTATTCAACATGCAGTGTAAGTGAAAGTACCAAGATAAAACCTGTTGGAAATCGTATACTTTAGCGTTCAAGTATACAAAGAGATAGGACTGGAAGAGAGAAGGAGGAGAATGAGTTTGGAGTGTGAGATGCTGAAGGCAAAGAAGAGAAGCTTGAAGGTAATGTGCAAAATGGGAGAATGTGGTGCAGGTGTGACAGAGGGAAATGTGGTCCTTGTCAAGGTAACAGATGTTGAGCAGATGTGGCAGGAGGCCAGTGTGGTTGAACAGGTAACTCCTGTCTGAACTCAAAAGCAAACCACAAGCGAACAGGAGGTGGAAGCAGGGATGGGCTGCCCAAGGTTAATATGGAGATGTTGCCTCTGTGTGGTGGGATTAATATATAGGAAAGCCAGAGCTCAGGTGGCAGTTGAAACTGGTGAGGGATGTGGAAAACAATGAGAAAGGCTTCTACAGGGGCATTGACAGCAAATAGAAGAGCGAGGAAAACATGGGCTCTTCACTGAATGTGGTGCGTGAGCCAGTGACAAGGAGCGTGGGAAATATTTTTTCTACAATCAAAGAGAGCTTCATCTGCACCTGGAATTATTGACTGATGTTATTTTGGATGTATGTTAATGATTCTGGTGTACTTTATCTGACAACGGAAATTGATCAGTTTATTTTATTAGTGTCGTGATTTTTTTGTTGTTACTTTTGGGTTGATTTTAAATATTTTTTTAAGCACACAAGCAGGAAAAAAACCTTTTAGAGGAAGTCTCTCTCAGTCTGGCTGTTTCTCAAAACTGGTAAATGAAGTTATGTGATAAAATGGTGAGTTATTTCTGTAGGTCTGAAATGGTGCTGTGCTGTCTATTCTATGCACTTTTTTGAAATTGGCAATGAATTAGCCAGAATTGAGCAATATACATGTTTTCCTTATCTTAAGAATATTGAAGTAGCTGTTGCTTGCAATACTATAAGGTCTTCAGGACAGAACATGCATGATGAAATACTGACTATTGTAATCATACAGAGCAAAAATTTCATGTGATATGACTTGAAAAATGCAAGTAAAAAATATGAGGATTTTATCTGTTCCTTATTCTTAGGGGCTGAGGCTATTTTTAAAATTGTTTTTCCTTCTCAGTCAGATGGCTGATTGTCTGAATTAGGAGACATTAGATTTATTTTCAGAATCTGAAGGTAGGTCAGCATATTGCTGAGCTCTAGATCCCCAGAATGTTTAGATGGCATTTAATACAGTGTAGTCATATAACCATAGCAACTGTATGTTTTCAAATGACATTTAGAAAACCATGTCAGTTCTTTCAAGGTAAAATATAGTAAAAATACGATATTGTGTGTTTCTCAGGCTAAGTTCTTTTTTGTCTCCTTTTTTCTTTTATCAACTTCAGAGTGGTAGCTGCAGGGGAGATCACCATATAAAAGCATTACATGAAATAACATTGACATTTTTGATGCTGAAAACCAGACATATTTAAAATATGTATTCAAAGATAATTTTAGCCATTTCTAAGTCACTTCATATAATAGAAAATGCTGTTGTTTTTCAGTACCTTTACTATTCAGTGTGCGTATTTCTGCAAAAAAGAATGATAGAAGGATAGCATTTTAAAATATGTCACTGTGCATTTGTATTTGAAGGTCTCTGATTAGTATGTGGCTATTTGAGGAAAGGCTTTTTTCAGCATGCTGACTGATCAGATTCATGTTGGGAATGCTACCCTCCTGTTGGATTAAATGCAAGAAGTTTAGTGCAGGTGAAGATCAAATGGATTAATGTTTTCCTGGGATTTTCTTCCAAATTGTGTTTACCTTTGTAGATTATTCAGTAGCTCCTGTACATACTGAAGGATATGATTTTGTTATTTAAAAATCTATTAGTAATGCAACAGTGTTTGCAGTGTGGCAGACGGTACAGCAGACAGAACACAGAGTAATTGTCGTTTTATTTCCTTTCTTCTCCCATCTTTTAAATCTGTTTTTGGTCTTTCTTTTTTCACAATATAGTTGAGGAAAATAGGAGGTGGAGGATTTGGAGAAATTTACGATGCACTGGACCTACTTACTCGGGAAAATGTTGCACTGAAGGTCGAATCAGCTCAGCAGCCAAAGCAAGTACTGAAAATGGAAGTAGCTGTGTTGAAGAAATTACAAGGTAGGACTGTAGCCCGGATATGCCAGAAGAATGTCAGTGTATCTTCTTCAAAAATAATTATAATATCTATTTAAGAATAGTTTGAGTAAATGTTTCCCATAACCTTTCAGCAATAAGCTGCAGAATATTAAAAGTGGAGTAGAGGCTCTTTCATCTTCTGAAAGTTTTGCTACAATGAACCTTTTCTTTGAAATAGAGTGTCATGAAAATAAAAAGAATAACAAAAAAATTAAATTGCTGCAAAACCTATGTTCAACTGTAGTTTATTCTGGATCGGTATCTTCTCCTTACTATTTTTTCTCCAGACTTTGTTGTTGTTATTGTTAGCTTTTGATTTCCACTTCTAAGATGGTATATTTTTTTTCTGTACTATCTCACGTTGGGTATTTTCAGGTGCTTCACACAGCATCCAGGATAAGAACATTTATATTTCTTTGCCTTTACAACTATTGACAAGAACAATTCTAATGTTGAAATGGAAGTAGATTTCAAAAAACTCGACGCAACCAACTTTAAAGTTCTGTAACTTGTGGAAAAAAATTTATTGGCATGTAGAGTCATGAAATACTTCTACGATTTGGGTCCTTGACTGTTTAGAATCACAGCTTTGAATAGTCACTTTTGATTGTACTTAAAAATACTTTAACGTCTAAAGCTATCGATACAGACATATCCAGTGGCTTATCTTCATTGTTTTTCACAACATACAATTATAAAAAGAAGGTTTAAAAGGTGATCTTATTCTTTAAAAAAAATTATTTTGAATCTAAAAAATTCTGACTAATTCATTCGTCCCTGTCAGCAGCCCAATTTTTTCCAAACTCTTAGTTTGAATACAACAAAATCTGCATAACATATGGCACTGCCTAATCTGTTGTAAAGGTCACATTGCAGTGGAATTTGACAGCCTCTATAGATTTAAGAGGTCTATGTGTCACATGTTACAGTGTTAACAAACTGTTCCTATGTTTATGTCTTTTTAAAGAATTTCACAAAAACATCTAGTATTATGCAGTTGAGCAAGGAGATTCAGGATCTACATATTAGCTTTCTTTGAATTTTAGAGGTTCTAGTCCAGAGAGGAATAGTAAATCTCAGTGTTACCAAACATAAATTTAGAAACCATTTGTCATGGTTCTTGAAAGAAATGATCTTGTGTAACTCCTGCATTTTTAGAATTAATTTTTCAAGGTGGTGTGTTTTTTTTTTTTTCTGCACACTTGAGCTTGATTCTATTTTTAACAAAACCCAGAGTCTATAAATGTAGCTGAAGTAATAAGGAAAATTATAGTAACTGAAACAAAATATTGGAATTTGGTAGCACTGCAATGCAAATGTAATTGTAAAACCATAGCTTCATATATGACTGTGTAACTGAAGTGCCTTGTAACTTTCTACTGGGACTTTAAGTATAGGGAATTTTGTGTTCTTACAGAAATGCTTTTTTTCTTAATAAAAACTTTTTTACCTTTTAAAATATTTTTGAAAACTAAAAATGTTTGCTGAAATAATAAGAAATGGATCTGTGACTAATTGCTGTAGAGCCGTACAGAAGTTATAATTTTCTTATCAGTTTTCCTTTGGGAGTTCAGTTCCTTTAGCAACCTAAGTCTTCCTGCAGAAAAGTCCTTGGTTGTACTGAATCGTGGGAATGCTGTCTCGATTAAAAGAACAAAATAATGGAACACCTGAACAACAGATCCACTGAGGGCAAATAATCCGAATAATATATAAAGCAAATAAGGATCTTTCAGTTATTTATTTTTGCAATATTATTTCTCTGAGAAAATAATAAATAGAAGTTTTTGTATCACTTAAACCCTGATTTTGATCCTTAGAAGGAGCTCTTTTGACAAGCTTCCGTGTGAGAAAACAGCCTAAATATTATTCCTTAATTTTTAATCTTTTTATTTTCCTGCGTAGTTTAAAAAAAAAAAAAAGTCGGTGATTCCACGATAGTAACACTAGAGGTGACCTTTAGTCATTGCTGTGCACGTTCCACATTACAGTGTAATTGCTCTAGTTTTAGACAGGGAACATTGTAGATGCTCATTGCAAGGGGGATGGACTAGATGACCTTTAAAGGTCCCTTCCAACCCAAACTGATCTGTGATTCTATGATCAGGAAGGTGACTGCAGTAATAGACAGATCAAGGGTGAACGCTTTGCATATATGGAGATTTATAGTTTGCACATATACATAACTTTATTTTTACATGCATATTTTTTTATCTATACTTAAAGGACATTTATTAAGTAAGATTATGGTAAAGACCATTTTATCTTCTACATAAAATCTTGTCTCCCAGGAGTCATTTCCAATAATTTTTCTACCTTTGCAAGTTTTCAGCACACAAGAGCTAAAAATTTGAAACGGAGAAAATCAAGAAAAATGGACAAAAATGGGGAGTAGAAAACAAATATATCATTGCTTCTTGAATAATATGTTTTATTAAGCGCTTTGTTTGCCAAATATAAGAAAAACTTTTATGTGGTAAGATTTTGGTTTTGTTTTTTTTTTTGATGCAGAGCAGGCAAAATTGTAAACAGTTTTTTTAGGATATTTTTGTAATAGCCTTCTAATATCATACATCCTTTGAGACCAACTTTCATCTTGTTCTTCTATCCCTTTTTGGCGTGTGTGTATATATATATATCTGTATATATATAATTACTTTCCTTATAATCCTTTTCTCAAAGGGCTTATGTTCTCTTACTTTCAAGGTGTTCTAATTACTTTGGACATAAATCAGAGGAAGGAATGTAATTGTCATGAAAATTCTTTTTCTTGCAAATATTTGGGAAGTTTGATCTATGAATAGTATGAAATTAAAGACAGTGAACTGAGAGTGCCATTCAGAATTTGATTGATGTGTGGATGTGATTAAAAAAAATGTTTATAGTCATGTGCAACTTCTGGGAAAATTATGAAGAAAGCGCTTAGGAAAGAATTAAATAAACGTGTAACATGTCTCTATCCAGCAAAACTTTTCCAGTCTTTACTAGGGCTAGGCACATTCTTAAGGTTATAAACATGCTTTTGAGTGTTTCTGAATTAGAATCTTATTAGACTCTTATTTCACAGAAACGGTGAAACTGAAATGAGAATAGCTGTTGGCAGAAGTGCAGGGCTGTACTGGTTTTTATTATTTTTGCTTTCAGAAAGTTGAAAGTTAAAGCAGTGTGGTCATTTGTTGTGGGGGTTAAATGAGTCATAACTTGGTAGGTACGCAGTACAGTGAACAACAAAAATCTTTGAAGAAGCTCTTTTAAGTGTCTGATCTATCAAAACATGCTTAAATATGTGAGTAGCTGTATGATTTCTCTCTTAATTATGAAGGAGTATGCTCGCTGGTACAGCCATTTATTACAGCTTAGTCATCAATTGCATCTTTGATGTCTTTTTTTTTCCCTGCCAATGATACTGTCTCCTAATTATTGTTGTCAGAATACTGCTTAACTCTTTAAGCTCTGTTTGAAAAAAAAAAATCTGCTGCAACAGATGGTTGTTTTGTTTAATCATGTTGTTAAGCCATCTGCTCGCACAGTCAGATGGGATAAGACAGATTTATCACATCTCACTCAGTGAGACTCACTCGGTTGGTTTCTGTCTCACACAACCTTACAGTCTCCTCCCTCATCATTTACAGCTCTCTCGTGTAATTTAGGGATGCGTGGTGTCTGGTGTAGGCTGAAAAGCGAGCTGTAGTGATACACTGCAGCCTGGGGAATGGCATGTAGGCTTTGTGTCCTCCCCAGGAAGCTTTTCAAGGGCACTGTTGTTCACTGCAGCCTATTACAGTCTTCTTCTCCTCCTGCTCCTGAGCCATGTGGCTCATGGGTATGAGAAAATTCTGTTTTCTGGCTGAGGGAAGAGGAACTACAAAGGTGCAGTAGGTACATACAGCCACACTGGAGTGGTGGAGGATCATGCTAATTTGAATAAGTTGTACAGGTACTACTTCTGTCCTTTCCCATTTCTTCAGATTTTAATAAAAGCTGGTTTACAGAGAATTTACCACAGAACTGGAGTTGCTGCTGTAGTTGAAATGGAGTTTCTCTGACCAAACTGAGTTTTGGACATTTACTGAATTTGTCAGATGAAATCTGACTAATATATTGTTCTCTGAAGATGTTCCTCCAGCATACCCACAGGGGCTGTAAAATGAATAATAAATATTTGAGATGAGACTTCATTAACTGGAAACTGCAGCAATGAATATACAAAATTTCATCTTGACAAATTTGCTGCAAATCCTTTTTCTTCATAAAATTATACTGTCTGTAATATAGCCTGTCTTACTTCAACAAATGGGTGGAAGGAAAAATGAAGGAAAAGCAGGGGTACCCACAGCTTAGCATTTATGTATTTGCAGAAGTTGTAGAGATTTCTTTTAAAATAATTCTTTTAAAATAAATTATTATGATGAATCCTGTAGCATTTTCTTTGTTTATATGGGCTAATCTGTTTTAATTATATGTGGAAGGGAGCTTCCTGAGGAAGCAATAAACAGGCAACTACTCTCTGTCAAGTGAAGTGAGAATATTCGGAAGGTGTAGGGCCAAGTTTTAGGGTTTTGGTGGAGCTATAAGTGCAGCAGTAACAAAAAGTCCTGTTGTATTTATGACATTCTGGTAATCCTAATGGTAAAGAAATTCACGAAAGAAAGCTTAGGTAACACAAATTTTCCACAGCTTTGGAGGCCACTTGTGACCATCATCTTCCCCTTGGCTGTAGTTTCCATGGTGTCAGAATGAAGGTACATAGCCTGAGGGACTTAAACCATACAGTTCCCTCTTCTGTTGTAGGGTAGGGTCACAAGGGGTCCCAGCATCTCTCCATGTCGATGAATACAGACTCCAAACTAACAATGAGGTTGCATTCTCATTCTGTTGCCTTACTGCAGTCTTTGGCTTGTCTTTTGCTCTGTTTACCTGGGGAATCTTATGCTTTGACTTACAACTGCAGGATAGTAAGGAGATTATTTTGAACCAGCCCTCTTCTTTTCCAGTTTTCTCCTAGAACAAGAGGAGGCTTTAAAGAAAATTGACCTAAACCAAACTGTGATTTGGTTGGTTTTGTTGTGGGATGGGATGTTTTTTTTTAAATTTTATTTTTTCTTTTTCCTTTTTTTTTTTTTTAACCAGCACAGTTCTTCTATCTCTGCTTCAGTGTACCTGAGCTGAATTTGTCTTTTGTACCTAAACAGCAAAGATCATATTCTAGAAAAAGATGTCCATACATTGGATTAGTTGAATTAGATTTTCTACAATTTTTTGATACAAAGCATGACCTGCATGTAACTAGTACTGTTTTGTCGCTACAGTTTCTAGAAAAAGAGGAATGGTGGCTAGGAATATTGTCTATAACAAGCCATCAGCTTTGCAAGAAAATAACCTTTTCCCAATCCAAAATGGCTCAAATTTGTGGACATTTAGGCATGTTGTCATGAATGTGTTCTTATGGAGAAGAGTGATAGCTGTGGTAGGGCTGCATATTTTGTGGGAGAAAACTTTTATTTAATTGGGTGTAGAACTGATGTCGATTTTACAGCTGTTGAGCTGTGGGGCTGGGAGGCTTAGTTTATTGAAGATTTCTAAAGAAATATAACTATCTCTTTCAGTAATTTGCTAGGTATTTAAAGGAATAAACCACAGAATTTCATTAATATTGGCTAATTTGTTTCTTTTTATCCCAGGAAAAGATCATGTCTGTAGATTCATTGGATGTGGAAGGAATGACAGATTTAACTATGTGGTCATGCAGTTGCAGGTCAGTGTATCAAACAGAGCTCCAAGTTTGCTTGTGTGTTTTGGTTGATTAGCCAAGCATATATGAAAATAACAGTAAAATTTTAGAGGATGACAAATTAAAAAAAACCCCAAAGATCACAAACACATGGTAGTGAATAAACCTGAAATGAGCATATCCATTATATCCTATCCATTGATACACTTTCCGTAATTCTCTCAGAAAGAGGCAAGTTTGCATCCTCCCAAAGACCTGACTATTGAAAGAGTGAACTGTGATGTCTTCTGAGATAATTCACATTCCCTTGGAGTTTTCACTTGAAGATAGTTTAAAATATAATACATTAGTCTGTGCATTTGTTGGCTTTTTTGATGAAAGTGGAAAAATACCCTTTGCAAGCAGAAGACGACACTTAATGCCCTTCAGTTACAGACTTGTACCTGTGAAAAAGGATAAAATGGATGATTACCACCTAAAATAGTGGGATTATTGTCCCTTATCATCTTGGTGGATATGAATACTGGTAAAAGAAGTGTGTTCTAGTTCAGACTGTTGGTCATCTGATATTTTGATAGACGAACAGTTCTGTGATGTAATGGGGGTGCATCTCCTGCATGGTGTATTTTTTCATATCTTTGGTTAAGTAATCTAAGATATGCTATATAATTAAATAAATGTCATGCTTTTCGTTAAAGGGGTGAATGTAAAGAAGTCATAGAGTGCTTTCTCAGTGGCCTTTTTTCAGACACACAGATACAACATTAATAGCATATGTACTAGTGTTCTGATAGAGGTTAGTTTGGTCCATGTTATTTAGGAATTGAAAGATACTGAGATTCATATTTTCCAAAATAGATTCAAAATTTGATGTTAGAGATACTTGGGGACATATACTTACTACATTTAGGTGAGAGGTGTTATCTTTGAATAAGAAAATATTAATAGGTAATGAGAGTATCCATGGTTAACCATGAACCATGAAAGAAGATGCAGGAAGACTATGCTATCTGTCAATCTTGGTATTACTATTTTTTATGAAAATGTCCTTTTAATTTGATCAGGGTCGGAATTTGGCAGACCTGCGTCGAAGCCAGTCTCGAGGAACATTCACCATTAGTACCACTCTGCGGCTTGGGAAGCAGATTTTGGAATCTATTGAAAGTATTCATTCTGTGGGATTCTTGCACAGGGACATAAAACCAGTAAGTATGCCCATTAAATCATAACAGGCAAGTAATATGTGCTCACTAGATGGCTGCATAAGTAAGAATAGTTCTATACCAGATGTTAAAATGAAAAAAGGAGAAGGGACAGAAAACTGAATGTTCATCAGACAGGGCAGATTTTTTCTGTTAATTGATGTTGGATAGTAGTACCAATAACTTTGGTCTTTGTCAGTATTGTCTCCAGTTACTTAGGCCTCCTTGCAATTGTCTGTAGTTAAAACTTCCAACTGTAAAGTGTAGCATCATGCAATCGAAAGTATTTGCCATGAGATATGATACAATGCATTTGGCTAATGGCGATTAATCTTCACATAATAAATCTAAGAGAAAAGATACAGACTGTAGGTTGTATTTATAAGCTCTTCAATAGCAATTTTTTGTTATTTAATATATTTACAGCAAACAAGAGAAGACAGACTGTGAGAGAAACTATTCAATTATTTTGTTGTGCAATTCTAATAAAATGAGTGTTGTCAAAGTGCCATGAGGTCAGTGCCTTCCTGACAACATCATGCTTTGGTTATTATTATTTCTGGTTTTCTTTTAATTTATTCCTGAATTGCATCAGCTATTTTTGATATTGCTCTATATTAAAAATATAATTAGAGGTCTGAACTTTCAAAATTCTAAAATGAGGGGAAAAAGAGGTAAATCTTTTGTTTTCTAAGAGATGCAAATATGGCTGATTGTGTCTGACATACAGCTAAAATTCCTGTAAGCTGAATAATACTTGCATAAAACTTCTAGTAAGTTTCTGTGCATTAGGGAATTTTCATTTTCATCTTTTCTGTCTTGCAACATTTTATAAAACTTGTATTTTCCATGACCCATCCCCAAGACTTCATATAATAGGGAAAGGACAGGGAGACAGTGCATGTCAAGTGAAATAGGTGAGAAGGAGGTAGCTGGAGCACAACATTTTAATGATGAAAACAACACAAATTTGGAACGGAAGATGTTCCTTTATGGTTGGCAGAATGGATTTGGGACACTTTGTTATCTAACTGTATCTCAGAGTCTTTTAGGGGATGGAAAAAACTCAGAAAATTAAATGTTGAGCCAGGATAAACAGCAGTGTGAGACAATGTGTTAGATTAATAAAAACAAATTTTTCATCCCCTTTAGGAGTTAAGTTGTGACTTACACATTCAGAAGAAGGCACGATTGTTTTCTAGCATGCGGTTTTCCTGGCTTGAAAATACAAGTCCTTTTTATCTTTTATTATGTATCTTCTAGATAGATTATACTAAAAGCAAGCTTTGTGCTGAGCTGAAATCTTGAAATCAGTGGTTGATTATTTGCCTCATGATGAATTAGGCGATGCTGAAGTTGTGTTCCATTTCAAAATAATGCTGATCACACTCAGTTCATGATTTCGATTGGTTTTTACCCTCAACCTTTGACATTGAAGCAGCTGTGAATTTCAGATTTATTTAGAACAGTACTGCCATTCCATTTAATGGAAAAATGGAAAAGTAGTTTTTCTGGAGTTAACTGCGCTAAGCATCCAGCTTGCTTGGCTGTGTAGTTCCAATTCCATTTCATGTAAGTTGTTTTCAGCTTTGTCTTTTTTTATATCACATAATCCATTTTAAGGAGATTTGATGGTGAGAGACTTGAACTGATTCAGCCAACATGTTCAAACATAAACTACCAGTGTTGAAGAATTTTTCTTTAAAGGGCTAACATGGAATGTTAAACCATGGAGGCAAATAAGAAAATTTACTGCAGCTTTTCAGAATGAATTACCTCCATAAGTCTTCACTGACTTTTCAGCTCTTTTTGTTTGTTTTAAAGTCTGGTTCTTCCCCCTCTCATTAAAAGGTAAAGACAGTTTGCATCTTTTGTTTTGTGTTCTGCATTTATGACGTCAATGTATTTGTTTAGATGCATTTGTTAGCCCCTAGATTGATTTGGACATTTCAAAAAACTACCAAAATATGTGAGTGGGTGACATGATTGGAAAATTCTTGCTAAAAGTTAATATATTCTGAGTGATGAAGTAAGATGACAATCCCTTTGGACCATGTAGACTACTATTCAGATATGTTAAGTTGGATGTCTGATTTTTCCTAACTTTTTCTTCAAATTTAATGGGAGTTTAGTAGAACTGAAAATACGGAAGGAATGACAGAGAAGTAGAAAGTGGGTTTTCTGTTATTGTCCTACTGCATTAATATGTGCACATATTGAAATGTGTGTGTATGTGTATATCTAGATCTATATATCTGTCTGTATTTGTTTTTCTTCCTAGTCTAACTTCGCAATGGGACGTTTTCCTAGCACCTGTAGGAAGTGCTTTATGCTGGATTTTGGCTTGGCGCGGCAATTTACCAACTCATGTGGGGATGTCAGACCAGTAAGATTTTTTTCAGTTGTCAATTTGATAAATTGAATGTGGTAGTATGCTGTCTTTTGTTTTTCTGGAGACGTATGGGAGTTGCATTGAGGTAACTGATCTAAACTTGATGAACATAATCCTGGATCAGAAAATGCCATGTGATATATTGATTATATTAAAAGATTGGCAGTTGTAATGAATCAGGTTCCTGATTTTTGGCCTGAGGCAGAGGTCTGTTCTGTGATTTTTTTTTTTTTTTTTTTTTTTTTGGATGATCTATTTTTTGGTTTGGAAAATCAAGCAACAAATAGCTTTTTATTAAATATCAGAGTAATACAGCAGAGCTGAATTTCACATGGTTTTATATATTGCATTTAAAAACAATCTATATAGGACAAAAAAGTCAAACACTAAACTGAATATATAACCTTCTGAAAGATAAAGTCTGAATAATTAAAACAGTGAAACAGTGATAGGACACTAACTATAATATATAGCTTGACATAGTTAAGTGTAGTTGCTGTATTCCTATGTGAGGCAGTCTGAAGAATATTATAGATTAAAACATATCAATGAGGACATTACAATTTTAAGTACAGTAGAGCCTCCCTCATTCACTGATGGGCAGTCCTTTCATTAAGTTCAAAGGTTGAAAATGAGCAAGTCAGTGCCACGGTACATGGTGGTGTTTTAAAGAAACATATTTTCTTTATAAAACTAGTTTAGTTTTCATTTTGATGGTAATACTGAATAATGTACTAGTCAACATTGTGTAGCATATTTATTAATGTGATGCAGTTTGAGTGGTAGAAGCTATCTCTACAGGATTTTCAATTTTATTTTGCCTAAGAACTGTGAGAGTGGCCAATTTTTGTGTGCATATTGTGAGGTGTGTGAATTAGTAAAGTAAATTAGCGGGGTTCTGCTGTACTCTATTCCTTCAGCCATAATGCTGGACACTGCAATGAAAGCAAAGAGCAGGGGAGACCAACAGAGTGGTTGCTGCTGTTGGAAAGGTGAGCAAAACATTTTAAGTAGTTTTAATTTTTTTTTGATTTCTAATGTTCTTGTTGTGTTCTGTATGTTTGGCTGCTTATAATGTTTTTCTGCCTGACATGTAATTTCAAAGAGAAAACAATTCCTCAGATTCTGTAATTTATAGATAGATAGATATATATATATATATGTACACACACATACCCAATGGTAGTATTTTCAGAAAAAATAGGTGATAACAACAGAAAATTAAATATTTCTTCTATTCTTTTTTTCTTTTGTAACAACTCAGCTCCTGCCTTTTGTTTTTCATTGCAGTGCCCTACAATGTAACTGAAGTAATTCTTCTATTTAATCTGTTCAGAATTTTCTGATGGTGTAATCCATATTAGTAGTTGGCAGTGAGGGGAAGAAAAAGAGTAGTTTTATTTGTACTTAATAATCAGAAATGGCTCTTGTATAGATAGCAACCATACTGTTGGCCTTGCTTACTAATAAAATTTATTAATATTTTCATTAAATGTGCTATGTGCTTCTCCTTAAAGCTATTCTTCTTCTAAACTTCATTAGATTTCTTCAGCAGATACTGCAAATAACCTGGAACAGTGTAAAAGCATGTTCTGCAAAAAACATTGTACTCTATTGGTAAGAACCTGTTCCTTAGTTAAGGTTGTTTATTAGATTTTTATGATAAGCGTAATTTTCTGTATCCAGTCTCACTGAGATTTTGCATATGATCCCCAAGTCCTTGAATTTCCACAAAGTGTTCTAAAAGAATCAGAAGACAAGTTTTTCGAATTCTAGCCTCAGATTTTAGTCCTTTGGCAGCTTTGTATTTTCCCCAACAGTAAGGAATTTTGGTGGCCATAAATCTGTTTGTTCAACTCAAGAAGTTGAAAGAGACTTATATGGATACTGTTGAAAGCAGAAAAGTTTATGGTGGGATTGTATTTCCCTCCAGAACTCATTGGCCAGCACCACTGGCTAGCATATACATTCCAAATCAAGGTAGCTTCAAGACTGGTTGAGAAGAAAGGTATTTTGTAGTTCTTTGACAAAATGCAACTTAGACTGGCAAGGGAGTTGAAACTAAAAGGCAATTACAAGAATAAATTATCAGCAGTTTGATAGCATAAATCTTCTTGTAAATATACATAGTATTCATTTGACTGAAGTTCAGACAAGAAGTTGAAAAGAGGTTCTTATGGTGAGGAGGACTGCTTTATTTTGTGAACTCAGGTCAAGAACTAAAGAGGAAATGAGAATTTTATCAAACCATGAAGCCACCCAACATTAGAGTCTTAGTGAATCCCAGTATATTGTACCAAGACAGAGGAATGCGTTGGAGTTTCATATGACTTCAGTGTGAAAAGATGCTTTTGTTTTGGATCTTTTATACAAGGAGGAATTATAAAACTTGGGAATCCATGGTTTTATTCCAGCATTTCACTGAAGTATGTGCAGGTGGCTACCAGTATGTTGAACCACCTGTTCGGACCCTTTTGTGTTTCTGTTAAAGCTATACTTATTCTACTCTGAATCTTTTATTTTGTCTTTCCTCTCTGGTGTCCTTTCTGGATCCATCTCGTAGTGCTTCATTTCCAGTTAGACTAACTTCTTGCAGTTTCGGTGCCCACTGAAGTAGTACAATGCAGCTGAGATTTTCTTTGCTTTCAGTTTCTTTTCTTTGCACCCCAATGAAACCTGAAAGTGTTCTGAAGAAGTGAGAGAAGAGGAATTCAGGCTGTTGCAGCTTTGGATTGAATTATGCCTCATGACAGATAGAACATTTGAAGAATTTAGATGCCTGATTCAAACAAGGCTGTGCTGAGTTTGTGTGAAATTTATTTTTGAAAAAGCTCAGGCATAATCAGTTTTGGATGGCAAGCAGAATATTCCTTGACTTTATTATGGTACACTCTCAAATCCTTCCTTGTCTATCTTCATTCCGAGGCACACTGGGCATATAAGGTTCCTACAAATTATTGTGGGGATTAATAAACAAAACAAATATTTGTTTCAGCTGCATTCAAGAACAGTTCATCTAACATGAAGTGTTTCAGCTTAAGTTGGTAATATGCGAAAGTTTCAAGTGGCTGGATGCAGGATCTTATATGGAAAGTGGTGGCCAATGTTTAAGTATAGATTTTACTACAAGTGCTATGTATGACATGTTGGCAGTGAAGTTCACGAACAGGCAGCAGTGCTAATGAATCTGGGGAAATTTTGATGAAGTTCCAGCAGTATTCCAGTAGAAAAAGTTTATGCTTTGAAGTAGAAATGGAGATTCATTCAGGTTAGAGAACTTAGATATTTTTGGTCCTATTTGTAGTAATTGCTTTTTTTTTTTTTTTTTTTTTTACATTGTTTTTACAGTAGTTACCAAACATACCTGTTTTCATTACAGAAAATGCATTGGTGACATAGACACTTCCCTAGCATGCACGTGGTTCTCCCACATTTTTTCTCTGGTGTAAAGACCTGTTTTGAACATTAGTTTCTTCATACGCACTTACCTGCCTATGATACAACAAATCATAGCCTACCAAACTAAGTCTGCCATGCATCCTGTTAATTTAATAGGAAGGCTGTAATGAGTTATCACAGACTCTTGGGCAAATTTCACAGTGGCATTGGATCAATTTGTGTTCATTGCAGTCTGCTCTCTCATCTTGCTGCTGTGGTTTTCCACCTTCATGAAATGGCTGCACAATGAAGTTAAAAGCAACTCTATCTTCCATGATAAATTAAATTATTCTCTGGAGTAAATAGCTGTTATTACAGCACAAATTGCTCCCAGGATTTTTGTGCACTATAGGCAGACAAAGCCTGTGTTTAAGTACTGCTCATTTCAGTTCAACTTGAGTGTAATCCATCTTTTTCTCCTTTGCAGGAGCATTGATTTCTTGAATTCTCATTGATTGTTGTTTATTGTTCCAGAGAAGGTTTAAAATGAGACATTTGACACATCAACTAGAATAAGAATGTATTTTAATTTATGATTTACTATCAAATAAAAGAGGGTATATCTCACTATTTAGTTTCTTCTGCTGTTGTTTTTTACAAAGTTCACAAGTAAAGCACCTGTGCTTCAGTCTGCCTTGAAATTAATAGTGGCTCATATATTAGTAAGTTGAAATTATTTTATTTGTTAATTACTAAATATTTTTGTCTAGGGATCGTAATATAATCAAACTTGCAAGTAAAATTGTATAGGTAGATTAGTCTACAATTGAAAGATAGTGTTTAGCTTGTCTTTACTGAGAGATGCTAGCATCCAGAATGTTAGAATTTCTGTAATTATGCCATCAGAACTTATTTATAGCTTCTCACATGCCCATGTAATAAACAACATATCACCTATTGACGTCTTCTTTTTTTGTGCTGATTTTTCTTCTCAACTTTACTGGCTTTCATCATATGTGATTGTTGCCAGCTTTTTCTCTTTTTCTCAGTTTTCCCCATTTTCCATTCATACAGGTCTTAAATCTGCATCCACATATTTTCTGCCTCTTTATCATTGGTGACAGTCTTCCTATATCTGACTTTCCTCTGGCTCCAGCTTCTTTCATGATTTATTTTCAAGTCTTCTTTCTTCAGCGTATCGCTCTCTAGTTTTATGTTCTCTCCTTTTCCCGTTTATCTTCAGATAGCTTCATTCAAAAATACTTTATTTTTTTAGTCTCTAGGCACAGGTTTCGTGTTCATGATGTCCCTGTTCCAGTGCAGTTTCCTTTTGTGCAAACTAAAACTGTGTCATCTGTCTCTGGTATCTTGGTGAATATGTTATGATGAGCTCAAACTCAACATGCTCTTAGTCACCTTTCTCCTGTGCCAAGCACTCAGCGCTACTTCTGTTCCTAATCCCACATGCAGTACTGTCACCGAGTCTTGTTTACTGGCAGTATGTCTTTACATCAGGTCTATGTACATATCCGGATGGTGTTTTCTGTATAATGTGCACATGTATTCATATGTGTATGTATTCTTCTTATTTTTTACTTTTTACTTTCCCCATGAACCTGAAGTTCTTGTGTAGACTCGCTGTCCCCTGACCTGGCTGTTACAGTATCCTTTTTCTGATTGGAGGAATACAAGGGTTTTGCCTTGAGAAACACCAAAATTCAGGGTGTTACTACAGACCCAATCTATGAGATTTGTTTTGGTTAAGTTACCCTTCCAAAGTCCATGGAAGAAGCTACTTATTTTCATCTTTAAGGCTTTTCAAGATTTCTGCCTGCACAGCCTATTGTCTTTCATTCACAGTGAGGGTAAGGAACAGTACAGATGATGACCCCTGCCTCCATTACCTACTTCTGGATTTTTAAATAAAGGAACTTTATTCTTTATTTCAGACTGTTCCTTATGTTGGAAGGGAGATTTCTGTAATCACCCAAAACTTCACTCTTTTCTCATAAATCTCTGTTTGGAAATAAAACTGGAGAAATGTCATTTTCTGTAGGAGCTGAAAATAATCTTTGACCCTTAAACCTTCAAATACAGCCTGTTATGACTGTAACTATTGTATAAGATTTAAATGGAAGGCATGCTTAAAAGCAAGAAGCAGAATTTAGTGCCAGTCTGCATAGATTTATGCAAAGATTGAGACAAAACTGCATGTGGAAAAGATTAGCTTCTAATAAAAGAAACGACACATGAATGATAGGAAGTCCTTTATACATGTGCTGTGTACATATTGTAGACTTCTTGTTTTGAATTACTGAAGAAAGTAGTTTTGACATTGCGTTTTTACTTTGGCTGTTACTTTGTTTCTTATAGACAGCTTTGGTGGGAGAATTTTTTGTTGTCAGTTTGTTATTTTCTTCCTGAGAAGTTGTGTTGTCTCTTTAGATTTTTCACCTGAAAGAGCTTAAAATGAGGAGGCCTTTCTTGAAGATCATCCAAGCTAATTCCTTGAAGAGTTCAAGCTATACTTCTGTGCTAAAGGATCCCTGGAGTTTTGCTGTTGTGCTTGTCAGATCTTAGGATATCTCAGTGTCATTTTCAGAGATGTCGTTCATCTTCGTACTACCCATCTTTATGTCAGACTCCGTGGTGATTTAGCACCATTAAAACTGTGCTACTGAGGAGTCCGTCAGCTGTAGCTGCTCTTATCTAAATACTTTGTATTAAACCTTCATTTTCAAAAAAAGAGCTTCTCAGAAAGTAATAAACAAGAAGAGGAGTCACAGAATCACAGAATGTTGGGGATTGGAAGGGACCTCGAAAGATCATCTAGTCCAATGCCCCTGCCAGAGCAGGAACGCCTAGGTGAGGTTACACAGGAATGTGTCCAGGCAGGTTTTGAATGTCTCCAGAGTAGGAGACTTCACAACCTCCCTGGGCAGCCTGTTCCAGTGTTCTGTCACCCTTACTGAGAAGTTTCTTCTCATATGTAAAGTGGAACCTTTTGTGTTCCAGTTTGAACCCATTACCCTTTGTCCTGTCATTGGTTGTCACCGAGAAGAGCCTGGCTGCATCCCCCTGACACTCACTCTTTATGTATTTGTAAACGTTAATGAGGTCACCCCTCAGTCTCCTCTTCTCCAAGCTAAAGAGACCCAGCTCCCTCAGCCTTTCCTCATACGGGAGATGCTCCACTCCCTTAATCATCTTTGTTGCCCTGCACTGGACCCTCTCCAGCAGTTCCCTGTCCTTCTTGAACTGAGGGGCCCAGAACTGGACACACTATTCCAGATGTGGTCTCACCAGGGCAGAGTAGAGGGCGAGGAGAACCTCTCTGGACCTACTAACCACACCCCTTGTTATACACCCCAGGATGCCATTGGCAGAGTAGACAGAGACAAAGGTAGCGTTCAGTAACTCTGCCTTCTCTGTATCTTCTATCACCAGGGCAACCACCTCATTCATCAGTGGGCAAGCATTGCCTCTGGTGTTAGTTTTGTCTGCCACGTATTGGAAAAAGCTCTTCCTGTTGTCCTTGACCCCTCTCACCAGGTTTAATTCTAAGGAGGCCTTAGCTTTCCTAGTTGCCTCCCTGCACCCTCTGACAACAGCCTTCTGTTCTCTCCAAGTGGCCAGCCCCTCCTTCCATGATCTGTAAACTCTCCTCTTCCACTTGAGCATACCCAGCAGTTCCCTGTTTAACCGCGCAGGTCTCCTGGCTCCCTTCCTTGATTTCCTATGTGTCAGGATGCTCTGATTTTGTGCCTGGTAGAAACAGTCTCTGAATACTAACCAGCTATCTTGGGCCCCTTTACCTTCAAGCAGCCTTGCCCATGGGATTTCCCCTAGCAATTGCCTGGAAAGGCCAAAGTTTGCCTTGCTGAAATCCAGGGTTGCAATTCTGCTTGCTATCCTGCTCCTGCCACATGAGATCTTGAACTCCACCATCTCATGGTGGCTGCAACCAAGGCAGCCCTCAACCTTTACTGCTTCAACCAGACCCTCCTTGTTAGTGAGGATGAGGTCCAGCAGTGCACCTCTCCTAGTTGGCTTCTCCACCCTTTGCATCGGAAAGTTATCGTCAAGACACTGGAGGAACCTCCTAGACTGTGGCTGGCTGGCTGAGTAGTCCTTCCAACCAACATCAGGGAAGTTAAAATCCCCCACCACAACCAGGGCCTGTGATTGTGAGGCTGCTCTCAGCTGCCTGTAGAAGGCCTCAACAACTTCCTCACCCTGATCTGGTGGCCTGTAATAGATGTAAACAATAGTATCACCCTTGCCAGCCTGCCCCTTAATTCTCACCCACAGACTCTCAATTTGCTCCTCATCTGTGCCTGGACAATACTCAATACATTGTTGTTGCTCTCTCACATAAAGAGCAACTCCACCACCACGCCTGGCTGGCCTGTCTTTCCTGAGAAGGACATTGCCATCCATGACCACATTCCAGTCATGTGTGCTGTCCCACCATGTCTCTGTAATTGCCACTAGGTCATAATCTCCTGCCCTAACACAGGTTTCTAACTCCTCCTGGTTATTCCCTGTGCTGCACGCATTTTGTGTACAGGCATTTCAGAGAGTGAGCTGAGCACACCAATTTCACCCCAGGGGTGTGGGAGGCCTCCCAGCCTTCATGAACTCTAGTGTGGTGCCCTACTGGTGCAAGCCCAGCTACATCCCCATCCCCCTTCAAGTCTAGTTTAAAGCTCTCCAAATGAACCCTGTTAATTCCTGTCCCAGCATCCTTTTGCGCCTGCGAGATAAACCTTTCCGATGTACCACTGTTTGGACTGGTGTCTTGTAAAACCAGCCATTATCAAAGAACCCAAAGCCCTGCCTGTAGCACCAGTCCTGTAGCCAATTGTTTACAGACTGAATTTTTCTATTCCCTCCCATACCATCACCCAAAACTGGAAGGAGGGCAGAGAAAATCACTTGAGCCCCAGACACTTTCACCATCCATCCCAAGGCTTTGAAATCTTTTTTCATTCCCGCAGACTGCGGGATGCAGCTTCCTCCCCATCTGTCTGGAAGATCAGCAGTGGGTAGTCCCAAGTGAGCAATTCAGTTGTTCAACACTTGTAGTGCTTACTGTATTTTTCATTGCGTTTCAGAGTGTCACATGTTTACAGAATTGGGAGCAAGCAGTTTTCAGCCCATTTCACTGTTGTTTTTTTTCTTTTTTTTTCCCCCAGTGGGATTTGCAAGAGCATGATTTTTCACTCTTGGATTAGATTATCTAAAATGACCTTCATTTGCAGCAGCCAGATGACATTATGACTGATTTTGGAAGTAAAAAAATGAGACTTGAAGGAGATATATTGTAGTTTATCCCCCAAGAATTGCTTCTGTAGGTGTTAATGTCTTCTTTATTCTTACATTTTGTATCTATCAAACCCCATCTTTCAAGAAAAGTGCACAACAGTCACAAAGCTTAAGCTTTTGAAGTCAGTAAACAGCAATTTTAATATGAACCACTGCTACGGCATGGACTGATTTTAATGTGTTTGAATGACACAAATTATTCACATGAAGTATCTGTTTCTCTTCTTCATTATCAGTTAGGTTTTCCTCATTTATGAACTGACGGATCTAGCCAGTTACGTGTTGTTTGGGTCATCCATTCCATCTGGCCCAAGCTTACAGTACAAAGGATGGCACAGAGTTAAGAGCAGAGGAGTTCCACCAGTTCCAAAAATTGGGAATAAATTGCTATAAGCATAGTAGCGTATGGGTTTTGTTTGTATGATCTAGTATCAAATTTCTTCCTTATTCTTCCTGGTTTCCCTTGTACTTCTGTCATCACCTTTGTTTCTTTTTTACATAAGCTGCTTTTCCCATATTGCAGCTGAAATACTTTTTTCCTCTAATTCTCTCTGCAGAACTGTACGATTTCTTCCTCTAATGATATCAGAACTCTTTTTCACAAAACAATGAAATAGTACATCTCTAGTGTATTTCCAAAAGATTTTAGTTGTAGCTTTCTTTATTCCCTTCCCTATGAAGTGAATGTGGGGTTTCTGAGTCTTAGCTTTACATATCAACTGTGTAGGTAGTAAAATGTTGTAAAGTTGGTAAAAAGAGATAGACTTGATTACAAAGGTAATACAACAACTGTTAGAGAAGCACTACTATTTTCTGGTAGTCCATAATCATTATCTGGACTGTAACATTAAATTCAGCATTTTCCTTGTGGGAAAATATCACTGTTTTGTATAAAGAGGAGTAAGAGGTCATTTCAGGAAATCATGGGAAGAAGTGTTTTGAGAGATGATTTTATGTAATGAAAATGTTTGTGTTAAACCTTTGTTAGTCTGCCCCAGTGTCTGAACATACTGGCAAAAGGAAATACCTTTATTGCTCATCTTAAGGACTCAGGGTTGTTCAGTTAGCAGACACAGTGTCCCACTTGTTCCAGGTATTAGTCTTAAAATGAAATAGTTGTAGTTGCAGTTTTCTTATTATAGTGTCATTTTACTACAGTGGTCTGCTTCAGTTGCTAGGTGTTCAGAACAGAAAGAAAAATAGATTAACATAAAAATATAAAGCAACAAAAATGCTTTGCAAACTTCTTCATGGTACAAATAGTTATCAATCAGAAGAATTACTGTATTTTTAAAGTCCTGATTTTGAAATAGATTCATTTTAACAAAGATGCCCTGTCTTGTAGCTGTCTGAATGACTGTTTGTGAGGAACTGACTTTGAAGAGAAAGGAATATGTCCCTTGTATCTCAGTAATAAGATATTTGAGACATTGTATGTGAATGAATGTGTTGAAGAGACTAGTGAAGGGCTGCGGTTCGTTAAGTTTAATGACCTGACACTATTACCTGGTTAGAACTTAAAAGTCAGAAACGTTCCTTGCAGCTTGTAGGATTGTGAAGAACGTAAGAAAGGAAGTAATGACAAATGTGTATTGTAGTGTGCTTGGAAAGGTGTAGAGTAATTCACACTTGTTGAAAAATGAGAGCTTATGTAATGTTATTTTGTATTTTCTGTCCAACTTAGTTAACCTTGTTTTATTAGCTAAAGAACTTGAAGTCTGACTTAAACATGTCGTGAAAAAAACTCAAAATTTTTCAGGTGATATCTTGAATGCAAATGCAAATGTAATATTCTTGATGTAGGTAATACTATTATGGCATTGTGTGCCTTAGAATACAGATGAAGTGTAGCTATTCTGCCACTCACTCTATGTATTGTATATTCACTCTAAGAGTAATAGGAAATGGTATAACTTGTGTGGATAAGGTCTTTGGAAATATTTTCACTCTAACGTATAATTCACTATTTACAGTATATAGTTTAGATTTTTTTTCCCCCCTGTGCATGGATTTATGTGCATTTGAGATTTAATACTATTTTATTAGAATGAAATTGTTCTGAACACCCAAATGCAGTACCTAAGTAGTAAAATATCAATCTTGAAGTATATTTTGACCAAATACACTTTTGGAAACCCTATAAATATGTGTATAGCTGGGAGTGGGATGAAAAATATGGAAACTTGGGCAGTAATGTATATGTATAGGCTTCTGAAACTAGATTTTACAAGTTGGGGACAGTACTGGGATGCAGGTATTAGGGATAGCGTTAAAATTAAATTCTTGAATGGAAATTGATAAGGAAACATTGGTGGAAGGAGCTTTATCTGGCGATGGAAAAGATTGGAAGAGAGAAAAATGTGTATGGGAAAAGAGAACAGAAACTGCTGGAGATGATGGAGCCTGTTAAAAGAAGGAAGGAGCAAATAGCAGCAGGGGAAGAAATTGCTGGAGAGAGGAAGCCAATAATTGAATTAATGGTATAGATAAGAATTGATTACTGCAAAGAAGGGTAACTAGAATTTAATTGTGGGAAGACTCTCTCTAATCATCAGGCAAATTCATTTAGCAGGATGTAAATTTAGTATATTTATGAGATTCGTAGTCTACTGCTCATTGCTTTTTGAGAGTGTTGTCGAAGGGTTATTTTACCTGCCATTTTGCTTCCCATTGTCCTAGTGACAGCTGCAGTAAGTTGTACTACCATCCGTGTTTTCTTGAGACAAAGAATAAATTCTTCTCTTTCAGTATAAATGTAAGTTCATACAGCCTTCAGTTTGCATGTCTCTATTACATGGTGATAATGGAAAGTGAAGGTGTCAGCTGTGGTTCAGAAACAGAAAACCTTGAAGGACAAAATCTGAAGGACATTTGTATTCTTAATATCACCAGTGCTACAGCAAGCTCTTGGGCAGTTGTCATCACTCCTGTTTTAAAGTGAATGTTAACCACAACTGTTCTTTAAGGTACTATTAAGTTTAATATAAAGAAAGGAAAATAAAAAAGCAGCTTTTAGTCTTTGCTTTTAAACAGATTAACCTTAAAAATTATTTTGAGGTCATAATTCTTTAAAAGTCCTTAAATTCAAGTATCATGAGTTTTGTGGTCTTTTATTTGTGTCAACTCCAAGTTACAAATAACTTAATTTTATTTGTTTTACAAAGAAGATAGTATAATGTGTGCAAGCGGAGCTGACAGAGCTAGGGAAAAATACAGTGAAAAACTATCCATAAGAAAGTAGTGTGTAGATAAAAGCATTTTATCTAAAATGTCTGTGTTTTTCTACTCAGTATACAGGTCTCACTGACTGGCAGCATAAAGAATTATTCAGATTAACAGCCAGTCCCCTGAATCTGGTGATTTGGGCTCAGCAGAGATGGAGAAATTATTTTTGCCCGATTTGATGCTCAGTTTGGAACATGAGTTTTCTCTTTGCGAGTGTCCTAATTAGGAGGTTACAACGTATTGTGAGGAGACTGCCTGACCCATAGGGCAGTTGTATTTTGATAAACAGGTCTTTTTAGGTCAAAGGGAGTGTTACCCTAGGACTGCTTTCCCCTGTCTCCCCCTCTTTCTTCTACCTTTCCCAGTGACTAGATTTTGGGTCGCTCCTCAGTTCCTATTTAAACACAATGAAGAACTCCAACAGAAATCTCACCCTCATAGATTAGTTTAACATGACATCAGTTTCAGGTGTCTAAACTTCCCTGTATTTATTTGAAATAAATACAAAAATCAAAATTACATTCTTATACATTAAGGATCTTTACAGTATTTTGGATCTAACTTGCTAGAGATATATATATATACACATATATATATATGTTTTTGGGTTTTTTTTACCTTGTAATTTGAAATCTTAAACATCAGCAAGCTGGGTAGTCCTGATTTAGAACAACATGGAAATGTAGCAGTGTTTTTCTGATATGCTTTGCATTAAGAGAGTCACAAAACTCTTACTCTGAACATGAACAAAAGTGTTCAAATCCAAAGGAGAGAGAGTATCCACCAAATTTCCCAAGGAGTTACCTGTGCTCTTTACTGGTGACCTGTCAGTAACAAAATTGTCTCTGACTGCTGCTGAAGCAGAGGATACACCAGCTGCTGTACAGTCTAAACCTTAGAAAAATGCAGTGAAAGCAATTGTGGATACAAATATTTAGATCTTTTTATTGTCTAGGGAAGCAATTACAAACCTGTTCACACTGAACAATGAACATGTTACTCTATTCAGATGTTCATGTACAAAATCAGATAACTGCTACTTGCCTTTCTTTGGTGCCCTCAGGTTCTGAGGATTTTCCAGCAAATGAGTTTTTGTATTTCTTTAACTTTAGGATGGCAGATAGTGTCCTGGAAATATACTTTAGGAAGATGGATTCCTAAAAAATAAAAATCCCAACAAAAAACCCAAAATAAAACACCCCGCCTCAACCCTCCCCCCTGCCCCAGCAACCAAAACCAAACCAAAAAAACCCCACCCTGCACATAGATGTGTTGGTAAATACCAAAGTGGAGTATGAAATACATTTTGAAATATTTCGAAATCTATTGTACTTCAGTTAAATACAGGGATAGAAGGTATGCATTTCCTGTATATTCATCCTTTTATTTTGTTTTTTACTTCACAAAAATTTGGGAATGGTTGTGCATTTGAATTGCATGGTGTTTCTTTTAATAGCCTGATTTACATTGGTTGCTGATGAAGACTAGAGAATACTTCCATCTTATTCTATCTTACCTCCTTGTCATCTTGGCAGAGAACTGCAAATTGGTTAGTTCTGTGGTTGGAGGATAACATAGTTTTTGTGGTACTGAAAGAGTGGAACCTATAGCTATTAAATGCTTTCTATGGTGGGCAAAAAAATGGGATAATTTTAAGGGCTAAGGGAGTATTGGTGAAGCCACACTGTTATAAGAAAAAAGATGACTGCAAATGTTGTGTCCTCTCTGATGGCAGTTTGGACCCACAGACTGCTTAAAGATGGATGGCTCATATATGCTTCTCAATCTCCTTTTCAAGTAAATGCTGTTATAACCTGATCTGCAAACATTGATAGTACATTAAGAAAAAAGTCTTGGAAGTGGTCCACAGATACTACAAACTAAAACTGGTGCAGTTTTATTTCTTTACCTCAGTGGCACTGATAGAAAATTTTTGTTAGTAACTACTCCTGAATAATACCTTGATGGCATGTATTTTTTATAAATAAGAGTCTAGAAACTGGAAGTTTTTCAAGAATAGTTACTAAACATTGCATTTGGATCAAAACTCAGCTTGAATTGAGACTGCCTATTACATTTAAATGATTGGCAGCACTTTGGTCAACTCCAGAAAATTGTGTAATTTGTCAGGTTTGGGTTTTATTTAAGGAGCAGATACACTGTATCTTCAGCAGTTCCTTGATGCATTCTTTGCTTTGATTGACGTGGATTAAAGCAAAATCCATGGACAGCTAGGGCATGTTCTATGACTACAGTATTAAATGGCAGTGGATTACATGAAAAATAATTAAAAATATAAAAAAGTTCCAGGGAGCTGTTTCAATTGATAATGCTCCATATTACGCATGTAACAAATAATTGGCTAAGATGTCTTAACTGGTCTAAAAAGACCTCTCTTCCAAACCTGACTAAAATTGTTGAAAGCGAGATGCTGCAGGGTAATGGTCCGTGTCACTTTGCTAAATGTGCTGGTCAGTGATTGTATCATCCTGTCAAGAAGTATTTTGTTGCTGGTATTTACTTTATGTTACCTTTTCTCAATGATGTTCTCTCTAAACCCCTAACAATACATTACATGGGGATGTGATTAGTCAAGAGTTGCATGTTCACACCTAAACAAGTAAAGTAGTGTTTATTTTTCCCCTCAAAATCTTTCATCTTCCTCAGCTATACTGCCTGTGTCATATTTAACATGTATTGTCACTTAAAGTTGCAAGGGAAGATTCAAGAGCTGTGACTGTAAAACATGAAAAATAAGTAATAGTTTTGTACCGAGCTCTATAAATCAGCAGCATGGTGAACAAGAAATTATAAACAAAAGAATATTTTACATCTTTAGTGCGTAAATCTTAATCTATCTGAACAAGGTTGTTGCATTCCTCATGTGTTTTACAGCAATCTGCAAATTTAGTTCAGCAAATAAATAAAATAAACAAATAAAAATAAGAAAAGGAGCAATAGATGTGTCTGTGATATTATTCAGCTGCCAAATAGAATGCAGTAGGCTTCTGCAAACAGGATTGGAAACTATTGACTGTACATTCTTAGTTTCTAAAATAAATGTTTTTATTAATAAATAATGATTCAAAAGTAATGTTGGAAGAGAGCACTAGGGTGATTTTTTTGAAAACCTATCTCTTGCTGCTGTTGCCTACTTCTGCCTTTCCATGTCTATAAAATTAAATGTTGTACATTTTGCTACCTTAGAACAAAAAATGTCTGAAGAACAAATATTTAAAAAATATGCTTTCAGCTTTTCTTCACTAAATCTGCATCAGTCAGAATACATTACATATATTTTTTGAAATATATGAGGTTTGCAAGATTTCCTTTTAAATTCTGAGCCAAGCGTTTGGTAATTGATAGCTTGTTAAAAAATGAACTACTTTAAAGAAAACAAGGCTTTTTTTCAGAAAATTGAGTTCTGTTGAAGAGTCTAAAATGAATTATTACAGCTTTCTATTTTCTTTATAGCTTTCACTTCTGTAGCAAAGGAATTATTATATGTTATCAGACCCATTCAATGCAACACATAAACTTATAGCCTCATTCTTAAATAATCTGTACATACTCATGAATTCTTTCCCTCATTTCATCTAAGTCAAAAAAGACTGGAGCCTGATTAATCTTTATTTTTTTCTTAAATCCCAGGAGAAACTGAAGAAGGTTTAGATTTTTATGTCAAAATGTCCTATATGAAAATGGTTATTTGCTGGAGAGACTAAGCTTAGAGCCCTTTGTTTTATTTGTTTTATCAGCAGAAATCGGCATGTGTTGGAGGAATTATGACATTTGTCATTTGAAGCTCCATTTCTGAGTTAGTGATAACTTTATAGGGAAGGCAAGGTAGTTGTTTTGGAGAGGTTTGTTGAGGCATTATTTTTGAATAAAGAGATTGAAATAACTATTAAATTGTTAGGTTTCAAAAGTTTCTGAAGTAATGCATAGCTGTGATATACCTACCAGTGATATACTTACGCAGCTATAATGATATAGCTGTTTTATACCTACCAGTGTAGGTATTGTGTTTGTCTGCTATAACCTCCTTCAAGGACACAGAGGGAGATTATACCAGGCACAATCTTATGATGTATATATGTAGCATTTTCAGCATCCAGCGAACAGGATCCTCGCATGTGAGATTGTGTTACTGACAAAGAAGAAATGAAGGAAATCTATCTTATAGAGACAGACAGCTGGTGTCTCCTGTGTGATAGCACAAAGTGAAAAAGGCAGGTAGTGAGTTAATGTAAAAGATGAAAAAAGAGCATTATGAGTTGACCTAGAAGGTGACACAAGTAGAATGGATATATTAATTTCATGTTGTGTGATATTATTTTGTAAGATCTCTATGAAACATTCTTGCAGTAATTAAATGAAATTTAAAACTTTAAAAATAATGTATGATTATTCCTTTGAGAGAAAGGTTCTTTGTGACCTGGTGTTTGGGGCTTTGGGGTCAAAAATAAAAAGAATATGCAAATTATTAATATCCTGCCTAGAGGAACAGGTTGATAAATAGTTCAGATAAGGCAAAAATGTAATTCTCATAACACAATACTTTGTAATTGCTGGGGCATATTGGGTTTTGCCTCCTTTCCTGTGGTGTGTAGAACACCGATGTTGTATCCAAACAATCATTGAACAATTTAATTTAGAAATTCTGTCGTGCTGTCTAGCTGTTCTATATTCTGATATCGCAGTTCCTTTATTTTCTATAGAACAGATAGATGCTCAGGGAAATGGACTATAACAGTCCTTTAAAAAAAAAATTGAATCATTTTCCCACTGAGATTTGATGTTCTATTTGGAAAAACAAGATTCTATGAATGGTGAAACTTACAGATTTCCTTTGGTTTTGTGTACTACTTCCCTTATGCCCTCCAAACTTCTTAGTATTTTCAGCTTCATCCTCCACCCTACCTTTTGACCAGGGTCATGATAACAAAAAGTTGTAGTTTCAGGACTAGGCCTGTGCTTACTTGCCATCTGAAGTGCATGCTGATTGACCAGCTGATTGGTGTCTGTTAGTGTGAGCCATTTCAATTTAACCTCTGCCAAGGTAGTAATTTGGGTTCTGTCTTCAATCATCAGTTTTCATTAAACTTGCAGGGACTGAAAGTCTTTGAGAGATGTTCTATTTGTTTGCAATGAAAATCTGTTGTAATGCAAAGACAGATGGTTTGGTTCAGTAAAATTTGTTTCCTGGTGAAAACAGAAGCAAATGGGAATCAAAACAGGAACACTATTTTCTGAATCTTTCTGAGCTATGGACTAAATTCTCTGAGTTATGAAAAATTATTTTGAATAGTTTAAAAGAAAACAAGGAAAGTCTGTTATTTTATGTACATTAGCTTGCTTGAGACCTTTTGCTTCCATCCTTAGTTGAAAATAAGTCTACTACTAGACTGATGCAACTCTTTAATATATGCCATTATCATCATAAATGCTAAATACGATATGTACAAAACAATTAAAAATGAAGGTCTCTGTTCTCCAGTCTGCTAAGGGCACAGGCCTTCCCATAGTGCAGAACACCTGTAAAATTTTACTCACAGAGGTAAGTAAAACAATATTCCTGCTGTCTGGGAAAATTCTCTGTCAGAGCATTAGCTTCTTCCTCTTAACAGTCATCTCTGCTTCAGCTCCTGGTGTCAGAGGAAGAAGAAAAATTGCACAGGGCAAAGCAAGCATGCACATGGCAGATTTATCCCGTGTGATTTTTCACTGCAGTAAGTTCAGTTTTGTCAGAGATACTCAGCAGGTTGTTACCACCTCCAGCCCACCAGACTTTTTGTCTGCTTGTGAATTAGCTTTGGAGCGATTGCTGTTTTCAGCCGGTGCATCATTTTGACTAAGTAAATACTCCAGATTGGAAACTGAGTAGCTTGGGAGCTGGCTCGTGTATCAAATATTGCTGTCTTGGAGACTGTGATGCTCTTTATAGCACAGGCAGTTGGCGTTAAATTTTCATTTGTCATCACGTCTGTTAGAATCCACAATAGCAAAGCCGAACTGTACTGTTAGATGTTAACTCGGCTTGTTACCCAGCTTCTGCTGGAACTGGGTAGCATAGCATCAGACAGCTGCAATTGATTTTTGGAAATCCCAACTTCTTTTTATGTAGATCTGAGTCTAAATAATGTATCCTACTGACAATTGGTAGGAGATGGGTCAATAAAGAGTCTTAAGTTGCAAGTACTCTTATTAGTGTCTGATGTGGTTTTTATATAGAGCTAGAAGTGTGGGTGACAACTAATTGAGATGTATATTATATTGTAATGACAATTGTATTTCAGCTGCTTGATATTTCTTTACCCAGGTGATCCCTGAATTTTTTATTTACTTCAAACTGGTGCTAACGTATGCCTAGGCATTAAAGGAAATTGCAAAGCCTATATTCACAAAAAAGGGGGGATGGGAATGTGAATTGTTGAAGCCATTTGGTATGAAAAAAGGTTCCAAAGAATTGGAACTGTCTATAGTTCCAACCCTGGAACTATAATCTGTTGGGTAAAATAACTAGGAAAGTGACTTTTTTAAAGTGGAAAACATAAGAAAGAAGGATTCTGCCTTTAACAAAGGGAAACAGAGGTGATGTAGGTGGCTGCTTCTCTACCCACCCCTTTATGCGCTTTGGAACTCAGCTTTAGAAGCAGTACCGATAAGGTCGGCTTCGCCGCTTGAGCTGGTTTCTTGATCTGAAACCTAAAGACACTTAAGAATTCTCAGTCATTGCCTGACTGATAGGAGGAACCATGGATGTGTCAGATATAATGTAAAGGATCATTATTGCTGTTTTTTTTTTTCATATTTATGTAGTTTCTATGACTGCAGTAAAAAGGTTAAATTCATATGCATGCATCTTCAAAATAATTTAACTTTCATTTGAAGAATTTAGTTTTAGTAATCAAATCTGAGACAACTCTGACTTCCAGATTGCTGCTTGAGCTAATATATTGGAAAAGACTTATGTAAACTGATCTAAACAAATTACAGTTTTGTAAAAGATTTGTAAATATCTCAGCGTTGCTTTTGAGATGTTGTGTGTCAAATGTAAGTATGGAAGAACTCTATCCTTCTTAGAAATTTTATCTCTTATTCTAATAAAGGAACTAAATAATGTGATCTATATGGCTATTACTACTAGCTTAATATCTGGGATTTAATGCAAATTTTTCTAGGATTTTTTTTTTTTCTGCAGAAAGTACAACTCCAGAATATAAGAACTCTTCTTTAATTTCCTATTTGTTTCCATGCCAATTCGAGAGTTGTTTATGTCTAAAGCTTTCTTACTCTATCTGAAGGAAAAACATGGTAACAATAGTTGCCATAAATAAATAGCATGAATGCAAGCTAAGTAAGATTTTAAATATTGAAGAGCTGAAGAATGGTATCCACTGCTGAGTGAACTGTTAATGGAACCCTGCAATCAAGATTGCACCCAGATGTGACAATTGCTTCCGGTCTGTGACTGATGAGAAGAAAAAAAGCCCACTAAACTTAAAGTGGGAAAAAAAAAAAAGAATGTTGATTATGGCATTTGTCAAGGAAAGGAACATAGACATGATCCATTTTAATCAAGGGTGTCAGTGGAATTCACAGGAGTGTTCAAATCTAAGATTCACCATCTCTTTAGTACAAATGCCCTTTACAGCTATATGCTCCAAAAATGCTGTAGAGTCTCTTGGTTGTCTTAACAGGTCACCCTTAATGACCAAAAAAATTGGACCTTTTAAGCTTTTTTTTCTTAACAAGGAAATCTACTTTGCCTTATGGAAGCTCAGTTGCTGTGGCAGCAGCTTTCTTTGATGAGCCATCTGGAAGACAATACTATAAACAATGTTTCCACAAGGCACTACTTTGCCCCTCCCCCCCCCCCCCCTCCCAACTGGCAGCAGATGAGGAATAAAAAAATGGAGATGTCTAAAAACAAATTAACATGATCAGTAATAGCAGAGGGGGATTTTATTTGAAAAAATGTGGTGAAACATTCAAGAAGTTGCTATTATTGCCTGTAATATTTCTCTTTTACTACATGAGCCATTGTGAAATAAGTAAAGAGCTCTGAAACAGTTTCAGAAGTTTTGCAAATGCTCAGAAGTCTATAAATTTTAGTCTCAATTGGGCAAATCTGATTCGAGCTACTGGAGCCAATATTTATGTTGTTAGTGACACAACAGAATTAATTTATTGTTGTGTGGCATTCTGATACCACTATTAAATAGTGATCAGCTGCATTACTAAAAGGTAATTCATTGTGTCTTAAAATCTAGTAGAGATACATATACTCTTAAGTCAGATTTATACAAACTACACTTTAGCATGAGAGATTGTAAAAGGATTTAGATGTCCTTTCTGGGGTAAAGAATTTAGAATTCATTTCATGATAAGCTAATATATAGAAACAACATTCATGTGCTTTGGTTTGGTTTGGTTTGTTTTCCAGCCAGGTGATTCTCAGATAATTGAAATCAACTTAGGGCAAATAATTTCATAGGAATGTCTAAGGATGGCAGTGACTTTAACATTCAAGAGCAATTGAATTGGTACTCTATGAAATTCCTCATATGGGCTTTTCTCCCCCAGGACAGAACTGCAATAGGTCAGATTGTTAGTTTTTGTAAGCTGGATGGGATAATTTAGATTCCATATTCCATTCTTACTCTTTATTTCCCTGTCAAGCAACTGGAATGGTTTTTTTTGTTAGTTATCAAGTAGAAATTGAAGTTGTTACCCTAAGAATAAAAGCCTCATTTCATCCTAGTTTTCATGTTTTTCATTATTCTCAGAAGAATGGAAACATTTAACTTAGTGAAATGGAATATTGTCCTTCCTTTTTAACATTCAGCCCAGAGGCTGATGATAGTAAGCATTTGGCTTCATCTTCTCAAACTTTATACTCTTGGGATTTACTGAATTATTTCCAGGTGTTTTAAAGTTAAGTTCTCAGTGCCCTTCTGAAGAAGTGTTATTCATCAAACTGCATCTTTTTGGAAATTTACCTGTATTTTGTCTTGGCAGCAGTGCTATATTATTCTTGCTTGGATGGTTTGCCAATCTTCAGAACTACTAAGAATGAGACTTAACTGCTTTAAAAAAAAATAAATAAATCAATCAGTTTCTACTGAAATTTAGCAGTTCCAAAGCATTTTGGGCTATTGTTTTTATAATTGCATGGTACTGTGAAATTTCTGCAACTCCTGTATTATACTTCATTTCAGGGTAGTGTTCTGTATGGAATATGACATACTGTAAAGATTTAAGATAGTAACTCAATTGTCTGTCCTGCCTGAACATAAAATATGTTCCAGTCACCATTTAAACTTTATGATAATGTGCCAAACCTAACATTTATGGAATTGCATCTGAGAACCCGTTCATGTTAAGAACATCCTAGAAAATATTCTGCACCTTAGCTAACACTGGTTCAGCTCTCATCGTACCACTCTAACAGACATTGATTATATGGGTTGTTGAATCCTTTTTAAAGATCTTGCTGCATAATCGTGCTGGATTTAATCAATAGGGTTACTGACAGTAATGGCAACTCCTGACATACTGAAATGATATCTCTCAAGTGTAGCATCTCTTGGTGGGTACGAAGAAATTATACGTATATTGTGGAGAAAGACTGAAGTGTTTTATCTTAATAGGGTAGTAATTCTGTATCGCAGTTATCTTTGTGTATATATCAAACCAGACTTTTCAATGTATTGTGCAAAATTTTTAAAACTCTTAAGAATTGTTGTGAGTCTGGGGCAGGCAGGCAGATCACCGATATCCCTTTAAGTACAAGTCAAAGGTGAGGAAGATAATTCAAGTTGCTCACATTCACTGTTAAAGGAAGCAAAAAGAATTATTGATTGAGAAGATAAGACTGTGTAAAAGAAACCCAGTTTAGCAGTTCTGGCAGTTCTTGCTATATAGAATAATTAATGAAGAGGGTAGAATAGACTGGATATCTGTATTAGGCAAAGAAATAACACCATAGTTTGTTTTTTTTTTTTTTAATTGTAAATATATAGCACTTATGAATATTATCAATTATACAATTCTTTTTGTAACATTATATTCAAAGGAAAGAAGGATGGAAAAATATATTATGTGATTATAAACCACCAATTGACCTATGATCATACAATATCTGGAGTGTCAGGGAAGAAAAACTGGTATTCAGAAATTTGGAAATAAATATTTTAGATTGATGCCTTTAGTGCAGCCCTTGCTATTTATTACTTAGCCACAGCTTTGAGACTTACCTGTGGCTTTCCCTGCTTTTGGAATTATAAAAACATTTAAAAAAATGGTTTGCTATTTCAGAAGATAATTTGTGAAAAGGTTGCTACCACATTTCAAGAAATGGCTGGTTGTCTCTTCATAACACATAATATTGGTGTATTTTAGCAAAGTGGAAGCAATAGCTATTGTTTAGATCCTGTCAGGATTTAAAAACTCAAAATAGTTAAAATCAAGAAATAATTTCATTATTGGAGAAAAAAGAGGAATAGTTCTGCCATGTATCTTTTTTTGAGGGATGAGGTAAACAGAACTTGATACCTGTGGAGAATGAAAACGGACATAAATAAATGGTTTTAAAAACTAAGACATATATCAGTTTGTGGTGTCTACTTGATTTCTGCTGAGAACTTGTAAAAACACAGTAAACTGAAAGAAAACAAAAAGTCTCAAATGATATTTGTTGTGGCTCCATACTCACTTTGTAGCTGCTCCGTTCATTAGTCAGAGGGTTTACTTCTGACAATCAGAATCTTTTTCTTTTTCTATTCTTTGGCAGCCACGAGCTGTCGCTGGTTTTCGAGGAACAGTGCGATACGCATCCATCAACGCTCATAGGAACAGAGTGAGTATCTGAATCTCTATCATAGCAATCTCCTGTAGCTGAAAGCAGGCAGTAATGCAGTTGCTATTGATTTCCTTTTTTATTTGCTTATATACGTATTTATTATGTACAAACTCATACTTCTAAATTTTAAGAAAGGATAATATATGGTAGTCAAGGTTAAAAAAGTTCTTCTTGTAGAAATAAGAGAGGTTTTAATAGTTACCTTTGGTGTTCAATTGTATTGTAAGTTAATAAATTAAAAAGGTGAAGTTACTGAGTTTTATAAAATATGTAATGTCTGGTATGTCATCTTAACCTTCTACACTAAAGAAATATGAATAAAAACCTCTTCCAGTATAGCAATTTGCAATGTTAATACACTTCAACTTCTGTTTTGTTTCTCTGTATCTTCTATGGAAATTCACACGTATGTTTCTGCTTAAAATAGTTGCTGGATTTAATTATATGAACTTGTTTTGCAGTGTTGATCATATTAATTTTTATATATAATAATTTAAGTCCCCAGAGCACCAAAGAATCTATCTTCCCTTTTGGTTTATAGGTATTTATAAGATACATTAGAATAATATTTCTTTTTCACAGGAAATGGGTCGGCATGATGACCTCTGGTCCCTGTTCTACATGTTGGTGGAATTCGTGGTTGGGCAACTGCCTTGGAGAAAAATAAAAGATAAGGTAAACCTAGAAGTAAAACCAAAGAGCACAAGGGAGATTTAATACTGGATTTCAAGTGAATGCTATGATAATGATTCCACTAAGAATCACTGGTTCATTAATTTTAACAGTATATTTTCTAGTGTTTCCTAGTGTTAGTCCTCATTGCTGGTGTCATGGTGTAAAAAGCAATCAAGTTTTATGAACTGTTCTAGGCAGAAATTGTCTTGTGCTTCTAGTTTGCAAATGTTTTAAAAAGCAATAGTAAGTGTATATATGCCACTTACTTAATTTTCCTGTTTTCACTTGAATACTTTTTGATTTCGCCTATCATACACTTAGAATTTCTTATATATTTTGATTATTTTTGAAATGGGCATTTCTTATTTGTTGGTTAATGAAAGTGAATCAGTCAATATGCAGTAGTGCAACATCTAATTAGCCTATTATTACTTCTTTCAATTTATTTTGAAATTAAATTGAAACAAGGTTACTGTGATGTGGTTTTTACATTGGTAGATGACAATGTAGTGTAAAAGTAGCATCTCTTTTTTTGGTTTTGTTTTACTCATCTTATACTAAACAGGGTTTGTTTTACTCATCTTATACTAAACAGGGTTTACTAACATTACACATTATACTGTGATGGCCTAATCTACACCAAGAAGTGACTGAACTACAGATGATGCAACAAGATATTTAAATTTTTAAAACCTGTTTTTTAGAAGGATTGGAGTGTCTAATGACAGTCCTTGATATCAGGCAGCATTCAAACACAGAAGAAAATTAAATGGTTTTTCATACTGAAGTTGAAGTTTGTACATTATTTTACCTGTGTACCGAGGGCAAGGACAGAATCTCTTGCTATCTGATGTAGAATGGTCTTCCTCAGTCTTATTCATTGTCATGCACTTACACATCTTTCTGGTGGGTAGTGTATTGAATGGCTTTAAGATACAATGTGAATATGTTGTAGCAAAGTGAAGGCATGTTTATGTTTGTTGTGTTATTTACTCCTAGGAGCAAGTGGGCTCCATTAAAGAAAGGTACGAGCACAGGCTTATGTTGAAACATCTTCCTCAAGAATTTAACGTCTTTCTGGATCACATTTCTAATTTAGATTACTTTACAAAGCCTGATTACCAGGTAAACATTTTTACTACTTTGTCTTTCCGATTTTTAAGTAGCAGAATTTTATGCTGCTTCATCTTCAGTTTCTTGTGATTTCATTGTGCAGTCTTGGTAGTGATTATGGATTGTGTCACCACAAAGTTATTTTAAGGACCATCTGCAGATACTTTGTGGTTCAAAGATGTAATTCTTTTCCATTTGGGAAGAGTTAAGGCAGTTAAGTTTCTGAAAACAACTGGCAGTTGCTTTGCAGTCAGTATTCTGTTAGAATGAGGAGTTATCCTACAATCATAGGCTGTAGGGGGTGCTTCTTAAGTTAAATTGATCAGATTGTTCTCTCAGTGATAGTTGTTCTGTCAGTTTTACAAAATCTGGAGCTCAGCACCTACAAAATGCAGACATGGTGGGGTTTGAAGACTGACACTGCCTACAGAGGTCACCAGAAAACTAGTCATTTTTCTTTGTTTAAGAGAGTATTGCCTGCTGAAATAGATAGCCTCAGCTCAGTGATAACGTGATAGGTGCTGAGAGGACATGCCGTAGAATATGTGTCTTATTCTGTGTTGACCCATGATTTAAAAATAAATAAAACTCAAAGATAGAAACTTGTTCTATACCCGTATGTGGAAGTCAGCAGAGGAATGCTCAGGAAAAACAGCAAAAGAGGGACTGAGAGCTTTTTCAGTCTCCCAAACTGATCTAAGGTTACACCACGACAAATTGTCCCTGTGTGCCTTCCCTCTGGCTTTCTGAAACACAGCCTCCTGTCAGCTTCCCGCTTGCACTGACTGTCTGCCGCTGGGCATCTGTTCAACTCACTAATTCAGCAAAACCAGAAGGAATTGGTTCAACTGAATAAATAAATCGTTCTGACTAATTCTGGAATTGTAACTTCGATAAGACTGATTTCTGTGCTATACTTGGTAAGATTAACAGGGAAATCAAGATACATAAGATTCAAAATAACAACTGTAAATCTCAAGGGATAACTAATTTCCTGTTAGCAAGGGAATTTATCTAAAAGTGCCAGTGTGTTCTTATGCACATTTGAAAAAAAAAAACCAAAACAACTCTTTTCCTGCAAAAATTTGAATGTAAAAAATATCTTAGTAAAGTACAGAGAATGTTCAGCATTCCTGAAAAATAAATATATTGATTTTTTTTCCCCCTTTTTATTACAAATTTCCATAGAATTTATCCTATAGTTTGCAATTAAATGAGGTAAATGATGAAGAAAGTTTTTAGTGTTTTGCGTGCCTAGTTATAAAGATGAATCAGATTTCTTTTTCTTCTGTGGTAAAAATTACGGATTGCAGAAATTTTAATGTTGCATAGAAAAACCTTGATTGTAGGCTGGTAAGTATGTTTTATTTACATGATATACCCTGAATGATAAAACATGTACATAGGCATGGAATCACAAAATCGTAGAATGGTTTGGGTTGTAAGGGACCTTAAAGATCATCCATTTCCAGCCCCCCTGCCATGGGCAGAGACACCTTCCACTAGACCAGGTCACTCAAAGCCCTGTCCAGCCTGGCCTTAAGCGTTTCCAGGGATGGGGCATCCACAGCTTCCCTGGGCAGCCTGTTCCAGTGCCTCACCACCCTCATGGTGATTAATTTCTTCCTTATATCTAATATAAACTTACCCTCTTTCAGTTTAGAGCCATTACGCCTTGTCCTATCACTGTATGCCCTTGTAAAAAGTCCCTCTCCAGCTTTCTTGTAGGTCCCCTTTATGTACTGGACATTTTGCAGATTTTTGCAAAACCTTTTTCTGTGGTCTGCCTGTATCTAACATGCCAGATGCACTCAGGGATTAACATGATACCAGGACAGAGTTTCTCCATGAGAGAAACAGCTCAGTCATTTACTGTCCTCTAGTCACAGAACATTTGCAGTTGTGTGGCTGCAACCTGAGCCTTCCGAGATGGTCCAGAGCAGGGTGGTTTTATTGAGAGCAATGAGAAAGTGCTTTACTTTCCCTGGTCATTTCAGCTCTGATCTCTCTCTTAACTAGTATTTGTTATAGCAACGTTATTCATATCTTCAATATGTATTGTTCTTTGCTCGTATTTATGGTTAGGCATGGAACAAGAATGTACATGGTTGAGATCCCTGCTTTGAAGTGTTTACATTCTAAACACCTAATGATATAGGCCCAGAATCCATGGTTGGTTTGGCAATGGCACATGTTTATTTTATTCAGGTATTTAGGCACACATTGCCTCAGCCTCCTGACCTCATTAAGCAATTGAGTTTATATTTCCATTATAGCAGAAATTGTAGGAAAGATTTAAAGGAGAATGACCTTAAAAATTACTTCAGAGAGACTGCTTAAGGTTTATAGGAAGCAGAGAATAAAGAAAAGTACGTATGGGACAGAGAGTGAACTATAGCTTTGTGTACTTCAGTAGGGTTTCCAAACTGACTGGGATAGATCACACACCAAATGTTCTTGAGAGTAAGGATAAAATGGATATGACCACTTTATACAAGAAAAACAATCCAAACTTCCCATCTATTTTAAGTTGGCACAGGGTATATATTTTTAGAAGAGGCCAGAGGAAAATTTTCAGCATCCTTGATTGGAAGACAGAATGAAAACTAGAGTTTTAGCTTCTAGGGCAAGGAATAAACAACAACAACAACAAAAAAAAACCAACCAACCAAACTCCGATTAATTTTAGAAATGTTGAAAAGTGAGAGATGATGTGATATGGATCCAACCTTCCCACCAGTGACTAGAATGAGACAAAGTTTTGTCTTTCTCTGTCATGGACACAAATTGTTCTAGATGCTTTCTCATAGCATAAAATGAGGATAGAAAACTTTCAGTATGTCGTTTCTGTGGGATGAATGTCAGTCAGCATTGGATAAAGTAAGTAATACATGGTTTAAAATGACAGAAAGGTATGAATTAGGAAATCAGTATCCTTCCCTATGTACTCGTTATTAATTTCCTTGGTTTCTCATTGCGTTGCCAAATATATTCTTTTATCTTCTGCTGCTAGAGAGCCATTGGATGCTATTCTGCAGCAATGTAGTTATGCCTTTGTGTGTATGTGTGAGTGTGTGACTTTCTGTCTTTTTATGGAAGACTATGGTGTAGCCTTACCTCTCTTTACTCATAAAAACACAGATGTGTTTTATTCTGTGTTTATTTCTTGTTTTTGTTGTTGTGGGTTTTTTGTTATTTTTTGGGGTTTTTTTTAATAAAACACAATTTTGTATATCTTAACTTTGAAATGTTGGAAAATAAGAAATGGTTAATATAAATAACTCTTTTGGATTTTTTGGAAAATTGTCAGTGAAAATCTTGAAGAAGAGACATGTTGAAGTATTAAAGGAGGATATTTCTTAATTGCTTGGTCTCTTAGACAAAAATGTAGCTTATTAACTTTTTTCTTCATTTTTAGCTTCTCATGTCAGTGTTTGACAACAGCATGAAAACATTTGGGGTTATTGAAAGTGACCCATTTGACTGGGAGAAGAGTGGAACTGATGGCTCTCTGACAACAACAACAACTTCAACCACACCTCAGTTACACACTCGTCTTACTCCAGCTGCAATTGGGTATGTGTGCATGTTGTGGTCCCTTAAAAAGCAGCTGCAGAGTACCAAAGGGAAATTATCTCCATAATTTATTTTTTTCTGCAGGATGTTGAATAAATAGAGGAATGGAGGTTTGGGAGTATTTGAAGTATTTCCCTTTTTAGGGTTCCTGTTTATATTGTCCTGACAGATCAGCACTGCAGTCCTAAATTTATGGCAATAAAAAATAGTAGCTCAGGAAATAGCACATAAATTTGCTAGTCCATCCTTTGCTAGATCATATTTTGTGAAACCAAATTATGTGTCCTGATTTTAACTGCCTGGAAATAAATCCGTTGTCTTCTGTAAGCTTTGAATAAACTACAAGCTGCAATTTCCTTACAACTTTGGAAAATGAATGGATCTTTATAGGAAACTTGGAAATAGATTTTGGTCATGTTTAAAATAACATTAAATGTGGTCTTTGAGACCTTCTGTAATTAAATTGGATGAAGTGCAATGTTTAATAATACCCACACTCATCTCAGGGAGCTGGAGAGGTGTTTATAGGTGAAGAGGAAGATTTTGTGCCTGTTCTAGGCCTTGAGTAGATCAACTTTTTATCTAAGATTCATGAAGGTTGTGATATAGGACTTTTGACAGTATAGTGTGGCTGAAAAATGCCAGAATTTCATGTAGAATGTATTAAATTCCCAGTAGTTCAAGGTAATTAAAAAAAAGTGTTAAAATAAATGTCAGTGGAGACGTTAACTGGTGTCAATATTACATGGGTGTACAGGGTGCACCACTGAACACACTGAAGTTGACAGTAATTCTGCAAATGATTCTGTCCCATTATCACTAAGCATCACACTGGAGTTATTGATAGTCTTGGCTGCAGTTAACAATTTTGGTGACTCTAAAGGAATCACTTTTAATTGACCTTTTGACCATTCACCTTGTAGGAATACCATTATTTCTGTTTCAGATACTGAGCTAAGCCTTAGCCTTATTTAGCCTCAAATTAACGGGACTACAGGACTTTAATTAAAATGTAATGACTTGTTAGCATTAGAGTTATGTTTTGATTATCAACAATTGGACCAAAATAGCACTTTGTTAAGAATAGTGATTAAAACTGCATTTATTTTGCTGAGTGATCTCTCTTCCTCTCACTGTATATTTTGCTATTCTACCAAATTTTTTGGAAAAGGAAACTATATTATGAAAGTTGCAATTAATGTTTTTGAATAGAAAAACATGTATAGAAGAGTTAGGAGTGAAACTGAGCCTGGACATGATGTCTAACAAATTTTCTCAGAAGTTGCTTCGAAAATATTTCAAAAAACCAGTTTCTAAGTGAGTTGTTTTTTATTTTTATTTTTTTCTTTTTATTTCTGCCTTTTGTTATGTGCCTAAATTAAAGAGACATAAATTGTGAAAGCCAAGAAGTGGGGTGTTTAATATTAAATACTTTACAAGACTTAGTTTTTTACAGAAGCGTGCTTTTTCTTGTCATATTTTTTCTTTCTTTTAAAAACAGAAAATAATTTAGAGTAGAAAAGAATTTCAAGAAACACATTAGAGTCCCCAAATTTTTACCTTTCTGATTTTTTTTAACTACTTTTGTAGAATTGCCAATGCAACTCCGATCCCAGGAGATTTGCTGCGAGAAAACACAGATGAAGTCTTTCCTGATGAACAGCTCAGTGATGGAGAGAATGGTATTCCAGTTGCTGTCTCACCAGAGAAACTACCTGGATCCCCTGGGCATCAGCGTCCTCAGGAAAAAGATGTTTGGGAAGAAATGGATGCAAACCGAAACAAAATAAAACTAGGGATCTGTAAGGTACTTAGAAATCTGCATTGTGAAGACCATCTTTGAACAGTTTCCTGTCCTTATAGTGCACATAAGATATAATTAATAATGCAATCTTACTGCATTAATTAACCAGAATAGTCTAAGAAAACAAGGTTTTTGGTAGACCTAACACATGAGTAGTAGATTGCTGATTATTTGAGATTCTATGTAATTTATTCTTACTTGTGTTCTTCAGATATGATTTTGATTCTTGCTTGCTGAATGAAACCAAAGCAATTTTCCTACATCTTGCATGTGTAGAAGTTAGATAGTGAATATACAAATAATAGTTTAATGTTGTTCTTCAGCTGACAGATTGGCAGTGTGATGGGCAATTCCATTTAATTCACTTGGTGGTTTTGTCTCCATAAGATATGATACCTTTGTACTGATCCAAAGAGGTTCATGGGCTGGTCTTCAGAAGACAATGCTCTTTAATTTTGAAAAGTGGTCTCATAGAAGTGGTTCCTGTCTCCCTTGCTCACAATCACAACATTTCATACTCAAACAAATGTAGCCTTGTTTCTTTGATATAAAAATGTTTTAGACATGTAGAGGGATCTACTACTGAAACGTTCTTTAGCTAGGAGAGCTATCTAGTTTTGAGGCTGTTACTTTTTTTACTAGAAAAGTGTATTGTGGGAAAGAATAAGGCATGGGGCCTCTTTTCAAATGTGCTTATTTTTTTGTTCAGGTTTTTGTTGTTTTTGTGGGGTTTTCCTTTGTGGTTTTTTTTGTTTGTTTGTTTGTTTGTTTGTTTTAATTTTTAACCAAACGGGGAAAAAGGAGAATTGCTCTGATTTAAACAAAGGCAATTTATATTAATTTTACCCATTGAAACTAAGGATGATCGTGATTTCCCAGCTCAAAATCCTGTTCAGTTAGTATGCAAGATGGAATGTGGTTGGACTAAAACGTAGTTCTACGTCACGGAAATATCTAGTAGATTTAGTGTATACCACTGTTAAATGCTCCAGACAATCATAAAGACAGCTTGGAAACTACTCTTTAATAAGAACACTTGACTATAAAGCAGACTGAAGATGCTACCAAGTGCCAGGTTTCAGACTATTATTAAAGAAAATTTCAGAGATGGGTGTGAAATATCACAGCAAATTTAAGTGTATTACAGGGTTTTTGAGACTCTTGTTCTCAGACCTTCCCAGAACTAGTATATTACTAGTATTCTGTCTGTTGCAGGTGTATGCTGAAGAGAATATCTAAACTGCCTTAACTATTGCATGAACTTAAGGACCATCTCAAATACAGATTGGCTTATCACTGGCTAAAACCTGGATGGCATTTACCATATAGTACCTTGTCTTACTCTGTTTTGCTGCTCCTAGTGAGTGACATTTTTATGTGACTTTTTGCACAGGCTGCCACAGAAGAAGAAAACAGCCATGGGCCAGTGAATGGAATGCTTAATGCACCGAGTCTTGGTTCTCCAATTCGTGTCCGCTCAGAGACCACCCAGGTAGACAGAGATGTTCCACTGGTGCGAAAGCTGCGTTCAATTCACAGCTTTGAACTGGAGAAGCGCCTGACGTTGGAGTCAAAGCCAGACACAGATAAATTTCTTGAGACCTGGTAAAGAAATTATTTATTTTTATGCTTAGATCTCTTCAGGATATGTAGCTAAGATACTATCATCTTTACTCTACTGTGTGAAAACCAGAAATGGAGTTGCTGAGTTATTCTTATGCAAACTACACCGAAGTATTTGCTATGTTAATAATGTTGCTCAAGTAATGCACTTCACCACTTGACAGCTTCTTTAAAAAAAAAATTAGTGCTACTATAGAGTTAAAGTCAGACTTCCACACTTGAGAATTTTTTATTTCAAGACCTAGTGGTGTAACCTTGATGTGTATTACTTTTTTCTTCAGTGGGACACTCTTTGACGGTCAGTACAACTCATCCTAAATAAGAACAATGACATCAGGTTCTCAATAAATGCAACATGAGATTAGATTAAATGACATGAGAAGGATAGTTTACAAGAAGTGGAGTTATGAAGTAACGTTAGAAATCTACCTGCAGGTTTAGTTATGCCCAAAGGTGTTGCATCAACATAAAAAAAAAAATCTTAATAGAAGGCAGAGGTCTTAAAGTGGAATTTGAAAGTAGAGAAGATGCACATGTATGAGAACAGATTCAGTCAATTTACCTATGTATAGAAAGAATAATAGGAAAAGGGTACAGTGAAATCTGACTGAAAGGCAGAAGCAGAGTGGGGACAGGAGAAGATGGCTGACATTATGGCAATGGCAGAATCCTTTAAAATGCATCATAGAGAGCTTAGGAATTCGAATTTGGTGAAGAAAGTTATGCAAAGCATAAATAAGGAATCAATCAAAACAATAACATTCTTCCTGAAAGCATTTACTAACTGCTGCTAGAGACATCTCTTTCCTCTGTTCTGCTTTGAGTCTCTCTGCATTGTAGCACAGATTAGGTACAGTGGACATATGGTGGTAGCCTCACCGCTGAATTGGTATCCACTCACTAATCTCCTTTCTGGTAATTACATTTACAATACAACACGATACAATACAATTACACTTAGGATACATGCAAATTTCTAAGACCGTATGCCCATTTTTACTTGACATCACAGTTATATGTCTCGAATTGTGGATCTCCAACTATTGTAGTTTGTCCTAAAATATTACAAGAAAATTTTATGTAAATCTAGTTTTTCCTCCACTGAAAAAACTCAAATGTAGCTTACGTTATTTAATTAGTTCTTAACTAATTCAGATGTTACCTTCTTTTCTCCAGTTTGGAGAAGGCGCAGAAAAACTTGAATGCTGCGACAGAGACTCCTGTTGCTGCTGTTCCTTCCCTTTCTCAGAAAACGCCCATTCCTGCTCCTGTGACTGCCCGCACAGACCATGTTTGGCACTATGATGAAGAATATCTTCCAGATGCTTCGAAACCTGTGTCACCTAGTTCTCCAGAACATGTTGATGGTGTTGTTAGCAATGGATTTGTAGCTGTCAACTTAAGCTCCTGCAGGCAGGAGGTTGATTCTAAGGAATGGGTGATAATAGATAAGGAACGGGACTTGCAGGACTTCAGGACAAATGAAGCTTTAAGGCACAAAACAACTGGAAGTCCATCAGATGAAGAGCCAGAGGTACTGCAAGTTCTAGAGGAGACTCCTCCAGAAGAGCAGCCCAGACAGGGTGGTTGGGTAGGACACAGTGTCCATGCCAAGAACCAAACTTCAGGCGTGGAGTTTGCTCTAGCTGTGGAGTGTCATCCTACTGCTTCCGAACAGCTTACAGATAAATTGGAACTTCTGTCCGGAGCTGCTGGACAGCTTCTTGCAGCCACACCTACAAGTCCTATGGAAGCTCAAGCAGAAGGAGCACTCACTCCGGTAAGAGAAATGGTCGCTGTTTTATTGAACCTCTCTTTATTCAGAATTATATGAGATGATAGCAAGGGAAAAGGCAGTGTCTAAAGTAAAATAATGTAGCAGAAATTCCTAGTTTCATCAGGGCTTGGACTTGATTCCTGAGGAGAGATCTTCCATGTTCTGTTATATGAGTGTTCACACGCTTCCATGGACATGACTATTAGTTCTGCAAGTATGATCCACAGAACTGGCCTCAGTTAAAAACAAGCAATCTTACATATACTTGTACCTATAAAGAAGCTCCTTATGCAGCGATTCCTGATCAGTGAGATACATGTGCAAATATGTTTTTGATATTTGCAGTACATAAACATAAAATTACAATGAGTATGTAAAGTACTGTGTTACAATGTTTCATTTGTTTCAGGAAAAGACTAACTGAAATTAAAGACAGGGAGTTATTTTCTCTCACTATCATTGGTGTAGTCTTTTCTTTTGGAATTCCCTTTTGTTTCTTCCTGTTTCTTCTGAAATTTCTAATCGTTGTTATACAAACAATTTGTTGGATTTTATAAATTGTTGCTACTTCTCTCTTCCAAGATAATGTTGCAACTACTGCTTTGCTCCTGGAATTTTCTTTTCACTAAGACAGATGACTTTGCTTCCATTGCATTCTCTTCTTTTTGTGTTTCTCTGTCTTTTCTAAAGAATTCTCCTTTGTATAGATTTTGAACATTTACCTTTTTTTCTCCTCTGTCATTGACTGTAAACAAAGACTTCTTTGGCTTTACTTCAGGAGGAAGTGAGACTAATGGTTAAATGATTGGGAATCAGCTCCTGGGTTTATTTCTCCCCTTTTCTCAGTAGATATTGCATCATCTGTGATATAAAGGACAATTCTTTCAAGCTCCTTTCAGCCAAGAAACCTGGCTATACTTCTACCTCACTTATCACCACTTCTTATGAAAGTTACAGGCAGCTCATTAGAAAAAGAAACTTTTTCCCAACCACTCATTTATTATAAGGTGTGAAATACCAGTTATGGTGAAAATGAACTACTCAATGTAATTAACTATAGCTGAACAGTAAAATTTCAAATACAGAAGATTTTATCTTTCATACAAGGTTATATTTAGATGTCATAATTTGTGAATTATGTAGTTTACACGAGATTCATTTTGCATGATCCAAAATAGAGATCTGTGTTAAATGGAAGATTTTTTGAGATTTAAGTTGAAATATTAGTTGCATGATAAGAGTTTTGATGGGTTAGAAACTTCTAAAGGTGAAAGAATAATTTCAATTGCTCGGTTGTTTTCAGTTGTTCGATTTTGTGTTTTAATATTAGTTTTAGTAAAAGATACAGGAAAGAGCAGCATTTAGTCCTGTACAAAATACTAATTATCAATTGTTTTTCTTTCAAAAGCCATTAAAAAACAGCTTGTAATTTTGTATGCAAATGCACTATTCCACTTTATACAATCTTGAGTTTTAGGGAAGCAGCTATTTTACTTAAAACTGAAAGCAGAGGTGATACAAGTATCATGTTGTACAGTGCAAGTCATGGACGATATCTTTATCTGGAAAGGAAGAAGCTTCTGAGCAGGGGAGCAGAAATAATTATAAACAAGGTGAATTAATTATAATATGTCTTGGAAGAAATGCTGGTTGAAGTAGATATGAGTGAGATTATGTTTTAGTTTGGTGTTGCAAGCAGGTAAGGGATATTTGTTATGACCTACCTCAAAAATGGGGGAAATTAATATAGTTTATATTTTCCTGAAAGGGCAAGTAGTGCTGTGAGGGCAAGATGAATGGCAGGAAGAAGCTTGCTGTTTTGGAGGTCAGTTATGTGGAATTGAAAATATAAACTGAACTGGGAGTAAAAAAAATAGAAATTATTTGGCTGATTTAGAAACTGGGAACACCGTGTCTATGCAGTGTGTCTGTTCTGACCGTGATGGCAATTTCTGGTAGTCTTCCATCGACTTCATTAGCCCTTGAAAGCCAAACAAAGCCCAGGAGGATATTTAGGGGTGAGTTGTTCTTTCTGTCCTTCGTTGATAATAAAATAATATACTTAAATATTCCTTTAGGTGGGTACCAGAACTTAGCTGTTGTGAGTGTCTTAGTTGCTTCACAGGGAGTGTGTGTGTGTGTGTGTGTGTACATATATATATATATATATATATATATATATGCCTCTTCATATAGTAGTTCTCTGTTCCAGAGTCCTGTTGACCTCAGGGAGCTGTTTGGTAGAGTCCTTTTCCTTCTTCCTCAAAGCATTTACGCACCTGAAACTGTTCTTTGAATGCAATCCTTATTTGTGGATCAAATGTGTTTGTTCTTTATTAATGTTACTAGGTAGCTTCTTCCTGACAATACAAATAAAGGGCAAAGGGTCAGATTTTACTTTTCTGCTGATTTAATTATATTGCACGTGTTACTTAGAGCAGGCTTGGATCCAAGAATGTAAGTTTAGGACCATAAATCAAATGACTAAAGTGTTATTAAGAGGGGCTAAGAATAGATATTGAAAATTTAGTAGTATAATAGCTTAATATAATTTCTGAACAGTTACTCATTTCAAACAGCTTGAAACAATAGGACATGTTGGCATTCATGGTCATCATGCTTATGAATGTACCTTCCATATGGAATTCTAGTGACCTCTTTCACTATCACATAGGCAAAAGTATGATGAATTATGTTGCTTGATCTTATTCTGATAGATTTGTTAAATATGTGAGCAATTACTTCAGTGGTGAATGAATAAAATAGTTTTTCATTTTGTTTTATTTTTTTTAACTTGATGATTCTTTTTATTCTTTATTTCTTTCAGGGCTTTACTGCTCACTATTTAAGCATTAATTAGTAGCAAGGATGTTTCTGTGTGACGAACTAAAGGTTCATATACTCATCCATAATTTTCTTTGCTCCTAAAGGAGAGAAATCACTGGTCTGCAGCCCCTCCATTTGTAGACAGATGTTCTTTCTGAAATTGTGTGTGTATGTGGATTTCCTGTAATTGATGATGATATAATTTCTTACCTGTTTCACACAACATCAGCATTCTAATAAGAATGTAAACTTGTAGCAGTTCAGGAAGGAAACCTGAACTCAAAAAATAAGAGAAAAATATGTAAGTTGTTTGCTTTGGGATGAGCAAGTTTCAGGCATAAAAAATTACAGCAAATTACGCTATTATGAAAAAAACCCTACCAGTAAGAGAACGACTTTTCATGTTATCAAGTCATGGTTTTCCAGTTGCAATACGGATTCTGTGTACTACCAGCAAATACCAGTTTGATCTGACTCAGTGATGGGCACATGGTCACATTTCTGTTGAACTGTTTGGAACATGCCAGGGTATGTATACTGACCTGATGCTCTCAGAATGGCTTTATGTTGACTTTGGCTGCAGGAGGACAGATCGTACCTGACTCGCTGTAATATCTGCTGGTACGAAGTTAATCTGTCAAAAGAATTTGAACTGATCCAAATTAATGGTGAATTTACTGGGGCAACACTTTGCATCATGCATCTCTGTTTTTCTTTTTCTTGACCTTGTACAAAGAGCCTAAAGCTGGACTTGCTGTGTTGTCGAACCGTGGCTTCATTAATTTACTATGTTTGTATTGAATTGCAGCAAACTCCATACAGTGCATGTACAAACTTTGCAATATATATTTGTCAAGCAGATATTTCAGCAAAGAAGTAATAATGGAGTTGAAGTAATGCAGTATGTAACAGCTAATTCCATTTTCATTGCCAGTTTAAATTAAACAACAGTTTGCTCTGGTCACACTTGCTTGACAACCTAATACCATATATATATATATATATATATATATATATACACATACATATAGCCTGGTTATAGAAGAGGTTTGACTGTGTGAATCTACTCATTTTAATTATTTAGAGGTATTGCTGAAATTAGCATTTTGTACATTGAGGTACTATTATATTTTAGCAAAAACCTGCTCTTAAATACCCATTTATTTCCAATTTCTAAGTTGTTTAATTTTCTTGTACTTTCCGTCCTCTGTTGCTGCTTTTATGAGACAGTGGAAATACTTGATTTTCCAGTTGAGAGACAACTATGCATTGTGGGAGCTGAAGCTTTAGGACTGACACAATTCAGAATACCTTTTCCTTGGAAACTGAAATGCTTGATAGGTGCTCTCTGTTTCCAAGGAATACAGATTAGAATTGCAAATACCATGTTAGGAAACAAAAAATCACCTTCATCAAGTTTGCAAAAGGTTTCCATATCTTTGCTTTCATGGTTTTGTCTAAATATACTTGGAACAAAGATTTGCAAACTGTATATAGCAATCTCATTTACAGGTATTTAGATATGTCACCATCAGATATCTATTCAATGCCTTAAAAGGTCTTGTAAAGAATCAGTTGATTTCAGAGTTGTACGTCAAAGTTATAGGTTTATTAGAATCATCAATAATCAATTTGAAAATGTACTTTCTCTAAAATTATTGGTTTGGAACACTTCGACTTTACAGTTCCTTTTCTTTTTTTTTTCTTTCTGTTCTTTTCTAAATGTCTGAGGGATGTAGTTCAAGATGAAGCAATTGTTCATAGATTCTCCAGGCCAGCATATCCTTACAGTTCAATCCCATGTTTAGGAAATTTCATCAAAATTTTTTAGTACTAATCTCACTGATTAATCTGTCAGTTATATTTCTTAACAGCCGTAGTTGTACAGTCACATTTGTAAAGACTGCAGTGGTTGTATATGCTAAAAATACAGACATCTCAGAAAGCGACATTGTTGCACAGATGTGTTAAGCATTTGCAAGGACCAGTCATCACCTACTTTGTGTACACAATGTCATTCAAACAGACTGTGTTAGTTTCTTAAAATTACCCTAGATTGTTACTGGTTGAATGAATGAAGGTAGGAGCCAGCTAGAGACTGGATGCTTACTTTTTATTTTGATACTGGCTGTTTAAAAATCGATGGAAAAATGTGAAGATTAGGTTTAAGATACCTCTTAAATTACCAGCTTTTAGCCCATGAGGGAGTTGTCAATGTAGTCTTCCAAGAAAATGCATATTGGCAAGACATAAACAAGAATTATTAAAATACTGATTTTTAAACCTTATTTTCTTCCTTGCCATGTTGTTCTCACAGCTCAACTCATCTCATATGCTGCATTTCTCCACTCCAAGAATTTCAAGCCCCATCCTCCGCACCATGAGCCCTATAGCCTATCTATCCATCCACTCGGACCCTCTGAGAGAGGCTGGTTTACCAAGGAGTCAGTCAGCTGAGAGCCACTCCTCTTCCTCACGCTCAACTGGTCACAGGCAGCTTCCTGTCATTCCCTGTGGCAACAAGTTCCCCCCTGTCATTCGCATCTCAAAAGCACAACTTCAGCAGGTGAATAAGCCTTGTCTTCACAGCAGGGACTGCACTGTAGCAGTCATCTGCAAAGTTTAACGTTTTCAGTTGCTCTGCATAGTCTGGTAGTGAGCATGTGCTAGTCATACTGCTATACACAACATCCTAAAAAATACTTTGGAAGATCAAGTTAGGGAATAAGAATGGATCTTGTTCAGGATTAGTCAGGAACACTCTGTGAGGAAGATACATTGTCCCACTTAAAAGAGCAAAATTGAGAGAAGAATATTTAAAGAGCTGTTACTCAGGTTTATGATCTGGAGCACCAAGCCTCTCTGGATGTTCTGGAAGATAGATTCACTTCCTCAGATGGATTATCTCTTGCAAAAATGTAGGATTATAAAATCTAGAAAATATATTTTGACTTCTTTCAAAACTAAGGTTAAATATTTTTTATGTGCTCCTATAATCAGTACCACACATTAAAATGAACTACCTTTAAATTATTTTAACATGAGAAAAAGGGATCTAGAGGTAGTCAAATTGCTACATTGGGAATGAACAAATAATGAATTGTTCCACTGCTTGCAGCATACAGAGCAAAGATGAGAATCATCAGCAGTCATAGCTAATGGAAAAATATCACTAGAGAAAGGGGACTTTTAATAGTTTTATATTCTCCCTTTCTTTTCAATATGAAAAAGGTGAAGACTCAGAATCATAATTGAAGTTAACCATAATTTGTGTATTAGTCATAAAAATACTGAGATTTGCTTAGCAATGTGAGCTTGTGTTGACTGGTAAAGCAGTATGACATAGCATTAATGCACAAGACCATCACACATCATCATCATTTCACCATTAATATTTCATTTGGATTATATTTTGTGTTGCCTTTATTTCCAATGTATTTTTCAGTGTAAATATTTCTATGTGAAAGATTTTTTTTTTCTTTTTAGTAAAGCATGCACGGGAGTATTGGTATTAAAAGTAATCCGTAAACATAAGCTTCATTCAAACTTCCATAGTATCAGTGGTAAGTGATAACAAAGCAAACAAAGTAGTTAGTCTACTTACATCAGCACTTTGTCTGTTAACTCAGAACGCAGTGCTTTTTTTTCCTGCAATTTCTGGCTGCTTTTTATCCAAATATATTAAAAAAAAAATAATTCTGCCCTCGGTCTATGGAAATGGATGAACAGTAGCTCCCAGCTGGTCGCTATTGTGAACTTAATGAGATACCAACATATCACATTAATATTCATTAAAAGTTAAGTTTCAGTATTTTTCAGGATTAGTTTGTATCCCAGAATGCAAAATGACCTAATGTTTTTTGTCTCTATATCAGAATGTATTTCAGGTATAATTAGCAAACTGCTTACAATACTCCAAGTAGGTTGGCACAGGGTCTTCTCTGGCTTCCTTAGTACCCAACAAATGAACACAGCTGCAATATTTGTAGGGGCTATGAAGTGATATACTTTCTTGTCATGTGAAAAAGAATTGGTATTGTGCCAGGTGCTGCTCCTGAGTGGAGTAAGGATTATATGTAGCCTTCTCGGCCTCTCCTTTCTTTTGCCTGGTAAGTCCATGACTGCTGTGATCCTTTTCAAGCTGTAATTTTGAAAGTCCTGACTCTGAGAATTTAACTTCCAGTTTTTCATTTGCTATGGAAACCACGAGCACGTGATTCTTTAGTTCATTCCAACAGTGAAGACCTTGTGTACTTTATGGCTCACTGAAGAACTGAACTACTTTTGCAAGTCCTTCTCTTTCCTACGGTGCAGTGATGCTAGGTACTTAGCAAGCTAGAAGTTCCAGCAGCATGAGAGATGAATGTGCATGTTAATAACCTAAAGCTTTTATCCAGTTAAATATTAAGAAAAAAAATTTTAATGTCATTCTATATTATTCTGTAGAAATATTTGGTATGAAATATATTTTTGTGTCTTTCCTGCTGTTTGTGGTTTGGTTCAGCATTCATTAACTAGTGAATTGCAGAGGTCAAGGATCTGTGCTGTTGAATTTATTTTCACATACTAAAAAATAAAAAATGATACATTTGTTCCAGAAATCAAGCAAAGAGATTTTCTTTCCTGATTGTTGATGAGTGGGAGTTCAGGAACTGTAACCCACCTTCCTCTAGTTTGACATCAGATAGAAGATGTCATGAAATTTCTGTATATTCTTTGCTTACTAGTGCAGAGAGGGTATAGGATGTAGGTCTACCTTTATTTGTTTGATAAAGAGAACTTCTCTCTTGCCTTACATATATTATGGAAGAGAATGGCAGTATTTTGCTTCAACTATCCTTAGTTATTCAACATGCAGCATGAAGAAAGAGTCTGGCAGCATTAGAGCTGACAAAAATCAGAATGAGTTGTTTGACTGTACTTGAATCTAAAGAGTGAGGCCAGAGTGCTATTTGCATACTTTCCCTCTATGGCATGGTCAAATTGTACAGCAAATCCCCTTGAAACATAACCTTTTTCTTTCTTTCTGTGAATTTTTCAGCCAGATAAGTTCCCTGAACTCTGCCTGTTAGAGGACTGCATAGAGTGTTGGGTGAGATCAGTGGAAAAGGTGATGTGAGTGCAGCAGCTACTGGGCAGGGCTGTGTGTGAAGACATTGCTTAGGTAGACAATGTGCTAAATGTGTAACTGTGTCTTGAGAAACAATCAAAATCAGTGACCTCAGATTATGATTTCTATGGTTTCTCAGCTCTAGTTCTTCAGTAGGATAGTGAACACCTCTTCTTCCATGGCAGCCATCCAGAATAAACTGGCTGCTGTACAATAACATTCAGCCCTGTACAAAGGTGGATTCCAGTTTTGTGTGTCATTCTGGCATATTTTCATTTTTTGATGTGAGACATGTACAAGGGGAATAATTTAATGATTTTCTGGTTATTCATTGTGGAAGGATAATCTGCAACTCTCATGTTAAGCAATCATAATTAGTTGGCACAAATATTTTATCTTCATTTTCTTAATCTACCTTACTGCAACATTTTAAAAATTATTTTATAGTTATACAGTTAAGATTCTTAGTTACAAAATGCTCTGAAATCTTCCTACACAAGATGCTATGGAAATGCAAAACATCACAAGCATATTAATATCCAAGATGAGAAATACTATACTGATCTGAGTTGAAAAATTTACCTTAATTTTTAAGCATCTCACTGGAATTCAGAGATCTATGGAAGAATAAGGTAAGACTTCTTGACATGTTCAAGGGGCATTTAGAGAAATAATGCATATCCCTTATAATTGTCATTTTATTTTGGTTGGTTTCAGTTTATGAGCCAGGAGTGCACAGAAATGTTGTAAATTTTGCCATTTTTTAGGGACTAATTTTGGCAGGTTTCACTAGTCTGCAATAGCAAGAGATGAACATTTGCCTTGGTTTTCACACTTAACAATGCCTTTTATAATGACAGATATACAAGCAAAACCCCAAAGATGCTCATATGTTTTTGCACTGTTCTTTTGAAATTCTTTTTAATTTGTCAGTGGCATTAACTTGAAATTGTCATGTGCATTAGGTTTGCCTTAGAACTCAGCTAGTTAGAACTCTGGTTTAGCATTGTACCTATGTGTAAGGGTCGGTCTGAAGATGGAGCGTGACACTATCCATTAAAAATATCAGGAATGGATACATTTGTCCCTAATCCTCTTCAGAATTTGTTCAAGACATTGTGCATTATCAAATAGATGTGTCCTGGAAGCAAAGAAGGGAAAAGCTTTTCTCTGTCCAGCGAGTCTGGTTTCTTTTTTACTGCTGCCACAGTTAAAGTTGGCTGTAGCAAAAAGGGTTCTGATTTCAGGGTTTACAGAATTGTTATGCCCCCCTCTTCCCTATCCTGATGGAAACTATATTGAGTCAGCATGAGGCTTAAGTTAGGTTTTTCCCAAGAGGTTTCTAATACTGTTTGCAACATAGAATTTAATAAAAGTCGACATTTCAAGGAGTGAGTCCAGCTCACAGCTACTGGAACTCTTTCCTACACAATAGATTTCATTTTTGTCAGTAGGGAAAACGTGCAGAAGTTACACCACACCGTGTCATTCATGACAGGGTAACTGTTAATAAGTGTTAATTTTTCAATAAGTTTTAACCTGAAAATTAAATTGCTGTGATGTTACAGCTTTCACTCATCATCAGTGAAAGTGTTTGATAATGCTTATGACCAAAGGCAAACTCAGATTCAGGATTCTTATTGTTTTCAGGTGTTAAGGTTAGGTTCTTGAAAGGCAATTGACATATGATCACTGCTACAGTGTTATTATTTTATTTGTTAGTAAGTTTCTCTGGAATATGTTGATTTTTCATACAAAACCACATTGGATGGGGAGTATCAGGAGGTATTACTTTAGAAGAAAAAAAGAAGATGTCTGAAAGACACACATAAGCTCATGGGTTACTCCCAGTCTTCTAAGCAACTGGGTCTTGTATTGATAATGATGTTTCTTGAACAGCCTTCAACTACACACTCCCTAATGCAAACAAGTAAAAAGTTTCATTTGTTGCTTTTATCCAAGTGGCAGAGCTAATTGCTTAATACACAGAAATCTAAATGCTGCCTCCAAGGCTTAGTCTTCTGTCTGAAGGAGATAAATTCTTCAGGTGTGCTTTTTTCACATCTGCCTTTAGTTTAAAGAAGAATTAAAAATTACAGCGTGTTAGGTTAGCTGTGCTTTCCATGGAAATTTTCAGAGTTCTAAATTACGGAATTAACAGTTGAGGACAAGCATTTGGTATGAACTTCTTAATTTTTTTTCAGATAGTGTGTTGCCTGTAAAGAACACATCCATTTGTAGTGAGAGAACCCTGCTGGCCATTCTCCTGCAGGTTTCTCTCTCAGAAGCAGCAGAAAAGTCCTAGTGAAGGTCAGGACAATAAATTAGCATTGGTAATAGCGTCCACATACAGTGATAGTGTAGGAAAAAACCTTATAAAGAGTTAATTGTTTTTAATGTTTTCTGGAATCCACAGTACTTTTAAGATTCCAAAAATCCATAACCATGTGGTTCATCTATTCCATCTGTCCTTGAAGTGGTGATTTATTTTTTTTAATGCTAATCTTATCCCAGACATACCTGATGTAGGACATTTTTCTAGCATCATAATTTATTAGCAAAGAATAAGTAAAGATGTTTCAGGAAAGCTAAATGATCTGTGGGATTTCCCATGGAGAGCTGATCAACTCTTCTGTCAACAATTGTTTCCATGATGACAGTTCATACAATAATCTTGAAATAAATAGGTGGTTACGATTCAGAGCATAATGTCCAAGGACTAGTGATTATTTCTCATGTAATTAAGCTATAATAGATCTAATTAAATATTATCATAGAATAGTTTGGGTTGGAAGGGACCTTCAAAGGCCATCTAGTTCAACCCCCTGCAATGAGCAGGGACATCTTCAACTAGATCAGGTTTCTCAGAGCCCTGTCCAGCCTGGCCTGGAATGTTTCCAGGGATGAGGCATCTACCACCTCTCTGGGCAGCCTGTTGTAATGTTTCACCACTCTCATTGTAAAAAAATTTCTTCCTCGTATCTAGCCTGAACTTCTTCACCTTTAGTTTAAAACCATTACCCCTTGTTCTGTCACAACAGGTCGTGCTGAAAACTCTGAAAGTCTGTCCCCATCTTTTTTATAGGCCACTTTTAAGTGGCCTATTTTTTTTCTAAAGTAAGAAAAATATATGCTGATATTTCTCACAGCTGGCTGCTGAAACAAAGGTTTGCTCAGAGATGCTTACATCATTATAATAATACCTGCCAAGATATTTTAACTACATTTTATATACCAAAAGTGATTGCACCATAAATTTAAAAAAAAAAAAAAGTCACTTTGTAATTATTGTGTCCTCTGTTAGAGGAGGAACCTTCTAATTTGTAGTGTTTTGTTTTGCTTCTTAACTGAGTACTGAAGTATACCTGAGCATCAGAGTATACTTGAACACAACCTTTCATGGAGAACTAATTGACATCCTATTGAGAACTGTTAGATATTTTATAAAATGTAGACTTAGAAATGCTGAATATATTGTACTAGTTGAAGTGTGATATGAACCCACAATCCTCATGGAATCAGTAGTTTCCAGCTTTCCAGAGGAAAAAATCTCCAGGTGGCCAAGGTTCTGACAATAGTTCTTAATTTCTAGATCTTTTGAGACTTGAGAAAATAGCCACGGTGAGGTAGGAATTCAGTTTCTGTAAAGAAAGAAATAGTAGCATGAGATGGGAGGATGAAACAGGCTTCAGTTGCCATCTTTATACATCTCTGAACTGTGCATTAAGGCAAATTCATACTTTTTTTGTTAGAAAAAGACCATCAATCTCAAGGAAAATATTATGGTACTGGCATGTTTTTCATAGCAGTATATGACAGGAGTATTATGTGAGTGTTATGAAGCGATAGTCTGTGAGTGCTGCTGCTTCCTACTTCTCCAACAATATAATTTCAATAATATTCTTCAGTTGGTTTATGTGCTGTATAGAAGTTGTTTCAAATTAAATGAGTACTTATTTTAGTCACGTTACCAAGCTAATTAGCCACTTATTACAATGACAGTTATTCTCTAAAATCAATTAAACCTACTGCTTTTAGAGCAATCAATAGTTGCTCTATTGGATGTTTGAGGATATGTGTTTATGTTAGAACAAAAAAAAAATCTTCCCTTGCCTGGAAAGTGACATATGAATAGCTGAATAGGGAAGATATTTAAAGAATACTGAAATTAAGCCATGATTAATAAGCCTTAAAGAAAGACTGTGCACTGAGATGTGTATGTTCTTCATTCACAGAGATAGCTATTACATTAGAGAATGTGGAAATACAGTTTTCCTGCACATTCACAGCTCTGCATCTGTATTCCCTCCTCTTCCCATTTATTGCAACCTCCATATAAATCAATGCAAAAATTAGCATTATAGAATAGCAGAAAGAATATATCTGAAGAGCTGTGGAGAGCAACGTGCTCCTCTTTTCAGACAGATATAAGTAAACCTTCATATGTTACTTCTCTTTAGTTTAGGGTTAGGGCCTGTCGTGTGAATTTTTAACAATAGGATGTAGTATCCTGGATACCACCAGTTCCTACAAATGCCTGCAATGCATGAAGCACCATATATATGGGACTGCTGAAAGGGACTCAGTATGGAAACCTACAATCATCTCTGGTCTTATGTTCCAGAACACCATGAATTACAGCCATGTATTTCTTCTGCTTATGCCCATGTTAGTCGATTTGTAGAAATAGCCAGTATAGTTTAGTAAATCTATAATTAATTATATTTAATTTCCTGCCTGCTGTGGATTTAATCTGGAAAGGTAATGTAAGGGATAGAAAGCATTACACTCTAAAAAGTCACTAAGAATGAAAGTAGTAGGTAGAGAGGGTTTTGAAAAGTAGGAGGGCTGTTGTGAACAGGAAGCTAGGTGAGTTGTCTACAGAGATGTTGGGCATAGTAGTGGTTTATTCACGTGAGAATGATGCTACCAGTAAATTACAGGACAGTGTGAAGACGTGTGCTTTATGCTTTCATACAAACTGCAGCTCAGATTTCTTTGCAGAGGCATATAGTTGTGCAAGGAAATAGAAATTAAGTGACATATGTAAAGAAAAGCTCACAAAGTAAGAGGAAGCTGGTGAGCTGGAAAGATTCAGGGAGGTTGTTTGGTATTGCAGAAGTTGCAGACTTGTACTAACATTGCTCATATTCATGGTAGGCGGTCGAGCTAAGAAGCAGGGAAAAGAGAAAAGATACATGAGGTTTGTTCTCATAGATACACAAGCTTCATTTAGGAAAGAAGTTCTGAAGAGTAAACTGTTTAGGTCAAGTGACTTCAGAATGACAAGTAATATGGTAATGGATTATTAATGTGAGAAGTTACAAATAATGACAGGATTAGCTGAACAACAGATCTGTACACTGTGTTTCTAAGAAGCCTGAAGTTCTAACAGCACTTTACACACTTGCAAAAGTAAGTCAGTATGAGTAGAGGGAAGAAGCTACTGCTGAGAGGTCAAATATTTACCTGCTGGTATTGTGCAATACCAGTCCACATTCACACCTTTAGGTCTTTCAGACTTCGCAGTTTTGCACCAAAACTCAATATTTCACTCATCTGCAATTTGCTGTATATGTTCCCAGAAGATTTCATCCAAGCATATCACTTGCTATTGCAGACTGTCAAAGGGAGGAGAGTTTGTCAGATGTCATAAAGGATGTCCAGTCCAAGAAATGTTGTTGTTGTTGTTGTTGTTTTGTTCTTTTTCCTTCTTAACATCCCATTCACCATCTTGTAAAGTTTCTTGAAGAAAATACAGTCTAATTTCTCATCTCGGTCAACTGCTAATTTGAAAAATCAGAAAGGAATTAAGAAATAATTTAGGGAAGGCCAAACGATTCAAGACAATGGTGGTAATAATTTCATTCAAGTATTTGGAGTGAAAGCAGAATCTCAAATTAATTGTTCCACATATTGTCTCAGCCATTTTCAGTAATCTGTTGTATCACATAACTTCTGTATGGGAATTGACATAATCAAGTAGATAGTGTTATAAATCGATTATCATAGTGAGCTGAGAGGCAGCATTTAAAATTCTATTCCCCATATATTTCTTAGATTAATTACTCAGATCACATTGTAATCTTTGTTCCTCAGGTTCAGTGTTTTACAAAATTGACGTGATTAGCCATAGAAGTCTCATAGGATAAGGTTTTAATTTGTGGCAGAAGAAAAGAAAATATGAGATTATTTATGACTACGACAGGCTTTCTTAATTTTACATATTAGGCCATGTATTATTCGTTTTACAACTAGATATGCATTGAACAACCTTGAGATTTCTGTCTCCCTGAATTAGACTAAATGATAACTGGTGTGTTTTGCATGTCTCATGATCAGCCCTCCTCAGACTCCTTGATTACAGTCTTGCAAGGTTTCCCAAGTAAGAGAGTAAGGAGACTGTTTATGGGATAATTAAGGCTACAGGATTATATTTTATGTATTTATTTATTTATTTAAATTGGCTTAAGGGATTCAAAACTTTCTCTAGTCTTTTTACTTAGAATCCTGCATAGTGTGAATCATGAAGTTATCTGTAGAGCCCAGCCTTGTAGAGAAGCTGATGCTTTACCCGAAGAAATCTTACATGGAGCCTTATGAGGATTGTCTACAAGCTTCTTCCATTTCTTCAGGAACTGACTATTACATCCAAGTTCTTCCACATGAAAGCACTATTATTGCTGCCCGTGGAAGTGGGGCTGGAACTAGATGATCCTTAAGGTCCCTTCCAACCCAAACCATTCTATGATTCTATGATTTAGCACGGTTTGGTTCCATACAAGTTTTGTTTACTCATATACATTGCCAGACTTTTTAAAATTGGCCTTGCTCTTTTGTTTCCCTCTTAAAACTGCACTTGAAGTTGTAGCAACCCTTGAATGAATGCCACTTCTGCATGATTGCTAATTTAAATTTCTTGCATATATAGGTGAAATGTCAAGCTCAGTGGGGATATAATTTCATTCTTGTGCTTTAAGAAGAGTAATAAGAGGTTTCTTTACCATCTGAGAAAATAAACTTTTGTTTGTGTTAGTGAACACAGATCAAGAAAGTGATGTATGTGTTCAAAAACCCATTTCTGAAACTGTGAACTGCTCAGTAGTACCGAGTCTTTGATGATACACAGTTATCCAGTATCCTTTTCTTTCTTCCACTTGTTCAATGATTTTCTTTCAAAAATTGCTCCTGCCTGTTCTATTGTAGGTTGTTCAACAAGCTTACTCTTCTGTTTCTTAGGTGTGAGAGTTAAATCTGGGTTGGGCAACATAGGCCTGAAAGACGAGGAAATACTCTCTCCAGATGTGGCAGATGTGTCTGTTGAAAAATGTAAATAAATTTCAGATCAGAGCTGGTTTCACCTAACAAAGAATTGACATATGAGAGAGAAGTCACAAGGAAAAGAGAGTTTCCATGTAAACATATTTGAGCAAAGGAGAGCTTAAATGCAATTGCAACCCTTCTTGAAATGTACCAAGAAGATAAATATCCTCCTACAAGCAAATAACTAAGGTTGAAAATTAGGAGGACACGAGAACTGTTCTGTTCTAAGGGAAGGCATCCTTCTTCAGATTTGTGGAAGACAATTCTGGTTTTTTGATTCCTGGGTTATTTGAACTGGCAACCAGACTAACGCATCAACTGAAAAGCTTAGAAAAGGAAATATTTTACCCGATTTCTTTAGTTTGGAGTTGTTGTGTGCAGCCTTGGAGAACAAGGCATTGAAACAGGCTGGAGGCAGAGCGGAGTGAACAGCAAATGCCCAAGTGATGTCTCAAAAATCTGAACCTGCTATTCCAAGGACAATATTGCATTAAAATTTCCTGAACCCACTTTCATCCATCATGTAGTTGAGAATTTCTAAGAGATATGATGGGTTTTTTTTGGTGACAGGTTAAAATATGTCCCTCTGTCATATGAAAGCAAATCCTTCAGTGTATGATACCTGGAGATGTGTTACCTCAGAGCAATTCCTAGGGATGTATGGAAACCTATGGAATAGCTGCCCTATTTCCTAGACCTTTTTTATTTTTTCTTTTTCTTTTTTTTTTTTCCTCCCATGGTGTCCCTTCTCCATTCTGTACAGAGTTTTTGCTAAACTATTATTGTTTGATACTCAATATTTAGGCACCAATTGACATAATAATGGCAAGGTGCTCTTTAAAAAAATTCTCCTTCCTCTGTTCTTTCTGTAGCTGAACTGATGTGCTTGGTTTCTCTCACAAGAAAGCTTTTATGTAACAAAGACTTCTCTAACTCAAAAGAGAAGTAGTGATTCTTTCACAGGAAAGAACCCAGACTGAAAGTAAGAGGAGATGAGGAGGACTGTTTTGCCAAAATGAAGTAACTTGTTTGTTTCCCAATGCACCATTTTAATTCAGAAAACATGAAGGGACTGTGCTGGCCCAAACTTGAAAACAAATTATCAGGGAGACAAAAAGTAGTCTCTTGCTGCAGGTTGCAGTGTTTTGTGTTTGTTGGTTCATTGGTTGGGTTTTTTTTTACCTATTCCAATAAATCTCAACTTGGGGAAGGTGCTACAAACAGCTTAGCTCTACTTGGAAAAACAAGAGTTAAATTATCTTACACTTTTGCTCTCCCCTGTGGTGAAAATATACCACTTTCTGTAGCTAAATAGCTAATCCTACTCATCAAACTAAGAACATATTTTTTCTCCAGATTTCTCAAGAATATGCTTCCACATTTATAGGCTGAGGTCCAAAATCTGCATTAGGTAAATTAGAGAGGTTCAGAATACATTTTATAGTATGGAAAAATTTCTTTACCATAAACAGTTGTCCTCTCTTTAATTCAGCTTTATGCCTGTGATTTGTGTTTCATGTGGATTGTTCATGATATCAGTTGAATGTTTGTATCAGTTGAGTAATATCAGTTGAATGTTTGTGTTTCATGGAGGTAAATGTGCACTCATAATGATGGAAATTTTGTTATACAGGACTATGAAGAAAATGCAAAAAAAAAAAAATCAGCAAGAATTTCAATGAAGCTGTTATAGTCTTATGCGAAATCTGAGTTTATCTCCTTCACTGATGGTTCCTACTTCTTCTTTTGAAGAGTTGTTCTGTATTTGTGATGTTTGATTACACAGTATAAATTGTTACGGGTCCAGATGAGCTTGGTTTCTACCACACAGCAGCACTGATGTGCTAGCTCTTGCACAAGCCCATTAAGCTCAGCAATGTGTCTGATTTCTGCAATCAGGTTGAGTAAAAACTGTCTTGCAACATAGCAGAATCCTGGCAACACTGGAAATAGGCCACCACTAGTTACCTCTTCTACCATCAGTGCATGAAGAAGGTCTTTATACCCAAACGCAGACTCCAGTCTTCCACTTTCTGTTCAGTATGGCAAACTGAAACAGTGTCAGATTCATGAGGCTAAAGAATATAAGGAACAAAGGAGCTGAACTCTTTGTCCATGTAGAGGAAGACATAAAGGTAGCCCCTTGACTTTTTTCTGTTCATTACCAAAAGACTCAATCAAATACATATAAACTAGAATCTAGGACTCCTCTTGACATGGGGTACATTCTTCCCTTGGCGATGGAGATAAAACTCCTCTCACTTTCATGTGTGCTCTCTCACCCTCTCACCTTACGACTCCTGTGTTTCTGTCTGTGCAGTGGCCTGACATCAAAGGGTGAGGTGAGAAGCAACTCCATTCTTGTTTTGTCTGAATTTGATGGGAATTGGGGGAAATGGGATTATGTCCCTCAGGTGGGGAGGGACATGAGTACTGGTTTCCCATTTCCTGGCCACATGCTTTAACAATTAAGCTCTGTACTAGAGGCAGCACTCATCATAACCAACCTTTTTTCAAAGGGACTCTGACTCAAAACTGTATATAGGTTTTAGGAGTGCTTTAGGCATATCTATTGGATTAGACCCACTAGGGGATTTAGATGTGTGAATATTTAGTTTGTGAATCTCTTAATGACCTTAGATAAGGAGATGTCCTAACCAGGTTGCTTAGTTAAAACAAGGCATAAGATTCTACAGGGAAGGTAATAGCTAAAATTTAGGTTCTCAGGAAAGTTTTTCTGGACAAAAATGTAGGTATTATGGGTATGGATTTATTTAATTAGGTAAATGAAGTTTTTTATTAATTGTTTTGTTAACAAACTATCTAAATTCTGCCTAAATTGAAATTTAAGTCAGTTCCTGAATCTGGACCTCACTGTGTTCAATGTATTCTGTACTTGTCTAAAAATATTGTTGTGTACTTGTGTAAAGATTTTATGTTTATATAAAACTTATTCTAAGGGTATTCAAACTAACGTGAAATAAATAAAAAGTCTACCTGTTAGGCTGGATCTCATTTCTGGGAGGATTACTTGGTAACTGCAACATTTTCGATTGAGATTGTTTTTACCTGTTACATATTTCTGTCTTGGGATTATATTTCTTTTTTATTAACTAGATGTAAATTGCGAGATTAGTTATTATTTGAACATTGTGATACATAGGAATTCTTATATAATATATCTCGAAGACATGTAATCAAAAATACTGTTTAAAGAATGTTATCTGTATAACATTTCTGAGTTTCTCACGTTTTCCTTCTTGAATTTTCCAATACAGGTAACAATACCCAGACCTTCAGTGGCATCTACACAGTCTGCTTCGGAGAGCTTTCATTATGGCCACCAGCTAGAGAAAAGAGAGCTGGATGCTCAGTCCGTGGAACACACTGTGGAACTTTCCTGTCCAAAGGAAAGTTTGCCAGGTTTGGTTGTGACAGAAGATGCACTTCCAGCTAGTGTCAGCAGACCAGATTTGGTACTTAATGTCAGCCAGGAGGCGCTTGACAGGGAAGGACTTGTCAAAGTATCTGTAAGCGTCCTGGACTGTGGCCAGAAAGACCTACCTGAACAACATGGTGGGATACAGGAAGAGAAAGAATTTGAAAATATTCCTGTAGAGGCAGCTGAGGAAGAAAAGCTTCTGGTGGTTTCTGAGGACGCAGTTGAAATGTTAAGCAAAGAACAAAATTCTTTGCCAGGAATCTCAAAATCTGTAGAGGAAGAACCTCTAATGAATACTGAAGCTGCTGAAGAATCAAAGCCAAGGCCCTTCTGTTTGGAGCCAAATCAAGATGAGGTTCTGAAGTCCATAGCACCTAAAGCATCAGAATTTTCTCTCTCAAGACTTACCAGCCCACATGTTAATAGACAGGCAAGCAAGATAGCACCAGTTCAGGAAAATGGTTTTCATTCTAATAAGGAAGAAGTCCATATCCAAGACTTGAAATGCCACCAAGTGGCCCTTACTACTTTTTTGCACCAGGAGGACAAAAAAGAGAAAAATGCTCCCAGAAATGGAGAGTTAATCCACTGCATTTCAGAAAATGAGAGTTCTCATCGATCTAAGAAGGACTTAGTTAAATCTCCTTTTGTATTTAGGCAGAGTCGAATCCCAGTTTTGGCACAAGAGATAGACTCCACATCAGACTCATCTTCTCCTGTTTCAGCAAAGGAAAAGCTGCTTCTAAAAAAGGCCCATCAGACAGACTTGGTCAGACTGCTTATGGAAAAGAGACAGCTCAAATCTTTCCTTGGTGACCTCTCAAGTGCCTCTGATAAGTCACTGGAGGAAAAAATGGCTGCTGCTCCAGTCCCGTTTTCTGAGAATGATGTCTTATCCTCTTTTTCTAGATTGACACTGGACTCTCATTTCAGCAAGCAGACAGAAGATAGCTCTTTATCTCCAAGCAGCCCTCAGTCCAGAAAAAGCAAGATTCCAAGGCCAGTGTCCTGGGCAACCGCTGATCAAGTCACCAGTTCAAGTTCAACTCCATTCTTTCCTCGGCCACCACCAGGAAAACCACCTACTAGACCTGGGGTGGAAGCTAGGTAATGCAGAGAAAACAGAAATAGGTTTTCAGGTTGAAAAGAGGTTTGAGCCTGACTGCAGTTACTCTGCAGTTTGTGATCTTTACACTGTTTTTTTTTGAAGTGGAGTCACTTTTCTGGAACTGTTGATTATTCACAAACCCAGAGAAATCAACAGGATCTGTCATATCCAGTCCCTTTGAAAATTAAACTGTTCTTTTTCTAGACATTTTAAGAATTCAGGTTTGGAGATTCCAGCTATCAGTAAGGAGTCAGTTAGCTATGCTCAGATCATGGCTAAGTAAAACCAACTGATGGAAGGAGGGCAGAGTGGATTCTAGAAGCCTCCCTTTGCCAGTTCTATATACAGACAACCGCAATCTATTTCTTTAGTGCCTACATTACCCGGATAAGGAGAATTTTGGTACAGTAGTGCAAAGTCCTCTGAAGGAAGTTGTGGTGTGCCTTTTCATCTCTTAAAATTGTGTATAGCAGTGTATCGATGGTGTGTGGGAATGGATGTACCCCTTTGAAACAGAGGCAATAAGCACTGCTTGTATGTGTGTTTTTTCCACCACCACCAGAAAGTTTCAGATGTCCTGTAAACACTTAGGCTCTTTCTGTGAGTTGATGCAAATATAGATACTGTGTTGATTTGAACAAAACAGAAGCCAAAGGCTAGATCAGGGGTGTCAAACTCATTTTTGCAGGGGGACACATCAGCCTCGCGGTTGCCTTCAAAGGGCCGAATGTAATTTTAGGACTTTAAAAATGTAAGAGTAGTTACATTTATACAGTCCTAAAATTACATTCGGCCCTTTGAAGGCAACCGCGATGCTGATGTGGCCCTCGGGGAAAATGAGTTTAACACCCCTGATGTAGATCCAAACACCTCTACCTTATAGGAAAGCTCAGCTCCAGATGTCTGTTCTGCAGTGTAAGCTCATCCCTAGTTTCTAGTGATACTATGTTTCTCTATGAACTTCAGTGAACAGAAATAATCTTTCTTCATTTCTTCTTAAGGTTACGCAGATACAGAGTCCTAGGGAGTAGCAGCTCGGACTCAGATCTTATCTCTCGTCTGGCTCAAATCCTACAGAATGGATCTCAAAGACCAAGGAGTTCTACCCAGTGTAAGAGTCCAGGATCTCCACATAGTCCGAAAACACCACCCAAAAGCCCTGTCATCCCCCGACGCAGTCCCAGTGCCTCCCCTAGGAGCTCTTCTTTACCCCGTACTGCCAGTTCTTCTCCGTCCCGGTCTGGGAGACCTCATCATGATCAGAGGAGTTCATCCCCACATCTTGGGAGGAGTAAATCACCTCCTAGCCATTCAGGCTCCTCATCTTCTAGGAGATCCTGCCAACAAGAGCACTGCTGCAACAAACCAAGCAAGAATGGTCTGAAAGGATCTGGCAGTTCCTGCCACCATTCCCCAAACACTAAGACTCCCACAGGAAAGAGCAAATCAAACACTAAGCTTAGCAGATAGGAACTGGGCCTTGACAGGTATAAAGCCCCCTCCTAAATCTGATGCATGTTGTTGTCTGTGTACTGTGTATTAAAAAAAATAATCAAAAGTGTATATTAAAAAAAACCAACGGTGTTGAATCTGCGCTTTTTAAAGGAAGTAAGCATCGTAAACTATTAATGAAAAAGCATACTGTGTAAATAAGTGGCCAGGCATTGTCTAAGAGCAGGCAGCAAGCAGATCCACAAGAGGGGAGGTAAAGCCCAGGATAAGAATGACTAGGTAGTCAAAGAGGTGCAATGTATTTAGAGTAAAAAATATCTCTAAGGTGAGTGTTTTAAAAAGGTATTTATTTCTATGGTTTTAGTTTACCTAGCTAGAAGAGTTGGCCTATTTAAGGCCTTACATACTCAAGGAGTATGTAAGAAAACCTGAAACAGTTATTCCCAAAATTATGTCACCACTTGGGAGACAAGTACTGCTTAAGCATGTATTTGCAGTTTTTAAAAAGCACACCATTTAGAAGACAATGTTATTTCTACCTTTTAAGTCCTTTCCATTTTGAGCTGCACACCTCTCTGTGTCACTCACTGCTCATCTTGTCCTCTGTCTACCATGGCACAGATTTTTTTTTACCTAAGGAAGTATCATATACCTTGCCCCTTCTTGAAACTGATGATGTTTTATTATAAAAATTAACATTTGCCAAGATATTTTTATAGCTATATTCTTTAGAAATTTATTTAGTACTAATTAGGATCCAATAAGCTAATTCTCAGTTCTCTATCATAAACTTCTTTGGGAATCATAGAAGGGTTCTTCAAACTGCTTTTTTTTAGAATTTGGAAAAACATTCCTGTCCAGGAAATGAGAGAAAGGAGGAGATGTCTGCACTTCACTGAATGTTGCAGATTTACGATAAATTGCAATGTATGTTAGAAAAGAGAAGTACCTTTTTTCACTTAACCACAAAAAGAACCCTTGTTATTGCTGGCTTTTGTTTTTCCATTAGTTTTGGATCTCTTAAACCACTGATCTTACTGTGCAGAGATGATTACCAACCACAATTTCTGTTTTGGTAGTAAGAAAGATGGAGAGAGATGAGGAGGTTGTCTACTTCATGAACCTGGTGGGTTATACGTGACAAAAATATATTTAGCACTTTTACAAAATCTGGGTAAGAATATTAATCATCAAAGGAAAATATACAGAAAGCAATCCTGGATATTTTTTTATGTTAGATTCTTCCATTCTTTTGCCTAAATGTGTTTTTGATAGCCAAGCTTCATTGTCTGTCAGTAAAGTCCATGGTGTCTAATTCCTCCAGCTTTGTTTGGTAGTTACTTAATAATATCTTGTGCTCTGCAGGATCTCTGTAGGGAACGTAAGAGTACAGCACCTTTTGCTATATTCAGAAGAGACTAGTGAGTCAGAAGAGTAACACAAGAGTGCAAGCCTGGAAAAGATGCAGCCAGCTCTCCCTAATGATTCCTGTCGTGGGGACACTGGATGCGTAGGAGACCTTTCAGTTACTGATCTGCTTGCTGTAGTCATATGCCTCTCCAGCCAGCATCTGTGCTTTTTTATTTAACCTCTGCCAAATGAATACCTTTGGATTAAAAAGGGAATATTTTGTCTCTGAGCTAACACATTCTAATGCTGCATTAAAGCTGCCCTGGAGCTGCACTGAATTTCACTTGCTTTGTCAGACTATGTTGATGGTTTTTTTCTTTGTTGTTGTTGGTTTTTTTTTGTTTGTTTGTGTGTTTTGTTTTTTTTTTTTAATTCTTATTATGAATATGTATATTGTTTCCCGTATGTAATGTAGCACAGTGTGGAGCCTTAATTTCATTTAGGTTTCAAGCACTACAGATGAATGCAATAGGTAGGGTATACCTGCTTTTTCTGAAGAAACTGTACCATTGGAAAGTCCTATTCCTTTGTATTATATTGTATAGTAGGTGCTATACCAATAATTGCATGTCCTCATGGTAAATTATATAATATAAATATTTATATATACATATATGTATATGCTTATATAAACTCATTCTTTGTCATTTTTCATCTGTAATTTACGGACTACAAATAATACAGTTCCCTTTCTGTTAGTTCCTGAATGCTTTTGGCATTACATCTTCTATTTCCCCCAAAAAAATTCCAGAATGCACAAATTCTAATAGCCTTTATACCTTGGTACAAGATTGAAGGACTGCTGATTTCTCAACCAGCCAATGTTTTGTCTTGCAGCTTGCTTTTTTTCTCTATAGTTTTGTGTGTGTGCATTTGCATATGGAACAAGAACAGAGACTCAAGGATATTTTTATTTTTGACTACAAATAGGGCTTGTGGTTACTCATTTTTATTTCATAATGTGAGTTCTTGATTGTTGTGAACACTCATTATATAGGAGCAGTGGCAGTCAATGAATACCTAACAGATGAATGTGAAAACTACTAATTCCATCTTTTCCTTCCTGTTTTCCTCATGTTTCCTTACAGTATACCATGAAGAGAATTTGAGCCCATTGTGATATTTTTGTCCTGGGCACTGTTGGAATTATTTGTTAAGATCATGTGGCAGTCTATGATGATTTTCCCTCCCCTTTTCCTTATTTCTGAAAAGCATTTATTATGATCTTGTAAGCTTATTCCTGTATTAACATGGTCAGTTTTAATAGGTACCAACTTCATGCATCCTTGCCTGAAATGCTGAAGTTGAGGTGTTTATATTTTCTCTCCACTGTATCAGGATCCAGAAACAGGTAATGGCTTTACAGGTGAGAAAGAATATAACACCTAGGGTTTTCTTTATGCTGTCTTCAAAGTGCAGTCTTGTCCACTGTTGCACATTACCATGTAAAATAAATCAATGCTGTAGAAATTAATTTGTACTTGAACTACTTGCCAATGAAAAAATAGGAAACTATGCCAAAATGGAGCACGAGATATTGATTGTGATTGATGACCAAGGCTTTCAGTGCAGAAAAAGGTAGAAGTACTGTATATCCCCAGTTGCTTTTTGCTGTGGATTCAACAGGATCTAGTGAGAAAATCATGAAGATATGAAGGGAAGAGTGATTTTGAATAACTTATCTTGAACTACCCACTCTTCTGGAGGTTTTTTTGTTGCTTTATACCCTCCCTCTAAAAGTTTACAGACTTGCTTACTATAGTCTAATGTAGCAATCAGTTAATGTAGTTAGGTAATGGTTAGCTGATCAACTCATACTCAAATATTAGCTTAATATTTCTAGAGGGACTGTATAATCATCAAGAACTCTGTAAGCTTCAGTATTTGAATATGCAACTGATTCTGCATAAAACCACCAATATCCATGTGTATGGCCCTTCTGCAGAGTGTGAATGAGTGGTTTATGGACAGTTGCCTGCCACAGATTTTCAGGGACGGGGAAGATTTTTCTCCATTTTACAAAACACTTACAGTTATTCTGCATAGCACGCAGCAGCTTACACAGGGATTTTAGCTGGGAAACAATATGATTCAAGGACACTTGCTTTGTCCTCTTCAAGGCACTATTTCTTTGGAGGGCAGTGCAATGGAGGCCCAAAACATAGCAGATACAGAAGCTGTGCACGCATTTCCTCTTCGTGGTGTTTGCTGTGTTGTGGCCAGCACTTTGGAGCAATTTTAGAGAAACTGAGATATGAAGCCTTTAAACTAAAATAGAACTTAAGAAGACTGAACACTTCATACCGACTTTTGTGCATGGTATAATCAATCTAAGTTGCAACCTCAAAAATTGATATTAATATTAATAAAACTCATTATTAATTACAAATGCCAATTACTACTTAAGTAAAACCCTGTGAAAAGTAATAGAAGGTGTGATACAGTAGAGCAATACTGGCAAGCTGCATGATGCTAGGCACCTCTCTACTACTTGAGCAGGATTGGTAAGCATAGGAAATTTCACTGCTCAAAGGCAGGAGCAATATGAGGTCTTAACTGGTAGTTATATACAATTATTCAGGAGGCAAAGCCCTGAGGAGTGACACGGGGCATTCCTTGTAGCCACCAGCCACATCCTGTCCTGGGAAATCTGGACATACTCTTACCTTGAAGTCTGCGTGTTTGAGATGGAGCTTTCTCGCATACCTCACTAAACCGTCTTGATGTAAAGGGGAGGATCTGGTCCTTTATATTTAAAAATAGCTTGAAATATTTTTCATCTGAAAAAGATTTGCAAGACCTCTGTCAAGTACAATTTGTAGTATTATGGTATTAACTATAGCTGGGAAAATACACAATTTTGATGTAATATATATAAATATGCATTTGTACGTAAGCGTATCTATATATACACTTATATAGATACTGTATATTCTAGAGAAACTTATATACATACATATGTGTGTGTATATATATATATATATATATATATACACAGATAGGAATAGTCTCAGCTCTTGCATCCTGTTTACAGCCGAGGCCTGTCTTGCTTTGATTTGCTCTGATCTCTTAATCTACTGTAATTTTGCTACACCCTAATTCTGATTCTGTGTCTTTTCCATATTACAAGGCCTGATCCTATAGTCCTACTTGGGTAACACACCTCTAAGTCCTTCTTGTTGCAGTAACATTTGTGCAATGGTTGACTGTAATGCTTCTAAAAAAATTGTTTTCTTTTTCTCTTTGATGAGATTGTAGACAAAGCCAGACTTACAATACAGACTCTTTCCTGCAAACAGAATTTTTCCATTATTAATTGGACATTTCTGTGGAACACTAAGAGGCATAAATTCTGGTAAGAAGAAAGTGATTATTCCAATTTCTTAAAAGGGTCTAATGACAAACTGGAGATACATGCGTCCAATTTATCAATATATATACATGTTAAATGAGAGAGAAATCTTCTGAAAAGGAATAGGAGAGCTCAAAGTCAAATAGGTTTCTCATTGTGGGCCTATAATATGTTGATCTTAATTTTTTTATGCAGGACTGCTGCTGTGAGGTGGGGAGAGCTGTGCCTGGTGTCAATGCCAGCGAGCAAGGGGCTGCTGAGGTGTCTTAGCTTAACCCCATGGTTCCCTATGGCCCATTCTCTGTATACTTCTCCATGATAAGGAGTGGTCAGAGAACTGTCATAAAAGTCTTGATGATTATCCATGATTCCTTTCTTCAACTGGTAAAAGCTTCAGATGCTCACTCCTACTTGTGGAACTCTGGAGCAGTGCATATCTTTATTCTAGTTCTTTTAGCCAATCCAGTAGGCAGTGAGCTGGTGGCTCTTGTTTGTTTTTTTGGTTTTGGCTCAGATGTCATTGATTGCATTTCCTGCAATTCTCAGTAACTGGTAACGCTGGTAAAAGGAAGCAAATACGCAATACATAGGCATAGGTCAGATATTTCTTAGCTAATACATGCAAGTCGCATAAATCACACCTCACACAAGAATACCTCATCTGTCTGCTTGAAGCCAGTCTTCCTTTTCCCTACATATAACACCTGTAAAAGAAAAATTATATAAAAGTCAGTCTGGATTGTGTAAAAATTGTCTGGAATTATCTTAAGATACTGTCAAAGGCTGAACAGTTTTAACACTCATTTTCCTGTGGTTTAAATAATCAGACTTTTAAATATTAATAATCAGACTTTCAAATATTAACCTTTGGGGCTTTTGTTCCTCTTGTGGTTTGTTTTTTTGTTTGTTTTTTGTTTGTTTGTTTGGGTTTTTTTTAGGGAAGAATGCATAGGAGTATATTATTTTGAAGTCTAATGTGTTAACCTTAGGAATTACCTGAGTCATCCAGGTTTGAACATGTAGGCTGATTTTACTCTAAATTGTTGGTAACACATTCTCTCTTCACAGTAATGGTGACAAACCCAAATGTTAGCATATGTCCGTTCTGTAGTTTACTTCTGTTTTTCATCTACATGAAGAGGTTGTATCCTTGGGAATTCTTGTTGTTCTTGTGTAGGTAAAACTCATTAAAATCAGCACAGGGTCTTGTTTTGTTGAGGTTTTTTTGTTTAGGGACTGAAGATATAAACTCTATAAATATCATATCTGCAGCTGCTATATTTTAAATTGGAAAATGCTTATTTTTTGTTATGACATGCCTTTTGATCTCTACTTTACTGTAAGAATTACTGCTGAGAGCCAGCCTTGGCCAAGAGTACAAAGTGGTTTCTTCTAAAACAATACCATTTGTGAGCTGCTTGTATGAGGTCCTGATCATCCACAACTATCTGTGGGAATTCAGCTGGAACTGATTTGAATTACAGATGTTTGTTTCCTTTTGAGATCACTTGATCTTTGACCTAACTTTTATATAAAAGACCTATAATAACAGCAGACCAGCTTGCTCCAAAAGAGAGAGTATCATTAGTTTGATCTGCCTGGCTTCTGATAATTTTAAACCCATTATCAGCTGCGTGGCAGGCAAAGTTATAAAGGTTTGACACAAGGTGAGGTGGGATTTTCTTGGCTATTTCACATCTTTTTCCTCTGACTGGAGATCTGGATTGGTTGCCCAGCAGCCTTCTCTGCATCCTCTTTGCTTTCCTTGGACAGAAGGCAAGGCTTGAAATTCTTCCCCAACTTCTAACTTCCTTTCTATAGAGTCAGCCCAGAGACAAGATGCAGCGTTTGCGCTAACAGATGTCAATTCTCAAATGCTTTCCTATTGATACAGAAACTAGTAAATTAAGGAAATCACCAGCAATGCCTTCAGACAAATATGGACTTTTTGAAGATGCCAGCCAATGGCTGCTAATCTAAAATCTCTGTGCAATACCACGAAGAATGTCTATTAACTAAAAACACAATGTTGTCACCCCATAAGAAACTAAGTGCTCAAAACGTGCAGCATGATTAAATTAAGTGTAAAGTAGTTCCAAGATTGATTGTTACCATTGAGGAAAATGAATGTTCAGCCCTTCAAACTCTCTTGCTCAGTAATTGCAGGTCCCTTCCCCTCCTTGGAAATCTTCTAAGCCATTCTTTTCCTTTTAAGTTTGCTCAGGCACCCAAGAACATAAAGAGTTAATGCCCTTGTAATGGTCATTTGTACATAAAGTTGTAATTATTTATTTTCTCATTTGTACCATATCAAGGCTTTGTACAATGTTTTAAGTTTTGTTTTCAAATTATTTTGTATTTTATTTTTATAAACTGGTTCTAAATAAAATATTCATTCAGCATGCAAAACTTAGTTCTTGTTTGTGTTTGTATGATGATTTCATTATTTCTAAAGCTTCAGCTGTTTGGGTTTTTCTTTTCAATATTTTTGGCTATTGTAGCCCTGTACTTGAAGGTGGAGAAAGTGCTTTGACAGTGATTTTTTTTTTTCTCCAGTTACAAGAAAGCAAAAAGCAAGTGTCTTGTTGGTACTGCTGCAACATGAGTCATATTGCAAGTCTGAATGATTGGATCAATGCAAGTTTTACTGATTTAGTAGGTTTACGTGTTGTATATTAGTAAGAATAGAAAAATTCAGCTGGCCTCCTCAGAAACCCCCCTTTTTGTTTCCTCTTGCTTTCATCCATACTGGCTATATTCAGCCGAATATAATGTGATTGCCACAGCCAGATCAAATAAATTTCAGTAACAATATGGTAGACTCCAGCCTTGTTCTGAAAAGCCAACTCTTTTCTCTCTTTTCTCTCCTCTCTTTTCTCTCCTCTCTCTTCTTCTTTCTTTCTCTCCCTCCTTTCCTTCCTTCTTTTTTTTTTTTCCCATTCAAAATTGTAATTTCTTATTTAGCCAGAGGCCACCATAATTGATTTATTTGGAGATGATCGGCTGTCTGGATGCAGTCACTGAGCTCTTCCAACCTCTTGAGGAGACCTGTCTCATCCTCTGTACAGGTAGCAGAAAAATGGAAGCTCTTACTGCATCTTAGCAGTTTGTGCTATGTGAAAATGCAGTGTTGAACTACTAGTTGCTCTTGTTTCCTCCAAGATCCTTTCATTCCTAGTGAAACTAGGTAGAAGTAGACTATGGTATCATCATGATCTGTATTTGTGGTATATGTGCCTGCAAGTCCTTGTATGCTTGTGGAAAATACTGCCTGCTCTCTGTGCAGCACAACAAGGTTTTTAGGGAGGTCCCAAAGAATTGGAGAAAATTCTCTGGACTCTTTCTCAGCATTGCCACCATTATGCCTTGTATGTAAGGCAAATTAAAAGCCAGTCCTACCACTGTTCAAATCATTGGTGGTATTTTCATTAAACTTCATGACCAGGTTGTTAGCCCTTGTTATTTATATAAACAGCTCCAATTGCTTCAGATGACAGGAAACAAATTGGGAATTAATTTACTCAGTAACATTCCAAGAAAATTATGTTTCATCTTCTGCTAAGAGCAGCCAGGAATTCCATGGCATGCTGCTGGATGGTGTGTGCTTTTGGTGCTCCTAGTAGAACCACAATTTGATCATAGAAAGGGTGCATAAGGAATAGCAACCCAGCTGTATTAATTTGAAGATGTAAATAATAAATTTGCGCACACTGTACTGGAGACAGGTAGTTCAGTATTTTTCCTTGTTTAAAGTATTATGTAAATTTGGATCATGCTGGAAATAGATGAAAGGGGTTGACCTGGCTTCAGTATATGTGAGTGATACAAGTGGCAGACTGTGGGAAAGAAGCAAAATTGGAACAAAGACACTGTGGCAGATCAGTGTTGAGGTCTGGTAGTTGTCTGACCACCAAAGAGTCTTTTAGCATTGCCTGGCTTGTCATGTTCATTCCCACAGGAGATCAAGTCCACTCACTCAGCTCTCAGGGTCTTTCTGTGCTTCTCTGCACTTGGACCGTAGATGCCTCTCATCTAAGTTTGTACTCAAACATGAGACAGCTATGGAGTGTACACAAACCAGCTCTCCCTAGAAATGCTGTAGAAAGTGAAATTAAAGAATTAACAGTTGGAGAAAGAAGAGAGACATTGAAAAAATGTCAGACAGTTCAGAACTGGCCATTGCAACCTGGGCAAGCTCAAACTGCTGCCCAGTAGGACAAGGTAAATTTTAGATAACATTTTGCTCATCTACCTGGAATGTCACGGTAGCATTAATTGGCTTCTTTGTCCATGAGAACAAAATACAAATGAAGGTTATCTTCTTCAGTTACAGAAAACACTGCTCCTGAGCCCACCTGTACTAAAGATTAGAAATACAAATGCTTCCAACAGATTAGCATGGAAAGCTTTTAACAACATAGACTCAAAAATCACATTCAGGATTAGTTTTTTCCCATTTTTAAGACCAGTGATTTATGAATATGATAGTGGTACCTGTCATCCACACCATCTCCTTTTGTGAAGCTAAACATGAAAACAAGAACTTCCTCCTCTTCAATGCATTAATCCTAATTAACAGTGTACTGTACATGTGTATATGTTAATTCTGTGAGATATTTGCATATTTTACTCCATCTATAATACTGAAGTGAAACACCAGCTAACAATTTGACTGCTGTGTGGTCAGGTTTCATTAGGCAGCCATTGTTGGTTTTTGAGGCATATGTGTCTTTGATCAGTACACCATGACGGTACATGGGTAAAAATAAAATACTTGAAAGTACATTTTCATATGGTATAGTGCTCTGTCAAAGCTGACTGCAAAAATGACATATCTTACCCTATGATTACATGTTCTTTTGTTGCTGGAAGAGGGACAATTGGGTTGCCATTCTCTATGTCATGTATTTGCTTAAATTTTTGTGGCAGGAGAGCTTGTGCAAAGTGGCTGGAAAACTAAATGCAGCTAGTCATTGCTATAGGTCAAATTTATCTGTAGAACAATATGCTTAATATGCTTGTAGACAAACGCTTAAGAAAAGGACCCGCATGACTTTTTGGGTTATCGGATAAAATTGCAGGTGAGAGGGGTTTTGTTTCCCCTCTAGTATGGACATTGGACATATGAACACAGCACCTCTACTAATTTTAAATTGTGTGAAGTAGAGCAACTCTAATAGGTAAGCCTTAAACATACCAGCCTTAAACATATCTTAAGTACAGTGCCAGTGACAATAGTTTCTCCCTTCTCCTTCTTCTTCCTTGGATATGTAGTTAAGAGAATGGAAGATTTTATTAATCTCTCTGATAGGTGAAAGTGAAACCTTCATAAACTATGCAGGAGCATTTGTTCTGTCTGAAGTGAAGTCAGCCCCTCCCTCTTGCCTTTTGTTTAACAGCAAATCTAACTTCCCTTTCATGTAAAACAATATAGAAAATTTTTTTGCTCTCTGTATTTCAAACGTTGAGGTATTGATTCCAGAAGGCTTGCAAAATCTGTTGAAGATACAGCCTGCTTATAAACCACATGGTGAAAAATTATTCCATGTCAAAACCAAGCATTGCTCATCAATTACTATTTTTTGCTGTATTTCTCTATTTTAATGATGTGACAAGAAAGAGCCTACCCTGCTAGTGCAGTAAAATGAAACGGCTCTGAGTAAAGGTGCATTTGACAAGCTGGAGATGAACAACAGCCAAATGGAGCAATGCTGTATGAATTTAGAGGAGTACATCCATGAATCAACAACTCAGTCCTAAACCATTCCTACAGTTAAACAGGAATGTCAAACTTTTCCTGCGATGCCTTGCGCAGCTCAGACTTAAAAAAACAAAATATACCAACCAAACAACAACCATGCAAACACCCCTGACATTATAATTGTTAGAAAAAGCAAGTACTTAAAAAAACTAACTACTTCTGACATTTGATCAAAAAAACTAAGCAACTTGTGTAAGACAGCTCCTGCTGGTCAGTATCCATGTTACTTTTTCCTCCTACTCTCATGCCTTTTATTTTTCAAAAGGTCACATTAAACTAAGGATGATACAGACAAGAGTCTTAATCAAAATAAATCTGCCTTTTTTTTTTAAGGGAGTAAGAGGACAAAGAGAACAGAAGAAAATTATTAACAAACAGTAGACTGGTAATTAGTGTTTAATGCCACCTTCAGTGAAATGTTTCCCACTGGGAAAAACATGGGAGGCAAGTCCACTTTGCTCCTTTGAAGTCACAGGCTGGAGCAGAACATACGACAGCACCTAACAACACAGTCACTTTACATATAGTCAAGTTTTTACACATCTGCAAAGCAGAAGTAGTAGCAGCCATTTGGATGTTCTTTCTTAATGGTTCTCAGGGGGGGCCTAGGAAACTCGGAAGGACCCGGTTCTTGTGACATGGAGCTGGAGCTGCAGCTGCTGCTTCTGCTGCTGCTTCCAGCCACCTGTGCTCTGCCTCTGTCCTCAGTGGGGGAGACCTGGGGGGAACTCGGGCTCAGGTACCCAGCTGTGGTCTGAGTAGAGGCGGTGGCATACGTGGTTGGGCCAGTGTTGTTTTTCACATAGACGTTTTTGATAGCAACAAGTGTGTGTGCCATGATGCTGAGGCTGTTAGTCAGATCTTGCATGCCTTGCTGCAGCAGCCGAAGATTGTGGTTGACGCTGTCAAAGCCAGACTGGATCACCTGCATCTGGGCCTGCTGAATCTGCAATAGGTCCTCTTCAGTTACTTCATTTTGGTCTGCCTGGAACCTGCCTTTTGTCTTGGCTTTTACCTTCCCAGAGGAACCACCACCCGATGTCCCCAGAAAAGGTAGTTGTTCTTGGCTAGGTGGAACCACCGCCATGTCCTCAGAGCTTTCTTCTGGCTCTACCACCTTCACTACTATTTCTTCTTTGAGGTTTATCTTCTCAAGACAGGATTGATGAGATGGGCCAGGATCATCATTAAACCCTAGAGGAGATGGGACGAGAGTAAAAGCAAAGGAGAATCAGTAAGAAACTTCATGACCTTGGTGGTCAGTGAAATGTGTTCTCATCAACTAAGCATTAAGATTAGCCCTTGAACGAAGACTCTACAACTTGCACTGCATTATCTTCGATGCCTTCAAAATACATATTACCTCTATAAGTGGGAAGAAAACCATAAAGATGCATTAACCAGTTAACTGTTTATTTGCATACTACTGATCCCTTGCTGGCCCCACCACAGAAGCTGAGTTTGGGGTTCCAAGAGACAAAGTTCATTGCAAGCTCATTTAATGCGCTATTATGCATGAGGTAACCAGTAACAGCATTGCCAAAACACTGTGATTGCAAGAAATCCCTTGGTGTTGATTGTTTCAGCACACTAATGCAATGTTTCTCCGATACACACACAGTTGTGTACTCGCAGCACTCTGTACTGCCTAGAGCTGCACGCTGGCGTGGCTTTTGCATTTGCAGGAGTGAGTGCTACAGGTGTGAGCACAGGCGGATGGGTCTAACACCTCACAGACAGGCGCCCACTGGGAAATCGCGTCTACTGTTCGCTGCTTTGACGCATTTTTGACCTGCAACACGAGATCTGCCAGGCCTGTGTGTATGTATGTATCTATCTCGCACTCCCAGGAGCGGAGGCGGTTATCCCTGTCGGACGTTTCCCAGCGGGGCTCGCACCCGCAGCCCCTGCGCGCCGGAGCGGGGCCGGGGCAGCGGCGCCGGGGCTCCCGCCGGGGGTGACGCCGGGCGGAGGCGCCGGGGCAGCGCCCGGGGCTGGGTCCGGCACTCACCCATCTCCCCCACGACGGCGCCGGGCAGCTCCAGCGTGTCGATGCCGCCCACGATGGGCACGGCCTCGGCGGGCAGCAGGGCGCCGTAGCCGCGGTGGTGGAGGTGGCGGCGGCCGGGCGGCGCGGCGGCGGGCGGCACGTCCTCGGGGGCCAGGAGGAGGCCGAGGGCGGCGGGGGGGCCCGGCGGCCCGCAGCCCTGCGAGAGACGGCAGAGCTTGCTGCGGTCGCGGCGCTTCAGGTCCCGCCAGCGCTTCTTCAGGTCCTCCACATCGCGGGGGCAGGCGGCCACCGGGTTCACCTTGTGCCGGATCAGCTCCCACACCTTCCGCTTCTGGCCCGGGGAGGCGCGGCCCGGCCCCGCCGCGAACAGCAGCTGCTCGTGCTTCAGCACCTGCTCGATCAGCACCTCCGTCTCCGCCTCGTTGAAATTCGCCTTGCGCCGCTTCGGCGAGTCCTCGGCCATCCTCCGCCGCGGGGGGCCGGGGCGGCCCCCGCCCAGCGCGGGCGGGCGGGCGGGCGCGGAGCCGCGGGGGGCGCCGCTGCCCCTTCCCCCGGCCCGGCCCGCGGGCGCCGCCGCCGCCGCTAGGCCGGGCCCCGGGCCCTGCTGGGGAAGCAAATACCGCGCATGAGAGGAAAAGACGCGCACGGGCCGGCGCAGGCGCCCCATGCCCCGCGTGTTGACATGGGGAGGGGGCCCGGCCCCGGGCCCGGCCCGCGCCGGCCCCGCCTCCCCGGCGGGAATCCCCAGGTCGCCCCGCCCCTCTGGGGGTAGGCGGGGCCGGGCCGGCCCGGCTGCGCCTGGCGCGTCGCTCGCCCGCCGCCGGCTCCGCCCCGCCCCCGGGTGTGCGCGTGCTCGGCGGCGGCAGGGCCGGAATGGCGGCGGTTTTGGAGCTGCTGCTGCGGGAGGAGGTGGCGGTCGGCGCCGTGGTGTGGTGGCTCCGGCACGGCCCCAGCCACCGCCCAGCCGAGGTAACGCGCGGCGGGTCGCCCGCTCGCCCTCCCTCCCTCCCTCTCCTTCTCCCTCCCTCCCGCGGCGCCCTGGCTCTGGCGGGGCAGGGCCTGTTGCCGCGCCGCCTCCTCAGTTGCCGCTGTGGGCCGGGGCCGTACGGGAAACTTTGTGGACCCCGGCGCTGGGGGTGCCCGGTCCGCTCCGCACCGCTGTGAGGGGCGAAGCCCACGCAGGTCAAACCATGTCCCCGGTCAGAGGCCCGTTTGCGCCGGGAGCTGGGGCCGAGCTCCCTCCAGCAGCCGGCGGCCCCGCCCCCGCCGCGGGCGGGCTCTAAGCGTAGCGGCGGGAAGGTGAGGCCGCCGGCGGGGAGCCGCCACCGGGAGCTGCCCGGCGGGAGTAGCGCTTTGCGGCAGCGGCGCTGGCGGCGGGGTGAACACCGCTGACACCCGCAGGCTGAGCCCGCCGGCAGCTCGGCGCCGCCTGGGCCGGACGGCCACCGCCTCCCGTGGCGCCGCGCGGCTCCGGGACTGAGGCGGCGGGCTAGTTCGGCGGTGGCTGCTGCGGGAAGCGCGGCGCGAAGGCGGTGCCCGCGTCCCCTGGCTGCCGCGTGCCAGCGGCGACCGGAGGAAGAGGACGGGAGGGCAGCTGGTGTCCTGGGGAAACGCGGTGACACGGAGCTTGACGCTTCCCGCGTCTCTGGCGGGGAACGTAACGGTGAGAGGTGGACGGAGCTGTCAGCAGCCCTGGGGCTGGGGCGTCGAGGCTCGGCTGCGTCGGGCGGCTCCGTACGTGGCTCTGTGCAAACACGGCTGCGTCTCCCGCCTGGTTGCACGTCCTGCCTGTACGTTGAGGAGGATCTTTCAGGGCTCGGAGCTAGTTCGTGCTGGGTTTGAGTAGGGTTAGTTTTGTAATGGGATATGGATGGATAGTTTGGTTCCTGTGGTAATAGAAGATGGGCCATCAGTGCTTGTATTTCACTGATAACAAAGATAAGCAATTTTTATTTCAAGCATTTTCTGCCTGAGCCCCTCACAGCGTATTACCTAGTATTAATAAAAATCAAAACTTACTGCTGTCATTCACATGAGTTAGTCAACCATTGCTGTCATCCGAAACTTGTGGGAAGAAGAGACTAGTATTTTATGTCATCCAGTGTTTCCTAAAGTGTGACTTGCAGAAGCAGACCTGTGGAGGTTATGAAGTTCGAGATGCTGGCAGCTCAGCCAGCACTGCGGGAGTGAGGAGTGCGGAGGACAAAAACTTTACCCTTGCAAGGGAATTGCCAAGTGCCTTTCGCTGCTGGGAGCAGCTCAGTTGCTTCAGCATGAGAAAGTAACTGGGAGACTGGCAGCTAGTGACTGTTGACAGGCTGCTGTTATCTGGCTGTGGAGGAACCAAACCTCTGTTAACTTGCACAAAGGAAGATGAGTGAAAGCAGGTTGTGCTCTGAAAAGGTCGAAAAACTACCTGACCTTGTGCATAGCACAGACTCTAATTGTCTGTGTGCCTCTATGCTAAACCTGGGAGAGCACCTAAGGAAATGATACGTGATGTCTTGCTCTGCCTTCCTTGGCAGTTTTAGACTGGAGCTGGTAAGAAATTGGGTCTTTTGGCACCTCATGGGGTTTGTATTCTGACCTGTGATTTTTCACTGAGTGTTGGAGTGCTGAAGTACTGAGCCTTGGCTGCTTGGCTTGTTATCCAGGCTGTGCTGGAGTCTCATGCTTTTCCAGGAAGCTGAGCTGGTCTCAGATTTTCAAATGGGAATTTCAGCATAGGTGTTCAGGACTGTAGAAGTCCAGTCATGGCTGTGCTTTCACTGACTCCTTTCATATAAAAAAGTCCTTCAGAAATAGCATTTAGTCTCTTGACTTTTCATCCAGCAGATGTGTGGATATAAATGAGTAGGAATATATATGCAATTATTTTAATATTAGTAAGGAATAAGTTGCTGCCTGTGAGAGCTTCTTGAGATGTTGTTGCTGGATCTTACTGAGAGGAAGCAGAAACCTGGTGCAGGGTTAGGAACAAAAGAAATTTTACCCAGCATAAAAATCTTTGAATTGTGCATGTAATTTGAGCTCTTTTTTTGTACAGATTTACCCTTGTAAGATCACCACTTGTTTAGATTTTAAATGTGTTGAGTCTGTGGTGGGTTTTTTTGTTTCTTAAGTATAAACTTCATGTACCTTAAAGTTGCACAGTCTCTGTTTAGACCTCTGTGAGGTCTCAAGGGAGCAAAATTATTTAATTGAAATGGAAGAGCAACTTTGGTCTTGTATTTGGTACTGCAGGAATCCAAGTGCTTCAGCAGTTGTTGTAGCACCCCTTTGTGGAAGCAAGTGGCATTCAGAGACAAATAGGGGATGGAGAAATGTCAGGTTTTAGATTTTTCTGTTAGGACTAGCTGCTTCAGTATCAATGTCTTCAAAATACTGGACTTAAGGGTGACAGTTGCTTCAGGTTCTCCCTGGTCATAGCTGCAGTAAGTATTACTGGTGTTTCCATGGAACAGTTCCACTGTTTCCCAGTTGGAGACCAAAGTGAATGGCTCCTGCTTGCGTGCAGGCTGAATTTCAGATCTGTGCCCAGGGCTAAGGTCACGTGAGTGTCAGTGATCTGCTTCGATAAGTCACGTTGGTTTTTACTGTGTATTGCAATCCCACCGTTACTACTTAAATGAGTCTGAGCACATGGAAAGAAAGAATCAGGTAGCATCTTTAATGCTTTGTCCTCTTTTCTTCTAGGAGAACCACATCCATGACAAGCTGGTATCTCTTAGTTTGCTTCAGAAAGACTTTGTGCCTTTTCTGCTAAATTTTTTAAGGGAGCAGACCAGCCAGATCCTGACTAATGGGCCTTCTACTCCTGCTAAAACTCCTAATTCCAAGGCCCATGGGAGCCAAAGGACAGGATCAGAAAGGAGGGCAGGCCACGCAACCAGCAGCCGAGTGCAGCTCTTTTCCCAAAGGACTTCAGTGACCACCTGCACCACGGATATCAGCTTTTCTTCCCCTGTGGCATCCAGCAATTCCTCTTCCTTTTCTGGGTCAAGCCTGTCTAGCCCTTGTGGTGACTTCCCTAGCACGGTGTCCAGTAGCAGCGTGAGCTTTGGGTACAGCCCTGTGCTTAACCATGGTGAGAAACGGTCATCTCAGAAGGCCAGCTTGGGGAGCTTCCTCACAGCCACGCCTGAAGCCCTGCCAGTGAGACGAGGCCGGAGGAAAGGCAACAGCTTTGTCAGTGCTTCTGGCCGGCAGGTAGCTCGGGATCTGGGACGTTCCCTTGCTGAAGAGGAAGATGGAAAGAATGACAGTGTATCGTGGAGTGGAGGGAGGAGGAAGCGGAGTGAAGTGCCTCTTGTTTCTGCCAGATCCCCACCCAGCCAGCTGAATCTTAACAACTTGGAGGAATTTCCACCCATGGGTGCTGCCTCTGGCTGGACAAAGTAAGAGCAAGTCTGCCTCATTGTCTCATTTGGATTGTTCTGTTGGTTACTGTTCTTTGACTAGCTCATCCTGTTGTGTGTGTCCAGATACAGAAGATGCTGTAATAAACAACACCTGAGGGCTGGCTTCTGGGCTTTTTGGTCAGAACTGCTTTGTTACGGTTGCCATGTAGGGGTATATTGATTGAACAGGTACTCAGGTTTCTACTCTGTGAACTCACCCAAGATGCCTCTTTAGTTTCTCACTCATGATGCTGCCTGCAGCTTACCGATGTGCAGACCAGACGATACAAAGCATATCTTTGTCCTTGCATGTTCTAACAAGTCAGCATTATCTTGCCTCTTCACATTTTTCATTTAACACAATAGCAATAGCAATTGCTAATGAAGAGCAGTCCTGGAAGGCTCTTCAGCTTTACCGATGCTAGCAAAAAAGCTTTTGGATTGACATTCTGTGGCTTCTGGTAACAGATGTTAGCATGCAGCCTCATTTGTACTGTGTGATCACAGACAAAATAGCTGGCTGTTGCCTATATTCTCCTTGGTCTGCAGCAAGGCCTGGTCTCCCTGGTGACTTTGGCTTAGAATCTGGGCAGCTGTTTGTGTTGTCATTGCCTCAGTCCTCTTTCAGATTTTACTCTTTAAAATCTACATTACCAAATAAAAGGCTTTCATGTCAGCCTGTTTGCTTTATAGGCACTGGTCTCTGAAACTGGGATTTTTATATTTGGACATGTAAACTTACAGCTGAAAACTGATAACTCTGTGGGTCTGTGCAGCAGATCCAGGCGCTGGGTCTAGATGATGCTCTAGATTGGGGTATCAAACTCATTTTCCCCGGGGGCCACATCAGCTTCACGGTTGCCTTCAAAGGGCCGAATGCAATTTTAGGACTCTATAAATGTAGGAGTAGTTACATTTATAGAGTCCTAAAATTGCATTCGGCCCTTTGAAGGCAACCGTGAGGCTGATGTGGCCCTCAGTGAAAAATGAGTTTGTCACCCCTGCTCTAGGTGATACTTTGACCAAGGGAGATAGGGTGTGTTTTCAGCATAGACAGTAAATATCTTTCCCTTGATTGCATTACACCCAACTAGGAAAAAAGAGTAAGGAAGGAGGTCATGGAATGTTTGGAAGGCAATGCTATAGCAGTTTTTGAGAACACCATAGCAATTAATATGTAGCAACTAACATTTTCTTCAGAAGTGTGATGCTTTATGTTCTTGGATGACATTTCCAGGGTGTCTGTTACTGCATTATTGAGACTCTTCCTGAAGGACAAATCTAGGTAGTTTATGCAGGAAGGATGGGTTTCCATAAACTAAAAGGGCTTATGGTGATTGGGAGCCTGGACTCTTATTGATAGACAATGGCAACTTCTTATTTTATTTATTTTTTTTACTCTCCTGGTTGTGTTAGAAACTGCTGGTGAATTAGTTTCTTACTAAAATGAGGCATATCCTGTCCTCTTGAATTAGAAGTGCTTGAAAGAGTTATGTGGCACTGTGTTATGTATTCTGTGCATTGATTATTGATAATTAGTTTTGCAGCAAAGGTCAGCAGGCTGTTTTTAGCAGTCTGTAGCTCTGTGACTTTTTATTCAGTGACCAGAATAAAGTCAGCAATTATACGTACAGTTTAGATATTCAATATCCTAACTCCATATCCATTTTATTTTAGCATTAGGTTCTTCTGGAAGAGTTGCTTGCATATCTGTCCTGAAACTTAACCTTTTTTGTTGTTTAGCTTGATTTCAGTGGAATTGCTTTTCACTCTTTCAGCAAAAGCAAACCATCAAGGCGAATCAACCCAACTCCTGTAAGTGCTGAGCGCCCTCTCTCAAAACCAAAGATGTGCTTCACTTCTACACCTGTCAGCCAGTCTCCATCTGCTCGGTTTTCATCTGGGTCAAACCTTGAGGCCTTTACCACTGTCCAGGAAGGAAACCTTCTGTCTGTGATGAGCAACAGCCTTCAAGAGGAAAGGGAGATGCTGAAGAAAGAACGGTACAGTCTGAGCAGGGTGATGAGCTTGTATTCATTCTTAATTCTCTTGTGTTAAGGTGGTACCAATATCAGAGTGGAAATGACCAGAAAAATATCCGAAACAGATATTGGTGACCTTTAACTATAATTTGCCTAAAACCAAATGTGATTCTGATATCAGACTACGATATTAATGCAGCTAGATCATGATTCTAGAGGTATGCTGACTCTGGAACAATGACCCTCACGTTATCTTCAGGAGTTTAGTCAGTCCTCACTGCTTTCATAAGATTACCTCTTCATGGGCTTGCAAGCATAGTTATTGCCAGTGCGGCTTTCCTGAGATTGCACATGTGAAGCAAGTGGGTTTGAGCTGGTGTATTTAGGCTGTGTTTGAAGATTGCACCTGTGATGGAAAGCATAGTCTGGTTTAAAGGAAATGAGTTAATGATGCAAATGTAGAGGAAGCGTTAATGATTTTGAAAGGGCGATGTTATTTAATAACCTTTCTACTCCTATTTTGGGACTAATTTGTTCTTCATCACAGCAGTTCTATTAGCAATAGGACATGCCAGTCGGAAAGGTCCCAGGGAGGTACCCCCCAAAAGGAGATGGACCTCCTACACTCTCGGACAGAGGCGGAAGTCCTGGGACGGCCCCACCCTTGTTGCTGTCGGGCAGAGGCAGGGGACCTAAAAGACGACGAGGTTTGGAAGTGTATTCTGGTTTGGCGTCATGGGCAGCCCCCCTCCCTGCCTGCTTTGTCTCCCCAGGTGTCCCTCTGTAATAGGTTTGAGGCCCTGGATCTTGAAGAAGAGGTAGTTGAGGAGGTGGTGCCAAGCCTGCCTACAAGATCACATAGGAAGAGGCGGTTGACTTCACAATTTAAGACTGCCTCTGATAAGAAAGAAAGAAGGGTGATTGTAATAGGAAATTCCCTTCTGAAAGGAACAGAGGGCCCAATATGCAGAGTTGACCCTCATCTTAAGGAAGTTTGTAGTCTACCTGGAGCCTGGATCAAGGATATCGCTAGAGAACTCCAAACTGGTGCACCCGACAGACTACTACCCGCTGCTGGTCTTCCAGACAGATGGGGAGGAAGCTGCTTCCCGTAGTCTGAGGGGAAAGAAGAACGATTTCAAGGTCTTGGGAAGGATGGTGAAAGACTCAGGGGCTCAAGTGATCTTCTCTTCTCTCCTTCCATCTTCAAGTGACGATGTGGGGTGGAATAGGAAAATTCAGTCTCTAAATGGTTGGCTCCAAGACTGGTGCTACAGGCAGGGCTTTGGATTTTTTGATAATGATTGGTTTTATAAGACACCAGTCTGGACAGTGTCACACGGGAAAGGTTTTTCTCGCAGGGGCAAAAGGATGCTGGGGCAGGAATTAGCTGGGCTCATTTGGAGAGCTTTAAACTAGGCTTGAAGGGGGATGGGGTTGTAGCTGGGCTTGTCCCAGTGGGGCAGCATTCTAAAACTGATGAGGACCGGGTGGCCTCCTATGCCCCTAGGGAGAAATGAGTGTGCTCTGCTCGCTCCCTGAAATGCCTGTACACCAATGTGCGCAGCATGGGGAATAAGCAGGGGGAGTTAGAATCCTGTGTTCGGCCGGGACATTATGATCTGGTGACAATTACAGAAACATGGTGGGACAGTTCACATGACTGCAATGTGGTCATGGATGGCTATGCCCTTTTCAGGAAAGACAGGCCAGCCAGGCGTGGTGGTGGAGTTGCTCTCAATGTGAGAGAGCAACTACAATGTACTAAATTCTGCCCAGGAGTGGATGACGAGCGAGTTGAGAGTGTATGAGTCAGGATCAAGGGGCAGGCTGGCAGGGGTGACACTGTTGTGGGTGTCTGTTACAGGCCACCAGATCAGGCTGAGGAAGTTGATGAGGCCTTCTATGGGCAGCTGAGAGTGGCCTCACAGTCACAGGCCCTGGTTGTTGTGGGTGATTTTAACTTCCCTGATGTTTGCTGGAAGGACCATTCAGCCAGCCAGCCACAGTCCAGGAGGTTCCTCCAGTGTATTAATGATAACTTCCTCATGCAGATGGTGGAGGAGCCGACTAGGAGAGGTGCACTGCTGGATCTCATCCTCACTAACAAGGAGGGTCTGGTCGAAGCAGTAAAGGTTGAGGGCTGCCTGGGGTGCAGTGACCACGAGTTGGTGGAGTTCAGCATCTTGTGTGGCAGGAACAGAATAGCAAGTAGAATTGCAACCCTGGACTTTAGCAGGGCTAACTTTGGCCTTTTCAAGCTATTGCTGGGTGGAATCCCATGGGCAAGACTGCTTGAAGGTAAAGGGGCCCAAGATAGCTGGATTGCATTCAGAGATTGCTTCTTCCACGCTCAGGATCAGAGCATCCCCACACGTAGGAAGTCAAGGAAGGGAGCCAGGAGGCCTGCGTGGTTGAATAGGGATCTGTTGGGTATGCTCAAGCAGAAGAGGAGAGTTTACAGGTCATGGAAGCAGGGGCTGGCCACTTGGGAAGAATATAAGGCTGCTGTTAGAGGATGTAGGAAGGCAGCTAGGATAGCCAAGGCCTCCTTAGAATTAGAGCTGGCGAGAGGGGTCAAGGACAGCAAAAAGAACTTTTTCAAATACATAGCGGATAAAACTAATACCAGAGGCAATGTAGGCCCACTGATGAATGGGGTGGGTGCCCTGGTGGCAGAAGATACAGAGAAGGCAAAATTACTGAATGCCTTCTTTGTCTCTGTCTACTCGGCCGGAGGCTGTCCTGGGGAGCCCTGTACCCCTGAGACCCCAGATGAAGCCAAGTCAATGGAGGAGTTTGCTTTAGTCGATGAGGACTGGGTTAGGGAGCAATTAAATAGTCTGGACATCCATAAATCCATGGGTCCAGATGGGATGCATCCGCGGGTGCTGAGGGAGCTGGCTGAAGTCATTGCTGGACCGCTCTCCAACATCTTTGCCAAGTCTTGGGAAACAGGAGAGGTGCCTGAGGATTGGAGGAAAGCAAATGTCACTCCAGTCTTCAAAAAGGGCAAGAAGGAGGACCCGGGTAATTATAGACCGGTCAGCCTCACCTCTGTCCCTGGGAAAGTAAGGGAACAGCTTATCCTTGGTGCCATCTCAAGGCATATCAAGGATAAGAGGGTTTTTAGGGGCAATCAGCATGGCTTTACCAAGGGTAAGTCATGCTTGACCAACCTCATAGCCTTTTATGAGAATGTAACAAGGTGGATGGATGATGGCAGTGCGGTGGATGTGGTCTACTTTGACTTCAGCAAAGCGTTTGACACAGTCTCCCACAGCATCCTCACAGCTAAGTTGAGGAGGTGTGGTCTAGGCAATAGAGTAGTGAGGTGGGTTGCAAACTGGCTTAAGGAGAGAAGCCAGAGAGTGGTAGTCAATGGTGCGAAGTCTAGTTGGAGGCCACTATCTAGTGGAGTGCCTCAGGGGTCAGTACTGGGGCCAGTATTATTCAATATATTCATTAACGATTTAGACGAGGGAATAGAGTGCACTATCAGCAAGTTTGCTGATGACACTAAGCTGGGAGGAGTGGCTGACATGCCAGAAGGCTGTGCTGCCATCCAGCGGGACTTGGACAGGCTGGAGAGTTGGGCGGGGAATAACCTAATGAAATTTAACAAGGGAAAGTGTTGAGTCCTGCATCTGGGCAGGAACAACCCCAGGTTCCAGTATAGGTTGGGACCAATGGCATCCTGGGGTGTATTACAAGGCAGGTGATTAGTAGATCGAGAGAGGTCCTCCTTCCCCTCCTTCCCCTCTACTCTGCCCTGGTGAGACTTGAGTCTTGCATCTGGGCAGGAACAACCCCAGGTTCCAGTATAAGTTGGGGAATGACCTGTTAGAGAGCAGTGTAGGGGAAAGGGACCTGGGGGTCCAGGTGAACAGCAGGATGACCATGAGCCAGCACTGGGCCCTTATGGCCAGGAAGGCCAATGGCATCCTGGGGCGTATTAGAAGGGGGGTGGTTAGTAGGTCCAGAGAGGTTCTCCTTCCCCTCTACTCTGCCCTGGTGAGACCACATCTGGAATATTGTGTCCAGTTCTGGGCCCCTCAGTTCAAGAAGGACAGGGAACTGCTGGAGAGAGTCCAGCGCAGGGCAACAAAGATGATTAAGGGAGTGGAGCATCTCCCTTATGAGGAAAGGCTGAGGGAGCTGGGTCTCTTTAGTTTGGAGAAGAGGAGACTGAGGGGTGACCTTATTAATGTTTATAAATATATAAAGGGTGAATGCCATGAGGATGCAGCCAGGCTCTTCTCGGTGGCAAACAGTGATAGGACAAGGGGTAATGGGATCAAGCTGGAACACAAGAGGTTCCACTTAAATTTGAGACGAAACTTCTTCTCAGTAAGGGTGACAGAGCACTGGAACAGGCTGCCCAGTGGGGTTGTGGAGTCTCCTTCTCTGGAGACATTCAAAACCCACCTGGAGATGTTCCTGTGCGACCTCACCTAGGCGTTCCTGCTCCAGCAGGGGGATTGGACTAGATGATCTTTTAGGTCCCTTCCAATCCCAAACATATTGTGATACTGTGAATAGAAAAAGTTCTTTGCAGTTAGAAACGTTTCTGCCTCCCTCACAGCCTGTAAAGTGACTTGTAAAGATTTTACTTTCGAGACTATGTGGTAAGATGTGGTATGATGTTCCAAGTGTGGATGTTCCTTTGGGATCTTTAACAATTATTTGATATTGCTGTTACTGGCTTTTTTGCTGCTTCTAATGTGTCTTGTACACACCACTCTGCTGCTGCATTTTGGTGACCTCTGTAGGTATATTTTTGTTACAATATCTTTGTATGGGAGTAATCATTGTTGATTTATAATCCAGCAATTAAAGTAGCTTGTTCCTTCTGTCATTTAACTTGCCAGTACGGGGTTTCATCAGTTGTTGCATTGCCTTTTCAGTTAGTGGTATTGGATCTTCTCAGGGTGTCATTAACTTACAAATATATTTGAACCTTATGTGAAGCTTATTTTCACAGATTTTGTGTCTAGCTGTCAGAAATTGTATATGCAAATTTTATTTTAGGATGTAGTCTCTAACAGATTCCATGTTCTCAACAAACATTGATTTAAATGAGAAGCAATAACATGTTACTTAGATAATTTGGTCAAAGTGCCATGCTATTTTAGCAGAGCTGTAATTTGAATGTGATTCTTTTGAGTCTTTTGATTGCTAGTCGCAAGACTCTTTCTCATTAAGGGAAAGATGAGTTAAAATACTGTCATGCTAAAAGCAGCTCTGGACAGTGTAAATGACATGGTTAGTTGTTGCAGGAATTCCTTCATGCCGGACTGTAAGAGGAAGACCTCTTCTGGCCGCATGGCTGCTGTGTATCATCTTCAGTCACATGGTATGTTGCTGCTTTTGAATTTCAGATGCAAATTGCTGCACCAGGCATCTTCTCCTGCAGGGATATCCCTTGATCCTGGTACTCCTACTAAGCCTAGCTACGCTCGCAGTGCCAGCCTTCCTGCTGAAAGCCATCTGGTGACCTGCGCAAATCCTGCTAAAGTTTCCTGCAAGAAACATTTGGAGTGTCTGGCGCAGCTCTATTCATCGTGTATAACAGGTGAAGACCCAGGAGATGCGAGGCTGACATTTCTTTGAGCTTTGAACTTGCTTGTGTGTTGTGAGGGAAAGGTAGATGAGAAGCGAAAGTTGTGGGGCAATTACTGTGTACAAACAATTTCTACAAAAATAAACTAAGCCAACACAGTTGGCCAACACAGAATTTAGAGAGGAGGTGAACCTGGTGCAGTGCTTAGAGCTGCAGCAGGCTGAAGCTGTGTAGCCCTGTCTGAAACCAGACTCTTCCCTAGCAAATTTTTCCTGTAATTCCCATACTGATTTACACTGTGGCTGTGTGTGGGGAGGGAGTTCTTTGACTGTGCCACAGAACAGCTATTTGTCTTTTTGCCTTTGTTTATTAAAGCAGGTCAATACTGAATATCCACTATCAGTATCTAATTTCCTCTCTTCCAGAAAACCTGGTGCCGAATATTTTTCTGGAGCTCTTTTTTGTTCTGCAGCTGTTGACATCTAAAGGTACTTCTTCTGCAGAAGATGGGGATAGTGACCTTGAAGTCAGTGAAAGAAGTGAAGGTAAGCAATGGTACTAAGCGGAAAGACTGCTACTTCTATGGGATGATAATGTGATACAGAGGAATTGCCTTTAGCTTTGACAGTTAGTCTTTATGTCCATAAAAGTGCCTTATTACCACTGTGGGACTCAACTGAGATGCTGAGAAAAATCATGTATGTGTGCACAATATGATAGAGTGGAGTTGCTAGATAGAGTTGGAATCTAGTTTTCTGCTATTGTGTGGGATTTGCTGTGGCTACTTGCCAACGCTGACTTTCAGAGGGAAGGGGACATATGCTAAAGTCTCTCCTCCATTGGTCCTTGCAGCTCGAAATTGTTGATCAGTTGCGTCTTTCTTAAATTTAAAGTTGGGTTATGAGTGCCTATATAGACATGTAATTGTTCTGTTTGTTTTTAGCATATTCATACTTAAGCTTGGTGCGGTTAGTACTTTGACACAGATTTAAAAAACCCAAAAGAGTAGCTTTAAGATGAGACATGCCTTACCTCCCCCTAGATGCCTCAATTTGACTGACCTTGGTTTTGCTGCTCACTGATTCTTAGGACTGATATTAGGAACAGAGTCTCCAGCTATGGGAACAGCAAATGACGACTGATTGCAGTTGGTCTGCTTTTTGTCCTGGATCTGCTTACTGTTGGCCAGAATGTTGAGGAAGAACCTTTTCTTTCCCATACAGCACTGAACAATTTAGTTGCCATTAGAATAGGAAGAATAGGAATGGGAGGATTTGTCTGTTCAAGCGGCAGGGAGTGGGAACTTCTGGAAATTGGATACTGGTCTGGAAGACTGTTTTTTGGATATGACAGTTCCTGCTTTCTTTGAGAGTTAATTGTTGGTCTTCTAGTTTATAAATGGTGGATACGTGCTGTCGTCTCACGTTTCTTTTTTTACTTTAGATGCATCAGGGAGACAGCATTTCCGAAGTGTTCACAATTGTGTTTATTTTGCTGTTCAAGTCTTGGATTATCAGTATGAGTGAGTTGAATATTTTTTTTTTCTTCTACTTATGTCTGGAGATTTGTGTGAAATTAAGGAATTGTGCTTGGATTTTAGAGCTTTACTGCTTACAGGCATGGAGTTGTTAAGTTTTGCCTCAGAAACACACAACTTGACCTTGATTTGGGTGTCTGGGAGTTTTCCTGGTACGGATCTGTCTACTGAACTACAGTATAATTATGCGAGAATGCAAAAGTCATAAAAAGTGGCCCTAGAGATACTGGTAGGAGTTCACAGTGGGTACTTGGGGCTTAGAACTCTTTGTTTGGTAGCTTCATAAAGAAGGAGCATAAGCATTTCTTTAGGTCTGATCGTGTGTTGTTTATGTCTGTCTGTCTGTGTTTTATCCGTGTTGTCTTGGCAGAATAATTTCCCGTTTAGAAAAGGGGATGCTGAAGCTTTTGGCTGAAAATGAACGGATTGCATCCTTTTCTCCTGCCTTGCACGAGAGGCTCAGGCAGGCTTATGAAAACAGCACAGCCAAGGTAAGAACTGGCAGACCTGAAATGATGTTGCTTCAAACCATTGTGGTGTTTCTCTTTTATTTGCGATGATTTTGATGTTAAATCTCACTCCTCCTTCGAGTATCTTGTAATGTTGTCTTTGGCAGGTGTCTGAAAGGTACTTTTGTGGTTTTTTTTGGTCAGTGGGTGAGTGAATTGCTATGGCCAGTGACTGTTAGCTGTGAATCACTGCTGGCCAGCCTTGTGCTGAGCTCATGGCCCTGACCTGAAGCAGTAACTTTGACAGGGTCAGATTTTGCTTTTGAGGTTCTCATCTAATAAACATGGATCCAAGAAGAGTGATTGGTTAGACGCAATATCAGAATGTAGTTTGGAACAAGTGAATTTGTTTCATAGCTACAGACTCCTTTGAGGCAAATGGAGCTTCAGTGCAGCTTGTGAAAACTGGTTTCCTGATGTAACCATCTGAGTTAGGGGATTAAAGCTGGATGGTAGGAATACCTTCCTTAATGTATTTTATACCTTGTTTCATCTCTCCTTTAAAAAAAAAGTAATTACTCTTGGCAAAGAAAGTACCATGTACTTTCTGAGACCAGGGCATGTCAATAGCTGAACTTTTTAGTTAAAACTGTAAATAAAGATCTCTTGATACTTGAAGACGTAGGCTTTTTGAATAGGAGAAAGAAGAATAACATAGGAGTAGCCAGCCACTATCCTGCGTTCTCTGGAGTCCTATATAGAAGGTACACTTTGGCTGTTTGCAGATCATTCTTTCCACACTGTATCAGTACTGGTTGCGATTTCTGAGAGAACTGAGATGCTTCTGTTCATAATGCTGAACGTTTCTACCTCTGTTGTGAGACTGTTGGTGTTTACTAGCAGTTAGCAATTGGTTTAATAAATGGCTAGTGGCTGAACAACTCAACTAGTGATACTTTGTTTCGCCATGACCTCTCTTCACTGCTTTTTCTAGGTCTCAGATTGTTGGATAAATTGGAGACTTGTATTAGAGTAATGTCTGCCTTTATATTTTCACTAGGTGTCTCTCCTGCTGCCATGCTCCGTTCAGTCTGTTTCTTTCCAGCCAGAGACGGACAATCGCTCTAACTTCCCCAGTGACAGAGCATTTCACATATTTAAGAAACAAAGGTAAGTTTCTTCTGCTGTTACTGTATAGCTCATGGGTATAATCTTACCATGAACAAAGGGTATTAAGAATGTCTCATGTATGCTACATGCTGTAGAAAATTCTTGACATTTTTCACTCTAATTAAAAAAAAAAAGTCTTTGTCCATATTGACTGCAGGAGCTAAATGCTTAATGTCTTTAGAGAAGAACAGCCTAATGTTTCAGGAGTTATTGAGACTTCTGGTAGATGCCAGTGCAGTGTGTCACCCTACCGGATTGCTTCTGCATATGAATCTGGTATGCTTTTATTCTTCCTGCCACCTCCCTCCATGCTTGCAGCAACAGGGTGAGGGGAGAATGGCAAGTTGTCTTGGTCCTTTTTTCTCTCCTCATAGGTATTATTTCATGTGGCTTATTCTTTCCTGCCTCTCAGTCTTCAGTATGTCTGGTAGTGGGTGTTTTGGTCATTCCATCAGAGCTTGGGCATAACAAGCTTAAGCGCTTGCTGTCAGAGACACGGAAAATGGAAACTCGCTGGAGTACCACTAACATTAATGAGTTTTGCAAAGGTATCTGAATGCTTAGAGGCTTGAGTTATTTAATCTGAGGTGCATTCTTGCTGGGGAACTTAGGAATGATTGAATATACAGTTGAGACTTCAGATTTTGAAGGGTGAGAATTCACACTGTTAAATATCTTGATTCACAGGGATGTATTTTATGAACTGCTGCGTGAATGGGAGGATAACCATGAAAAAACTGGCTGGGACTTCGAAAGAGTTCTGGGCAACAAGATCAGGTGGGAGTCCTATACGACTTCAGCTTGATCTTCAGTGTACCTGAATTGCTGGTGCAGCACACTAGGCTTGGTGTCCTAAGTTTCATGTTCTCCTTAATGGTCTTCTGCACTAATCTTTAGGGGGAGCTGTGCTTCTTGGAAGATACTGTTCATCTAAACTTGCTTCTATATTTAAGAGTATCAACTGTTACCTTAAGGAAACAAGCCATAGGTGGCAAGGTCTTAATTTTATCAGTCTTGGGGAAGCTCTTTCCCTTTTCCTGATCACAGAAAGAGCTACTCTCACAACCAGTATGTTGTGTTCTGAACATTGACATTGTATATACGTGTGTGCATTTCACGTTTCCAGTGCCCCACTCGTCTTAAGCATGGAGAAGTGTGTCATATGTTCAAAAACTCTTAGAAATTCTAATTATTTCAGGGGGTTCTAGTGTATGTGGCTGGGGAAAGAAGACAACTGTGGTCATTTCTATTGAAAGTGAACTGTTTTATTCATTTATTGCTTTATCAAAATAGATTATATATAAAGAAACTATTATGGTTTTGAAAGCAGTTGCCTTGTGGGTTTCTGTGTTAGTCTTAACCACCAGGCTATTCAAGTTACATGTATGAAGATGACTTTTTACCACAGGAGCAAAACAAGGCTGAGATTTAAACTGAGAAATTTTCCTTCTCTTTGGGCATCAGAAGTACTGCTGTTGCTGTTTTCTTACTTGCATATGTGTGAACTCTCATCTCACTGCTCTGCACAGGGGAGAGGGGGAGATGAATGAGTTAATTTTCTTCCTAAAAAACAACATTATTGCAGGAAAGGAAGAGAGCGTTTATCTCCAGAGCTGTGTTTGCTCTGCAGGTGCTCAGGGAGAATTTTTGTTTCCGTGGTCAACAGATGGGACTCAGTGCTTGGGGAACATGGTTATAAAGATGTTGCTTTTTGCAGTGGCCTTTTGGAGATTGCTTTCTTAGGAGCAGTTATTTTGTGCTTTTGGTATAGTTTGAGATTAGAACACTTTTTTTGAACCACAGAGATCCAGTCATCATTTTGTGATGTTTTCCTTCACAGGGCCATGATGGCTCACCTGTCGGCAACCTGCAACCACAGCCATTTTGCAAGGCTCTTTCAGAAACAGCTTATCCAGGTAAATGATTGTTTGTTTTTTTTTTTTTATTAAGATATACATCAAAGTTGATATGATCCTTCCTTGGCCTGAGGAAACAAACTGTCTTGCAAGTTTGAGATTTTCCTATTGAAACTTTTTTGGGAGAGCCAAGTTTTCAGAATGAGAATTTCCTTCCTTTACCAGAAATACAAATCAGTGATAAATTACTGAACTCTGTGTAAATCAGGGATAAGGCACACTGAACACATAATGAGCTGTAAGAATTAATTCTTCGTGGTTATTTACTTTGACCTTCTAATTTTAGAACAGTTGTAATTTTTAGAAATTTTAAGGACGTGTTTTAGCATGTAAAGAATGCAGAGGTTCCCAGTTATGTTCATTAATAACATGAGTGTACTACCTGTGAAGAGTCTCTGGTTCTTCTGTGTAACACTGCAACAGCATCTTTTTGATATAGTATTGCTGTTGTAGTTTACAGGGGGTTTTTGGCCAGTTTCAAGCATCACCTGACTTTACTGTAACTGAATGAATGAAGAAAGAAAAGATGCTTCTGATTGGAGTGTCGATATTCACTGTTTTCTCTATAAGTGGCTGGCTTATTGGTAGGTTCCTTTTGGATAGCAAATCAAGACACAAAACTCCACCTTGAATATTAGCCCACACATGCTGTCAGGAAGTTGTGAGCTGTTGAAATGCTGAAAATTCCTTTAGTGTCCTGTCTGATGATGTCTGTGTTTTCAGGGAGATTGTGGGAAAGAGGTGAGACGGACTTAGTTGTATAAACAGGATTTAATTAATCCTAGGTACTGTACTTCTTTATATCTGTGCCTTCTTAATGAAGACTGCAGGGTTTCACAAGAGTAACCAAAGACTTAAACTGATTACTAGGAGTCTTCAATGGATCTGATGTGTCTGACTAGAAAGTGATTTGTGGAATCTTGTGTATTTTATGGTACTCATGCAGAAAAGAACCTAGGCTGAGGATTTGTGTCGAGGCCTGATAATTTAAAGGTCAGGAAGTATAACAACATGTTCTTTCAGGAGAGGAGAATGCGCATTTTGGAATAAACGGACCTAGTAATTGTTTGCTTGTTATATCTAGTTAAATGTTGCTTTTTAGTACGATCTCTCTCATTAAAACTGTCCTGACTTAATGTAGAAGTATGCAGTCATCTTTTCCCTTTCCTCAGCATCGAGTACAGCATCCTAGGAAAAAATATGCAGGCTAAAACTCAGAAAAGTACAGCCACCTAGAAGAACTTAGCTGAAAGAAAAATCACTAAAAGAGAACCGGTCTTGTTTTTAACAAAACCAGGACAATGGGCAAGGTGGGTAGCACATTTGGCATGAGGAAAAGAGGTCTCCTGTACATGGGCCATGCTTCGATTACTTCTGAAACAAAATCTTGTGAGGAAGGCAGAATATGTGGGGTGAGAGGTGAAGTGAAATGATGCCTTATTACAAATTTTCCACCTTACTACTCTTTCTGTCTCCTGCAGATGTGTAAAGGCCCTATTGGTGGTGGCGCAAGCTGGGGAGACACCCCAGACCAGGATGTCCTTAATATGCTGGGTTCTGATAATCTGAGTCGTCTGAAGAGGCTGCAGGAAAGATTTGTTGTTCCTCAGAGCATCAGGGGACCTTGTCCACCCCCTTCGTTCCCAGGGTGCCAGCAGTTCTTCAGGGACTTCATCCTCAGTGCAGGAAGGTTAGCTGCCTGTGGTTGCTGTTTTCTTGGTGAAATGTGTGGGTGAGTGGGGAACACCAACACATTGCTCTTGCAGCGGGGAGTTGTCTGGAGAGTTTAGAGCATGGTGTAGCCCAGGCAGAGCACATCAGAAATATTTTTAAGATGGCTAATACCACACTTGGTGTTCTTGGCCAGCATGCCTGATGAACATGTTAGTAAGCAGGTTCTGTCTGGAGCATAGAATGTGTTTGTGTGTGTGTGCTACGTTAGACTGGACTATATGGTAATTTTCCTTTTACAAGATCATAATATCTTGTTACAGGCCATCAGCATATCCCAGTACCAAGGTGTGCAGTGCTGCCTAGCCAGGGCACTGGACTGGCCAAGTGTTTCTTGTGTGGTAACACATGAAGCTAAGGAGTTTCAGGATGAAGCCAGGTTCATGGTTTTGTTTAATGAGTTTTTCACAATCCACAGCATGGAGGAGCTGTGATGTATGGGAGATTTGAATCTTAAGTTCAGTTATTTTACAGCTTCCTGCGTTGACAGATCCATATGATTATCCTTACATTGGGACTTGCTAAATAGCATCTGTTGAAAAAGTACAAAATATGAGGGGAAAAGAAGAGGGTCAGCCACAGAATCACAGAATGTTAGGGATTGGAAGGGACCCCAAAAGATCATCTAGTCCAATGCCCCTGCCAGAGCAGGAACACCTAGATGAGGTTACACAGGAAGGCATCCAGGCGGGTTTTGAATGTTTCCAGAGCAGGAGACTCTACAAACCCTTTGGGCAGCCTGTTCCAGTGTTCTGTTACCCTTACTGAGAAGAAGTTTCTTCTCAAATTTAAGTGGAACCTCTTGTGTTCCAGTTTGAACCCATTACCCCTTGTCCTGTCGTTGGTTGTCACCAAGAAGAGCCTGGCTCCATCCTCCTGACACTCACCCTTTACGTATTTGTAAACATTAATAAGGTCACCCCTCAGTTTCCTCCAAGCTAAAGAGACCCAGCTCCCTCAGCCTTTCCTCATAAGGGAGATGCTCCACTCCCTTGATCATCTTTGTTGCCCTGCACTGGACCCTCTCCAGCAGTTCCCTGTCCTTCTGGAACTGAGGGGCCCAGAACTGGACACAATATTCCAGATGTGGTCTCACCAGGGCAGAGTAGAGCCACAAGGGCCCAGTGCTGGCTCATGGTCATCCTGCTTTCTCCTACACTGCTCTCTAACAGGTCATTCCCCAACTTATACTGGAACCTGGGGTTGTTCCTGCCCAGATGCAAGACTCTACACTTGCCCGTGTTATATTTCATTAAATTTGTCCCCGCCCAACTCTCCAGCCTGTCCAGGTCCCGCTGGATGGCAGCACAGCCTTCTGGCATGTCAGCCACTCCTCCCAGCTTGGTGTCATCAGCAAACTTGCTGATAGTACACTCTATTCCCTCATCCACATCGTTGATGAATATATTGAATAATATAGGCCCCAGTACTGACCCCTGAGGCACTGCAGTAGATACAGGCCTCCAACTAGACCCTGCCCCATTGACCACGACTCTCTGGCTTCTTTCCTTTAGCCAGTTCTCAGTCCACCTCACTACTTGGTCGTCCAGACCGCACTCCCTCAGTTTAGCTATAAGGATACTGTCAAATGCCTTACTGAAATCAAGGTAGACCACATCCACTGCTCTGCCATCATCCATCCATCTTGTTATTTCCTCATAAAAGTCAATGAGGTTGGTCAAGCATGACTTCCTCTTGGTGAAGCCATGCTGACTGCCCGTAATGACCCTCTTATCCTTGGTATGCCTTGAGATGGCACCAAGGATAAGTTGTTGCATCACCTTTCCAGGGATGGAGGTGAGGCAGACTGGTCTATAGTTGTTTGGGTCCTCCTTCTTGCCCTTTTTGAAGACTGGAGTGACATTTGCTTTCCTCCAATCCTCAGGCACCTCTCCCATTCCCCAAGACGTGGCAAAGATGATGGAGAGTGGTCCAGCAATGACCTCAGCCAGCTTCCTCAGCACCCACGGGTGCATCCCATTCGAACCCATGGATTTATGGATGTCCAGATTGCCTAATTGCTCCCTAACCCAATCCTCATCAACTGAGGCAAACTCCTCCATTGTCCTGCCTTCCTCTGGGGTCTCAGCAGTACAGGGCTCCCCAGGACAGCCTCCAGCAGAGTAGACAAAGACAAAGGTGGCGTTCAGTAACTCTGCCTTCTCTTTATCTTCTGTCACCAGGGCACCCACCTCATTCATCAGTGGGCATGCATTGCCTCTGGTGTTAGTTTTATCTGCCACATATTTGAAAAAGCTCTTCCTTTTGTCCTTGATCCCTCTCGCCAAGTTTAATTCTAAGGAGGCCTTAGCTTTCCTAGTTGCCTCCCTACACCCTCTGACAATACTGGTCCTGTCCCTTGTTCTCTTGTCTGTCAGTCTGTTAACACTGGATGTCTGCTGATGCTTGATACAACTCAAAAGCTTGAAATTTTGCAGTGCGTTAGTTGAGGTTTTACTGCTGTTTCCAGCCCAGTCTGACTCACCATCATCTTTTGCTGAAGTTACCAGTTCAATCAGCACCTGATGGATAGTCTGTGCCTGAAGATACTGGAACTGAATGGCCTTACTCTGGTGGAGCATGAGCACAATGATGGGGAAGCAGACATGGATGAACAGGTGAGCTTGTCTTTTGCAAGCACGTCTGTCAGGAGTTTCCCAGAGCTATTCCAATACCCAAAGAATTATTGGCTTGATTGTGAGTTGCCTGGAGCTTCTGCCGCTATTTGCAGGACAAGAGCTTCTTCATTTGGTTTTGTCATAACTCAGCAACTTGGTTATGGGTGTGTGAGCCCCTTGCCATTTACTTCCATGCCTCAGGGGTGCTGCATAGAACTGTGTCATAAGAGATGATGTGCAATAGTTTGAAAAGTCAAAGCCTCTTTTTAGGTTGTTAGTACCCTGCATGAGATCAATTAAGTAACTGAGTCCAATTGTTGCACTTAGGTGCAATAGCTCCTTGTTGCTTTTCCATGTAGAAAGATTTTAGTTAGAATGAATTTGTAGTCATGCCTGTTGGTATCTGTTCAGATGTTTCTTCATTCATCCATACCTATCAGAGGTGTTGCAGTTTATAGGCTGTTAGCAAAGTAGCGGGCAGAGGTTTATGAAGACTTGCAGAGCAGTAATGGTATAAAGGAGATCAACTCTCTGTCCTCTCATTCACTCCAAAGTTAATATGAACATGTTATTGAGCAGCTGCTTATTTTAGAAAGCTCTTGAATTAAATTCTTCTTGCTGTAAGTGAAGCAGTGGAGGCAGAAGCAATTTAAAATGCTTGATAAGTATGTATTTTGGAAAATTAGCTCTATTAAGAGCAGTGGTGAACCTATGCAGTCCTTTTACATGAAGGGAGTGAAGTTTAGTGTAAGTAGTTGCTTTGCCAGTTTAGGCTAGCATTGATCTATCTTGCTTTTCTTCATTTCAGGATGAAAAGAAGCGTTTCACTGTGGTCCTCTTAAGCCTACGACTCCTTGCCAAGTTCCTGGGGTTTCTTGTTTTCTTGCCATATCGCACTGTGGAGCAACCAACTAGAGACTTGCAAGACTCTGCAGTAGCGTTAAGAAACCAAGTAAGAAATTACACTCTAAGAAATCTAACTTGGCCTTTTGCTTGACAGGGTTATGAATAGTTACACTGTTTCAAAGTGAGCTGGTGTTTCCTAGCATGATGTTGCACTGTTCTTTGCCCCTACTGCGTATTCTGGGGTTGGGAACAAAGGAAAGAGGAGTTTGTGTAAGCTAGAAAAGAGGGAGCAATGCACTGATGCTGAGGTTCTCAGTCTTCTGTTGTTTCTGCTAGTCTGGGGCTGTCATACCAGAACTGTGACCTAGCTAAGATCACTTGTATTTGTAGTGTAAAATCAAGCTACCAGGAATGTTTCTGTTACTTTCGCACCCATCTCCTAGCGGTGTGTCGTACTGAATGTGAGGAGGAAGGGCTTAGACCTTAAATCCACTTGTATGTAGTCGGGCTTATAGCCTCACTTTTCAGAGTCCCAGTGGGAGCTGTGTTTGCTGTCATAGTGTGGCTTTTACCTCTGCTCATGGGCAATTAAATGGTTTAATTAGCCAGAAAGTCACCTCTTACTTGTACAGAAGATGAATTCCTAGAAAGAAAAGTCAAGATATAGATAAAGTTTTTCTTTAAATATTAAAAGGTCATATCAAGCTGCTGCTTTTAATTTCTGTTGTCCATTAAGACCCTGCCTGTACTGGATGTATTGAAGCTTCTGAGACAATCTATTCGGGATCAACGTTCTATCCTCACTATTCCTTGGATTGTGGAGTACCTTTCCCTTATGGATCATATTGCTCCTTTCCTTGATTACTACAAGAAAGTATTCTGTCTCTTGCTGCAAGTATACAGGTAAAAGCTTGAGAAAGGATATTTGTTGAGAACTTTTCTGTGAAGTTTTGTGTGCTTAGTTGAGGTGCCTGGTGTTTGAGAATGCATGTTGGCCCTAGTTGGAGATTCTTATAAAAGTACCTTTGTGTGTGTGTGTGCAAATCATGAGCACTTCTTATCTTACATAAAGTTGCAAAGGGAGCACTTTCGAAACCCAGAGATTAATATTTTAATGTGTGTTTTTTCCTGAAGTAGAGAAAATTCTTTAAATCCTCTCTCATCCTACATCTGCAGCTGTGAATTTTAGACCTTAAACCCACAAGGTCTCCCATGCCTAAATAATGCTCTAGTTTTCTTTCCTATATACATGAGGAAATTTGGAGCATGTTCTAGAGAGTTACTTAACACTAGCTTTTGCAGTGTGAACTTAAAACAGCATGTTATTCAGATGCACACAAACAAAAAAATAGAGCTTGCTCTATTTGTCATTAGGCAGATAAGTAAGGAACGCGTATGTGGTGACAAGTAGTATAATTACAAAGTGAGTGATTTGAGATTTTTTTTTTTTACCTTAATGAAAACTGAGCTACTGAAATCTAACTCTCTCTGTTGCTGTTTTTGGTGCATGGCAGGTTAATGGTCCTTTCTGAAGATAAGGAGATGAGTTTCCTGAACAAGCTGCTGATCCTTGCAGTTCTTGGTTGGCTTTTTCAGGTAGAGTGTCCTGTGTGCACACAACTGTTTCCTGAAGAAAAAGTGAGGCATGAAACTCAATAGAAAATAGTATTGAAATGAATTAAAACACTGCAGAACAGTAGTTTGTTGTTTTGGTGGTGGAGGTTTTTTTTTTTTAAACTAGTGTGGGGTTTAAAGAATTCTCTGTGTTCTAATGAGAATTATTTTCCTTTAGTGAAGTGTGTGAAGCAACATTGGTTTTCCAAGAGGAGTTTTAATTGCTGCTGAAACAGATTCTGCTTATAAATCTGCATCCTTGTAAGCAAATTGACAGCTGGTTCCTGTTAGAACTGGAAGCTCTTGTCACAAAGATGGAGAGCTAGCTGGCAGCCTTGAATTTGGGGGGAATTTTTTCTCTGATAAAGGGATGGTGTCTGTGATGAACTGTCAAAATCCTTTTGTGCTTCCAGTTGGAAGCGGGGTAACCGCTTAGCAGGAACTTGTTGGAAAGCTGAAAGATACTGCATGGGAAGGGTAAGGAAGGTGCTTCCTGTTATTGTGATCAAATTAAATCTTAGGGCAGAGAGAATCCTTAGTGCTGTTGTGTTGGTTTGTTTGGTTTTTTTTTTTGTTTTGTTTTTTTGTGAGTGTCAGGTTGGTGAGATTTTACTGTTTTCTTTATTAGAAATGCTGTGAGGTACTGACTACTATTTGGGTTGTAACTGCTGGGGTTTCTGTTTCAGGTTCCGTCAGTCCCTGAGGAGCTGTTTTTTACCACTGATGTGAGGCAGGAGGGATTGATGATGGATACTGTGACACCTGCTCAGGCTTTGGTGAGTTAATGTAGTAGCATGGCCTCTGAATCTGTGGATGAGGGCGGACTTACCCCAGCCTTGGGAGCTTTTATCAGGAACTTGGCTTCAGTGCAGCTGCACTGAGCGCATGTAGGCAAATGGACACAATGCCCCAGTTCATCCAAGTGCCTCAACTGCATTGCGTCCTGGATTGTCAGATTTGTGTGTGTTACAGCTCTGGGGCTTTTGTCAGGCAGGAGCTGTCTCACCTGCTGCAGTGGTGTACCGAATAGGTGCCAGGTTATGCTGAAGGATGAGATACTGTTTTCCTGCTTTCTGATCACTGCAGTACACGGTGGGCTGGTAGAACGGTAGCTCTTCCCAGAAATAAATACTAGCGATGGTGAACTCAACAGAGATAGTAAGATGGGACTCTAAGAGCGAGATTGCTGTCTTTGGAGTCACCTGTTTTCCAGTTGCATGGTAAAGGGTAGCTGAATAGAAAGCAGTATGAGCAAGCAGAAAAAGAGCTAAATTAATTGCATGTGTGATGTTTCACATAACTCCCAGACATGCAAGACAATACACAGTATTCCTTGAAAAAAATAAATAATATGTTTGCAAAGAGATATATGTATCTTGTTCTGATTAGAAAGTTCTGCTTTGCACTGTCTCTTCAATCACAGAGACAAAATGCAGAGATCAGCTGTTTGTGGCCTTGGTTTTCTTTTTGCTTTTTCTTTCCCAAAATGAGTGCAGTACGCACTGCCTGCGTGGATGGGATCTGAAGTTGCTTTTCCTCCCATGCCTCTGGCTGTGCTAATACTGGGGTAGCATTACTCCCCAGTGTTCCAGTGAGTCTGGGTGAAGACACCTGTGGAGGTGTATTGCTGACAGATGTGCCTCGTTTGTTCTCCTCCATAGATAGGTTTCTCTTTTATGAGCAGCAGCTGTGGCAACAGTCCTGGTTCCCTTCTGTAACCACCGTATTTAAGCTGGGCTTTGACAATGATCAGAAAGAAAGGTTGAGCTATGCTAACTAAATGTAGAGCAGCTCATTGTGTTACAGGGCTGGACTGAGCACTTAGGCTGCAAAGTTCATACTTTTACTGTGGGTTTGGAATCCAGTTATTTTTATTGCTTTCATGGAAAGGCAGTTCTGAAACCTGCCCGTGACAACACATATGGCATTTCTGACTTGCTGAAAACTGTTTATTTCCTGCTGTGTCCTTTCAGCATTTGCTTCCTTTTCTCACCAGGACTCTGTGCCCCTGGTGGATCAGCAGTTACTTTATACCTGCTGTCCCTATCTTGGTGAGTATTTTATTTATATTTACTATATAAATAAATATATTAGTATATATTTGTTTTTATTTAAATTTTAAAATTTTATTTATGTTTGTCCTTTGGTACTGTGAGTCCTCAAATCATCTTTCTTACACCTCCTCACTACTTGAGGTTTCAGTTGTGTATGAGTCATCCTTGATAAAAGCCTATATTGCAGAAGCTCAGGCAGCTGTGAATATTATCTGGTGAAGCTAGGGGACAGAGGCTACACGGTCAGGATAGTGGACCTACAGAGCTTAAATACAGAGGGACAGGGGAAATCCTTTGAGCATATTTCTGCTGCCAGGCAGAGGGGAAGGACCTTTTTGTGCCCTGATGCATTATCAGGCAGTTGTCTGAGAGATCTTCCTGGGATCTGTCTGCCATTGGTGAAGTCTCTCTCTGTAGACAATAGAGTCCCAGATGGTGGGATGGTACTCCCCTTCTTGGTACTTAGCTGCTAGGAAAAACATGTTAAACCTGCATCATGAAAGCTTCTAGGGGTTGAACATGTCTTCAAGGTTTTCCCCTGGTGTTTTCTCCTGACTATTGGAATTTTGTGTAACTTTGCTTGGCTTGTTGGCCTTGTAGACTTCACAGTTCCTGCTTGCCATGCTAAAAATGGATGCTTAGAAATTACTGCTCCCTGAGCCTTCTGAAGAAGTCCTATGTGCCAGGGAGCTTTTTGGAAGCCTGCTCTTTTATCTTTGGATCCTTGCCAGTTAAGTGAGCGGGATGCCCCTCTGCTTTTCTGAAACTTCAGCTTTGAGAAGTTTCAGAAGCTGAAAGAATCTACTCTGGAAACAGGACTGACAATGTCTAAATCTTTCCCTCGAGTTTTGGTTTGTTCCCTTGCTCATGGGAACAATGACTGCTTTTGCACGTGTTTCTGTACAGGTGAGCTGCGGAAACTACTTGCCTCTTTTGTGGCTGGTAGTGGAGCAAAAAATGGTGGATTTATAAGGAAAATCACTCCCACAGCTGCAGAGTCCTTGGTACCCAAGGCTTCTGTCATACAGCGGAAACTGCAGGTAATAAAATCAGGGAGTCACAAAGGGGAAAGCAGGGCAGGAGAAATCGCTTGTGTGGTGGTAGGGTACACAGTGGCAGCCCAATGCCTGGGAAAGCAAAGCACAGGCCTAAGTGGCAGGGGACATGGTGTTTAACAGTCGGGTATCCTTACTCTTCACTCTTCTGCTATAGTTATGTGGCTGGGATACCATGGGAGTGGTGAAATTAAGATAACCTCAGTAAGCATTCCTGTAGTTGCAACAACGAGCCTATTTCTCTCTCTGTCACTTCTTTAACATAAAATGTTGGTATTTTTCTCATACTCCGTTTTGGTTAGGTTGTAGCAATGTTTTCCACCAAAAGAAGAAACTCTGTCGGAGCCTACAGAATTACCAGCCTGTAATTAAGAGAAGATCCTTTCTTTCCAAAATCAAACCCTATGGGGTGACTAACTACTAGTAGGTGCTGTCAGAACTTTACCATTCTTCCTTTTAATGGGCATTTGCTTATGTAGCTTCATAAACCCTGATAATGAGCTTTGAGTTAAATGGTTAGAATGAAATAGGGAACAAGTATTTTACAAGGGTGCTGAATGGTCCAATAGCAGAAATTCCAGTGTAGGCAAATTTAGTGCCTTTTACTGCAATTCCAGATGGTAGTTTTGTCCATTCCTGTGTTGAGGAGGATCTGGGTGGAGTACTCTAATGAACTGTAGCACTTTTCTGTTGAACAGGTAGAGTTGGAACAGGCCTTCTTCCACAACCAGCCTCCCTCCCTGCGGAGAACAGTTGAATTTGTGGCAGAGAGGGTGGGATCCAACTGTGTTAAGCACATCAAGTAAGTGCTGGTGATCTGTTCTGTGCCTTAAGAAGTAACTTTACACTATTGAAGTAGAGTTGATCCTTTGTAATTGTGTATATGGGAGAAGGAAAGCTTCCCTCAGAGCACGCTGTATAGCAGAACACGAAGGCTATATAAGGCTATGACAGTGGGGTTCAGAAACATATGGATGACACCAAGCTGAGTGGTGGAGTTGACATGACTGAGGGACAGGATGCCATCCAGAGGGACCTGGACAAGCTCAAATTGGCCCATGTGAACCTCGTGAGGTTCAAGAAGACCAAGTACAAGGGGCTGCACCTGGGTTGGGGCAACCTCCAGTATCAATACAGGCTGGGGGATGAAGAGATTGAGAGCAGCCCTGAGGAGAAGGACCTGGGGGTACTGGTGGATGAAAGACTGGACATGAGCCAGCAATGTGCACTTGCAGCCCAGAAGGCCAGTCGTATCTTGGGCTGCATCAAAAAGAGCATGGCCAGCAGGTGGAGGGAGGTGGTTCTGCCCATCTGCTCTGCTCTAGTGAGACCCCACCTGGAGTCCTGTGTCCAGCTCTGAAGCCCTCAGCACAGGAAAGACATGGACCTGTTGGAGAGGGGCCAGAGGAGGCCACAGAAATGATCAGAGAAGTGGAACAGCTCTGCTGTGAGGACAGACTGAGAGAGTTGGGGCTGTTCAGCCTGTGGAAGAGAAGGTTCCAGGGAGACCTTATTGTCACCTTTCAGTACCTAAAAGGGGCCTGTAAGAAAGATAGGGACAGAATTTTTAGCAGGGGCTGTAGCAATAGGACAAGGGGTAATGGTTTTAAACTAAAGGAGGGGAGGTTCAGGCTGGATATGAGGAAGAAATATTTTACAGTGAGAGTGGTGAAACATTACAACAGGTTGCCCAGAGAGGTGGTAGATTCCTCATCCCTGGAGATATCCAGGCCAGGCTGGACAGGGCTCTGAGCAACCTGATCTAGTTGAAGATGTTCCTGCCCATTTCAGGGAGGTTGGACTAGATGAGTTTTGAAGGTCCCTTCCTACCCAAGCTATTCTATGATGGATAAACCACATATACCAAAAAAACTGATGAAACCATGCCAGTCTTGTTTTAATACAAATTCTAGTTTCAGCAGGATTAAAAGTACTGTACACATAAAATTTCATTTTCAAACTTGAAATCCAAATCCTTTCCTCAGAATTGTCAGGATCTGTTTGAAAGCATTATGGGTGCGCTACCACCAACAGTAATCATTCATGTGAAGAACTAGCTGCTTTCAGTTTGCCCCATCCCTGCAGACATTCCAGGCCAGGCTGGATGGGACTTGGAGCAACCTGATGTAGTTGAAGATGTTCCTGCTCATTGGAGTGGGGTTGGACTAGATGACTTTTGGAGATCCCTTCCAACCCTATCTGTTCTATGGACATCTGAATATCTGATTGCCATCTTAGAGGGGAATTTATGAAGGGATGCAGAGAGGAGGGTTGTATGACTGTGGGACACTTGGAATGTGAACATAGTGCAGCATTTTAAGAGTTTATATCCCTTTCAGAATGTTCTTGCTATAGATAGGAAAATCTCAGAGGTCAGAAGTGACCTCTGGAGGTCATCTGATCCAAACTCCTGCTCCAAGTGGGGCAAGCTGTCAAGTAAGATCAGGTTGCTTGACACCATTTCCAGTTGAGTTGTGAAAGTCCCTAAGCATGAGGATTCAGCAGCCTCTTAGTATCATATTCCAATGCTTCATTTTTCCAAGCTTTGTGAAAATTGTTTCCTTACATACTATCAGAATTTCCCTTGTTCCAGCTCGGGCATGTTGCCTGTCAACTGTTACCTGCCCACTTCCTGGAAGGGTCTTGTTCTCTCTTTTCTATAACCCTTCCCTCTCCCTTCACCTTCTCCTCTTCTCTAGGCTAAGTGAAACCAGCTCCCCCAGTCTCCCAGTATGGCATGTGCTCCAGCATCTCAGCTATCTTGATTTTATATTTTTCTCCTGCAGTCTCTCGAATTGTCAGTGGCTTTCTTGTGCTAGGGTCCCGAAGCTGGACACAGCACTCCAGGTGCAGCCTCACAGTGGTGAGGGAAGCAGTAACTGCACTTGACTTGCTGCCTGCCCTGTTGCTAATGTCAGCCCAGTATAAGGTTAGCCTTCTTTGGACACTGCTAACTCACAGTCACCACCCTGTTGTCAGCCCATTTCTCTACCTTGTCATAGTCCTGAGTGGCAGCCCTGCCTTCCAGCATGTCACTCATGAGCCTGCTGAGGGTTTGCACTGTCCCATTGTCAAACTTGTTGAAGACATTAAATGGTATCAGCCCACAAGGAGTGCTGGTCGTAGTGGGCTACTCTTGACACTTTTGAACATGAGACCACTATCTGTTGGAAGTCTAAGGATATTGCTGCCAGAAAAGATGCCTGCAGCCATATATGTTTCTATTAAAACCTAAAGGCTTTTGACTTTTGAGTCTTAATGCTATTTTGCTGTTTCCTTCCTCACAAAAACAACAAGGAGATGGTACAGTACTAAATGCAGTGTGATTAATTCTTTTTTAGCAGAGTCGTTTATTGCATTTGAGATGAGTATCCTTCTAACTGGGAGAACAGGAGGTTACAATTAGTGTGCACCATTTCTTGTGTTGATTTCAGTCTGTATGATTGTTCTTGTTTTTGTTCTTGTACCAGGGCAACACTGGTAGCAGAGTTGGTTCAAAGGGCTGAAGTCATGTTGCAGGATAAAGTGAAGGAGAAGGATGCTAATCATGACAAGCTGCTTGAAGAGGTGTGCGCTCACCTGTATGAGGAAGGGGCCCAGGCACTCATCAAAGGCAGAGAGTAAGGAGGAAAAGTTATTTAAACTTGTGCCTTCCCTTGTCATCTTACTGCAGAATCTATAAGCCTAATTTGGCTAGGCCTGTCATGCTCAGGTTCTGGTGATTATAAACCCTGACCTCTGCTCTTCTTAGGATGACTGCCACGCCTCCAGACAGTTAATGCCATGTTTGTAGGAAGGAACAAAGGTGCTGTCTGTCCTTCTGCATCCAGCTCCAAGTGGACATGCACTTCAGCCATTGTATTTCCCCTCTTTGGAAAACTGAGTATTGTAGCTTGGTGGCTTGTAATTGTGCTTTCCTATCTGGTTCTTTTGGTCTGACTTAATTCATTGCAGTCTTCCAACCGGTTTTGACTGTAAGAGCATGTGGAAGTTGCTACAGTAATGAATGTCCGATTGTTGACCAAGAAATTTGACTAATCCTGTGGCGTGTTTTCTTTCTTTTCTTGCAGATTTTGCAAAAAGAAAGGTCCTGAGGCAGTAAGGGTGTTATTGCCAGAAGAGACATCTGCAGCAGTACGTATTTTCACTAAAACTTGACTTTAAGTTTGGACTGTTATCACTTTTCCATTGCTGCTTCACTTATCCCTTAATGGCTTAGGAAAATGGAATCTGTTGATGCCCTCTTGTGAGGAATAACAGCAAAGGAGAGTCACCTCTGCCAGACTGCCATGGATATTCTGGTTAAAGTTATATTCTAGCCTGTACCTAACTGTTGAGACTAGAATGGTATAGAAATTGCATTCATCTTGCAAAGATAATGCTTTTAGTATCAACTTCCCCAAGCGTTTATGATGTTTATATGGGGTTTATGAGATTTGGGAAATCAAAATGGGTCAGTCCTATTGCTCAGAGTAGCAGTTCCCCCAGAGGTGGTGGTGCTCTGTTTAAATGTTGGATGCCAAAATAAAGCTTCTTTCCTCTAGACTTCCTTCTGACATCTCACTGACTGCAGTGCTGTGAATGTTAGTAAATCCCCTGTCACTTGTTTATCCTCCCTGTGAAGGTTTTAAGTAGCGCAGAAGACATTGCGGTGGAACTGGCTACTGAGAAAGCCTGTGGCTGGCTTTCTGCCAACATTGCAGGTGAGTCTCCTTACCTTGAACTAGGGCTTCTAATGTGTGTCTTGTACTCTTTTTCTGAGATCAAGGAGTAGAATTTATTCCAGTGTTATAAAGTACTTGGTCCTACTCATTTTTCTTTTAGTGGTAAACGTGCAGTTGCTCTGTCCCACCTTGTTTAGGTATAAGAGGAATGATTTCTAGCTCCAAGAACCTTCTTCAGGGATTTTTCAGGCTTGGCCCATGTAAGTGATTTTTAGTTATGGAGGCTTATAGGATGGTGAGCATGAGTGCTGTGGAAAGCTGCTTCTGAGTATGTCATCTAGGCTGAAGTTGTCTTAACACTTCAAATATACAATACAGACAGCTGTTCTCTCAAGCCATCTAATAGTCCTTCTGTACAGAGTGCTTCTGAAATACTCTAATAGTGCTTTGGCAACACTTCAGGATCCCTGGAAACCTAATGTTTCAGGAGGTTGTGCCAAGAATCTGGGGAGGAATATCCAGCACCATTTGCAGCAGCAGGAGTTCAGTGTTTTGGATGCCGGTCAAAATTTATTTTGGTAGAAAACATATGGCTTTCTTGGGCACAGTGGTTGAACTGGTATGATCATGCTGATTCAGCTTTCTACATTGGCATTGCTTCCTGGCTTAGCTACTGTGTTCATTAAACCCGCTGAAATATCTTGAGGAAAAATGAGTGGCTGCCTTGTAGAGCTATGGCTTAACATGCTCAGAGTGAGAAGGGTTTCAGAGTGTAACCTGTCTTCTCCTCATTCGCCATGGCCCTCAGAGTGAGGGGCTAATACAGGTGGTGTTTGGAAAGAGTTGTCTGCCTCAGCTGAAGTAAACAGGATTTGTTCTCTGTTCTTTGTAGCCCTCATTAAAAGAGAAGTGAAGGCAACCTTCAACAGAATGCTCAGAGTCCCAGGACTTCCCCTGCCCGGTGAGGATGCCCTGGAGTTGAGAAGGGACTGCCCTCCAGGCTGTCAGCACCGCGCTCCCTTTCCCTCCCAAATCATCAATGAGATTAAGGTACATAGTGTTCACCTTCTGACTTGCCCTAACACCCTTTCTATTTTTCATCTTGGTTTTTTTTGTGTATTTTGGGGTTTGGTTGGTTATTGGGTTTTGGTTTGGTTATGTTTGTGTGGTGTGTGTGTGTTTGGTTGGTTGTTTTTTAAAGGGATGTTCTGGTTCTAAGGAACTGGCTGTGAGGAGTGTTAAGGAAGCATGATGGGGAGATCTTATGTTTTTTTCATCCCCCTGCTGTCTGTGTGTAGATCACAGTTCTCTGGTCAGGAGTAGTGTCTTAAATACAGCATTTCTGGTAACATTGCAGTGACCTTTTTGATACGAGTAGCATAGAAACCATAGTGTGGTGAACGTTGTGTACAATTGTATGCTGGAGAGCCAGTATATTAAAATAGCTACTTTTTTGTAGACCTGCTCTTTTTACGGAGGGTCTCCTGGTCTCCATTTAAAGTAAGTATTTCCTGTTGGTCCTTTCAGTTCTATAGTACTCGGTAGACTATTCCCTCTTATACACGAAGAATTCTATATTGAATTGTCAGATGAATCTGTACAAACGTGTTGAAAGATTTTTGCCAGTCTACATGTGCACCTTCATTCAGCTACAATTAGGGTGGACCAGAATATCTTAAAAAGACAGTGGTGGTATGGAGTTCATTTCAGCCTTAGATCCAAGCAATTTTCTGTTCAAGCTGGTTCAAATTACATTTTGGTCTTTTTTTCCCAGGCTTTTAAAAGGTCACTGCACTTATAAAAATTATGCCATTATATAACCTGTGTGAGTAACCCGTGAGGAAAAGAAGAATTCCAAAAGCCTCACTTTTTTACTGTTATGCATTCTGTCTATTATTTTTGCTGCTTCTTGTCTGAGCCGTAATACTGGATCTCACTGTCATTGCATTCCCAGCAATTGTGCAAGAATGAGTACGCATCCTTTAACATTTTCTTGCTTGAGCTAAAATAATAAGACAAAGGTAAGGTATGTGAGGAAACCAGGGGCTTTTTCTGTAAACTGTTGCTTTTTGAAGATATTTTTAAATGATATCTTGAGATACAACTTTATTTTTTATTTTTATCTTGGGTTTCTGATACTGGCTGGTAAATTGTTGGTGATGGAAAGTGCTACCACATGTAAGATTGGCTAAACCAGTTTTTATACCATAAATCATTTAGCACTCTTCATACACAGCTTTCTGTTGACACTGAAGCTGCCTTGACAGTATCAGAGGACTCTGGATTTCTGTAGCGCTACTATCCTGAGCTTGCTTGCGGTGCTGTCAGATTTATCTAGAGCTTTCAGAGCTAGTTACTTTTAAGGAGGATGAACTGGTTGCCCTCATTGACCTGGACTTGATAACATCAGTGAGAACTATGGTAGAAAATCAGACCTAGGTAAGGTTGTGAAAAAATTCAGCTTTAATCTGTCTTATGAAATGAGGAGGCTACTACCTTTTTTCTTTTTTTTTCCAATGAGGACCTGAGGATGAACTGCTCTGTCATGGGGTCAAAGATCTGTTTGTGGAAGTGCAGAACACTAACAGGTGAATTACTGCTGTCTTTTTTCCATCAAGGATGTGCTTTGTATTGCCGTGGGCCCCCGGGATGAGGCCGAAGTGATTGACTGCGTCTGGCTGGAGAGCTTGCTGGGAAGATTGAGTCAGACACTTCGATGCAGAAAGGTAGAAGAAGCAAAAAAGCAACAAAAAACCCCTTGGACCACTTTGAGCTGTCTTCATTCCTGTAAACTTGTGAGCTTGCCTTGCCTCACAGTTGAGTTCAGTTAAATGTTTTTTGTCTGAGCTCATATGTGACAAGGTTGCACTATGTTGGTTTTTTTTTTTATACTGTGTAGATCTACTTGTTCCTTAAAATTAACCTTTGTGGATCCCCTTTTCATAAATGATCTTTTCTTGTATTGCAGTCTTTAAGGGTCACCTGATTACAGCTCTGTGCTTCTTGCTGTAAATTGCCTGCTCCTCTCTGATATTTTTATCCCTTGTGAAGCCCTGTTTTGTTCAGTGTGCAGTATGGGGACAATGATACAACTTCTTTTGTATTTTACAGTTCTTGTGTCCCACATCAGAACAGCAGCTGGCAAAGTGCACAGTTGAGTTGGCCTCTTTGCTGGGTAAGTCAGTGATTATAAGCTATTTAAGACTGGACTCTGTTATTACAGTTCTCTTAAATCCTTGGGATCAGAGACTTTAGCTTGTAGACCTCATGGATGTTTGATTCTCTAGTGTCATTGAGTCTGTAGGGTTTTTTCTTTCAGTTTTGGTAGTTGCTCTTATTCCCTTCCACCTTCTGCAAAACAGCATTGAACTGTGACCAACCATCCTTCAGATCTGTTGTTCTCATTCACATCTCCATTGTTTTTTATTTATTGATACCTTCATTTAAATATGTGATATATTTTCCAGTATTTCTGCCTCTGAAAAGTTGTGGCTGAGTTTTGTTGTTTTGTTTTGTTTTTTTTCCTCTAAGAGGAAGGGCCTGTTCCCTTAAATTATATTAAGTCTCCTTTTTTTGTCTTCACTCCTGTGAGTGTTTTCAGTTTTGGTGTGGTGATTTTCTTTTTTGTTTGTTTGTTTTATTTCTCTTTTTTTTGTGTGTGTTTCATGTGTATGGGTTTTGTGTTTGTTTTGTTTCTTTCTTGCTCTGTGTAAAATACGATGTTTTTCTCAGCTGGAGCTAGGGATCTGAATGCAGGTGTTTTCTCCCTGGGCAACCTTCTAGTTTCTTAAGAAACTTTATACATGGTTCATTCTTTTGGAAAGCAAAATATTGTGAATATTGTGAAATTTCATTGTGGGGGGCAGCAGTGTAAATCTGCCCCGTTCCATTAGCCTGTCCCAAGGAAGATCTGGATCTCTTCCCTGTGTATGTTTATCTGCAGTTAAACACTGTTCAGTTTTACTTTCTCATATATGAAGTTATGCAACTCTTCCTATAGTCGAAACTATGAACAGCTGTTTAATCTGTTTATAGATTTAAATGTTTTTCGACTGTGTTACTCTCCTTTGGAGTAACACTTAGGTCCTCTTTTATTAAACACTAGGCTGACTTTTGTTTAGTGAGTCATCTGTTAAGACTTGGGACTATATGCCAACCAAATGGTATTCTTTATCTGAGTAGTATAAATCTCTTCCTATGCAATACTTGTTTATATTGTTTTAAAGCTCATAGTTTTGCATGTTTTTAAACTCCAGCCCTCTTGGGTTCACTGGTTTACACTCACTGAGTGTTTTTGCTTCAGTGGTTGTTTAGGTACCAGTTATGCAAAATGTGCTGTTGGACCAAGATTATGACTATAAGAGAAAATAATGCAGCGGTAGAATTTCACCTTTCTTTCTTTTCTTACAGTTTCAGATCATGTTCCTCTGAGTCTGGAGATCAAGCCCCCAGAGAAGGGCTTTGAGAGGCTGCGTGTAAAGAACAGTCCCACCTATGGCCTTCTAAAAGTGCTGCTTTCTGTCTGGAAGGAGGACTTTGGAACACCTGTTCCTGTGCAGCTGATGTTCAGCAAGAAGAACGTTGGTTATCTTGCAGAAGCTAAGCAGCGAGAGGTAAATTTATTCCCATCTATGGAGCTGCCAGTTATCCTGCCTGATATGAGATATGGATGTAAGAGCTCTGCCTGCCCGTGGTGTTCACTGATTGCTCGTGTGAAGGAGGCCAGCAGGGTTTGGTCTGCTGTTAGCCGGCCTTGTTTCTGCAGGGCTGGAGAAAGAGAGGCCTGTGTAGCACTGGTCAGTGTTTGATACCTGTCTGGTGCACACAGTTACATTTAGGAACAAACAGCAAAATAGCCCGTTTGGCTTGGGAGCTTATGAAGACTTAAACACACGACTTTGTAATTGGTTGCATCCGTGTCATTTATCACCTTTCATTTTCGCATGCGTATTTGTGTTATAAGATCCCCAGCTATGAAGTGGAAAAATCACCCTGTTTAGTTGCAGGCTAAAACCAGCTTATTTTGGAAGGTAGGAAAATAATTTTTCAAGCTGTTCTTGAACATCCAGGAATTAAATACTTGGTGTGTATGGAAAACTGAGAATTAGACATTTTGAGACTTTGTGGTAGGATACAATTTATGAATTAAAGGAATTTTATTCACTCATTTTGGATGTTGCTCTTTGGTGTCCTTCATTGCCATACCCAGATAGATAACGTGCTTTGTCCTTTTGCTCCTTTTCTCTACATTCTGATCCAAGAAAAACAAATTGTATAAGGATAAAAAAACAACAACAACAACAAAACCTAAAACCCCATTTCTTTGAGTTGTTGATTTTTTAATTTTTTTTTTCTCTTCTGCAGTGGGATTTGTTCCTTTTCATGCTTCATGGTCTTGTAGAACATGAACTAATGAGAACAAGCGAAATAGAGAGTTGCTTGCATAGCCTCAAAGAGCTCCCTTGGCCCTCAGTAAGTAATTGGATGTGTGTGAAAAATAAGTGAAATAAAACGTAAATCTACATTAACAGTCAATCCTTGTATTCTCTTTAATGTAGATGAAGCCCGTAACCTTCCCTATGTATAGTTCCCACTTAATACGGCAGCAGGACTGGTTTCCAATAAGCTTGTTTACTGTTACTAGCATGTGGCAGAACTGTGTACTTGTGTGAAACCCAGCATTACCCACACAGTGGAAACATTTCCAATAAAATTGTAAACCAGTGTGGAGACCAGCTGGCCAAGTTACCAGTTCTACCCTGAATGTGTTTGCTGTGCTGTAGCTGATAATGACATGGTGGGAAGGGTCTTAACTGACCAGACTTGCATTTAAACCTCTTTGCCTGCTACCCCCAGCATGTGAGAGGAGTCAGACTGTTCTAGCCAGAGTCAAAATGTAGGAAACCACCTAACATGAGGGTCACAAGGATGGAGCCAGGCTCTTCTCGGTGACAACCAATGATAGGACAAGGGGCAGTTGGTACGAACTGGAACACAAGAGGTTCCACTTAAATATGAGAAGAAACTTATTCTCAGTGAGGGTGACAGACACTGGAACAGGCTGCCCAGGGAGGTTGTGGAGTCTTCTCCTCTGGAGACATTCAAAACCCGCCCAGACACATTCCTGTGTAACCTCATCTAGGTGTTCCTGCTCCAGCAGGGGGATTGAACTAGATGATCTTTTGGGGCCCTTCCAATCCCTAACATTCTGTGATTCCTTGATAGAAATTGGCAGTATTTTAAGGCTGGTGAGCGTTTGCGTATCAGAGATGTTTAAGCATTTTAAATTGGGGCAGTGATCATTTCTGAGAAGGGTGTGGAGATTAGAGGGGAAACTGAACGTTGATTGATCTTTGCAATCAATTTTGTAGCTTGACCAGGCTTCCGCACTTGCAAAATAATTAACAACATGTTTAACCTTGTAGAATTCTTTACTAGAAAAATTAAGCCTCTTGGTTGACATTTGTTAATAAGGCTTCTCTGGTTTGTATCTGTTGCAGGACTTCTTAAAAGAACTGGAAATACTGTCCAGAGTATTTATATCAGAACATCATAAAGAAGAGCTCAGGACTAGCCCCTGTGAGCTGACCAGACAATCTCTAGGTACCGTGACAGCACAGAGTTAGTGGAGGCGGAGTTTCTGTGGACAGAAATTACAAATGAAGATGCAAACGGCATTTCTGGTGTTTCTGAGTGCGTTGGGAGCTCTTTGCTGGGAGCGTACTGCAGATAACAGGTCACACTGTGCCAAACCTGCACTGGTCTTGCTGTTCACGGACATTTTGCTGTGCTGACTCTGCTGAAGGATTTACATCAGCCAGTGCATCTCCAGGTCAAAAGTACTTTAAGCACCTTGATTGTGGCTCAGAGCAGCCATTTTATACACTCAGACACTTGTATTTGCACAGCAACAGGCTGTGACTCAACCCAGGAATCGATTCAAGTGGACAAGTTACTTCGTGATCAGAGAGACGGTCTCCTGGTGGCCGTCTCTTAACCTAATGTGGTTTCTCATCCTGTCAGAGAAGGGAAAAGGTGAACCTGTATGACATAGAGATGAACCTGTATTTATTTTTCATTGTAAGCTCAATTTTGAAGGTTTGATCTTAATTTTTTTAAGACTCATTTTAAAAGTTAAACCATATTAAATATATACCCCAGAACATTGATGGCATTATTCTTAAATGATGTAGACGCTGAAGTGTTTTTCCATCTCTTGTTGGAAATGCAACTTGTAATTTCCTGGGGATTTAAATAGAAATAAGGGAGAAAATATCTGTTTATATTTTTTATTGAAGAAAGTATTTTTAAGACACTGTTATATTATGTGAACATAAACGGCATCTGACTGCTATTAACTTTTTTATAATCCTTCTTGCCTTGAGTTTGCGTTTATCAGACAGGAAGTGCTGCAGTGAGAAAACTACAGCCTTGGAAGAGCAGACACCAAAGTTGTGAAAAATCCCTGTGCCAGCCCCAGCGAGTGAGTGTGGAAAGGAATCCTTGTGGAGAACAGGGGCTGTTTCCTGTCCCTGCAGGTGGCTCATCACCAAGGGGGTGACGTCCTCTTCACCCACCCCAAGTATTTCCTTGAACTGTGGTTTGTGGTAGGGACTGCTGGTGGCTGGCACAATATAACTAGGTGCTCATTATAGCTGTCTTACGGGATGTTTTTTCTTCCCCCCTGTAGCAGTGAGGATATGATTTCCTTTTGTCTAGGATTGTCCTATTAGTGCAGCTTTTTGTTTTGTTTTCAGATATCAAATTTTATGTTATGCAAGAAAAACATGTGAAGGCCAGGGCTTTTCAGCTTGCTCATTAAGTTAGCTCTTCCTTGTATAAGAGGGTGAAAAAGGTAACACCTTGGAGTCGGTGATTTAAGAAAAACCACGAACAGACCTAATTAGGTAGAACTGTGGCTTCTATTAAAATATATTGGCTACAGAGAGTGAAACCATAGAGGTGCAGCAGTGTCTGAACTGTACTGAGCTTTTTGTTGGTTACTAAGCACTGCATTGAAAGTTTGGACGTGTTCCATGTGCATGCCTTATTTGAGGGGTTTTCTGATGTGCTTGTAGCAGAGAGTCCCTAGAAGCAGCCATGCTGGGTATGCAGCAAGGACATGGTAATACAAACTGAAATAGCAAGTACACCATATTGTAACATACCTGCTCCCTGAGGCTGAGTATTACATGGCAAATTGCTGCAGATCTCATTCAAAGTTATTGTTCGTCACAATAAATATGATTAAATTACCTGTTCTGTGTTCAAGCTGTTATATAACCTCTTTGTACTGGGCCAAAGTACAAAAAAGGTGCCTTGCCACAAAGCAAGAAAGCATAGTAACCTCTCCTGTCCAGCCTCATGCTTCTCTGCTTGTACTGAAATATAACATAATTTTATTAGATAAGAGAGGTGCTATTGGTGGAAGGGGGAAGAAGCTGGAATTCATTATTTTTAAAAAGGTCATCCCAGCTCTGGAAGTCACTTCGATATTGTAAAACTGTTTGCATAGATCCCATGGCCACAGCTGTTTTCATGGCATCTACACACCTGAATTATTCTTCTCTAACACAACATGCTTGGAAATTTTTATTTAAAAGGTGATCAAGCCCCAGGAGCAGTTTGCTACTTCCAGAGACCACAGGTGTGCCCTGTTGGGCAGAAGGGAGTTCTACAGTGGGAACCAGCAGGTAAGAAACACCTCTGTTTGTGTGTTCTTGTGTCTTAACGCAGTTACTCTAGTTCTTGGGCATCGCATGGTACTCAGCCTTGGTTGCTCTGCAAAGCCAGACACCTGACTTGGTAACTAAACCTTAAGAACAGTTGTAGAGCTCACTGTTTCTGCCTAGGGAGACTCGGCAGTGGGACCACTCTCGTGAGGGCGTGTGACTCCGTGCAATCCCAATGAGCTCCTCTGGATATGAGTCTCCCACAGCATCCTCACAGCTAAATTTGACAGTGTGGTCTGGACAATCAGGTAGCGAGGTGGACTATGAACTGGCTGCAGGAAAGAAGTCAGAGAGGTGTGGTCAGTGGGGCAGAGTCTAGTTGGAGGCCTGTATCTAGTGGAGTGCCTCAAGGGTCGCTACTGGGACCAGTACTATTCAATGTATTCCTCAATGACTTGGATGAGGGAATAGTGTGTACTGTCAGCAAGTTTGCTGATGACACCAAGCTGGGAGGAGTGGCTGACAGGCCAGGAGGCTGTGCTGCCATCCAGCAGGATCTGGACAGGCTGGAGAGTTGGGTGGGGAAAGATTTAATGAAATATAACAAGGGCAAGTGTAGAGTCCTGCATCTGGGCAGGAACAACGCCAGGTTCCAGTATAAGTTGGGGAATGACCTGTTGGAGAGCAGTGTAGGGGAAAGGGACCTGGGGGTGCAGGTGTACAACAGGATGACCGTGAGCCAGCACTGGGCCCTTGTGGCCAGGAAGGCCAATGGCATCCTGGGGTGTATTAGAAGGGGGGTGGTTAGTAGATCAAGAGAGGTTCTCCTTCCCCTCTACTCCGCCCTGGTGAGACCACACCTGGAATATTGTGTCCAGTTCTGGGCCCCTCAGTTCCAGAAGGACAGGGAACTGCTGGAGAGAGTCCAGTGCAGGGCAACAAAGATGATTAAGGGAGTGGAGCATCTCCCGTATGAGGAAAGGCTGAGGGAGCTGGGTCTCTTTAGCTTGGAGGAGCCTGAGGGGTGACCTTATTAATGTTTATAAATATATAAAGGGTGAATGTCATGAGGACGGAGCCAGGCTCTTCTCAGTGACAACCAATGGTAAGATAAGGGGTAATGGGTTCAAACTGGAACACAAGAGGTTCCACTTTACATATGAGAAGAAATTTCTTCTCAGTGAGGGTGACAGAGCACTGGAACAGGCTGCCCAGGGAGGTTGTGGAGTCTCCTCTGGAGATATTCAAAAGCCGCCTGGATGCCTTCCTGTGTAACCTCATCTAGGTGTTCCTGCTCCAGCAGGGGGATTGGACTGGGTGATCTTTTGAGGTCCCTTCCAATCCCAAACATTCTGTGATTCTGTGAGTGCTTCAGGTGCTGGGCCTGGTCCCTGTGTGGTTCCAGAGGTTCTGTGAGGAGGAGAGTGGTGGGGAGTAGAGAGCTCACAGCAAGCCAGGTCAGAGTTTGTGACCTTCCTTCTATCTGTCTTTCCTACTGCAAACTCACAATTTGCAAAAGAAAATGAGGAAAAATGGCTGGACTCAGGAAGCAGCCTCAGCCAGTGCCTGGTTTCAAAACCAACCAAAAAAAAAAAAACCCTTTGCTTGGATAAGGCACTGTGTCACAGAAACCAAATTTAAGCAGTGACTGGCTTCTTGACTCTTATGCCACAAATTCATATTCCACGCACATTCCTCTGCAGGTTCAGTAGGAGACTTTTATCACATACTAGCCTTTATGTTATTTCTCCATCCAGCACAGTTCCATAGCTGGGTATCTTGTCTGAAGCAAAACAATGTGGAGCATGTTTTCCTGTGTAGAAAATACCATTTATTGTGGATATGAAAATAGCAATCTTGATTAAGAGCAGAGATGCGACAGTAGGTGGTACAATACAATTGGGTGGAACATCTACTGCTCAGCAGTAACTTACAGGAAGTTGGGTTTTGCCCATTGTAGATTAACAAATTAGGTATCAGCTGGGTTTTGATTTCTTCCTTCCAAGCAAACCAATGCCGTACATTAACGGGTACCATAAAATGTTATATTTGCAAAAGAAAACATTCATATAAATAGGCTTTTTAGTATCAATTGAAGGTTGTATTAAAAAAAATTACATTAATTCAATACCAATAAAAATAAAACTTAGCTTTGATAGCATATAAAAACGCCTCAAAACAAGCATATATAAATAACTTAATTTGTAAACATAGAAAAAAATCTTATGTATATATAAAAATAAACATCTGATGCACTGTACAATAAGACATTATCCTTCATAGGCACTGGAATCATTGATCAATAGGAGTCCCCCTAGATGGTTTTCCTACAAAAACTGCTTTATCACTAGTGCCATGTCCAAAATAAAAGGGAAAAAAAGCAAAGCACTGAGCAAATCCCTTGTGGATGTTATGAAGATCTCCCCTGCCTCCTCCGGCAACCCACGGAAGCAGCTCTGGGGACAGAGCCAATGCACCGGGCTGCCGGTTCTGCTCATTTTTTCTAGGGCTTTTCTGTACTGCCGCCTTCGCTCTTCCTTTCTTGGTTTCCACAAAAAGGTGGGGACTGTATGAAAGGTTGCAAATCTGGAAATCTGTCTTTTCACTCAGTTGCAGAAAACTTTGTGAGGGGTTGCCTTTTTTTTTTCCCCCTGGAGGGGCTATGGATGATGCATGACACTTGAAGTGAACCATGCCATGACTCAGTTTGGCAGGCTTTTAAGAAAAGGCTGAGCCTCACCAAAAGACAACAGCCATATATTGGTGTTAAGATTGTAACCATGACCATCTAAAGATAAAACAAAGCAAATTTGAAGTAAGTGAAACATTTTTGTTATTCTACCTGGTACAGTTTATGGGGGGGAAAAAAAGCCTTGGGCTGGTATGTCTCAAAACTGCTATTTTCTTAAATATCAATTTAAAATAGCTGTTGTCTTTTAAAACAATATATTAGTAACAGGAAGTAGTAACATAGAAGCTGGGAGCCAAAATTACACCTGTGCAAAGATATAATAAAAGTAGATCTTGGCTCTTGCACTCAAAGGTAAGAAGTGCAGCTAAGGTCACTGTGTGCTGGGGAAATGCATCTTTTACTGAAAGGAACTGTGTTAAAGTAGCAGATGCTGACACTGGTACAGTGGATGCTTCAATACATGTCTCACTTGACAGATTTAAAGTGCAACAGCTTCTTGAACAACGTGGGCTTTTTTGAGCTGAAGAAAGCATATCATAGCAGCTTTTATTGCTGATATAAGATACCTAAAGTGATTCTTTACTCTTGTGCTGAAGACTAAATGAAGTTATTCAGATATCAGAGTTGCTTGTTGTTTTGCTTTATTTTAGGAATACGTGATCAAACTAGGCAGTGTGTTGGACAAACATGTAAAGCCTGACAGCAGGATTGCTGGACTAAGCTCAGCAGAAATACCATGAGGTAACTGAATGGGAAGAGTCTGTATTCACTGCGGTGAGGCAGCTGGTCACGTTACTAGCAAGTGCAATAAGATGAGGACCAGGCTCTATTTTCAACCCTCAATACATTTTGGTAAAAGTGTAGAAGGGCTGACGGAAAAAGCCTTTGTGGAAAAATGCTGGAGCTACTCTTACTTGCAGGATTTAAATTCTAGAAACAAGCTGATTACTCAGTACTAATCCCTATTAATGATGTTGCTGTTTACAGCTGTCAGTTTGGTTTCTTTATTTCAAAGCACCTAGTTCTGCAGTGCAGTAAAACTGTGTCCTGAGGTGTGGTGGTTTCCACTGATGCTGCATAGTCTAGTGGCGATCTGAAACACCGTATGCTGGCTGCACGCAGTCAGCCAATTACGTGAGAATAATCTATCCAGGGTGTAGGAGCACTAGTGGATATCATGCTGTTTTACCTTCCCTTCTCAAGGGGAAGTACAGCCAGCTAGCTAAGTTATGTGATTTATCTACACAGCTGTGTCCAGGAGGACAAGTTCCCCATAAAAACTCGCTGGGTTTCTTCTGAGCAATGTTGGTTAAAATCAATGATCCTTTTTGTAACTATACTTCTGTATAGCCCAGTGTTAGCAGCTTGGCTCCATAAGTGAGACTTGATTGTGTCTGTCTCATGAGCTGGCATTTACATTACCCTTACAGATGCTCGTGGCTCTTTGCAGATGTTCAGCTGCTGTTAAGTGTCCAGGTTTGTACCAAACACTAACTAGCAAGGAAGTGCGCCAGGCGAGCGATCACCAGAGGCTGTCGCTTTGCCATGGAACTCAGGAGCCTTGCAGGGATAGCTGGAGCACCAAGGTCCACCTGCAGGAGTTAGAAGAAAGGCCACATTGGCATTTGTACCTGGTTTTGAACAAAACACTTCCCCAGCCTGGAATAACTGCAATATCGCAGGTATATGTTACACACAGAAGTTGTTTACAGCCAAGTGCTGTCATTACTGTGTCATTTGTATCTTTTCCTTTCCAGTTCTCCGTAGGCTTTCAAAGCTTTGCTATTTGATGTTACTTTCAGCAGGTGTGATGTGCTCAAGCACACACCTGATCAGATTCTCTCTGCATTACTCTACATCATGCCAGGTAACAGCATGAAGTGGACTTGTCTTGTATGGTCACTTCATAAACTTCATGGAGCAGCTCTTAAGTGTTCTGATAAATGTAATGGCTTTTTGTACTCGCAGTTGGACACACAGCAAAATCTTACCTGTGCCATGTAAATAACTCTGGTGATATCTCTTCCATTCACTACATCAGGTTCAAGTATCCAAGCACTTGGCAAAATCTCCCCTCTCACCACTTCTTTGCAAGGGTGAGGCATGGATGCATCATAGACAGACTGAACAGCCAAGACAGACAAGTTCTCCTGCGTATGACAATGGAAAGATAACAATGAATATAGTAACGTTTTCTTTGTTTGCCATGAGGCATATATCTCATATTACTTAAAAGAGCTTTTTTAATAAGTAGTAATATTTTTCATTTTATTTGTTATTTATATTTTTTGTCATCATCTGTCATGTTTGTAACCAGAATATACTGTGTTAACACTTGCGTTACTGCCTAATGGGGCTTTGGTTGATGATTGTCATTCGCAAGAGGGTTCTATACATAAGTCACTTGTGTCATATCAGCAGGGCTTCTCTTCCTGTGACAGTGTCACTGCTGGAGATATGAGCAGGGCCTTCCCTTCCTCTCTCCTTTGTCCTTGAACCATGAGCTCAGAACAATTACTCCACTGCTTCAGGGAGAATGTTCACTTTACCTCTTTGGCTTCTACAGTAATGCAGCAGAAATCCCGGGGTTGCTTCAGGTAACATAGGGAGGTATCGGTCACTAAATACACTGTGGAAAAAAAACACCCAAAACCAAAAACAAACAAACAAACAAAAAAGGGGGGCGGAATTAGACTTTGAGAACTACAATGTGTCACAGTTTTCACCCACCCCTTAAATACACATGCCTATTTTATTTGGACTTCTTGTTGCCTAAGAGCAGAGCTCTAGTAAACGTGGTAATCTGTTTTTAAGATGCTTCTTCAAGCCACTTAAGATTTATTTTGACTTTGAAACCACTCTCTGTAGCTGTACTTCTGCAGTGAGATGTGTTTAATATTATCCTTACTTTGGAAAAGTCTTGCAAAACTGGCTGAGAAAGTACCTTATGACAGTGGTGTCCAGCTGTTTGTGTTGATACTCACCCAGCTGAATATGGCTGGTCACCTTCTTGTGTATTCGAGCTGTGTTGATAGTTCTGTCGTATAGATGCCTTTTGCCAGGATCTCTCACAAGTCCCCACACACAGGGGAGAGGTCTTTCTATCACTCCTGCTCCCAGAAACCCATGCCTTGTTGCTGAAGGGAAGACTTTGTAGTAAACCAGCACCTCTTTTTCTGTACATTGATATCTGTCAAAGACAAACGAAAGGTATTTGCAGACCAGAGGGCCATGTACATAAAAAGGCCTCCCATTATAAAGACCTGCCATAAACTTACTTCCAACCAGCTGCTGCTTGGCATGTGTAGAGATTCCTCAGGTTGTGAGAGCATGCAGCCATTACCTGTACAGGTTGGAGAAAGTTGTGAAAACTTTAAATTGTGTTCAGCTTTGACGTGTGGCTACACTGTCTTCTACTCAAACTACTAAGCTGTCTTTACTGCAAATAGTTTTACAGTGCTAGTAATCCTTACTGGCTTGCTGTGCTGAAGGAGGAGATATATATATAAGCCTAAGCCTGTATACTAGCTTAAACTATTGTGAGAAAACAGGAGATGGGGGGAGCACATATCTCCAAATGATGCTGAAGTGATTCTCCCTGACAGGAAACACAAAGCTGGTATTTTTTCCTTCTAACTGCACACTTACATCTTGCCATGCACTATAGGAGTCCTCAGACACTAGAGGACACCAGCTTCACTCAGACATTTCAGCTAACAAGCAAGAGGCTCTTGGAACCCCACAGGTGCAGCCTGGCTCACTTCCCCTACCATTCATAATTGCTCACTGTGTCTCTGTAACTGCTGCATGGGTGACTGTTGGCCATGTGGAACAACAAGGTTCATCCCACAGGTTTTTGCTACAACTTCCAGTAGAAGGTATAGAAGTAAGTGAAAACTAACTCTGCTTATTTACGTACCTCAGTGGTAGCATTAGCCAAGATATGTTTGGATAAATCTTGGTATCCTTTTGTTGAAGAGGAGCTGACGGAAATAGTTAATCCATGAGTGAACCTACAGCTGATGCTACTGGAAGGAAGTGGTGGCTGAGTTCTGACAGCTTCTGCAGGAAACAAAAAAACAGTAGGGGAATTAAAAAAAAAATACCACCAATGTTCTGCAGTTGTGGGCACTTAAACCCTCCATTGGAGCAGCCAACCCACCTGATCCTGAGGAAGGACTGGTAACATTCCTTGTCTAGACAATCTGTATATTGGCAATTACACTGCAGCTACATCTCCCATTATTCAAGTTTAACAGTTATTACCACATATAAGTAAAGAATAGGCAACATCAGTCTTGAAGATTAAAAACAGGAACTTGCATATACAAGCCTATACTCGTTGCAGCCTTAGGCACTGGCCCCCCACAAAGGTGCCATCCTACCCCCGCTTCCATGGTTCATTAGAAGCATTATCCTCAACCCCTCAGAACACTGTACTTCAATGTTATTACATCAAAAGACCCAACTTCAGAGGAACCAAATCACCATTCATTTTTTCAAGAAATTCTAAGCAAGCTCTGGCTACTGGTGTTTTTTTTTTTTTCTTCTGAAATCATGTAATGTAAATATCTAGAATCAAATTAGATTTCGATTTGCATAAATGACAAATCTCATTTGGCTTGAGATACAACTCAAACATAAGCAGACGTATGTTTACTTACCAAATGTTGAATCCTTCTGTAGTTGCTCCAATACATAAAGCTGACTATTTCTGACAGCTGACCGACCTCGTGAATCTTTTGAAAGTGAAGCATTTCCAGAAGAAACCTGGTTTAAGAGGGAGGAGAAGTGGGAGCTTTTGGTTAAACTGGGAAAAATAGCAAGTAGAACATTTGTAGCAAATCTGCCTTACAGGGTTGGAAGCTCCTCTATGATAAGGCAACTCCTCTGACTTTCCTATGGTTATGAAATGCTAACCCAACTCTGGAAATTTAGCAAATCAAGTGTGAGGAGCTAACACAGGTATGTACTCCAAAAAGTAACTTCAGGAAAGGTCATATTCACACACACAAACTCTTAAGTCAATGTACATCATTGAGGGAGGCACAGTGAGAATATCAGATTCTGCTTTATCACAAGAAAAGGCTAGTTTATAAAACATGACAGTGGCATTACTGGCCATAGTAAGACTTATCTGCTTTTTATCTATGAGTTTTTTTTAAAAAAAGGCAAAACAAAACAACACAGACTTGTCCTGCTTGGTAGTTGTGACTGAATACAAACCTTCTCAAAAAGGTTTCTGTTCTTACAATATCTCTGTTATTGCTCAAGCGTCAGGAGACATCGGTCTCACAGTCCACTTGTTTCTCACCTGCTGGTCCTGGCTGCTGAGGTTACTTGCAGTGTACGTAGCAGTATTGCTGCTGTTGTAACCAGATGTTGGGCCAGAGGAGAGGCTGAGGCTGGAGTCTGTACACAAAGTGCTTGTACTTGCAAGGGTCTTCAGCCTTGCTTCTTCCTGTAACGGGTATCACAGTATTACAAATAAAAACGCCACACAAAACTTACCGTGCACAACAGCTGGTCAAATCAATAACTGCACTGAAAGATCAAAGAGGAATAACCTAAAGAAGTCCTAGTTTCTTTGCAGGAGTGTTGACAGGACAGAAGCTGTTGCCATACAGAAAGTATTAAATAAGCAGGCTCCTTTGAAAGACTAAGATCATATAAGCCATAGACCAAATCACCCTGTAAAACCTGGCAGTGCGGGAAAATGCAGCTTCTGCTGTTGTTATTCTTCATATATGAGAGTCCAGGCTATCAAACCAAGACAATGTTTTTAAGGGGAAAAAAAGAAGTTTTAAAAAGGATCTCTCTTCAGTCGTGTTTACCTTCTTGAGTAGCCCCTGACTCGACTTGCTGGTCAAATGTAGTTGTTAAAGACTGAAGATTTTACTTTAACCAGTGCAACTACTCAATGCCAGCCCAGAAGATGAACTGAAAATTACATCATAATAAGGAAATACTGAGAACTTCAAGAGTGTTTATACTTTCAAGGGCAGTTTTAAGTTTGATTTTCCAACTCGGGTAAAGTACATCTGCATTTCACAAGAAAAACACAGCAGCAGATGCGGTAAGATCCAGTCATCTGGTGGAGGTGCCAGAATTCCAGGTGCCTTAAAGGGTACAGACTAATAAAGCAAGTGTTCACCACATTTTGCACCACATACGTATGCAGTGGCAAAGGTTACTGCATAAAAGTGTAGTAGAAAACTGGGCAGAACAGACACATCCTAAGAAGGTACTGTCCTTGCATCTGGGAGAAAAATACACACACTTGGACTTGTGCAAGATGGGTATCAAAGTGGGGAAATAAAAACCCAAAGTACTGGACAAATAAACATATGGAGGGCAATCTAAAGGAAAACAGAAAAAAAAAAAAAAGAAAATAATAATAAGGCCTTTGTGTTAAAGTACATACTGAAATAAACTCAGTTTACCTTAGCAAAATGCCAAATGCCTCCATAGACTGGGCATGTAATTCTTTGGTTTTTTCTAGACTGATGTGTATCAAACAGGAAAATGATTAAAGCGTGGAAGAGTTTCTTTTAAAAAAATACATTCATGTGAATAATGCGTGAGAGTTTCCTCTGCAATGCTCACCTTCTGTAACTGAGAAAATATTTGCTCCCGTATACGCTTCTTTTCTTGCTCAGCTCTCTCCCGAAGCTTGTCTCTAGCTCGTGCAATTTCAGATTTGGTTTCCTCTCGTGCCCTCTGGTAGTCTCGGAGCAACAGTTCAATGTCTGAAGGGTGCTGAATGCTTCTTCTTTTTGGTTCTTGAACTCTATAAGGGCAGGTAAGTTCGGGAAAACACACACGGAATTACTGGAAATCAGGTCACCTGACACAATACCATGAGAAAATCATCTTTCAATGTGGAACAGGAAAATTTGCCACAAAAGCAAGTAAAACTCGCCATGCTAAAGGTTTCTCTTTGCTCGTTAAAGGCTCCACAGATATTAACCTTGGAAAATTATTCAGACTGGTTCACCACTGAGATTCCTCCAGCGATTGCACTGGTTCCTAAGTCAGCTCTCCATATGATCTGTGGTTAGTGCTTGGGCATATCACATGCAAAATAATTGTGTTGGGAAAATAACCGTCTCCTGCCCTTCCACAGAGCAAGCAAAAGCCATTTAGGGGATGTGGTGGGGGAATGAGAAACTCAAGTTCTAAATGGTGAAGGGTTGCAGAACATTTTTGATATTTAGAATGAAACTTACTTAAAAGACATGTAAAATAGTTAAGTTAGCAAAGGAGTAAAATGGCAGACTGGTCTATAATGAGTCAAGACTTGTCTCTCCCCATAAACCATGCATATAAAATAAATCAGGCATATGTTATGAAGTAAAACAAACTAGACAGAAGGTTTTAATTAATCTTTTCTAAAACCAGGCACACATTTTTCCTGAAAGCACTTTCTATCCCCAAGTTTAACACTTCTGCATTGGGATTAAGAATTCTGCCTCAGAAGGCTCAGGTGACAATAAGAACCATTAATGTGCATCCACGGTTACCACTGTTAATGCACATGAGGCCAAAAGCGAGGTTTCTGATGCCCCACCTGGTATTTTCCACCACATCCCTCCTCAGCTGTTGTAGATATTCCCGGCGCCTGCTGGGGAGATCTGGATCCCTCCGACTTGCATCCAGCGTCTGCAACAGACTCAAATGCTTTTGAGGACTCAGACTTCGGCTTCTTTGGTATCTTTGAAGCCTCTTTTCTCTCTCCTTCCTCAGAGTTTCAATAGTCCTCATGTGTCTGTCAAAGAAACATCATCAGAGTGATAAAATGCACCCTGAAAAGTTAAATTTTCTATTTTTTTGAAAAACACTTAAATATTACATAGCTTTGTAATGTAAAATTCATGGGAATCTAATACCATACACTCCCCTGGCAAATATGCCTTTGGCCACATGCCGACAGATGATGCAGAAATTCTACAGGCCCACTGCTTTTATAAGAGCAGGGAATGCATAAGAGGGTCTTGGTTACTGCTTGCTGTGGCCGAGAGGCAAATCAAGGACAGAGATTAATGTAGCTACTCCTAGAATTTTTTTTGTTACAACAGCTTCCTAAACTGAGTTCTATAATGCAAGAATCCGTGATCTTGATTTTTACATAATTTATTTTGTATATTTATAGGGTTTTAAAATTTCATTTGTATATTCATACATCAGCATTTATTCACAGAAGCATGAATGAGATCTTCCCATAAACACGGTGTACCAATTATTCTTACATTGCAATACATCAGTGAAACATCTTCCCATGATCACCAGGTAGACATGATCACCCCCATAGCTGCTAGAAATTTTAAGAGTGGGGTGACACTGGATTTGAACTACATGGAATCTTATATTTTCCTTATTTTCTTGAAGCAACGCCAAAATTTTGTCTTCCATGCATTACTTAACTGTGTATAAAATAAGCTTAATACTGTATCTCTTCACAAATAGCTCGCTCAGAGTGACTAAGTGATTAAGTGCTCATTACTAAATGTTATTTATGCTGCATGAAGCATCCAAAACACTCAATACAACACTACTTTAAGTAATTTACCTTTCATAAAGTTGCTGCTTCACCGGAACGGCCACCAGGTCATCGGCGGTCCCGCTCTGCAGGACCCTCAGCAGGGCGTCCGTCTCCCCGATGCCATAGCTGAGCTTGGCCTCAGCCAGCTCCACGGTGAGCGGCTGCTGGTGCAGGTCCAGGTGGAGGCCGGACATGATCCGGGCACGCTCCCTCTGAAGTCGCTCGATCTCTCTGCTCCTGCTGTCACCGAGCTGGGATTTCCCTTCCATTTCTGTTGCTCGTGTGATTCCAGGTTTCTTTTCTGCCTGACTTTGTAAATCAGTCACGCTGCTGCTCAAACTGAGTGATGAAGGCGGAGGGCTGCCCTTAACACCACACCAGTTGCTAAATTTATTGTGTATAGGCAAGTCACGGAGACTGTAGCTCCGAGGCCTGTAAGGCTTTGTAAAAGCAGTATTTTTCTTGAGAAGAATTTCAGTGTCACAGTCACTTTCGGTGACATAATCTGTATTGTCGTCTTGGAAGGAAGTTTGCGCATCGCTCACATCAGAGGGCGGGGGAGGGCAGCTGCTCTCTTTTTTCCAGAAGAAATCATGAAATTGTAGAGAAGACGCTTCTACCAGAGGTTCTGAGGATGTGCCAGCATTTGTCTTGCTTGAATAAGTGGCATTAATTTTTTTATTAAAAAGTAAGTCAGCATTTGGAGGTGAGTAATTATGGATCAAAGCAGTATCAGAATTACCCACATATTTTTCATGTCCGATTCCAGATGAAGAACCTTTTCCCCCCCTCGTGACGTACATACAACGAAGCGAACGTGTCAGTGGGCTGCGGTCTCCAAGGTCACCTGTTAAAACTTCTCTGTGGCCCGACACCTCCAACATACTGCTGGAGTGATACAGTCGTTTTGCACAGACGGTAGTGTGGGTGTCAACCGTGAGCCTGTGCCGCTGTTCCAAGTCTTTTGAAACATCCTGCCCTAAAAGTTCTTTGGCCGCTTTCTTATCTGAGAAACTTCCAGATTTCTTTCTTATGCCTTGATGTTCTCTAGAAGTGCTGGATTCACTGTCTGTTTCTGTCTGTGAAAAATTGTCCACATGAGGTTGTGTGCTGGACTGTGGACCCACCCTCTGCTTTCTCTGGTTGTGAAGGGGACTTGAGGCACCACTGGAATACCCAAGGGGTTCCTTAATGGGGCAGAGAGACTTGCTGAAAGCAGTCTGGCTGCTGGGACTAGCACTAAGAGTAAGAATAGGGGAAGAGGCCCTATCAACTAGCAGGGTGTTTTTGTAACACGATTTTCTTTCTGCTGGAACCTCTAGTTCATTGACACTTTTTTTATCCTGAGCATAAGATGATGGAGACTGAGAGGTGCTATTAGTAGGGCTGCTGACTACAGTGCATGAAGAACTGTCTTGCCCTGAACTCAGCAAAGATGATGTGACAGATGAAACTCTGGTACCAGCAAAAGCAACATTCTGGTGTGCATTTAATGATGTTTTCTGAAAATCTAACATAGGAGTGGAGGTTCTGGGTAAGGGAGGCAGACGCATGAAGGAGTCTTCCAAAATGCTGTCGAGATTGTAATGGAAGTCAGGATTGCCCAGATTTCTCATCCCTGTTTGTTCTTGTGTTCTTCCCTCAAGAGAGAGCGTTTCCTCTTTCCTTTGGGGAATCTTACCTACTGCATCTGCATCTATTCCTTTCCAAACAACATTTACTGCCTGAGCTTCCCTCAATTCTTTTTCCATTTTTGGCTCCACTCGTTTTTCTTCATGTTTCCTTTGAGGTTCTTCCAAAATCTCAGTTTGAGTGCCTACATCTGCTGTAGTCTGAGTGCTGCTATCTGCTCTAGTAACCTTTGCAGCCTCTTCCATTCCTCTTTGCTTGATTTTGGCATTTTGCTCATTATCTATGATACTCTGATAGGAGAGATTTCCCAACAGCTCAGAAGTGTTCTGAAGAAGCTGTGACAGATGCATGGACAGGTTCTGCATGCTTGTCCAAGAAGAAGGTTGGTGAAATAAATCTCTGTTTGTTTCCTGCCTTCTCGCAGAAATGTCTGTATAACTTCTCTGATGCCTCCTCTGCCTTTTGTACCGTCCTGTAGTTGCTGTTTGTGTTCCCTGTTCACAGGTAATCCCTGGTAGTTTTTTGGAAGACCTTTCGGATTCAGAAGGATATAACAGCACAATTTCATCAACCTGCACTGAAGAGTTACTAGGCTGTGCAGAAGGATTCCCAAATTCAGCAGTGTTATTTTCTGGATTAGTTTCCAGTGTTTCACTGGATATGTTGCTGTATTGCTTGGTACTGTCACTTGAGTATGCAGATTGAAAGTCTTGTCTGACACCGTCCCATCCTTGAAGACCTTCAATGCTGCTTAAAGTGCTTGATAAAACTTTTGCTGTAGCGTATGAACTGAGATGAGAATGAAAAGGAGAATTTTGAGAATTCAATCCATTGTCTACACTGGAACATCTCATAACTTTGCGATTTTCCAGATTTAAAGGCATTTGATTGCAAGAGACATCACTTGCACTTCCAAAAACATACTGTTTCCAGCCAATTTTGCACGATCCATCTTGTTGCCATGGATGAATATATGGGTTGATATCACTTGAACTAAAATGCATTGTATCTTTATTGTCTTGGAAAAATAAACCTGCTTCTGGCTGATATCCAGCTTCTTCAGCTTTCCCTTCACTACACTGAGCTACAGAGCTATTCTTTGAATGGACATTTGCTTCTGCACCCGCAGAACTGTGAGCTGTGTTCAGTAAGGATGATGGAGATTGAGTAGCACAGTCTTTTGAAGCCTGGCTGCTTTGGGTTCTTGCTGCAAAATTTTGTAGATTGCTGGGATCATAGTTTGCAAGCTTCTTAGTTTGCGCTGCTCTTTGCTGAAATCTGGGTTTAGATTTAACCTGTAAAAAGTTATTCGATTCCTGCTTTGAAAATCTTTCAACTCCATAAAGATCATCTTCAGTTGGTGATGGAGGCTCTACACTCATATTCAAATCTTGTAGTGATTTAGATGCAGAATACAACAAATGATCTGCCTTAGATGAAGCTTCTGGAGTATATTCTGTATCAGAGGAGATAGCAATAGCTGGGGCTGATAGTCTGTGACTTTGTAAATAAGGCCTCTGTTGACTTTGTTTATAGTTCTTTGTATTCCGTGTAGTAGAATATGATCTTTTGCTCCTGAATTGCACTGATTTGTATTCTTGAGGAGGCAAATAATGGTTTTCTGGTAATAGCTTTCCGGAGGTACTTTCATTATCAATTACAGAAAACTTTAGTCTTTCTGATTTCAGAGTCTTATTCCGCATTACAGTGTCTTCCGTTGTTGAACAATCAGCATCAGCAGCAGGGCTATCAATGCTTGAACCCACGTTATTTTTGCAAAGTAATATCTCTTTTCTACCATCTGTATTTGTTCTGTCTGGCACCTGTTCTATCTGTCCACCTGTAGGTACATACTGACAAGTGTCTTGCAGATCTGCAGGGTTTCTTTCAAAACCCAAGACAGCGTGATACAGTCGTCTGGGATCAGTGCTTCTGCTGTATGTGGGATATGTTGGACTAAATGAATTGCAGGTGTGACCAGGATCCACATCAACATCTCCTGGATGCAGATTTTCCAACATTGTAACTTCTGAGTGTATTAATTCATTCGCAGAATTTGAGGATATATTAGTTTGCTTTCCAGCAGGTTCAGGTTCCCTACTTGATGTTTTCCTCTGCTGTGTTTTTTCTGCAAAATGTTCAGCCTCAGTATTTGAATCCAATTCCTCCTCCATTCTGTTAAGTATTTTTCTCACTTGTCCCTCTTTAACAAGAATTGCCCTTCCAGTATCCCAAAAAGTTAATGATGGTAATAAAAGGGAATTATCACTTAGTACTTTCTCTATGTGTTCTGTGCAAGCTTCATGTGGTGGAACTTTACCCCAGTGGTGCTGATCAACTTTAATATCATTGTCAATTTTTTTACGATTACTTCCATATACAGGTTCCCCATCTACAGCTGATTTTTTATATGAAGTAGAGTCTGTGTCTGATACCGGAAAATGCCTGTTTTCTTTTGCAAGAGAAAGTAAAATACTTCCTGAAGCACGTATTGGCTCATCAAATACCACAGCCTTATCAGACTGAGTGTCTTGTATTTGCAAAACAGCAAGTGAAGAATCTTTCAATATACTTGTATGTGAAATATCGTATGTGCCAGTTTCACCACGGCCTGTATCTGCAGTTAAAGAAGATTCTGAAAATGGTGTGAAGGATGGGTGATCGACACTTGCAAAAACTCGGGGAAAATCTCCTTCCTTTACAGAGCACACATCTGCAGAACCAGAGGACACTTGCTCAGTCAAAAAAGTATCTTGAAGTGAGTCCTCAAGCTCACTAAATATCTGAGATTTTGAGTCATCTAGTAAACAAGTGTCAAAAGCACTGAAGTTCTTGGAGCTTTGAAATGGTGCGCAAGTTGGAGGATCTTCTGCAAAGTAGGACAGAAGAGACTTTGCTTCTTTACTGCCAGTCTGTTCTTGGCTCTGAAGAGTAAGCGAGCCCGATTCTGGTACACTCACACTAGAAGTGTTACTGAAGTGCTCTAAGCACTTACTAGTTTTATTTTCTTTTATGTCATTACAATTCTTCAAAGAACCTTGAATTATTTTCTCCTTTTGATCTGTTGTTGCACCTTTTTCAGGGGGTTTATTATCCTGAGTATATGTGGTCTCTTTAATTGCAGAATTACTTTTCTTTTCATCTCCTTTTTGAGAAACATCAGGAAAAGTTACAGATACATTCAAATCAGTGGATTCACTTTCAAAGTATTTTATTTCTTCAGAGACATCTTTTTTACCTTTGTCTCCATTGCTTGCAATCAAAACAGCTGCAGATGATGCTGGACAATTCAGGAGACCAGGAGAACATTCAGAAGTGTCCGAGTTCCTATTGTAATTTATAAACTCTTTACTACAGTGTGGATTTTCCCTTGGAGACTTGTTCAGGCCTTCTGAAAGGGTTGAAGCATTCTCAGAAACAGTGCTGCCTGGCTGGTCTGTGCAGCCCTCTTCAGAAGTCCCATGTCTCTCATTTTCTCTGGGCTCACACGGATACTCAGCTACACCAGGAAACTTTGCACTTTCATTTTTACTGTTTGTTGTAGTATAACTTGTGCTTAAAAGTTTCGCCTTCTCATCATGCAATAAACTCCCTGAGTGAAGTACTTTCTGAGTTGTATTAATACTGGGAGACATTTTTTGCAAAGACATTTCTAGAAAAGAATGCATTTCTTCCCCCTCTGTCTCTTTCACCACTTCTTTCTCTGAAGATGAAAGCAGGTTTGAATTATCCAAGAGCAGTGAATCAGGCACAATGGTACCCTTCTCCTCTTGAGCTGTATCTTCTATGGAATTAAGGCAGTCTTTTGATAGTTTATTAAACATTAAATCCACACTGTGTTCTTCATGAGTGTTGTTATGATCCTGAGTTACACCTTCAGAAGAATCTAATTTTTCCAAGCAAAATGAATTCCCTTTGGCCCCTTCCTGAAGTACAACAGTTTCAGACTCCGGATCATCTGCGCTGTTGGGAGTGGAAGAGCTGTTCTCTTTGATGGGCTGGCCAGACACGGCATAATCGGTTGCATTTTTAAATATAAAGGATTCTTCCTCCTGCCGGTCCTGTGTGGTCCTGGTTTGCAGAAAAGCTACATTCTTGCTTTGCATTTTATCAGGAAGATATCTGTCCTCTCTCGTTTTGTTGACTGGGACAGGCGTACCAACACAGATCTCGCTCTCCAGTAACGTTTCATAGTAAGGCAGAACAGCTCCAGTTCCAGCACTGCTGTCAGATGGCTTTGTGTGTCCTTTCAATGCAGTCGGAACACTCTGAACAAGATGGAAATCATCACTTACTCCAAGATATAAAAGATGATTTACAGACTGGCATGGGGAGTCTTTAAGCGAACCTTCTTGGTTTTTTTCAGTAGACTTCAGTGTTGCTGGTGGGTTTTGTTCCTTGCTGATGTCTTCATTATTTCCAGAAAAGCTAGTAGACACCCACTGGCTTTCTCTTAAGACTTCATTTAATCTGCTGTCATTGTGTGTCATCTGGCAGCTGTCTTTGTTTTCAGGGAACAGTTCATTCAGGTTTTGTGAAATTATCAGTTCTACCTCCTCTGTGTTTTCTACAAACATCTGCTTTTCTTTGTCTATTTTGGTCATTTGTACAACATTCATCAAATGCACTCTCTCCTCCTCAGGTCTGGAGCCCACTGGATCCAATTCACAAATATCAGGTCTTTTTCTAACGATACTTATATTCAAGTCTTCTGAAGTGCCATGCTCAGGATATCGGACAGAGCAACTCATATACATACGGCTGTTATCTTTAATGGGGAGACTTTTAAATTCTTGTTCAGTTCTATATTGGTAAGTACTGGTACTATCATCAACTGAATATTCACCTGCATCAATATCTTCCATGACTGCATTTCTCATATCTGTAAGAGAGTCCACTGAGACACCATCTTCACTCGTTTCAGTAGGATCATGGTATCTTGAATCATCTTCTAACAGTATATTCTGTTCTAGTCCTGAAGCTGTCAGGTATCTTTCAGGGATCTTAAACTGATTTAAAATTTCCTTATTGTCATCTCTGTCACAATACACCTGATATAGAGCTGGTGACTCTTCAGTAAATAAAACATTTTCATCTGTGTGTATGACTTCTTGCTTTGTAATAATCAGCCCCTCGGTGTTTGTCACCATAATTTGTTCTTCACTCCCAGTCACTTCACATTCATTAACCTTGTCTTCCTGGGGCAAACAGTTTGGTACACACTGTTCAGTTACATTGCTAGAATTTACTTGTCCTTCATTTTCAGGTTTTGCTGAAACATTTCCTTGCCTACTTGTGATTAGTACTGTTGCAGGTGCTGTATTAAGCACATTTTCTATTTTTCTGTTCATCTCTAAAAGTCCCTCACAAGTGTCAAGGAAGCCTAAAGTATTCTGAGTAACTTCTGTTGTGTGGGCACACGCAGCTGAAGGAGTTTTTTGGGGAGCAACAGAAAATTCTGGTGAATAAATACCTATTTCTATTTCCTTGCTTTCTTCTTGGCACAAGCTGCTTGTTTCAAGTCGGCTGCCAGAATGTACGAGCACTTTCGATTCCTGAGTGTGTCCTCCCCCCGTGCTGCCTACCTGCAGGTCATCTTTCTCCGCCTCTTCACGTGTCAGGCACAGATTAGTATAAAACTCACACTGGCCTTCACAAGCTATGATATCAATATGTTTCTTTGGATTCTGAGACAGACTAATGCCTTTAAAATCCTCGCCTCTCCTGTCTTCAGTTATACTTTGCACTTTGGCTACTGCATAGTCAGGTAAACTTTCAGTCTGTCTGGATTTAACTTCCAATGCATTTTTTTCTACGTTGATGGTACTATTTATTAATTTTGTTATTTCTTCATCAGTGTTTGCTTTTGTGTTCTGATAAGGAACCATAGTTTCTTCTGGATCAGTTTCCGGGCTTCTTAAGAAATTGGATTCTTTATTTATATATGGACTCTCCTCTCGAGAAATAGTAGCTGATGTATTTGTGTTGTATTCAAGTACTCTTCCCGATTCTGAGTTTACATCATCTTCAGCAAGCAAGAGATCCTCTGGGCAATCACTTTCAAGAAAGGCTTCTTTCTCTTCTGTTGCTTCAAGTAAATATTTGTTCTGTGGTTCTGTTTCCAAGAGAATGGTTGCATCAAAGTCCACAGAAACATCAGTCATCTTATGCATACTGTTTTTCTGCCCTGTTGATTTTGAAGAGCATGTCGTGCAAAAGCCGCCAGAGGGTACATCAGAATAACTTTCTGTGGCACTGACTTCCATGGTAAGATTAGATGTAGCATCGCAATCTCCTTTCACTATTGTGACATGCTCCAATAGTTTATCACAGTTTTCAGTCTCAGATGCACTTTGAAAAAGATTAGCTTTTGTTGAAGCTTTGTAAAATATGCTTGAATTGGACTCTGGGAGAAAATCATTTGTACTCTCACAAATAGCAGCAGGGAAGGTCTCAGTGTCTTTCCCATTTACATTCACTCTGAGATAACTTACTTCATTTACCCCTAAGTTTTCATACTTGGATGAAAATTCTTTCTGATCTACAGCCTGAGAATTCAAGACATTGTGCTCTTTGCTTTCACTGCTTTCTTCTCTTATATTATCAATGCATAATGTAGAATTTTCTGAAAGTTGTTGGGATAAGCAACTTAACTGACTATCTGCTAGAGCACATTCATGGGAATAATGTTTTGAAACAGGTTTGGTTTTGTATTCATAATGATTCAGTGAAGACAGGTCTTCATCCTTTGGTTCGCATTCTTCATTATCTCTGCATGAAGGCACCTCTGGCACAATCTCTGCCAAGCTATCTGTGCTTGTTTCCATACAGATAATCTCTTCTTCAGACATCTCTATTGGTGTTGCAGATTGGTCGTAACTTGCACTGTGAGCAACAACTAAAGGGTTACGTTGATACATTGTCTTCTGTGAGGAAAAATCTGTCTCTGTTGTTATTCCTTCTGCAGATATTTGTTCATAATCCATTTCTTGCATTGCTTCCAAATTACTCTCCCCAGATCTGAGGAGACCCACTGTAACAGCTGATTCTGCTCCTTGTCCCGCTAATGTCTGAAGCTCGTAACTGCTTACTAGAGAGCAGCTCTTATTTGTTAAGTCACTGAGAAAGAAACCTTCATCACAATATGTTGGTATTTCCTTTCTTGGAAAAAGCTGCCCATGGTTTCCAAAGTGGGTTTGTTTTACTGCAGATGTCTGTGTTGAGGTCATACTATGAGCAAATCCTGTAGAAGATTGAGCAGCAGGTGCACTGATGGATGCACTTCTGCTGCCTGAATCTGTCATACTTGATTTTGTCATCAAGTTATTGTAGTCATCACTGAGGTCATCTTTTTCAGAAGCTCTGAAGAAATCGTTCTCTAAATCTGCATCCACACAGCCATTTCTCTGTTCAAAAATGTTCATGGGCACCACAGAAATAAAAGGTGTATTTTTCAGACTGTGGTCTTTTGGCAGCTCTGGATGAGTTGTGGGGAGAGAATCCTCCTCTCTCCTAGATACCAGTGACAAGCAGTCTGCAGTGGAGGTGCTTTCCAAAGAGCTGAATGTTTGTGTGCATTCAGTGGCGGACCTGTAAGCAGAGAATTCATTCAATTGTTCTTGTTCAGGATGATTTGACCTTGAATGTTGATAATAATCATGCTTTGCTGAAACAGGAACAAAAGAGGAGCTTAGTCCTACAGAGCTAACAAATGAGGACATGACATCTTGAGATTCCAAGGAAGAATTTTCATTAGAGTTTGTCCATCCCTTAAGAATCTTATTTAATGATCCACTCTCAGAAACTCTGCTTGCAGTTGTTATCGTTTCAGGTAAAGGTAATTCTGATGTGTCAGAGGAGAAAACGGTGTTTATTTCATTTATACGATGTGATAAATGAGTAATGCTGTGTATCTGCTTAGAGCCAGAAACAAAAGAAACTTCAGCAGCTGATTGCTTTAGATCATCTTTCTTCAGCCAAAACTCTGGTTTGCTCAAGGAGCACAGATGAGCTTCTTGAACTTCCAGATTTTCATGGAAAGAAAGTGCTGTTATTCTGGAGCTGCTGATGTCAACCTTTGAGTCACAGGAGGACCAAGCATCAGTAGAAAGCAAAGGATTTCCACCTGTGTAATACAGTCTTCTATCAAGAGACCTTTCTTGTTCTACCAAGGAGACTTTTGTCCCCTCCAGCAACTGCTTGCAAGCAGGCTTCAGTTTAGTGTCCAAATAAAAGGAACTGCTCAGCTTCAGATCATAATTTGTCCCTTCTGTATCTCTGTCGCAGGCCTTGGACTCATAGTCTTCATCAGTCTGTATAGCTGGCAATCTAGGAGTTTGTAACTTCCAATAGATCTCTGCTGGCACTTCATCAGATGAATCAGATTTTGATTCTTCTACCAGATCTTCAGCTGGCATCTCTTCTCCATCAGCTAAGCTGTCCAGAGAAAAACTTCTTTCAGACTTTCCCAGTCTCCTATGAGCTGCATATGATGTCACCAAAGATGAAATACGGTGATCAGTTCTGCTTTTGTAAAGTTTAGCTGGCTCTTGTTTGGCCTTTGATCTGTGAAACTGGCTTTTATTCTGCTTTTTGGCTTTATTTTCTTTTTCTACCAGAGAGTCCTGTGACATTTGACTGTCATCACTCTCAGAATCTTCTGGGTTGGCAAGGCATTTATTTCTGTCAAAATCTTCTTGTTTCAGTTTCTCTGTGAAAGTTTTTGCATAAGCACAGGAGAGAGAATCTACAGAATAGGAACTGTCAGTATCAGAAATCTCATTTTCCTCATCCTCTTGCCAGTTCCCCAGTACATCTGTGGCTGTTTTGGACACTCCAGCACTCAGCATCTCAGCACTGTGCCACCTTTTTTCAGCATAATAGAGTGGTGTCTGTGTGTTCATCTTAGTGAGATTTCCTACTGATGTTGCCACCATCAGAAATTCTTGCTGTTCCACTGATGATTTCTCATGACTTGGCAAGGCAGAGTTCAGCTCTCTCTTCCAGTTCTTGGCTGTTTGGTTTAGATTTGCTGATGGTGGGTTTCCATACACTGTTTTCTTCATTTCTTTAGGAAAGTTTTCTAGAGAAGACCTGTGGCCTTTTCCATTGATATCCATTCTAGTCTTTTCATTGGATACCTGAGCTCTATTTTGTTCTAGATTGCTACTTGCAGGCTGATTTAAATCTCCTAGCACCTTTGTTTTTTTTATTCTTGTCCCTGTAATAAAAGTTTCAGGCTCATCTTTCTCCTTAAAAAGATCAGGAGAGGAGCCTTTAGAGGTCTGGTTTTGAGATCCAGCTTGTCCTGGGTTGTCATCCAACTTTGCAATTTTTTGATCATTTTTATTGATATAAGCCATGATACCGAAATCATTAGAATATTCTTCTCCTCCTCTTTTATTTCCAGATGAAGATGGGTTTTGTTTTTCAGTTAGCTGCCTCTGGACTTTTTCATCATTAAGGTCATCATTCCCAGAAACGGCTTTACCTCTTCTGTAAAGATATTCTGCAGATGACAGCCCCCCTGTTGTATTGCTTTCACAGCATTGATCAATATTTGGTGAGGTAGATAACTTTGAGACAGTCTCCCTCTTCAACAAACAGCTGTGGAATTAAAAAAGAAATAAAGCCCAAAGCTTGCTTGAATAAAATACTTAACAACGCTTCCACATCAGTGATGTCTTGTAGTTAAGAGTAACAATGCATGAAGCAAAATTCTTAATGCTTTTCTAAAGCAAATTCTAGCAGAGAATAATTGAAAAATTCTGTCAGTAACCATACAATCCCCTACATATCCTGCAATATGTTCTGCAACACAAAGCAACAGGTTTATGCTATGTCGTACAGCTTGGTATTTAGTCTCTGTAGGCTCAAGAAGCTGCAAACATTAGTTAAAAATAAAGGATGATTCTAAGTCATAGAAATCCACTCAGCAGAGTTTAGCTATTTCCTTCCCCCAGGACCATGCTGTGATAAGACATCCGAGCACCCCAACTGTTTGGCATTGTGTAGAGATGTTTATTTAGCCTGAGAAAGGCTGGCCAACCTAAAAGACCAAACCAGAATCACTCAAATGATACAAATATTCTGAAGGAAGAGTTTGACACTAATCAAGAGAAAATGATGCAGACATAAGTATTTACCAACAGTTTGAACAAGGTAGGAACAAGACTTAAGCCAGTTCTGGAAAGCATTCACAAAGAGGTAAAAAGTGTAGAAAGGCTTGAGAGGAATGTATAAAACAGCGAGAAAGACCATGTCAAAGAGCTAAGCAGGGAATGTGCTGTACCAATCTAAGGAAAAAGGACAAATAGCTCTGGTGTGACAAACAACATAGTAAGTTTATGGACATTGCAAGTTTTGGGACTATTTCAATACATTGAAAGAGATTCTGGATTACAGGTGGCCACTGAAAATACCTTGAATTTAAATTACTTTTGAAAGTGCAGAGGAATTGGCAGACATTAACTCACCTGGGTACCTGAGGCACTCGTGGGTTACCGAACGAATGCTGCCTATGCTGCAGTGACTTCCTTCTCTTTTTCAAATGGTGATCCAAAGAGGACTGTACAGTGTTACTTTCGTTTAGGACTTGGGATTGTTTCACACACTCTTCATGGAACCAGCAGCTAGCTTCCAGCTGCTCTAAGCTCTGCTTGGCTTCCAATAACTTCTGCTTCTTGACTATCCTTTCCAGCTGGAATTTGACCTTTTTCCGTCTGATGTTTCTTTCTGCCTTTTTTAAGGAGTGTCTTCGCAAGAGCTCCAGCTGCACCAGTCTCTTCTTGTTCTGCTGTAGCAGGGAAGGGCAGATTTCCAGTCCGATGGAGCTCTGCACCTCAGCCTCCGTGTATTGTGCAGACTCTGTTTGCACTGCGAACTCCCTCTGCTGCTGCTGAAGGGCAGCCAGGCGTTTATTCTCATTTATAAGCCACTGCTGGTCTGTAAACAAAACAATGATGGAAAGGAAAAACATTTTTTGTTACTATCTTTGTTCTTAATTTAGTCAGCCTTGAGAGCTCATTTAAGAATATGACTTCTATACATACAGAGTGGAGTCTTGACAAACTATTTAGAGAAAAATGTATCATTGCTGCACTTTATTGATCACTGAAAGCCTCTCCATTGGGATAATGCTTTGGGTAACATCTGCAAGATATAAGCAGGGCCTTGGCTGATACAGCTCAGGGCACTGGTAGATAAGACTTTGCTTGTAAGCAAAAAGTAGAACACATTTCAATTTCTCAAGGATTACACTCCAATGTCACCTCAATTTTACTGTTAAAATGCAGTGGAAGCATTAAAAGGCCTGAGTTTAATTCTGTGCACTTTTCAGACAGAGGGTATATATTCACAGCAGTGAAGTATGAGTTCATTAGCTTTTTACTGTGAAATACGTTACTTCTGTTTTACTTATTCTGAAGAAACTTGTTAAACTTTGTTACTTAGGGAACGAAGGTCTGTGCCCTGAGAGCAGAGTTAACATGGGAACTAGAAGAGGCAGTTGTACAGAGCTAAATAGAGCCACTATTAATGCAGTAGATGGAATTTCAGACACACAGTAATGAACATTTGGCTAATAAATTCCCACATTTTGAGTGAAAAAATAAGCACTTGTGCAATCTTGAAATGTTACTGACTTCTCATTATGGCATTTCAGTGGTTTACAACTATTCTAAAGCAAACATTTCTCTTTGTGCCTTTTGCTCCTCTCCTTTCCTCCTTAACTCGATTGAACCAACAAAAACCACCTGCAAACTATTTTCTCTCACCTGCCTAGATACGCTGACAATGAGGGAGCCCAGAGTCATGCTAAAGAAATTTGTTTAGCAGACGAAAGGGCAATTTTTGTGCTAACCCTTAATGGTGGCAAGTTCAGTGTGCCTGAAGGCTTGACCTCTCCATGTCCCACCTGAGATGTGCCTCATTTGTGGGGGCAGCTCCCAGTCCTGTGGATGGGCACGCAACCTTCCAAGTGGGTTTAAGACAATGCTACAAGGAACCCACCGTATAGGTACCTGCTGGACGGTTCTGCCAGCCTCTCTAAACCCATCAGATGGCAGCTTCCCAAGCTTCCCTTATGTGGCACCTGGTGAGGCAGAGCAACAACCACAAATTTACTACCTGTTGCAACTACCGCTGCTCCAACAAGCACTTGCCAAAATAGCCTGATGGGAGCCCACATATCTTGCACTTGAGCACTTGAGCATGTCAGGTACTTGAAATAAATCAAATACTCTCATGGCAAGGACACAGGTGAAGCCAACACAACCCTTAGCTATCAGGACGAACATAATTCCAACAAGACAAGCTCATTCCACCAGTCAATGCATACTTCTCATTAAATCACCACCCTTCTTCTTTGCTTTTGCTAATGTACCCCCATTTACTTCATAAATGCTAAATATGCTCACAAACCAACTGATTAACCTATTTTGATAATAAAATATGTTAGCCCTGCTTACACAGTATATTGAGAACCTGATCTTTGCAGTCAATGGGGAAGCATTAGAGAACACAGAACACTAGGCTGATTTGTTTTTAACCTTGGATACAAGACTACTTTGTTCCTTGCAGGGAATATGCTTAGAGGATTTTCAGAGTGCACTGGCTTCAGCCTGTGATATCATTAACTGTAACAATCAAAAGAAGTGATTATTGAGATCACCACTACCAGATTGCCTCTGATGGCTTGGGCATATTCTCTTAATGAAGCAGAGTTTGTTCATTTTTGTGCTGCTATACAAACATACATATTGAGCTGCACAAAGCAAACAAAAAAAAATACCCTTAGCTGAAAAAGCAGTCTACAAATCACAGGCAAGGTTCCTTGATGAATAGAGCATTTCTCAAATGACCAAAGCTTTTCAGAGCACTTCTGTCTAACTAGCAGCAACATTCTTTTGCCTGGGCTTACCTTTGATTTGCAGTCCTTTACTGAAAAAGCAACATTTTGCTGCTTATTCAGGGGGTTAGGAATTAAGGGGTTAGGAATTTAAGTCTGGTATGATGAATGAGGGCTACCCACAGCCCTGCACAGCTGAGCTGCAAGAGAGAAATTTGGGGCTGTGGAAGTTTCCATGATGTAAGAAATTATTAGTTTATAGTCACTGTCAGCATCACTTGCTTGGTGACTACTGATCTTGTTAAACATACTTCTTTAGTGATCCCCACCACAGAGAGTCTCCTGTCCTGTTAACGTTGACAGCTCTGCACACAGCACATGCACAGAACTAGGAATTCTAACTCTTATGGTTACTCTACGGATAAAAGCAAAGCATTTTAGTCATTCTTTTAGTTATTTTTTCTTAACACCATTTTAAATTTTCACAGGTAAAGCCTTTTTCTCATCTCTTTATTTCCAAATCTGTCGTTCTTAGCATGTTACCAGCAAGTCGAATATTTGGCAGATGAGAGTTTCCCTGCAACAGAGCAGCAAGCTCTAAGATCCTAATTAATCCCTGCTCACAAACTTGCTTCTGTCAGCAGCTGAGACAGAGGGCGCAGCAAAGGTGGAGAACTTTGGTGGGCTGCCAAGTGAAGAATTGTATTTGGCTGGCAAAAACTACCTGTCTGGCTAAGCTTTGTGTGAACACAGCAAAAACAGCAGAACTAGATGGAAGCAGAGAACAAGTCTACATAGCTATGAAACAAAGATATTTTGGGGGAACTCTCCTGGTTCTCTGTACTATCTACATATCCTAAGCCTATTTCTGCTACGTTTCATCATCACAATTTCCTTTTAATCTCTTCATCATGGCTGGCATAATTGAAAGACAGCAGACTGCATAAGTTTGGGTCTGAGAAGCTTCCAAAAGTTCAATTTTCTTCTTCCAGGAACCAATAGCAGGTTTTGCCAATTGGGAACAGTGCCTCTCTAATACGCATACTTTGCTTATCAAGAAACCTGGACAAAATAATTCTTTAGAACACAAACTAGAGAATACTGTAACTACCAAATTTCAGTGGTCAAAAACATGTCATGGTTTAAAATGTTCCCAGATCAGTCTATAAACTCACTAAGGGGTAGCCCAAACCCACCAAGACATCTTGCTGAATATGTCTGCCTGCATGCACAGCAGCACCTCTGGGAGCCAGGAGCCACTGATGCTAAAAGATAGCTCTCCAAATACACTGTGGCTCCACCTTCTGACACAGCTATTTGCCATTCAAAATCTGATCACTGATCTTGCCTTTAGAACTCTGACATAACACTGTAGAACATCCTAGAAATAACTCCTATTTGAACCAAAGCATGCCTCTCTTTTTTTAATCCAGTTTTCATTTAAAACAAAATCAGTAGGGGAGAAGGCAATACCACTAATTAATCATCTTTAGGGTAAATCAAATCTGCATTTTATTTTTAATCTTCATTTGTTGCACTTCAGTTTCTGCCACAGAATATCTTCATACATTTTCTTCATCTTATAAAAGGGCAGGGGAGTGTGGAAATATTGCCTATATTAAAGCCAGTGAAACTCTGCCTTAACTGGGGCTGAGATTTTAGCTCTGAACTTCAGTGTTCCACCTGCTTCTCAGATGTGTTTTCTTTGTTTTCCTTGTTTAGAACTCACATAGCAACCACTGAAAATTCAGTTTGAGCCATCATCTTATGCCATGGCCCTGTTTTTCCTAAGAAGTGAAATTCATTAAAACCACACGAAAATGGTCTATATTGTCACAGGTGACCTCATCAATTAAATATATAAAGAGAGTACCTCAACTGACACACGTTGCTTCTTGGTGTCTGTCACATCTTGTTAGAGCAATTTCTCCCGAAAGCTTATGGTAGGAACTACCACAACCATCTCGGTTTCAGTCTCTCCGAACAACCCACTGGATGAAGCACGGATACATCACAAGAAAACCACGACAGCAGGCTCGCTGTACATTGCAATGCAGCAGAGTTGCACCACGGATGTGAGCAGAGCAAAGCTGCAGGGAAGGCGGCTGGATGGGACCCGCTTGGGAGTCAGGAGGCTCAGTGCCCGCTCTCCCCAGCAGCCACCTGCAGAGCTGATGAAACGCTGCTGCTGATGCGCTGTGAAGGAAACCCTTTAGTTCTGTTAATCAAAGCTTAATAACTGTTCTTAAGGGAAAGGCGATATAAGAAAGAACTAGTAATGAGCCATAATAAAAGTTGCATCCATAACGTGAAGCATAACTAAGCCAGAAGCACCAAAAAGATGAAAGTGAGAGAGGGGATGAGGCAGGTACCCACTTTCTTGGATCTGCTGGTTGATTAGCGCTTGGTCATTTTCTAGTTCCCGCTCCGCTTTGATCTGTCCTCTCAGAATCTGCTGCTTTAAATCCTCAACATAGAGCTGCTGCCGCTGAATTTGTTTTCTGTGGAAAGCCTCCTGGTCCCTCAGTTTCTGCTTGTACTCTTCATGCACAGCATCTATCTCTCTGCTGTTAGAAATGTTGACAGTGAATTTAAACTAGAAACAAATACCAAACATTTGCAATAAAACAAGTCTTTCTTTAGTAAGACAGACAGTATTCAGGATATTGTTTTGCTCAATAAGGGTGCCTAAGGACAAAAATTTGTGATGGTAAAGTAGCTGTCTATATGCACGTCACAGCAGGCTACAGTCCTGTATCACAAATGCCAGCAAACATGAAAGCTCTTGTGGTGAAGCAGAAAATTTAATAACTAGAAAGATAACAGCAAAAAGAATTATAAATATATTGTCATTTCTCATTTTGCTGTAAATCTTCCAAAAATGAAATTGGGGAGGGAGGGTTGTTTATATGTGATGAAATTTTACAACCACTATATAGGATATTTGTCATCTAAGTAATTCAAAGTGCTTTACAGAATGGACAAACATTCTTCTCTGTTCTCAGATCAAAAATTTCCAACAGAGAAAAGGTTACAGGCATTATTGAGATTACACTGACAGTTGCTGGCAATACCAAGAACTTGATCACCCAGTTCTCTGTTGGATGCAACAACTGTATTAGGTTATTGCTTCTATGTTTGGAGTAGAATTGTGATCAGAAGAGACTTGTGAAAAACTGCCTTACAGTCCCCTCCAAGATGTTTGCTTCCTGACTGAGTGCCAAAATTTTACATGCACACAGAGTAACAATCAAAACAGTATCTATCATTAGCATGACCCACGATAATATTCAAAATACTTTAACCCTCTGAAAGGAATATATATTCTCCCTGTTCACCTATTATAATCAGAAATTCCTAAAGTTATATTATATATAAAGGTGATATGTGATCTTTTCCCCTTGTTTTATTTCTAAATACCACATTATTATATGTAACCTCAGAAAATTATATCTTTAAGTCTTGAAAAATGTTTTAATATATTTTACTAATGAAGTAAATGATGTATTTATTATAATGATGTATTTATTATACTTTAGAGAGCAAAAGTATCAAAACTCTAAAAAGTCCCCCCTGATGGTCAAAAGAAAACAAAAATATGATTTCAAAGGGAATGCTTTGGAAACATCATGTTGTTTATAAAGTCATTACCAATACACCTGTATGAAAAGAACATTTGACGTTTGCTACATAGGAATTAATTTGACATCTCTATTTAGAACTGTAAGCATGTGTTCAAAGCAGTCATTTCTACAGCAACAACTGTGATTCTGTGAACTAGATTAGCAGACAAATTAGAGGAAACAATTAAGTGGACAAAGTCTACAAATCTTCTGGAGTACTTTCCCATGGAACACACATTTCACTTGCTTAACAAGCAGTGGGAAAGCCTCACTACACCAAAACTTGAAGTTTCTCAGTAATTTACAGTATTACTGTGACCCTCTTTTGCTCACCTGAGGAAAACAGAATTCGGTTTGTTTTTAATGTTTATGTAAATATAATGCTGGTGAGAATAATTGAAAAGGAACATCATCTGTTCGTTTGTCTGGCATGGTGTAAACAGTTCGAGTACAAACTTTGCTACTGTCATCTGCTAAATGGTTTGTGTCTCTTTGGGACCCACAGGAACAAATGATAAGAATAGGCAGCTCCAAGATCTGTTTGTCCTTGGCTTGACTACAAAAATGCCAACAACCTGTGATTTGTAATTTTTTCCCCTTGGATAAACTTTAATTGATCTCCAGGAAACAGGAGTGAGGTGCCTCATTTCTCATTCAGCTGAAGTAGGTTTGAACTGACACTTCCCTGCAGCACTGAAACACTTGTATGGCCATTACAAATCCCCAGCTGTTCAGGTACTTCTAATCCCACGAGCTACTGGGGGACAAACTCAGAGGTTAAAGCTAGACTGGTTAACTAAAGAAGAATCACTTTTAGAACACAGTATTAAATCTGAAGTATCTCCTTTAAGAAAAGCTCCTGGGGTTTTAATAACTCTGAGAGAGGATTTCCCTGAATGCTGCTTCCAGGTTATCTTCCACATTTTCCAAGGGAAATGTAATGGAGCAGCCATATGATCTGGAGGTTAAAGTACTGATCTGAGACAAAAACTCTCTGATCTTGGAGCAGTTATATCACCTCTGTGTTTTCACGTACTTGGGCTGCAACACCTTCAGGGTGAGGACTGCCTCTGGATTCCTGTGCACTAAAACTAACACAGCCTGGATGTCAGCTAAAGCCCCTCCTCGCTTATATGTTAAAACTAACAGACCTTAATAGCAATTGCAAATGTTAAGTCTCTGTGCATATTTTGATGATGGGGTAGTCTTTAACCTGTTTTGCTAACAGACATATAAAAGCTCTGATTCCCATAGTAGTATGAAAGTTGAAAACTGTGAGTCTAAGTGTGTTACCGGACAATTGCATGACCTTGGGCAAGTCACTTAGTTTGAGATGTGTGAAAGAAGCAAAGCACCTTCATCCAATAGAGTAATGAGGATCAATTAACATTATCAAATATCAGAAAGTCATGTATCAGAAGAACTGATTTATATTCGTTTATCATTATTAGCACCATTTTGATGGTGCTTACTCAGGAAACTGAGGCCGAATAGTGGAGCATGACAGTAAAACAGTCGACACAGAATTCTTGTTTTGCAACTGTTCACAAAAACCAGATAAAATTCCTCTTACAAAATGTCTCATATTCTTCTTAATCATGACTTTCAGCTCTCAGCTACCCTTTTCATGAAATCAACCTATCATGGTTCGAACTCTTTATAAATTGAAACCCAGAATATACAAGTATATGAAACAACTCGGTGTTTTATTTCAATCCCAAAACCTCACAGTTCTTGCAGAGGTCGTTAGGTAACATCTGTTTACAGCTTGGAGACGCTCCCAAGCTCTTCCCATACTTTCCAACAATGCTTAAACCACACCCACACCTCATATATATTATAAAGTATCAGAGAACAAGCAATGCAAACAATGCACATGGAAGTGTGTTGTTTGCTGTTCTCAGCAGCATTACTGTATTCCCTCATGTGCACGGAAATGCCTTTTTGCTGAACTAACATGAAACTGTAAGAGCCTTTCCAATAGGCATGTGTGTTTGCACAGAGCAGAACACGATGGAGGCCAGACTGATGTTATTAATCACAGCTCCATACTACAACTACACCCCAAAAAGGGAGAGTACATGGGGCAGACCCATACTTCACTTTAAACCTTGAAAAAAAAAATTGCACCGCAACCACTACAGTATTATTACTGATTTTGTTCTGCTGATGTTGGTACATTTCTCTCCCTTTAAGGTTAAAGTTTCTGTAACAAAATACTGTTTTGTTGAAGGTATATATATGAATTGCAGTTGTGCTGATATTTCAGTGCCTCTTTGCTTCATCTCCTAATTTTTAATAGTAAAAAACAAAAGCCAGGCAGGGTAGTAAAGTCAGGTCTGAATACAGAGATTGTGCATTAAACACTTTTTTATGAAGTTGCTTCTTAAAGATGGCTTTCTCAAGTGGAACAAAAAATATAATGAAAATTCATGCAGAGCCTCTTACATAATACCGGTGTGCCAGAAGATATTTTTCCTCTGACTGTGAGAGCAAAATGACTAGCTGGTTTTGGATACAGAAACTGCTGAAACCAAGAGCGAGAAGTAAGGATGCTCCCTTTCTACCTTTGAACATGCTACGTCATGTCAACACACTTTTGCTGGTTGTGGAAATCATACAATGAAATAAACTAAAAAAGAAGGTGACAGTGGCCTAGAAAGAAAATAACAGGATCATACACATTTCATAGCTAAATCACCCAAGAGACAATTTAAAGAACAATCAGTTTGTCTAATATATGTTTGACTAAACTAAAAACAAATACCAATCCAGTTAACATAAGAATTTAGCCATATTCTAGAATAAGTAGATGAGATCGCTCATTTTTTCCATCTAAAATATCTTAAATCAGATGTACTGTTAAATTTAGACTTGAAATACAGGAATACTATGAGATACAGGATTCAAGCACAAACAACTTTCTGCTGTAGCTTGTATTCCTGCTTTCCCGCATAAGCAATCTACTCTCAATATAGCTCTAGCAGGAAATAATATAACCCCTGGACAAACATAAGACAAACAGCTTCATTTCTATAGGTAAGAAGACATACATAAACTGCTGGTTTCACAGGATCAGCGTACTCTGGCATACAGCATATTAAAAAAAAGCAATCCAGCATAGAATTTCATAAAAGCATGCAGATTTCTAGGTGCACCAAATGCAGCAAGAAGTGGCAACAGTTACCCCTCCTCCAAGAAAATCTTTAAAAACAGCAAGTAAAATTACAACAACAGAAAGACACCAACCTTAAAGGTAAATTACTGAGAAAATGTTCATATTATACCACCGCTGCTGGATTGTTCTTCCCCCTCATTTTTCTCTCCACAAAGTTTGCATGATGCTTGCTAAATGAGCCATCTGTAAATCCACATCTTTTCCAGTCTGTTCTGTCATCAGCTCTCCGTGATCCTATTGTGCAATTCTCCTCCCCTCTTCCCCAAACACTTCTGCTGCTGATGCAGAGGCTGGCGGCTGCTACAGCATAATGCAGTTTTCAGTAACTATGGCAGCAATAGCTCTGTGGTGAGGCTGAATGCCTTCTGCAACAAAATCTTAAGGCTCAAACAGGGAAAGCTCCAGTATAAATAACCATTTTTGCTAAAACCTGAAATTTGTCATTTTTCCCAAAGAAAAATTCAGGCAAGTTAGCAGTCTTCAAGTCCCATTTTTCTTTTACAAATGATTTTTTCCAGGGCAAGAGGAGTTAATAATAAAGCAGAAAAAAAAGATGTTGGCAAGGCGTTTTGCCCCCTTGCAAATCCCAGCACTGAGAGCAATCAGAAGGCAGGGCTACAGCCAATGCGCTGATACACATCCATCCCTGCTCCATCCTCCCCCTCCACCCGCGCCCAGTTTGAAGTCCTTCCCATAGGGCCCCAGAGCATCACACCGCAGCAGGCACCACGCGTGGGATCATACATCTGTTTCTGCCTTGCACAGATGCTCAAACCTCTTCCTTCTCCTCAAAGTAAAGGGAGAGATGATGAAGGAGACACGAAGACCTTGTAATATCACCTCCTCCAGCCACTTGAAGCAACGCCACTCACACAATACAAAGCAAAAGCTGGGGGCTGGTGGCAGGAGGTGGGAACCAGAAATCAGTCAAAATAGCCAGCAGAGTCATAAACCTTTAGAAATAAGGGACCTTTGGAAATATACACAGAGGGTAATCCCCTTCATAGGAGTTGCCATCAGGTGAAAGATCATTAGGATTCCTGATGGGCTGGTTTACTTTACAGTAAGGCAACAATTTATTTAAGGCAGCCCTTTAAATACACTTCTAAACTGGACCTCTTTTTGGCAAGGAGTCACAGGCACAAGACTCAGCCACATACTCCAGTAAAGGTCACTGCTGCCTTGCTAAATTCCAGTTCAGTTGGAACTACAGTCTATCACAGGTTTTCGCCTTATGATTTCAGTTATATAAAGAATCAGTTAGTTCCCCTGCTAGCTCCCTACATGTGATTCTGCAGTAAGTTGTACAGTTGCTGTAATTGACACAGTGCACTTCTTCGTGAAATGAAATATTTGAAGGATCTTTTAAGAGACAAAAAAATATATTTATTTAACTTGTATTTGTAGAATGCTTTGAAATTCTCAAATGAAAGCTTTTAGTCAGAACTCAGAGTATTATTTTTACAAATATTAGTTGACCATTTTAACCATACCACATTAGAATAAGCATTTATTGTGTTCTCCAGCATCAGATGCATGTTTAAGGGCACTATTGCCTTTCCAGTTCAGTAGAATTTCACACGTTCTTATATGATGATTTTTTTTTTCCTGGTCTAACAACGTGGGTATTTTCAAGGAAAGAGAGCTTGAACATGCTGCAAGTAGCTTAAATTAATTCCTCATACTGCTATACTACTGGACTCTAATGGAACAACTCCTGTTTGTTTTCCAAACCAGCAAGAGAAGAAAATCTGGGTTTATATTTATATGCAGTATGGTATTACGGCAATGACGGGGCAAGAACTTAATTATCTACTTATTTGTCATGGTGTTGTCATATGATGACTGATGCCAGTCACAAGACTTCTGTGTGTGTGTTTGCTGGCTGACGACAAACATCAGAAGTTTGAAGTGCTGCAGCCCTGCTAAGTAGGGTGTACAAGCAAGCAGCCAAGTAAGCGTACAGGGAATCACATCACTTCTCAAGGAAAGCTTAATGTCCAAAGTTTTAATATTGCGGTGCAATGGTAGAAATTTTTTTCTCTCTCATTTCTCAAAATATTTTAACTTACAATTAGAGGTTGAACTGGTAATTCAAGCCATAAAAAGCAGATGAGAAAAATGTCATCACACTGATATCATGGGAGATAAGATTGTAAGTAATCACTGCCAAAATACATATGTTCATATGTTCCGAAATAAAAAATCCAGAAGAAAGCAAAGTAGCATCAGTTCCTGATTAAAAAGTACTTAAACCCATGGAAGCCCAACAAGTTCTAAATTATTTTTGTATGCAGCTGCTGTGCTTCTTTGCAAGAATGAACCATGTTCCATGCTAGGGCTTCTTTTTTTAACTCTTCCACAAAGTTATTTTCTTGTCAACAGAAGAGAACCCAATTTGTCCAAGGTATTTTCTATATATTAATGAGTATTCACAGTACCTATTACTGACATGAAATTTAATATATTTTTAGGGTTCTTCTATACTGTAAATTGGTGGTAGCTTCAGCATAAACTCCACCCTAGTAATGGCTTTAATATACTGGCTACATATGCAACAAAGGTGCAAACCATTTGCTCAGGGCTGAGCATGAAGAAAGACAATGGTTGTGGAGACTTGCTTGTAATTCAGCTGCATGTACGGATTCTTGTTTCAATATGATAAAGTCAAATTGATGCTTGAAGCTTAGTTTGCTTCTCTTCTGCAGGAAATCAGTGTAGCACAAGAGAAAGACAAAGCTAGAGGGGCAAAAAACTCAGCATGACTTAAACATGTTAATATTCTTACCTTAGTTCAAGAGAAAATTCATTTTCTTTACAGTTTCTACATTTCTGACTGTAAAAATAAAAATAGGAAATCATAAAGATGTTCAAAAAGAAAGCAAGAAAACTTCACTGAAGCCTATTGTACACAGAGATGTTATTGCAATTTTCTAAGGTGCAGATTGCTAGCAGCTGGGAGAGCATCAAGAACTACCAAGTGAGAGGGGGAGAAAGAGGGAGACACACACACACACACACACACACACACAGCTTGTCCTGTTCTTATATTTTCTTCTAAGCATCTCTTTCTGACAGAAGACAAGACCCTGCACCAGGCGGACTTTTTACTGATGAGCAAATAAGCACTCTCTGTAGTCCACTTAGTCCTGTATTACTGACTGCAAAGTACCTCAGACACACTTTTGAGTGCTTGACATTGACTTTTCTTCATGAAAGCTGGACATTTGAGAGACCAGATACATCTCATTTTATTCTCATATTACAGACCTTAGGCTAGATGTCTCAATCACAACCCCTAGCATGAAAAAAACTACTTATCTGGACAGAAACACAGGCTTACTAATTACTGTAAAGGAAGGCTGAGTGAATCAGTTCAATTTACCTTTGACAAAAAACTATTCAAGAAGAAAAAATACCACGGGGCTATCTAAGGTGAAAGACAACTAATATTAGACATAATTTGTAGCTTATTGCTGTAAGAGATGGGCATTCAAAAAAATCAGGCAAATGCAATAGTGTAATGCTTTTCATTTTCACTGAAGTAACCATTTGAAAAACTCTAGGAAAGCACTAGGGTAACGTCAAGCAATGTCACATGCATAGTCCTGTCCAAGTGGTTAAAACATTGATCAACACAAACAAATCTGCTATCTGAACATGGTCAGAAAAAAAAAATTAGAAATGTTCTTCAGTTTTGTCAGATTAAAAACAGGAAAACCAAGTGCAATTCTGTGCTAAACTGTTCACAATGCTTTGGGGTTTCAGCCGGATTTTCTACAACCATCAACACATGTCTCTGGCAAAGGCCTATGTTTATACCCATGTAAAAAGCAACTTGGTATCTACTTTTGAAGGTTGTTAGACAAACCCTTACTTTAAATTCTTTCTAATTTTTATGAATAAAATCACAACAGTGATGTGTAAAATGTACCTCAGTAAAGAAACAAAATGAAACACTATTTTGTATAGAAAGGTATCACTGCAGCAAATGAAAAGCAAATTAAGAGATTAGCTATATTAAAGAGAACACATAGAAACACGCTATCCAAGGTGGAAAGCAAGCCACTTGACTAGAAGTATGAAGAGATGTTCAAAACAGAGATAACATCTTATGCTCATAAAAACAAGATGAAATACTTCCTCTAGAAGGAGATAAAAGATTCCCAGTATGTTACCACACCAAAAACACTCTAGCAAGAAGCAGAACTACCAACAGATATAAATGAGAAGAAGGCTGTTTCTTGCCTTTAACAGGTCAATTGAATGTGCCAGGCTGAGAGGAATTAAAAAAGAGAAAAAACCCAATTACATTTAATTCTGTGATATTCTGTTTTCAATGTTATGAACTGAAACACAGGAGATAACAATTCATTTTCCTGATACATCTTAATCACTGTCTTCACCACACCAATGCTTTCCCTTTCAGAAAGGCTCTGCCATGAGAAGCATACACTAGATACTGTCACTCTGAGCAGTTCTTCAGCATTTTGGAAGCAATCTATGACCTATTTACTGCTCAGCTTTGAAAAAAAAAGAGAGAATCACAGTGACTTTCAGAGATGAAGGGCTCAATGAGGTGTTGAACAAAAGGGAATTTATGAACAAACCAACTTTCTGATTTCCACAACAAATTAGTGGGGAAGCTGAATTGGTAACAATTACCTTGGCTAAATCATATGTAGAAAAGTCCATTATGTGCACCGAAGTAAGAATATTGTAATAACTATAGATTAGTTTATAAATTGAAATATCTATAATGCAGATTTGCAAGTGAACTTATTGATGTACAATCAAGAAAATGCCTTAATTATTCATCGTGCATTAATAAACAAATTTTCAGATTTGTTGCTCGGATATCATAACACTGTGTATTAGTTGGCTAATGCATTTTTCAAACTCTTTTATTTGGTCACTTGAAAACTTGATGGTACCTATTCTGCATATAACTTAATTTTACCTGAACCAAGTCCTGGCTTCAGATATCATCCCAAATGAGAAACTGTTTGTTTGTTTGTTTGCTTTTAAACTTACTTTTCAAGAGAAGAAAGGATATAGTGAGGACAATGGGTGCAACTTCCATCCAACTTGAGCCAGTCCAAAGCTCCACAACTTGGAATGGGTGAGGTTTCATTAATCTACAAAACACACAACATGAGAACAGGAAGAGAAAACACTACAGCAAGCCAGAAACTTCCAAGTTATCATTAATACTGCTGTTGCCAACTACCGTATGCAATGCTGCATAATACATCCCATGTGAGTTTATAATCTCACTTACACTTCTGCTTAGTCTTTGATAATTTGCAAAATTGTTAAGTATTTGCTACTGAGTACAATACTTCTTATAGCCTTGTTTTAATGTACTACATGTTTCATTAATCAAGAAATTAGGAATGAAAACAAATGCAAGTTAAGCTTCTTAGCTACAGAAATGAGTACAAAATGACAGTTGAGTGGCAAGTATAAAACATTAATATATGAAAATCCATTTTAAAAGGTAGATTCTTGCCAATATCAGTTGATAACATGGTTATGTCCTAAAACAGAAAATTTATATTCTTTAAGTTAGGTTTTTTAGCTACATATGCCAGTCATTTTAAGAATTATCTATTTTTAAAAACATTATTCAACTAGCTGACCAAATATCTTGCAGTAGTTAGTTCCTGAGATTAACATACCACAAAATATTTTATCTATCTCTGATATATGTAACAACTAAGTGCTTTCAGAGCCAATAATACTCAAGCACTTAATCCCATAAATTTTCTATTTCTTCTAGTACACCTCATTCAGGATGGTGAAATGACAGAGAAAGAAGATAATTCAGAAAATTATCAAATGCGGAAAGATTAACTGATCTTTTCACTGCGGCATTCTGCCTTTCTGTTTCAATCCTACTCTAGTCATGACTAGAAATAGGAAACACTAAATTATTCAAGGGATCTGCATCATCTTTTGCTAAGCACATCTGAAAGAAATGCTAGTGTCCTTCCACAAAAGGTTTAGTGTCATTACAAGCCAGTAGATGAAGGAAATGAAGCGAGCGAATACGATGATGAGAAGAAATACTATTTATATCAGGCTTGCTTTTAAGAGGGAAAATAATTAGGAAAATCAATAAAGAATTAGGAGAGAAAAATACAGTTTTAGAACTTACTGATCTTCTTTGTCTTAAGATAGCAGCTTCTGCTGGGTGATTGAATCTAAACTTATGAGACTTGCCAAGAACAACAAGGGCCCCTATGAACAAAAATTAATTAGGAATCTACAGAGACATAATTCATCAAACAGTTGATCTTTATAATGATAGCGGTTTATTAACTGCAGTACACAGACTATAGCATATACAAACTACTACAGAATAGTATGTTTAAACCCCCCCAATATTCTAACCAACAGCTTTCTGACAGTCACAAAGCAAAGATATATTTTTAGAATTTGCCACTATGGAGCAGCAGAGTTATTCTGTAATGACAGCATCCAAACAAACTAATTTTGGAGATCTCTGCAAACTCAACAGTTAATTCCCTGTTTGTAATAAAGACCAGCATGACTCCATATAAAAACCAGCCCACTGCTGGAAACTTGTTTTTATACTGTCTTTTTAAGTGTCCAGATCACTGCAAGTTCCCAAAAACTAGATTTGATTTTTTTTTAAATTATTTTTATTTTAAACAACCTGAAAATATGGGAGCCTGATCTGTTTGTTTCATTTGAGCTCCTTCACCATAGCCATAAGGTCAATGAGCTCACCAGATGACTCAGTATCTTCCACCCAAATACACTGTTAAAAAGTTGATGGTCATTTCAACCATTAACACAATTGCCAAAAAACCCCACCATTGGTCAGCTGGCTTAGAGCCAGTCTCTACTGCTTTCCACAACAGTACCTCTTGTGAGAGTCGGTCCACCTCTGACTACAGGTATTTCCATTTCAGAAGGCTACAGATTACTGCTGCCAAAAGAGGTCTTAATATCATCACCCAGGTCTTCATTTTACTTTCTGTGGGGTACTTAGTTTATTTGTCCCAGTCTGGAAGCTCTAGTCATGGATTAAACCTTGTGGTGCTAGGCAGCAGCAGGAGACTGAGAGATATATTTCTTAGATCTGCATGAGTTCCATAAATCCTTGTCTCTAAACTCCAGAGGTAAGTTGATTATTACGCGGCATTCACAGAAAAAGCAAGCCTTACCTTGTGACAGACGACATGATCCAGTGACTTCACATCCATTCACAGTGCAGTGTGCACCCTGAACCGGTCGCAGTGTCACAATCCCACCGTTGTTGTCTATCATGCAATGATCCCTTTCAATCCCCCATCCCTGCAAAACTACAGTGTATAGATTTGCTTTATCTCACCTGTCAAAGGGGTTGAGTTTGTACTAGTTTCCTCAGAATGAGGTGCCATGCACTGTTTGACACTATGACTGCGTACTTCATACCTCAGAGAACGGTTACGTGCAGAACAAGGAAAATAAATTGTCTTCATTGATTGCTAGCTATGTACCAAATCACAGAAAAATCTTGCTTGATTGAAAACAGTGAGACTGCTCTTTTAAAGTATTTCTGGTTCTGGAAAACTATACACTGCTTACTGATCTGTGAACTGATGTGCCAATTCTTCTATTGTGCTGAATTTTCTCACCGCTATCATGGCAGTTATTGTTTATATTTTACTAACCTACTGGCAGAAAATAATCAAACTTAACCAAACTTATTATAGCAGAACTAACCAAAGCTGAGATTCCACAAAGTTTCCAATTTCAGTATAAAGTTTCAACGCTTTATGACAATTTGTAGCTCTTGAGATTGACCATTAAAATTAAGAGCAGAAATAAAATTAAATAAAAAAATACTGAATCACTTGGATTTTATATCTCAAATACCCTGCCCAAGTAGAGTTGAAAAGTATTTTCAATGTCTCATGATCATTTGTGCCACCAGTTTGGGATAGAATATACCGAGATTTGGATGTTGGACAAAGATATTTTTAAACTCTAGTGTAGCACTTCACAAGTGGGAAAAATATTCTGAAGAGACCTCAATTAGGTCAAGATCACTGACTTTTTGACCTCTTAAACAAAAACAAGAAATAACTGAAAGATTTTAGCCAACTTAAACAATACTCTCTTCTACTTACCAACTTCTATAAAGAAAGTTGACAATCACAAACACTACCTCGTTATTACACATGACAAACATAAACCTCTTGGTTTGACTAGACTATATAATAAAATAATTTGTAATATCATTCTCTTACCAATATCTTGATCTTGGTCTGAGTCACTTCTTCCGATTTTGGTTGTTCCTTCCTAAAAAAAGAAAAGAACTAATTTAAAATCAGTAACAGAAAGTTACATATAATAATTTAAAAAGCTCTGGGACAGCATCTTAGCAAGTACCTGAAATAAATCACCTCTGAATGACTGAACTGTTTAGAGCAAACTCTATCTACTACTTTGTAATACTTCAGCCTGCTGTCCCCCATAGTGATGCAATTACTTCTTATCCTGCAGCTATGACAGCTTCTCCTATTACAGCTCCAGCAGATGAAGTAACCCTCAGTGGATGATTTTTGGACTGTGCTTGAGACAAATATTTTGCATATGAACACACATTCTGATGCTTTCAAGTATTACTGTCAGACTTGTTTGCAGAAATGAGATAATTCTTTTCATAAATAACCATGCAGGAAAAAAAGAAGCTGCAAAATGATTATTCAGTTAACTAGGCTTTTCAGATAGAAAAGTAATAGAATTTTTATTTTGTAAGGGAACTTTGTCATAGATTATGAATTCTTTAAACTAACTACTAAAGGAGAAATTTTTTTTCCCCAAAACTTAAATTACAATTATAAAAAGTCTTCTCGGTGGTTATCCTATATGGGCAAGTTCCCAAATTGAAGATCCAGTAACTTCAAAGAAGAGAACTGCTTAGGAAGAAAAGTCTCCAGAACAATTAGAGTTAAATCATGTTATGGGCAGTCATGGAAGAGAGACAGTATTCTTATGGTACCATGCAAATATCAATAAAACAGAGTCATTTAATCACTACTATGAGAAATAAAATAACAAAGAAAGCAATGAATTTACCACCTGTCTAGTATGTTCCATTAGCACTTCTATCTTTTTCCTTAGGAAAACAAAGCAAGATCATTTCCCCACTCTGAAGAGACACTATACATTATTACTGTAAACTGATTCATGAATGTGCTCTAAAACAACTTTAGTGGCAACTCTTTAATTCATATTAAAATTAATTATGGTCATTAAACTACTTGACTTTTGTATTCTAATTAGAATAAATAGAATTTGGCTTCTGCTCCAAGCATATTATAATCTAGATTTAAATACGAAGCACGAAGTAGTAATTGGAAGCCTGAAGATAGGGAAAGGGGAAGCTGTGCATTACTGTAAAGTGATGCAGTTATGGGTAATTATGGGTAAACCACAGTGGTTTTGTGCATTGGGGAAAGGGAATGATTACCATTCAGTTCCTCCCAAAGCTCAGCTGTCTGAACCAACTAAGAGAGCCCTCTGCTGCAAGTGTTGCTGAGATTCCCTCTCTGGAAAGGTTGAAAGCTGAATTGTGCCCAGTGCCCCTGCTTTGGAGTAATTAGCAAGTTACATTTCAGCTTAATGTTCAGTGGACTCAACCACAAAGTGTCCACCTGGCTTGACCACAACTTGTAGAAAACTTATGATCCATATGGCCTTTGACTTGCCTCACACAATCAAGTGAGTTAACAATGTGTATTTTATACAAAGAGAAGTAAACCAACTTCTTAAAGACCTTTTTATCAATTATCTTATTGACAAAACAAAGAAATCGTTATTGCCATTCCAAAAGAAACCTTTTTTTCCAATGTGCTGAAATGACTCTCTGGTAACACAATTTAATTCAGAAAAGTATATTACAGCAGTATTGGCTCATGAAATTCACAATAGCATTCCAGTTAGTGGAGTGATTCTGAGTGAGTTTAAGTACAATTAAAAATTGCAGCCGAGAGCAAGGTTACAGATACAAACAAACAAACTCAACTTGAAGAAAACAAAACAAAGATAGCCTTAATTCAGGCCTATGTTGATTTCATTTCTTCAAATGTTATTACTGAGCTAATAATTTAACTATTTATATTCTTTTCTAATTTAATATGGAATATTCTACCGGAAAAAGTGAAAGACAGATGATTCAGAAGTGATAGCACAGATTCACCTTAAGGTACATCTTCATATCTGTCGAAGTGCATTTACGTTGTTACTCTGTTCTGGCAGTATTTCCTGACTAAAGGCAGAATTCACATTATAGAATCATAAAGAGTGAGACTGCTTTAAACTTTCAGTTTTGCAAATGCTCCAACTTTCATAAAAGCTTGTGAAGTACATATTTTTCTAAAACAATATAAAGAAATACCGTATTCTTAAACTATGCAAAAAGGTCAGTTAAATTATAGGGAAAACATATATATTTTGTTAATGAAAGCCAGAAAAAAAGACAACAGAACCTAAGAAAGAAAGGTTCTTTAAGCATAGGCACAGCATTGATTAGTGCAATTAACTGTACGGAATATGAAGAGACTAAAAGAGTAACATGATGTTCATTCTAGACAATCTGAAAACTGCTGCCAAGACCTTTAGAGGTACAATGTAAAGTGCTGTTATATGTTGAAGACCTAGTATGTAAGGAACTGCTAATGTTTTACCTTCTTGCTGTTCAGATGAAGGTAACAGACACCAGAGTCTAAGAGATGCAAAGCACAAAGAAAAGAAAAGGCAGCATCTAGGAGCAAAGAAAGAGGGGACAAAGATGTTAGTGTGACAGACAGACACTAATGACTTTAGAAGGTGACCCTTCAAACTAGGTTTCTCCATTAAAATGACTAACGTTAAATTACTTTAGCTGTTGTTAAAATATAGTGTGTGAAAATATTTGCTGTTTCCAAAACGGCCCATAATGGAAAAACACTGAAGTAGTAGCAATTACTTTTAATAAATATTTAATGTTAATGTAGGTTTGAGTAGTTCAAGTTGCATGTTGATCAGTACTGAACATTATTATTTGGTCTCTAATTATTATCTGGTACAATTTCTCTGTGCTGGCATGAGAAAAATTAGTAAAGTTTCTCTTTCAACATCATAAAGAACAACATGATTTCTGTTTCAAGTATTCATTGCAACTTTTCAAGAGGGAAATAAAATCCTGTGTCTCTAAACCACACCAATTAGCATAAAACCTAGGTTTGGCTTAAGATATTTTATTAGTAGACAGGTTTATGAATTTTCAGCTATATTTTTTGCTAATGAGTGCACCTCACATTAAACAGCATCAATATTTCAGTAATTTCCAGCTTAGCACTGACTTATTAGAAAAAATAATCCCATAAAACTATTTGACCTAGCTATGCACATCATAAGCTGCAATGTGGAGTAATACACATACAATGTTATAAAAGTTTCTTGGTGAAAATCTTCCCCTAAATGAGCAGCTACACAGCAAAACAATATCTATGAGGCCAGGATTTCCACTTGACCCTGGAAAGCAGCCACTCAAGTGAGATCACAAGTAATGAGCATTCAAGCTACACACCTACCTCTACTTGGCAGGCCTGGTAGGGTTAAAAGAGCAATATACAGAAGTCCTTGACAAAGTGAGCTTGTGCTTGTTAAAGCTGACTTTTATATTTGATCTACACATACACAAGTATTCCAGTATCAAGTATACAAGTACCTAGCAAAGTCCAGACCAGAATGTCTGGTATACTTTAAGCACCACCCTTTACATTTATATACACATGCACACACATCTGTCCTCATGCTTTATGGACAAACTACTAATGCCTTTGCTTATGATACATTACCAAACAGTTTGCACATGCATTCATAAGAGGTCAAATTATTACCCCACATTTGAATTCTTCTCCTCATTTTCATGTATCCTTTTCTGCTTTTTTTGCCCTGTTACCTGTGTCTTGTGGCCTTTCCTTTTCGATAGCTGTCATTGTAATGCCACCTTAACTACTCTCCATTTCCAAAGAAAACAAGTGTTTTCAAATTCAAGGGAAAAATAAGACAAGTGACAACATCTCACCCTGAGATGATACAGCACCACTCCTGTGCTGAGAATATCATCATCCACGGCCATCAGATGAGGAAAACTAGAATCTATTGTTACTCCAGCTTTTTCTTTGTTGATGTCCACACTGTATTCTTCCATGATGGCTTTCCTGTCTGTCCACTTACTTGTCCAGTCTTTGGTCAACTGCTCAATCTTAAAGAACAGGAGAGGAAATGGTTTCACTTACTAAGCAGGTTAATCTTTCTCATACATAAATTTCTTGAGAAAGAACAGCATTTTTTTTCCAATTATTGGATGCAGAATTCTTTCACCAGTTGCAGTGCAGGTACATTTCTAATCACAGTACATTTCTGTGGCAACAAAAAAAATCAATTAAAAACTGTACAACCACCTAGTGAAGCAGGTTTAATTCAAGGAAGACTCATTCCCCAAATGACATATGATCATGCTAACTAGTTATTTTGCCTGTCTTTAAGCAAAACTTAAAATTAAGATCTCCAAAACCTTTCCAGGTCACCAGTGATCAAATCTTTGTAATTCGTGACTGCACAATAATTTTCTTTTAATAAATCAAAGGAATTTAATCTTAGAAGAGAGAGCTTCTGTGTAATTAATTACTGTGATACAATGAGACACCCTTCAAACAAGGTGTAGCTTGTGCAGACTTAGTGACACACAATGGACATATCCTGTTAAGGACACGAGACTCATCACAAACTGGTAGGGAGCACCCAGCACCACTAAGGATGGCAGTTTCCAGCATATTGAGAGCAAGGAGGAAAGGAATAGGACAAAACCATTTTCATTGTGGTTTCAGAACCATGGCAATGCTATCTCCCTGGTCCAGTGAAACAGGACAGAGTCACAGATTGTACACACCTTCATTTCATTCTGAAGCACCAGTTCAGTCAGATTGCTGTCCCTGTCATCACTCCAAGAAGGACTGGAATTCCTCTGTACAAACAACAGCCACCAAGATCTACATGTTAGTTTCCTTAGTCACAATTAACAGGCACATTCTTTCACTCACCAGAATTTCATGGAGACGAACTCAGAAGAAGGAAAGACAAAACAGACATTTGATGCTGCCTTCTAGCATCTAGAATACACCTCTCTAGCTATTGCATGCAAGTTTTTGTGAAGAATGGCTGAAGGAGCATTAACAGAGAGATACTTCTGTGTAAATAAATCCTGGACTGTAGTTCCAGTCTCCCCCAGAAAAACATGCTCTCCATGGCATGGAAAACCAAGATGCTATTATTATTCCAAAGGAGAAAAATACAAAGAGTGTCAGCTGTATTGTGAGGGCTCATGGATGTTCACAACTTCTTTTGGGGGACAGAGTACAAAGGCAGGGTGAAACCTCCAAAATACCGTTGAAGTTTACTAGTTGATTTTTTTGGAAAAGAGGGTTGTAGCAAGTCTGGCAGGGAAATTACATCAATGATTAATATTTTGTACTGTCTTGGTGCTTCCATATTGTTACAAGGAAAATATTTCTATTTCATGTTTTTTCTGGACAAGAAAACCATCTGACTCCATGAAAGAGATGCCAGGAAATCCTTTCTAATCATTACACAACTGCTTTTACTTCAGAATTATCAATATAATGCCAGAAAAAGGAGAAATGACACGAATGCAGATAGTTGATTGTGAAATCACTCAGAGAACAGCTTCACTTGCCTCCAGTTACGATAAATACAGACAGATAAACAGATAAGACACAAGTAAGCTATTGTAGCTACCTAAAGCACTGTTAGAGTTGCAGCTAAGAAGTGTTCCTACGTACCAGTTCAAAGCTCATCAGCATAGTTTTCAACCTATCAATTTCTTCTCGCAGTTCTCTGATCAGTTTTACATTTGCATCCTGAAACATTGAGACACAGATGTTGGAAAAATCATTCTTTAAAAAAATTCTAGCTGCACAAATCAATGCAGAACTGTTCCAAGAGCCAGGAGGAGAGGAAAACAGGCACACTCACAGCAGCACTCAGTGCCCCACTCTGCCAGGCCCCTGGGATGTACTGCCTAGGGGCAGGTGGTTCCCATCTTTGATGGGTTCTCTTTTCCCATAAACTTTGTTCCATTTCTTTTCTGAACAGAGAAGTATTTAGTTTCTATCATGACTATAGCTGGATACTTTCATGGATTTACCTTCAAAATAGTCCCATCACATCAGAAAAATGCTGCTATTTCTGTCACGCAGAGGAGAAAAATCAGGCTAGAGGAGACTAAGTCAGAATGTCACCAACGATGGGATTAAAAGCCCTTGCAGAAGATACACAAAACATTTCCTGCCTACTTGTGTGGAGGCATTTATCTCCATTTCAGAATGAGCATCTCTGGACAGGCAGTTTCTAGAAATCAGCTTTTAGCAGACAGTTCAGGGAAACTCTTGAGTCAAGAGTCAAATTTCTCTGGGTTGCCAGTGACACTAGCCCAAGTCAATTTGCAGTGAGGAGAGTAGCTAGCTGAAGAGAGTAGCTAGCTGAAGGGATGGAGTTAAGGGTTTAGCATGGGCTGTGAAAGAAAATAAGGGGCACACAGGCTGGGGGCTGAGAGTCTGTATGAAACCAGAGGCTAACCCAGGAGGACTGTGTTTACTTGCCTGTGGCTTGTCACAGAACTGAGAACTGCTGCTGCCAAAACCAAACACACTATTGCTGCCATTAGTAATGTCTAAAATCTAGTTATAGGCACTGGTAATATGGATGCATATTACACTTGGGAAACCTTGGATTAGATAGGTTTCCTACTATCCAATATTTAACAGAGTATCATTAGGAAAGCAAATATATGAAGTACATCTCTAAGACTCTATCCTTTTACGTACAGATAAAATCTCGATACACCCAGACCAAATCACGAAAGAACACTAGTAAAGTTGTAAAGTCAACTGCTGGAAGATCAGGAAATGCTGGAATCAAGACTTTTTTTGAAACCTTAATTCAGTCCCTTAAATGGATATGCTGTGATTCAGTCCTTAAATTACATGATCACTGTAGGACAGCAGACTCATGCAGAATGCCAGGTAAAGAATGCTCAGTTGAAGAGGAGCAATTTAAGAGTTTTATATTTCTAGCATATGTGATATTGAATCTTGATTATTATGTGCTATTTGAATTTTGCTGTGAATATAGACAGAATTATGCATTTCCCCGTGGATTTTTTTATGTTGATTTTCATCACTATAGTGTCTAAGACCTCCACAACTGCTAATCAGTCTGTTCTAACAACATGTCTTTGACTGGCAGAGTTTATGTTTTGCCCATTTGATATATGTGGACTGGAGGTAAGGGTGGAAAATGAGGAAACTGCACACAGAAAGATTGCTTTAAGAACCCGGAATGCTGTAGGAGAGGCAGCGACAGAATCCAGTTCTCCAAGGCAGCATCAGACTCTCCTTTAATACCATGCCACCTTTCAGTTTGTGCAGCCTGTGAAGTGCCCCTGCATAATCGAACAGATGAATCTGCCACGCAGTCAGAGTTCATACCTGGAAGAGGCCTATTTTGTGCAACAAATGAAGCTGTGGTTCTGTGGCAAAAATTGTTCCCATGTATTTAAAGGCTGCATCATTTTGTGTACTGAAAAGCAGACCAACTGAGACTACACAGGCTACCTTAGGCCTGACATATTAACTTTTCAGTTCTTGACTTTGCAACCTGAATAGAGTTCATTCAACATGTCAAGAAGAAGGGTTGCAAGGGTTATGCTTTTATAGGTAACAAGTTAAACAGTAACAAATAATCCTAACAGATATGTAACTCTCCCAATATTTAGGATAAAGACATACATACATATCATAACAATTCAAAGAGAAGGACTGAAACTCAGTGGACAGAGATTAATGTAAAATAGATGTGAAGTTCTAAATGGTTTAAGATGCAGTGGATCAAGGAAATTATTCCACAATATCCAGGCTCCTATTTAGCTCTCGAAAACATCAGAAAAAGAGGTATGAATTTTATCCAGAGAGCAGATAAACTAAATAAACCTTAACACATACAACAAAACAGAACAAGAATGAAAAGCAGAACCCAAGGCCTCACCTCATTCACTCTGGGCTTGTTAATAATATTTTTGGCATTTGAAGCATATCTCAAGGTACTCATGGTCTCGTTGTAGCTGGAGCTGGCAGGAGAGATAGCTACAGACAGAAAACAAAGAGAAAAGAAACACTATTTTAAAAATTAATGAGTTGAACCCATCACTTTTCAAAAAGGTGGATTTTTTTAGTCTTGCTTCTTTAAAAAACAAAACTCAAAAATATCCTTATGGATATTTCATCAAGCTCACAGAGAATATCTTCTCAAGATTGTATTTATAACTGAATAAATCACTTTAAATGAAAGCTGTGATGGTGGAAAGACTCTTAAGCTTCATGCACAATCAGCATGTCTTTTTATTTCCTTGAGTGTCCTACAAAGTAGTTAAGTAAATCTTTACAAGGACAGATCTTAAGTGATACATTTCTCACTGCAGTAGAGATGTCTTTTCAGGGGGTAATGTAGCACAAAATGTTGACAATGAACAGAAACCAAACTCACTGGCAATCATAATGGTCTTGGAGTTGCCCCCCAGACTGTCCTTGAGAAGCCAGGTGAGGATGGAGTCACGGTACGGGATGTAAGCTGGTCGCCTGGTCCCACTGACACTGCCTGTGGCAGGACTGTCCACATGACTGTTCTCCCCTTCGCTTGTTATGGTGTTTATGCTCTGGCAGCTGCTGAACATCTGTGAATTTTGTGCTGAAGGAGAAACACCACAGAGGTCAGGAAAGTGGTTATTTATTTCCGTCATGGCTATTTAATTTTCTTAGATGGCATTATAGTTTATGAAGATGTCATACAGCTGTTCTGTTCAGCTTTTTGTTGTAAATATAGATAAACATTAAGACACAGCACAAGGTGAGCGAGTCCTGTCCTTTTATCACTTCCTTTCAATATAAAGAAATAAATATTGTGCTTACCTAAAGTGGAGATAACAATTCCAAGTGTGACTAATGACTTGTTAATATTGGCACCTTCTGTAATACGATCCTTACAGTAACTGGGATCAGCTCTTTCACTATAGCCCACAAGCATGGAAAAGAGAATGCAAACCAAACAAAAATACTTAATTATTAACATACAAGCAATATGAAAACATTATGTATTTTCCTGACATACCAGAAAACAGAAATTGCAAGCTTTGGAATTAAAAAATCATATGCTTTGAATACTTTATATTGCTCTCTGGTTTGGAAAGCCCAAAAAGCCATGAGCAAAGGCCATTGGTGCAAACTATTGTTAAAGACCCATCAAAACATAAATTCAAGCCTGAACTGGAAAACCAAATCATAGTGGTTCTGAATTAAAAACAAAACCAAACAAAAAAAAACGCACAAACCCACCAGCCAACCAACCAACAACAACAACAAAGTCTATATATCCCCTCAATACTACTTTCTCTGCTCACACATGCTTGGCTGTTTATGTTCTTGAGAAATAAAAATGTCCTGTTCTCCAACTGTTCTATAACTCCTCAGCACGACTTCCATATTTCTGTTCTCTGTTACATCCAGCATAACCTCATATTCCTCACTGAAATGTATAGCTAAGATCAGAGACTTAAGAACTTTTGGAACATGAACAACATAAGCACTAAGATATGACTATTTTATCTTGTCCATGCTAGGCAGCTATGAAGAATACATTCAATTTTTCCCCCTTGTCAAGCTCAGATTTGGTAATTACACCAACAGCTACTGGAAAAGCCACTTTATAAGAATACAGGGTTGAATGAAGTTACATTAGATGTATGCAACAGCACAGTATTGGATCTGAAGACCATGGAATTCCGCTCTCCAATGAAATCCAATACTCAATACAAAAGAACAGATGACAGAAACAATATTAGCTCAGTTTTCCTTGTTACTGTACACAAAAGTCAGGCTTACTGTTAGTTTAATGAAGTTTTAATATATTAAATTTCATGTTTTAAGGCAGTATTACCAGCATCTTCAGAGAAAATTATCGTTTGCCCGCCAGTTTATTATTACCTGCCTGCAAGGTCGACTAAGTTGATCTTGCTTGCAATTTCAGAGGGGAGATTGTTCTCCAGTATAGCCTGAAGAGAAAAATATAAATAAGGAAGATTATTCCTACTAATTAATTAATGAAAAGAAAACAGATGTGCTCTTTCATTTGAAACTGAGTTGTACATACGACTGTCTCACTGCCTTTCTTTATGACCTTGACCCACTGGCTATGTTCAAACAATTAACTCAACAGCTTTCTCACCGGACAGAGAAACTACCCTCTTATGCCGATTTCCTCTTGAAAAAAACCTTTACTGCCTAGCGACTGTGAAAGGCTTTCTTGTAGATCTTGCAGGGTTATTTTCCACTAATGTATTCCAAACGTCTTTTGTGAAACTACTGAAAAATATCCCAAAATGTTCTGTGATTACAGGAAGTTAGAAGTGTGAGATAGAAAAGGTCTATTGGATCACCGAACAACTTCCCTGCCAGGGAAGGATATAATTCCTCTGGAGAAAGGGTGCATTGTCTCTGGGTGAGTACTGGATGCCAAATTCTAAAGAGATGAGCACATCCGAAATGTTGGACAGATACAAAATTCTGTTAAGTGTTAAACTAATGCTGTACTTCAATTAAGGATCCTGAACAAGTGTGACAAAACATAACTTCAAACATATTTGCACGTAAACTTTCACAGCATCCTAGAGGCATTGCATTTCAAAAGGTTGATTAAAACTTTAAACATGTCTTTGTACAGTGAGTCTTTGGCATCACTTCTGACTATACGCTTGCATAAAAGAACAAGAATACTTCAGTAAACACTCAACACATCGGGGTGCAGGAAGCGTAACACATCTGCAGTGGGATCCAAAGGAAGTAAGTAACAGCTTCCACCGAGATTATTACAAATAGCACAAAACAGTGACAAGTAAACAATGCACAAGACATCGAACAATGCTTTTTGAGAGTGAAGAGGAAGTTGTGTTATTTTTAGCTAACCTGAGTGTAGTGGATGGTGAAGATAGCATGGGATCTGCTGCTGGCATTGTGAATATGTGTAGCTGCTGTGATTCTAGAAAGAAGAACAAACCATTCAGTTACAAAGACTTTTTTCCCCTGTATTCAGGGAAAGCAAAAATAACAAATACAGCAGATAAATTAAGATGAAGGAATGTGAAACTTGGTGAATATGGTAGGCTGTATTCTTAGATTTGATCACAGAGCGTTTGGCAGAAGACCCAGGAGGGTGGAAACCACAGGTCAGTTAGAGGGGTTTGTGTCCACCAGCAGCACTCTCAGGAAGTATCTTCAAACAGCCTTATAGCACAGGTGGAAGGTGTTGCACAAGGGTAGAACACAGCAGAGAAGTACAGCCAACAACACCATCGTACAGCTCACACACAACACCACTGAATGTACTAGCCCAGTACATTTTCTCCGTATTGTCCGCATTTTTATTACTTGGCACTTCAAAGGGTATAAAAAGCTTCATACACCATTTTCTGGGGCTCCATTCTGTCACAAGCCTGATGTAGTAATTTTACGCTGTAAGAGGAGTGTGAGTATCAAATGAATACTGTAATTTACTTGTGTGGCACTTGCTTGGCTTCACCCCATGGACAGACCGGTCATCTGCTTGGGCTCCCTGACCCACTGCCTTCTGGCAAGCAGGTACCAGGCACAGGAGGAGAAGCAGTGGCAATCTCCAACTGTCTGTAGCAGAAACTTTTGGATATTCTGCTTGCTTTGTTGTTGTTTTGCTTAGACAAACCCCAAGAAAGCAGGGTTTTGCCTAGGGCACAGGTCTTTTCCTTTGTCACTTTTGTAGCTTGCCTTCCAATATCAGCTCCACGTGGAGCCTTCAGCATCAGCGCTGCCAAGCTCACCCTCGGCAACAGCAGGCAATTTGAGTAGCGCAGACAAGGACTGTGGAACCAGCGTTTCGTCAGAGCTCAGCTGTCAGAGCAATGCAGAGAGCAGGGGCAGGAGAGAGCAGAGATGCAGTTGCATGAACCCCCCTGAGCATGAGCCCCAGCCAGGACTCTCCTCCCTCCCCATCACTCCCTGGCTCTGGCACCCCCACAGCCGCAGGAGCAGGCACTGCCCAAAGCCACAGGCATTTTTATGGGAGAACGTATGTGTCAGTTTTTTCATATATTTAATTTCATTGTTGCATGTGGTGTACATTTTAATATTTTACACTATTCTAATAATATTATTTAGATTCTTTGTTGTTTTGCTTTACACAATACCAGGGCTCTGCTTTTGGAAATTCAGAAATTTGTATTTCTTGCTTTTTAAAAATTCTGTTCTTCAGCATTTGAGATGGAGTGTTGAGAGAAAAAAAAATATCCCCGAGAGTTAAAAAAACCTCCAACAATTATTGCATGTTGAATTTGTTGTGTTTGTTTATTTTATAATAGGTGCAGCAAGAGCAGGGCTGGAGGTGGCCTGATAAAATCAGCTGGTAGAAAAAATGCCTTCAGAAAACTCTGCTTCTTGTTATTATAGTAGAGGAGCTTCCCCTCCTGTCTTTCCTGTGTAGTCAGACATGGAGCCATCATGACCCACCTGCTTCTCTCCTGCCTCCAGCCACATGGGGTAATTGCAGCCTGTTCCCCACCTTCTTTATCCCTAAGATCTTCCTGATGTTCATTTGGCATAATTTTCCAGACTGCAGATGCTTTAAATTAGTTTGTTTGCATTTATGATGTGCCAATAAATACTCTGCAGAATATTTCGTAAAAATAAAGACTATCGGTAAACAGCATATTCCAAATAAGTTTTTGAAAAGTTAATTGGTTTCATGCAAGTAAAAAAGTTCAAAACTTCAGCATCACAAAAAGTTAAACACAAGATATTGAACTTCTGATTTAGTTTTCTCTACATCTTCTATTTCCTTAGCAATGAGACAACTGTAGGATTACACTAGCAGACAGAAAGGAATTTTGTTGTTCTGAAAAAGTCTCTTCTGACCATAGAGTTGCACCTATTGATTGCTACATGCAGAAACAGCAAAACTTAATCCTGCTGTATATTCTATGTTTTTGTGCATATGCACAAATGCAGCTTAGTTTTTATTTACTTCCCAGTGTCACTGATATTCTAAAATCTCGATGTCTCTCATGATAAGACTTAATATCAGTTTTGGAACTGTGATTTGTATTTGGAGGATTCTTTCAAATATAAACCTTTCTCATCACTGTAATGGCAGTTGTATTGATATCCAAGGCTCCCTGTCAAAAAAGTGAAAAAAAGTCTTGACTAATGAGAGCTCAAATAATTGGCTTCATTTTTCTGCCTATTTCCACAGTTCTCTCACAGCAAATGTGTGTGATCTGGATTATAATCTAAAAAATATTTCTAAAACTTAAATAATGATAAACTAAATGCTTCTAGAAAATAAACAAAAATACTATATTTTCAGCAGTTTTAAATCACTAAGTTGAGCAACCTGATCTAGTTGAAGATGTCCCTGCTCATTGCAGGGGGTTGGACTAGATGACCTTTAAAGGTCCCTGCCAACCCAAACTATTATGATTCTATTCTATAACTAACAAGTGAGATGAAAGCTATAGAGTCTAACATGTCACAAGCAAGTGCTTGCAGCTATGAATAACGTGAAGGTACATCACATCTTATGTGTATGTCATGTGCAAGATCAGCAAATTGACATCCTGTCATTACAAAGCATTGGCAACACTGTCAGTAAAATAAATATCAATGGAAACAACACATGGTGAAAGAAGTGTTAAATAAAGATGGAGTTGGGTTGTTTTATAAAATACCTTTTGGCTATTCCTTCTTCTAGAAGTTCTACAACTTGCTTGTAGTCTGTAACTAAATGTTGAGTCAATCCTGCCAAAGATTTAAAGAGTTAAATGTACATTTTTCTCAGAAAGTTTCAGTCAGTTTTCCCAACCTTTTACCCAACATCAGGAACATAAGGATGTTCTGCTGGCTGCCAGTCTGTTCTACAAGTAGTGTCTCAACTAGAGTAACTATTTTCTTTCTAAAAAAGAAAATAAAAAATTCCAGTCCATCCTCCAGATGCAGTGACATCAGTATAAAAAAATGCATTGTACCTTCAAACTACAGACCTTTTTCCAAATTGTCTGCAGAATAATGGTATTTTTAAAACAATATAACTGAAACTCCGTAAGAGTCACTGCTATGTCACTGCCACAAATTGGGTACAGAACCTGTAAAGAAGCTTTTTGCCGTTGCTCTGTTCATGCAACAGAATTAGGAATCAACCCATTTGAATATTTACCATTTACTTGACCAGTATTCAGCCCAAATAATTATATGAAACATCTGTCTTTTTCATATCTTTTGCTTTCAGGTTTTTGTTTGGTTGCTTGGGTTTTTTTGGTGTGGTGTTTTGTTTAGGTTTTTTCTTTTGTTTTGTTTTGGTTTTGGGGAGTTGTTTTGGTTTGGTTTGGTTTTTTTTTAAAATCTGATTTTATTGTTAAGGGAGAAAAAGCCCACTGAAAACAAAATGACAGAAACACTGCATTGCAGAGCCTGCTGTGTCGGAGCGGTGGTTGTGACGAACAGGTCCCTCCCGGCGGAGGGCAGTGTGCTGCTGCGCTGAGCCGCCTCTGCCAGCCCCTGCAAAATGCAGATGCCAGCAGACACAAAATTAACCTCAACAGGCTCGTATTTTACAGAAACACAGTTTAATATGCCTCATTTGCATTTCATGGTGATGATTAGTCATCAGTTGTACTGCAGTGACTCCTAAAAAAAATCACCTGAGCTTTGAAGCAAGTCTTTGTCATACAATACCCAGTAAAACACTCCTTTGTGAAATGTTATATCTCAGAGCCGGAATCCAGGGCTACTTCCTTTCCCCACATTGATTCAGGTTTGGGTGGTTTTATTGCAGGCCACAAAAGGGTGGATGGAGGCATAGTACTGAAAAAAGTGATTTATTTGCATCAAATAATTTATCTACTGCTAGAATGTACGTCAAGATGAACATAAAATTCCACAAGACTGAAATAAGTAGTTCTGACATTGTTTGAGAGAGTCTATCCTCACACGATAACAGCTTGCTTAACTTTAAATGAAAGCAAAATCTAAGCCAAAGATGGGAATTTATTTTAGTCTTTTAGCAACTGACATACATAAAGAAAAAAAAAATTGGATCACACACAGTTTGAAAAAAGCCTTAACTGTAGTGTGCATGCATGCACACTCACGCACACACAAAGTATAAGATGATTTTCAAACAAAAGCATTTCTTCTGCTCTCTCGTGTCCCTTTACAACACATTAATTCCAGAAGTCATCATACTTTCCACTCAAGGAAGAGGCCCATTATGTTTCCAACAGCGCTGGGATCTTCAAAGCTCAGAATATGGAAACTATCACATATTGTTTTCACAGACTCTTTTTCAGGATCTTATTTAACTGAATAAGAACCCAGTTATAAAATGGAAGCATGGATTAAATTCTACCTAGCTACATTTCTATAAATACTGCAATAGTGAATCTAGCACAGAGGTAAAAAATTTTTAGTTTTTCTTTAAGGTAAATGAAATATTTTAAATGTTGTTTGAAAACAAATGACAAACTGTTGTGTTGGCTACTAAAAAAAAAAAAAAAAGTCATTTTCAAGAAATGGAAATATCAAAACCACTTGCTCATCTAGAAATCTGCCTTGGAGTAAGAAAGGATCTCTCCCAGAAATCTGTCTCAGAGTAACAAAATAGATTGCATCATTTCCTGATTTAAGAGAGGCCGATTCCTTAACAGTGCAACCATCTGTGAGGGAGAAGCTTGAAACGATTCCAACTCAAAGCACTGAATCAATTTCAGCATTTTAAAGGCTACAATCTTACAGCCTTTACATGGAAAAATGATGGGCTGGAAACTATTCCAAATACTTAGTGTTCAGAATTGGGATGTCCTGACTGGACTTGTAAATGGAAAATCCATTTCGCAGAGCATCTGAGCATCCTCAAAGGGGTTAAGTTTTCTGATTTTCCACTCTATCCAGTCTTCATCCCGTGCTCGTTGTACTCTGCATATCATTGACACCAACCACACAATTCACAAACTAACAGTACACTGGGAGCCTCCTGATCAAGTCAGCAAACCTTAAAATTGCCAATGGCTTACAAGAATTATGATGCAAATACAGATGATAGCCCTTGACTCACTGCATCTATGGGAAATAATGGAAAATTTCTGAGCTTTGCTGACGTTCACCATTTTTATTTCTCCCTTACAGCAAATTGTCTGGAAGGGGAATACCAAACAAGCTCCCCTTCTAGTAAGCTTGCTGATAATTCTGATCTTGGCCATCTAGCTATTGGAAACAACATTCTTGTGCTCTGATCCTGCACTGAGAGACTACACATAGAACTGCCAAGGACTATTTCAGCACGTAGAAGGCTGAGATATCAGCAACTGTTGACTGCAACAATATATTACTGAAGCTGAGAAGGGCATTTTGTACCAGTGTTGCAAACCACTTTATGTTCTTGAATTTGATGTTATTAAAATGAAGCTGACTGTACTCATCACCCGCATGCAAAAGACCTCTGGACTTTCACACTGCTGCTTATTTTTGATGCGAGCTAATGAGTGCAGTTCCAAAAAGAGCTATGTAATCACACCTTTATTAGTCCCTCTCCCTAGGGACTAATCACCAGGGTTGCATCAAGTAAAGCATACTATTACAATTCTTAATTGTGTAGATTCTACATACACATATTTCTTTATTAATATGTACTTCTGTAGATATATCTAAAAAAAAAATTGTTGCCCTAAGCCACTGACTCATCAGCCTGAAATCACTTCCGTTCACATGCTCTCACAACAGCATCTAATTACACCCCATGATGCCTTGAGTAGAGAAATTACTTCACTTTTTGTGCATGCTACCATTTTTTTTCTAAAAACACAAAGCACATTTATCATTACAATTATTTTTTTTAATATTCATTAAGACAATGATTTTTGGAGCCTGTCATAAGATACAGAGGAAGAGAATCTTCTAAAATAAAGTGTAGGTACTGAATTTACAAATGTGGCCAAAGCTGCCAAATATTATTTAGGTTTACCTTTTTTCATTATGCTTTCCTCTTATTTTACAAAATCTAATAATCTGGAAACTTTTATCGAGTATTTCAGAACTTTAACATAAAATTGTTCCACTTAAAATTTTAGTTATGTCTAAGTATGAAATCCTTATTCAAAAGGGGTAAAATTAAATAATAATAATTAAAAAAAAAAAGAAAAGAAAAAGAAAAACACCAAAAATCCCCCACACCACAGAAAAAAAAAAAAATCCCACAAAAAAACCTCCAAACAAACCACAAAACAAAACTCCACAAAAAATAGAACTGGAAAAAAAGTGACAGATTTGGCCTGGAAGGTTCCATATGAAGACAAAATAGTGACAAAAGGCAAGCCAGCCCATTGGCAGAAGCTATAACTTCATTTTCTTTTAAAACAAGGCAACTCCGTTATTTGCAGCCAAGGAATCACTGGAGATATAAGGCCTGAGAAAAGAGATGGAAATTGCCAAGGAAGGAAGCAGTTTAAAGACCTTTTCTTGTGTGGTGAAAGGGCAGCTGCTGAAAGAAAATAATTAGTATCTGTACTCCACCAACAATGAAGTTCTCTGATAACAAGCAGGTAGAAAGAGAATCTTGGAAAGACCTCAGTAAAGGCCAAATGTCTATGAATCTGCTTTTCAAAGAATGATAAGCTTGCCATACTAATGAGACCATTAATTCATCTGTTTTCCAACTTTGTTTAAAAAGGATGCTGATGTGCTGGGAAAGCACAGCTGAAATAACCAGAATGCCAGACAGTCCCTTGTGCATAGGGCCATGCAAGTGAAACACTTCCCAAGTGCTTATTTCAGATTTTGAGAGGAGGAATTGGTAACAACCATCGGATTTTAGATGTACTGTGACTAATAATGCAGGTGTCCAGGGAATGAGAGCTGGGAATTCCAGGCTCCATTCAATCACAAGGTCGAGTCACCCTATCTGTTGTCATGTCTTGCCTTAATCTCTGAAATGCAGATAACAATCTGATGTGTGATGCTGTGACAAAGGAAAAGAGACAGAGAAAAGCGAACCAGGGAGAACAGAAGTAACTCTATTTAAAAGCCAGAATAAATCAGCATTTGATCTGATGTGACAGGACCAATAAAATTTGGTTGTGATATGTATTCTGCACCTCCCAGGTGTAACTACCCATTTGGTGGTCAGCCAAGCAGTTGCAGAGGCAGCAATACCAGCGGCAACTTTGGAATTCTGCCCACTAGATAGAAGGCACACCAAGAAGGAAACATACACAGTTACTTTCTAAACAAACTCACTAATTTTTGAAACTTGCATCCGTTTGGAAAAGACTCTCCCTTCTGACCTCCACTGTAAAGCTGCTCTGTATGATTTTGCACTGGTGCACTGATTTTGGAGGACATGCCTTTTGTCAGTTGTTGGTCAGATAAATGGCAAGATAGCAGGCAAACTGTCCATTGAGAGCTAATCAATTTAAAAACAACCACAGTCAAACTCCACTTTAAAGCTACCCAAGACCCTGAAATGACAGCACCAATCAAAAGTGGACATGAACTGGAAGTACAAAAAACAATGAGAGAGAAGAACTAAAATAAGAAAGACAACTGAAATGGAAAAAATACAAGCGTGTGTTATTTTTTTTCCTCATTCTGTATCACCTGATTTGAATGCTATGATTCACTAGAAAACACAAAGCCACCAAAGGGGCTGCTCTTGCAAGCACGAATTTAAAAGTGTGTGACATTTTTAATCATATAATGCACCAACATTACCCATCCTGTGCTTTATCAGTTTAATGAAGGGAAATTAAGCTTATTAGGTTCTCACCTGGGTAATACAGATTTTAATTGCTTCTCATAGCCTGTCCTGCAACATCGAACAGCTGAGTTTATCTAATTTATTATTATAATTATTTTGTAAATGCCAAGGACTGAAGCAGGTATGGAGGGACCTTAGGCTGACCTATACAACCCACTTAGAGCTCATACTGGTGGATTTCTTGATCAAGTTAAGATTTTTTTTAAAACAAAACAAAGCAAACCCCTATGGCTCACACACAACCTACGTTTGGAAACACAAATAGAATAGTGCAGGATATCCAGCCAGTGGGATAACAGAGGGAATGATTTCAGTATATCACCCATGTTCAAATTAATAAGCAAAATATTTGAGGAAAGTAATTCTTGAAGAGTAGAAGCAATTAGGGTCATGCCAGGAACATATGCAAACATACATACTGACCTGGTACACATTTACTTGAAAATCTGATGCTAGCTGTGAAGCCTGCTCTCACCTTGGACATACGGTCCTGTTTCAGGGTGTTCTCGGACTCGAAGTGTGTAAGGTTTCTTTTGGTCTGATTGCTTTAACAAATCTCGGACACGCTCATTATAGATTTCAAGAAAACTGAAAAGAAAAAGAAATAAGGATTTTTAAAATGCACATAATAAAAAAAAAAAAAAAAAAAAAAAGAGAGAGAGAGAGAAAGAAAGCATGTATTTAGACAATTTAGCTACCTGAATCTTACATATATCTTTCATGGTTAAGTTAATGAATTTGTTCTCTCTCATACTGTCCCTTCCCATGCAGCGCACATAGAAAGAACTCATAGTAACAAATTTCCAAAAAGCAAAAGGCATTCAGTATTTATTTAAAATTCATAAAATATGCTTTTAAATAGCAGTGAGTTCAAATCCCCAGATTTCCAAACATCATACATACTTCATCAGACTAATGGGAACAATGAGTAAGAATCAAATGTAGGATTATGAGTCAAATGTAAGAATTAAAGAAACAGAAAGTAAATTTTCAATGCACTTGCTTTGTTTACTTACAGGAATATGTTGTTGAAAGCATTCATAGCATTGCCCAAAACAGCGACACACTTACCTGACCTTTACTCTGCAAGATGCTGTCTGGTCTGAGTAATCATCCTTCCTTGAAAAGAGGCCCTGCATAAACCAGAAGTTTATGTGAATTTAAAATCCATCAAGAAAATCTAACCACACAAATGCAAGGGAAATAAGGAATAATTACCTCACATATACGAGGCGTGAGCCCAATGGATGCCTTCAAATAAGAAACAAAAAAAAATTAAACTGTATACTTGCTACCACTCTTGCAAACCTCTTTTTAAAATAAACGCCAAGTTATAAGAAAAGGACAGAATCATAGTGCAGCACTAAAGTAATGACTGTATGGCAGATTACAACACAAACCACTCTGGATAGTAGTTCAGAACAGCATGGCAATGCTCTGCTACTTCAGCTGAAGCATCTTGCATGTGAAACACTGCAGAGATGCACATACTGTGTAACGTCAGCTGTCTTAGCTTCAGTGCAAATGCCATTTATAGCAAAAATCACTTTAGAGCAACTTATACAGCATCAATGAGAAGTTTAGAGGTTTGGGTTAAATCTAAGAGCTGTCTGATGCAAAGATACTGGACATGCCTGTTTCAGAGGTGTTGCAGTCTAGATGAAGCCAGGCCAACACTGAAACTAGTTTGATTGGTCGCTAATATTTTGTTTAGTCCTTATTCTACCTTTATTTCTTTATGCTATTGCATCACAGGGCTTGGAACAGCTTTATGGTCTAAATTTATAAATCTGGTCTCCTGGAGAGGGCAGAGTATGGGCTGCTAACAATACCCAAACTAGCAATTTAAACTTTGCCCGAACACTCTATGCAGCACTGAAGTAACTGTGTGTTTTTGTGTGATGAACTGTTCTTCTGACATGATTGCTCATGCTTTAGTGATGGCAATGCCAACACATCCTGAGAAAGACTCGCAGGCTTAGGTGGAATCCACTTGCTGAACACCCTGAAGGGCTTTTAGAGGGCACACTTGAAAAGTTGTTGGGATAGAAAGTCCAGGTTCATCAAGTAGACCACCACAGACAAAAGTTCAGTTTATACCAAACACTTGCTTCTTCCTAGTTTTGAACATCATTTCACAGTGAATATATGTTATTAAACATCAGATCAAAGCAGGATTCCACTGGAGAAAGAAATCGCTTTATAAGACAGAAATATCTTAGAAACACTACACCTGGGAATTTCCTTGGAAATAAATCATGATAATTTCAAAATGTGGCTATTTGGAATTGTTACAATCTTTTCAAAATAATACAATACAAATATCCTAGTTCATCACCCATTAACTCAGATTTTAACAGTTCTTCAGGCTTTTATGGAGTTAACCTTGGTTTAGAATAAAATTAATACAAAATCAGGCCATGACGTTACAAAATCCTATTGCTGATGTCTGTGGGGAAAGTAAACTTTTAAAAATCCAAACTCTTTTCCAAAGCACAACCATGCCAGAAGAGTTTTTTCTCATCTTTAGAGTTCTAACAAATTCTACATTTACTTCACATTAAAAATTGAATTCCATGGGTGTAGGAAACAGTGGTCCACTCATGCAAAGTGTTAAAAATTTTTTTCTTTTTAGGGGCATGCTTCACCAACAGCCAAAACCATTTATGGATACAGACCAAATTGCCTTGTATTGTAGCAGAATGCAGGAAAACCTCAACTGACTCCATTGATCTGAGTACCAAGATTAAAATGCACTTTAAGTGGTTCCTGGTAGACAAGACTCTTAAATTGTAACAGCTTCTGCAAACACTATTCAAATACATCTCAAATCTGGAAGTGAAGCACATATTAGTTTCCACACGCCAAAGGATAATTTCTGCAACAGATAAATGTCTCCAGTAGATAATGAAGCCTGTTACAAAAGTATTCCTTTGAACTGTGTCCGGTTTTATTTGTGAAAGTAATTTAATTTCAGCATAGCTCAGACTGTTCAAAAATTCTATGAGAATGAAGACTTCGCACTATCTTGAGCTGTAAGTTTTTAAAAACCAGAACTACTCAGGGGTATAGATTTTTTTTGTCCTCTAATATGGAGATAAGATTCATACATAATAAGATAATATGGTTATCTAAAATAAATATTTAAACTACACTGTATTTTCTAGGATTCTTTGCTGATTCTAGATTATTTGCCTAAATGTAAAGACTTCACTCTCATTTTATACATATAAATACCAAATAAAACATGTATAAGCATTATGCTCAACAAGCACCATAATCACAGTTTAAAAATCAAGTGATGTTTCTGCTGGACATCCTGCCCTCAACCATAACTGTCAAACAAATGGTGTAACTCACAGGTGTTCCCATCATTGTGTAAGTTTTTCCTGAACCTGTCTGTCCGTATGCAAAGAGGCAGATGTTGTATCCTCTAAATGCACCTGACAACACAGAAGTGCCAAGGTCCTGGAACACCTGGAAAGACCAAAAGAAACAAAACAGTCTGTTAATAATATACCTCCCTCTGCATTACTTCTGGTTCTTGCAGCTTTAATAACTCAATGGGAATAAGGATCTCCACACTATTTGCCTTTTTAATTTGTACGGCACAATGTAAAGAGTCCAGCATTCACTTGTTAGATCTTCCTCCAGAAGCTGGTGTGGCAAGCACGGTGCTGGCACCGAGCAGCAGTGTTTAACTGTGCTTCCCTGACTGCTCTCTCTTATTTTGTACTTGGACTGTAGGAATTCTTGAGACGCTCCCTCTCCCCAAGTTTCTACAGTCCTCAGCATAAATCTGACAGAAAGGCATGATCAATACTCCTTGATGTAATGACATTAATAGGAGGATTAGGTATCAGAATTACAGGTGAAAATCAAAGCAAGGTCTAACCCACAGCCTGCAAGCAGACCCCATAAAAGTAATACTTATATCTGATCCCCCTCGTCAGTAAGCGATACAAGTAAAGGCTAAATATTTTATTTTCCGTTCATGCCACGTGCCCAGTGATGTCATTTCTACTCATCATAACACAGCGCCAGGAACTATTACCACCAAATCAGTGTCTACCTCTAGGGGCTTCCAAAGCTTGCACTGCTCTCACCGAGGCTGCAAAAGTTGGACCATGACTGCCAGACTATCCAGACAGCAAGATTTGGACACTCATTCCTTCCGCTTTCCCTATTCCTTTTTTGGAGCCACAGCTGCCCCACAGTGTGACCATGTTCTCAGCACATCAAAGCCTTGCCATAGACCAGCTGAAAGGACACCTGACAAGGTTTGCTAGGAAGTGCATGGTGGATCAAAAGGTTCCAGTAGGCAGGCTGCCAACCTCTTAGCTTTGGCCTTTCAAAAGAAATGTTACAAGTGTTAACAGGTTTGCTATTTACATAGAAAACTAGCTAGTATATACAAAGAGATGCGTACAATTTCAATGTTTCACAGCTGTAAAATCTCATCCACTGCCAGGTCATTTGCTTCTCCAATAGACAGATCAATGTACTAAACCTGATATAAAAATGAATGGTAAAACATATTTCATTATATATATCACTATTTTACCTAAACTGCCCAGAAGAAAGATTAAAAATCTTCTCCTGAGACTTTTACCTTTAGATCATATTTCAACTCAAACAGAGACAAGATGCTACTTTTTATCTGAAGAATCAATAACAGTCTCATTCAGCAGAATTTGGCTACCCCTGCCCATATTTATAACTATATGTAGCATATCAGGGCATCTGCTCCATTAGTATTAGCAGATCAAGGAACTTTTCCTTCCAAAGAGTAACAGAAAAAGTCATAAACAAAACACATGGACACAAATGTAACAGAAGAGATAACAAAGACAGTGACAAACTCCTCAGTCACTACTAGACAGGCCATCAAGAAACTAAAGCATAAGCTCTGGAGATGGCCAACCTGGACTTCATAACCAACAAGCTGGGGAAAACAAGAGGAATGGGTGGATTTGGGATATTTGAGGGGGACCTGTAGGCTAAACATTAAGGAATGTTTAAAATGAGTGGGTCAGGAAGGAGAAGGGGGTACAAAGGCGGCTAGTCCCACATAAGCAGCAGTAGATCAGTACACTTGCCTGACTGAGCCCTATGCCTGATCACCATAGTCTGTTCTATTTTCTTATTAAATCCTTTCTTGGTGATCTTTCCATGTAACAACACTCTCTACCCCATGTGTAACTGCTGTAAGGTGTAAATGCCAACAGCTGGAGACACTGGTGTGAATTTGGGGCCAGCAATGGAATCAGAAGACCTCAGGAGATAGGGCCATCACATCAGTGGTGCCAGCAAATGAAATCAGTGAGAGTCTCAGTGTTGGTGGCCAACATGGCCATGGACCTAAGGAGCGTGGGTCCAGGATACCAGCTACTGGGGAGACTGGGTTGGAATAAATTCATGTCAGCAACTGAAGTCAACCTAAGGTAATATGTCCCTCACATTGACAGTGCCAGCAACTGGAACAAGTAGGAGTCTTAAGTGCCAGCAACAAGAGTGGGACTGTGTGTCACAGGGTCTGTGTCCCAGCTGCTAGGGAGACTGGAGCAATGTGAAGGTCTCTGTCAGCAGCTGGCGAGGGGGCCATGGGTTCCAAACCCTGTGTTCCAGGGTGGCTGAGGTGAAGCAAATGAGGGTCTCACCATCAGCACCTGGAGCGGGAAGTGCAGCCCACGGGGCCTGTGTACCAACTACTGGCATGGAGAGCAGAGGCAGAGAGGGGGCTGGAAGGCTGATATACATCAGCGTGGGGGTGTGTAATTCACTGGCTCATGCATTTTGAAGTTTGCCAGCAAGCAGAAGGTTCAATTCTGATCAGTTGGATAGGATAAGAAGACATGGCTGTCTATGCTTGCATTTCATGTGTGTGCTGGCAGTGTTCTGTCTGGGTGTTGTTGAAATAAATGCTATATGTGGGTGTCATTGAAGGCAGTGCCTTCTGGGGCCATCTATGTAGGTGGCTGCATCAGTGCCCTGCATCCTCCGTCCCTGTCAGTGTTTGTGTTTTTGGCACACTGGGACTTAAAATTGGTTGAACTCGCAAAGGTGAAAGCAGTTGCTCCGTTCTTTAATGTGGGATGGAGAGACCTCCAGGTGTTCAGGCACATAGGGTGGACTCCAGGGGCCGGGCAAGAATTCCCAGGTCCTGGAGTCCACAGGAGGCAGTGGCATTATACATCCCATAACCATAGCAAGTTTATTATTTGGAAGAACCTATCTACTGTCTTGAATAATTAGATCAAAGCCAAAAGCCCAGAATATACACTGAGAACTAGTAAGTTCATTTGCAGTACATCTGGCTAGTAATTCCTCACCAAGAACAATATGCCATAAAAAGGTCAACTTTTGATTGACGGGAAAGAAAAAAAAAAAATATATATATTAGCAAAATAAACCAATGGCACATAGTTGATGAATGAGTGAACAAATAACTGACGTATTAGCATGATGGTTACAAGTTACACTGAAGAGGCCAATCTACCACTTTCTCCTTATAAACAAACATTGCCCAAATTAAAAAAAAAATAAAAAATTATCACACTACTTTTACAAACATCACTATATACAGAGACACGGATACACATAATTTGCCACCACAAAGGTTTAGAATCTATATAAAGAAACCAGAAATGCACAAAAAGACAGAGAATGGCCTTAAATGAATGGTAGAGAACAAAGCTACTGAGAAGACCTTGGAAATGTCAATTTAAAGGTGACATTATTTAAGAAAAGTGCATAGTTTAAGAGAAAAGGGAAGTTTACCCTCAAGGATTTTAATAGATTGAGTGTTAGCATCAAAGGGAGCTTAAAAAAGGATAGGCAAAAAGACTGAAAGACAGCTAAGGAAGCTATACATTCAAAGCACCAGGCAAAACACCAAAGGAAAAACGACAGAGCAACAATTACAAAGCAATTTCTGAACCTTGCAGACAAGGAGTAAAAGTTGCATTTGATATGGTAAGGGGAAAAGGAAGTTTCTTCCTTCCAGCAGCAGAATGGGGTTACCACTAGACACCTCCCTCAAAGTCATTACAAAAGTAGTGCTTCTGTTACCCACTTCAGATACAAATGTTTCCCAATTCCACAACCAGAACAGAGAGAATTTCATTCCTTATAAAACAAGTACATCCTGGAAACTGTAAAACAAGATTATAGGCAGCACTTTGTCCATGAGACTTGCTTTCCAAGTTGTGGGAAAATGTAACTGCAGGGATCAGGATGGGAGTTGGGTTTTCTTGGAGGTTGCCTGTAGCAGTCAGTGATTCAACATCTGTTTTTACTTATAGTGTATCCCTTCATCTATAGGAGCTCCCCTTAAAAATAATAATTGAATAAATGTATCAAACTCTGCAAATAGCCCTGTTGCTTTTAATTTACTTCGTCAGCGGGATTCAGCATGTCTGACTGCAATGGGATTTCTTACATGAAGGTCTGCAGGAATGGGTCCTGCATTTGTTTCCAAATTCACTTTTACAACATGTTCCAACTCTTCAATTGCTCTTGATTTACCAGGCATTTAGTAACCTGATTGCATTTGGCCACATGTAGACAGTATGCAACATATCCCTATACTGTCCTAGCATAGTTCCTGCTGCCAAACACACCACAGCTTTAGAGCATAGTGAGAAACACAGAGCAAGCTACACGCTAAACATGATTATTCTGAAGTTTCTCCTTCCAGTAATACTGATGCACTCTCATCTCAGTGAAGAAAGAGGTCTGCCCCATATTTACAATATCACTATAACAGATAAAGATATTTAGGAAAGCATCTGAGCATTAATAGCAGCAATGCAAATCACTGTAACCAATTCTTGGCAGAAGTCATCAACCAATGCAGGATATAAGTCAAGTTCCTTGATGTTGTACAGTCCATAGATGAGTTCCATGAGTTCAGAAATCTGTTTAACTCATCCCATACAGCAAATCTGTATTCTGACCAAGGACAAGCCAAGAGGCTCACATCTCAAATGAGCATGCAGGCCAATACCTACTAGTTACATCAAACTGCAGCTAGTGGCTTTATATACAATTCCCATCCCCTTTGGCCTCCTGCAATTCTCTCATGGATATGTCAGCAACCACCACCCCTCCACTGCTTCCTGCATTTGTCTTGTGTATCTTCACAGCCACTCTCAGCTGTGCTTGGTCCAGAGCTGGGACACAAGGTGATCTGCTTTGGGGAAGGGGATATGACTGACCAGGCAGAACATGGGACACTGGCAACTGCTCTAGCAGCTGCCAACAGCCACGGAGATGCATATAAACCTTGCACCAAATGCCATAGACTGTTTCTCAGCCCCGGTAGGCCATGAAGAAATTCAATGTAATTCAAATATGTGTCATGAACTGCATGCCATGCAGCCTTTTAAAAGACAGAAGAATGGCGCCCTCATCCAATGTCTTTTGTGTTAGCAAACAGTCATTGCCTTCCTTCCGCCCACTTTGCCCACTCTCTGCCCCCTGACTTCCAGAATTCAGCCTTCCTCCTAAGGTTGTGCTCCCATGGGAATGCTCCAGTGAACACTGAACTTCCCCTCAGTGGAAGCACCATCAGGATCTGTTTCCTGCTTGGTTGGCACATAAAACTTGTAGGAACCCAATATCAGAAATCTCCACTCTTCTTTCAAATTTAGTTCAATCTAGCCAGTTTATTCCAGAATTTTTGGGAAACATGAGCCAAAACCAGCCAGTCACTGTAAAATTGCATTTTTTCAGAAAATCAGTATAAGAGATTGCAGTTACTACCCATTTAGTAGAGACTAAGATTTCAGCAGCTAATTTTTCTGTAGATTCTGCCTGCTTTGGACATATTCCAGCCCATGAAGTGAGAAGGAATTTCACCCAGACTCCAAACTGGACTGCTGTGGGCCAGGACACTGAAATTCAGAGCAGGAGAAAGTTCCTCCTGTGTGAGTGGCTCAATGATTTTCAGTAGCTGGGAATGCGAAAATAGGAAGGAAGAAAGAATCCGATCTAAATTCAAGATGGCAAGAGCCAGATCTGAATATTGATAGAGGACTGGGGAACACCTGGGTAAAATAAAAACCACTGAGAACCAGTAATACTGAAGGGAAGGAATGAAAAGAGAGTGGGACCAATAAGAGGCTCTGAATAAGGAGAAAAAGGTGATGGAGTCAAACTGGACAGAGTTATGGAAGAAAAAGTGGGACTAGTATCCACTGTGAGTAACAAATCTGTTTGGAAGCCAAAATGCAGGAAATCATTGGGTTGGGCTGATACAGAGGACAAGGAACAATGACAAATGTAAAAGGTAGATGTTTGTAGATCTAGAGTCCAGGGGGTAGGATTCCGGGGCAAACTGAATGGCACTGGACCGAAGCAGTATAAAGAATAGGACCACGAAAATACAGGATGCATTATCTTGAGGTAATAGGAGTAAGGTGAGCCTGTGCCCACTTCCCTTCAGAGTATCAACATTGAATAAATTCAGGAATTTTGTACACAGAAGTGGCCTAAAACCAGCTTATGTTCTCCATATCGATTTAGAAACCAGTGCTTCACATGACAGAACCTCTTACAACAGGGATAAATGCAGCCTAGAGAAGTATTTTGATTCTATGATAGATTCCTCATCAAGAGCTGTCTTCCTTTCTGAAGGTTCACAATGGATCTTTGAGTTATTAATTGATCTAAGTATGACTAAAGAAAATCTTCACAAGGTGACAAATCTTCAGGATAGCAATGCTAGCAATGTCATCTGAACACTGAAGTTGGAATTTCAGAAGAACTGCGTTTTACTTCTAGCTCCATCATTGAAAATTTTGTATGACATTGTTCAAGTCATTTAACATTTTAATGGTTCCATTTTCCTACAGATAAAGTAGGAATTGTGGGATGTTCTCACTAGTGTTCATAAAAATCATTGTGATCTTAGAATATTCATAGCAATTTAAGCCAACTGTGCAAATTATTGTGTGCTCGCTCTCTCTCCACATACATGGGACTCTCTGAAAGAAGAACACCTTATTCCCAAGTACCAGTTAAGTAAAAATCTGTTACACACACTCTCTACGAAGTACACATGGTTACTTAGATGGTTCATTTCAAATATGTTTCAAATCAGTTGGTTTTTAATTAGCCCTTGAGAGGAGATGTATTATTACAAACAAAATTGGATTCCTCTGAAAACAGTGCCATTAACCTTATGATGATAATGAATGATAATTTCAAAAATTATTTACTGAAATCCTATTAAAAGTTGATTTACACCATTTTTCATTGGTTCTTTCTGGTAAATTATTCTCCTTTTATAAGGATAATTTATAATTAATTTAATTGAACTTAGTCAGAAAAGCCTCTTTGTTTCAGTGTGCTGCAGAAAAAATGGAGAAGTGAAGCAAAGCAATGAATTTATGGCTTGTTTAAAAATAAATGAGAGTAATTGAAATCAAAGCTTTTTCTGTGCTAATATCAGAGGCATTAGTCCAAATACCCATCAGCATCAACAGCTGCAGATTATACAAAAAGCAGTACAATTAATCAGCCTGGACATACGTACTAACATATTTCATAATATAATGGATTAAATCATGGTTGTTGTTGATCATGAGAGGGGGAGGAGTAGAAAAAGAGGAGGGAAAAAAAAAATTCTTCTGGGATTCCTCCAAGTCGCCCTTTTGAAATGAAACTGCAGGAAGATGAGGTTTTTCAAACAACAAGTTGGATATGGCTTCCAGCAGAGAACATGCCATTTGGCCAAGATGACTCTGTCTTCCCTGCATGGCTGCTCTACGTGGTTGGCACTGCTCCTTGTGTTCCACACAAGAATGCTCCTTCCAACAAAGCCTTAACTGGCTTTGCTATGCCTCACTCCTGCACTTGCCCAGCTGTATCTGGTCCATATCCCATGGTGATCTGTGAAACATGCTACAATTTATTATCTGTCAGCTGTCCCAGTAGTGGAAAAAACATGCCTTTCTGAAAAAGTCATGAGAGGGCATTAAGACAAATGTTATCATTCAAGGTACTTTGCTGGCATGCTCACTACAAAGTGGCCAGGCCCCAGTTGAAATCTAACAAATACTGAATCATACAAGTTAGCCCTCATTACAGGACTTTCAGTACAGATGGGAGAAAGGGAAAGATTTAGTCTAAAATGTAGGGCAAATGTCCTAATTGTGCAGCTCAGGCATACCAAATTGTTGCCCAAGTTGTTGCAATATGAATGTATTCTATATTAGATAAGAATCATGTGCTTCAAGTACAACAACAGTTAACTTAAAGATTTCAAAACTCATTTCAAAGCTCCATTAGAAGATACAAGAAATAGTTCAGACAGTCTAAATGTTTGGAGAACAGGTAAGTTAAGCTGCTCACTGTGAAATCTTACATAAGAGATTGTGCAGTTGTGTAACTGTGTGTTAGAAGCACATAGAAAGATGGCAACAGGAATCCTGAGCTTAAGAAACCACGGTGGAAAAGACGACTTAGGTATATATTGAGGATGCTTACCAACTTTCAAGCAGCAGCCTAAGTTTTATGACTCAGTCCTACCTCAGATAAAGAATCACAAAATTTACTTTCTGAAACCTACAATATTAGTAATATGACCTTGTCCATACTAGAAAACCAGATCATTTTAACTGAAACGCACATTTTAAAAACAATTTAAGGTTTACATATTTATGTGCCAGGGAGGCTACTTCTACTATAATTCAGTTAAAAATACAATTATATTCAGTTTGATCATACCTGTTTTCTGGATGATTTTTTGAAGCCGTTTGTACAATCCATATGCTTATACCCTTTAAATATGTATAAACTTTTTCAATCCTCTTTGGTTATACTACCAGAATGAAATATAAATCACACTTGGGCACATCAGATATGAAGTTGCTGCTCAGGCGAAGCTCAAAGCCTTGGGCAGTACAAATGGAAGCTGCAACAGTTAATGCAGGAAACTGAAAGATCCTGGCCCAGTGGTGCAGCAGGACCTCGTGATCATCAACAACTTGAACTGTTACAGCATCTTTCTGAAGCAGAAAGATGATTTCCTAAATGCACAGCCAGCACACTGGAGAGCCGGTGACTTGCTCAACATCTTCCTCCTCCTTCCGTCTCTCCCCCTCCCTCAATTAAGATCAGTTCTCATCAGATAAGTTGTTTCGACAAACCTCCAGGGCAAAATCCTGCTGGTCTTACAAAATTCCACATCATCCAAGGAAAACTGCTGTTCAAGAAAAGAATAACAGACTCAAATGCTGCATCAGCGTGGGGTTCATATGAACAGCCCTGACAAATATCTTTAAGTGTCTATTAGATGGCAGACTCTTTAATCACAGAAGTTAAATTCCTTGCTTCCCTCTTCAAATATATTAATTTTTCAAATTAAAAGAAAAGTTTTAAAATCATTTTAGGATTTTATTATTAAAGTTCTTTTAAAGACAAGGAAAAAAAGTCACTCTTAAAAGCTTTTATGCATCCAGCACCTTAAGTCTAGAATTACAAGGTCAAACTTAGCATTGGCAATCATGCCAAAGTGAATGCTTCTGTGTGGGCTAAGTGTGCCCGCTTCCCATCAATTTATGCTGCTTTCCTTTTTCTACTCTGATTTGCATACCAGCTCTTTTAACTTGGTCACTATGCATTACCTGCAAGCATCAACTGTATATTTTCAGTCAGTTCTAGTACATGCTGTTTAGACCTGGATTGTAGAATTTTGAAAATACAAAGAGAAAGTACCTCAGATGAAGCCTCACTACAGTGTATGCTTTCCAGATATTTATGTGAATGACAGATTCTGAGGCCACCTAAATCCTAACAATTCAATTTCACATAATGAAATAAATATACCAAAGACAAAAGAATTTTCATATGGTATATAAGCAGAACACTAAAATGAGGACAAAATCAGGTTCTAATTGCTGTTACGTAGAGCAACTAAAAAAAAAAAAAAAAAAGTAGCCATTTATTGCAGCCAAATTATCACTATTGAGTTAATCTGATTCAAAATAAGCTAGAAAGATTGACTATATGTTTTCTTTGGAATCCAAATAACGTATTAGAGGTCAAATGATTGTGCCACTCTACAAACAGCTCTGAAACTCTATTGGAAGTGAAAGTCACGAAGTGCAAACTGCAGCCAGCTTGGAACACAAAGTAAAAACACACCAAAACCTTGCAGTTTGTATAAGGTCACCCTGATAGGTCTGGATTTACTTCTCATTTCAAAAGAAAATGAAAAATAATAAACCAGAACACACTGAGACAGGTTTTTGAGTTGCTTTTTCAGGAATACTTGAGAATTTTAACCTTTCCATACAGACCGCTTTTAAAATGACATAGGAATAATATTAATCAGGAACATACCTTTCATTACTAAAAAGTTACAAAAATTGAAGGAGTCCAAGAGATTTCAATGAAAGTGCATCATCTGTCCAAAGGCAATAGCGATAACTAAGTGATAGACATTTTTTCTTCCTCTTGAATGAACCCTTATAAAAACAGTTTCACAACACTTAAATAGTAAAATTATCCTCTTTTAGAAATTGGGAGTATCTTTGCAAATAGATTTGTGGGTAGTAAGTGAACCAAACGTTTTTACTGCCAGAGGATTTCTAACAGGGAAGCAATGTTCTGTTTTAATCCTTCCCCATTTGGACAGCAGAAACAGAAATTTTCTGAAGCTAAAAGTCTCAGCTCTCTCTTTTGCTGGCTTAAACATCAAAATTTATAGCAGCTTACCTGTATCTATTCTTAAATAACGAGTTTTCAATATATTGAAAAATACCCTATCTATCAGCCTGCAATTGTATCACGTTTTATTACATTAGACGTACACGCATGTGTATAGAAACACACAGCAGACAGATAAGTATATTTTTCTGGAATTAAAACACTTTTTTTTTGTGCTAGTGCCAAGAAGAAATAAAATATGGCATGGAGCACAACCAGTCAGACATCAAACGTGACAGACATTTATTATTAACAGTGATGGTTTGGGACTTCGTTATTCTACACTGAAATGTTTGCTTGGATATTAAAAGTGTGCTTTTTATTTTTAAACTCTTATTTTCAAGCCTTTTTTTCTCTTATATTCCTTGACCTCTTAGTTATTATCAAACCAATGGCCTGTGGATAAACCCTGTAATCTATAACCTTTTGATGTGTCACACTCAAAGACAGACAGAAATGTGTTTGCTGTCAGTTTTTCTTTTGATCCTAACAAAAACTTTGAGATAATTAAACTCTCCTTTTATGCATATTATTCAAACTAATGCTATTGACTACTGTAATACAAGGCTCAGTTAATATCAGTATTTTTGACTTTTCATTGAATTACTATGTATTGAATGGATATGCAACTAGGACAGCTGATGACAGCAAATATATATTTTACAATGTAACTGCAATGGGCTGTCTTTAGTCTGTGATTATGTCCCTCTTGTAGTAATAAATGCTTTAATTCTTAAGCTAATGGGGGCATTCTATCAGAAATGAAGCTTTGGCCATATGGATTTCAAAAGTATAAAACTTCATTTTCTTAATCCAATCACAACCTGAATTGCAGAAGGAAACAAAAAGCAGTTGTTTTAGACTACAGTAAATTGTCTGTTATGCTTTGGTGTTTAATAATTTGGAAAACTGAGAGTTTTTGCAAGTCACTGAAGCCAAGTCTCAGAGTAACATGGGAAAAAAAATCCAGCAAACTTTCAAGGATCAACGTGTAATGCCCAGTTTGCAAATTTAAGTGAACAATATTGATAAATAAAGTTTTCTAGTTTTTTGTTAGCCCTGAATATTTCCTGGTAAATAATATTTGCATTTTTCTTAGACTGCAAAGACCATGCCCGGACCAACTCTGACTGGATCAGAGATGAAGGGAGGAAAAAGCAGAAATAGTGGGAGAGGGAGCGACAACTATTCAGAGTAACAAGCTAATAGGATAGGTTATCAAGTCTTATTTGCAGGGTAATTGTTTTCTTATTTGCAAGTGGCCAAATTGGTCAATATTTAATATCAGCATTAGAAAACTAATGTACTCTTGGAAACTTCAGAAAGTTCAAGGGAATTTATTTGACAAAGGTGGGGAAAAAAACAAAGAAGAAAAAAAGAAAAAAAACAGATGATAAAAACTTATGGTAATTTTTTTTAAAGTTTTGAATAAATAAAATTGTTACTTGTTACAGGTATAGTCCACAAGTATCATTATCAACAAAAAATCACGAAAAACACACTACTTGTACTGTAAAACATTAGGCTAAAGTTAGAATACTAAGACAAACTCCCAGAGGTTAATAACTGGGACCAAAACCAGAAGACATTTATCCTTTTGCACAACACAGTTTAAAAATAGCCATTAAATACCACTGATTTAATGAAAAAGGCTGAACTTAAGTAAGACATCGGGCCAATAGCTGCTTTTCACCATGGAACCAACAAATGACTTTCTAAATGCTGGAGAAACTCAGCAGCTCAGTTTCCATTAAAGATCTGCCACACAAACAAGAGAACAGTAATCTTCCTTATCAGTAGATAGAAAGCTTCAGAGTGCCACAACAATTGCAGCAGATCCAGGTACAAAATAAACTTACTATTAAAAAACGTGCTATTATTCACTATACAAACAAAATTGTTCTCAATCAATAGGTCAGGACAGTTTAACCAACTGCGTAAAACGTAAGAGGCTCAGTCCTGCAGTATCTGTGTGCCACCATCTCCACTATGAACAACAAACACATAACACCTCATATTTGGTGTTTTTTCCTTACAGAACCTTGTCCCACTCAAGCTGTTAGTGTTTTGGTTATGACCAAGTTCTGTTTAATTAAATTGCTGCTACATCTCAGATATAGCACCCAAGACTTCGATTTAAGGTGAAAAATTATTTTGCAAAATAGAATTAGAGAACTAAACACTTCCTGCCAAAATAATTAAAGCCTTAGTTCCAAAACCTTCACAAAACCCCAAAGATTAATTTGAATTAAAAAGGCATCTGCAAGGAAGACACAAGAGGATGCAAAGAAGGAATATCTGAAAAGAAATCTAGGTTGTTGGGTTTTTTTTCCAATAACACAAGGGTTTTTTCCACATGTGTTTTCTCCTACAGATTATTAAAGAAATGTCAGCTGAAGGGCTTTCTGTGCACAGTCAGAGAAAGCACAAGCAAAGGGAAGCGCATTATGCTGCTCAGCTGCACAGAACCCTTTCCTGTGACATTAGGATTACTTCAGCAACATTACTTTTTGCTTTGAATGGGATAAAGAGGAAAAAAAAAAAAAAGGCATTGGTTGGTTAGTTTGGGAACTTTTCTTCTCCCTTGTTAAGAGGCCGCAGCTTCACAGCCGGGATTACTGCTTTTCCTTCTCTCTATCCAGCCTTTTCAGGTTCTTTTCCCAGTCCAGCCGGAAGCCGGGGGTGAAAGGGCCGGCGGCTCCTCTCCAGCTCCGGCAGCCTGGCCCTGGCAGAGGCATCTGCACCAGAACTGGGGAGACAGACAGTTCAGCTCTTGGCACTGCCAACAGGCTTCCTGAGCGTCCTTAAATCTCGTCGTGCTTTAGTTCTCCCTGTGAGAGACAACAATGATTTCTTTGTTCATCTTATCAGCTGTAATATTTTTTTCCAGTGGAAAAGCTGTCTGCTCTGTGTGATAAAGTACATACACACGCTATATTTAACAGCACGAAAGGTCAATCTTGATTAAGGTATATGAGTGGAATTCTAAAATACTAGAAAAAGCCACAGATAACATATGACAAATATATACAGTTCCTCTGGAGGATGGGAAGGAGAGTATGGGAAATACTGACTAGGATGAGTGGTAGCTTTTTACTCCTGTCATTTTATCACTGAATTATACAATCATGAAAATACACCTTACCCATTCATCAAATATCTATCTCATTTTTGAAAAAGGGAAAAAACCTCTGTGCTTATCATATCAGTCTAATTTATCAGTGTTCTGATAGAAATCTTGAACTTTTAAAAGTACGAAAATGCACTCCACTCTCTTTTTATTTTTTCGTTCATTTTCTTTTTATTAAATTGCTGGTATTCTACTATAAAGATCAACCTGATAGATCAGATACCCATGGCAAATACATCACCTGCTGTTCTCATCTCTACAAAACCACATTGTTCTCAGATCCATCTTTTCCTGCCTGACAGGGATTCCTATTGTGTTAGCACTGAATTATAAAAGAGCAATTTGAATGCAACAGCCATACAATTCAAACCTCACAGTATTTGACACTGTATCAGTATCTGACTTAGCTCAATCCAGTCATACTTGTCATAATAAAGCTTTATAGACAGGAAAAAAACAAAAACAAACCAAACAAAAACAAACAAACAAAACCCCCAAAAGCCACAAAACCAAACAAAAAACAACAACAATAAAGAAAAAACCACCACCACAGCAAATAATAACATAATTTTTGGCTTTATTAATGAATGCGTACGATTACACATTATATTTTGTGTTTCATCTGCTCATCAAATCAACATAGGCAAATCCTATCCATTAAGGACTGAATGAAAACCCTTTCGTTCAGTAAATTGTGAAGTAGATGTTATGTTAATCTTGGTAATTCTCTCTAGGAGAACAGCAAGTATTAGTTAGAGACACAGTTAAAACATCCTCCGGTGTTCCTCCAAAGCTAATGGTTACAAACTGTCACTATTTAAGAGGAACTGCAGGAAAATGACTGTTTGCCTGGGGGAGATGTTTCTTTTTCTGATCTAAACCTGTGGATGACCTGGCAGAAGTCCAACTTCAGACTTGAATCCTCTTTCTGTACAGAAATTCTGTAAAACAGAATTGGCACAGGTGCTCTGTTTTTCAAAGAGCTTCATTCAATGTATGTAAAATCATCCTTACAGATGTAGTTACTTGGATACACACAACTTCTCATGCACATCAAAGGAAAATTCTGAGCAGTTGTATAATTCTGGATCTCCTGCCTGGGCTTCAGAAACACATCCTGCTTGCTTACTAGCTAAAGAACACTCCTTGTCTGATTTTGAGCGATTCTTCCCTTGGTATCAGAACTTCTGCTATGGTACAATTGCAATAATGGAAGCGGGGGGGGGGGGGGGGGGGGGGGGGGGGGTGCCAGGAAGTCAAATGTGTTAAGAAAAAATTACATACCAAAAAATTAGACATACTCAAAAAACACAGCGATTTTCTGATTATGCCTACCTCCTGCAAAAGAGTGAATGACTTCTGCAGAAGGCAATGAAAGACTACTCTATAGCATCATTGTATTATACAGCTCTTTAAAACTAGATAATAACTTCAGCAAACACCCTTGGGGAAATAAATAGCTAGGGACGCACAATCTGCCACATGATTTCTACAAACCATATGAGCAACTAAGTGTTTTTGTTTCTCTGTTCCAGGAACCTGGGATTGCAGGTTTGAGTGCTGCTCAATCCATGTGGGTGTTTGTTTGCTGGGTTGGATGCCAGAGGAACAGATTTAATTTCTGTGCTGTGCATCTTCACCAGCAGAACAGTAACACACTGACTTACGCTAGTGCCAGCAACAGAGCAAAGGAAGATTTTTTTCCCCTGAGTGAATTCTGGGGCAGACCATGCAAGAATGGAACCACAGGGAAAACTAAAAACTTCAGCTTTTCTAAAGGTCTAGCAAAGGGTAATGTCACAGCTGGAAGAAGCAGCACAATGTTCCCTACAGTCATACACTGTTTTACTCTGCCACGACCAGAACATGTTTTACACGCCCCACTCCCCTGGCCCACATATTACTTCATGCCAGAAAAATAATGTAATTTGTCACTTTAAATGCTGTGATACCATCATTATCTGTGCCTGAATGTCTACCAAAAGAAAAAAGCAAAACAAATCAACAACAAAGAAAGCAGGGCGATTTTACTGATAACCTCTTAAAATGAGCAAAATAAATACTGAGAGAGTTGTTATGTTTTGGTTGTGGTTTGTGTTTTGGTTGGATTTATTTTGTTTGTTTAATACTGAATTATATCTCTCTTGCAATGAAAAGTGCAAGGAATAAATAAGGGATTATAATGAAGTTATAAATATCCTGCATTTTCTCCCACCACTGCTAGCACTTGGCTAGGATCCCAGGTCATTATTGGATGTCTGTGATTCCATGTGAAAGGAAAGAACAACAACATAAAATTAGTAAGTTTTATTATTCAAGGCAGCAGGGACAAATATCAATTCTCAGCCGTGTCTCTGAAAATAACTGCACACCAATTTTGTGAGAAGACAGAGATGGAAAAGATTGTTCTGTGACTTTATTATAAGGGGCTGGCAGGAAAACGTAGTGATCCAAATTTTTCAGTAATTCAGTAAGGGCTAACAATTGTCTCAGACAACAGCACAATGCCATTATCAAGATTGTATTTCTGCTTTTTTCCCTTCAGCTGGAAATGGGTATTCTCTTGACATGTATCAGCTAATTCAAGTTGATACTTATGCTATTAGATCATTATCTCTTAAAATTACTACACTGGAAAACTATTCTTAAGCATATAAAATACACTTTCCTAGCAATAAGATCATTTCTCCACCTTCATACAAGAGATGGAATTGCCAGAAGGAAGTAAAAATTATGCATAAGGCGACAAGACACTGAAATTACTAATTTATATAAATGAATCCTATAAATACCAGCAGAAATTCTACAATGCAGATTCTATTTGTAGAACTACCAGCAACAACTGAATTTTGATAGTACCCAAAACTGACAGGCTTCATTTTGTGCAGCTCAAAGTAAATTTCCTGTATTTGACATTGTTTAATCTGGGTGAACCTTGCAAGTGGCCATGGAATTCATCAGTGCCTGGACTCAACTGCACCTCAGATTCCAGTTTTCGACAATTAAAATTATGAGAGCTGTTGGAAAGATATACAGCAACTGTTTCAATGAAGTGTGTCTTAAGTTTCATCTATATAAATACTATAAGCTAAGAAAAAGCCAAATCTTCTTGAAAAACCAAAATCCCAAAAGTACTGATTTTAAGAGTTCCACTGAAAACTGACACATAAAAAAAAGATTCCCTTTAAGCTTTAAAAGACTTGAAAAAGCACAAGAATGCAGGAAGTAAAGTTACTTGAACATAGTTTCATTTTTAAACTGATTTTTCATGGTCTGAGCTCAGAACATTAAAAATCAAATAAAAAACAATGACTGTAACATTTTCCACTTCATACTCAATTGTATTATTAGCAGCATATGTAAAAAGGGACTTCAGCTTTGTTGCAATAACTTGTTTCCCTTTAAGTGTACAAGTAAATGTAGTCCAACCTGCCAAGGTTGGGATTAAAGAATCTATATTTTGCATGCAGCCACCAGCAGTAGTTAAGCAAAGAAAGGAGGAGCTCACCACCTTGTCTCCTTCTGGTGCACTGGTTGCCTCACCAATATTTATTGAGAAGACTGAGGAAAGTTTCTTGACTTTTGTTCAGCTTTTCAAAGATTCTCGCAGCATTAAATTTTCATGGGGTTTTCTTATTGCATAAGAATGCTGTCTACAGTATGTCTCATATTAAAAAAAAAAAAACAAAAACAATCAAACACACACACACACAAAATGGTTTGGAGCTGTACAAGATCCTCAGGGAAAAAAAACACCCTTTCTAAATTTATACGGTCTTAGTAGTTTCTGGAAGAATCCAAACAACAGGAGGTAATTTAAGGTCACTTATGAGTTCAGAGAGAGAGCTCTTGGCATCTCATTCTCAACAATATAGTAACAACAAGGTTTGCCAGGACTAGTGGTTGAGTAAATTGTTAATTCTGCTGTTTTGCCCTGTCAGCAGCCGCTTCTTGTTTCCAGCTTACAAGCACTATGGGGCAGCAGTCAAAGGTGCAATGAACGGTCACAGCTCACCTATTTAGAAATGTGACGTTAAAAAGGCTGCAGGGACTATCAGTTTCTTTTATTTTTTCTCCCCTAGTGACAGAAGTTACTTAGGCTGGACATAAATACTTCTTTATGCCACCCTGCTCTTCCCTACTTGCTTCACACCACATCAACCTCCAAACCAGGTAAGGAAAACCAGGAAGATACCTCAGTGCTTCACACTACACATTGCTGAAGTAGACAGAAAGCAAAAAGCAAGCCAGTTCACAGCACCTGTAAAATATCTAAGGAGTAGTTGTAAAATATCTAAGAAATCAACCATCTCAATACTTCCGTAATGCAAAAGATAATACCACACATTTTCTAGAAGAAAAATGGATCTGCTAAAGATCAGAGGCAACAGAACGAGGGAATTCCTATGTTCCAATTAAGGTCACATATTTCTGTGTCATTACAAGTCTGGTAATAAACCAAATAATAAACCAAGATGAATAAAGACCCTTTGGCAGACTTACAAAAAAGCTTCTTCATAATATTATGACATTTCCTGTAAAGATAATACTGGAGTTTCCCTCTCCGACACCAAGCCCTAAAATATTCAGATGAACAAATTTTATCTTTTGATTGTCTAAGAAAAACAGCATAATCTTACTCATGACTAATAAAATACAAGAAGTGGTGGTTTGTTCTTTTTTCTTTGTTGTTGGGTTTTTTGGTTTTTTCCTTTTAAAATGAGACAGCAGGAAGAAATTCCATCAGCATTTGAAGTTTTTTCCAGGTTGAAGATACATTAAATTTTATTTCTTTACAGTTTAAAATGTCATGCAGTGCAGCACATTAAAATGTCCAAGAAATGAGCAAGCAATGGGCAAAGAACTGGAGATTCAAAATAAGTGATTTTAAAAGGATTGAAATGTAACTATCCAGCCTTTCGCATAAACTTTCCAATACTTTATGATGAAGTGTACATTTTGTCGCTTCTAGTTTGCAACTTACATTGCCAATTCTGTCCTAAAATAAGTTTATTATATTGAATATATGTTCAATTAATACATTTTAAATACATGTCCCTTACCGCTTTTTTAAGACAGCTCTGTTTTACTACAATAAACTGCTTCAGAAAAAGACAGGTTCACACACACAGCCTGAGGGTGTACTGGAATATGACAACCTAATAATCTATGTTTCTACTTCCACTGTTTTCCATTTTAGATAGAGAACAGTTGCACCATTGACCTAACCAGAAAGTCAGTTATTAGAGAACACTGTTTCTGTTTCAAAAGAGTATCAAATATAATGACCACATGTCAAAGTTGCCGTGTGATTTGCAGACAACCATCCAACTCTAAGGGAATTTAGGCATCTCTCTTTCCAGTGTAATGACTTACAGCAGAAACATAGGGTGTTTCTTACATTCAACATCTGTATAGTCTGCTCTTCTCAAAAGAAAAGAAAAAGGCGCCAGCATCTGCAAATTCTTTGGTTTAAACAATTGCTGCCAGCTTTGATCAAAGCTGCACAAACAGGTCAAAGTAGCACAGTGCTCTCCACAAATCAGAGTATTTCACTTCTAGCACTTCATTTTTTAGAAGTATTTTTAAGAAGTCAAAGCCTGACTTGAAAAACATTTTTAAAAGTTTATTTTTTTTTTTAATATTATTCTATGTATATCATGGTTTCCTCCAGATTTCCATTATCAAATAATTTCCCTTCCTGGATCTTATTCTTAATTTTCAGAAAATATCTTCTGTCAAGTATGCTTTTATTCTAAGGTACGTAACAAAAACAACAACAAAAATAGTTAGGATTATGGCAAAATATTTTTAGATAACATTATTTCATGTCATTATTTTAAATGACATTAATTTCATTACTTCAAGATGCTTCCCTTCTCACTAATTGCCATCTTTGTTTTGAGTATATTGCATACACAATTCTAGCAAATCAATAATACAAGTCTTCCCATTCTAAAGCCCACAAAACCTATTTTTTTTTTAAAGCAAGATACATGAACTGCATAGCTATTGGAGTGTTGTTTACGAAGTGTAGCATAGCTAACTTTTTGTATGCCACAAGTTTTAACCAAGTTTATACCATTTTAAGCCCAACAACAAAACACTTTACATGAAAATATTTCAGCCAATTCTACTGAAAGCATCCTCCACTCCCTGCATGGTTTATTTTGCAAAATAAAGGTGTACACCTCATGTTGCCTCATTAATAACATCATACAGCTGCTAACTGCATTGCAAATTGGAAGTGTATTTTGTCGATGCCTTGTAGATAAAGGTATCAGCACTTATGCTGCTGACTGTAATAAATTTATGATGTGCAAAAATCTTTTGATAGTAAGAATACTTTTTTGTGTTAGAAGCAACTTCCGACTCATGTTATTCCTTTTGGAAGGAAAAAATGGGGGGAGGGGTCAGTTCTACACAGAACTACTCCAGCATTTTCTGTGTTCTCAAAAAAGGTTATGTAGATCACCTGCAAGCCGTGCCTGTGATGGAAATGGTTGCAAGGACTTACCTTGCACATGGAGTTTATGTAACATTTTCTATCAGGCAGGTCTTAGAAGAACAAAAAAGGAGCTAAAGAATATTCTCTTTCCTTCAAGTGACAAATTGTCTCTATGCCCTGCCTAGCCTTTTAGTTCTTATTAATGTTTCCTAAACAAATATTTTTATTTTAAATAGCAGCCATTTGCTACATCAAATGTGTTAATTACATCCTATTTTTGATTTATTTCTCTTCCCACTTCCTATCCCCATCTTCTCGAGGCAAAAAAGACACAGTCTGAGAAATACTTCAGTATCAGTAACAGTACTAAAGACAATAATCAGAAGGATAGAGCAATACAGAAATAATGTAGAAAACACTGGAAATTTTTAGGGATCTCTTACCTTGCATAGATATGCTAAAGAACATGTCGTCATGTTCTGGGATGTGATGAAGGATCCACCACACACCAGGTGCGTGGATCAGTGAACAAATATACAAAACAGCACAGTGCAGAAGGTGTACTGAGCAGGACCAGCCCTAATGGTAAATCCATCTTTAAAACAAAAGGTGCAGTGACTCTCAAAGGCTGGCCTACAGATATGGGAAAAGGATGTATACAGAGTTCAGCAGTAAGAGGGCCTCCAGTATATTTCCCAACTGTCTCAGCCCCAGAACATTACAGTATGTGTGCTGCTAGACTTCTTGTGAACAGCATATTAAAAAAAAAAAAAAAGTTCTCGATGCTTAGTATGAAGCATAGCCATTAAAATAAAGGTGCTAAACTGTGTCCAACAAATTTCAGCCCCCGTAATTAACTCTCCACCCCTAATCATAGAATGATAGAATGCTAGGGATTGGAAGTGACCTCGAAAGATCATCTAGTCCAATCCCCCTGCCGGAGCAGGAACACCTAGATGGATGGATGGCAGCACAGCCTTCTGGCGCGTCAGCCACTCCTCCCAGCTTAGTGTCAGCAGCAAACTTGCCGATAGTACATGCTAGTCCCTCATCCAAGTCACTGATGAATATATTGAACAGTACTGGCCCCAGCACCAATCCTTGAGGCACTCCACTAGATACAGGCCTCCAACCGGACTCTGCCCCATTGACCACGACCCTCTGGCTTCTTTCCTTCAGCCAGTTCACAGTCCACCTCACTACCCAGTCGTCCAGACCACACTTCCTCAGTTTAGCTATGAGAATGCTGTGGGAGACTGTGTCAAATGCTTTACTGAAGTCAAGGTAGACCACATCCACCGCCCTGCCATCATCTATCCACCTCGTTATATCTTCATAAAAGTCAATGAGGTTGGTCAAGCACAACTTCCCCTTGGTGAAGCCATGTTGACTGCCCCTAATCCCTCTGTTGGGAGAAGAACTCTTCAGCCAGCTCCCATCCGAGCTTTAGGTCCACTGCTGGTTACTCATTCCAGGCTTTCTTCTACCCCACAAAGATGTAGTCACTTAAAACACCAATATAAAAGGTGAATCCAAACCACCCCACCACCCCACTCCCTGAAGCTGGAAAGATAGAGCCAGAGCCATATATGTGAATAAAACATTCTCTCTTTTCCAAGGGATCCCTTCAAGTCACTTGCAAAAGCACTTCAGTCTCACTTCCGAAATGGTGCTATAGGCACCTCTGACAGGACCACACAATTAGAGCTGCAGCACAAGCAGTTTAACATGGCACAGACCAGCCTATGTTCAGCCTAGGAAGTGCTCTCAGCCTCCAAAGCAGGGTGGTCACATACAAACTGCCACTCAGAAATGGCCACGGTCCCTGCCAGTTCCTGGACCATGCCTAGAAACTGTCAGGAGAGGTACCAGCCATTCCAGTCCAAACAGCACCAGGAACAACTCTTAACAATTTAGCAGTATAGACAACCACGCTGCAGTGCTCAGAGAATAATCCCTGGCATTAAATGGGGACATTTTATTTGCTTGTATAGATAGAGTTTGCCATAAAGAAAAAAAAGCATCAACTCCAGGTTAAAAAAAAATGAGGAGCAAAAGAAGCCCTACTAATCTCTTTTGCCCTCTCTTTCAACCCAACATGCCAATGACATTCAGCTGTAGAAAGCTACTTACATTCATAATAAATGGAATAGAAAAGATTACATTCCATATACTGTAATAAGCAATAAATTTATGCAAATGACATGCAGTAGGATGCGAGACAATAAAAGCATTGTGTTGTACCAGGCAGAGGCAAACACATGGAAATAACATAAAGAAGGACAACGTGAAGAGCTGGAAGAAAACTTCTACAATCCTCTGAGATACTTGTTTTCAGACTAAATGTATCTTTAAGGCATCGACAGCTCTTTCGAGTTTCTGCTGAAACTGTGTTTAAGTTAAGAATATCAAAAGCTGTTAAATTAAGAATATCAAAAGCTATTTAAGCCCAGGCTTTAAGTAATCTCATTCTCCATATACAGGAATCAAGAAGGTTGCTCATGTTTTCTGACCATGAACTGAAAATTCAGTGTCAATTTCTTGGTTTAGAGTTATAAGACATATTAAAAATAACTAAAAGATATAACAGTGTTAGCTGCTAAAAAGGAACAAGTAGCAGCCTCAGATTGTGGACTAGAACATTTCCCAGTTGTTGCAGAAGTTAGATAATTTTTGGCTTTAAAACGCTAACTATTTCCATAAAACCCTTTCACTTGATTGAAATTTAGAAGTGCTGGAATATGAGAAAAACTCATAAGAAATTCATATCAGCTCTCTCTCTAGGTCTGTAACAGGATTCCACCTTTTTCTCCTATTTCAAAGAAGCTATGAGAAATGCACTCCTAATCAAAACCATGTTTTTTCTAGCTCAGGTGACACTTATAGGGCATGTGGCAAAATGATTATTGTGGTCTTTACTGTAAAGGTCATAGACAGCTCCAACAGGGCTTGCTTCAAAAGACTGGGAATCACTGCTCTAAGAGATTTTTGGCATTTAAAATCGATCAGGAAACCTCATTCTTCCATAATGAGGATAACAAAAAATACTACCCATGAACCTTTCAACATTTTTGTTCTAGCCAAAAAAAAAAGTTTATCCATTCCTAAGCCTATGAGTACTTACTCAAATTCATTTTCTGCTATCATAACAGAACACACTCAGCAAAACCTAACACAAGATAAGACATGTCTCCTCCCAGTCTGTTCTCTTTCAAAGCAATCAGTTGTTTCCTGGATGTTGCTTTGCTGAAGCTAAAATTAAACATACTTTGAAAGATCTTTTACTAAAATTAACAGATCTGGGCAAATCTGGCAAAACATTTATGGTCTTGGAAAACTTAAACTACCAAAACAAAAGGTATAAACCAGTCTTGCACCAGTAATTTGAGCTCCTCTTCTCTTTAGTCCTATTCCAGATGAAACAAAATCCTGGAGATGTGGACCATTCCTTTTCAAAACCACTTATGAAGTACAAACGTAATCTCCCTGAAAGTATGCCTACTTTAAACTGAATAAATAACTCCCTTCAATTTTCTATCTCTGCTTCTCCAGTGCTAACTAGAGAACGTTTTCCTTACTCACTGATATAAAGCTACTCACCTCTGTCTACAAAATAATGGTAATATTTTTTAAAAAGTATAAAAAGTGAGGTAGGCCAATATAATTAACTTTGGGCTGGATGCTCACAGTTCCTTAGATTCATTTTTCAGAAGTGATGTTTTATATGTAGGTCTGACACATGGGATGAGGCACATACTCTTTAGAGACTGACTTTTTCATAAGAGAATCTGCCAACAATGCTGTAAAGGCACACAGTAGTGATGATACAATCCACGTATACACTCTTAAAGATGTATGTGTGTGCAGGAGAGGGATGTCTGAAAATTCAGAATGGAAAACACTTGCAATAACAGAGGCCTATCTTATAGTTAACTGATTTGATAGCAAATCAATCCTTACAGGCACAGAAAAAAAGTCCAGCAAAACTTTAATTGTCATTCAGCATCTTGAAAATATAACCTATCCAGCAAGGATGGATTCAAATGGTCCATTCCAAAACTTATTAATCAACTATTTCAGGGGACAGTGATAAAGTCTGGTAAGACATACTTCAAAATACACGTGCCAATCTGAGATACAGAACATCATCTCCCCTGCTTCAGCTGAGAATGTCCTGACATTGTAACACGGAATTTACAAAGAGTGAAAACCTACCCATAATAGTGTGTTCATATGGGGGTAAGGAACCTTAAACTGACATTCAGAATTTTGATGTGCTGAGGCTACACTAAATGTTTCCAGATCAAATTAATTTTGTTCATCTTCACTCTTTCTTAGGCATTTGAGGAGCACTGCCAACAGAATCTACTTCAGCAGAAAAGCCACAACTGTACAGAGATGTTAATTTTGCTTTTTACATGAGCTCTCAAGGGCAGACTTTTTGTTGATTAAAAACAAACCAGAATTGGGAGTCAACATGCAGGTGCTCAGATCCAGCCTAAAGGATGATTCATTCAGTTTGTGTTCAAGGCCACACACACATCTCTCTGAGGCATTTCATCTTAGTTAACAGAAAAACAGAAAAGTTAGCTACTAGTGAAGATAAAAAAAGCAAGAAAGCAAGCACAGATCTATAAAAAAAGCAAGGGCTGGTTTTTTGCTATAATATAAAGGAACAATTGGTGTTCATACCACTTTAATAAACAACAATACAGGACACATGCATATTATTTAGGTTTTTCAGGCTTTAGCTACTTATGCATGCAAGTCCAAGCTCATGGCTGCAACATGTCAGAAACATGGCACATTTTCAGAAATAAACAAAATGGCTGTGTTGAACTTGATCACAGCTGCTGCAATAAACATATCTCTCTATTCAATGCTATCACAGTCCTGCCCAACCAAATCTTTCACAAGCCAGCTGCCTGCCAAAACAAAACAACAAACTCAAACCCCAAAAATAAACTCCCCAAACCTGGCCCAGTCTCCCAGTATAAGTCTATCAGCGTCCTTCCATTCAGTGACTACAGAACTCACAGACCAATATGATCTTTGAGACTTAGTTGAAGTTCAGACCATTTTTTCAGTCATTTCAGTTCCCAAAAGACCAGTCTAGCTGAAGTTATTCATAATACATGGCTAAGACTGGAGAAAAAACACTCCAGGTTAAAAACTAGTCTTGGATCAATCTGTTCCCTGGAAGCACCATTAATATGACCTTCCAATTCTGTTTCCAGCCATGCTGTGGAAACACTTGCAGGTGAACACGGGAACGTGTCTGCAAAGCAGAAAGAGTAGGGAACAGTACTCATTTTAGATTAAAAGAAGAAAAAAAAATCACTACTTCATGAGCATGGAGAAAAGACTGTGGGGTGATTACACAGAGGAATTTAAACTGTGAAATGTTCATCTGCAAGTAGGAAAGAACAATCCATATCTGCATACAGGTTACGTATGTAACAGATTTTAAGTACACCTCGGTCACTAGAAGTTAATTAAAAAAAAGAAACAAATCATCCTTCCAAATAACCATATGCTGTCAAGTTATTTCAGAAAGTTTGCAGGTCACCAGTACCAAGTTTTTGTTTTTACTTGTAGGGCATGCAAAAATCACAAGGTTTATAGAAGCAGTGCAGATTGCAAATGTGCAGGTTTACTGCAACATGTACAACTGGCAACCCAAATAACTTGTTATTCTCTTTTCCTTATAAGTTGCTAAATGCACTTGCAGATCCTTTCATTATTACTTAGCCAGTCTAGTGCCTGCCTTTTCTAAAGAATATGTTCTATGTATCAAAAGTCAGTGCCTGTCAGGGAAACAGAATGAGTGTGTATGAGCAGTAGCAGATTGAACAGTCAGAAAACATTTCATTATTTAATTCAATTTCATTTCATTGTTTGTGAAACAGTTTTTTAACTCCCCTTGACTTGTTAGCAATATTCAGCTTAATCCTTTCTTGTGTACGCCTGTTTAGGCTTTATATTTGAAATGTATCTGCATTAAATTATAATTACATATGAATGCATATGATTATACAGTTATTTCTATCAATTAACTCAATGCCTCAGTTATTTAAAACTAATTTTTGTCTCCTCAAAATACAACGTGTTTAATGTTTTACATGGTAAACTGAAAGTCAACTTGATTCTTTGTCTTCCAATAAAGCCTGCTTTGAAGATTGTAGTTATTCACTATAATTCCCAGAGGAGTTTTCTGCAAAGAAATCTTGGTCTAAGGAAGAATGACCTTATTCGATCACAAACCGAACACAGCAGCTGTGTTGCTGGCAGAAGATACATAACATGCACTTATAGTGAATTCTCTCCCTCCATCATAATCCACTATATACTGATCCAATCATTGCACAAAACCCCTCTTTCTTATAGCACGCTCTCCTTTTCACTTCTGTCTCACTCTGGGTTGGAGAAAAAAAATGTTACGGATGGAATGCTTACTGCTTTTCAAATATTGCATGCAAAAATGCCATTTACACCCACAGTCACTGCCTTCTTCTCTTCCGCCCTCCTTTTACACCAAAACAAGGGAGGTGGGGAGAGGAAGAGAGAGAGAGAGAAAACAAATTGAAGGGTTTTTTTATATATTTAAATTACAGCTTTCTTATGTTATAATTTTTAGAATTAAGTGCACATGCCATATAACAGATTTTGAATTTGTCTTGGGAATTCACAAGACAATTAAGAACTTGAACCCCACGGGGAATGTATGGAGGCATGGAAGTGTCACAAACTCGGCTTAAAAGGGAAAGGTCTCTTAGTTAAACTTCTTTAGAAACATGACTACATTTTTATTAAAAAAAAAAAAAAAAAGAGCAAGTACTGTGACTTAGTTTGCTGAAGGGCTGAAAAGCATGTTGCAATATCGTGCTTTCAAACAATACTGTTGTGTAACTTTTCTAAACTTCTTCAATTAACACATGAAACAAACTGACTCCTCAAAAACAAAACAAAACAAAAAACCTAGTGCCATATTGAAGATCTTGTGTAATAGAAGAAACATACCTATTTCTTCTTCTATTTGCTTTTCAGCTGCACTCTGACAGGGAGGTAAGAAAACCATCTGCCCCTTTGCCCAGCTACTTTTCGTATCCAGAAGTCATATAAAATCTCACTGAAACCAGTACAAATTCAGCACGTAAACACTTTCCTGGATTTCACTCTCTCTACCATTGAAAGTCTATTAGTCATGGGGTGTATTCCTCTTATCAAAAGGACCATAATGCTACACATCAGCTATGTATGGCAACTTCTGGGTGTAAACACCTGCTTGTACATCCTGTGGGTCAGTCTGCCCACCATGGTTTCTGTGCGTGCACAATAACCGGATGGGTAGGATGGCTGTGGAGGAAGCCGAGGACTGAAGCTGTAACAACCAGCTACAAGAATACTTAATGCTTGCATGTGTTCCTGTAGCCGTAAGGATACTCTTGTGCAGAATACCCTGAAGATTTTGTTTAATTCAGCTTGCACTAGAGCAAGCTGAAATATTTTTGTCAGTAGGATTTAAATGGGCATTTACTTAAGTTTTGTAACTGTTTTAAACATATTCCTTTCCTTGGTGAAGCTAAAACAGACTTGAGGAAAGATTCATTAAGAGCTATTTTAAGTCTTACAAAGAAAATGCAAAAGATTGAAACAGACTGTTCTATGCCAGATGAAAATTTATATTAGTTTAAATTTATATGTTTGTCTGCAGGACAACTATGAAGGTCTCAAAGCACCTACATATTAACTAGCATATTCAAACAGTGGAATAAGAAGAAAAATTATAAACCTAAATATCATTACAAATATGATTATCACAGTATTTTTACTGCAAAATGGAAGTATGCCATTAACATCTATTAAAAGATAATCCCATAGTTACATAATGGCCAAAGAGTGATGGATTTCCAACATTGTCTTTGGAAAACAATCCTGGACTACACACAGCTTCCTGAAGACATCTGTGGAGGAAGGAGGCGGGGGAGAAGGAAGCAATAGATGCTTTTACATAAAATGTCCCCCTTTACTAAAGGAGGTTTTGTGTAGTACCAAATTCAACTCTCAAAAAAAACCTTAATACAAGAATGCAGGGATATGTGGTGAAACTACTTCACTGTATGTGAATGGTAAAGCCCAGGTCCAGACACTCAGCATTCTACCTCTGTGAGACTAAACTAATTCTGCAGCAACATGGCAGAGATTTGTACCTTTAAAATCATATTTTTATCTAAACACCATGACTTGCAGCCCTCCCACTATTGTTCTATTGTCACAAAATCCTTAACAACAGAAAAAAACTGTTAGGACCTCATTTTTATGCATCCATCCAGAGGACAAAAAAGACAGCTTACTAAAAGACAGCATGCTACAAAAATGAACCTGAAGGCAGATACTTTAATCTCCTTTTCATCCTCAACCAATACACCAATCACGTGTGATAACAGTTGGCAGGACATCTTCATGAACAAGTAATCCAAGGTCAGCTCATGAAAGAAAGCTTTTACTGGATGACAGAGCTACTGAGCCTCCTCTGGCCGCCGATATCATCGTTGCTGTAAGGAAGCTTAGACGCTTCAAGCTCAGCACTGAAGTAATGATTCAAAACATAGAATTAGTACAATAAACTTCATTCATACAGTAGAAGGGGGCAGACAAACACACAAAAGCATGGCAAGATTGCAGTATTCCAGCAGCCCTCAAGGACATTTAAAGTCAATTTACTGGTTCTACAACCACCAAGAAAGGTAAAAAGCTCAAGAAATTCACTTATGCTCCAGGCCTTTCAAAGCACCAGTCCATCTTTAAACATTTCTTAACTCATGAAAGACACCTGTCTAAGGCTCAGTAAGCCAATGGTTACATGAAGCAGCACTGGATGTCCTTTCAGCCACCATCAGGCACGAGTAAGGAAACTATGGCCCATTACTTCATTTTCTATGGCCAGGGAGTTCATGTTTCCCCCTCAGTGTTTTTACTGGATAAAACTGTATTGTATGATAACACAAGGCTCTCAGCAGTGTCTGAAACACCTACTTAGCCCCAGCAAGGAAGCTGCACTGTTTATATTGCATTTTACATTCTTTTTCAATTGCACTTGTATTTAATAACAACAAGTACAAAAATTTACACTTTGTAGCCAATATTTATATTTTCCATTTGGCAGTTCTGATAATTTTTCATACTGAGTAGAGATAAAGCTGACTTGGCAGACTGTATTTATCAACATTTAATCTGCTAAACCATTTCAGCTATAATAGAAAGCCAACTGTACTGTCAACAGTTCTAAGAAACATGTTTCTAGGTGCATTACGAGTGAAACTCACAAAGAAAAAAAATCAAAACAAAAAAGTACGACACTGTAAGGAGGGAGGCAGGAGGGACACCAACAATTCAATACTTAAAGATTTGTTATCTGTAACCCCTAAAATGGAAGTTTATCTAGTGCCAACTACTTAAGAAAGACAACTTCCCAAGTTTCCAAAACCTCTTCCACACTACTGCACCAAGAAGGAAATAGAGCAGAGTCAATAATTTTACCTAGTTCTGGCAATTGCCAAATTTGATAATTTTTCAAATATTTACTACCAAAAGTAAAACAAACCTGTGCTCATCACTACCAGAAATACAAAGTTCACAGGACTCTCTCAGTCTTAAGTGATACTTTCTGTGAAAAACAGCATGACTATACAGGTTGAAATTTTAGGAACAATTGTACTGACAAGAGACAAAGTGAAATGATACAATTCTGATGACAAAATAGCCATAAAAACTTGTTTTAATGCTGACACATGTGACCATCTGTCTGCATGCATAGAGATCTCTTTGGATAGCTTTGCTGTGCATTGTATGTATTTCTAGTAGATTTAATAATTCTCTGTTTATTAATCAAAATTAGTAATCACATCCTATTTTAAAGTGAGAAGGTTGAAGGAATCAGTATTATCAATCAAACCTTGGATTTTCAAGCTAGGAGGAGTCTCCATTAGTTATAAGAGATTTCTGATGCTTTATCAAGGAGAAGTATTCAGAACAATACAGTATAAGTAAAATTTACTACTATTATTTAAAGATGTGATTTCTTCCCTTCCGATCCTCTCAGCAGAATCACCTCAACACTCTTCCTTTAACTTCAGAGCTTTCTCCCTCTAGAATCTGATCCCTGCCCGCCCAACAAAAATTCTCATTCTTAAGCCAGAGTCCTCAGATCATCAAAATTAATGATCACTACCAAAGTTAACATTTCTAATGAAAGCATGCATTAGCTGACAAACAAGGACATTGCAGTCCTACTGAGTCTGTTTAAGACAAAAAGACTGAGTACTGTGGCACTAGAAACAAAATAAAAAAACATGGAGGTAGAAAAGAAAATTTCACGTATCCTACATCTCCATCTCTTCCTATAGGTGTGATTATAAAGGACAAAACAAAATAGGCACAGACACATGAAGACCAGCATCACTTACCATTTCCTGAGATGCATACTTTGGATCTTCAGGATCAACTGACCAGTAGCAATAATCAAAGCTGAAGGCCACAGTCTTTTCTCTTGAGTCCCAAGTGCTATCAAGCCTACTGTCAACCTGACAACAGAAGGAAAAGGAGAAAGACCAATTCACTTTGAAGCTGACCAAAAAGTAAGCATTTTAAAACTAACAGGAAGTTTATCTAGGATCTGTATTGTGGAAAACAAATGGCAAATAGTTTATCCCCTCTTCAATTTTCTTTGATGCTCGGACTGAGGTGGAGACATCCATGACACACCTGCTGAAGCATTTTTGCTGAGGGGTTCATTTACTACAGCTAAGGTTTTCCAGGGTGCTAACAATAAATATAATTTAATCTTCACATCATATACATATTGGCAGTTAAGCTCTATAACCCTTTTGATATTTCTCTGCCATTCTTCTGTTTCACTGAGAACCACACCACCGAAATGAGGCCCCAAGTGAAAAAACAAAACCAGTTTTCTCACTGCATAGCTGAAAATGCAGGTCTCTTTCCCCATTTCCCACTTGCTTTGTCATGGCTGCAAGCTAATCCTTCTGTACTGTGACTGCACACTACAAACCTTACCTTTTTGGGTTAGTAATAACAACAGTGAAGTCTTTCTAGCATAAAAGTCAGAAATGGTGGGTGAAGTTGAGGGAATTGTATCTATAAGTCTTTCTGTACAATCTTGCCCAAGTGACTCATAATAAAGTTAAGCTTATGAACAAAGAATTATGACAAAAAGAACATTGTTGTTACACTCAAGGAGAGTAATGAGTCCAAATATAACACAGAATTAACACAATTCACATGTAATTTTGACCTTACTTTACTGTAACCTTGGCATTTGCAATAAAATAAGCAGAAAAAGGTTTGTTAGAATTTGGTAGCTAAACAAACAGTTTCACTAATGTCCTCAAACTCAAGGGGTGACAGTGCTGTCTGCCAGGTTACTGGGTGAAAAGCCTTGTAACCACTGAACTCTGACACCAGCTGTGAGGTTTACAGGGAAAATTAATTTACAGGCTCATCTGACAGGTTTGTGGGGGTTTTGTTTTGCTTTAAACCAAGAAAGAGCAAAGTGAGAGATGACAGAAATAATTTTAAATTATCTCTGAATGGGTTTCATGTATTTTAAACCCTTCTTGATTCTCAAATTGTCACACTGAATTAACTACAATTCAGGTTTCCATTAGTCAGAACTGACATCTTAACAAGCCTATTTATCATCTTCAGTAATGACATTTTCAACATGTTGTGGTTCAGAGATTTTATGCAATTACATTTTATTTACTTAGGCTTTTCTGCAGCAATAAGCAGACGACAGCCTTCCTACTGCAATGCGTAAAACCACAAAAAAATTTAAAAACTACCCCTCCACCTCAGGAAAAGCAGCCCCTGATCGCAGAGGTGATGACCCTTCTGGTGAGAAAGGGTTTGTTTTGAACTACAAAGCTCGTCTACCCCAGATACAACAACACGAACATTAGCATATAATAATTTCTACACTTATCTAGATTCATCAAAGGCTGTCTAAATTTAGTTTATGCATAAAGCAAACTCACTCCCTGTACAAAACTCACCAATTATGAAACCTCAAGAGAGAAAACATCCACAAGCCAGCTCTTGCATCTCCAAATAACCCTTCTTGGCCTGCTATGGCCGTTCCCCCCACTGCTGTGGGTTCCCCAGTGTGCCAAGGCAGCCCACAGCTCCTTTAAACAAATAAAATAAAAAACCCCTCTAGGTCTAACAAGGCTCAGCTGGACCCAGTTATGCATCTGCATGACTGAGGCCTTCACCTGCCAAGGGATGTCTCCCCCAGTGGGTGGGCAGCCTTGGAGCCCCAAATCCTCACAGCCCTATTGTGGGGCTCAAAGCCCCCCCCAAGGGCAGGCACCAGCGACAGACAACATCATGCCTGCGGGAGAAGTGTGTCTTTGAAAGCTGTGTCACACATATAAAGAACTGGGAAAAGTTACTTCAGAAAGTAGTGAGAGTCTCAGACTCTACAAATACAGCCTTGGAAAAGGAAATATACAGAAAGCAAGCACCCATGAGGCCTCTCATACCATTAATATTTTTCTGTCTTCTTTCTCTAAAAAGAGCACCTGTAGTCAATACAAAAATAATTATAACAGAAAAAGGTAAATAGTTCAAATCCTTTCATTCAATTTTTGCCAAGGTTTCTCTTTGAAATCAAACACATTATTACTCTTGAACCAGCAGTCTAGAATAACTGAGTTGCTTGCAGATGTAATGAAAAAGGAGACAAGAAATACAAAATGCATTCATCTTCTAGGATCCCCACAGTCATCTCATGGTTCATTTATTTGCCTTTCGAGCAGAAACATGTTTGACAACACAGAATTGCTTTGCTCCCATTCTGTTAATTTAGTGAAGGACGGTGGCAGCTTTAAGTAGTTCAAGAGTCTAAACCAGAGGGCTGGTTCCCATGCATGCCGACTCCAGAGCTCTCACAGAGGACGACAGCTACATTCAGTTTATTCTTATAGCTCTTGGTCTCTTACCAAGACCTGAAGTGCAGCTGAACACATTTTGTTCCATTTCATGCAAGTCAGTTGCACTCCAAGTGCAAATATGAGAGGAGAGGCAGAGAAAGAAATAATCCAGTTGTTAGTAACAGTAAGATAAGCACAAAATCCGAAACAATTTACTAACAGCTTTGAATGATGGCATGCAGCCAGACTGCAAAAGCTCTGACAAATATAAAATGCAGAAAACACAGCTACATGTTACATCCCCTGTAAAAAACAAAAACAACAACAAAAAAAAAACACAAAAAACCCCAACACAAACCACAAAAAAACAAACAAAAAACCAACAACCAAACCCACGCCTAACAACAAAACCCCACAAACCAACCCGAAACCAAAACAATCCTCCCCATACTTTTGCTGCAATTATTCTAGAGCTGTGCTAGTTTAAACTTCTCCCTTAATATTTCTATTAGAATGATCTAATAGCCAAGCAAATGCAGAAAAGCATCAGGATTTTCATATGGGAAAGAAAAGAAGACAAAAAGCATACCTTTATATTTCTGACTTTTGCCACTTTGTCATCAACTTCTACAATTACTCTTCCTCCTTCTGCACTCTCTCTGGAAACAGAGCACATTAAAAAAAAAATCCATTTAAAATATGAAGACACAGAAAGGTGAATGATAAATTTGTAAACCCCAGAAATTTGTGTTTACTTTAACAAACCACAAACCAGAACTATATAACATACTTTTGCTTATAAGACACACTGTGACATGAAGTAGCATTTGAAGATCTGCAGCTAGTATCTCAACAGTGAGAGGGGAAAAAAACCAAAAAAACAGGACTGTGGTGATTAAATGCTTTCAAAGTGCTTGTACTAAGTGCTTGTTAGGATTTTATTTCTAATTAAGAGTTGCTGTTTTAAATTACATTTACAAGGAAGTAGAGTGGAGCACTGGCACTGGTAGACTGGCAATGCTTTGTGGAGTACAGATCCACATCACAGACTTGTGAGCCACCAGTGTTGTCTAGTTGCACTGCCTGATTTTTACCACATAATCCAAACTGTTTGTTGCAGTCCTCAAAACGTACTCCTCAGTAAAACAAAACTGCACTGAATTGTAAATGGACAGGTTCGTGTCCCAAGTGCAAAGGATCATGCACTCAAGTATACTATCTAAAATTCCCACTGAACACAGCTACGACAGCCAACTTCCACTTCCAAAATGACTCATATCAGAAAAGAATGAAAAAAAGGATGTGACCAAAGGGAAAAAAAAACCCCAACAAACAACAAACCATCACCACAACAAAAAACCAACCCACAACCAACTTATTTCTGGGCTGACAGCAAGATAGCTACTTGAAGCATGTTCTTATTTATAGATGTGTTGATTCACATCCTTCTCAATAACTATCATGGATTTTTTTATACATAGCAAGATAGAAATGAGGAAGAAGAGACCAGCAGAAAAATAAACAAATGCTTTGGTAATGAGAAGCTAAGAACAGGAAAAAGATTTTTCATCTTTTACTTTTCTTCTGTATTTTGCTTTGCACTCTGATACTGACAAAGTTGTAAGCTTCACCTTTACCAGAAAGTTTTATTTTGATGAAGCTGAATGCCTTTGTAAAGCTGGAATAAGTTGGTTTAGATAGAAGATCAATTTTGTCCACAGTGCAGAAGGCTCAAGCACTGTCATATATATTCCCTGATAATCAGCTGGATCAGTATAATCAGGTCAGTTAAAAACTAGATGAACTAAAACAAGAGTTAGAAAACTCAAACCCAGTTGACCACTATTCATTCATGGACCTAGATTCATCTTTTACAAGATTTTCTTAAATGTGTACAGAAGTATTTACTCTTCCTCCCATTACAGTCTCCTTTTACTGACAGCTCTAACTTCCAAGCAGCACAGAGCACAACATACCCTTCCTCTGGGGTCTCTCCAGTGCTCAGTTTTTACCCCACACTTTCTGTACCAAAACAGCTTTTAATGTCTTAGGACACTTAAGTCTTCCACAGAGACAATCACTGTAGCATTTGAGCTTTACAAGCACCAAGAAGCTTTAAACACATTTTTGAACATACACTGTCCCGGTTTTGCAGATAGAAATAATGCTTTACCTCAAAGTCTCTGTGCTCCACATTACTAATTTGAGCACGTGCCTTGAGACAGACTGAAATTCATACTTTCTATAATACATACTCACATGTGGCACTTCACATAGCAACTACAGCTCCCAGAGGTTTTAGTTAAGCTGTGAGTGTTCAGCATCTCAACACAGCAGCCACCAGAGCCCTGAGTTAAGACCCCAATAGAAAAACCCACAGAAGAGGGAATTTGTATTATGTACAGCTGGGTACCAAATGTTGCATAATGTATGGCACAGTACTGAACAGAGGCCTCATAAGGCTCCCTAAAAAACAAATGAAGAATGACAAGTGCCTAAGGATACCGTCTGCGAGTATCCAAGGTAGAAATCTGCAACTGATTCATTTCATCTGTACATGCGCAACTTCACTGATGTTTTGAAAAGCAAGCGTTTTACAACACAAGTAAGTTTTGAGACTTGCACATCCACTACAAACCTCTGCCAGGTGAGCTAGTGGACAGAGCTGACTGTTACCCTGTACAGCAGACCAGATCTAAGAGGTCTAATTGGACACTTTGACAGAAGATTTCACAATAATTTAACAACAACAGAAGACAGACAAAACCAGAGGGATGCCTTCGGAGTGAGTTTGCTTCATGTACACATACTCTTTCCTCCACTGCCCCAGTATGATCTTGGCCCTATCCTGCCTCCTAATCCCATGAGCATTCCCTATTTTTCAGTCCTACTGTTAACCCTCTAGTCTTATCACCCGAGTTACAGTTTACAAAGTTCCTGTCCTCCTCCCCCTATGCACACACATCATCCTGTACAGGTACCCATGATCTGTTCTCTGACATCTTGTCCACATGCCCACACTCAATTTTAGTCTCTTCAACTGCTCTGCAGGTCTCATCTCCTCCTACTTATTGTAGCTGGTTTTAGGCTGATCCAAAGGTACACAATCCTACTCTCTTTGATAACACAAAATTACCACAGGGTAACAATGATTCCTCACTATGCAGACAAAAAGCTCTATGCAGCAGTCAAAAGTTTTGTTCAAGCCTCACACAACAAGAAAACCACCAGCAGAGATACAACTAAAGCCTCCCCTTGCTCTGGGTGCAGATTCACAGTGCCCAGACTTTTGTCTTAACTGGAGGCTGTTATTACAAGAAGCAATTTCTCTGCTGCTCCAACCTCTCACATGTGTTCCCACTTCTTTCCTTGCATCTGATCTAGCAATCACACACCCATGCAATGACTCAGATCAGCTGTGATCAGAAAACAAAACACACCAAAATAAATAATGAAGGTGCCACCAGAGTAGTGAGCCCTTCCAGAACGCTGAGCACAGCAGTCACACAGTTGCTAAGCCAAAACAAGAGAAAGGGCAGGAATGAGCTGTGGTGGGAATGGAGACCCCCCACTTCTGCGGCAGCTTACAGCCAGACAGCATTGAGCACAAACCAAACCAGACCTGCAGCCATCCCCAGCTCTACAAACCATATATCCAGCCTCCTTATAAACATGTGTTTATATCATGCTTCATTTAGGTATAAACCAGAGAACTTTGGGAAAGAAAGCACAGTTTAGTATCTAAAGCCCAGGAGGCAAAGCAGCCTCACAGCTGTTCTAGATGTTCTGACCTTAACTCCAGATCACAAACACTGAAAAAGCTCTCACACAAAAACCCGTGTTTGTCAATACAGTCTTACACATGTGTGCACCACAGTTTGCATTTGACTGATAAAACAATCCTTCATCCTTAGAAATGGGTGCTCTGCTCCACGCATATGAAAATCTGTGTTCCTTGTACCAAGAAAATCAACTCCAAAGTACACTTCTCTAGTACCACATTTTACTTTGCTCCTCAGAAGTCACAGTGATCCTAATACTTAGTTTCCCCATCCTCTCTTCTCCCCCACTTTTTGAAAAATTCATACTGTATTTGGGAAATGCCTGTTTTCTAAATTACTTTGCATGAAAACAAATTATCTGTACAAAGACAGAGCTGTAGAAAGACCTTTTAACAGTGCATGTCCCAGGACAGACCTGGATCTTCTCAGACACAGGAAGTTCTGGAGAAATGCAGATCCAGCAACAGAACAGCGACTCAAGTACAGAATGCAGTGGCCGGGCTGTAATGGGAGCTACAAGAAGAGACCTGACAGAAGCAAAGCTGCCACAGCAGTTCAAGAAACAGGGACAACCCAAAGGAAATCTCCTCATACCATTTGCTGTTCCTATGACAAATTGTTTCTGCAGCCAACACATAAAGCTAAGGCAACCCCAGAGGGACAACAGACACCCTGCAAGATTTAAAAGAATGAGCCAGTGGAAAAGGATCACAGGAGGATCAACATCCCCAAGAGGGACATTTCCACAACTTGCTGGATCTCAGTGAGACGAGTTCAGCCACAAAGTACAGAAGTGCAAGGAGGTATACAATGCTGGAGGAAGCAGTGGGTGGAAAGAAAGGGGGTAGTTGTTTATTTTAGACTTTAAAAAATTTGCCCCACTTCTCCTCCACCCTCTCAAATAACAGTCAGGCACTTAGAGAACAAAGGAGATGATTTTTCAAAAGTTGCCTGTTTATTTTAAAAACATGTACATGCAATACTGGAGTTATTAGCAGTAGTCATGTCACACAACATAACAGCCTTTACAAATATTGACCAGCAAATACTCATCAAAGTAATCAAACATACCAATGCAAATATATACCACTAAAGTACATGAGAAATCTTAAATAATTTTTGAAAGAACTGGACATGTGTCTACTCATATAAACTTTTAAAATAACCCTGAAAGATAATTGTTGCAAGTACTTATGCTTTCCTACCAATTCCCATCACCTAAGTTAACTCCAAACATAATCTCAACCTGTACTGAGACAGAAGACCCCAAAACAAGTACAGAAACAGAATCAATCCCTCCCCTCTTGCAGAGTGTTTTGGTTTTTTTTTTTTTGCTCATCTGGGCAATTGTGTAGGTTCTGGGGTTTTTTTGTTTTCCTAGATTTTTCTAGAAAAAAGTAGCCCTCTGCATCTCACTGTGATGGAAAGCATTTTCGCACTATGCTTACAAATACAACCAAAAGCATACCTGTAGCAAAGGTGGCAGGATGTGTGCCAGCAGTCACTGCTGCTGTCTCTGGGACAATGTCACTTCCCAGGATATGACCCATAACTATGACAGCCTATAAGGTACAACACTTACCAAACTACCTCCACTTGTACCTGGGATGCTTTGTGCCATCTAATGGCACACCTATGCAATCACCCTGCCAGCAGCTGAAGTATAATCCAGAGGCAAATCTAACCCAAGGTTTTTGTTGGTCATAAAGTCTACAGGTTTTATGGGGAAAAGTTCAGGAAGTATTCAGATTTATCTTTCCCTTCCCATTAACAGTATATCATAGTGTCCCTGCCTCTTGTTTATTGGTGGCCTTGGCAGTGGTCTCTGGGAAGCTGCCATCTTTGCATCTCCTGAGTGACTGACCTTGGCCAGACAAACAAACACATAGCATATATTCCAAGTTTTGCTAGTCTTTAGAGAACACTAAGCCTGACAAAATGGGTTGAGGACACATCTGTCAAGAGACCAAGGGTGCAACAAGTAGAGCACTAAGACCCCAGGCTGGTCCATCAGAAATTGTAGAGCCATTAGAGCTTCTGGACTCTACTGACAAGTTAGGGTACTCACAACCATAACTCTCCCCAAACACAGCATCCATCTATGACATCAGCATAAATACGTATCCTTATCCCTACTGCTGTAACCTGTGGAAGTCAAGAGCTGCTAACAGTATGAAAATCCTCCCTTTGGCGAATTCAGATTTTGTTTTTAAACAAGTATCAATAATCAGTAAATTTACCTAATTTTGATTTCTGTGTTCTTCCTTATTGAGTACTACTCCATACCATTTTGGATATTTCTCTTTAAGTCATAATTGTTTTACTGTGTCTTGCAAGAGAGGAGTGCACACCCACTCAGCAATCCTCCTACCAAATTCAGAACAGATGTTTATAAATGATTTAAAAATATATATTGAAGCCAAGTACACAGAGTTCACCAAGACAGCATGCTGCTATACTAGACATGCTGGTCAAGTTATCTTCCAAGGCTACTCCCAGCTGCATTGAGCTTTCATTTACTCTGGTAATGGCTAACACAACCTGGCAGTCAAAAATCACCATTCCTAGTGATTACCATTGTCCTCGTGTGGTTTCCCCCTATTCTTCTTTGCAAATATTATGTAGCAACAAAAATTGGAATATTTAGTGCAGAGATAAACACGAGGCATTGTCAGTGCTCTTTTCAGATACAGGCCTGCCTAAACTCTTAAAAGTCTTTACTTAACCGTGCCAGACATTGGATATATATTATATACCCATGAGCTAGGAGAGGAAGCACAGGATGGCAGTAAGTTCTGCAATCCTGACCATGCCATGGCACAGTACAAGAAGAGTATTTCTGTCTGTACTGTCTCTGAAGTCTCATACTGCTTGACCAAGAGTGTCAGGCGTCTTCCTTGAGGAATCCAAGTCAGAAATACTCCTGAAGATCCATCAGTGCTTTGAACAGTTGTGGAATAATGATGCCTTCTCTTTTAGGGAGAGGCATTGAGAGAAGGAGGGAAGAAGAAAGCAAAAAGTGTTTTAATCTGTCATACCACCACCATTTAAAGAAGCATGAAATAAGGAGGATTTAAAACAAAGCTATAGACCAGTCAGTCCCATTTCATCCACCCTTGATTTCCCAACCTTTTACTGGCTACTGAGATAGTATAATTCAGGGAATTTTGCATGAAAGAAATTCTGTGCAAATGCCACAATTTCCATGCAAACCAGAATTTGGCTACAGTGGTCAGTTTTCATTCAATCAAGAACTTCAATCTGTGATTATAGTTAAATAAATGACTGTGACACTGAATGCTGTGATGCACTGTCTCATCCCCCTTGCTTAGGTATCTCTTTCATTGTTTCAAAACCAGCCGCTACAGTAAACCCTTAAATTCTAAAAACAGAAGTGCAAAACTCCATGATTTTGTTGAAAACCTACACTACAGATAGGAAGATGGCAGGAATACTTTAAAGTGCACTGCTTTTTAATGTTCGCATAAAGCACTGGACTAAAGAAAATGAAACTGGGCAAATCCTACCCCAAACTCACATAAATTCTCTGTGCACAGTGGTGCTGCCTCACCATGTACTGCACAAAGGTCCCACAAGACCGGCATGCAACCACTGCACCATTCCCCAGGGGAGATGCGCAGCCACCTGCGTGCATGCAGTCACATCACCTTGCATGACTGCAACTTCTCTCAGAGTATGTGGTCTAAGGGAAAGAAACTGCCCAAGAGGACATGGCCCTGGACAGATTATTTAATGACACTGTGCCCCATTTTTCTTTGCTGCATACAAAAAAATCTGATCCCTGCTCCAAAACATTCTGACACTCATCTTCTTAGGACCTGGGAGGAAAAGTGTTCTATGAAAATGCAAAGTATTATTCAGAAGACTTCCGAAAGGTGGATTTGCTGTTGTTGTTTTAGGACATTGTTGTAGCTGCTTTTGCACAGGCAACAAGGGAAGTGAGAAAACAGACAGTCAGTCTCTTGCTCTGGGAAATAAACCACCAGCAGTTACTACTTCATACTGCTGGCTTAAATGAGTACAGGCACAGCATTGTCACGTAACATCAACAGCAGCATCATCTTCTGAGGAACAGACAGTGGTGGCCACTCAGGACATACAGAGTCCTGCCCTTTCAAAGGGCTAGAAAGTCTGCCCTGGGCTGAAGTTAGAAAACTTGCTTCATGCAACTGCCTGAAGAACACATCTGGGAAAGGCTGCTGATGCAGTACCCTCTTAAAAACACAGATGTGGCTGATGAAAACCACCTGCTAATACCAAGTAGGGATACTAAGAGAAAAGAGCAGCCACCTCAATAATAGATTACATGAAACTTTATATAGTAGACTAGGCAAAGGAAAATAACTGATTTCAGACAGAGAGGAAAAGATGTCAAGATAACCTTAACAATAGGCTAGGTTACAAAACAGGATACACAAATGTTAAAATATGTTTGGGACAGGTACCTCCTTTATAAATAGAATATTAGAATCTCAACTTTTCTTTTAAAAAATCCCAGCTCTTCTTTGGAAAACCAGCTTGAAATCATGAGCAATGCATAACCAATGCAGTTTGTACAGATTTTCAGACAGCAGCTCTGGGAGGCCCAACACAGCTCTTTCCCACCATCAGGTACCAAGCCCCAAGCCCCACGGCTTTTGAGACAGAGTTCAACCACCACCACCTGAAGAAAGGGACTGTCCTGTAGTAGAGGACAACACTCACTCAGCTATCACAGTAGAAAAAAGCAGGTAAAAGCCTGCCATTTCTCTAGGTGTGAGAGAATGACAGCAGCAAGGTAGCTAGGAATATATATACTAAAATAATACAACTGAGAAGGGTAAAGCAATAAGGTCATGGTAGAAGACACCTCACTATTCTGTATTCAATGGCCAGTTAGTCTAAACCTTGGAACAGCATAAGAAATATGTAACAGTCTTAAGTAAGATAAAAAGCCTTTTCTGCTCTTGCCTATTAACTGTTTTTTCCTATATTTATGCCTTTTCTTTCCACAGGGACATTCTGGTCCCTTTGAAATAGAAGCCAATTTTGAAATTTTCTTCAAAGAAAGTAGCATTTTCTTTTGTATTTGAAAATTACATCCATATGGAACATACGTTGAATATCTATAAAACCAAATTATACTAGATCCATTTTCCAGAGAATGCTAATGTAAAATATACACAGGTTCCTAAGAAAGTTATTTCCAATTACATCCAGTAAAGCAGTTAATGGAGATGATAGCAACATTCCATTAATAGAGAGCTAATTTATCCAACACACATTTGAGTTTCAGAGAAAAGTTTAAGTCAGCTCACATACCAAAAGGAAGAAAAAAAATCCTCATATTTACCTTTAGAAACACAAAGGAAAGCAAATGTTCTCTCCTTGCAAACACTTCTTTTTTTCAAGAAAGTGCATTACAAACACTTTTAAAATACTATCCAAAAAGCACAGAAAAGCTAACAAGCAGAAGTTGAAGTTGTAAACAAAAATAAACTGTATGAATGCTAATGATGCCAATATCTTGTGTCATTAAATAATTTTTTTTACTGTAATTGAAAAAGCTCCTGAAATATTAACCTAAACATCTTTCCTCAGTATACATTCCTCTTAACTTAATTATGAAGTTTTAAGGGAGAGATACAACCTGAAAGTGTTTAAAAAGGGCAGCAATGAACAACTAGTGAAGAATAAACATTTTAAAAGTAATATGCTTCAATAATTTTTTTGGTGAGGGTAAGAGGGAGAACAACAATCTCCAATCTGCTGTTGCTTTAATTCTGTTTTGATACAGCATTTAACATCTGTTATGCATAAGATTCAAGGAATGTTTTCTACAAACTTTGCTACAAGTTATCACTCTTGTCAGCAGTAGGCCATATTGTGGTATTTAAGTTCTTGTGGTTATACATGAGCGTGTAAAATAGCTAATACCACAGTCTATAAAACAGGAACAAGTCTTGCTTACAAAATAATCCTTCCTTTTACTTACCACAATGTGATTATACAGAAAAAAGTAGGCAGACCACAGCAGAGAGATCAGTTAACCAGGCTGACCCTGCAGCAGATTAATCAAGGCAAACCCAGCAAAAAACAGTGATTTACTTTACATCCTTTCCAACATGATTTTTTAAAAGTAATTTTATTTTTCTACATAGCTTTCCTTTGGAACAGAAATGAATTTTGGATATTCACACCATTATGCACCTGTCAGCTGAGCTCCTCTCTCGCCCATTCACTGCAGCGTTGCGCTCAGGGCGCTGCCTGGGTCAGCCCAGCACCTTTCTGGAAACTGCAAGAGAGAAACTTTCCCTACTATTCCCTGCCAACCTTGGGCTTGCTCACACTCATCACTTGAGTTCTTAGGACCTCAAACTTAGCTCTTCCACCCCTGTCCCATCCTCAGGCTTCATTACCTGCTGCATCCCAGGAAGGCAATTAGAGGACTATGTCATACAGAGCAGCAGTAATGAGGAAAACAGCTGCTGCAGCTCAGATTGTGAAAGTAAACACCTACAGAGCTGGAAGTGCAGTTCAGCTTTGCTATTTAGGACCAACCATGCACTTCTTTGATGCTCTCATCTGCCAGTGCAGAGGACAAGCTCAGGAACTCCTGAGGAGATTGGGAAATAAACAGCTGGCCAGGAGGCTCCAAGTTACAGCTTGGAAACAATGCAAAGCAGAAAAAGGCAAAGGGCAAATTTTGGGTTAATTAATCTCTTTAGCAACTCTTTCAGGTGATATGCCTATGAGGCTTGTAGAGGATGGGAGAGTTTATTTGTCAGTAATTAAAGACACCAGGAAAGACCCTTTCAAATAAGAGCTCCTTGCCAGTCTTTCCTTTTCCAGGCCACAGAGGCACCTGAAAAGTGGAGAAGATATTTTCAACAGCAGAATACAACTTCTGTTTTGTTGGGCCCTGCACAAGTAGCTGCCAGACTTTTAAGTACTTTAAACTCTCAAAAAGTGTCACAGGGCAACTTGCACACACTAGCATAAAGTTTTTAATTAACACCACTATAATTTTACAATTTAATTAAACAAACTTGCTGTGAATGATTTTACCCAGGTCTCAATCCACAATCCATGAAAAAATGCAATGTATTCTAGTCACTGGTGCATGCTAAAAAGAGAATCCTACACTAATGCACGAGGCTTTTCATTGTGGTATGGAGCACTGTTTCTTAAAATCCTTCCTTCCTGTTTTTAAGACTGCTTAGGTAGCAGCTCTCAAACTACACCATGACAAGGGAATGCATCCTGGGTATGCACAAGTGAATGAAGACCAGCTGGATGCAGAGCAGCAGATGCAGCGGAAGCGGATTGTAGAGGAAAAGGCATGAGGCAGCTGTGCTCCATCCTGGTCCCAACCATACTGTCCTGGACACACGGACTGCTCCCCTCCCATGGGGCCTCCCGTCCAAAAACACGGCCCTCCCTTCCTCCTCTCACACAACACAGGGCTGAGGTCCACCATAAGAGAATCAGCAGCCACAACTACGTATTAGAATTGCGATGGGATACCACAGGGACAAACATTTTTGAAACTAGCAGCATATAAAAACTAGCACTGGTTTCTGCTGGCCTGCATAAATAGTAAAAGGCCATGTCAAATGCTGCAGGTGTTTCTGCAGCATACGAAGATCCAACACAGCTTTAAGAGAGCCACCCAGGCACAAGGACAGCCCTAGGCATGGTACCGAAATACTCGAGGGGTAATGCACCCTCTTTCTCAGCCAGTCACACTATACCCAGAACTGGAGGATCAGATGTGATATCACAGCACTATGCCATAGAGCATGGTCTTGGCATACTCCACAGCAGAAATCAAGAAAGAAAAAGAAACAACATTCCTAGTTGACATAGTTACTTGCAACTATTGAAAGTGTTTCCATCAACAGCTTCTGACTGACAGCCAAAAATAACATTACACCCTCCTTACAAAAGTCTAATATTTAATAGACCAAGCATTAAGATGTCCGGAAATAAACCATAAAGGGATTTCATAAGTTCCCAATGCCTATTTAATACCTGATTATTATTATAGTCAATTTATAGCACCCATTCAAGCTTCCATATTTCATTCTGAGGAGGACAATGTATTTACATAAAACAAGTATCCATGTAACCACAAAATAACAAATCTTTTTTAGTATTTAGAATAGTAAATGTGTAATAAAGTTTTTTCAAAGTAATGTCACTCCAGGGAACATATTTGAGGGAATTTACTCCCAGGACAACATTTTGGTGAAAAAAAAATCATTTAGCCTGTTACAGAATGATAACTTTATGAAGAACATTGGCTACAAGCTATTTAAAGTTTAGGCAGAGGAAGAAGTTCTGCATTCTGTATAACTGTACTCGCTTTATAACTAGTGATATAATCCGTGAGGAATATTTGTGCATAGGAGCTCTCTGTCAAAGAATGCATTGTGATGGGTGCCATACAGACACAGAACAAAAAGACCAGTCTTTGCCGTATGCTAAATAACAAGTTGCAGATGTGATTAATATGGTTTATAAAAAAAATGGAAAATTTAAACAGAAAGTAGAGTTTTAAGAAGTCCCGTACTAACATCTTATAACGTGAATATTCTGTAAATTTTAAGATGCAAACCCAATGTTCATCTGCCATTGTAAATTAAATAAAAAATAGCAACGAGCAAGTAAAGTTTGTATAATAGTCTAGAAACAACCAACTAACCCTCTAGTTCTAGCCTAGCCTTTGCTCTAAGCTTTTCAGTTTTTGGTACTCTTAAAAAGCAAAGTTTAATATTTTTGCCTGTAACTGCTATTGCAAACATTACAATACTTCAATCCATTTGAGCTGCAATTTTTCTTCAGGATGTTTTTCTTTTTAAAGCACCTAAGAGACCCTAGGAGCTCTAGTAACACGGATACCTGTTAGAAGCAATGGTGTGTGTGTATGTGTGTGTGTGAAAGGAGAAGGTGAGAGGTTTGTGTGACCACAATACGGAAGTGATAGAAGAAACTGGAATAGAAAGAGCAGGCCTGTATCCCCACTGTGAGCTTTAGTCCTTTCAAAGTCTGTCAAGGCTACTTTAAGCCTTCATATATTTGGTATTTGTCTCAAAGTCATTATATTTGGACAATTTTGGTAAATGCTAGAAAGCAAATTCTCATGTCAGAGCCTTCATGGGGAATATCCAATCCCTTCCCTTTCCCATACATAAAGTACAAAATCCATTTTAAAATGCTTTTGCTGACCTCAGCTATGGCAACACAGCACAAGGAACAAATGGGCTATTGCCTTTGGGGTCATATACCACAAGACTCATGGTCTCTGCCTCCCCATCCCACCTGTTGCACTGCCACAGGCTGAGTAGATGGAATTAGTCAGCATGGGTTTATGAAAGGCAGGTCCTGCTTGACAAACCTGATCTCCTTTTATAACAAGGTGACCCGCTCAGTGGATGAGGGAAAGGCTGTGGATGTTGTGTACCTTGACTTCAGTAAAGCCTTCGACACTGTTTCTCAGAGTGTCTCCTGGAGAAGCTGGCAGCTCATGGCCTGGATGACCATATCCTTTACTGGGTAAAGAACTGGCCAGATGGCCGGGCCCAAAGAGTTATGGTGAAAAGAGTCAAATCCAGCTGGCAGCCGGTCACGAGTGGTGTTCCCCAGGGCTCAGTATTGGGGCCAGTTCTGTTTAATCTCTTTATCAATGATCTGGATGAGGGGATCGAGTGCACCCTCAGTAAGTTTGCAGAATACACCAAGTTGGATGGGAGTGTTGATCTGCTGGAGGGTAGGAAGGCCATACAGAGGGATCTGGACCAGCTGAATCATTGGGCTGAGGCCAATTGTACAAGGTTCAACAAGGCCAAGTGCCAGGTCCTGCACTTGGGTCACAACAACCCCAGGCAGCGCTGCAGGCTCAGGGAAGAGTGGCTGGAATCTGGGATCTGGGGGTGTTGATTGACAGCCAGCTGAATACAAGTCAGCAGTGTGCCCAGGTGGCCAAAAAGGCCAACAGCATCCTGGCTTCTATCAGGAATAGTGTGGCCAGCAGGACTAGGAAAATGATCATCCCATTGCACTCAGCACTGGTGAGGTCGCAACTCAAATCCTGTGTTCAGTTTTGGGGCCCTCACTACAAGAAAGACATTGAGGTGCTGGAGCAAGTTGAGAGAAGGGCGACAAAGCTGATGAGGGGTCTGGAGCACAAGTCTGATGAGGAACAGCTGAGGGAACTGGAGCTGTTTGGCCTGAAGAAAAGGAGGCTGAGGGGAGACCTGATCGCTGTCTACAACTACCTGAAAGGAGGTTGTAGCATGGAGGGTGTTGGTCTCCTTCTCTTGAGTAGCGAGTGATAGGACAAGAGGAAATGGCCTCAAGTTGCCCCAGGGGAGGTTTAGATTGGTTATGAGGAAAAATTTCTTCATGGAAAGGGTTGTCAGGCACTGGAACAGGATGCCCAGGGAAGTGGTTGAGTCACCATCCCTGAAGGTCCTTAAAAGTCACATAGATGAGGTTCTTAGGGACATGGTTTAATGCTAGAGTTAGGTTATGGTTGGAGGACTTGATGATCTTGAGCGTCTCTTCCAACCACTATGATTCTATGATTCTAATTACCGAACAGCCTCTTCCCACATCACCCCCTGGGTTCCCACTCTCACGTTCACACAAACATTTCTGTTTCAGCACCAGATCAGCTTCTCCCATGTGCAGGAGATTGTCCACCTTTCTGATCCTAATCTCTTCTCCAAAAAACACTCTCTACCAAACAGCTGGTCCACACTGACTATATCAAATGCTTTCCTGTTTATCACACCTTATCTGACAGTTACAGGTGTTGTTTAATGCTATAATGATACATGCACTGTTATGCACTATTTAATGCTACCCATGGGGGAGAAAAAAAAATATAACAGATGTGGTACAAAGTTCCTCACCAAGATGGATCTAGTGAAAGGGAAGATCACACCCCTGCCAATTCAGCCTTTGGCCTATCTTCCCCAGCTGCTAAGAAACACTCATTTTAACTTATGTCTACAGGAGGCCCTACTAAGTCCACTACATAATTGTAAATAGGCAGCCAAATGCTACTGTGGGAGAAACAAATATGTCACTGATTGCACAATGAAATACTTTCCCAAGTCGGACTTCTAAATACTTCCAGTCTCCACTAAACTCTGCAAGACTGAACCAAAAGGGTCCTACAGTCTGGATAACTTAGTGTCATTACCAAATTGTCATTTAATGTTAATGCTTAACACAGGTTTTTTTTAAACAGCTTTGAGTTAAAGGTAAAATATATTGCAAACACGTAAATTACTTTCCACCTTTCCTTTTTCTATTAACACTAGCAGGTTTGTTTTGGGTAGGTTTTTATGTTATTCGACACTCCCTGGTATATTTTCTTAAAAAAAGAAAAAAATAGATATATATAGATATGTGTATATATATATATACACACACAAAAAAAAAATAAGAAGAGAAGAGTCCAAAATATGCTAGTGTGCAGCAGCTGGCTGAATTACTAGACTAGTTTTCTGGCTGGGAAATTTTTGAAGAATCATTTTCTCTACTACATGAAAGAGTTTTTATCACAGAACTCCATGCAGACAGACGACAACATGAGGGTCTCATGCTAAAAAGAAAGGCAGCATCAAATCAAAGATCAGCTCTCAGACCTCATACCCCTTTTTAAACCATTTCTGCCTGAAGTGCTATAGCAGTTCTCTAACAGGAGGAGTAAATTACCAGCTACTGAAATTTGGGCTGCTTGTGTTTGTTCTTTATTTTCCTCCCCGTATTTCCAAAGTCTGCAAGGTTTTAATTAGGCATTATATCACAACAACACTAGAGCATTGTGCTACGGCATCTTCTTGTTTGTGGGAGTTGTCATTTAGCTTTTGGGATTTCCATTGGACCCAACAAGCCGAGGAGGCAGCGCAGCTGAGCGACAATGGGAATATCCGGCTCTGCCTCCCGCTGGAAAAAACAGCAACAGCAGAAGGGGAAGAGAAGATTCCCTTACACTGGATGACAATGATCCTATTTTGGGGAGCGCAGGATGAGGGAAGTCAGCCCAACAGCTCCAGCTGGGGGACTTTTGCAAGAAAACTTTCCAAGCTGTTCTAGTGACCCGGAGAAAAGAGTTCTGCCGCTCCTTGTACTTTACCGTTAAAGCTCCCCAGCGCTGCTGTCCCTCCCTCAGCCCCGGCTGAACCACCCCACAGCGGCGACAGGACAAGCGGCGCCCGATCACCCCTTCCAGCCGCCCCGCATCTGCCCCACTGCCGCGGCGACCGCGGCCTCCCTTCGTCCCCCTCCGCACCTTTTGCTCAGAGGTCGGACCCGCACGGCCACCTTGACGTTAGCCATGGCTCGGCTCACTCCCTGCAGTCGCCCGCGCCCCAGCCCCGCATCACGGCCCCGGCGCCCGGGGAGGAGCGGAGCCGCCCGCCCCGCCCCGCCGCGGAAGGAGGGCCCGGCCCGGCCCGGCCCGGCCCAGGCACCCCCCGCTGGGGGAAGGGAAACCTCCCGGGCGGAGAGGAGGGGCTTCGGGAAAACTGCCCCCGCGGCAGCCTCCCCAGCACCCAAACCGCGCTTTTTACGCCCGGGAGAGCGGGAGCTCCAAACCAAGAGGCTTAAAATGGCCGGGGTACTCCCGCTCCCCCGGCAGCAGCGCCACCAAACTCTCATTTACAGCAACATAACAACCCGGCTTTTACTTTAGAGTTTAGCGTCGATGGTCCTGTTAAACGCGTGCTGCCATTCTCACCGGGGACTACCCCCGAGAACCCAAGTTGTTTCAGAAGTAAAAAACTGCCAGCCTTACCCTGCATACGTTCGATCACGTTTCTTTCCCTAGTAACGTGCAGGCAATCGGAAAACCAGCACTATTTAAAGCGCAAAGCAGTCCACATTTAATTAGTTTGTCAGTAATTTAAGGAAGGTAAGCATCATTTCCTTACTAGTGCTAAATGAAAGCTCTCAAGTGTTTTAAATTCCTTTGAAAACCTCCAATCTTTAAGTGGGTTGAATCTATTTTGCAAGATAAAATTTTGAAACTTCCAAAGAATTATGATAGAACTCAATGTCAAACTGTTCCACTGGTAAACGTTTCCCACTTAGAGAAAAAAACCACCAAAAGGTTAACAAAAATTGCTTTTACAGCATTGCTTCTGTCAGCTACCACCATGGTGAAGATGTGGGAGCAGGCAGCATTACCTGTATGTATGAACAAGATGCCAGGCTCAATAGGCAATACCTATTTGGTTTTTTTTGCCAGTGCCCTAGCTCATTTTTAACTGGATGCTTTCTGGTTTTCCATTTCAAAAATACAAGAAACCCTGAACTATATCTGAATATCCCACAGGTGTGTTTTACAGTTCGTTTAAACATCTTCTGTTTAAGTTGCCTTTTAACTGTAATATTTATTTGTCCTTTAAGTATAGTTCTCCTCATGAGACAACTTGCCTTAGCTCCAGAAACCTTAAATTTAAATGAAAAAGATACAATACAGAAACATTCCAGAGTAAAGTATGGGATGGATCCTTCGGATGAATGCTTTTCCCAATTTATGACCCACCACAGAGATGATAAAATTAATACCTACAAGCTGTGAATCACTGTTTATTTCAATAGATTTATCCCTTTAATCATACTACAGAATGAATTGCTATGTCAATGGCAAATGGTATTAGCTAAACTCTACCATCTCCACAGTCAACTCTCCAATAATGAATCCAGTAAAAAAAGAAAATATGCTCAACGCTTTGGAATATGGCAAAAACCACATATTTGTTTTAATTTCAAGGAATTATAATGAGCAAATTAACTAGAAGTGTTTGAATCCTATTTCTGAAAGCATTAAATCACAACAGCTTTAATCATCACTGTAAGACAACAGCAGAGAGGTTAAGCCTGTGATACATGCACAGGACAGTGATTCCAAAGGTCTGGATTTTGTTTCTTCCCATCTCACAGACTGTGCAAAGCATTTTCAGTTCAAAATGCCAGCTCCTCCTCTGCAATTGTGTGGAAGACCTTCGTTTCCACATCTGAAATGACAGTGATGTGGGACTTTGGACTCAAATCCTGCAATGACATACAGCAAGTTCTTACACAAAGATCCCATTCATTTATGGGACTCAAATGCCAGTTTATATTCTGAGATCCTATTTACTGACATTCTGCTTGACTTAATCGAAATTGTTTCTATCCTCTAACTTTTCTTAACAGCAGCAGAGGGGAACACAAGCTACACCTACATAGTACACTTCAGAATTTTTAAGCTACGCTCCTTGACATCATGCCCAGCAGAACAATGCGGTCTAAAAACTAAAATGGAATTCTCAGAAAATTTCAAACATAGAGTAGGCCAATTACAAGCCAGATCAGAGTGTGCTCAACAAAGAACCAAAGATTTCTTTCTTAATTCTACTTAAGTTTTTATGCAATAGTCCAATAAACTAACAACACTTGTATGGTATGGAGCCACCTAGTGGTTACCTTCAAAAAATAAAGGGTTCTTATTTTCAGAACTAGAAATCAACAGGTTGAATGTATAAAGAATTCAGATAATAGAAACGATACAACAGTAAAAAGGAATACAGCTGCACCACTTACAGTTCACTCCATATCCTGAATACAGAACTGGACATCCTTCAAACACAACCAACCTTCCTGGTTTGTAGATGTCCTGCCTGTGATATTTTACCAAGAAGTCTTTTCATAAGTCACTACGGTTGCAAACTGAACAATCCATACTTTTGCTAAAGTGTCAGTCATACCCTTGAAATAAGAGTTATGTTCTAAGTGGGGTACTGAAGATAGGGCAAGCAACAGAAAAGGAGAGACTGAAGAATATATTTATTTCTATCACAGAAATGTGGTTTGCAAATCAGTAGACCTCCCATATATCACTGAGTCCATTCCCTGCTTTCCCACACAACCACACCATAGCCATAATAAACTCCAAGTTAAAACTAGTTTAATTTCTTTGTTGGAACTCGTACGGAAACATGAGCTGGGACCTAAGACTTACATTGTTCTTTTAATTATAGGGTTTTAATAACAAAATAAAAACCATGAAACTGAGCTCTTGAAATCTAGTGCTTTAATGAAAGTTTCATAGTGACATACAAAATACAGTGTGTTATCAAGATACTTATAAAAATGAATAGAGACACTAAAACAAGTGCGTAAGGAATATCAAAACAAATTTGCATTGATGATACAGGCTTCAGGAGAAACTCCTGTCCACCTACTTCAAAAAGGCACTCCTTGACAGCCTCCTCAGTAGCCAGTCTTCCTGTGAGCTACTGCCCATTGTCCTGGTTTTGTTTTGTTTAATGATTGGAGAACTGTTACATAAGAACAGAAATATAACTACCTACCAAGTCCCTGCTGGATTAAAGCACAACTATGTTGCAGTTTTCACCTGAGACCATAAAAAGGTAGATTTTTCAATAGCCATCCTATTTGAGGAAAGTAACTTGTTAGGTTAAAGACAAGCCAAAGTCCGGTTCAGCAGTATTGCAGATGCTGTCAGAATACACTTCTTTTTGCAGGTCTCTCCATTTCAATATCTGCTCTGCCAGCTCCTCCAGCTCTATCACAAGCAATTCCGTTTTTGTCAAAGCAGCGTCCTGAAGCAGAAAAGAGTTAGATTTCATCTCTACAAGTCCTGTCAATCTAGCAGGACATAAAAATAACCTACACAACCAAACAGCATTGAATTCTTAATGCTGAAGGAGACAGAAGGCTCAGTTCTTTTGCTACTCACCATATTCTCCATGATGTTCGGTATGTGAGGGAGGAGTCTTACAGTCTGCAAATGGCTTTCAAGCTTCGCAATGAAGGTCACTGCCTCAGTCAACAACTCTACTATGTACCTGTAACCAAGAATGAGCCCCCTACTCAGAAGTTGTGCAAAACAAAGAAGAGTTAACACTTCCAAGCTCTTATTTCTTTGCCCTGTGGGTTTTCTTAGTCCTCCCATTTTATGGAAGTTCCTAACCATCTAATTAATTTTTCCACAATTACACTTCTTTTATGACTCTCAGAAACAAGTAGGGCAGGAAATTACAGAAGCTGATATACACTTCTTCAGAAACTGGACTAGATTTTTTAGACCACGAGAAGAATTATTTTTTTAAAAACATGCACTATGCAAGCCTGCAAATCATTGACATGTTTATTCTGAGAAAGTCACAGTGCAAGGAAGACACCAAATGCTGAAGTAACAATTCCTACCTATGGAGAAGCATAATGAATCAAGGATTTAATATTTGTTCAAAACAATACATGGCAAACTGTTGTGTAATCTTTCGAAGACAAGACCAATAACCTAAGCAAATATTCATAAAAATATGTATCACTACATTTCTATGAATTTAGCAATGAGTAAACTACTAGATTTTAGCTGAGGTTCTGTTACCGTTTTTTATTTCTCTTCTTCTCAGTGGAAAAGGGAATAAAAGCAAACAATTTTTACTGCCTATTAGTTAAAATAAATTTGGACTCATGCAAACAAAGAACAACTATTTTCTATATGCCTACTTGTGGAACGTAGCCTCAATAGGCAGGCTCTCTTGACACTTGGGCTTTATCAACATCTTCCTAAGGGCCCTCTTCTCTTTCAGTACAGCTTCCAAGTGTCTGTTCATATCTTGCAAAATCTCGCATTTTTTGCCTATAAAACAAAATTGCAAAGCTGAAACTATTGTCTGCTAAATCAAAAACAAAAGTTTCTTCTGGAGAAAGACAGAAAGAAAAAGCTTAATCCATTGCACTGGACAGTTTACACTCCAGATAGATATAAATGATCAGAATTACTTTTGTTGGAGTGCATAGGACTTCATATCAGCACACAAAGTCATAATATGCACTTTTTAGAGATGTAGCTTTGTTCATTGTTTTATAGTATTTATGGTTTTAAGTAAACTGTCTTTGAGATGAAACCAACAATATACTCCACTAGCCTGACACAGTAGTAGCAAGCTAGCAAGTCCGTAAGCATCCATCAAGTTGTAGTGCGAAAAGTGCAAAATAAAGACATTAATACATATGCTCCCAAAACACTAAAATAAAAATCCAAGTAATTTTAGGGGCATACAAGTGCAGGAGAAGTACACTGAGCAGCAAAGCAGCACACAGGCCAAGGGAATGAGAACTCCTGATGCTCCACTGACAACACACACAAACATGCACACCCCACCACCCCTTTTTTTTGAGAATGAGTTACACACAGATCTTCTATCGAGACAGCAGAAGGTGCAAGTTCACATAGCATGGAAGCATTCTTGAGGGGCTAGTAAAACACCTGCCACCTCTAACAAGCTATCCAGTGGAGACAGCTGCAATAACTCCCAGAAGTGTCACATACTCAGGTGAAACATTAATCTGTTGATCAAGTAATTTAACACTCTTGTTTTTTTCTAAGACACAACTGCACTTACCTAAGTAAAAAGGGTGCGCAATGTCTGCTGTTTCCTTCTCCAACCGCAGAATTTCAGTTCTCAGTTTCTTCTACAATAATAACATCAAATGAAAATGGATTTTTAACATACTTATCCAGATGCTGTTGACTCTCTTTGGGGGAGGAGGAAGTACAGAGACAAAGCGGGAGAGCACATGTGTGAAACACCAACCATTTGTGTGAGAGCTTGTTACCATGCCCCTCTCAAGTGTTGCTACCCTGTTTCTCCAAAAATAAGACAAGAGATTATATTACTTTTTGCTCCAAAACTTATTACTTTCTTTTATATATATAGTTGCCTGGACACTATTTAAATTGGCTTTTTTATGAACTGTAACTAGGGTTTACTTTTGGAACACGGCTTATATTTTGAGCATACTCAAAAATCCTGGAAAATCATGCTAGGGCTTATTTTTGGGATAGGTCTTATTTTCCAGGAAACAGGGTACTACTTGGGGGGGAGGGCTTTTTTGATCAAAAGGAAAAGACTGTTTAAAAAAACCCAAGCAATCTGGCAATTTATTGGGAATTTATGCTGGAAGAGACAGATCCTGTAATTCGTTCCCAAACCACAGAAACTTAAATCTCCTAAAAAGCAGTTTCACAGTCCGCATTCTACTACAGAACCTCTCACATCCCAAGTCTCCTCCTTCTGGAAAAGACTGGTTGGTGGTGCTTGGGGGTTTTTTGATGGGGTGTGTGTTTGTGTGTGTGGGGGGTGGTGTATGTGGTTGTCTTTTTGGTGGTTGTTGTTGGGTTTCGTTGGTTTTGTTTTTTTTTTTTCCTTCTCCCCTCACCCCCTCAGATGTGAGAGAAGCACTTCCTAGTGTTAATTCTTTCCAGTGACAAACCAGCACAAGAGCAGCAGATACCTTCCTGTAGCTGAAAGAGTTGTGGTGGTTTTGGCTGGACAAGAGTAGACTGAGGAAAGTATAGAAGAGGATGACATATCAGTCTCTCAGGAGACACAGAAAAATGTTGCTTCGCTTAATCACTGAATTACTAAGGATAAAAATAAACCTGCTTCACTCACAGCATATCAAACACTTGTCAGAAAGAGTACTTTGTATATTAAACCTTCAAGCAAAGGAGGCTAAGCAGAAACCTTACTGGGAAATGGAAACTATTGCTTCTGCTGCTCCATACAGGATGATGCCAGCTGCTTAACTCATTCTCCAAAAAAGTAAATAATTTGTCACACTGCTTTGCAGCAAGGCTTTGTAGCTGCTGGAGTTCATATTGTATAATTTAATAAACGCATTTTTTGTACCAGTGATCAAAAGCTCAGAAAACATCATTATAAAATACAAGCCAACAGCTAGTTCAGGCAGTAAGAAACAACTGATGTTAGCTCTTGCTAACCAACAAAATGGTTGAGTTGCCTATGAAGAAACATTTTTTAAAGTGTACATCAACTACAAATTCTTTTTTGTTCTTTAGAAAACATCAGGTTACATCTCAGCAAAAGAGGCAAGCTGCTGTGTCCTTCCAGTTATACCGAAAACTTTGATTTAATAATTTTGTTCTTTTCCCTGTGACAACTTAGTCCACTGAGAAAAACCTACCAAGTGTTAAACAGCTCAACTGTATAAAACAAAACAAACCCAACCAAAACATGAAACAATAGCACATTGCAGTCTGATACCTCATCGGGTGACACATATTAAGTATTGAAGTGTTGAGTGTACACTGACACCAGTAAAGGCTGTACCTCATTGATTTCAGCTTTTATGTTCGCTTTTTTTTCTATCTCTGAGAATTTCACAAAGCATGGGGCTTTTCTACAGGTAAAATCCAATGTCTCCTGTGAAAGGAAAACAGCAATCAACAGCAAGAACATGTCAGGCAAATTCTCAAGACTGGCTTTTAATAATCTAAACTTATTGTTAATCTCTTGTGCTATGCAACGCAGTAAGCTTCAGCTGAATGAATCATAAAATACATGCACTATTTGGGGAAAACAAACATGAGTGAAAATCAAATTTCATAAAAGGTACTATGAAAGCACTCTCAATAATAGTGGCTTGCATGCTGCTGGAATGCACTAAAAGATAGCAAAACCTAAATGCTCCGTTCCAGAAAAACACACACACACCCCAGAAGGTACGGTTATTCCTGGTAAAGAAAGCTGCCATTAGCCAAAAACGTGAGAGATCCATAATTAAAGGGGAAAAAAAAAATAAATCAACAAGCATTTACACAAACAGTAAGACGGTTTAGCACTTCCATGACGTTTCAAGACACGCAGCCGGCACGGCAGCAGCAAAGGCACTAAACTTCAGTCACCAAAGCACAGGTTTGTCAGCCCGAAGGCTGAACGTGAGGCCCTGGCAGCCTCGGCCGGGACACCGGCACCCGAGGGACGGGCCCCGAGGGGAGCGGAGAACCGCGGCACAGCACCTGCCTCGCGGCTCCTCCAAACCTTCCCCACACGCGCGTTTTGTCAGTCAGGCCGTTATCTTCCCCTCCGTGCCGTTACCTGCCTCACGACGCCCGCGGCCACGCACCGCGCCAGCAGGGTGGCCACCGCCGTGGGCCGCCCCTCCTCCCACCAGCGGCTGGCGACCGCGGCGCCGCTCCGCTCCTCGGCGCCGCTCCCCTCCTCGCCGCCGCTCCGCTCCTCGGCGCCGCTCCGCTCCTCGGCGCCGCTCCCCTCCTCGCCGCCGCTCCGCTCCTCGGCGCCGCTCCGCTCCTCGGCGCCGCTCCCCTCCTCGCCGCCGCTCCCCTCCTCGGCGCCGCTCCGCTCCTCGGCGCCGCTCCCCTCCTCGCCGCCGCTCCCCTCCTCGCCGCCGCTCCCCTCCTCGCCGCCCTCAGCGTCCTGCCGCCGGCTGAGCTCCAGCGACCGGCGCACGGGCCTGGCCGCCGGCGACGCGGGACTGCTGCAGCAACAGTCCGCCATGCTGGCTGTCCCGGAAGCCCGGGTGGGCGGTAGCACCTGTGACCAGCGGGCGGCCGCCATGTTGGGTGTGATAGGAAACAGGGATGACACGCGTCCGCTTCCGGGGCAGCCGGTAAGGGCTCTTGAGGCGTCAGTTCTCGAAGGGCGGCGGCGGAGCGCGGGGGAGCAGGGCTCCGCCGCCGCGGAGCATGGACATGCGGCGTCCCTACAGGTGGGCTGAGCTGATCCGATCCCGCCGGGGGCCGGGCCAGGCGGCTCCAGTGTGGCCAGAACAGCCGGGGTGGGGTGGGGGCGGAGGTCCCGGGTCCGGCCGCGGGTTTTCGCGGTCTTCGTCCCTTGCTGAGGGCGCTCCTGACCGTGGCCGCAGGGAGGGCCCCTCCTGGGCTCCTCGTCCCGGCTGGTGACGCGCTGCATCGGGCTTTGCTCCCCACCTTTGCATCACCTCCCGGCTGCAGTCCTCGCCTAATCTTGTAACCCGGCCTGGCTTGTCCTGGGGATTAAACCCTGCTGGATTTGTAGGCGGCGGGTTGCATGGGACTGCTTCTAGAGTCACAGCAGAGGAGGCCAGTCTCTAAATGAAACAAACGTTTCCGAAAAAAAAAGCAAATAAAACGGTGGTATTGACAGCAGGTTAGTGCTGGTAGATGCCACTAAATCATGACCAGTCTGCATAGAGAATCTCCTTACACTGCTGAGCCCTGAAAGAGGTGAAATGTGGAAAGTATGCAGTTTTTCCACTTAGTTTTAACTATATTTGTTGCATCATTTCAGTATTAAAACTGCTATAATGAAGGCACCTTAAGCTAAGTAGATCTTTGAAGTTCTAAGTTTTAGTCATGCGGGACATGAAAACTCAGCAGTGAAACGGTTCAGTATCTTGAAATGCTTGTAGTGTTGAAGACAGCACACATAAAATGACTTTCTACATTTGCTTTATCACAGACTTGGGATTACAGTTCTCTAGTGTAGAATAGCTGGGAGAAACTGGCAGAGACTATCGCTTCAATTCTGTACGTGTGACAGAAAACTGTCAGGATGGGAAACAGCGCGCTAAAAGCCCACCTGGAGACAGCACAGAAAACGGGTGTGTTTCAGCTAACGGGAAAGGGACTTACAGAGGTAACGTACCTGGTAGGGAAAGTGTGACTGTGTGCCTGACTGACACTTTTGCATACATATATTTCTCATAAATAGTGATGCATAATATTGTTTCAATAACCTTTTTTTTTTTTCCCCTTTTTGCCAAGCAGATCTTTGCTTGCACTGTATTCTGATTGAGGATTTATCTCTCGGGACACTTGTATGCTTACAAGCTTATGCTTTAGAATGCATGTATGTTCAAGATGTGCTGGTTGTGATGTTGTGCTTTTTAAAAAAAGGCTGTAAACTTGAGGGAAAAAAAGTGTAAATTTTATAACCGTATTGTTACCTAGAAAGATAGTCCAAAATTTATCACATGTAGATACTTATGCTGTATTTAATTGTGGTCATATGAATAGTCTGTACTGGCAGTTCACTGGGCTGCAAGCATCTTGAAGTTTATTATATCGGAAATTGTCTTGACCCAATTGCAGAAAAACACAGAATTTCCTGGAACCATAATTCAAGTAACAATTCATAGGATAACCAAACTAAATCTCTAGTGCAGTAATATTCCAAGATTTTTCTGAAGTATAATATCTTCTTCCCCTATCCTACCTTCTGCCTTCCCTTTTCCTCTGCCAAGCCAAAGGAGAATCAAAACCACTGCCCTGTTGACCAGCACTCACTGATGGTGATTGCCAGGTTTTTCTTTTTTTCAGCTCTGTGCCAAGTGCAGATTAAAGTGGTACAGGATATAAATAAGAATAAGGAAAATGGTTTACATAATATTTAAAAAGGAAAGCAAGAGAAAAATTTCCAAATCCTACTCTGCTAAAATATAGAGTTGGTATGTAGCTGTAGAATATTTTTAAATGACAGGCATGTTTAAGAGAAACACACAAGAGGACTAAAACATAAACAAGCTCATATCATGGTATACTTATTTCTCCTTTTAAAATTTAAATTACTTGGATTAAAAACAGCACTTCCTAGGTGTTAGACTGTCTCTTTTTATGTCCCTTTTTCCTTCCTCAGATGAAAAAAAATTTTTTTAAAACAAATGTATTAAGCAAATTTGCCAACTTAGTTGTACACTGTGGTGATTGGACATTACATATGACAGTATGTAATACCAATACAAATTTCAATTAAATTTTAAGCAGTGCAACTTGAACATATGAAATTATATCAACTATTTAAATGCTGTACCTTTTTTCTGTAGTTTCCTGAAGATCTGCAAAAGCTAACAAGCAACTTAAGGACAATAGACTTGTCGAACAACAAAATAGACCTCTTGCCACCGCTCATTGGAAAATTTTCCTTTTTGAAGAGCCTCGTTCTAAACAACAACAAACTGAGTAAGTCTGCTAATTAATTTCTCCACATTTTTGCAATAATAGCCTGATTTCTCTGATTAGAAACTAAATTAATAATTTAACTCTCACAGCATATAAATGGGGAATTTAGTCACCTAAACTGAAATCTTTGGAATTCATGTACAGGAAAAAAATAAAGAACAAAACAAACCACCAACCCATAAATTCTTCAAAACTAGTTGCCAACTTAGTTGTGTTATCAGTTTTAGTATACAAAGACATGTAAGTACTTAAAACTGTAATGTTTCTGTGCTGTGACTTGTCTGATCTAAAGGTATAACGGCATCAGATGGTTTAGTACTTGCATAGAGGTAGTGAAGATGATCTGTAGAAAAAGTTGCTGGACATTCAATAGTTGTTATTGTGTCTGTTGGACAAGTGTCCAGCTTTATGGAAAAATCAGGATGAGGTGAGGAAACTAACTTTTTATGTATTATTTGTGTATTATCTGCCTTTTTGAAAAACAAATGTAACTTACAGACCTCTTTGACTCTGTAGTGCGACTCAGGATTTCTGCACGTCATACCCATGTGTAGGTAGAATGAGGCATAAATGAACATCAGCAGAGCTGATAGGCTAAAATCCTCTCAGAGTAGTGTTTTCAGCCTGTGATTTGAAGGCCTGCCTTGTCTGCAGATTATTTTTAAAGATATTTATAGAAGATGTTTAAAAAGCATTTGTTGTCAATGGGCTTAACTTTCTATGCAGGGATCTGGGCCTTCATTGGAAAATGGGGAGGAAGCCTGTGAGAAATTACTGTAATGTGGCACCGTGTTTGATGCAGTAGCTTATTTGAATTAAATGGGTATGCATGTTTAACGCTCTTTGTTTAGCTCATCTCTTTGCTCTGTCATTTATTTCTAGCTGCTTTACCTGAGGAGCTGTGTAAGCTGAAAAAACTGGAAACACTCCATTTGAATGGCAATCACTTGAGGCAGCTACCAGCTGCATTTGGACAACTTGCAGCTCTCAAAACACTGAGCCTTTCTGGAAACCAGCTTCGGACTGTGCCTACACAACTCTGTGGTCTTCGCCACTTGGATGTGGTAGATCTTTCCAGAAACCAGATCCAAAATGTGCCCGACACCGTGGGAGAATTGCAGGCTATTGAACTCAATTTGAATCAGAATCAGGTCTGGTAACTGAGATATTGTGGGCATGTAGATTTAGGACATGGTTTATCTTGGACTTAGTACGTCCACAGAACTTAAGCTGAGACCATTAAAATGTATAGCTAAAAGACATCTCCTGGACACAACAAAAATGAGGGATCATAACCAAAATTTATGTACCGATACGTCCAACTGCCTGATTTGACTAACAAATCCTGAATTTAGTCATACAGAAGACTATTTGGACAGTTCTTGAGTAGGAATCTGATAAACAGATCATGGAAGAAAAATAAGTTTCTTGGATTTTTGATCATAATTGTTGCTTATGCATTGTTGTCAAGTTGTTTTTGTACATGTAGTTTATATTTACAACAGGGTAATTGTTCCATATTATGCTGAAACAAATCACTTTAAGTAATCGTGGATCACTAAGATTTTAATCCCATTTATCTTTTTTTTTTTTTTAAATTTCTACCAGATTTCCCAGATATCAGTGCAGATCTCCCACTGTCCACGCCTCAAAGTCTTGCGTTTAGAAGAAAACTGTCTAGAACTCAGCATGCTTCCTCAGAGTATCCTCAGTGATTCCCAGATCTCACTGCTTGCAGTAGAAGGCAATCTCTTTGAAATCAAGAAACTCAGAGAACTGGAAGGTTATGACAAGGTTTGTGGGTTTTTTTTGTTTTTAAGAAGCTTCTGGTTAAGTCCTTACCTAGTAGATCCTCAGAAAACTGAGCTTTTAAGCTGGTGAATAAAAACACAGTCTGTTGGTATTGTCACTAGTACTGGATTCTTAATTTACCTCTGAAAAGAATTTCAAGAGTTCTTCTACACTTATCTTTCTCATAGGATTCAGGATCAGTATTCTTTCATCAGCATCTCTTGAAGGGTAGCTAATGATGGCAGGTGTGTCTTTTCACTGATGGGACAAAAAAATAATGGATGCTTCTTATTATGCAGCATTCGTAACCGTTTAATGTTAGTTCATGTTTAACACTTGAGATCTGACTCTTCAGTACTGTGAGCACTTTCTTTCTAGAACATCAATTGGAATTACAGCAAATGGCAAAAAAATGTTGGGCTTTTTTTTGGTTTGCTTGAAATTAAAGCTCTAGTGGTTATGTCTGGGAAATGAAAATATACTTTAGATGCAGAATGCTTTTGAGTCTGAGAGCAGATACCTAGCTGCTTTCAATAATGATGAACCTTCTATTAATTTCTGAATGTTTTTTGTTTTCTCTATAGTACATGGAACGATTTACAGCTACAAAGAAGAAGTTTGCATGATCATTATTCTGACCCTGTGTATTCCTGTTAAGAAGAGTTAGTGACCGAAGCACCTGCTTCACTGACTTAACCCAAGACTGATGGAGATGACCAGAATATTCCTACTCTAGTAGTCTGATAAGGCCACGTTGAATAAACTTGAACTAGAGACCATGGGTTTGAACTGAAGAAGCTGCCCAGGGGCCAGTTTTGAGTTTTGTGAGCTTTTAACACAATACCTGACCTCTGTTGTCAGGGCTTGTTCTTTCACAGAGAAATGGAACAAGCTTTTCAAAGTTGCCCATTCCCTTACGGCAGGAAGCTGGCTGTTGATTTGGAAGAGGAATATTTCTTCTGGAAATGTTTTTCTATGATAACACGTGGAAGTTCTACCACCAAAGCAGATATGAAACATTGTATGTCTTGCAGTAAGCACTATCCTACAGAGAACAACTTTTACAGATGAGGTTTTAGTTTATAACCTGTATAAGTTTTTTTTTATGAAGCACAAATAGTTCTGGCCAAGTTCAGTGTTTTATTAACTGCTTCTGGTAAACAAATCATGGTTTGAGCATACTTCGTTCATATTTTACTGTACAGGCTTTCTTCTCCCACAAGCAAGAATTACACTACAGTCCACTTCTGTTTGAGCTGTATCAAATAAAAATTAGGTTCCTCTTCAATGTATTCCATAAAAATGTATATTGCTGGAAAATATAATATCCTTGCACTGACTCCCTGTGTACAGAGCAATGCCCAAAGTTTTAGTTGTCAGCCTACAGCTGCTGCCTTATTACCAAAAGCACCTAGAAAGAGCTAAAAATATATGCAATTATGTAACTTATACTGAAAAGGAAAATGTACTTGTTTATTTTAGTAAATAATTTTCAAAAACTCAGTTCAAGTTTACTTGGTGTAACTGCTGCTGTTATCACTTTAACAAGTAGTACTAAACTATCAATGAGAGCCATCACTTAAGTGGCTAGCTCTATCAGTTGGTGGTAACAGTTGTGCTTCAGCTGCTTTGAGAATGCAGAGGTTGTCAGTATGTCAACACTTCGGTAGCAAATCCGTTGATATGTACTGCACACTGAAAGTGGAGTGAGAGCTGTACTAAGTACGCCTCTTGGCAAGATAAACATGGACGCATCTATTCCTAATGAGACTCTCTTCATTAACTACTGTTCAATACTTATGCTTTCCTACATGAGACAAGAAAGGCATTTGGACAGCAAACTCCTTAAAGTTGCTGGTTACATCACTAAATGTGTGTATGTTACAAGGCCCCATTATAGTCAGAAATCTTTTCAGCTTCATACCAATAGACTTCACAGATTGACATGCAAATCCAGCAGTGAACAGCTTAAAACCACAGGCTTGTTTTAAATTTTAGCTCCTTCCACTTGATACCTAAATCCAAGTACTGGGTTTTTTTTCTAGAGATTTGTCATGCATGAGACATCCACAGAAAGTCCCTCAGCAGATTCCCCACTTGGCACTCACCTACCAGCTCTGAGAACCACAAAGGAGTGTTTGTTTTGCTTTTGTTTTTTTTACTGGAAGTATATGGTCAGACATGCTGCTTCTATCATTTCACATTTGTTTATCAGGATTATTTAGTCTATTGAACAAATATGTGTAAGAAGAGATGGTAAACCAGAACATTTAACAATGATGCAGTTAGCATTGCTATAAAAAACTGTTACTGCTTTTGGAAGTATATGAGGAAGTCAACATTTTTCTTACGTGATCACTACTACATTTAGAAACTTAGCAATTACTCATTGTTAGGCTTCTTTGCTACCTTGGAGTTAGGACAGCTGTCAAAAATTTTGTAAAGCAAAATGGAGAAAACACCATGCAAAATACTGAATGGTGTCAAGTTAGTCCTGGATTAACCAAATTTGTTCCAGAACAGAGGAAGGATATTTCTGTTTCAAGAAAAAAGCTGGCTGATACCCTCACACATGTTAGCTCACAGCAATAAATAACTGTGACTAAGTCACTTAGAACACTGTTCTGTACATTTTAGCACTATGTGTAATCTAGTAGTAGTTTTATGCTGGGAGTTTCTCAGTTTTCCCTTCTAACCACCCCCACTCTACAACAAGTGACACTATAAAACAATTTTATTTCCATGCAGCTTTTTAGTTCTGGAATTATTGAGGTAGAAAGTGTTACCCTAGTTAATATAAACCATCCATGTAATTTATTTCAGACCTGTATCACTCATTCTCCAGTTTTCCACTGCAGTAAGACACATTTCATCCATCTATTCAACCAACATTTAGAAAGTGCATGCTGCTGCAAGTCTTTATTTCCCTCTCTATGAGCATTCTGAGAATCTGAGGGTCTAGTATCAGAGAAAGTACAATTTGAAGTGCCTCGCAAGTTAAATTGCATTGGCAGTAGGTTAAATCACTAGATGCCACCTACTGGACTATGAATTTATTTGTTTACCATCTGTTGCCAGTACTTGACTGGAAAGTTCAGGTTATTTTAATCAGTTCTTCTATCATCCTGAAGTATAGTCCTATGCCAAACTGCTGTCTTTCAAAGAAGAGATGGACACATTTCATAGTCTGAGGTTAGGCCATAATTGATGATTACGCTGCCGAGTGTTAAAAAAAGACAGCAATATTCCTCTCTTTCCAACCACACCCATTCCTTTGTTAGCATCAAGATTCCTGTGAAATAAAAATAGAAGGGAAACTTCCTACCTGAATAGTAGCAACTAGTTCTGCCAAGTTTTTCAAGGACAGGAAACTAAAAGACATTTCTAAGAGAAAATAGTTTAAAACCACATTCAGTTATAAAAGTGTGTATTTTTGTGCACAATATATAGTTTAACAATCAAAAGCAGAAACTGTAAACCTTCATTCTTAATAGCATTCAGAGATACAAAGATGTACAAGTACTGATTCCATCCCATAGATATGGAAATTACAGACAACAGTAAGACAATCCAAGAAGCAGACTGTTGTTTACTAACATAAAGGCATAACATAAAACTCCCTCACAGATTTGGCTCTTGCTGCATCAGAAAATAGTATTGATATTCTGCTAATACTCAAGCTTAGAGTCTCAGAAATTATTTCCTTGTGTAGTAATCATTGCAATGTTATGATTCTGATACACCAATCACAGCATTCTCTCAGCCAATGTGCCAGTTTGTTGTTAGAGCTCATGGAAGTCAAGAATGTCGACTTGTAATGACACAGGAGAAAAACATCCTAGTGTTTGGAATGTCCAGATGTTACAGATCAGGTTTGCACTGTTGTAAGCAGAATAAGGTAACCACTTTAGTCTTCTGTTCCAGGAGACAATCATAATTAAATAACACATGCTTTGCTTTCACAACCAGCAGCAATTATTCCTTCAGCTGACCTGAAGTTTTTAAGAAGGGAAAAAAAAAAAAAAAAAAAAGGAAAGCATACAAATCCCATGCTTTTCCATACAAGTGGGTGGTTAAAAATTTACCATGCAATTTTCTTAAAAGTACTTCTTTGCTACTTGTGTTTTTAAGCACATAATCTTCATTACTAGTGGCATAAATAACGAGCTAATAAAAATTCAATGGCTTTCCAACGATTACTGGAAGCCAGACGGAAGCCACCACACACTACTGAAGCATCCAGTCCCCTAAAAATGACTTTAATTTATTCACACAAGACAGTCTACCACTGGCCTATTCATCACATTCAGCAGGCTCCATCCTTTGATCAGTTTTTTTTGTTTGCTTTTCTCCTCTCCTTTTTCTTTCTTTAAGTATCAAGTTGTCCTGGGAGTGAACTCAGAATGTACCAGTAATGCTCACTGTATTTCTACTAAAAAGAAAGCAGAAGACTGAACACCGTTTGTCTTACATTTCAGCAGATTAGTGTCATCTTTCTAGCCCTGGGATTCACTATTAATGGCTGGCTACAGGATACTTGTGGACTGTCCTTCCAAAAAAACCACCCCATAATGCTATTAGGTTTAATTATTCAATAATTATTTAATTATTAGGTATTTGATTGATTTGAATATTTCTGCAATCCAATATTGTGTATGACAGGTTAGTCCAAAATATCCTTTCCACCTTTAAAATAGGCATAATATATTGCTGGGTAGTAAAATTATACAGGTCATGCACAATTTACTTGCCAGAAAAGAGAGATTCAAGAAAATCCTGGGAATAAATCTGATTATGTTTACAGTAAAACCAAAACAGTTTTCTTCATAGGAAGAGAGCTCTACCTCATCTGGTCTGAAACTCCTATATTCTGCAACAGAACAGGAACATTTTAGTTGCAAGTAACTTGAATGTGTAATATTTCCAATTGCCAGTCCCAAGATCTGCAATAAACCAGTCAGGAATCTATTTAGAACTAGCATACAGTCATAGGTACTGCTTCCTACAGACTTGTGACAAAGAAGTTTCATAATAAGCTTCTCTGCTTCAGTAGGTTTAAGAAGCTCCTCCAAAGTCACTGCTGAGAACAAACTGCACCAGATCTCAGTCATTACTAGAAAAAGAAATAAACTGAACTTCAGTGAAAACCGGCCAAAATAGCCTTTGATGTGAGAAAGCTGCATGCTTCTCTACTTACTTTCTTCCAGTTAAGATGTATCAAATACTTAAAAGCTCACTTTTAGATGAGGGGCATAAAATTTTCCATCAAATAAATACTTTAGGGAGATTTTATTTTCTTCTCACATGCATGGGGTTTAGGTCAGGTATATATACACACAAGAAATATTATCAGAACAATGCAGCATGGTTTCCTAGTCATGGCCTCCCAACCGATGCCAACTGACAGTAAATAAATGGAAACCTGTATATCCCTCCAGTTACCTTTACATTAAAGTTCAGGAAGTGTTTTAAAGCCCTCAACCCACAAGTAGTGAGCCTCTTCAATTCAGTAATCCACAAACAACCCCAAACCAATCATGTGCTTTGGATTGCAAAACTATGGTTAACCTGCTAGAGACACAAGTCAGACAATATTCACCAAGTCCCTATTTTAGTGAAGACACTCAATTTATGAGGTATTTCAAACAGTGCAAAGTGCCCTCTCCAACTTTCCACAACTGTTAATTCAGGTTACCCTGCTTGTTCAACTTCAATAAAGGATTATATTTTGGGTGCAGGGAAAAAAAAAAAAAAGGGATTGGGAGGGGGAATAAAACATGCCAGAAGATTCTCAAAGCCATAAATAACACTTTTAGCCCTGAGCAAAGGAAAGAAAGTGAAGGCAGATGAGTAGGAAGAAGTTACATTGGCTGCTTTCTTGGAGTCAAGGCCACATTTACATGAAGCAATTAAAAACAAACAAAGAAAAAAAATCCCTACAGAAAGGGTACTGCTTCATTTTTCCTGGCCTCTCTTATTTCAGAATAGAAAAAGTTTCACAGATCCATGAATATGTTGGCTTGCAGCTGAAGAGACAGTGTCATTGAACAATGACAGCAGGCTTTAATTGTCAATTAGTTTCTTGGCTCTGATGTTGGCTTGCTCAATGCGTTCCCTGTTTGTATCAGCCTGAAAGAGAGAGATTTGTAGGTCATTTGCAGGCTTCATGCAAAACAATTTAAAAATTCAAACTGACACTACTTCTGAATCGCAGGGTGTTATCATTGAGAACAACTTTTGTAAGATGGAAGTAATTTCAACCCCCTCAGCCAGCATATGCTGTCAATTTTGGCAGAATCAGGAGTGTGTTTGTCTTCACTTGACCCTCAAAACATCCGGCTACTTGCTTCAGCATGTCAGGAAGAATATTAGCAGAACAAGGGGATAAAAATTCTCTCTCTTCAAGCATTTAGACATGTTAAGCACCTCTACTGAGCAGCTTTGTTGCTATGGACTAGAAGTAATACTCAAAACTGAAAGTGACCTATGGGCATAAAATCAGAATTATTTTCCTTAGTGCAAATGGCTGGCTTTCATCCACACACCCTCCAGTGTCCTAGTGTCATAATGTCAAAATTTCTAAAATACTAATAACTTCCTAATAAGGTGCCCTAAGAAACCCCCCCGAACATATTTATATATGATTAAGCTGTTTTGAATAATTAATCTTTAAAGCAATAAAATATTTTTTTAAAAAGTTACTGGCTATGACTGATTTCATGTGCAGATGAGGGCAGACCCATGCCTCTGTGCACCTACAAAATCTATTATTCCATAGTCTCCCCAGCCCCAATGTTAACTTGTCTGCAAGAAGTAGGATAATGAATTACCTGTGTTTTATTTTACATTCAATAATTACAGTGACTTTTTAGGAACTCTAGCAGAATCTTGCTATTGTTAAAAATACCTGTTCCCTACCACATACAAGATTCCCTGTGAGCAACAATCCCCCATTTACACCTCCAGGAAAAGTTTGCCCTCCTGATGCACTCAAGTTTAGCTGTTTTCAGAGTAAGCAGTGACCTGCCCTGTATTTTTAGGTTTCCTGATACTCTGAAGCACTTGAATTTTCAGCTACATACCCAAACACCAAGATATAACCCTTGCTCAAATCACTGCAACCCAGAAGACAGTATCATCTTAATGCATATTTACTGTAAATACAGGTAGACATGACAGTGAGCCCATTCCTCATATCTCCTCAGTAACAACCTCTAAGCTGAAGGCAGAGAACACCTTTGACACTTACCTTTACATTTATCCGGTCTATTTGTTTATTCTGGGCATCAATCTCATTGCCCATGTCCAAAGCCATGTTCTTCAAGTTTCCAAGAATGTTTCCCACTTGAGCAAGATTTTCATCCATTTCATCTTCCCTGGCATCGTTTGTTATCCTGTTTGAATAATTAAGACAATGGTTCCAAGCATCAAGAACTTGCTTTTCGCTACCCTAAATTTACTTTAATAGAAATTATTTGTTGCACAGTCATCTGACAGGCAATGTATTCAAGTCAAGTTTTTTCCCCTTTTAAAATCTCATGTATTTCAAGCAGGCAGCCCACAAAAAAGGGTGCTAAGCTAGCTGCTATTACAAAAGTAGCCTTAGGCTTTAAAATAACAGCTAACATAGGAAGTTTGAGACCTGTTTGTCTCAAATCTACACTTTCTGACAATAAAAGTCATCGATATTTTTAACAGTCCCCTCAATAACTAAGCACTAAACACTATACTCCTCACATCCAGAAACAGACAAATAATACCACTGCTATGAAAAGAATGATAGTGTAAAATGAACACTACAATACTGAGAGCATAGATGTCTGCCATCTCCTCTCCAAACAGTAGTAAAACACTATTTAGCAACTTCATCTAAAATGACCTGAAGGAAGCTGAAAACTGGTAAATTAGGATTTCTGCATTTGAGATCGATAAACAGGAAGCAGCAAACCTAGTAATATATCCACCAGTTGGTCCTCCAGAAGTCTGAGGCTGCTGATGATTTATACTTCTTGGTTGCATGGATATCACATGATCCGCTGAGTTCTCTGTTCCATCTCCCCAAGTGGCTCTGTATGCCTTGCTAGCCTCAAAATTCTTCGTCCTGCTTCATAAAAATAAGGAATTTGAACTGCTACATCAGAAATATGGCTTACTGACTGAAGTTCTGTATTAATCTAGGGTTTTCAGAAACATTTGTCTTGTGCCTGAAAGAGATCAGATTTTTTTATAGACAAAGTCTTGTTTACACAATATAATTTCTTATATTGGGATAGTACAAACATAACTGAATTACTCTAGGGACAGTTGATTAATTTGGTCTTAAGTTTTCATACAAGCACAGTAGTTTCCTTAGAGTAATATACTTTACCAGAACAGGGGAAGCTTATGACAGTAACAGAAAAGCTTACCCTGTCATAAGATAAAGCTGCATAGGAGTTGGCCTAGTCAGGTTTAGTTACATTTCAGAGAAGAAAGGAGGATGAGGTAAAAAAAACTCCATTACATACAAGTAGCTACACTATGCAAGAAAACCATTAATATCTTTTGTGTCAAAAATTTTCTGTTGCCAAGTCTTTATTTTTAAAGCTAATATTTCTCAGTTTAATTTTGATTATGAAATAACAGTAATCACATTCAAATAGCTCCTTCATTCTGCAATTTAACTGTATTAACTCCATTAGAGCAAGAAAACAGCTTACCATTACACTTTTAGCACAAAATTCAGGAGAGAAAAAAAATAAAGCACAGTGACATTAAGCAATCTCAAGAATCACATACCTACAAAAGCAGGAGCACGAAAATATAACAGAAAAATAACTGGTCTAAATTGGAGTCAGTTCTTATGAACCTTAAAGAACACTTTGAGAAGAATATTCTCATGTTCATCTTGTATTCTGGCATTTTAAAATTTAAACTAGATAATCCAGACTCCACGGCCACTTTTCTGCTTCCTTAAATGTCTCTGAAAGGAAGCCTGTAGTGTCTTTCAGTACATTTAACTTTACAATTACAGATAACCAATTCTTTTATCTATAGTGCCTTTCAGCAGCCCAGAAGAGGTGTGAAATTAGCTGTAATGAAGAAATATTCCTCTCATTCTTCTGGCACTTATGTAATCAAAATGGGAAATTCTATTTTCTAGGTCAGATCCTATGAAAAGTAATCCAGTATTCATACATCAAGAAAAGGAATAATTTTTCATTCATAATGGAACTATTTAACCCAGCAGAACTCTAAAGAAACCTGAACTAGTCAATTCCAGCTCCTTGTGCATACACAGGCTTAAAGATGTCTTTAGGTTTCCTGCAACTAGATTGAGCATTATATTTAATGTCATTCATACTACAGCTGCAACAGCAGGAGAGCTTCACATGCTTGGCTTCTGGATTGGCAAAGTTTTAAGTGTCAAAGATAATTGTGAAGGACTGATTGAAAGAAAAGCAAAACAACCAAGTGGCCTGAAAACTACTTGCACATCTGAAATAGTCAGCTAGAAACAGAACTGTTGCTCAAACTAAGCACAGTTAAGAACGAAGCTTTTACCACCTGATCTTTAAGAGCTGTTTTTCAAATAGCTATATATTCACTTTTCTCATGTGTCATTTCTGTAAGGGTAAGTCAACTTATACAACCTGTCAAACCAGCAAGGGCTCAGTAGTTGTTCAACGTTTCCACAGTTAATACACTCTGTAGTAATTGACATTTTCTATTTACATCAGTATCACAACACACCACAGTCACAAGGAGACCTGCATGCAGACATCATGCACGTGCAAGCACGAATCCAACAGAAGCATCACTTCAGACAGCTGGTTAAATGTACATCTGCACTAAGAAGACTGACCTTGTCCTAAAATCCGCTTTCACCAGTTAAGTGAACACAGCTTCTTATCCTAGTCTTCATTTTTAGAAAGCAAGCATCAGTGTTAGGAGAGAATGGAAAAGAAAGAACAGTAAAGACCAGCAAACAGGTAAATTGTTATTAGTACATAGATTATTTTAGAGTACTGCCAGTGTTTGGTGTTTTCACAAAGCTTTTATAAATCATCTAAGCCTAGGAGCAGAAAGTTAATATTTATTTCAGCAAGTGTTCTGATTCAGCTTTATGCTTTATGAAAAAAAATTGAAAGCCTTGGAGATAACTGGTTGACAAATTACTGACAGAAAAAATATATACCAGTAGATATATGAAAGATATTCACAGTTTCTTCTTCATTGCCCTCTACTTATCTAGTAGATTTTTCCACAATTACTGTCCATTTTCACACAGAACTCATTATTTCTTTTATTGTTATCTGTGTATTAGGAATGCTACAATAGTTCACAAATTCTGAGCTTGGTTAGTGTCAATAAGCTGCTTAGCTTGGTGAAATAAGACTGTCAACTACAGAAAACAAAGACTGACTGTGTTAAAATACTCAAAGCCCATCAGTTTGATAAAACCAATATAAACCAGTAAGCACACCTATCCTATGCCAGGACAGAACTATCTGCCTTTTCAAGACACTAAAGCTATAAGACTTTCAGCCTTGGAAGCTACACTTGTATCTATCCTAAATGATTCTGAAAGTTGGAAAAGTAGACTCAGCAACTCCAAGGAATTTTGACCTAAATTTCTGCTAGCTCTCAGTTGAATAAGGCATTTTTACTCACGACTAAGAGCTAAAAATTAACAAACACACACGCTATTCACTTCAGAAGTTATTTCAAGAGTTTGACCACTTTCTCCTTCTGTTGGAAAAACAATGATCACACCCAGTTAACAGAAATCAGTTTGATTTTTTGCTGCTTAAAGATTAAGCTAGCATACCTTCAATAAATAAACATTGTTTTCCTTATAATACTGATTTCTGATCATTGTTTAGTCTGTTTAAGTGTTTGGAAGTACAAATCAAGTGCCATACAAAAGATTAGATTACTCTTAACAGACTTGGATATGGTAGCCATAACACTGATGTTATAAAGGTACTGTGAAGCAGGTCTGCAAGAATTTATGTAGTCACTGGCGAAAGATTAAAGCTTTAATATCAATGTCTGTTTTCCTACTCTCTTCCTCTCTAAAGCATGAACATTTTTAAATGCCTAGAAAGACAATTACTTCCCTTCTCTAAAACAGAAGTTTTCTTAACTTTTGTGGGAAAAAAAAAATAATAATTGAGTCTAATTTCAAACAGGCACTTAGATATTTGGACATTGATAGTATTCTACTAAATAAAGAGATTAGGGTGCAACTGTGCAGGATGTTATACAACAGCTCTATTTACAGTGAAAAGGGCACAATATATGGTTAGATGCAAGTAAGCTTTAGCTGTTCTCATACAATTTTAAAAGGGTGCTCCTCTACAAACCAAAACAGTTATCAGCATTTTCTAATTAGCTCTTTTATTACAGACCATTTCCCAATACAGTAGCTGTTGAGAATATTCTAGAACTTCACACCCAAGTACCAATTTAACTGACCTGTTACAAGGACACACACAGAGCCCACAACATTTGTTGAGCTCTGTCAGTGTTTTCTCAGCTTCTCTCATATCCTTATTTATCTGGTCCATCCCCTCTTCTATACGATTTAGTTGTTCTAGAAGAAAAACAAGTAAGTTGAATAAACACAGACTGAGGAAAGGTGGGTGGAATACTAACATTTCTTTCAAGCAGGAACTTACAAGTTTTAGTTCTATCTTTATACCAAGACTGATGCTTTTCTTCTTTCCTGCTTTCTGGGTTTTTAAAAATTTTTAAGAAAGGTATTAAGTGATAAGTTTACTATAGTAAAATATGTTTCCTATATTTAGAGATGCACTTCTGTTGCCACTTTTAGAATAAATGCAGTTGCAGTCATGCTATGGTGGAAAGGAACAGCTTCTGTAGCAGAGCCTGTATTACATTATAACTAACATAGTCTTTTAACCTTAAAACCTCTTTTAAATAATACAAACACATGGGAATAGCCAACTAGCTATTTTCTCATTTTCATATAAACAGTCCTCAATAAACCTTTAGTTTCAGCAACATCATCTGAATGATAATCCTGTTTCTTACAGCCATAAAATTGATTTTTAGTGTTAGAGAGGAAGACAAAAGAACTCACCTCCCTGTTCATCCAGCATGGTGATAGTTTTGATGCCGACATCCTGGGACTGCAGAAAGAAATTTATTTGCAGATATAAAACCAGATTTCAATACAGCAGTGCAAAATTAGAAAGTCTCCATAGTAAATTTGGTAAGTCAACCAAGTGGATAATAAACCGGTGTGCTAGGATTATCTTCCTTAGTAAAGCCATGCTTAATTTCTAATTAGGCTGATAATATTCTCACTTGTTACGGTATCTCAACTAGCGGGGCTTTTTGGTGAGCTTTCTTTTTACATTACAAGATCATAAAATTGATTGTAATACTCGGATTGAACTATGGCAATATCAAGCTAAAAAAGTAAACCTAGTTGTGCCTTGTTTTGGAAAGTAGCATTTAGTTCCTTCTTTATCCCTACACCCTTTGACATGTCTGAAAAGGCCCCAAAAAAAGAAAACAAAGCCTGCAAAACCAATCTTGAGAGTTCAGCAGAAGTGATCAGGAAGGGAATAGCCTATTGCTAGATTCAGAACCAAGCAAAAGCCACAACTGACCATCATAGAAGACCTTCTGTAACTCATCTATAGCATTTAGAGTTTAGGACATCTTGCTAAAGATGAAAACAGGTAAAAAGAATATTGATCCTTCTGTATGAAAAATATTACATTTAAGTCATTCTAATGCTACTTCTGAATTAAAGCAGCAACCTCTAATAATGAAGTGTCTCTGTCAAAAAAGTATGAGACAAAAAGTGACTAAGATCACTTTGTGATAGTTAACATGCTGCTTCTTATACTTAAAAGAATAAAAGCCCAGGGAATTCAAAATACTTTCCTTACCTCAATGGCCAAGCCAAGAATCCTCCTTGTGCTTTCCAAAGACTAGAAAGAGAATTTTGAAACAAAGAGGGTGTTAACAATATATATCAGTGTCTACAAGTGTTCTTTACCAGTTCGTTGCAGTAAGGCAACTAGTACACAAAGGTTCATCAGACTGTCTACAAGTAATACATGCTACAACACAGTCATACAGCATACTGGAGCTTATTCAGCTGCTAGTAAACCTTTGGTTTTTAGCACTTTCTAGTACTTTGCTTACCCTATTGGAAAGTCATTATAAAATATATTTAAATTAATTTTAGTTAAATGAAAAAAAAAGTCACAAAATATCAACATGACTAAGAATAGCTAAGTTAACCAGCCTGCACTCTCTCAGTAATCAGGACTGGGTGGTCAGCACTCAGTCAAGTAGATGGCTTTACAGTTCAGAAGTTGAAATCCATTCTTACTTTTAGGAGTAGTCTTTGCTCTAGTATTTACCAACTAAAGTGAGATTTTGAAACATTCAGCTATAACCTTGCAGAATCAGCACCCTAGATTGCCTTTATTTTAAAAGATAATGTAATCTGGGCAGATAAATACAGTAATCCCAGATGGCTCCCTATAATACTTACCTCATCAGTGACCTGGTTGGCCCTCAGCTGAATTTCTTCAGGTGATAGTTCAGCCATTATAAGGAACTATTACTTGTAAGTAATCACGTTAAAGAGAATCTTCTCCCTGTAATAAGAGATACCAGTTAAGTGTCAGAATTATCCTTTCATCAGCATTTTGAGCTGAAACTAGAAAACAGTTCAAAGACTGAAAGCTTACATACTTCATTCTGCACAGTACAACAGCTGTTTAGGTCTAGAATGCACTAAAAGAATTATTCAGCTGATACCACCCAACTGAGTAGCTAAGAGAAATGCAGGAACAATCAGTATGGGAAATAGTTTCCTTTCCAAGACTTCGCTTCCTAAACATTTTTGGGAAATTTTATCTATTGTTAGTTTAAGGTAAAAATCAGGAAATGTCTTAAAATAAAAAGCTTTTCCATGTTGGAAAAGCACGTTTGTTTACCCAGTAATCCAGAAATAAATTCATTAAGGCATTTAAGTTACTAGCATAAATTTTAAGTGTTCTTCCCCTTCCCTTTGAGGTATTTCAGACAGACAAAAGAAGGGGAAACACTTTCACAGGCCAAGCACCACCTAAAATGATTCCAGTAACATTCTAGAAAAAGTTGTTCTGATGGCATGGTGAATCCCCCAAACACAAGAGGACCTGGAAGTGTTAAATTGTATGTCTGCAACTCTAGTGAAGGCTTTCAAATCCACCATTCTCATAATAAAGATAGGATCAAGATTTTCATAGCTGAACTCCCAACACACCGTGTTTTAAATTTTGCTATAAGCAGGAGATATATTTTTGCCTGAAGAGACAAGAGGGAAAAGTAAACTCATCAACAGTTGTATTCTTATCAGAGCCACATTTTTCAGAGCCAAGAATCTGCATTTTTGTCAGAAGAAAGCTAATAAAGCCAGCACTCCTAACAATAGGAAAACAGAGCTCCCAGGCTATACAGGAATTTAGTGAGACAGCACATCAGTTGTGTAACAAGAAGATTTTTAAAATGAATTTTTCCCTTAGAGTATTAATACTTGCTCTTTCATATAAGTAGCTTCCACTTAAGTTCATGTTATCTATTGAGATCAGTCCAAACATCTTGCTCAACTAACACAACTACATTCCACTTTTCCCCTACAAATCAATATTTTTAGAAGACACAGAAGGGCAAATTCCCACAGATTCACCCAGATGTCTGCAGGAGAATGGATGCTGTTCACAGCTCTTTGCAGGAAGCATGCATACCTCAGAATTAATTGAAATCAGAACACCTTATCCCTTACAGCTGAAGTACTTCAGGATTCAGAGAATACCTTAGTAGGTCTGGCCTTCAGCACGTAACATACCTCTTCAGCCTAAGACTGGCTCTAGGAGGTTTTTCTAAGGAGCTGTCAACACAAGTTAGTTTTTGCTATATTTTTAAAAATGAGACTTCTCACACAAGGCCTCTAATAGCTGTGTTTGGAGTAGTCCAATTTGACTATATAATCAGTGACTTATGTTTTAATTCACAGGCTTAAGCTCATTTCATGAGGTTTATTTAGGGCAGCTCAGTCGCAAATTTGAATTTGGAAATGCCCTTCAAGCTGGTTTGCGCAGCTAAGGACCAGTAAAGCAGGGACATGGAAGATATTAACTATTTCCACTGATTTAGATTAGGCACATGAAATTACATTAAGCTGGTTATTTGGGTGAAGATCTCACATGTACTTAAAATTCAGAAACGATGCAATTTCAATTACATGGTTGCACTGAACAAGCAATATCTGGGTTACTGTAATTGTTGCAGGCTTGGCCAGCCTTTCACTACTTTGGGTACAACATAGTCAGGTACTTCTGAAGCCATAAAATACATGCCTATCTTGGATAGCAAAAGGGATATCATATCCCCATCCTGTGAATGTAGCAGCTACCCAAGAATCCCATTGTAATTGCAGAACAGGGCCAGAAATGCAGCTGTATTCCCAGAGCAATCTGGAGATTTCTTTTTCAGCAGCCCCCGGTGTCCTGCTTCCCTCTGCAGCTGTGGGTTCAGGCTGCCCAGGAGTTCGCATACCAGCATAAACACAACTGCTGTCCAGATGCTCGAACCCAAGCTCAGAAGCTGGATTTGAGTTACCCAAGAGCCATATTGCAGCAAACAATACAATAATAGTTTCTTTGCTTTTGAGGCAAGGGCATGACAATAATATTCTCAAACATGCATAAGAAGAATGTTTATAAAATAAGGCTTTAATGAGTAATAAGACTCTTAGCTTTGATAAATACTTTATACTGCTACTGCCTTCATGTCAAGAAAGCACCCAAAATCTGAAGACAGACTGTATATTTTATCAGGCCAAATACCAAGTTTTGTGTTTTATCCAATACTGCCAGAAGGATAAGCGATTGAAAAACAAACCAGCAATGAGATTGAAAAACAACAAGGAAGGAGACAACAGACAGCACTTTCAACTCCCAAGCTAGTAATTTTTGGTGGTACAGTTCAGAATGTAACATGTTACTGGAAGTTGACAGTCATGAATTAACTTCAGGACTGAAGTTCATGTAGACTACACTAAAGTCACAACCACAATATTATTAGAGTTGTATGAAAGCTAATGCCATGTTGAAATCTGATAGTAATTACATGAAGAGACATAGCAATTACATGGAGGGCTACTTCATGTACTATTAGCTACCAAATCATTCCCCCTCAACTTTCTTCTATTTATGCTAGACCACTAAGGAACTAGCAATCTATTATTTGATACAAATAAGTTATAGTAACACATTAAACCCGAAAGTGTCTGAAGCTGCATCTAACACCAGAAAATGGCTTGAAAACAGAAGCCCTTGCCCCTGAATCTACCAGTTCTATCAGCTGACAGACAAGATTCACACGCCTCTCGCTTGCTCCCAGCTTCCAAACAACTTCACTGCCAGGCTGGAGGAAACCCACAGCACCCTTCCCACTTCCCCCTAAATTGATAGTATTGGGTCTTGAAGCTGTTTGTGACTTAATGTAACAATGAAGAAATTCAGCTGTAAGTCATGAAGGAAAAAACCCTTCTGCACAGCTGACGCCCATTATACAGAGCAAAATAGTTACTTCTGGGATTCCCGAAAGCTGAGATATGTACGTGCTTATCTTCTGATGCTCATATTTGGACACCTGCCTCTTTTGAGATGAAAACATAACAAAGTTCATAGGCTTAATTTACAATGGCTAGGCTACTGACCCATGTGAGAGGAAGCTAGATAAAACCACTCAGAACACTTTGTTAAGAGACAAGTGTTCTGACAATCTTTTATCACAGATAATAGGGTACAGCTACTTGCTGATCTTTTCTGATCATTTCTTGATGTCTTATGTCTCTGAAAACAGTGACAGAACCTTTATTTTGCTAGACTTCCCAGCAAGCTTACCTACCTTCACTTTTCAGCCATTGCCATTAGAGCCATGTAAAACGAGACAGCATTCCCTCCTTAAGACAGGCTTGAGAAGGTTTGTTTATAATGTCTATTTAAAGCTAAATATCCAAACCTGATGCATGAGACTCCAAAAAGCCATAGTTTTATTTCTGTCAGTTTGTTCAACTGAGCTGGCCAGCATTGCTTTTAGAAACAAACACAACCTGCACAGTAGCTCTGCACAGAAAGCTAGTGCTCATCAGGCAGAATAGAGACATTCCCTGGGGAGTAACAAAAAGACCTCTCTCCACACTGCAGTTTATAACATCCAAAAAAAGCACACAGGAGTAACTGAGAAGAAACCAAACATTTCTAAAAAAAGAAAAACTTTTTCAAAAGATGGAGATACACACTTCATAGTTGCATGTCTAATTGGAATAACTGGAACACAGCTGGTGCTTTATTACAAGATATCTCTAAAGAAGAAATTAGAACACCCAAGATGAGGCCATTTGTATTGAAATAATAGCTCATCTATTCCAACAGAACACAGTATACATATATAAAGGATATTCATTCCCCCATCTTTCCACCTAGGAAACAAAGCACCCATTAAGGTATCCAGCTCTTAAATTAATGGTAAACAACAAAATTATTTTCTATTCAAGACATCAATATTTCTCAAAAAAGACAAAATATTAAGAGAGAAAACACTGGGTACAGATAAAGTTTTCCTGGCATGCATTTTTATTATAATGTAATATTTGATATTAAAATAAATGCTTGCCTTAGCAATGCTCAATGCCTATTTGCTTTGCTTTCCCTCTCTTACCACTTTAAAAACATTAGCCACAAAGCAACCAAAGAAAAAAAGACAGCTTACAAAGAGACTTCATAGTTATATTACAACAATCATTTTGCTATTTTAGTTTATTTTTTTGCTAGAATAGTAGGTTTAAAACAAGAAACTAATGTGACTAAATACAAAGTAGAACTCCTTTAAAAAAGGATGTAACTTCAGCTGTATTTACTTTTTGTTATCAAAAAGTACTCTGCAGTATTTATTCAGTTACCAGACTAGAAAGATTAAACCCATTTCAGTGCAACTCCCCCTCTACCCTTCACATAGGAAAACCTGGCACCTACAGACTACACAAAACTAAGCTTGCTACAAAAACACATTTTCTTGAAGTAATGGGCCTCACAAAAGTATTCTACCAGGAAGCTTAGAAGACAACGCATTCATCATGTTAACTATCACTGTCTTACACAAAGGAAGATTCATTGAGAAACAAGAGCAGTACAGAAATAAGCGCAGGGCCTGTAATTCATAAGAATCGGTCTTTTCTGCCATGTTTTATTTTTGAGATTGTGGGGGCAGAAAAAGTTCTTTGAAATTTCAATTCTGACTACAAAATTTAGATAAGATGTTCTCTTCACAAGACTACTCATATTGTGCTAAGCAAACCTATAAGCTCGCTATTAGAATGCATATTAAAATTAGGATATTATGGTCCAAGCCACTTGGGGGTGGATTACACTTAAGTTACTTTTATCCCTTGGACAAGAGGAACAATGAAGTAAGGGAAATAAATCTATGTCTGCACAGATTTCCACTCCTCCCCCACCCCCCCACTTACTATACATTTAGTCATGGCTCCAAAAACCCTGAAAAACTGTGAATTCACTCTCCTATGTGAAGTTGTTAGGTTTGAGAAGGCTCAGAAAAAAACACTGCAAAGGTGACTTCACAGAACTGTTTAAAACCCCAAGGTACTTCCTGCAAAAGAATGAGGGACAACAGGCACTCTGGGCTGATTTTAGCATGGTGCCAGACCCATTCAAAGCATCATTGGCTTAGAGATCTTAATTTAGTTAATTAACTAAATTAATTAACTCCACATAGCAGCTGAAGCATTTTAGTAGCTTCTTTGTCTAACTTGGAAAAACTGGAAGGTGACACAAGACTGATGTGAGCTATGGTTGTCCCCATATTAGCAGTAGGGTGATCCTGTGAGAGTACTGTGCAAGTTTTCATTTGGGTAAAGTGCTGCTCACATCACCACATTCCAGGTGGATCAGTCACAAGTATTTAATCTGAGTTCTGCCCCAGCTACTAAATTGAGAGATAACACCTGCCAAGCCATAACTTCCATAAAACTGAGTGCAATAGAAGCAAGTTCAGTGAGTAACACCCACAGTGACTTGCTGTCTGCATGTATAAATCTCCAAGTTTAAATTATCTGCTTGTGATCAGAAAGATAAGACAACATAATTTTGTCCAACAGTAGCTTTCTGGTGGGGATTCCCTGACAACAGGCACATTAAAAATTTCAGGGAAAAAAATAAAGCATTTGAATTGACAGAGCCTCAAGATTTTATGCAGCCAGCAAGTCATCTTTGCATGCCATCTTCCCAGAGCACACAGCAAAAAATTAATGAGAAGTCTTTCTTCGGCATCTCTGTCATTGGTCTAAGAAAAACCAAAGGGTTTTTCTTACAAGTCTTATTTTTCATTCAGAATTACTTGTAAAATGGATGCGAGCTATTTATGCCAACACTCAGTTTCCAATGTAAACAAATTTCAAAAGCCACTACAACAGTGAGGTTACATAGTCTTTTCAAGAGTTTTTCAACCCAAATAATCATCTTCTGAAGTTTATAAAACACCTCCCAGGTAATGGAAGCTATAGCAGACAATTTACATGCTGTTCAATGCTTTTCTTCAGTACTAGCTGAGAAGCAGTTCTAAGGCTTATAAGCTCTAAAGAAAAAAAAAAAAAAAAGATAATTTACTTCCTTGTTTTATGAGTCATAGCATTTTCAGGCTGTGCTATCCAAACTACTCAAAACCCATAAGAATCTTTTGTCTTACTGATCTTTGCAAATTTAAACCAACTGCAGGGCACCAAAAGGCCTAATAAAGCGCTTGCTCAACTGCAACTGCACAGTTGACATCTGGAAAGGACTCTAGCCAGGGAGAGGCTGTCAAAAGTGACAGGTTTTCTTAAACCAGACAGGTCTACTTGCACCAGACCAATAAACTGTTCTGATTGCTTGCACTTTCACAAACCCACCTTGAGTGATCGTAAGATTTTTGTCCTGCATCTCTGGCTGGCATGCAGCAGGGTTTTTTTCTGACAGACTGAATGCCTTTCGCACACATCCATCACATTTTCTAAATATCATAAATTAATTCCTTACTATCTGGAGGTTCTCTATTAAAACCCAGCCCCTTCTCTATCAAGTAATGCTTCTAATCAATATGACAAACTTTTCTGTCCCCTTCACTGGCAACTCTAAACTAGAAGTTAGGCACAAACAAACATTTCTTTTTTTTTTTTCCTCTCCTGTTAAACATATTTTGATAACATCAATAACACAAAGCAGACTGTGCCTTCATGCCTTGTTCCATAAACAGAGAGAATAAGTAAGAGATCCACAATCTTCTTGTGAGCATGAAGTGAGAGAAGAAACCAGCATAACACTTTTGGCCCTAGAAGACAATAGCTGTGAGAGCTGAAACTCAGTGTAAGATTATGCCTTTAATGCCAAAACCATAAGATTTATTAAGTTTGCCTTCAAGAATAACTTTTTTTCTCTCAAAAGAGTTATTTCCAAGCTATGAATGAAACCCACATAACTCCTACAAAGTGTTTGAGCAAGACTCCATGCTTATGTCCTCAAGTTGTTTTCCTCTTCAAAATCTAGTGAAAGTTTTCGGGAGTCACAAACTAAATGTAGCGAAGTTAAGCTCAAATCTCATTTATGTCCAAGTTACTTATTTTTATAAGATCGTGATACAAAAGAATCCTACTGGTTTTATTTATAAATAACTATATTTGACTACTTCTTCATTTCAGATAAATCAGAAAGTAATACTTCTACTTATCCTTTTAACACAATCCACTAGTAAGAATATCAAAGCACCAAACCTTAAAATCCTATAATTCCCAATCCACTAGTTCTTTCCTTGAATGTTTCATATATATATATATATATATACACACACACACACACCATTGAAGAAATTTTAAATAATAGCTACTAACCAACACATTGGTTTTGAGAAATGCACATTGGATTGAGAAATGCAGACTATGTGTCCTTTTGGGTAATCTTACCACAAAGGTAGGAACTAGATGACACAACCCTGTTGTTGCAGCAACTTACTAAAAGACAGTATCTCATGAGCTATTTTTCTAGCCATCAGCAAACTGGTACAGCCTCAGGTGATCACAGATGATCTCTCAGTTCCTTTCTCTTGTAAAGTGAGCTGTTGCCTTCCCCAAAAGATGGAAAAAGTAAACAGTATTCTTAGAAAAATGTGAACACTAATTATGAAATTTTGGTGCATTATTGAAAGATTAAAAGATAGTTAAAAATTAGACAGCTTTTTATTAAGGTTGTGGGGTTTTTTTTCCTTCATATCACTAATGTGGAAGGATTTTTTGTTTTTTTTAAATCCTTCCTTAACACAGTTACCCTACTTGTTAGTCAGCTGAAATTCAGCCCAGCTAATGCAAGGGGGTGCAAGGTATCAGCACCAGAGCACACTCCTCCATGTGATTATGCCTACAAGGTAAATGAACAAAGCATCTGTGGCCCTGGGGGAAGAGGCCAGGACCCAAGAACAAGACACTACTCTGCACGCATCCTGCTTTCTCTTATCAGCTTCCTGACACACACTGTGCAGAGGCGATAGCACAAATAGTAGACACTACTAATGCCACCCCCTCTGTGCAGCCTGTTCAGTTCTACACTTGTCTCAACAATCCATTTTTGTCCCTGGAAAAACCACATGATACCTCCTCTGAACTAGTTACTAGCCAACATAAATTAACAATCAATCCTAGATCCACATACAGACAACGACAGATTTTATTTCTTCTAATGACACGAACTATGCTACATAATAAGCTACTTCAAAAACTGTAGAGCAGTGGAGGTCAGGCATATAGATTGCTTACTAGACTGTCAGTAAGCAGTTAATAGCTCAAGTCAATAGATCAAGCAATTGACATTATAGGAAGCTTTTAATTTGTCCCTAAACAACTTCCTACATAGCTATTCTCTCTGCAGCACAGAATCAAGTTTGTTTATGAAGGAGAAGTAAAGCAACAACCACCTGCTTAGTTCTGAACACCAGCCATCCACTGCCCTTTGTAAGAGAGTGAAAAAGAGGAAGGTAAAGTTGTGTAAAAAAAATTTCCACAGTTTTTCTAGCTCGTTTGCTTAGATTGTCAAATCATGTGTGATGATTTGATAATCTTCATTGGGCAAAGAAGCAAAGTGAAAAAGGAAAGAAAAAAAAGAAGTGAAAAATAAAGCTGACTTCATTAGCTTCCCAGAAGAGCCAAGGGCCTCAGATGTACAATTTCAAAAAGCACAAAAGCACATGTCGCCTTCGATCCTTCGATGTCTATTGTTTACTACATACCACAACAGCATCTTACCCATTAGCCTAAAGGCAACAAGACACAAGGCAAATTCAGGAAGGTGTAGCAAGAGAGTTTTCTCCTATGTACTACTAACGGCGCGATTCAAGGGCTCTCACCGAGCAAGCAAAAAACCCCTGGAAGCAGCACCGACGCCGCTCCCCGCACACGGGGGGCCGGGCGCGGCCCAGGCAGGGGCTCGGAGGATCCCCCGGACCCGCACCAGGCCGCGTTCCGGCCGCCCCGTTACCCCGCGCTGACTGGCGGGCGGCAGCCGAGAAGGGCGGAACCCGCCAGGCCAGCGCGGCCGGGACCGCCCCGCCCCGCGGAGGCCCCCGCCGCCCCAGCGGAGCGGAGCCGGGACCGCCCCACATGGGGCGCTACGCGGCAGGGAGGCGGCCACGGACCGGGTCCCACTGTCAGCTGCCCCGCCCCAGGCGAGAAGAGCAGGCAAGTCCGGGCCGCCGTACACTTACCGGCACCACCGCTGCCGCCACTTCCTCACAGCCCGCCGCCCAGCCACGCCAAGCCGCCGCCGCCGCCGCCGCCTCAAGAGCCCATGTCCTGCCGACTGCCGACCCGCGGGCGCGTCACCACCCACCCCCGGAAGCGGGAACCAGCACTGCCCCTCGGAGGCGGTGCCGCGCGCCACACCCGACATGGCGGGAAAAAGCAGACGCCCTCCACACGCCCACACAAGCCGCGTGCAGCCTGTGTACACCCAACATGGCGCCAGGCGAGAGTTTGTGCGCATGCGCCCGGGGTCAGGCTGCGGTGACTGTGGGTGCGCTAATAGCGCAGCACGGAAATAACCTTGTTTATATCGGCGGGGCTTTTCCCCGGGTAAGTTACGCTCTGTTAGGAGGAAGCGTGTCAGCCCCTTCTCCGTAACCAGAGGAGAGAATGAGTGCAGGAAGGGAAAGCTGCCATTCGGAACCACAGACCTCGTTTTTTGTAGCTGGACCGTGCGGCCTCTCCCGAGGTGTGTTTCTCCTCGGCTGTGGATAAATTCTTCCTTGTTCTGGCTGCTGTTGGGTTCCGTACCTGCTGTAAGGCTGCAAAGCTGGAGCGCTGCTGGGAGCTCTCACAACACCAAGGCCTGCGGCACCGCACCTTCGAGTCTGTGCCAGGTCCCTCTGTCGGTGACACTTCTGTGATCTCAGAACTGGGCCTAGGCTCCGCTGCTTTCTCTCTCTGGATGCTTGGAGCCCCCTTGGTGTTCTTAGCAAGTCTCGGTGGGTTAAGGATGCACAGCCCTGGCACGAGCACACGCACTTGTCCTTCCCTCTTTTGAATCGCTCCTGAAACAGGTTTCCAGATGCCGCTGCCCTGGCTAGGCTGGCCCAGCACGGCATCGGTGGCTTCTCACTGCTGAGATACCTGTGGTCTTCAGTGCCCTCTTCCTAGAGCGGTAGCATGTGGCACTATGTGTGTTTACAGTGCTATACTCGCAAATAACAGTAATGTCTGTTACCGTTACCGGTGGGTAAATGCCTCCAACTCGCAGGCAGGCGCCGCTGCCCCCTCCATGAAGTTCGCCCGTGCGCCCCTGCCCCAGGTGCCCCTTGGCCCCAGGTGTAGGGCCCCCTGGACTACATTTCCCGGCAGGCACCGCGGAAGCTCAGGTGTGCCTCCCGGCGTGCAGCGCGGCCGCCTTCCTGCGAACGCATTGGCTGCGCTGAGCGGTTGTTCCGCCCCGCCGTGCGCCGCGGGTCTCGGCGGGGTCGGCCACGGCGCTGGTCCTGTGCGGGCGGCGGGCTCCGCGGCAGGAGGTGGCCGGGCCTGCTCGGTCCCGGCGGGGGGATGGGTTTCCGGGCCGCTGCCCTGGCGAGGGGTGCAGTGTGTGAGTATCGGGGGCGGGGGGGGGCCGGGGGAGCTCCATGGCGGCAGCGGGGGTAACGGAGGGTTGCTCTGGTTCTGACGAGGGGGGGCGGCCTAGGCAGGGGAGCGGGGCAGGCCCGGCCTGGGGAACCTGTAGCCGGCGTCTTGCCTTAGCGCAGGCGTGCGTTTTCCTTTGCGTTGTGATCATCCCTTATTGCTGTAGTGATCCCTCAACTTTGTTATCCGGTCAAACCCAGGTTCTCTGTCGGGGCAGGTTCTCTGTCGGGGCAGGTTCTCTGTCGGGGCAGGTTCTCTGTCGGGGCAGGTTCTCTGTCGGGGCAGGTTCTCTGTCGGGGCAGGTTCTCTGTCACAGGTTTGCAGCTCTCGTGCTGTCTCTGCATGCCTGCCAGAAGTGTTCCCGGTGTTGAAGTGTGAGATTTGGTACAGAGTAGCTTAGTTACCTTCCTCATAACATACAGCTAAAACATGTGTCCTAGTGAGAGCATGGATGAATGTGGTGACACATGTTTGGTAACCTAAAAAGAGTGAGACTGATAGTGTGGAACAAGCCGTAATAGTACAGTGAAATATGAGGTATTTACGAGTAAGCATCATTGCAAGCAGGGTAGTTCACATGCAAACATAAATTATATTAAGAACTGTTCAGAGGTCCTTATGAGCTTCAACTTGGAAAAGTTTATGAACAATGAATAGAAGTGACCTTGATTATTAAAATTTTTACTTCAATATACTTTATTGACAGGGGGTTGGTAACAATTGTGTCATGCAAGTAAGAAATTTTCCTTTTTGTCTTCCATCCTACCCGTTCTGAAGTGAAGCTTTAAAGAGGTTTGTAGAACAGATGACTTCCCAGGAGTGACCTGAGAGAGGATTGAGGTTTGATGGACTTTGTTTTCAGCATGGGTTCCTGGAGCTGCTTTTCCTATATCTCTGCTGATTGCTTCTGTGCTTTTATCATTTGCTACTTCTTTCAGTCAAGCCTCAATTACTATATTGAACTGACTGTTTTGCTGAACTGAAAAATCCAAGTCTAAAAAAACCTAAGACTTAAAAAAATTTGGTTAATAACTTTGATGAACTCTGGAATTATCTCCCCATTAGGACTGCAATGTTTGGGTTTGCAGGTTTTACAGACCAATGCAATGTGACTTTGTAACTTCTTACCTTGGAAAATAAATTCCTATCATGAAGTCTCTTTTGTTGAAGGGAACAGTGTCTTTTTTTTTTTTTTTTTGTCCTTATTTGACTTCAGTTGAACTAGCAGTAAAAGGCAACTGCATTTGCATCACTACATATGTTTGACCATTGACTGATACTATTTTTTTTTTTAATGTAAAGTTGGTTAAATAGGTTCTGTGTTTTCAGTTCAGAACAAATAATTGTTTTTAGCCAAACTACGTTAGTCTCTTACCTGAGTCACTGTGCCTAGGCTTCAGGTAACTTCTAGCCTAGGTGTCCATAAATGTCACTTATTTGAAGAGATGTCAACTAAATGCATCTTAATTCATGCAGGATGCTGATATCCAGTACAAAGAATAACAGCAGCCCGTGTCCTATAAATACCTATCCAAATTGTGTACAAGGATACTAAGACCTGTAGTTAACCTAATCTGGGTAAAATTGAGATATTTTTCCAGTTTATCTTATAAAGATAAAATCAATAAGGTATCTGGAATAAAATTTAAATTTCATCGGAATAAAATTTAAATTGATATAATTCTTTTTAACATCTGATAATCATCTTCTGTGAACCCTGCCACCAGATGGTGTTATAATATTTGAGATGTTATCTGACTTAAGGTGATTATAGGAAAATAAGAGGATACTATGCATTACAAATAACTTATTTGTTTCTATAAAAATGTTTTTTGTGTTTGTAGTGTAAGGGAATTTTCTCCTCTAGTCGTAGACTATTTTACATTTTAATCCCAAGTTGACAGAGCCCTTAATATTCAGCTGGGACAAACTGTCTATCTTATGTAGGTGTAAGAATTCAGACAGGCCCCTGTATTTCTGTTGCCAGGTCATTAGTGACTGCTGTCTTAATGTTTGGAAACATTAACTTTAGTTGGCACCAAAGCTCCATACACTGTGTGACCTGACTACCTTGATTTGAGTGCCTCAAATCACTCTCCAGTGGTTCTCAATACTCCATAGTGACTGCATCAGTAGAAGCAGCCCGATGACTGACTGAGTGCTCTTCTACATGCCCTCTCTTGCATCTATGTAGATCCTTCTTAAGGGAGTCTGCGTCATTTTGCCAAGGCCAGGTACCCACTTCTGTGGGACTGCAATAGGTGGGATGTATAGAGTAGTCTGTTTTGATTTGTTTTCTGAGTTCTTAACTTCCAATCGGCAAAAGAGACATAGTATGCATACCTGTGAGGTGTATTAGAAGCTTAAATACCCTAGGAAAGGAAAAAAAGATACAGCCAGATGTTATGGAAATAAATTTAAAATTAAGTGGCAGGTATTTCTGTTTGTGGAAGACCTTTTATGAAGTGACACAAGGTTATCAGAATAAGCTGATGTGAGTTCTTTTGTAAGTCACAGAAATATTTAAATTGGGTAGATCATTTGTCCCACATACTGTGGGTCATTCTTAATAAGACTTTGTCTCATCATTAGCAATTATGTTTGAGGCTGTAATGGTAGCAGGGGTACAAATACAATGCCCCTCTCCAGAGGGTGCTGGTAGGGGTCTTAGTTGGAGTACCATGTGCACTTTTGGACATTTCTTTAAGAGTGTTGTGGACAATTTGGAAAGAGGAACAGGAATTTTAATAGGCACAGGAAATATGGTGTTTGAGGAAAACGTGAAGAAAAAGGGTTTGCATATGTCTAAAATCAAACTGGGAGTATAAGGGAAAACAGGAGCTTTCTAGGTTTATGGATTTTAGGTGTCCAGAATGACAGCATACAGCAATGATGCTGGCTGAGCAGCTCTCCATTCCAATGAAAACAGTGTATATCTCTGGATCTTCTGGATAAAGAGCTATCACAAGTAAGTCAGCAATAAGGTATGTACTTCCACTAGAAAGGATTTATTATCTCAGATTACACCAAGGAAAACTTAGTTTGGCTATTAGGAATTTATTAGCATTGCTTATATATAGGGAATTAGAAGATGCAGTTTGATTATGACTTAAGGCATATATATTCTTCTGGTCTGTACCCAATCCTTATGTTTACCTGAAGTAAAGATGGATATCATTGAAAACTCTGTGTTCATGCCAGATGTTACTGTGCCTGAACTGGTCTGTTTGTGTAAGGTATTTCTCTACAATCTCCTTATCTCCAGTATACCTTTCCTGTATATTGTGTTATAAAAAGCCAGCCGTACTTGTGGGATAGCATGCAAACAGTTTCTGCTGGATATCTTCTAGGGTGGTTAATTGTTTCAACTTCGCTGTTTTTAACAGGAACTTAAAGCTCTTTGATCTGTGAAATAACTCTTCTTTCCTTTTGACTCAATGTTAAAATAGTAGAGCGCTCAGCCGCCCAAATATAACATTTGTTGTGCAGTGGTGCTCTTTCAATGCTGAGGGGTCTAGAATACCCTCAGTCTGTCATGGGGATAAAGTTAGATCTTGGAAAGGAGGGAGGAATTTACCTTAAAAGTCTTGCTTTTCATGCAAATATTCTAAATATTGGCCTGTAATACAGTTATCTCCTTTGCCATGGTAAAAAATGCCCCTGTAACCACAAAGTAGTTTGCACAGTGCATAGCAATGTGCTAGAGGAGAATAATGCTGTTAGTTGTGACTTAACTTCGGTAAGTCCTTAAGTTCCTGGCTGTTGATCAGGTTGAGTTGCCCAGGTCAGTGTCTCAGTAGGAAGGTTAAAGTGCCTCCTGCATATGCCCAGAAGTGCTGTTAGGGTAATTGGTAAAGTTATAGTCTAGTAAGGTGATGCACAGTGAATTTAGATGCCTCAAGGGCAGTGAATCTGGGAAGGAAAGTTAGTCTTGGTATGTCAGTGCCTTAATCCATGTAAATTCTGCTTGAGGTGATGAAATTTGAGCATAGGCCTCTGTCTTGTTTTGGTGAATTACTTGGTTTTGTACAGCATTCTCAGAGTGATGCAGAGTTTTGATGGTTTTACAGACATAAAAAATTTCCCTAAGAAAATCTGTCTATTGCTAGGCTTTAACAAAACATTATTTGGTTAGATTAGCAATTGTTACTGCTTTGTAGCATTCATTTATCACAATAGGTGGTTGGATACAACTTTCAAAGGCCTGTATGGGGTTCTTCAAGTTTTCTCGCAAAGGGACCAGACTTCTGGGCAGATTAGCAAAATAATTTATTCTAATAATCAAACTAAATGTGGTCTAGCCTAGCAGTGGTTGTTTAAATGCTTTCCAGGGCCTAAATACACTTCCATTCCTAATTCTTCTGAGCAATAGGCTTCTCTCCAAGTCAAATTGACCTTGTATCCTCCCATTAGCCAGCTAAAGATTTAATGAAGGCACTGTGTGGTGAGTTGCTTCTTTCTCTGCTCTTCTCTCCTGTGTCTGTGACAGCTGTATGACTTTTCCGGCCCAACACGACGTGTGCTGTCGGTTGCTGCAGAAGAGAAGTCACTAAAGCAATAGGAACGACATCCCTGTGAGTTGCTCAGGAGTGTGTTGCTGCAGAGCATTCTGCCACTGTGAACTTCTAGACTCCTGTTCTTGTCAAGTGTAGAGTTTCCACTGCTTACTGCAGGGACACGCAGCATTTAGGCAGGCCTTTAGATGGGTCAGCACTACTGATCTCTGTGAGGCCTCCTGAGGATTTCCAGGCAGCTGGAATGCTGGGCTGTCCGCCCCACTCCATGGCACTTGTGGCTTTATATAGTCAGAGTGTTCAGCCACTGGTCTGTAACAGATTTAACCTTGACGTACATTTTTAATGTATGTTATCCGGTAAGGCTGAATAACTGTGGACAAATGAATGTTGCAGCAGGAAGTAGTCTAATGCCTCATTTTCTTTGTAGACTATTTTTACTTGTGAGAAGTGTTCTCCAAAATCTCTGTAGCAGACTTGCTTAAGTTAATTAAAACTGTGGTGTTTCCAAGCTCTAGGCAGGTGCAGGCTATAGGCAAGTTGTGTTTACTTCACATAGTTGTAAAATGCATCTCTTCACTTTAAAACAAACAAAAAATCACCACTGAATAGTTGCATTCCCTCAAAATAGAAAGTTGTTATAACATCTCATTTGTTTTGAAGGCTTTGCATTTTGCTATTGACATGTTTCACTTTTATATGGTGGTGAGGTCTTTTTGGCAAAACCTTATATTTGCTTGCAGTTTGCTAATTTTTTAGAGCAGTGCATTTTCTTATTACCATCCCATAATAAGTAATTTCGTATGCTATGCAGCAGGTTAGTGATTTCAAAACCACAAACTGTCAAATCTGATAAAAGCTTGAATGTTTAAAGTATGTGGGGTTTTTTTGTTAAGATTTCAAATATGCCTACATTTATGTAGAGAAAGCTCTGTTTCTGACATTTCTCAGTATGAAAGTTTTGTGATTTAACAGACCAGTGTATGAGGAGATGAAATGCCATTACTGACTACGTGGCTCAAAAGCCGTCTGGTTCTTGTCACTGTTGCATAGTGAATGAGGGAATACCTTGAATTTATAATGTTTTTCAAAATAGTTTGTGAAAGTTCTATTACAGTGAAATTGGAGTACTTCATTAAAGGGAGCCTTGGGTTTCATAGAAGGATTTGGGAGAAAGCGAAGGATAAAGGGAAGTGATTTATCTCTATGTAGACAGTAATTCAAGAGGTGTTCTGGAAATAGAATGTGGGTCTGTCTTCTCCTAGCCCCTGTAGCACCTACTAAATCTCTGTACTTCTGAGGCCTTGCCTTTAAGGGCTTCTCTATGTGGAGGTGAAAGTTTTACTTTTCATAGTAACATCCAATAGCATTTGAATTCCATTAGTATTTTTAGTACTCTGTCATAAGTAATGCCCAGTTGATTGGGCAGTTAGCCTAAAACTCTTCCTGTAATCGTGTATAGTTGCTATATATTTTAATTAGCTAAAACAGGTGTAATGTTAACTTTACTTGTGAAAGCTCTTCAATTGGTGTCAGTAAGTCACCACACTTTACTGGCCTGCTTTTCCTGGTTTAAGTCCCATACTGCTGTTTCACCCTTGTGCAGAATGAATTCTGTAAATACTTGAGTAATCTTGAACAAGATCCTGAACACATGTAGGGAATTATACTGCTAAACTACAAAGTAGTGCTAGTGAAGAATGTTGGGGGAGTAGATAATATTTTAATACAGAAGGAAATACCTGAAATTGGTGCAAAGATTAGCACCGTTGATTTCCAGGAGTAACTTCATATTAATCACATTAAAACAGCTCTCCTGTGTTCGGAGGGCATCTACACCTTTGTCACTTGTGTATAATCATAAATAAGTCTCTTACATCTGTTGAGCTGCAGCTGCACAGATCTGTGTATAAACAGTATGTTGATGATGTGCTCCTATACTCACCTAATAGCCTACTGGAAAAACATGAGGCTGAAATAACTTGTTTTCTATCTCTACTAATTTTAGCTTAAATTTTCCTTAGCTACTGTATCAGTTTAAATATGTTTAGAAACAAGTTATACTATTATATATGGCTTCAGATGATTGCAAAATATCTTGTTCCAAAACTTCTGTGTTCTGACCTTCCATGAAGGCAGGTGCTTTTGCATGTACATTACAGATATCATATGGATTTATATGCATGATCTGTATGACCCAAGTTATACTATTATATATGGCTTCAGATGATTGCAAAATATCTTGTTCCAAAACTTCTGTGTTCTGACCTTCCATGAAGGCAGGTGCTTTTGCATGTACATTACAGATATCATATGAATTTATATGCATGATCTGTATGACCTAGGCTGGTGCAAAGTTCTGAATGATATTGTGTCTTTGAGGGTGATTTGTTAAAATAAATAGCTGTTACTAATGATTCAATTACATCAGGTACATATGTGATAAGGCTGGAGAATGCATATTTAAACACTCTCAGGTATTTCAGTGAGATCAAGAATGGCACCTTAGGAATGCTGGATGGGGAACATAAGAAGATGATTGAATCTCCTGTTGTGTTTTAAGTGTGTTTGTTTTGGTATGATGATGTGGAATTTTTTTTTTAGGGAAGAAACTGTTTTCTCTGTTGTTTAAAGGTGAAAGGACTATTGCAACTTTCAGGTCATTCCCCTTTAGGCTGGACAGATGCTGGTGCATAACTTAACTGTAAATGGACATGCAGATCTGGAACAAAAGAGTTATTTTTCAAAGAACTACGTTTTGGAAAGAGAGTGGGAGTGGTTTTTCCTTATTTTGTTGTTGACAGTTGGACAATACCACTGAATGTCAGAGCTGCTTTACCAGTAGGTAATCTGGGTTTGGTAAAAATCCAGTTCTTGCCTTTTGCTTGCACCTTGTAGTCAGTACCAGATTTGGGGGGTTTGATGCCCCTAATACAGAAAGTTGATGGTAAATAATTAGAATTAACTTTGTAGGATAAGCTGTGGAGATGAGCTGTTGAAGAAGTCTCTTGTAGGTTGAGTTTGATGGTATTACCTAAGTTATCTCTGAAGTTGACTAATGTAAGATAGCAAAGCTTGGAAAGATTTGTCTTTTTGTTCGGAGATATAAAAATGCGTAGTAGTAAACTAGGCATTTCCACTTTAGGGTGAGGAAATACCTCTGCCAAGCTGATAAAAAATTACTATGATACCTGATCATTCTGCATTTTAGTGTCTTTTTAAGAGAAAGAAGAAGGAAAAGATTATACCCTGTTACTTATGCAGACATGTCCATCTTTGTATTATAGCCTAGACTGTTATGTACCTCTCTAATTGAATTACTCTCCTTATGGATTAAACATTGTTGTAAAACACGTATGGCATTTAACTTGACCTACTGCTGCTTTCATTTGCGTATATGCAAGTCTTAAGTAGATTAGTGTTAAGATGTTTAATATTCTGGTGTAAAGTTTTGAATAATATTGTAGTGTTGGGAATAATTAATGAAAATCAATAGCTTTTATTAGTAATTCAATTAGAGAATGTATCTTAATGTTGTCTAAGTTGAGTATTTCAGTACATGCATATGCGTAGTTCTTACAGAGGTTAATAAGAAAAATACTGAATTTAAATCGCTTTAGACTTTATTTTATGCTGTATAAATGGACTGATAAACCTTGAAGTCTGGTGGTCTTTAATGTCAAGAATGGCTTTAGGTTTTGTTTTTTTTCCCCTAGGCCCTTACAAATCTCTTACTTGGGTTGCCCTGTATACAAAAGTAAAGGTCTGAGTTTGCCCTGGTTGGTTTCCCCAATTCCTTATCTCCATCTCATCATCCTAGTTGAAAAGTGTTTTGTTAATCTCATTTGAGTAGCTGAGAGGATTGCTACAGATTTCTGTTTGCTTGTAGAATGAGTGCCATGTCTTGGAGGACAAGGAACAAAATAAAAGAAAGGGAAGTTAATTTTTTATTTTGGCATTTTTGATGACTATTCAGAACTACCTTATATTTTTTTGAAAAATATTGATAATGCATAAAAGGTATGTGTTCTCTTAAAAAAACGCAGCACACACTTTTTCAGGAATAGTAACTTACTTTTAATTTTCTTACTAAAACAGATTAATGGGGAAAAAAAAAAAGTAATCCTCAATGTTGGTTCTTATTAAATTATTTTTATTTGCAGGTATGGGGTAAGATCTTTCCAGAGTAATAAGCATGGTTCGAGAACGAAAATGCATATTATGTCACATTGTCTACAACTCAAAAAAGGTAAATAATTAGTGCTTTACATCTGTCAGTAGATACTAATATAAAGATACTACTCTAAAATGCATGTAAGAAATGCTTCCATTTTTAAATCGTATGAGGGCTTTTCCCTCTATCAGGAATATTATTAATCTGGGTATCTCACAAATCAAATATATATTTGCATGTGCTTTAGAGTATATTTCTTGAACTGTGCAGTATGTTTGATTCTGAATATTAAAAATATTGAGGCCTTTGAATTTTTTATACTGTTGTGAAAAGTACTCAAATTCATTTGGCTATAATTTGTGCTATGTTAATAGTACTGTAATACAGAAATTTTTTTATTCCTTTTGGGAGATATGTGTTTCTGTATGGAAGGAGAATGTGGAATTATGCAGCATAGCATGTGGTTTCATTAATCGTAGTTTTTTGGTTGGACAAGACCTTAAAGATCATTGAGTCCAACCATTAACCTAACACTGTCAAGTTCACCTCTAAACCATGTCCCTGAGAACCTCATCTATGTGACTTTTAAGTACCTTCAGGGATGGTGGCTCAACCACTTTCCTGGGCAGCCTGTTCCAGTGCCTGACAACCCTTGCCGTGAACCATTTTTTCTTAATATCCAATCTGAACCTCTCCTGGGGCAACTTGAGGCCATTTCCTCTCATCCTGTCACTTGCTACTTGGGAGAAGAGACCAACACCCTCCATGCTACAACCTCCTTTCAGGTAGTTGTAGACAGAAATAAGGTTGCCCCTCAGCCTCCTTTTCTCCAGGCTAAACAAACCCAGTTCCCTCAGCTGTTCCTCATCAGACTTGTGCTCCAGACCCCTCAATAGCTTTGTTGCCCCTCTCTGGACTCACCTCAGTGTCTTTCCTGTGGTGAGAGTCCCCAAACTGAACACAGGATTCGAGGTGAGACCTCACCAGTGTGAACTACAGTGAGACGGTCGCTTCCCTAGTGACCTACAAGGATGCTGTTGGCCTTTTGGCAACCTGGGCACACTGCTGGCTCATGTTCAGCTGGCTGTCCATCAGCATCCCCAGGTCCTTTTCCGCCAGGCAGCTTTCCAGCCACTCTTCACAATATCACAGTATCACAGTATGTTTGGGATTGGAAGGGACCTCAAAAGATCATCTAGTCCAATCCCCCTGCTGGAGCAGGAACGCCTAGGTGAGGTCGCACAGGAACATGTCCAGGTGGGTTTTGAATGTCTCCAGAGAAGGAGACTCCACAACCTCCCTGGGCAGCCTGTTCCAGTGTCTGTCACCCTTACTGAGAAGAAGTTTTTTCTTAAATTTAAGTGGAACCTCTTGTGTTCCAGCTTGATTCCATTACCCCTTGTCCTATCATTGTTTGCCACCGAGAAGAGCCTGGCTCCATCCTCGTGGCACTCACCCTTTATATATTTATAAACATTAATAAGGTCACCCCTCAGTCTCCTCCAAACTAAAGAGACCCAGCTCCCTCAGCCTTTCCTCATAAGGGAGGTGCTCCACTCCCTTAATCATCTTTGTTGCTCTATGCTGGACCCTCTCCAGCAGTTCCCTGTCCTTCTTGAACTGAGGGGCCCAGAACTGGACACAATATTCCAGATGTGGTCTCACCAGGGTGGAGTAGAGGGGAAGGAGAACCTCTCTTGACCTACTAACCACCCCCCTTCTAATACACCCCAGGATGCCATTGGCCTTCCTGGCCACAAGGGCACAGTGCTGGCTCATGGTCATCCTGCTGTTCACCTGGACCCCCAGGTCCCTTTCCCCTACATTGCTCTCTAATATGTAATTTCCCAACCTATACTGGAACCTGGGGTTGTTCCTGCCCAGATGCAGGACTCTACACTTTCCCTTGTTAAATTTCATTAGGTTATTCCCCGCCCAACTCTCCAGTTTGTCCAGGTCTCGCTGGACGGCAGCACAGCCTTCTGACATGTCAGCCACTCCTCCCAGCTTAGTGTCATCAGCAAACTTGCTGATAGTACACTCAATTCCCTCGTCTAAATCGTTAATGAATATATTGAATAATACTGGCCCCAGTACTGACTTCTGAGGCACTCCACTAGATAGTGGCCTCCAACTAGACTCCGCACCATTGACTACCACTCTCTGGCTTGTCTCCTTAAGCCAGTTTGCAATCCACCTCACTACTCTATTGTCTAGACCACACCTCCTCAACTTAGCTGTGAGGGTGCTGCGGCAGACTGTGTCAAAGGCTTTACTGAAGTCAAGGTAGACCACATCCACTGCTCTGCCATCATCCATCCACCTTGTTACATTCTCATAAAAGGCTATGAGGTTGGTCAAGCATGACTTACCCTTGGTAAAGCCATGCTGACTGCCCCTAAAAACCCTCTTATCCTTGATATGCCTTGAGATGGCACCAAGGATAAGCTGTTCCCTTACTTTCCCAGGGACAGAGGTGAGGCTGACCGGTCTATAATTACCCGGGTCCTCCTTCTTGCCCTTTTTGAAGACTGGAGTGACATTTGCTTTCCTCCAATCCTCGGGCACCTCTTCCGTTTCCCAAGACTTGGCAAAGATGTTGGAGAGTGGTCCAGCAATGACTTCAGCCAGCTCCCTCAGCACCCGCGGATGCATCCCATCTGGACCCATGGATTTATGGATGTCCAGACTATTTAATTGCTTCCTAACCCAGTCCTCATCGACTAAAGCAAGCTCCTCCATTGACCTGGCTTCATCTGGGGTCTCAGGGGTACAGGGCTCCCCAGGACAGCCTCCGGCAGAGTAGACAGAGACAAAGAAGGCATTCAGTAATTCTGCCTTCTCTGTATCTTCTGCCACCAGGGCACCCACCCCATTCATCAGGGGGCCTACATTGCCTCTGGTATTAGTTTTATCCGCTATGTATTTGAAAAAGTTCTTTTTGCTGTCCTTGACCCCTCTCGCCAGCTGTAATTCTAAGGAGGCCTTGGCTATCCTAGCTGCCTTCCTACATCCTCTAACAGCAGCCTTATATTCTTCCCAAGTGGCCAGCCCCTGCTTCCATGACCTGTAAACTCTCCTCTTCTGCTTGAGCATACCCAACAGATCCCTATTCAACCACGCAGGCCTCCTGGCTCCCTTCCTTGACTTCCTACGTGTGGGGATGCTCTGATCCTGAGCGTGGAAGAAGCAATCTTTGAATGCAATCCAGCTATCTTGGGCCCCTTTACCTTCAAACAGTCTTGCCCATGGGATTTCCCCCAGCAATTGCTTGAAAAGGCCAAAGTTAGCCCTGCTAAAGTCCAGGGCTGCAATTCTACTCGCTATTCTGTTTCTGCCACACAAGATGCTGAACTCCACCATCTCGTGGTCACTGCAACCCAGGCAGCCCTCAACCTTTACTGCTTTGACCAGACCCTCCTTGTTAGTGAGGATGAGATCCAGCAGTGCACCTCTCCTAGTCGGCTCCTACACCATCTGCATGAGGAAGTTCTCATCAATGCACTGGAGGAACCTTCTGGACTGTGGCTGGCTGGCTGAATGGTCCTTCCAGCAAACATCAGGGAAGTTAAAATCACCCACAACAACCAGGGCCTGTGACTGTGAGGCCACTCTCAACTGCCCATAAAAGGCCTCATCAACTTCCTCAGCCTGATCTGGTGGCCTGTAATAGACGCCCACAACAGTGTCACCCCTGCCAGCCTGCCCCTTGATCCTGACCCATACACTCTCAACTCGCTCATCATCCACTCCTGGGCAGAATTTAGTACATTGTAGTTGCTCTCTCACATAGAGAGCAACTCCACCACCACGCCTGGCCGGCCTGTCTTTTCTGAAAAGGGCATAGCCTTGAGCCTGTAGCGCTGCCTGGGGTTGTTGTGACCCAAGTGCAGGATCTGGCACTTGGCCTTGTTGAAACTCGTACAATTGGCCTCAGCCCAACGATCCAGCTGGTCCAGATCCCTCTGTATGGCCTTCCTACCCTCCAGCAGATCAACACTCCCATCCAACTTGGTGTATTCTGCAAACTTACTGAGGGTGCAGTTGATCCCCTCATCCAGATCATTGATAAAGAGATTAAACAGAACTGGCCCAAATACTGAGCCCTGGGGAACTCCACTCGTGACTGGCTGCCAGCTGGATTTGTCTCCATTCACCACAACTCTTTGGGTCTGGCCATCCAGCCAGTTCTTTACTCCATGACAAGTACACCATACAGGCCATGAGCTGCCAGCTTCTCCAGGAGACACTGCGGAAAACAGTGTCAAAGACTTTACTGAAGTCCAAGTACACAAGATCTACAGCCTTTCCCTCATCCACTGAGCAGGTCACCTTGTCGTAGGAGAAGAGCAGGTCAATTTGGTGTGCCTCTTCTCTGTGCTGTGTATCATGCAAAGCCTGCACTGAAACTGAGTGTTTCTTAATGAACCTTCTGCTATTGCTTAGCCACATAGGACAGGGATATCTTGCAAATACCAATGTATTAATTCATACAACTCTTCAAGGTTGAAGAAGTTGCTTGCCCTTTGCTGATGGGATTTTGATGAGTTCTTTGAAGCTTTTCAAACACTTTGGCTCAAACACAAATAGAAAGTTAAATATCCTGAACTACTTCTTTTTTGCAGAATTGTGAACATTCTTTCTCTTCCAGCAGCTCTCTTTCATTAGCAATTAATTATACTGCTGCTGCAGTTCATGGGTCAAAGTTGCTGTAAACAACAAACCAACATGTTATGTACATCTCAGTTTCTGAAGTGCATCTAGCAGAGTAAAATAGTATGTGATGTTGAAGTAACAGCTGTGTCATAATACAAATACAGAGGGACTGCTGAGATTGCACAGGAAAACAGTGTTTTAAGTACTATGATTCTGCAGTGTGGTATCAATGACACTTTAATAAAAATTATGATTGACAGCTATTTGTCAAAAATCCGTCTATTAAGCTTTTCTGCATGCAGTCCTGTTTGTCTTTCTCCTGGAATTCTCATCCTCTTCTGATGAATCGTAATGACTCCTGTGTGTCCTTCCTCAGGAAAAACGTAACATTATATGACTTCCTGAGAGTATGACTACTTGTGCTTGCACGGTCATAGAGACAGGAATGCCAACTACGGCAGTATTGCAGGAGTTGAATACGCCTCCCTGCGACACAGGAGAGTTCTCAGAAGTGAGCTTTTCAAATATACAGCATTTTGTTCTGTTTTGACCAATTTTACTTTTTTCCCCATATTGAAGGAGATGGAAGAACACATGAGAAGCATGCTTCACCACAGAGAACTTGAAAACCTGAAGGGAAGGTATGAGAACCATCTTGCATCCTTCCTTTCTGTGCAGTTTATATGTCACTGTCTGGAAGATCTCATGTCCTATTTTTCATACAAGCTGAATGCACAATTTATATTTATGCATCATTTAGTTATGTGTCTTGTGATAAAGCTGACTGTGTTCTCTTAACATGGAAACTCAGGAGGCAGACAGTGATGTGGAAGAAAGCTTTCCTGTATTTCTTTGATGGCAGTGAAATAAAATTAAAAACCATGATTTTTAGGTCTTGGCAGTTTCATGCTTGGTTTCTTGGAAGCACTAGAATTCTGCTTTTGGCAGAATTATAAACACTGTTGTTTTCCTTTTAAAAATGTTTTTAAAATGTTTTTAGTCATGTAGAAACCATTATTGATCTTTTAAACCACTGTGAGAAGACTGGTATCTTGGATGTGAAGTCTGCATCTGCTTGAGTGACTGCCTTGTCCTCTGCCACCCTGGCCCGGTTGTTTGGTTAAGGGACCTAACCATGATGGATGGTGTTTTCCTTTGTGTTATTTACAACCTTTGGAAAGCAGGAGGGAGTTAAGGGTTATTCAAATATCATATAATATGGAATCATGGTGTAACCAGAGTGCACTTCAAAGTGCTTTCGGGTGTATGGGTTTTGAGGTAGCCAGAGAAATCAGATAGTCTGCACTTAAGTATTTGACCTACAGACTAATTTTTAATTGTCTTACAGCGCAGACTTCATATGGAAATGGCATATCTCTTTTAAACACCTTTTAAAGGACTGAGAAGTGATCCTCTTTCAGCTCTTTGAGGTGTGGAATACTAATGGCAATGTGGTTAAGTTGTGTCAGCTTGAATTCTAGTAAAACTCTTAAACTGTTTTGTTTTATGATGTTTCAAAGCTACAGGAAGTTTTCAATTCATTTCTCTTCAGTGACGCATACATATAACTGCAGAAAAGGGTCCACATTTGGAGTACAAGATTGTATTACATGTGTGCCACAGCTGAAGACATTTGTTTGAGCCAGCTGTACGATATTTTATACTACTGTTGTGTATAATTGCTAAGTATCGCTGTAGTTCATCTAAATGAGCAACCTAATATGCTTTTAGGTTAAGGCTTCCAGAAAATCTGTGGAATATGTGTATGCCCACTTATATCTGCTAACCTTTCAAATTGTCTCTCTAAAATAGAAAATAACCCTTATTGCAGGACAATAAGGACAATAAGTAAAAAGATACTGCTTACCTCAAAGTATGTATTAACTGTCAGTAAATAACCTCTGTTGTCTGATTTGTACTTCCATTTAATATTAAATTAATTTATCTGGGGCTTTACAACAGGTTAGTAAACTGGGAAAAGAACTTCCATCTTCAGAATCTCCATCATCAGCCTGTCTTCAGGCAAGGGCTATGTGGACTATCAGTGTGTTAAACTATGTTTGTTTTAGTGGGATTCAGGAAATCTTCAATTTGTCCAGGATAACGAAGTTGTTATTGTGTCACATTGAGAAAATGGACAAAAGCAGCTTCTTCAAGCTATTTCAGTTTTTCAAATAAAAGCAGCTTTGCAATAAAGATGAAGGGCATAAAAATTATAAAGTCCTCACATTCCCCACCTTCTCTTTTTTCCCCTGCCTTTGCCATCTCTTGCTCAGCCCTGTGCTTCTTGGGATTTTTATTGTTGTTGTTCCAAATCAGCTACTTACTTTAAAGAAAAGAACACAAAACACAATGCAGATCGTTTTGTTTTCTCCTCTGCAGTGCCCTGCACAACTGGGTCTTAGGAGCTAGCAACATTCTGATAATGTGTCTGGAATCAAGCGCATCATGTTATTCAATATCCATCCTGTTGGGTGTGAAAACGGTTTGCTCTGTTACTGAACAGCTGGGAGGGGTTGCTCAAGAACCAGAACGTCCCTAGCACTAGACACTGATTTAGGGATTCTGGTCAGCTGACTTGTAGAGCATTTCTGTTCTGGACTTTCTTCTTCTGACAATGGTTCTGAGATCCTCATCACAGAAAGTGGTGAGGATTACAGCTTAAAATTTCACATATTTTGGCCTCTTATTTCTCGCCTTGTAAGTTATTGGGTTTTTAGTTAATGACTCCTGAAGGTAACAGTAACTTCTATAAGTTATACATTGTGTCCACAGTGGCTTGCAAGGGATCTGACAGTTCTTGGTTTTCCATTTCTATAAGACTGGAATTAAATTTGTTTCACCAGCATTACATTATCTATTATTAAGGTGACTGTCTTCATTATTTGTTCCAGAAGAATGCATGGAAGTTGTTTTTTCTCAAAATGAATAATGAACTTCGTTTTCACAGTGCAGCAGCAGCCTTGTTCTTTTCCCCCATGCTTTTCCTCCTTCACCCCATTTAAGTTTAGTTGAAGTCCTTTAGGTGTCTTACAGCCTTGTGAGTGTGGTCGAATTGTGTAACAAAGGATAATACCATTAAACTGTAGTATCAGCATCTTACTGCCTTCAAATTTGACACCCAATTAGAAGTCACTTCTTAGACTTCCTGTAGGGAAGAGGTAAAGGAAATACACACATTGGTTCACACTTTACACTTTTTAAGTTAACTTAGTAATCTCAAGGGATATAATAATTTTCTGGAACATTTTAAGGCTCTTCTCCTTTTCTTGAGGTCTTATTCCATGTGATGTATAGTGAGTCAAGCTTTAGTGTTTTTGTTTTAATTGAAAGTGAAATATTGCTGTTGTCAAGGAACATCTGACATACACATTCAGTAAATAAAACTCTTGGTTGTTTTCACACTTGAAATACTTTTGTCCTTTTTATTTTGAACTGCTTTTGGCCTTCTCGTTAATCAACTTAGATTGTGTGGTGTTTCTGTATGGTGAGGAAATGTGTAGACATGATCAACATGTGTCCTGGAGCATGCCCAGTTCTAGCTGATATTAATGGGAAAAGGGGAAGGAAAGAAGTGAAGGAAATTAAAATTCCCTCTCTGAACTCCCAGCCAATTCATTTTCAATTAAAGCATTTGTTTATATAGGAAAAAAAATTGTGGGGTTTTTTTTTTAGGTTCATATAGATTAACAGCAAGACAGAGAATTCTAATCATTACCCACTCAAGTCTTTTCTTTCCAGACTTTCAGTTGGTACAAGAACCACAGCTTATTAACTAGTAACTCGCAAGTTAGAAATGGCAGAAACAAATTCTTTGTCCTTATGCCAGCTGCGAACTCACTGGCTTTGTCCAAAGTTAGGTAAAATGTTGTATTTATTTACTTAGTCTATAGATGAGAGTGAAATTTGTATGAAATATTTGAAACATTGGTCTTATGGACGATCTGAGTTGTTTTCTAAAATGTAATTAGTACCACTGAATTATGTTCCTCCTTGAAGTGTCCTTACGACTCAAGTCGAATGTTATGTAAAAAGAGCACCTTTTTCAGCTAGAAGCTGACTTCAGATTTGCAGATTGTCTGGAAGACACAGGCTAAATTTGTAAGCTGTTGGCTTTGTAAATGAAATTTGTCCAAATGTTTAATCTGAAATTATTTAGGCTGCAACATACCACAAAATGAAATGTAAAGAGTGTAATTTTTATTAATTACTCTATTTAAAAAGAAACCCTAGCTGTGTCTGAATGACTGCATTGGTTAAATATCTTAGGTGTGTTAGCAGGAAAACCACGGTTTTCTAGAATAAATCAAACATACCTGCTAACACTCCATTAAGCAATTCCAGTAAGGATGTTGGCTTAATATTTTGAGTGAAGATGCATCTTTTGATCTTTTTCTCAATTTATTTTTAACTTTTCTCTAAAGAACAGGGATTCAGGTTTGCCTTTTTCCTTTATGGATTCCATTTTTATAGACTCCGGTCATGAGCTGTGTGTTGATATTATAATGCTGCTGTTACAAGACTTCTGTCTTAAGTGCGCTGTGGGGATAAGCAGATCTGCCTTTCTGAGTTAAATGGCAAAATTGAAGAAACTGCTGTATAGGCAGGCAGTGAGTCCTAACTTGGTCCTGCTGAGTTATTTGCAGTGGACTACGCTCTCATTAAGATTTTTCCCACTTTTTAAACTGGTGAACAATTTTTCCTTGTTCAGGTTTGTTACTAACAATGTATTTCCTTAACAGTGGAGTACTGAAAGGATTTGTCAGGAGAATAAATAAGATATTTTAGAAAGCTGAATTTCTTGAAAAAAGTTAAAAAAATGTTGTAACCTTAATCCAGTGTTCACAGAAACATGAGTAAAGCCATTTGTCTGACACAGCTGTCAGCTTCCTCCAGCTGAAATAATTTCTGTATTTTTTAAGATAAGTTGTCTAAAGTAGAAAGCAGACCTCATGCACACTTGAACCAAATAAAGTGCAGTGAACTGAAGATACCCTCCCATCACTCACTGTGCTGTGGAGTCTTTGGATTCCAGGCAGCAGTCTCAGCTGTCCCAGTTTAGGTTCTGTTGTGTGAGGATTGGCTGTATCCATGTGCTGCCTCCTCCCTTTTCTAAATTTCACTGGGGGAAGGCTCAAGGCAAGGATTAAATGTAGAAGCTGTCACCAGGCTGCCCAGTGCAGCTGGCACCATGGATGGGCTTCAGAGCAGCTCCTGCTAGCTCTGCAAGCCATCCACTCTGCCTCCTCGCTCACTATGTTTCCTCTGAAAAGATTTTGAGTACAACATTTCAAGAAGAATTCCTTCCCCCAGTTAACACAGCTTTATTACCAAGTCTTTTACCTCTTGATTGTTGGAAAAAAATCTGCTGAAAACTGACCATCAGAAAACAAGTCCTTGACAGAAAAAGCCAGAGAATTCAAGTAACTTAAATATACTGAGCAAAACCCAGTTGCTTTGAATGCAAGCACATTCAGAGGAAACAAAGTAAGACCAGAGGTACCTACCATGCCTGTTGGCAGGGTTGAAAGTCCCCCCTCTGCCTCTCTTCCTAGGGACAGCAACCATGAATGCCGGGTGTGCAGGGTGACACTGGTGGGTTTGTCAGCATACGCCAAGCACATCTCCAGCCAGCTGCACAAAGACAATGTTGATGCCCATGACAGAAAAGAGGAAGAGAAAGAAGAGGCAGAAGAAGAATACCTTGATAAAGAACTCATTCAACTAATAAAGCAAAGGAAGGAACGGAACCGGTGAGTTTTCCTTACTGAAAGGCTTAATAAATGGGACAGTAGTGCTATATTGTTTGAGGTGGGGGTATCTGTAGGAACCTGGCCTTTTAGAAACTGTTGCTGAACATGTTTTGTCATAAAACTTTAATCTGTCTGTTTTTAAAATGAATTGGATTGTTCTCTCGATGTTGTGCTGTAATCTCATAATCCTTGAGTGAAATTTCTTACCCGTTTTATCTTGCTGCTTACCATTAGCCAAACACAATTTTAGTGGCTTGCTATAAAATAGAATTATGCAGAGGGTAGTAAGTATTGCCCTTTATCTTCCATGTGACTCTGCAATTGTGTGTTGCTGATACGATGTTCCAGTTGTGAATGTATTGTTTGGATAGTTTTATGGTGTGGCGATGGTATTGAAGAGGCAAAAGGTTTTTGAAAGACTCTTTCTTCCTGTGGCTAGAAGTTTCAATTAGTGTCTCCAAGTGCACAAATCTGTGGAGATGATTTGGTTTTGACACTATTCTGTCACACTAGGGTGTCCCTGTACTACACAATGGTCATGTTTTTGTATTGGTCAATGTAGGTAGCAACAGTGTCCTGGTTTATGGTAAATAAGTAATGCTGTCAGTAGGGTGGTATTCTGCGGCAACTAAATCTTAGAAAATTGCTCTTCTGGATGCCAGTTTGAGGGGGGGAAAAAAGAAGGTACACAGATTAAGTTACTAGTACAGCAAAGTTGTTTCCATTAGATCATAATCTAGTTGAGTCAGCTCCTAGAATTTACTGCATCATTTAGACATTGTTTCTTTGAATTATTGTTTTAGAGCTCACTTTATCTTATGCAGTAGGACATTTCCCATTAGAGAGTAATTATTTGTGCATCTTTTAGCAAAACTGGAATGCGTTGAAAACACATATGGTACAATATGAACTTTGAGTTTACTCAAATCAGTATTTTTTGAGCAGTAGTGTGAAAGTTTCCTGTCTTGCTTGCCCAGGGATCTAGAATGAATGTGTTCCTATAATGTCAGAAAGAAGCATTTCTATAACTGGCTTTTGGAAAACCTTTTAATAAAATCTCCTCATTTGGTAGAATAAATACTTAGAACATTTAGACTGCTGACCCTGTGAATAGCTGTCGATGTTAAGGTAGCATTTATCTTTAAATGTACATGTGATAATTTACCACGTGTTCATAGTAAGCTGCCAAGCACAAGCGCTATCCAAAGGGCAGTAGATAGTGCTTCTGAAAGGCTCATACAGACTCAGCATTGCGTGCTGTGGACTGTTCAAGTCCGTTGGTTAAAACAAGAAAAAATATTTTTGTATCTGAGGTACAACTTCTGTGGATGTTTTGCATCTATGTTTTAAGTGAAGCTTTATACACTGAGACATGATCTCAATTGTTTTCTCCAATAAGTAGAATAACTGCTTTTCTCAGCCTAGCTTTTCTTCTGTTTTGTATGAATTCGCTCTAGTTACGCCATCTAACGCCAACAGAATAGTCTTCAGAAAAAGTAATTCTCTTCCTGCAAACGGACTTTTGTTTATCAAGATTACTCAAATTACAGAGATTTATATAACAGAAAGAAGCTCTCTTTTTATTTGATTATTAGTTCAATTACTAGTAAATAGAAAGAAATATTCTTTACTGAGTTAAACAGAAATATATAAGAATTAGCCTATTGAACTACATCTGCACTAAATCAGTTGCTTTTGTAAGAGCAATTTTGAAATATCCTATTTCAGTAAAGGCACAGTGTTAGTTTTGAATGCCAGACAGTACAGAAGCTTGAATGGTCTGTTTCTTTTTATCAAAAAAAGTTTTCTTATGAGGCTTGCATGCTGTTCAACTTCAGGGGAATGGCATCAGAATTTAGGTTTTTTTCTCAATTGTTTTGTAGGCAAGCTGAACAAAGCTGTGCAAACCAAGAATTAGAATGTGATGATAGGAGATCACAGAGAAGGCGAGAAGAAAGAAGTACTTACAAAGAAAGAGAAGCTTATGATCAGTCATCGTGGCATCATCATAATGCATCACAAAGGGACTGGAAGTGGGAAAAGGATGATTATGTTAATCCTAGACAAGGCAAATTTTCACACTCTCAGAGGAACCTTAATATGAACAGACACACAGGTGGCCCAAGGGGACGCTCTGGATGGCACCAGAGTGTTTCAGGAGGCTCTTCAAATCGGCATAACTATGGGAATTCTGGAACTGTTTGGCGTCCAAGTGGGCGGGGAGGAGGAACATCAAATTGGCATCACAGTGCCAGGGAGAGAAATCCTACTTGGCTCTCTGAAGGAACGGTTAATTTTTCTACCTGGAATTCCAAGAGTTATGGAGGAAACTGGAAATCTAGTCCTCATGGTACAAATGGCTGGAATTTTGGGAACTCTGGCGATACATATTCATTAGAGCCAATTAAATATAATAAGGAAAGATATACGTGGCAGCGGCAGGAGAAAGACAATGTTCTGCCATACAGAGATCGAAAAAAAAGGAGGGACTTGCTTGATTTTACTAGTGATAAATTTCCTTCTGAGGGGGCATTGGATTTTGGTATGTCGAAGCAACCAGAAAGCAAAACTTCAAGAGCCAGTGGGAAAAGCAGCAGTCCTTCCAGAGATAAAACTTATCGCTGGAGTCCCTACCCATCTCAGAAAGCTGCAGAGCAGCAACCACGGTCTGATGATAATGTTCCTAAAACTCCAGATAAAGTGGAGTCTGTGTTTATGCCTCTTACTGATTCAACAATGAAAGGAAAAACTTGCGAAGCCAATGTTAGCCTTTCAAAACTTAAAAAATGGGAAGCATCTTCCCCTTCTAATGTAACCCCAGATTACCTTGATTCTTGCAAGGTAACGAAAGACTGTTCCAGTGGTGAAAAGCCTGACAAAGATGATGGCAGAAGTAATAGGATGCCATCACTGAAATCCTCTCTTCTGAATATCACAGATATCAAGTTGTCTTCTCCAAAGCAAGACACAAACAGTCTCTTAAAAAATGTCAAGCTTTTGTTAACCTCAACTAGTGGCAAAGAGCAGAGTCATTTGAATGCCCTGAACTTGGAAACAAACCATTTCTCCTCCTATTCCTCAAAGCTGCCTGGTGCATGTACTGGTGACTTACAAGACAACAATGATGTGCTTGGTAGCAATCTTGGAGAGCCTGGTAATAAGCTAAGTGAAGCAGAGCAGAACCTCAAAGATGTTCAGTCCAGCCATTCCTTGCAAAATACTCCCTTAAAATCTTGCAAGGATACAAGTGACCTGAATAAGGAAGAAACTGGGAAAGCATCACCAAAGAACAAGTTCAAATTAGATTCATTAGATGTGAGTGATGGTAATTTAATGGGAAGTGAGAAGTCAGAAGCAAGAGTTGAAAAGTTGAGTTCTACTAGTTCTTGTTTACCCTGTGACTCTACAGAAGGTAAACCTGCCACTTCTCAAAGGGAAGATGATGAAAAGCTGATTGCTTCAAGTGTTACTTCTGCTGATCTGAAAGATATACAATTTCAGATGGAATCTGCAGTTTCTCCATCAAGCAGTCAGGACCATTTGCATGTGGATTTGAAAACCTCCTCACAGGACGGAGAAGGGGATGAAGAGCGTGTCAAGTCACATGATCACTTTGAAATGGAAGGTTTTGAAAATCCTTCAGATCATGAGCTGCAAAAAGGAGGAAGCCAGTCACTAGGCCTGCTTCTTCCTGATTTAAGCAAACTCGGCCTTCCTGCCTCTCTGCAAAGAGACTTGACACGACATATTAGTCTGAAGAGCAAAGTTGGGACACATCTTCCAGAGCCCAATCTCAATAATGCACGGCGCATTCGGAATGTGAGTGGCCATCGGAGAAGTGAGTCTGAGAAGGAGTCAGGGCTTAAACCCACCCTCAGGCAGATTCTTAGTGCTTCCCGACGAAATGTGAACTGGGATCAAGTCATCCAGCAGGTTACCAAGAAGAAACAGGAGCTTGGCAAAGGTTTACCAAGGTTGGTAGCTTTCAGATCTAACCATGCTTGTCTGTGTGTATGTTGAGGGGAGAAGGTTCTGTTTCTCCAAATCTGAAATGGATTCCAGGATCCTAAAACTAAGACTTTAGAATGAAGCTTGCTGTACCATGATCTTTTGCATATACAAATAATTTTGAGTTTTTATGACTGCTTGCTGCTGTGGATGTCTATCCTTAAATAAGTAATAGTAGTCTGCTGTTCAGAAAATATTTTGGTCAGTTCATAGTCATTGCTTAGTATCTGAAGATGGACACTAGCAATATACTTGCTTTGCAAGTTCTAGCAGGTGGAAGAATGTAAAAATGTGATCAGGATGGGAACAATGCTGTGGCAGTTGCTTTTTCCTTCATTTATTCAGGACTACAATAAATGCTTGCCTTGCTGCAGACAGAATAAATGCCTCTTTGTTTATTAACCTTTTGATTTTATATACAGTTTGTGTTTAGAGGAAGCAGTTATAAAACACTTCACTTTTGAAACTTTCTTTAAACCTGAAGTTTTTGAAGCGCCTTGAAAAGATGTCATATTTTCTTATTACAAACTTGATTTGGAATAATTATAATAACATGGATTCTGACTTGGAAATCATGCTGTCGTTTCTTAGCCACTAAATCTCATTTTGTGATACACAAAAGATAATCCATTGCCAGATGAGGCAGAAAGTACAGAATATCAGTGGAATGAGTTGCCAGATCTCTTAAAGCAATAATGTGAATTGGGGGGTGGGGGGAGCTTTTTTCTGGATTTACCTGGCGTTTTACATGCCTGTTTATTTTTCTTTCTATTTGTTAAAGGTTTGGCATAGAAATGGTGCCTCTTGTTCAAAATGAGCAAGAAGGTCTAGAAATTGAAGAAGAATCTGATCTGTCTACTCTGGAAGGATTCCAGTGGGAAGGGATTTCCTTAGCAGTGCCTGGCTTAGCCAGAAAACGTAGCTTTTCTGAAAGCAGTGTCATTGCAGACAGAAATCCTTCTACTTATAGCTTCTTCAGTGAACAAGCCAAAACAAAAGAAAGTGCGCAAAGGCAAATAATTTCAGCCAGCCACTCACATCACGTAACACCTGGATATGAGGCAAGTGCTGATGCTGAGGTTGACTTGAAACGGGAGACATCTTCTCTTCCTCTGTCACCATTTATGTCCGAAAGAACTGAGGCTAGTGGAAGGAGACACAGCCTCCTGGCCACCTCTGAGGTCACAAGCCCTACAAAACAAGACCAGGAAAGCCCAGAGAAGAGAACACCTCTTCTTGAAAAACAAAACGTACTAGAAATCTCAGAAGAAAACCGTCCAGCTTCAAATAATGCTTCACTTCTTGCAGTATCTAATAACATAGATGCAGCTACAGACAGTAGCTGCACATCTGGTACTGAGCAAAATGACAGCCAAGGGATTGGAAAGAAAAGAAGAGCAACTGGAGTAAGTGTGCAATTTTGTCCAGCTTTGTGCTAAAAAAATGTTAATGGCCATATTAATGTCAATGGCCATACAGCCTTGGAATGATCTCTGCAAGGAGGACTTTCTCCATTTGATTGTCTTGTACAGTGATAGGCTCCAACTAATTTTCTTGTTTAGCTCAATTTTCTTTAAGAATCTTTTACATTTCTACCTTCCTTGTGCAGGTCTTCAGCTTAATCTTTTAAAATTAGTTGGAATGGCAAATGCTCTTTAATTTTGATTTGGTAACTGGCATGCTATACTGGCAGTTGAGAGCTATTAAAGTATTTCTGTGGAAGTATTTGGTGTTGTAGCAAGGATATGGGTTTTTCAAAACGTAAATGGTAACTAAACTGTAGTAGAAATTTGTTTTCCTTATATGTTCCTGGTTTTATGATTGAGCAGAGAGCCTTTTTACTCAATTACATACTTTATATGCTTAAATCTGAATTTGTTTCACCATCCTGTCTTGGACTTAGCCAAAGAGGGAAAAAAATGTGATCGAAATAGTTTTGTTATATGCAGAAAGCAATAATTTTAATTCCTCACTGATTTAATCCTCCAGACCTTCAGAGCAGAAAATCTGACTCAAGTGTGGTCTTAAACATCTGAGCAAGTAGAAGGCTTCAGCTTATTAAACATGTCTTCCTAGCTGAGATGAAAACATGGCACACACTTTGTTTCCCTCCCTCTTTTAAGGGCAGAAGGAAGGACAAGTTGTACAAGAATGTGCAAAATTATTTGTATATTCTTCTTCATGGGTACAAGTAATGCTTGAAAAGACAGTGGATGTTTGACTTTTCTATTTAGGCAAAGTTGCTTTTGTAACTTTTGTTAATAAATGATTTTACTTGCAGGAGGGATCTTCTCCTGAAATCCCTAGTCTAGAAAGAAAGAATAAGAGAAGAAAAATCAAAGGTAAAAAAGGTGAGTCAATGTCATACATATGTGCATCTGGTATAGGGGTTATAAATACCTAATAATATTTTGACTTGGCTAAAATGATAATTCCTTAATGTTACTTTGGTCCTTCTTGGGCTCTTACTGAAGGTCATGGGGTGGACTGCTGTCACATCTGCAACACATTATTCTCTAAAGAGTCCCATCTTAACTTGTCACAAGTTATTTTGAAGAGAAGACTTTGTGCCTCCTTTCTGCCTACAATTTGTGTTCCTGATTGCACAGATTGGGCCTTTGCTTTCACCTGCTCAGGGAAGAAGGGTTTGCTGCCACTTCAGATGGAAGTTCCGAAGGGAGAAGCACCCATCGCTCCCCTTCTAATTCAACTATGCTGCTTTCCCTTTCTAATTTTGGATGGTTTTACCAGAAGACTTGTCTTCTGCATAGTTTGGGCTGTGTTCTGGTTTTGGCATCTCCAGCAATACTTCTTATTTTTTGACTCTTCCGATGCTGTTCTTAATGGAAATGAATGTGGAATGTCTCACTCCTTCCTGCTCCTGACCAAAGAGAACTCTTGTCCTGTCATTAGACAGGTCTTTCGCAAACTTACCTCACACATCTGCATCACCGCATATCAAAATTAACCATCTGTAATTTAGAGAGAATGTTTTCTTTGGGAATTATATAATTGCATCACCATCTGGGAGCTATCTGAAGATAGCTTTCAAATGTTCCCTTTACCTTTTTTTTAATTCTTTATTTATACTGAACATTGTTTGGAATGTGAAATGATTAATATGGATCTTATTGTGGGAACTAATATTTCATTATTTGAAAAGGTGAGGTTCTTTATCAGCCTCTGTCATCAATGAGTAGTGTCTATTATGGAGACTAGTAACACACTTGACTTAATAAAATAACTCTTTCCCATTACTTTGTTTCAGCATAATCCTTATTACTAAAGGAAACTATAACTTGAATGAAACTAAGCAGTGCTTTGACTGAAACTTAATTTGGTTGGAGAATCTCTGTAATGCCGGAGGACTTTAGAAAGGAATCTTTTGCTGAGTACAGTGCTCAGAGACTCTTTCTCAAGAGATCACAAACATGAGTCTCACATCCCAAAATCATCCTAGATAGTAAATGATGTTTTATTGTTGGGTTCTTCTCTTAAGCTGCCGTTCCTTGGCCTCTGGATTAACTGAATAATTTAAATATCATTTACCTTAAAGTTGCCTTTGCCTTTTTGATTACATTGGTGGAAAGTGTGTATTTGTACTCTCTGTACATGTGTACTTCAACAAAAGATCTTTGTGGAAGAAAATGACTTTGTTTAAGTAAACTAAATCAATGCTGGCAAAGCTATGACAGAAATAAAGTGACTAGTGTAAAGGTTGAGATCCTGTAAAGAGGAATACTTGACTTTGCTCTTCTTTCATGTAGCTGTGACTATTCCTGTGCATAGATACTCCTCAGCTTCTTCTATGACTGTTGATGGTTGACCTAGTTTATGTGATTTTTACATTCTGAGGTGGTAGTATTCATTGAGATGTCACGTGTAATATATTTTAACGTATTGTCAAGTACAATTATACTCTACGTTTTGTTCCTTTTTCAGAACGTTCTCAGGTAGACCAGTTGTTGGCTATTTCGTTGAGGGAGGAAGAGTTAAGCAAGTCCCTGCACAGTGTGGACAGCAGTCTACTGCAGGCTAGGGCTGCCCTGCAGGCTGCGTATGTTGAGGTTCAACGGTTCCTTGTATTAAAGCAACAGGTAACAGTGGGCTTTTGAGACTGTCTGAACTAGAAGTTAGCAGCCTGAAAAACTGCCTTAAGTAGGACTGATTTAAAGCACAACTGTTTTGCAGATAACCATGGAAATGAGTACACTGAGAAGTCAGAGAATCCAGATCTTGCAAGGGTTACAAGGTATGAAATACCATAAAACTACAACAGTGGGATGCTGACTCACACTCTTTGAGCTCAGCATCTTGTAAAAATTTGATTTAACTTGAATTCACTCATGTAAAAGTGCAATAAAATTGTAGACTTTCAACATGGAAGTCTTTACTGTTCAAGTGTGATCTGTCATCTTTGCTGGTGCCATCTAGTGGCGTTTTTACAGATTTTTCTCTTCCTTGTCTCTGTCCTCAAGAAATGAGCACCCCTAAATTTTATTGTAAAATGGGAACATTTTTGTTCTGTTTTTTTTTCTCTCCTCTTTTGCCATTAGAAACATATGAACCTTCTGAACTGACAGAGCAACCTTCCTGCAGTGTCTTAAGTGAGAGAAGAAATAGCAAATCTCAAATGGCAGCTGACATAATTCCTGCAGGCTCCTTCCTGCCCCTTTTAGACACTTTATCTTCTTCTGTACATCCACTGGGAGCTTCTGTGCATGTAAACATGCCATCACCATTCCAGCCTTCTGGCATCACACCTACCGCTCCTCCTGACTCCTCAGTACAAGTTAAACGAGAACCTGTGTCTCCAAAAGGCTCAGAAGAAAATGTGAATTCTCTACTCCAGAGCTCTCCAGGTGCTTCACGAGCACAAGAGGTGGAGCAGAAGGATGGTATGTTTGGCTTCTCTTTGTATTTTAAGTGAACTAGCTTTAAGAAAATATTTTTTTCCTTGAGGAATTCAAGTTGGATCTCAAACCTGCAGCCTGTTGTGCAGGGATGAACTCCCATTAACTTGTGTAGGACTTTGTCAACTTAATAGTCTTAGAAACTGGTACCTTCTTTACAACACATCCAACTGGATTCCATGTTTTTGAAATTGCTAAGCACATGCAAATTGTAGCCATGCACATACAGGTTTCTAGTTTTACTTTAAAAATAGAAAAAAACATGAATTTTCAGGTTACATCCTCTGAGATTAATTTAGTTAATTTAAAAAAAAAAAAAGTCAAAAATTAAAAAAGCTCAACAAACCTTAAACCTTCCCCTGTCTTTTGTCTTCTACTCTGCGTAATTTAATAGGCATAGGTAGCTGAAAATCTACCTGCAAAGGAAGAATGCATGCCTGAAGATCTGTTTTAAAAATATATGACCAACTACATTAAGAGTATTCCATGTTCTTCCTGGGCCCTGCAGGATAAGCACAAAGAGTATAATTTTGATATTAAAAATAACAATCCATCTTCTCCCTCTCTCCATCTCTCCAAATCCCACTGGTCTGGAAATGCTGGTTAGATTTAATAACCTCATTCAAAGTTTGTGCAATCTTATTTGTTATCTGAATAAACAATTTACTGTGAGAAGGATATTTGGCACTGTTTGCCGATGCGAGGAGAGCGAGTAGGAGAGGGCTACTGATAAAGATCTCTGATCACTTTTGTCTAGAGAAGAAACTGCTGAATTAACTGAACTACTAATATAATTTTTCTGAAGCTACTGCTTCAGAAAAATGAAATCTTAGTGGCTGTAACTGAAATTATTAACTCTTTATTTAGACAGTTTGAAACCCCTAAAACTCATGTACTGTAGTCTATAGTCAAAGGCTTAAATGCTATTGGGACTTTCCACTGCAACTTGCTACTGTGACTGAACATACAAACGGAAGATTAAAAAGCTCATTCATCCTTTACTTTCCTGAGAGCCTGTGAAGTTGAGCAGGGGGACTCTAATGACAGTTGTTTGTCTGCAATAACTGTCACTTACCTGAACTCTTAACTTAGATAATTTGAGATAAAGATTCATAAGTAAGAATGTAGGTTAAATTCACTGGTTTCTAAGAGGCAGAAGCAGAGAAGTGTTTAGAATTCTGTCAGCTTCCCATTCTCATTGAAGGATCCCACCCAATAAATGCAGTGAACATGAAACATCCTGTTCTGGATTGCAGTTATTGCAAATGCAACTGGGGAATTTTAGGGTGTGGGAAACACAGCTGTGAGGTGCTGCCTGTGTTCTTAGTCTGTCTCAGTTGAGAGGCCAGATTCATTTCTTCATATTAGCATCAACTTAAAATGACAGGGAGAGATGTTTGCCCCATCGCTTAGTCCACCACAGAGGAACTAAAAAGCTTACTCTGATGGCTTGCAGTGCTGCTGTTCCCAGGATAGAAGGTACAATGCCACAGAGTGGGTTGTACGTGACCCATCTACCTTGAGTTAGGTCCAAGTATCATGGTAGAAAAAACTAATGCAGATGGATTAAGCACAAGGTCTTCAAACTACATCACTGAGCAGCTGAGATGTACTAGGCATGCATTGCTTAATACTAGTCCTACAGCTGTGGAGACAGTTGGTACGGGAGCGCACAGTGAAGGGTGGTAGCATCTTAAGCCAACAATGTAGGATTCACCAAAGGTTGTTTGTCAGAACTTTAAAAGCATATAGTCTGCCGGCATCTTGAATTATGTACCCCATTCCTTTGCTTCTAGGTACACAGATAAACATTTTATTCCCCAGCTATGTTATTTAAAGGCTGGATAGCTGACTGAAATAGCAGATCTGCATGTGTACACAGCTTTCAACATGTAGATGTGTGTACTTTACATGCACAATTAAATATAAAAAAAAGTAAGAAGAGCAATTTTGCATAAATATTTATTACTGTACAGATTGCATATAACACTAGTCTGTTTTCTTCAGAAGAGACCAACCAGAAAACTCCAGTGCGTCCAGTCGTCTCTGGAACCATGTCCCTATCAGAGCTGGCAGCTTGTTTCCAACGCACTAACCAAGATGTTCACGAGCCTGCAGTGGACAAGGGAAAGGCTGGAATTCCTGAGAGCCCTTCTCCTCATTCACTGTCTGTTTTCAGCAAGAGAGAAGCAAATGATACTATGACCGAAAGCTTTTTACTGGATCACTGTAGCAACTCTCTTGCAAAGCATTCAGTCCTTCTAGAAATGCCAATGGAGAAACCCCCTCTCAAATTGTCAGCAGAACCATCTGAGCAACAGATGACAACCACTGTAGTCCCAGCAGAAAAAGGGAACAAGAGGAGGAGAAAGTTAAGGAAGAAGAAAACTCTGAGAGCAGCCCACGTGCCGGAGAACAGTGATACAGAACAGGATATAATTCACTCTAAGCCTGTCCGGAAAGTCAAGGGTGGAAGGGTTTCTAAAGGAGAAAAAGTTTCTACATCTACTCCTCCAAGACAGAAGGATGGAGCTACTGCTCAAACAGCAAGAAACAGATATGAGAATGACAGTGATGCTTCTCTGGAACTAGTGGAAGTTCCAGTGCCCCAGTGTGAGGTGGTTGACGTTGGTTCATCAGAGTCAGGAGATGAGAAACCAGACAGTCCGTCAAAGAGGGATTCACGCAGCTCTGTGGATCAAGCAGCACGAGAGGCATCTTGCTCTGGTTATGATGAAGTGAGCTCTACCAGTGAGCTAGGCACAAATTATAGGGATGACGGGAAAAGAAGGTGAGACTCTTGTAGATTTCTCAAAACTAAAAGCATTAAACAATACTCTTAAAAGTTGTCTTTTTTTTTTTTTTTCTTCCTATTCAGAAAGTCTTACAACATCAGTAACTTTTGATTTCATTGAGGAGTGAAATAAGAGGGAAAATGAAAATTGAATTTGCTTTTTTGGTCCAACAAATCAATGTGTCTTGTTACCTAGTAATTTCTCTAATATAAAAACAAGGCTTCCCTCCACAGAAAACTTGTTTTGAGCTTATCTGTCACAGCCTGTTTTCTACTAAATGCATAGTCTTGTCTGCAAATGAATGTGCAAAGTCCAGTCACTACTTGTTCTGTGTTACAGTGTGGCTGAGATGCAGACTTCCATATCATCACTAAGAGGGTCAAAGAACTCATCAGGTATATCTTTTAAGTTTTTCTTCTGGTACTTTGTGAACAGTGTCTTGCAGGACATTGAGTTAAGTCTTGATCAAACTGCTTCCAGAGGGGAATTTTGCTGTGAAGATAAAAACCTGCACTAAAAACTGAACTGGGAAGTGATGCATACTCACTAATGTCATCCTTCATTGAATGCTTTCTGCTTTGACCCTCTCTACATCACCCCACCCCCTCCCACATGAACACTTCAGCTCCACAGCTTCTGTAGAGCTGTAGGACAAACAATAATACAATCCTTTTGCTATTTTAAAAATCTTTCTGAACTTAACATCATATAAAGGTCTTTCTGGCATTTTAAATTGCCTTCTGCCACTTACAGGCTCCAGCTGAGACCCACAATGAAATTTGACTTTCAGGTATTGAGCCCACAAAATAGTTGTGCTGTTTGGTAATACAGACAACAGTAGTGTGTTTGCTTGAGTGTGTTCACATAATCAAAGTCCACATCTCTCTGTCCTACAGAAGTGTCTTCGGAGCCAGGTGAGGATGAAGAACCTACAGAGGGAAACTTTGAGGGACACGTGGCTGCAGTGAATGCTATTCAGATTTTTGGGAATTTGTTGTATACCTGCTCAGCAGACAAAACTGTTTGTGCCTACAATCTAGTTGTAAGTAAGGTTGCGGGAGTGGTATTACGTTAATTGGAGTCACAAGTTTGCAATTTTGTTTTTATAGAGCCTTACTATATAGCTAAAGAAGCAACTGCTTTTTCAAGTGTTAATTATTGTTTTTTCTATTCCTTTCTTCAAACCTCTCTTCTTCTCCCCAACCTTTTCTCCCTCTGAGAGGGGCAAGGGGAGATAAATTGCTGCATGTGTCCTGCTTTTGTTAGCCGTCCTGCCCCACTCTGTCAGGCATGGATGCTGAGGGGCATTATGGGCCTTTATGTTGACAGACCCTATGCTTTCCTTTCTAGAGCAGGAAGTGTGTGGCCATCTTTGAAGGACATACTTCAAAAGTGAACTGTCTCTTGGTCACGCAGACAAATGGGAAGAGTGCCGCACTCTACACTGGCTCAAGCGACCACACTATCAACTGTTACAATATCAAGGTACTCAAACTCTGTGTTGATTAACATGTACTGCTTTTTTATGCGAGTATTTCTTTGCAAGTATAAATGAAAAAAGCCTTTTAAACCCATATGAGCTGGACAGGAGCCCCACTTTATACCTCATTACAGTGGAAGAGGAGAAAAAAAACCCCAAACAGCAAACCCTAATCTTTTGGCTAACTTCTTGGCAGAGTTTTTGCTAGAACAGCATGGTAAGGATGGTTGTCTGGCCATGAATGTTGTATTGTGTTGTATTTTTCTTGCTGTATTTCAAACTTCATTGCTCATGGAAGGCACTGCTCTCTTTGTAGAGCAGCTATAGAGAGAACAGCTATCTATTATTCTGAGCACAGATGAAAGAACAGACTGAGACTTCCTGAAGCTGGACTTTTAAGGATAATAATTTATCCTTGTCCAGCCTGTGGCTTGATGGGGTAGGAAGTAAATATCTGCTTCAATGGACAAACTGCGAGAGGATTTTTTTGACTCTTAAGCTGATGATTCATGGCACTTCCCTTTTGGGGACTTCATGAGGATTCCTTGAACTCGAGCATGTAACAGTGTTTTTCATATACATACAGTCTGTAGTCTAAACTTCTATATACATTAGAGGCTGTGACTAGAATAAAGCTTTTAGGGTTTTAACTGTTTGCTGACGTACAGTCAAGTCTCAGAGATGTGAGTGAGCTGATTAAAACCAGTGTCCAAGAGCCATGTGACACTAGACTTTCAGATGTTTTTCTCCAGCTCTGTTGTTTCAAAAATGCAGCTTGTAGGTGAAAATCATCATTCACTTCAAGCTTTTTTCTGCAAATTGTTTTCAGTTAATGAAAAGCTTTAAATTATTTTTTCTGTTGTCAGACCAGAGAGCGCATGGAACAGTTTAAATTGGAAGATCGAGTGCTCTGTTTACACAGTAGATGGCGGATCCTTTACGCAGGCCTTGCAAATGGCACTGTGGTTACTTTCAGCATAAAGGTTGGTTTGTTTAAATCCTGGCACCTGGAAGCCTGTTGTGGTGCTCTTTCTCTCCACTTTGTGTTTCTTTCCACTCTTTCTCTTGAGTAGTAAGTGTATTTGTAATTAAAGTATTTTGGTATAAATGGTCGCTATTGGCCCTTTTTGCTCCTTTATTTTGTCAGTGCACAAAGCTGTACCATCTCCCCTTCTCTCTGGTTACCTTTCTCTTAACTGCTGTTACGTTGTCATGTTTTTCCTTAAGGTTCTGCCTGGCGCATGAGTCATGTATTGTGAGAGCTTTTTGACACAGTTAATTACTTGTGAATCTTTCCTTTCTTGCCCATCAAAGTAGCGTGACAGACTTTAATGTGTTGCTGATTTTGCCTGTTCCATTTGCAGTTACAGAAGAGACTCATTGACATGGTTTTCTGGCAAAGAGGCTTAATCAGCAGTTCCCATGATATTTAAAAGTGAACAAAAATTATTATTTGAATGTTTTTCTGATTATTCTTTTCAGGGATGCTACATTAACTTCCCAGACTTATTCTTAAAAATTTAATCTGTTTTTCATTTTTCTCATAACAGTATTTCCTCTCATTGAGGATTTACTGGATCTTTGCTAAACAATTAAGTATTTTTTAAAAGACAGAAAATAGAAACCCAACATGAATAATTTCCTTGATTTTGAAACTAAGTTGTTAGGCAACTCTTACCATGGCTGAAATGGCATGTCACCAAACTGAAATCAGATACTATAATAAGTACAACACAAAAAGGACTCAGTGATCTAGTCAGCATCACAGCAAAGTTTTAATTCTAAATACCATTTTTTCTTCCCCCAACAGAACAACAAGCAGGTTGATACCTTTGAATGCCACGGCCCCAGAGCAGTAAGCTGTCTGGCCACAGCCCAGGAAGGAGCACGCAAGTTGTTGGTTGTCGGCTCCTACGACTGCACCATCAGTGTGCGAGATGCACGGAATGGCCTGCTTCTCAGGACCCTGGAAGGTCACAGCAAGACTATACTCTGCATGAAGGCAAGTGTCTCTAAAAATACATTTTTGACAAAGAATGCTTAAAAAGGTATATTTTTTCTTCCTCATCTAATAGTGAGCAGATTGTGGTAGGAAACAGGATTTATTTATTTTAAATGATAACTGAGTAATTTGTTAGGAAAATTGTCTCTGGATGGCTGCCATATCTCTTTTTTGCAGCAAAACTGTTGGGGGTGTGTATGTGAGAGGCATATTTCTTGTTGTTAGAAGATTCAGGGAATCTTGAAATGTGAGTTTGCCAACAGAGGGAAAGTTAGAGAAAAAATAAAGCTAGTTTTCACATATTCCCATTGTACAAATCTCAGAGGAAGCCAAAAAAGGTGTAACTCTGGAGAAGTATTCTTCTTAATAGAAGAATCCCTATCATTTATGTACAAGTTTCTGGCTCTTGAGATTACAAGGTGGAACATATGCTTGTCTGACTGCTTTGCTGTGACCACTGTCATGTAACAGATAGTGCATGACTTCCATAAATTGTATTTGTCACTTTAGATATTACGGTGCAGTGGCACCTTTTATGCTCTGTGGACTGTGCTAGGGTGAGTCAGCCTGGTGGGCTGCAAGTTTACTGCTTCTGATGTCAATTGTGAAGTGTCAAAATTCATCATTAGCATAGCACAGTACATTTTCTAGCTCTTACTTAAAGAACTCAGTACGTGCTTTCTTTTCATACTCTCCATTGACTTTAAGACTGTAAAAATTGGGAAATATTACAGTACTAGTTTAAACTAAGCAGTGTCTTAATGTTTTGCTTGCCCATTTCTGTATCTCTTACAAAAATAAAACTATTGATGGTTTTTGTTTTTGTTGTTGTTTTTTTTTTGTAAGGTTGTGAATGATCTGGTATTCAGTGGTTCCAGTGATCAGTCTGTCCATGCCCACAACATTCATGTAAGTCTTATATATAAATTTAGGATGACTTTTGCTATTAAGGTAGTGAATTCCTGTGCCATAAAGCCAGTGTTTCCAGAATTTTTGACTGACTGATGAGGCGTAATAGCTTCCAGAAAAGAAAGTCATCTGATTTTGTTAATGTGACTACACATTATAGCTAACTAAGGAAGGATGCAGAGGATAAAATACCTTGGGAAATATGAACATGATTGTTCTTGTGATATGATATGCAATGCCTTTTTATTTGGGGATCTTGCTTTTGCAAATATTACTACAAATGTGCTGATAACATGGAAAGGGTTCAGAGCAAAGCCATGTGAGATATTCTAGTGGGGGAAGAGTTTCTTTATTACAGAAAAAAACTGAGGAACACAAATAGTGTTCCAAACTAACTAGTTCAAAAGCTGTTATACTGTTGTGAAGGCTTTGCCACTCTCTTCCTCTTTTACACCATCTTTTCCTTGTGCTAACAGAAGCATTGGTGCAGCTACGCAATAAGTTGGATTAAGAAACTTAGCAGAGGTAAATTTTAATTGACAAAAAAATCTGTATATTTCTGTGTATTTAGCTAAATTTGCTCACTGATCCTTGTGGCTACATAAATACTGCTTGTACTAATAGCACAGTACTAGTTGCAGGATAGGTGGGAACATGTAATGGAAAGGGGAGAAGTAGACACTTTTCATAGTGGCATACATTTCTATTGTACTGGAATGTCTCTGTCTTAACACAGGCAAAGAAAAGGTTAAGTAGTATTTGATCACAATCTAGAAATGCCTACACAGGAAATGGCAGGCTAATAAGGTTGTTTCAATTTCTTGAAGTGAGCGTTGAAGGTATCTACCCTATGTAAGTTAGATAAAACTGGATTGTTTTGTTGTTTTAAACAAACAAACCCCACCTATTTGCTTTGCTTTTTCTTCACACAGACTGGAGAGCTGGTGCGCATCTATAAGGGCCATAACCATGCAGTAACAGTTGTGAACATTCTTGGGAAAGTGATGGTGACAGCATGTCTGGATAAATTTGTTCGTGTTTATGAACTACAGGTAAGAAAATAGATGGTTACCAATGGCATTTACCTAATATGCATTAATTAATCATTTTGAAGTCAAACAGAAGTCATCTTTGTGCTCACTGGTCTCTGACCCATCCCTCTATTTCCTGTCACTCAGAATATATAGTTGTCTTACCAGCAAAAATACATGGGGTTTAAAGAATATAACCTAAAACATTTTTTAGAACCTGGGTTATCTGAAGATAATGACAACTCAGAAAGGTGGAGAAATGTTAGTTTTGTCTGCTTGAAAGAGCAAGTGCTTAGTTGGACAAAGACTCACAGAAGTAATGTAACCAAAAGTGAGCTTTCGTGATGGCTACTAAGTTTGGAATTCACCAGGGGTGTTTAGCTGCTACCCAGGAAACCGCTCTTGGAAGTGTTGTCTTTTGCATGTGAAAAACAGCTATTAACTGTCATGCTATTAATGCCTGGTTTTGTTTATTTCAAGTCGCACGACCGCTTGCAAGTCTATGGAGGCCACACGGATATGATCATGTGTATGACCATCCATAAGAGCATGGTAACTTCCTTCTTTTCACTGGTGTCAGAGAGAAGGTTGTAATTTCCATGAGCGTATATAAGACAGTTTAATTTTTTTCAGATAATGAAATCAACCTGCTGACTGGCTAAGACAGAAGAACTTAGAAAAGTCAGCTAAAAAATCAAGTTGCCATAACAGCTTTGTATTTATGTAATATTATTATCTGGGGAAAATTCACTTTCTTGCTTATTGTAGTCTTAAAACAATCATTCTGTTTACAGTGATGATTGCAATGAAGAGTTTAGTAATAGTAAAACATTCTCTCTTTTCAAGCATCATTCCTGTTTGGCTTTTATTTAAGACAGTCACACAGATGCTAGAGGAAAGTTTCACGCACAGTCAAACCTCTAGGAACCTTTGACAGACCCTAAACAAAGGCATGCAGTTGATTTAGATGCACAGATTTCTTCATCCATCTGCCCTGCAAGATAGGTTTTGGGAGCACTTCTGAATAAGTAACTTGCTCCAAGTAGTCATTAAAAGCACTTACTTGTCTGTGCGTGTAGGAGTTTGTGTGCAAACTTTCTTTCACATTGTAGAGTTGTAGTAACAATGTGTAACAATAGAAGAATCAAGTCTAACAGAACTGATCCCCTTCTAATTGGAACACATACTGCCCAAGCTTCACTTCTCACATGAGTGAGGCGGAGACTGACGTGCACTCAGGCTTTGTGCTTTTACAGTCTGAGGCTTGAACTGTCTCCAGCAATAGTCTGGTTTGGGCATTCTCAAATCAAAGAAATGTCCAAATAAGAACCTTCATGTTGAGTGAGAGATAATAGTTTTCTGTAGCAGTTGTTAGGAAGGTGTAGGGTCTTACACACAGCAGATTGGCTGTTATATCCTAGTGATGAATTTCCGAGACAAAAAGTCTTGAACAAAAATAACAAATGAAATCTTCAGCTTGCAGAGTTCTCTGTATTGTGTGAGAAATTTTTAATAATGAGTGTTCTTTATGGAATTACAAGTGTCTGACATCCTTTTCTTTCCAAAAGACAACTTTATGTAGAGCATTTGCCTAACAAAAGTGGTTTTTAAGTAGTCCTTTCGCCTACCTTTCAGGATCTGCATCAGTCTTCTCTTTCTGAAATTCTGATGTTCTTCCTCTCCATTCCTTTTTGAGATACATATAAGTGGTTAAGTCCTGGAAATATATTCAACTTAACATTTATGCCTATTTTTTTTTTCACTTCAGTGGAGAGTTACATTATATGTTAATGTTTTCGGAGCTTCTACACACGTGATACAATCTGCAGTAGAAGTTATGGAAACATTTCATTAGTAGGTTTTTGTAAACAATGAATGCAAACCTTAAGAGAATTTGCTTTGGCCCATTTTTTATATTTGGAAGCCTTGCATGTTGGTATCTTCTTGTTCACCTAGTATACTCTACACTGAAGCTTCCTTCAGAATTGGACTTTGTGTTATTTTTCTATAATTTCTAGCTTGCTTATCCATAAATGTTTCTTTTACAGATCTACACTGGGTGCTATGATGGCAGTGTCAGAGCTGTGAGGCTTAATCTGATGCAGAATTATCGTTGCTGGGTAATGAACAAAATGTTTTTAGCATTCCTTTGTTTTTAGACTCATTTTCTGGGGTGGTCACTTCTCATTCTTGGATAGCTTGACCTTTATTATAATTCAGTAATATTTTTAAATGTTTATGTACATTTTAAATGTTAGTATATATTACTTGTTCCCTTTTTCATGGTGTTCTGTCTGTATCTATGCTTTAGAGAAAGTTAGTAGTTATATCTTAATTTTATTTTTCCTGGTAATTTTTAGATAGTGACACTTAACTGTTTAAAACAAAAAAGCTTCAGCCAAGTGACATACAAAATCAGATTTATTCTGCTAAATAAGTTTAATTAAATTCCCAATGACTCTGTCTCAGGTAAGCTTAAATCTTGTAAAGTTATAGTTCCTCTTTTCCTCCTGCAATTCTTGCTAATGGTCTAAGCTTGGCTAGAGGCAGGAAAAAATCTCTGTAGAGCTGTAATTAAAGGAATAGGGAACATTGAGAATGGAAGTGGAATAAGAAGATTAAAATGTTATAGGAGGAGCGCAATGCACGTGAACAGTCTTGGTAGAATATTTTTAAGTTGCAAGAATAAAAGCATTAGCTAAAATTCTTTTTTCCTTGCTTATTCTGGCATGTTTTCTCTGCCAGTGGCATGGATGTTCACTGATCTTTGGAGTTGTGGACCATCTGAAACAACACTTGCTAACTGACCATACCAACCCAAATTTTCAGACCCTAAAATGTCGTTGGAAGAACTGTGATGCTTTCTTTACTTCTAGGAAAGGTTCCAAGCAGGTATGTGGTTGAACTAATGTGGTTGCATTTGGTAGTTTCAAGTATATACTATAATAACAATTGTGGGACTTGGTCCTGTTTCTCTTAAAAATGGTCAAATTCTTCTAGTCATAGCAGGCTTAGCTGTGTACAGTTACAGTCATACAAGGCCAACAGGGTTCAACTTGTGACAGACGAAGAGTGCAGCTAAGTATGACAGCTTGAGATATAGTCAGTTTAAAACAGTTTGATCCTAAAATATTACATGGAAATGGTCAATTCTTGAAATATTAGAAGAAATTCTGGTGACTATAATCCAGATGTTTTTGTTGGAAAAAATATTTTTAAGATGAACAAACATCAGTCTTGAAACAGATTTTTATCCATCACTACACCCCTTCATTGTTCTGGATGCTGATGTTGTTTATTTTTCACATAGGACTGGTTTTGCTGACAATTTTTAAAAAGTATAATGCATAAATTTCTGAATAAATGTTAGCACAAATGGGAAAAAATCTGAAGAAGGCATAAGAGTTGGATGCCAGTTGGATTAAGTGGTGTGAAAAAGGTTGGGGTTGGGTGTAAGGAGGGTTCTTACCTATAGACTGACTGGTAAAATGCACATTTTACTCCATGGCATTATAAATTACCTTTCTGTTGCATGCTTTTCAAAAGATGCAATGGAAGGAGGTTTCTTTGGGAACTAAGAAAGAGAAGTAGAGTCCTTCATTCCTCTTCAAGCACTGTGTTTGGATACAATGTGTTTACTTGATATGCCCTTCTAGTCAGAAGGGAAGCTGGGTTTTACTTGTCTTGAATTGTGTGGTAGGTGAGACACTTTGTATATACAATTTAATAGCCTGGCATTTTTATTTTTTTTATTTTTTTTTTTAGAAGCTTTAAGCCCAAAAATGTGTATTATCCAGAATTTCACTTTCACCAAGACTTCAAGTTTTTTTGTAAAGCTTTTGAATTTTTTTTTGGTTGTTGTTATTTTAACTGACTTCTCTGATTCTTTTCTAGGATGCAGTAGGACATATTGAAAGACATGCTGAGGATGACAGCAGAATTGACTCATGAAGCTTTTCACCTCCCACATTGGGAAGTAATTTAATATGTCAGAATTATTCCAAACAACGTCAGTTTCTTACTCCAGTCTTTCCTCTTTTTTTTCCCCACTTGGAATGCAAAAATGGAGTGGGGCTGAAATACCTTGCTACAGAGACTGCAGGTTGTGTTGCACTCTGTAGAAATAAGGCGGGTCAATTAAGACTTGGCCCAAATGGAAGATTCTTGCAAGTTTTTAATTAATTGCCAGATAAGAATATTCCCTCCTCTTGTCTGCCTTGGGGTTTTTTGTTGTTTGTTTTTTCCTGTGGTGTTTTGTTGTGGTTTGTTTTGTTTTGTTTTTTAAAGAAGCGTAGTCTGACAGTCTTCAGGCAGTCCAGAGGGGTGTTGAGAACTTAGATTACAATAGGTGCTGGTGTTTGCAAACTCAGCTGGAAGCCTGTAAGTGTCTAAGACATGTCTGTTTTTATGTTGCGTCCATTTTTTTTAGCTGATTTTAATAAAATTCTGCAAACCAGAATATCACAAATTCTAACAGTGTAACCTGAATACCCAGTGTACATTTTGACTTTCTTCATAAAAAGAAAATAATTTTATGGAGAACTGGAATAAATTAATTTTTTTAATGTTAATTGTAACTTATTTTTTATTCCTTGTGTAAAAATTGCAATAACTGGCATAATACATACAATGACACACTGCCCTAATTACTACAACTCCTGAGGTATTTTCTTTATTTGGAGGAAAGCAGTTGTTTTTGAGATGTATGCCAGTAGCAGCAAAACAGCTGCTTCACTCACGTGCTTGTTGATCTTAGTCTTTTTAAACATAGGTCCTTATGTACAGGAAAGAAGTGGTGTCAGCTTTTCTTTTAGTTAAATACCAGCATAACCACTGCGATCTTGATACAACACCATAGTTGGATTCCTGATTTTATTTGGAATCTTAGTGAGTGAGCTTTGCAATCCTACATCTTCATGGAATAGCAAACTAAGAGAAATGCAGTGGCACTGTTTAAGTGCAGCATTTAGGCAGCATTTTGTTTCTGTTGTGAACTGGCTAAATTGGCTTGGGCTGTATCAAGTTCACAAAAACTCAACTGGAAAGAATGGAGCAGGATTTGAAAGTCTAAAGTTCTCAAGCAGAAGCTGAGGATACAAAATGCATATTTATGCCTGTGAAAGTCGTCCCTCCACTAATGCACAGCAGGTACCACAGAGAAGCCAGTGCAGAGGTGATGGCTGTTCCTGCTTGTCATGGTTCCTCTGCGGGCGTCCCTTGGGGTGGAAAACTTCACCCAGTAAGTGCAGCAAAATGTACTTCTTGCACTTGCGATCCTCTCTCCCGTAACACTCATTTAGCAAAGAGCTTTCCTAAACAGTGAGACTCATCTAGCAAGGAGCTTTGTGTTGACTTTCGCCTAACTTGCTACTCAGGAAAAAAAAAGAGAGGTTTCCTTAAACTGTAACAGAAGGCAAGGACAGCCCAGTGTCAGAACTGAGCTGCTTGTAAATGAATCCAGTGCTGTTCAAACAAACTGAATGTACTATTTTTACTGAGCATCTCTTTCACTACTACTTTGAGGCTTGGTATGCCAACCATAGACCAAATAAGTTTTATAGCCTCATTCTTTTACTGTAAAGCAGCCTTTTTAGGCCAAGAAAGTGACTGAGGAAAGCCCGTGAATGTTCCACTGCCATAAAATCAAGGAACTTCAGGGCTGTCTCTGAAGCGAACTATTTTTGTATTGTCTTAGCAGACAAGCATAATTTCTCTGTAATTGCTTGACATTGATGATTTTTTTTGTGAGACAGGAGTAAAATAGGAATGAGATGCAGTAGCATACTACTTCAAAAACATGGGAATCTCTGAGCTTACAGTGCTTTTGTGGTGACTTGTTTGGGTTTTTTTATTAAGCTGTTTGTGGACAGGAAAAAAACCCAGTATGTGGCTCAGACCCCATGCTGTTTTGAGGGTGTTTTTATTTTGTATTTTGGGGAGTGTGTTTGTGTGTTTGGTTTTGTTTATTTTTTTTCTTTTCTCTCTGTGGTCTCTGGATGAAGCAATTCAAGACACAGTCAAGCCCAGGGAAATCTCTGAGCAGTATAGATGTCTTCTGATAAGGCTTTATTGCTGTAGAGCCTCTGAGAGTATTTGTTTTTTTTAATGACCGAAAAGCAGAAGACTGCGTGATACTTAAACCATTTCCAAGATTATTGATGTTCAAGACTTTATTTCTAGAGTTTTTTTGAACCACAATGAGGGAGCATGTAAAAGGGTGCCATAAACAATGTGAACGTCTCGAGCTGTCCCTCATGGACTGTACTTGAAGTGAAGGTGTGGAGGTGTGTGTCCTGAGGACGAGCATGCGGAGTGATCGTAGCATTCTGAAAAATGGTGTGTGAGAGTAGTTTTTGTTACTTCTTCCTTGCGATTCTTCACGTTCTGTCAGCTGTATTCAGGAACGTGTAAAGATCTTTCTTACTAGGTGTTGCAACACACACTGATATTACACTTTATTTGCATTCCTGATTGCTTGTTGGTTTTATCTTTTTCACTGGTGGAAGCAGATTTCCTTTTCTTGTAGTCCATGGTATTTCCTTATCTGTCCTTGAAAACAGTCCTGAAAAGTCTGGACTTCAGAAATCCTCTTTCAGCTTTAGCAGTGGTGTCTTTTGCAACTTCGTAGGTCACTTCAGATATATTGTAAGAATCTTAAGATGGGCAAGAGGCAGGAAAATAGCAGGGTGGCATGAATGCTTCTAAAAATTTTGCTTCATAAATTAAAAATAATTTTTAAAATTGCTCGAATTCAGAGGAAAACGCTGTGCCGCTTTGTCCTCAGGATATCGTAAAAGAACTTGCTGTGAAGTTGTTGTGCAGCTGTGGAAATCCCCAGGCTTCCCTGGAGTTCTGGGCAGGGTTTCCTGTTTGTTCAGCTGGAGTTTGGTGCAGCTTTCACTGTTGGCCTTTTACTTCCTCTGGAGGCAAGTACAGAAGAGAGATGCCAAACTAATGTATTGGCTTGCTAGCCACTATTGAGATCCCCTCTGATCTTGCAACTTAGGGTTTTGACTCCTGATACACCTCTGGTCGAAGAGTGTAATAACGGTGGGAAGGCAGACTATTTGTGGAATTTAATGGAGTCATATTTTCATGAAAAGCAGTACTGCACATCTGAAGCCTGTTTCAGGACTCTTGTTGTTTTCAGGTTGTTTTTCATGCAAGTAAAAAGTTGTGGGTGGAGGAGTTTAAAGACTGAGGGCTTATTTTGTGGTTAGGTGTGCTTATTTTATTAGCCAAATGTTAAATAATGAGCTCTGGACTTGCTGTATGGCTGACTGCGTGTTTAGCAGGACTGACGTTGTGCCTATTAAGCTATGAGCTGCCTCAGCGGACAGCAAGTGCTCAGAGGCATAGTACATTTTCATGAAATAAAGAATGGGCCACGTGCTACCGAAACGAGTAATCTGCTTCTCTTTAAAAGTGTGAGATTTGGTTGCACCAAAGGCATACTGAGCTCTGCCCAAGCTCCAAAAGGAGGGTGTGAGTGGCATAAAAGTGTCACTTAAGGTTGACATGTGCTGCAAAGCTTAACCTTGCCCAGCCCCAATAGTGTCGCATGTATTTTTCTATATTCATCGCTCCTTTCTCCTTCAAATTGCAGGAAAAAATAACAGCTAACTGGCAGTGCAAAATACGCAATGGTCTAATGTTGCTGCTTCTATATGTGGCAGGGGCTGGAGAGAAAATTGCTGCATCCATTGGTACGAAGATGCATTAAATATCCCAACTTCTGCTTGCCTGGGGTCACGTGTGGATTTCAGACTTTAAACATTAATCAGCACATGAGCTGACTTCTGCAAAATAGCAGGAGTTTGGCTGTGTGGTGTGTTGAAGTAGTGCAGTTCTTAATGCACATTTTCAAATTGTATGATAATGATGGATCAAGGTAAACAATAACTGAAAACTCGCAATAAACTATAGGTTCCCAGAAACAAAAATGTAGTGCTGAGAAAATAATTTTCCCTTCTTTTGAATTAAAATACAGGTACAGATGAATCTTGGTTTTCAGGCTTTTATGGTACTACTATCCAAACAGTCTAAGTTGTCCAGAGCTTCAGAAAATGTGAGGAAGGATAAGGAAACGGTTTCAGCTACTGTTTGTGAAATATTTAATAGTAAAAGTAAAGAGCAAACTGTAGGTTATGTGCCTGCCAGCTTGTCAAATTTCATTTTGCTGTAATTGTTAAACAGTCTTTATGAAGAATGAAAGTGGAATAAACCAACGTAATTTAATAATTTAAGCGGTGTGGAACATGTGCACAGATTGATCATGTTTTTCTTCTTTCATTTTGTTACAAAGCTCTCAGCATAATAATGAAACTTTACACCGCAAAAGAAGAAAAAAAGAAGTTTAAAAAAAAAGAGAAAAAATAAAAGTTCTTTATATTGTTATGGTTTCTCAGTCTGATTCTTCTTTGTTTTGAATAGAATGATTCTTCCACCGGATTCAGTAAAACTACTTTGTTCTGGATTTTTCTCCTTTTTTTAAGAGGACTGGATAAAATCAGACAGGCCACTTGGAAGCTCAGGCCTTGTCATTCTGCAGGGAAAATGGAAACTGTCCCCCAGCTGGTGCTGCCAAGATGACTCATGGACTCCTTTGCTCCATGGCCCGTTGCAGAGAGAAGTCCTCTAGAGCTGTTGGTAGTTCACTCACCAGGACTTTAATGAACAGTTTTGAGTGCCAATCAAAAATCCTGATTTTGGTCTTTTGCCTGATAGATTTTGGTTTTCTCTGAACACCAAGAGCATCTCAGCCATATTTTTGTATGGAAAAGAATAGCTTAGTGGAAAGAACACACAGCTGGAGCCCAGGGCTTCTACTGCTCCAGTTATCTTAAAGTGATTTGGGTTGAAACAAATGTTTAGTTTAAAGGAGAATAACTCTTCTTTAGATAAACTATAGAAATTTTTTACTCCTTCAGAGTAGGTTATAGTGCAAGACAACATTAAGAAGCTTACAGTTTTTCTGGTTTTTTCCAGACACCTTTTGATTAAATGTGGTACTTATCAGAGTAACTTTGACTAGGTGCTATGATTTGTTTTTGCGGTTTTGCTTCACAATAGTTGATTGCTCTGTTACCTTTCACCACTAGAGAACTAAGTAGAAGGTTCTCCTGACAAAGTCTGGTCTCTTCACACCCTTTCTTCCACATTCTGTTTTTCATTACATGTTTGTATTTATGAGCTGTTGACCAGTCCTGAAAGGCTGCCATCCTTAAAGCTGGTAAGAATGGAACCTCTCAAGCTCAAGTGTTTGGGTTTGTTTTCTTCGGTGTTTTTTTTTTTTTTTTTCATTTGAGGGGTTTTGTTTGTTTGGGTTTTGGGGTTTTTGTTTGTTTGGGTTTTGTTTGTTTTGGTTTTGGTTTGTGGTTTGTTTTTGTTTTTTTTTGGGGGGGTGGGGTGGGTTGTTGTTTGTTTGGGGTTTTTTTTAACTGTATTCAAGGAGTGAACTGGCAAGTGTTTGAGATACTAAGTTGACTTCATGCTTGCAATAAGACTCCAAAAGCTACTGTATATTCAGGAGAATGGTAGAAGAGTACTGAATGTTTCATCCTCCTCTGTTCTTTTAAAATAAAAACAAAAAACAACCCTAAAAGTTATGCCAAAACCCAGGTGATTTTATTTTGGGGTCAATTAAACTAATTGTACTTACACCTTCTAATAGTCTTCCCAAAATGGTCATGCTAACATAGTGTCTGATTCTCCTGCACATCACGTCTTAAAATAAATACACAATACCATCATGAAATGGGACCTTAGGGGTGTGGTGGGAAAGTGTGTGTGTGTGTGTGTGTATATATTTGGAGATAGATATATATATTTGCATGTATAAGAGGTTTTCTGCCTCAAATGGGAAACAACTTTCTCAATGTTACAGAGAATGCCGTTACAATTAAAAAATGTTTAAAATGTCCATTGTGTAATTAAGATACTAAGATATTATACTACTAAAAATGAGACCAAATTGCTCAGTTCTGGTACTTTTGCTGAGGCACTGGACCAAGCTGTCCCAGGTACTGCACTCTGTTGTGCCTTACTGCCACATTTCAAACGTAGCAGAGAACCAACCTCCATAGCCACATCTGTAACAACATGATTGGGATGCATGATATTAATGTAATCTAGCACAGTCTCATGTTAAATATTCAGTCAGCATTATGAAGAGGCTGAAACGGTAGTATCTAAAGGAGCACAAAGAGTGAATAAATAATTACAAGGTGGTAGCAAACACCTCTGACTTTCACAGTTCAGTTGCCGTCCCAGTTTTGCCTGAATTGAGGGAAGACTTTTCCAGTTGTCAGCATAAGCAGAGTAGCGATGCATGCTCCATGTCTTTGCCATGCAGAGAAAACTTAATTCAGTCATCGACAAATTAATCCTTGTTTCCTGAAGTGCAATGTCGAGGAGCTATGAAAGTAGTTACAGAAGTTGCACACTGGTCTGCCTACTATGTGTTGTCTCTTTTCCAACAGCTTCTTCCCATGTGCTTTGTATCTGAGGGATTGAGGCACGTAATTAGGAAATGCTCTTGTTTGCACTTGGGGATGAATGGAGCTCAGAAGTCTTGAGTCTGTTCTTGATGAAGTTTGCCGCTGGCTCCCGTGTTACGCATACATTGTGAGCTGCAGCCACTGAAAGAAGAGTTAGAATTAATGGATGGAAGACTTGTTGGCATCACCCAACAAATTATACTGAGATACCACCATCTCTAGCTGGAAGACAGCTGCTTGCTGACACTTAGTATGAAGCACAGTGGCAGTGGGGAATTTTGTCTTAGGCTTCTTGCTCCTATTCCTCCTTTCCTTGCAAAAAGTGAAGGGTTTTTTCATGGTCTCCTTAGCAGAAGACATGCTTTTAAGTTGAAACTTTCTAAGCCATCTTGATAAGATTTTTAAAAGGTAAAGAACTATTTTAAATCCCATTATCAGTTAACACCATAACATCATGTTTGATTTAAATTGCCTCATAAAAAAAATCTTGAAAGTTTTTTGAAGCACTTTGAAGATGATACGAAGAGTCTGCAGCTGTGCCCTTCAGCACCAGCTGGAGTCTTACAGAGCAGCTGTTGCTGGCAGATCATGGATACAAGTGTTTTCTGTGTAAAATCAATAGCAAAATTTTTAGGAGGCTTTGTGGCCTCTTACCAACTGGATGACAATTTTGGACCAACTCTCACAGGCTCCCTTGAGAACACGTGCAATAAATAATACGATTAAAATTCTGTATTGTGACATTGTGCTAGAAATAGTGGCATAAAGTAGTTTACCTCCAGGACATTGAGTTTAATGATGCCGTCTCCATCTTTATCAAAGGCATGGAATGCTCCTAAAGCAAGGAAACAAAAATATATGGAGTAGATTAAATTACCGTGTATGTAAAGATGATCCCGTATAGTGAACCAAACTGTGTTCCCGCTGTGTTGTGCAAACTTACACAGGCAGATATTTACTGAGATGGTCAGAAAGTATTTGAGCTATGTTTTCCCTTAGCTACTCCAAGGAGTAATGCAATGGGTTCTTTTGTGTTTGTATGGGACGGCTGACATATTTTAGATTCTCTGTGCACATAAATTATTAAATCTATATTTAGGCAGCAGTGCTTTGAGTACAACAGCACGTTTTGGGGGCACGGAGAGGAGACAGCGCAGGAAAACCGGGGCAGCCACTCACTGAACATGGCATCCAGGCGTACGAAGCAGCAGATGAAGCTGTCGAAGTCGATGTTCATGTTTTTGTCAGCGTAGCGCATGGTGATGATGTCGTAGAGCTGGTTGTTCAGCCGAAACCCTGCAGAGAACCAGAAAGGGGGCAGAGCTAGTCAGGCCTCCGGGAGCGGTTCAGTGGCAGGCACTTCCCAGGCCCAACCGAGGCCCAGGCTGGAGGGTGCTACTGCAGCCACCAAATAAAACAAGGTAAAGCTACAAGGAGCTTCCCTATGTCCCAGCTGCTTTCTTAAAACAGGAGTAACATTTTGAAATTATGATTTGGGAGGGCTTATAGCCTGTGAGTTACCTCATGCTGTAAGTATGAAGAGGAGAGGTCTACACCAAAGAGTTTGCAGCTTAGCTGCGCCTGATAAGAGCAAAAACTGGGCAACAGAAACACAGGAGGAAGTTGCCATGAACATAATCACACAATGGTCAAAAAAAGATAAGGAGGTAACTCCTCAGTGTGGTGTTACTGAACTGTGGCACTGACTGCTGAAGCGTGTGACTGTTTCCTAAAGGGTCTGTTGTGATTTGGGTACTGCTGGTTGTTGGCTAAATGCAAGGTCATGCACAGCCTACATGCTGAAGATTGAGGCATTTCGATTGCAAAATCTGTTCATGGTTCTATAGTCAGGGCAGGAGGTATTTAATGTTTTTTTTTCTTTTTTTTTACATTGACAAGTTCCCTTCCTGGTGAGAATGGAAACCTGGAAAAGAAAAATGACCTATGTTTCTACTGTAGCAAGAGTTCAAATCCAGGTATGAGTTTTGTCCTTAGGAAAGGATTGAATCACTGATGTTTTGGAAAGTATAATACAAGGTAGCCATCTGTTTCTGTTCCTTGATGAACTCATAACTGATGTCTCAAAATACTACTGAAGTGTCACTGAAATCATCACATTTAGGTTTATAGTGATGCTACAAATTTTCTGACTAAAGAAGCCATCTTACTCCCTTAGAGAAACAGGAGCTGGTAACGACATTTGCTGGGGCAGGCCTGCTGTCCAGGAAAAGAAGCGTGCCAATGCGGTTGAGACAAGCAAGAGACATCAAAAGCCTCTCTTAGCAGGATAAATGTCATTAACTGGAATTTTTGCAAAAACACTTCCTTCTTATTGCACAGGTTGAAGAGGAGACTAAGCCTGCAGTGGCTTAGTGCCACCAAGAAACATGCACAGGACTTGAGAAATGTCCACCCAATTGCCTCTGATGCAAACTTGGACATTGACCTGCTCTGCCTCAGTTTCAGTGCCTCTACTCCTGGGTTGAAGGTTTTCCGCTGTTCTTTGATTGTTACTTACACGAACATCAAGAATCCACAGCTTAAATGAGAGCAAATGTTTTTGGTGCTCCCTGGTCCCCCTGAACAGCAGGACCCTGAGTGGGAGATCCTTAAGACAGTAGAGCGTAGTTCATTGGAAAGTTTAAACAGCTGAAGAGATCTATTTGGCAAGACATACAAGACTTGCTATTTGGATATTTGAGAAACTCCATTTTGGGGAAAAAAGGATTTTTTAATTTCTGTAGGGCCTCTCTTTAAAAGGTTGCACTGTGTTCCTGACTTCATCCTTGTGACAGATCAACCAAAATAAGGTTTCTCTGACTGATGCGCATTGAACACCGGGAGAAGTACCTGCATCCTTGACTGCATTGCGCATCTCGTAGCTGTTAATGGTTCCCGAATGATCCGTGTCATAATGCTTGAAAATTTTCTGGAAAAAGAGAAAAATAAAAACACAACAGAAATAAAAGCTTGCATTTCTGTACCCACTGACTGGGTATGGGATATGTGCCTCAGGCACTTGGAGGCTTCCTCATTTGCCTTATAATGCTGCTGCTGGGCAGCCTGGGTTGTTACCACAGAGCTCCTCTCAGTCACAATGTGAAAAAGATTAGATCTATGCTGTGAGAAGCAAAAAAGCCCTGACCTAGAGATTCTTCTTGCTTGACTTGAGTTTATATTGTTAATCTGCTCTTTTGATTGTCCTAATTAAGCTATTTGCAAGGCCTTATTCTAGTTCCCATCACCCTCCTTCTCCAATTTGTATGCCTCCATGCTGTTCTCATGGTGGAAGTCCTTACATGAGGGCTGGGGCTTCAGAGATTCAGGCTGTTTGCTTAGGCTGTGACTAGGATGAGGAAAGACATCACTTTTCTTTTTAGAAGCTAATTTGAAACATTTTTTTAACTTTTCATTTTGTTGTAGTATGTAGAGAGGTCTGTTTTTCCTACATAAGCTTTTGTGCCACGGAAGCTGTGAAGAGCAGTGCTGCAGATACCAGCATTACCTGCCAGCTTTTAATCTTGTCCCAGAGGTGTCGAAACTCATCAAAGTTTATCTTCCCTGAGCCGTCTGTCTGTGATGCAAACATTCAGGTAAAAAAACCACAATATTTTAATGAGAAAATGAATTAAGTCTGCAGCTACTGGTGAAGGGATGAATGTGAAACTGAGTTCAGGATCTCCTCAGCATTAAGAGATGGCTGAGCTGTGCAGTGAAGTATTTGTGAATGTTTTGATTATTGTGCATAATATTTTGTTTCAGGAGCCTGAAGGACTATTTGTACTTTGTGTAAAAGCAAATATATGGTATGGAGAGAGGCTTGCTCCTGGAGCTATTGTAAAGTACATGAGCAGGATGTTTTAGTGGGCTGCTTGCAAATACCTCCAAATGCGAAGCTTAACATTTTTAAGACAACTGAGCTTTATCCTAGAATGAAGCTCTTTTTGCCTTGGTTAAAGTGAATTGAGAACTAAGCAAAATGTTGACTAAAGCTATTTACAAAAATGTGTTTAGGCTCCAACTATAATGACTCTGAGTTGTAGTTAGAATTTTGTTCTGGTGATGTTTGGGTGTGCTTTTGTTCTCTCAAAATCATGTGTTATGTCAAATATGAAAACTGAGTGAGGTTGTATCAGAGGTCAGCTCATATGGTGTCTTGTAGTTTGTTCTGTTATTCTTGCTTTGAGACAATTTGTGTATGTGTTACATGCTAAGCATACAGTGGAATATATAATATGTTATAAATTTAAAGGTCAGAGAGAAATATTGTAAGTTTGTTGGCAAGAAGTGTAGTTATGTTGAGTTGGTTTAAAAAAAAGTACAAACTCATGGTTTAGCACATGAGTTGGCCAGTCACTGATACCTAAGGAAGGGTATCATACTGACTAACTTATTCTATAGTTTTCTGGTTTGGGATATTTTCATCTGCCAACTACACTAATGTTGAGATGACCAGACTTAAGCTGTGCCAAACCAGGAATGTGGTGTTATCTGAGTACAGACTCTAATGTTGTGTCCTGCTTCCCTGGTATACTAAATTGTCTGTGTGTTTAGTTGTGGGAAATACCACCCAAGTGGACTAGTGTGGTATCAAGAACTGCTCTTTCACCAGAAAAGGATACATCCATTAAAGCAATCATGCTGCGGCAGGATTCCAGTTCAAATCCTTCTGTCTTTAGGTCCTTATCTGAAATAAATGAACCCAGGTGAAAACAGATCATGAAAGTCAGCAAGCGCTTCTTCCTCTCAGGTGTAATTCTCCTCAAAGTAGAAGGCAAACCTGCTTCCTTCATCCATTAAGAAAGAGAGGTAGAGTAATCTGAAAATACTGTGAGTTAGAGATTACTTTTGTTGGCCTGTTATATACAATACAAACCTCTTGAAAACTCTAACTTCCAGGTAACTGAGCAAGCCCAGGGTCTGTATGCTAAAGTTTGCTAAACAGGGAGAAAGGCCTGCCTCTCCTCTAGAACTGGTTTTTAAAGGGCATTTGCAGACTTCTAGAAAAGCTGTATTATCCTGTGTGGTGCTTCCAATGAACCTTTGCTCATTTCTGCATTATCAGTACTTGATCTCTTGTGGAGAGCATCTCTGTGAAAAGCCCAGCCCTTTAAAGTCTTGGATGCAGGGTTTATGGAAGTATAACTAAGACTTTGAAATCATAAACAATTTTAAGAGTGCAACTCAGGGGTGGAGGGTTACGTTATGCTACAGATTTCTTTGTCCAAGGTTACTGAAAAGCATGCTTAAACTCACGTTTTTTTACGACATTGTTGAGAACATTCCTGAGTTCTTCAGCATTGATCTCCATGTCCTGGTGGGAAATGTGGTGAGAATATAATTCATTACAACATTCCTTATTAAGAAGATCACTTGATGCCTGGGTATGCTAAAAGTATTAAGTCTTTGGTCACTTTTCAGTATGGCATATGTATGTTTCAAGCTAGAGTGAACTCTAGTTCATATAAACATTGGTCCAAATATTTTTTAAGGCTACAGTATAAGGTAGATTTAAGTTACCAAATAGCACTTACTAAACTACAACTAGAATAATGACTAGTAATTTCAAGCCACTGTGTAAGCAAAAAACCCAAATGTGAAAATTCCTGTAACTCATTTGCAGTCTCTCGACTGGTGCAATTCTTTGATCTATTTTTACTTTTCACTTCTGTCATTAAGCATATATGGGAAGGCATTGTATTTCTAACTTGTTTATACTTGCTATATAAAATATGTAGTAATAATGTAGTAGTGATAGCAGTAAAAGCCTGAATGTAAATAAGGCTGCCTTGTACACAATGGGAATAGCTTATATGTACATATGAGGATAGCTGTATTCTTAGTTGGATTTTGATTTGATTTTGTTTATATTCAGATCTCAAAGGAAATTTTATGGAAGGAAATTCAAAGGAAATTTTAACATTCAGTGTTTTGAATCTGTGAACCAATTGATTCAGGTGCTGTTGTGGTGAGGCTGCTTCGATGGCAGAGACAGGGATTGCTTGCATACTCACATCCCCTGCAATCTGTCGGAAAATATTCCTGAACTGTTTTTCCTCTTCACTTGCCTCACGAGCTTTTGCTGAAGGACGCTGAAAAGAGACAAGCAAAGAAGAGACACAACCTTAGCCCAGCAGGGAAGGGAAGGGGCCTGAGGGGCTAGATGGCTCATTCGCCTTCCTGCAAAGGAGCCTCTTATTGAATCTGGAGCTCTTTGGAGGAATGAGTTATCCTCCTGGTCCTTTCCCCCTTTTTTTAGTTAAATGTGTTCCTTGGCAAAACTGCTGACTATTTAACTTAATGCCATTGCTCTCCTTTCTCTTGAAAGGAGCCTAAATGATTACTTTCACTGACAGATGTATATATTTGAATTTTTTGTTTCAAAATATTGCAAAGGAAAAGTTTGGAGCAGGAGAGGCCTATCTGCTCCATAGCCACCCTGTAAGCTATGAATTGACCAAGGGAGCCTCAGCTTGAGAACTCTTTGCAATGTGGAGGGTCCCTTGCTGGAGACAAGTAGCCTGTGAGACAGCTTCACTTTTGTTGTTTTCCTGTCTGTCAGACACATGCAAAGAGTAATCCTGAACTGTGAGGCTGATATTGGAAAAAGGAACGACCTATTCTCTCCCTACCCCCTCCCCCCCAATATTATATTACAGGAATTATGTGTAACAAAGTAAAGAGAATTTCTTGGCTTAATTCTTATTTTTGATTGTCTAAACACAGGGGAAAGTTAAGACTGGTTCCCACTTCACCACCTGCATGCCTTGGCAGTGGCACAGCAGCCCAGCACGCTCCTGGTGAGCAGACACTCAAGCTGTGCCTCCAGATGCCACCAGCCTGGGGGCAGGATCTGGCTGTTGCAGGTGGGTGAGGAACAGGAGATGCAGGCTAAAATTTTTCTACCCCGTTTTTTTCTTCTCTGGTGATGAGAGAAAGAGGAGAGGTGCAGGAGCTCCTGGATTTACTCATCCTTTTCCCCTCTGGCCAATGGGGACTGATAGGGATGTGTGATTTGCAGTGGGGAGAGGCTGTGATCCTTGCCAGGAGCCCCTGAAGCCCCTTGGGTGCAACTTGCACGTGTGCCCTGTGTAAAATGGGTACCACTTCATAGCAAGAGTGAACTGCGCTGCTCGTGGGGGAGGGATTTCTCCCAGCTGGGATCTTGGTATGAGAAAGCAACCAGGAGATGTTTACAAGCAACTAATCCTCCAGCACAGGAGTTAAAAACCAGAAGGGATAGTCTCTGTTCGCTCATGCTCACTGGATCCACATAAACCAGATGCAAGTTACGCTAAGATTTGATGGAAAGCTGTTAAGTGTCTTGGGACTTTCTTTGCTCCACTCCTGTGCTCTCCCCAGCCACTCTTTAATTCTGGCCAGACCCAGCTCCATTTCCCCCTTTGCCACTTGCTGCAGAAACCTTTTTCTCATCTACGTGGGTTTTTTCACCATCTTTGCCAGCATCCTCATCTGCTGTCAGTTCCTTATTGCTGTTTGCTCTGTCAGAAACAAAGATGATAGGCTGGAAGAAGAAGGAAGAGAGCAAAAGAGAAATAGAAATTACACAAGAAACAGTGGAAGAGAAAATATTTGGTGACAACCATTCTGTGGTGAAGCACATGCAGCAACAGCTCCTGCCCCTGGGACAGTGACTGGGAAGCCAAAGCTGGGAATGAAAGAAAAGAAAAAGGACAGGTGGAAGAATTTCTGCAGCTACTGCTCTCCTCATGCTCGAAAAGCTGCAAAAGTCGTTCTGCAAAATAGTGGAATCTCTGGCTTCTGGCTTTCCTTTACAGAAAGCCAGTAACCATTTACACTTTTCTGTCATTTTTTTTAATTAAGAAAAATAAGCCTCACAGATTCTTGTTTCTCACTTAAACTGTTGAGTTTGCCCCTCTATATGAAGGACAGTAGCACCAAAAATAAACCCAACAGAATCTGAACCCTACACAGAAAAGGAATATTTGTGTAGGAGCTTGTTAGTTATGCAAAGCATATGTTCTTTCTCCGTATTAATTCTTGACACGTTCAGCTGTAAGCAGCCATGTGCAGTTATTCTGGTTTAGTGCATTTGAAACAAGTGAAGCTGCTACAAGATGTGAATGTGTTTTCTTAGAGTATTTATTGCAATCTGCCTGTCGTGATATTAAAATGTCTGATTACATTTTCAGGGTCCTAAATGTGTTGTGTAGAATCAAAAGGTGAATCCTGGACTTTGGTGAGCAGAAACTTCAGGGAAGATGAGTAGCTGTGTTAGGCAACAGAAAGCAGATGTGAGGGCACGTGTCTGGAGACGTGTGCTGCTGTTCACTGGAAAGGGGTGCCAGGATGCCTGAGGAGGGGCAGGCAGGAAGGGCAGTTTGAGCATTGTGCTTATAAAGCTGAAAAGTTTCTGTTACCCCCTTGAGTGAGAGGGGTATATGATGCTAATGATATTCCATTAGAATTTAGTGTAGGAAGACAAAGTCCCTGTTGCCTGCAAATGGCCGCTTGTCCAGTGCCCTTCGTTAACTACTACATTGGTTTCCACATGCAGAGAAGTCACAATACCAAGGAACTCTGCTCCAGCTGCATGCATTGCATATGCTCTTTGCCTTGCTGGCACTCAGCACATTGCACAAGTACCCACCTTGCCTTTTTTCTTCTTCTGTACAAAAAGAGACAAAATAGGAAAAAAAAAAAAGGGTTTTCAAACTGAATTATAGATTTTATCCAGATTATGTAGAGCTGATGGTAAAGGGCTGGGTTTTTTCTCTTGTCCTTTCTCACATTTATTTTTCCCGTTCCTATATTCATATTTTTTCCCATTTCCTATATTAATACAGTTTTAAAATAAAAAAAAAAAAAAGTGGGAAAATGCACCCACCAAGAAAATGCATACTGAAGGACAGAAATTGCAGAAGCCATAGCAAAACAGTGTCCCGTCTCATCTGGGACTTTTTCTGCTGGAATAAAATCTCTTATTGTACCTTCAGTTCTGACTACTCTTTTTCTAACCTGTCAGTTCAGTGGAGATTGGACTTCTGTGCCCACAGAACAATGTTATCTGAAGTGGCAGCTAAAATCCATCAGATCTGGGCAGATATTTTGTAATCACAACAGCAAACAAAAGGGGAACACGTCTGAGCATGGTTTGTTGGAGCTCAGTTCTGTGCAAGAGCATTTATACTGATTTGTTTTTTCAAGATTAATTGTATTGTTATCTCAGGTATATTCCCACAAAGATGGGTAAAACCGCAGGGTGAAGAGTTAGTGCTTGTCATGACGTTATTTTGAATCAGAGTGTCATTAGAGTCCCTTTCAAAAAAGCATGTACCAGAATAAGGTAATTTTTTCTTTATTAGATGTGATGCCAATTTCACAAACAAAATATCTTGGAGCACAGGCCTCCCCTGGTAAGCAAATTATGTCCATTGGTGGAGGCAAAGGCAATGCTCAGCATCCAGCTTCTTTAAGCCAGGTGCAGGTTTCATATCTGGCAAAAGATTTTGGTCTGACCAAATCGGAAAGTAGTGTATATAAAGCAAGTGTTAACAGAAGTATCTTGATGAGAAAAGAAACGCTAAAGAAGCTGTCATGTGGCTGCAAATGTTTTCCTGCTGCAGGTTCCCCCAGATGTATTGCTCCTCCTCTCCCTGCCCCTATTCATGTACAAAAGAGGCCCAGGACAGTACTTACTGATGGACGCTCTGCCTCAATCATGTTTTCAACCTCCCTAGAAGAAAACAGAAAGTAAATAAATCAGATTATTCCCAACATTGCTTGTTTCTGTAGCTGGTTTGTAAGCAGCCACTTGAACTCTCCAAACAGCCAGTGGTGTGTGCTGGCTTCCATTCATTACAGCTGCAGGCTCTAGATGTAGTTTTCCCCAGTTTGAGCTGGGCATCCCAAGTACCACTTTCAGGAGGGTTCCTGCCTGGTCTAATCCTCTAAAGAGCCTTAATAACACTGAACTTTGACAGGTGGGAGCAAAACAGAAGCCTTTTATGAGCATGTAACAAGGTGGATGGATGATGGCAGAGCGGTGGATGTGGTCTACCTTGACTTCAGCAAAGCATTTGACACAGTCTCCCATAGCATCCTAGTTGCTAAGTTGAGGAGGTGTGGTCTGGACAATAGAGTAGTGAGGTGGATTGCAAACTGGCCTAAGGAGAGAAGCCAGAGAGTGGTAGTCAATGGTGCGGAGTCTAGTTGGAGGCCAGTATCTAGTGGAGTGCCTCAGGGGTCAGTACTGGGGCCAGTATTATTCAGTATATTCATTAATGATTTAGACGAGGGAATAGAGTGTACTATCAGCAAGTTTGCTGATGACACTAAGCTGGGAGGAGTGGCTGACACGTCAGAAGGCTGTGCTGCCATCCAGCGGGACCTGGACAGGCTGGAGAGTTGGGCGGGGAATAACCTAATGAAATTTAACAAGGGAAAGTGTAGAGTCTTTTGTCTGGGCAGGAACAACCCCAGGTTCCAGTATAGGTTGGGAAATTACATATTAGAGAGCAGTGTAGGGGAAAGGGACCTGGGGGTCCTGGTGGACAACAGGATGACCAGGAGCCAGCACTGTGCCCTTGTGGCCAGGAAGGCAGACTAGCAAGCTCACCTCCACCTTTATGGCCAGATAAATGGATCTGAAACTTACTCTGAAAGACTTCTTTTCTCTGAGAAGACCCTCAGGATGAATTCTCCCTCCTGGTGGGGTTCGTATGTTGATGGGATGATGACGTACTCGCTGGGAGGTAACCGGAAGCGCTCAGAGATTTCTCGCATGTTTATGTAAGTTTTACTTCTAGCTTTGGAGGCATTGTAGAGGAAAAAATCCTTTTGCAAGTGGTGCTTAGTACCATGCATCTGCAGAATAAATGAATCAATTTGTCTTCAAGGAAGTCTTACCCATTCCCCAGGCGGCTTGTCCTGCGGGCAGTACATGGTTGGGACAGAAAACACAAATGAAGCAGCAGCTCAGCAAGCAGGGAGCTGACAAGGAATGCTAGATGGGAACAGACACAGAGTCTGTCACCTTGAAGTTGCTACTAGCTGTCTTCTGAGAGCTGCTCCAGGGCCCACCTGCAGAGCACTGGCTGACTTCTGCTGTGTGGGCACTTTGGCTGTTTTGTTGGATACTAAATTGTGTGTAACCAAAATTCAGCTACGTTCCTTGAAGGGTGGCATAGCAAGGAATGGTATATGCAAATGCCTACAGGCACTGTGGTAAGGTGAAGGTACTTTTAGTGGAAATGTGTCCTGGCCTGCACAAAACATGAATTCTGTATCTGCTAGAGAAACATGGTAATAAAATGTTCCATCGGTTCAAATACGAACATTAAGTCGAGAATTGTGGGCTAAAAACACTTACAGGCTGTTTTCTGCAGAAGTAACTGCCTATAAAACAGCCAGCAAAGACAACACTGAGAGTGCCATCTGCATGTTTTCCCGGTAACCTAGCCTTCAGATGAGCTTGTTTGCAAAACTTGTCATGCCAGTGATTCAGGAAAACGTAATCTGTGTACTTGTAAAACATTCTCTTCCATGGCTGAAAATATTGTTGGTTTTCCAAACAAATTTTAAGGCTATTGACAAAATGGTGTGGCTGTAGGATATAGGCCATTGGCATTATTTGCAGGAGGAAATAGAAGTGGTTTAGGGTGTTTCTGCATGGAGAGCAAAGGCAAAGTGCTCACTGATGCCGCTTCTGCAGCTTGGGCTCGTGGACCCACCAGGCAAGCCACAGCCAGGCCTCATACAGAGTAGAAGGACTGAGGAAAAGGTGCAAGTGAAAATGGGGTGGAGGCGAGAAGGAACTAAAAATTTCTCTCAAAATGTTACTAATAAACACTCAAAGCATAAAGGTTAGCAGTTTCATTTCTGTTACATCCCTGAAAACAAACTTGACTGGACAGTTTCCTGCTGACTTACAGACAGGCACAACAGTAACACTAGCTGTGAGCATACAGCAAGGTGTCAATCTGCCTCCATTCTGCTCATACCTCTTCGGGCACCTTAGGGAGAAACAAAGAGAAGAAACAGTCAGAGCTGCTAGATGAGTCCACTTGTTTATAGACCATATATTAATAGAAGGGTGTTCACATAGATTTCTGGATACACAGCCAGTAATTAAACTGCCCTAAATTAGATAAATAATCTAAGGAATTTCTCTTTTCCTTTCTAGATTTCTTGGGATCTACATGAGATCCACTGATATCTGAGCTAAATATCTTTGTGCAAGGGACTGAGTAAATTGACTTCTTCATGAAATCAATAGCAGGGACAGAGGTTAATTGTATGTGTCTTGGATGTTGGTTTCTTTTTTCACACTATTCTGCCAATGAAATATTTAGTTTCAGCAAGGATGAAAGGGAGATGGAAGAATACACGGGAAAGAATATGTTAAAATCTGGCATTGAGTCACTAAAAAAGCCTAAAAAGTGTGTAACTTATAGATGGGATAAACCCTGAGGTTACTAAGGCCTGAATGGTTACAAAGCCTTGAACTTCTTTCCTCTCTTCCAGGTTTCTGCAAAGTAAAAATTGCATTTTGTGTAATGAGGCTGAATGCTTCAGTGACTCTCTTGGTAAACGCATACTGGCAGGATTAAAAAAGGCTGCCCAGGGAAGTGGTGGAGTCTCCATCCTTGGAGGTGTTTAAAAGGCATATAGACAAGGTTCTTAAGTTCTTAGGGACATGGTTTAGTGCTAGAGTTAGGTTAATGGTTGGACTCAATGATCCTGAGGGTCTCTTCCAACCAAAATGATTCTATGATTCTGTTCTATGATTTGTGACCACAATGCAAAGAACAAGGTCTGAAGCTGGTACCTCGTAGATGGCAAAGCCAATGGTGTACAGGTTGGCTCCCAGCTTGCGTTCTTTCCTCCTGTTTTTCTGCATCAGTGCAACAAGGAAGCTGCAGACAACCTCTTCATCCTCAGGATCATCATCTTCCTCCAGGAGCTTCAAGCGATACTGGGGATTGGTCCAAAATGTATCTGTGAAATCCCAGCAACAACCCAGAGCGAACATGTGAAGCTTCAGTTTTCTAACAATACTCATGATCAAAGAGAACTTTTAATTTCCTTGTCTGTGGCTGCTGAGGGAAAAGGTAAAATTGGGCTAAAACGTCAAATTTTTTTTTACGTGTTATGTGTTTTACATAGGTCTACCAAAACTGCACAGCAAAGGAGGACCTAAAATGAATTACAGGCATCTGGCAAATTTCCAAAACACCTAAAACTATCAGAAAGTAGATTTTCCAAGTGAAATCTAACTGCTAGAGTGAAATTAATCTCTTTTATCTTACTTGAGGCACTGTAAAGAATTTGAACAATGATTTATCTTTGCCAGGCCTGCTTTTGGGCCTTATGAGGTGCTGGCACACACAGTGACAGATTTCCAGCTACAAAACCATGTGCCTCATCCACTGGGGAAGCAAAGCTTTTCCTATGGCCAAGCACTGATCAGGCTGTGGTATGTCTCTAATACAGTCCCCATCAAAGATGCCGTATCTCTCAAGAGATGCCGTATTGCTCACCTGGGTAATTGCGGCAACCTCCAGCTGAGCAGCCTCTCACCCAGCGCCCTTCATTGACTGACACGGTCCAGGTTTGAAGTTTATCGGCTTCCAGAGTGTCAGGTGTGAGGTTACAGATCTCAAGTTTTGTGAAGTGCCTCATGAAATCTTCAAATGATATCCTGCAGGAATTGAGGGGAAACTGAACCCAAATGGAATTACACAGTGGGCAGTTTCTGAAAGATCCCGGTGAAGTGCAGGAGGGTGACCAATGATACTGCCACTGTTAGGGCAAGTTTGCAGTGGGAGCACCATGATTTCCTCATGCATTTGGCCTTCTGGTTTGTCAGTTAACACAAGTATAGCTCCAAATTGAGGAAAACTGGGCTGAGAGGATGGCACACATGATGGAGAGCTTGTGGAAGTGTAGCATAATTAGAAGGACTGTGCTAGTGGCACTCAGGAAACCCTGGTGAGAGAATGAGGAAATTGCAGAGCAGGGCTTATTTGGAATACGAACGGGAACAGCAATAACTCCAATTGTTTTAGCAGATTTTTTTCCCTACCATTATGTGTCTCCCAAAGAAACTCAGGTTTTTGACTGATATTCTCACCAGAACTCCCCATCCTCCGCGATCTTGTGCTGTAGGCGGATTTTCTCTGCTTCATTAATGAAATTCCACTCCTCTGACCTTCAAAGGAATAAACAAGTTAGATTACGAGTTGCAATACACTTGTCATTTAAATTTCTACTCTTTACTTTAAGTCTTGTAGAGTAGAAAGTCAAAAGTCATCTTGCTGCATCCAGATATTTTTTCTTTTGTGAGCCTTGCAACCATTTGTTCTCAATGCTACCCTCCTCTCCATATGCCCAGATAAAAAAGCAATTGCCTTCCTTACTTCTCTCTGCCTTCTCTTCAGACTTCCTCTTAGCAGCAATCTGCTGAAATGTGTTCATTTTATTTAGCTTGAAGAAAAGTGTTTTCAGACTCTCATTGCTAGATTAACTATTGAAATTCCTTTAGTAAAACCTAATGAGAAGCTTTATCCAAACTCACTCATGAACTGACATCTTGCTTCATCCAGTTCTTTTGTAACTTAAAAGATCTTTCTACTGTCACATCTTGTTTTGAAAAGGGACATTGCTGAACTTGCTAGACAGTAAAATCAGATTGACTGTGCCATTACACTGGGCTGTCTCTTCATTTTGATTGATTTAAGCCCTTCTTAACATCTTTTTTAGGTATTCCTTTTTACAGCTTCAGCTAAGCATTCAACTATGATCAACTTTGAAGTGCATGTATCAAAATGACAGCAAAGACAATTCAGATACCTCATCATCAAATTTTAGGGTCATGCACAAGCTGCAAAATGGCAAATAAAGTTGCAATTGTTTTTTTCAAATCCCATGAAGCTGCAGTTTACTCACTTGTCACTCCAAGGTCCGTTCCATTCCACCTGCCCCCAGGGGTTTCTCAGCCTTACCAGACGTATTTTTTCTCCTTTAAACATTGTCTAATTGAAAAAGAATGCAACAAGAATAGACTAAGAGTAGGTTCAAAGGAAATGTTCTGTCTGCTAAATTGCTGATACCAGCTCCTCCAGTGATGGTGCTTTCCTGGGCCATCGCTCAGCCTGACCTGCTTGGGGTGAGTGAAGGAAGAGCAGAAGGTGTCTTGCTGTGGGCACCTTTGCCCAAGCGGTGAAATATCCATTTCCCCAGAATGCAAAAACTTGGATAGGCTTGTTTCTCCACAAGGCTTTCATCTATTTAAATACAAATTTTGTTTTGCTCATAATATGTTTTGCTTTTTCCCCTCACAGCTTTGCCGACATGCACGGTGCCAGGCCAGTGTAGAACACAGCTCCCTGTAGCTGGAGGAAAGGGACTGTACATACCTCTTCCACAGCCGTGACAGAGTAGGCATGGCCTTTGACGAGCCCGCAAGACATCCGGGTTTCATACTGCATCGGTACTATGGTCTGTTAGACACAAGGTAAAAACTTGTAAGAGTTATGCAAAGCTCAGCCAGCTGCTCTAAGGCAGGTATTGCCACCCAGGGTTTTTCGTGTGACAGGTTTTTTTGTCTTGTTTGCTTCTTTGCATTTGCCAAGGTGGACAAGCTTAGTACCCACAGAATTAATGTTGTTGGTTAGAAAGGAGTGAAGCATGAACTAAAAAAGGAAAAAGTTAACATCAATTAGAAAGGACATTTTGTGATTTACTTTTTCCCTTTGTCTAGGTTACTGCTTTTTGCACTTGGAACATGCTGGTATATAGCCTGCTTAATAAAAATAATTAGATTTCCTATTAGTAGGGCTATTCAGCCCTTTCTGGGATAGTACGTTCAAAAAAAGCTTTTATGTATTAACTGGAAACATCAGAGCAGATCAACACCTAGAAGAATACTTTCATCTTTACACATGGCTGCTATCTTATCACCATGACACTAAAACACCCTATTTAATACACTGTTTCTACTAACTTATAGGGTTAAAAAAAATCCCGTGGAACTGTAGATTTTATTCCATAATTGTTAAAATCCTCATGATTGAAATTTTTTCCAACTGACATTCAGGAAGGGCATAGCTTTCTTCAGCAATGTGTTGCCCAGGTGTAAATACATTTGCTCTTTTGGTAACCAACTATTAGTGTGTCTGATTGATTTTCATTTGCCAATCTCAGAATGGTATTTATCTGGGAGATAAAGAACTGAGAGTAAGACATCAGGTACACACAGTCCATTGTACTTGTAGGTGAGATCACCGAGATCAGTGAGAAGAGAAGGCTCTGCTATGTGCACATGGACTATCTGTAAAAGTTCTCCTCCTCCATTATGTCTGTCACTGAGAAATGACAGCAAGGCCCTGCCAGTAACTCTGCCGTCCCTTCTCAACACATCTGAGGGCATGGGAAAGGCAGAGCTGGAAATGGAGAATTAGTGAGGTCACACAGATACATTCTCAGCTTACACAGGGAGGATCTCATCCAAATATTTCCTGGCTGTCCCAATTATTTTCCATTATTTCCCTTCTGCTCGGGTTTATTTTCTTTTTTTTTTTTTTTTCTTTGTTCCCATTTCCATAATTTGTATGCCTAGAACCTCATATTTGTTTCATTTTTTTCTTCATTTCTACCCACATTGTTACCATAATTACTTATCAGAACTCCTTTCTCTCTTTCCTATTTAAGAATATTAACTTCTGCTGGTGCCCTTGGCCACTTCTTGTGCTTCTGCAGCCTGCACTATCTGCCTCTTCCATCAAGAGCTGTGATTCTTTTTTTGGTGATGGCTCAGGAATGTGTCATAACCAGCAGCATAACAGCTGCTGGGGCAGTAACTACAGACAGTTTCACAACCTTCTTTCAGCAGGTAGTCACTGGGGAGGAAGTTTTCCCCAAAACATGGGTGATTTGGGCAGCCATGCTTGCAAAACAAGATAGTCATCCTCAGCTTTCCTGAAGAATTACATCATTTCAGTCTTTCAGGAAGACTAAATAGGGATGGCAAAAGAGGAAAAAAATCAGCTATTTCTGATGCAAATACTGAAGACAGTTTGCGCAACCAAAAGTTTTAGACAATGTAATTATGGAGCGTTTGTTGGTGGTTTTTTTTTCCCTTTCTCAGTAAAGCAAGAGACATAATTTTATTGTCATGGAAATGGAGCTCCCTAAGGGACAAGGTATAACAGCTGCCTGATGGAGAGAAGGAGAAGGCAACATGTCCTGCTATAGATTTGAAAGCTTTTAAGTTTACTAGTATGGGATTTTTCTTAAACAGTTTTAACATCCCTTTTTTTTTTTTTTTTTTTTTTTTTGCTAGATACTTACATATGCGGGAGTTATTTTGTATTTCATCACACATGTAAAACTCAACATGTTTTTCGTCTTCCTTGTTAGGTGTTTTAAATGAGAATCTTAATGGCAGTAATCTGAACAGAGCATCCTGAGAGCAATCTCCCCTCCATTAGTGGGCAGAGCTTCATAGCACTCTGTCTCAAAATAAGTTCACCAAGTGCTTTTGTGCCTGGAGTGAGAGCCCTGTAGAACTTGTTTTTATTTCTTTCACATGCCCCCACACTTGGGGATCTTGTTCTATGCTTGTATTTAAATTTTTCTGTCCTCTCCATCCTTTGCAAACAAGAGACTTCATAAAATCCACTAGACATTTGCTGTTCCAGAAATTATAAACCAGTGCCACAAGCCAACAGCCCTTTGCCTCAGTATCAGTGAAGCCCTTGAGTATCAGCCACTGTGTTTGAAAGCACTGAAGTATTTTAACACATATGTCAAATAACATGCATAAGAACAAGACTTTAGTGTTGGGAATTCAGGGAAGCCAAATAAGGATTTAAAAGCATAAATGATATGTTTCTCTAACTGTCTGTAACTAAAAACACTGTGAAGTCAACTGCTTCTGGAGACATACAAACCCAGGCTGGCCTCTCATCTGTTCCCTGGTAGTCTACAGTGGGGTGAGTCATCTGTGCGTTTTCTAGATTCTTCACCATTCGGGCAATCAGTTCCCCAATGTCGCTCCGAGGAGCTGATCCATAGGAAAAGCCAAGGTGATCCTGGCACAGAGAATGGGAGAGAAATATAATGCAGAAAGATGAGGCAGGGATAGGGAAGAGAAATGATACAAGAAAGGTGAGTGGTAAAAGATAACCTAGATAACTTCTTCCTCATTATGTTCATACTTATCTACAGTAGTTGGTAGCATTGTTTGTTCTCCTTCCTTTACTGTAACTTCATGCTCCCCAATCATTATGGAAATGTTTTTTTTTTACTTCTAAATTTACCACAATAAAACAAGAAAATCTGAGGCCATGTTGGCAATCAAAGGATTAATTTCCTAAGTGTTTGCACACTTAGCTTCTTTGACAGGAAGATTTGTGTCTTAACAGAGTTGCAGCACCCACATACTAATCTCATTTCACTGGGGGAGGACACTGAAGGTGGGGAGTGCTGGTTTTGCTGATCACACCCCTTCTCTCCACCTCCATGTTCTGCTTCTGCTCATTTCCCTTTTGGTGATTGCTATTTGTTAGTTGCTGGTGCCTAGGGGAGATTACTCCATCTCCTAGATGTTTGCTATATGTGGACTAAACCAAGCAGTTCCAAAAGGTACCATATATTTGATTACAGATCACAAGGTCCCTCTCCTCTGCTATATTTTATGTCTCATCTGCAAAGTTCATATGGACTCACATCAATGGAGCTGGCCATGAGGGATCCTCTGTCAATGGCATGTTTCATGATTTTATAGATATCTTTAGGGGCATCCCTTATCTCGTAGAACTCTGTGACTCCTCCAGTGAAGTCCTCCATGGCTTCGGTGGTGTTGCCTCCTTTCAAAGCCTCATATGATCCATGGAGTCTTGGAAAGCCAGAAGAAAAAGATACTCTTTTACACAGATAAAAATATGTACCTACATATTTATATCTATCTTGTGTGTGTTTAAATATAGATATGTAAACACATGTCCCAAAGTACCCCACAAACCATCTGTTTGGTAACCCACAAGTTAAAAGTTTTAAAACATGCACCTGCACATACTAAACAAAAAAAAAAAAAGAAAAAGAAAAAAAAAAGAGAAGATATGTAGAGAATCAAATGTAGAACTTCGAATGAGCAGCAAAACGCCCTAGAAAATATGCTTTAGCTCTTCCCCAATTCTGAGGCATAAGAATCTATGGGAAAAGGTACTAGTACATTCAGAGCCTCTCTGTGTGCTCATCATAGGACCTGTATGCAGTGGTTCAACCACCTCCCCAGCCAAAGCCTGGTTGGGGAGCCCGGCACGGTCCAGCAGGTTGGTTTACTTTGCATAGGCCTTTTCCAGGAGGGCGCTCCAGAACTCGTTGCGCTGGGAGGACTTGGTAAAGACCAGCTGGTTGTTGTACGTGGGCAAGCAGTCATCGATGACGACATCCACCCAGTCTCCGTAGCGCCAGAACTAAATAAAGGCAAACAGAACAAAACCCTGGGTTGATTTGGTGCAGGGAGGGGAAGAGAGTAGAGAAATGTGGAAATTAACTGCTTCGTCATGTGGCAAAAAGTGAGGGCTTCCCCCCGGCAACACGTGCATGAGAGTGAGAAGTCCCGTAGGAGAGCCAAGGGAAATGTGGAAAGCAGTCAATATTTTCTGAATAAGTGGTTCTTCAATAACTTGTTTTTGACAGAGCAGCTGCTTGTGGGACTAAAAATAGATGCTCTGGCCAGCTACCCGCCTGTCTGTGCCAGCTACAGCACTGCATCTGAGCAGCAAGGCAGGACAGGGCATCTGTCGCTGTCCCTTACATGCAGGACACAGCGATCTGCAAATGCGTCCTTGGTGGGTTAATACTCATTGCCTGTATGGGCTGGCCCTTCTGTGACTGAGCTGTTGGAAGAGTTTGGGGTGAGGCAATTCAATCCTTGGTGGGTTAATACTCATTGCCTGTATGGGCTGGCCCTTCTGTGACTGAGCTGTTGGAAGAGTTTGGGGTGAGGCAATTCAATCCTTGGTGGGTTAATACTCATTGCCTGTATGGGCTGGCCCTCCTGTGACTGAGCTGTTGGAAGAGTTTGGGGTGAGGCAATTCAATTCCTCTTCCTTCCCCACTGTCACTCATGTTTTCAAAGGTTGGAGAAGTGGGAGGGAAGAGCACGCACAGAGCTGAGCCCTCCCACAGGTAAATACTGTTACATCTGCTTCCTGCTAGAAGACGGGACTCACCTGGAAGTGAAAGATGCCGGCATAGTTTTGTATGAAGGACTGGTCATGAGGTATGACTCTACAGAGGAGTTTTTTATTCAGCGTCAGGCAAGCAATGGCAGCCAGGAACCAGCAGTCACCTGGAAACGAGCAGAAGCAGCAGACAAAATGAGGAGACAGGGCAGATATAATCAAAGGGAAAACCTGAGATCCTGCAAAGTGAGTTGTTAATTCTCAGCAGAGCATGAGGATTTCAGGAGAGGGCTCTGCTCTATGTATCCTGCAGTACTTTAGCACTAATTTATTTGCACTCTGCAAATGCTCATTGGCATTATTCATGGCCAGATACATGCCTGTTAAATAGATGATGTTCTCTGTAATTTAGAAAAAGCCTAAAATCTGATGAGCACTGTTACCTGTGTTAAGAATTCCCTGTCTCATGGGAATGGCTATCTGACTTGCCACATTAGTTGTCCTTCCAAGCTTAGGACAGAGACCAGCTGAGAGATAACTCTCTCCCATGTTGAGCTCTGTACAGCTGAGGTTCAGCCTCTTGTTTTCATTTTCTGCTCTCAAGATAGATCACTGTTCCAACCATCATTCTGTGGAGCCTCTTTCCTGCTTCATTGCTCTGATACATTTTCCTATTTTGAATGTGTCTCCATTGTTGTGAACACTGTCCCCTTCAGTGCTTTTCAGTTCCTCCTTCAGACTCTTGCACAAGTTTGCTGCCTCTGTGGGAGCTCTGGGAAAGTGACTTTCTCCCATAGTACCTCTGTGTTCAGCAAAGGATGCCTCAACCCTTAATTAAGTCACCCTAGCTGCTACTGTAAGAGAGGCTATGGGGTACGCTTGCCTGAGCAGTGTGAATTAGTGGGGTGAGAGAATGATATGAGGTAGTGAAAACTAAACCTGATTGCAGAGAGTTGTAAAAGAAATTTATGAAACTGGTGTAGTGATAAAACATATAGAAATACATATACGTATATATTCTGGAAAGCCAACTCTATACATATAGCAGTAAATTCTAAGTTACCTATTTCCCCTTAGGAAGGATGTGGGGTCCACTGTGAACAGGAGTTTTCTAAACTATCCAATGTTCAGCAGAAGTCAAAAAGGTAAACAGTGCTATGAATAATTGGGGAAGTAATAGAAGACAAAAGAGAGAACATACTATGCACATAAATTCATTTGCACCCACACCTTGGCACCTGTGAAGTTCTGCTCACCTCAAAAAGAAAGGCATTTTTAAATACATTTTTTAAAAAGTACTGGTAAGGTGATAGGGACAGTCAAAAGTACAGAACAACACTTAAATGAAAAGATTAACATGTATTAGGATGTAATAGCTCAGGAAAAAGGTCATAGGAGAAGTTATAAAACCATGAAAAACATGGGAAAGCTGAGTGGGGAATGACTTTACAAGGCAGCCCAGGTGAGTGTCACCTGGACGACATGCGGAGGCATCACTTGTACCTAAGTAAAGGCTCTATATATCAAAGTCTTTGAGCATCTGAGCTTAAGGTCTTCAATATAGGGGTTGTCTTTGAGTATAAGGCACACTTAGTTAGAGGCCTTCAAAAGCTCCTGTATGGAAATAACAGGACTAAATAACTGAAAAAATACAACAGTAGCTGATTAGATTTTTCTTTCAGTCAAGTAACTCCTCTTTATCTCTCATACTTTTCTTAACTAATTTTGTCCCTCCTAAGCACCCAAAAGTAAGGCCAAATGGTGCTTTTTAACACATTCATTACATGTTAGTCCACGAAAAGCAAAACACTTTGCAAAGCATCTTTTGATTACAGTTCTTCCTTAAATTGCTACTAGGCAAATATCAATGATTTTCTATATAGAGAAGGAATCAGTAGATATGTGGTGTTATGCTGAGACAGAGGATTTCAAATAGCACCTTGGAAGCAAAGGAAAATTAAATGATGCAGACTTTACAAAGAGCAGAGTTGACGTAAGAATTTCATACCTAGTTCTCCTTGGCAGATATCTGTTCTGTTGGCTCCACCAATAATAAACCGTGGATTCTCACAGATTTCCTGCAAAATATAAACAGATGGATGAGCAGGAAAGACATGCACTATTATGCCTGTTCGCCACAGAAATAAAGGCTGTCTTAGGATAATGCTTTCCTGTAGGATAGTTTGTGGATATCAAAATCTCTTGCAGAGTTTTCAACTGCAGAGTTTTCAACTGCAGAGTTTCACTACAAAAATGTTTTGGAATCTGGATGTTCCAGACTTCAGCCAGAGTTTTCTCCATGTATCTATAGGGTCTAATAGCTAACCTGGGGGGCTCCCTCTGTATGGGGGTTAAACACATTAAAATGAGAAAAATAGTGAAAAATATTTTTCTACACAATAATGAAAAAAAACCAAAAACCAAAACCAAAAAACAAACAACACTGGAGAAGACAGGAGAGCCAGTCAGTAGAAAAAGCATCAGGGGATCAGATTAAATTCTTTAAAAATGACTGCAGGTTTAAGGTGTATGATTTGCAGTAACTAATATGTCAGGGCACTAATAGGGTTGAAGAATGCATTGTATCAGGAATGAACCCCAGTAATACTCCTCCTTAAATATTTGATCCTGGACAAATTTTAGTTCTCAGGAATAATCAACTGCTGTTTAAGATATTTTATTTTTGTCCCCCTGTTGCAGTATTTAATTGCCAATGCTGCATTCAGAAATGTATACAGATATCATCTGTCTCTGAGGACAGGAAGCTCTTCTTTTGTCCTGCACTTAGCACAATGTATTTGGTTTGTCAGTATTTATACTAATACAGAATGGGCACAAGATGCTGTACAGGCATAAATAATTAAGGAATTGCTGTAGAGAGGGAAGGACTATATAGAAACTACCAGCAAATGAGGTGGGACTATTGCAGGGTTACACAGAACCTCTTCTGTATGGAACAAAGGACCTTGGGGTATAGAAAAGCCAAGGGAAGAAGTAGGTACAAAAAAGAAAAAGAAAAAATCTTCCTTTATCCCACCTGTCATACTCAAATACGTGGTATGGGGAAGAAAGACGACAGTTAACTTTTGGACCCATCTCTTGTGAGCGTAAGGAAAGAAAGATACTGCAACCGAGGACCACTTTCCTGAGCAGCTGCAAATGGGGAAGAAGACAAAGTGTAGTCAAAGCACCCGACCTGCTGGAAGATGCAGGGCTGGAGTGGGAAAGGGAAAGAAGAAACAAGTGACAATTGCCTGTGTGGCAGTACAAGCAGCTGATGCTACCTCTGCCATCTACAGCTTTTTTTCTTTGGCATCAGGGTAGCTCTGGAGTTTCCCAGACTCATGTTTCAGGTCCAGTAGTTTCACTTGGCTTGAGCCCACTTTTTTGCTCCTTCACAGTAATTGGCAGAGTTGCTGTGATGTAAATATTTGGATTGGTCATATAGCCAGACAGAGAGACCAGCTTCTGGCTCCCCCTAGGAGTCTCCTTACCCTACGTGACAGAGAGAACGGAGGGATTGTCCTGTTATTTTGGGCCTTGGTCAGCTGTCCTGGGGTTCAGTTCTGTCAAGGCAGCTGTTTGAGATGCCTTCATGCTTTTCTCCACCCAATTGCTTTGTTGAAAATATTCTTCCTCACATTCCTGTGGTGCTCTCCTGAAATCTAGCTGTGAGATGCCAGGGTTTTGGATTGTGTTTTTTCAACCTCTATTAACTGTATTTTAGCTTGATCCTGCTCCTGTTGAAGTTAGAAGCTCTGAAGTCCAGCGTGCTGTCTCTGTGTTTTAGATGAAGGTAGTTAGATGGTGCCTAAGTGTTTCCAAATATTCAATGTACAGCAATGAGTGTTCCTCGGTGCAATTTATTGCATCTTGGGCTCATCTGCTTTAGAGGATGGTTGGTAAAGGAATGCAAAGGAAAGAATCATACAGTTGCTATATGGACTGATTTAGCCATGACAGAAATGCTTTTCTTGCATTTCTTGATGGTGGCCAGGTGCGTTTAGCACACTGTGGATACCCTTTTAATATTGTATTACCCTAGTTTTCCTCTGGCTGTGCCAGTTGTGCTGAGAACAGCCAAAGTTACAGGGAAAGGTTTCAAGGTCTTCCAAGGCTGATGAGAAGTACACAGCCAGCAGAGTCAGACAACCTGGTGTTCAAGATGCAGGTGGCAGCTCTGTCCTTCCAGACTGCCTGGCTGAGGGAGGGATTGCCATTCACCTCTTAGGTCAAGTTATCACAGAGAATCCAAATAGGTTGCACTTCACTGATGCAATGACTCATCTAGAAGGAGTCTCTTTTGATGTGAGTGCCTCAGACTGCCTTGGTACTATCCAAAGGACCCTTGTGTTCACCGGGTTGATTCAGTTCAGACTGTAATTTCATTACAAAGAGTCAAGGTTACAGCAAGGGAGACAGAGAATCAGCAAAAAAACATTAGTAGTGCTGCTTTCTGGGCAAACGCTACTTATGAGTCAGTTGGAAGGAAGGACTGGAAAATGCAAGGGCAGCATGCAACTAAAAATGGCTCTTGACCTTTGTTACATTTTTCATAAGCTTTTCTTCTGTATCAGGAAAAATCCTTCAGTCAGCTTATACTGTTGCAGCAAAAGGCATTCATTCCTTTAAAAACTGCTGTTAATAAACTATGGCATTCTAACTAAATTCCCTGAAGTGACCCTATCAAGTAGAGGAAGCACCTTCTTTGACCTGCCTAAGATAATTTGTAGCCTCCTGTTCCTCCCTTGGGCCTTTCATGATCTAGACCATGCTATTAAATGGCTGTGCTGCAGACTTTAAGGCAGAGCTGGACATTGTCAGACATCAAGCTGGTTTTAGAGTTTCAGAGCTGAGTTATCCCCATCTGAAAGTCCTACCTTGGTGGCACTAAACACCATCTTTGTGGTACTGCCACAAACTTTGCGATTACTAAATTCAAACAGCTTCACACCTGTGCAGCAGATGATCTGACTAATGCATTTTCATTCTAAGCAAAATCCATTAGTCTGATGACTTGATTTTTTTTATCATGAAAAGAAAGCCCCTCCTACTGATCTTCTTGGCTATGGAGAGGATCACCATAAGGAATTCACTGAATCTGGCAGTCAATGCTGTGAGCAAGGAGGATGACAATGGTGTATCTGAAAGCACAGTGTCACAGCAGAGCCTTCCTATTAATGTCCTAGTGTCATTAGATCCAAACAAGACTGCAGCAGGACCTCTCAGTACTCTGCACCATGTTATAATACAGACTTCTGTCCCACCTCTCAATGATCAGTGACTTCATTCCTGCTCCCAGCTGAGAGAAGCATCTGCAGGCAGCACAGGTGTGGGAGGCTGAGGCCATTAAGAAACCTGACCATAGCTCGTCACTGAGCTGGATATAACCTGGTGCAGGTGAGAACAGCCCTTTGTGCTTCTCTTACCTTCCATGGGTGAGTGAATGATTTAATATTATCCATTAACTGAGGGGGATTTTATTTCCCCTCTACATACCTAAACCACCTTCATGCCTACTCTCAACAAAAACACTGGATGAATCCCACAGTCTTTACCCAGGGAAACTTCAAGGGCTGTCACTTGGCTTTTGCCCAAGTTGGGTATCAGGAGGTCTGCTCTGCGCATTCATGTCATGGCATGGCAGTCACTGGCTGGGTAGAATTACGGGGGCCTTCTCACCACCCCCGCGCCAAGGCTCACAGCTGCCCTGCATAGCAGCCGTCCTTCTGACGGTAAAGCACAAGACCAATCCTTGTGCCCTGGCTGCCCTCACAGCAGCAGAGGCCGATCATTTTTGGGAGGAGGCGGGGGAGAACCTGACCTCAGGTAGCACAAACCACAGAGAGAAAAGCCTGTAGGGCCAGAGACATGAGAGCCAGGAGTAGCTCTGGGGCTGGACACCTCTCACCACCTCACTAATTGCAGGAGTCTCGAGGAAAAGATGGAGTCACAGCAGGGCCATTGGCAGGGGCAGCGGGGAGTCGCCAGGCCCGGCAGCCCACACGTAGGACGAGGAGCTGCCCACACCGGGCTCAGCAGGTGCCTCTGCTCAGAGCTGGGCACCAGGGGAGTGCCATCCTGCGGGCTGACCTGCTGTGGGGTCCTTGTAGCACGCAGGTGCAAAAGCAGACACATAACCTTTCTGTATGTCAGCACAGTGTGCTGAGAGCTACAGCAGAGAAGCACCATTCGGCTGAGGAACGGCACCATCACCAGTGCTCGGTTATAGCGTTGGTAACTGGCAAACGTGTGCCCTTTAGATTAACATTGTGATTCCTCAAATTATACTTGGAGCTTCTGGAAAAACTTGCGCTCATCATTCCCAGGTGGATTAATGTCATTGCATATGAGGCTCACTTAAAGCCAGCATTAAAATGTAATGTATATTATAGTCTCAGTACATTGATCTGCTGTGGTAGCTGGAGCTTGGGTATGAATTGGTTAGGTGGCATGACTAGGGTGACTCAGAAAGCCAGAGGCAGTCAGGAACAGGTTGCCTATTTCCAGCTCTCTGTTTTGAATGAGATCTTTGGAGCACGTTGATCACTTGTTTGTATTTCTAGGGGTATGTGGCATATACAATATTCTATAGAAATCAGGGAAACGATCTAGAGTGAAGCCAGTGTTGTGATATTATCTCAGGACTTCTGAACTGTCTGCTATTTTGTTTTCTTTTGGAATATGTTATCAAGTCTGATTCAATTCACGTTCGACCTGAATTTCAAAGTGATTGAGAATTACCACTTTATAAGACTATAGTTTATAAGCTAGTCACTTTCTTTGCCAAGAAAATGCTATTGTAATTCAATAAGAAAAGGAGTTGTTCATATCTTTACAGACTATTACAAAACATGGCCTGTGCAGTCAGATCTTTACATTTGGTGCTTCAATGATTGCTTTAATCTCTTAGCAAAACACTCTTTAGACCAGTATTACTAGTTCCTATTAATTTGACTTTATGATGTTCTGTTGTGTCTATTGTGGCTAATTGTGTATAAAATATTATCAGATAAATCCTCCTACTGGTGCCATATAACCTACAGTCTCTAAGTCCAACGAAGCAAAGTCCTGGATCAGTCTGAGATCAGCACCAATAAATACAGGTCTTTTGCATCAGCACCCAAGAGAAGTCTCGGTTTGTGGTTCTGGTATGGATGACAATGTAGGGGATACATTATAAAAGGAAAAAGCATTATACTTGAGTGTCTCCTCTTTGGGGACCTCCTGGGTACAGCAATGACCTGTTTAAAACAAACACATTTGCAATAGAAGGTACAGGTATCTCTATAAATCGGCCCAGTGTGTTCCCATCAGGAAAGCCATCTCTATTGGGGTCAGGACCAACTGGATCCATGATCCCACAGCACCCCAGTACTCCACAGGTGCAGACTGCAGCTCTCTGCATCTCCTGCCTCTGCTCTGCCTGCAACTGGAACCACATCAGGTTCTTGAACACTTGTGTAAAAAGAACACAGACAGCTTTGGCTTTGATGTTTAGGTTGTATTTTGAGTCTTTCTACAGTCCCTAGCATGTTGTTCCTACATGAGTACTAAGTATATAGCTCCCAAACTTATTTCTAGTGAGTGGCTTAGAAAAAAACCTTTGGGATAGAGACCCTGAAGTCTGAACCTTTCCAAAAACAAAGGCTTGATCTGTGCATGCTCAGTTATATTAGACAAGTTTGAGGTTACATTGTGCTTTTTAAAATATTGTGATGGTTTCTCATGCACACATTTGCAGTCTGTCTGCCCCAAGGTGCTGGCACTCATCCACTATACTCCTTTATCACTTTCTTCTTCGCAGAAATAGGGGAAACTAATCCCTCTAAGATGACTGACTTGTGGCTGCATTTAACTCATTCACACATATTTCCAGCAGCTGATGCAGCCGCGGTGATGATGAAGGAATGACGGAGCACACACGCACAGGGCATGGCAGATGGGGGAGTCACGTTGCTCCCCCCACATTGCTCACGTTGTTGTTGTGACAGTGGCACATGGCCTTCCCCTGTATCTGCAACAGCTTCCCACAAGAGCTCCAGGTCTTTTGCTATTTAGTTACATTCCTGTGGTTTGTTTTATTTACCACCACTGACTCTGCCACTGAAGCACAGATTTGGGTGTTGGGGATACAGCAAATGTAGAAAAGGCCAGACTGCCAGAGAGAGGGGGAGCTGTAGAATCTCCCCAGAACAATGTCCTCACTGCTGGAGAGGAGATGGCAGGGGCTGAGGAGCATCCAGGGCTGCTTCTCTGGAGGGGAGCAGCCACCCAGCAGGAATGACAAAGGAGAACTCCTCCTGCAGTGGGATCGGGAATCAATTGGTCATTCAGGAATTAGTCCTCTGCTTGTGAGACACTGAGGGTGGGAAAGAAGAGGTAGGCTGGCCGGGGAATGCCCACAAGATGGGCAAAAGAAATGGGATTAGTAGGCAGCAGTGGGTCCTCATAGTGAGTCAAACACCAATGCTCATGTTAAGGGGATAATATGGTAAACAACCTTTGCAAGTTGGCCAAGCAATGCTGGGAACAAACAACTGAAAAAAGCATGTTTCAGACCATAACCTGTCCTTTTCACAGATTAGCAAAACAGCAGAATATTAAAGTTGTAAGTGAAATACGGTAGCGTTTAAAAACTAAGCCTCAGCAAACCCAATAACTTGCTGCAGAATGAGGAGAAGTTTTTTTCGGAAATTTCAGTCAAGAATATCCCCAGAAAATTATGCAGAAAATTAAATTCTGTATTTATTTACCTATCTATTTAATTCCATTTTTTTTTAATTGGTTAGTTTCATTTTGATTTATTTCAGTCATTATATACACACTATCAGAGCTTCCACAGCCCTAGTTAGTTATCTTCCAGGAGGGCTCTAAGGAAATATACTTTCAGCTTATTCCCCCACCTTCCCTGACATAAACTTTCTGAAAAAAATGTGAGCTCAGAGTGAATACTTTAATTTACAAAAAGTAAAAGGCACTCAGCAAACACGTTACTTACACGTGGTCTTTTCCATTCGAACTTGATGGGGATTTTCTGGCTATAGAAGAGGGAGGACTCATTTGGTGGGAAATCAGGATCTTCATAGAGAATGTTTTTCTCCAGGCACTTCTTGTGAAGCTCTTCATAGGTCTTCTCCTTTACTCTGATAATGGGCTGGTTGCGGCTTATAATGGCAGAATAAATCCCCCCGGTGCCCCCACCTGCACCCTCAGTTGTAGTGCTGGTAGCAGGGCTGGGAACTGACCCAGCAGCTGTTTGCTGAGCCACCGTTGCATTTATGGCGGACGGCATGGGAATCTGGCTTAAAGTAAATGTCGAAAGAAAGCAAGATCTTGCAAACTGGAAGGAAATTGGAGAGAAGAGGAAGTTGCTGTGTAAACCGCTTTTTCTATCCGTTGAAAGTCTCCTAGTCAAATTTGCAAGCAATAAAATTCCACGTGGTTGAGCACGTCATGCATCATCTTGAAGGGCAGTAATTCATTATAAGAAATTGGAATTTATTCCTTGATGTGGAACAAGGTAATCTCTTGGCTAACTCCCGTGCCTCAGTGGCAGTATCTACAGCATGTGTGTGTGCCTGCCCTGTGCGTATATCATCCGGAAGGGCCAAGCTTTAACCCGTGAAATCTAAAAATAACTACATGCAAAGAGAGAGGGACAGTGAGAGGGAGGGGGTTAGTGAGATGGTGTCCATCTGCTGTGCAGGTCGTGCCCAGGCCAGGCGTGTTCCTGGGACACGCTCCGTGTGGTGCGCAGGCTGACTCCTGGTGCGAGCAGCTCAGTGTAACTGGAAGCTGAACTCCTGCTGGTTTGGGAATGTATCTAGAGGTACTGCCAGCTACTAAACTAGTCCTGACACTCCTGAAGGAACTGTTATACTCAACTTGTTGTTTCTGCCCCTTGCTGCTGAAAAGATATATAGAGATTTTTACTTACAGAGATATTTATAAAGATGATTATCTGAAGACATGCTCCTAATGGCAAAAAATTAATTATTTCATGCAACTGAGGTCAATTCAATACCTGTGAGCGGGGAATTGGCTTCTCTAAAGAGCAGCTTGCCAGCACTAAGACTCATCAGGTGACAGCTACTTCCCATGTAACAGGAACCTTTTCATATAGGGGCAGAAAAAGTTTATAAAGGCCCCAGTTTGGAAACTGAGCCATCCTGTGTGTGTTATGACACACCAATCAGAAATCTGACTTTTCATGGGTATTTTGTCTCACAACAGTGGGATAAGGAACAAATTCACAGTCTCTGTGAAAGAAAATTTAAACACGTTGCTCTTCTCTATTACCCAGTTCTTTAAAAGATGACATTATTTATGTGTCAAGAAAAGCCTCCTAAAACCTTGATTTTTCTTGGATTGTGAAATCTTAAATGACATGATGACATCAGTGTTATTTTTGCCTAATGACTCTGGTCTCTGGACTCTGGCTCATGGCTGCTGACCTTCTGCCCTCGCACTATGGTGTTTTCTGAAGGACTGATTCATTTTTTTTCTCAGCCTGTTGCTTGGTTTACACATTTCAAATCAACAGTACAATGGACAATCTCTACAACTCATTTAAAAAACTCCACTAAGGGAACTTTAAAAGAAGGTGATATACTTGGCAAGCTTGACTAACCTCTAGGAATACTAATCCTCAGTCTTCTAATGGTGGCCTAAATCTTTTTGTTTTTATCAAGAATGTAAGCCATCTTGAACCAACAGGGCAACCAGAAAGGACAGATTCAAGTGTTTGTGGAAATAGAAATGCAATTGCTTCAGGGTGGGCTGTCCAGACGCAGAACTGATGACTTCCTCGTTACTTTTAGATGCAAGGGTTATGGGTCTCACATGTGAAATTACTTTGCAGGACAGCTTGGCAGAGCCATGTGTCACTCTTTCCAGGATATTTCAAGAGCAATGCAAGTAGTGAGATTTCACTTCACAGCTTCAGCAAACACACTCATTTTGGAGCCTGCGTATATGTCCTTTTTTCATACTCTCCATTCATGCCCAATATAAAAACTAATTTATTATGTCTCGTACACAGAACTCCGTTCTAGGAAGAATGTCAGTAGCACAGGTGTGATATTTGACAAACTCCTTAGGGGCTGCTGGGGAGGATCAAGTGAAGGATTAGCAGTGGTTTTATATTTTTTTCCTTGGGAAGGTCAGCAAGTGTGAGGGTACGACCTGCTGCTACAGCCAACAGTTCAGCCAGTGCCTGCACAGGGACTGACAGGTGGACCGGCACTTCTCACTTCCAACCCGATGTTGCTCTTTACTGATGTATTTTGTAGTTATACCTTTTCTTTAAAAAAACCAGCTTCCTCTTTCATAATTTTTACTGGTTTAGTTATGTAGGTCTTTTTTTTTTTTTGTGAGAAACAGCAGTTGCTAGTAAAAGACAAACGGTGTCTTTAAAGAAACACGATTTACCATAGAGAAGAGTGGAGGTGCTGTCTGCTACAAAGGGCAAAATAAACCCTTTGTCAATTAGGAATTAAACCACCATTTGCATTGGAATTTCTTGCAAGCAGAAGTACCCCAATAGCTGACCTGGTTAGACAGAGCAAAAGTGAACCGTATGGATGATAACCTTTTACTTATTTTCATGAAGTTTTATCTCCAGTTGTTTTCACTAATTGAATTCAATTACTTTTTTTGTAAAGATATATTGTAAATTTATTTCTTAATTTATGGCATAAATATGTGGAAAAGTATGTGAGTGGCTACAAGGATCAATGTAAATGATATTCTTTGAAATTTATTTTCTCAGATCTAAAGACACAACTGCTAAGATTTTCAGCAACTAATTCCTATCATAACCCATATAAGTTAGACACTTCACACCACTGAAAACTTGACTCATAAGTAGTTACTATAGTGCAGATATACTGAGGTCCAGAGTATAAATGCTTGTCATTCACTTTAACCAGTTACCATTGTAAGAACACTTAGCAGTGATTCTCAGCAGTAGGAAGAAGGTTAGAAGGAATAAGGCATGTAATTCGCTTCATTGTTACTTTATTTCACTTTCCAACTTACAACTTTATTTCTCTTTCCAACCACTTACAACATTTCATTAAAATGCTCCAGACAACATTTATGCCCTGTCAGAAACACTGCTATGCTTAAACATAGGAAGCAATTGTCAATTAAAGCTCAGAAGCTGATAGAAAAATAAGGTCTGTCTCAAAAATAGGGTCTCTCTCTCTTCTCACAGATGTAAAATATCTATTTTCTACTCTTCTACCTGGATTGACTCGTCTGCGTCAAGCACAGCAGTATCCCGGCTGCCAGTTCCCGGAGCGGAGGCTCACGCTGTCTGCTAGCAGGGGCTGACAAACAGCCCTGCAGGATAAAAAGGAAGGAACCCAAGGGGCTGGTGGGGAACAAATTGTGCTTGGTAGCCAAGAGCTGAGTAGTCACAGTTTGCTCTCACACTTGCTGTTCCCAGAAATCTGCCCTGCAGAGGACAAGCAGCAGCAGGTGGGAATGACTGACCACGCACAAGGAGGGCTTAGTAAGAAGAGGAGGGAACAACGTACAAATGGACTGTTACATTAGCTTTAGTTGGCAAAAATCATGACCATCATTCTCGTTTCCTACGAGTTAATTTACTGACGTGTTTAGAAAATATTTTGTTATCTTGCTAAAATTAATTAAGTAAATTTTACCCTTTTATATCCACAAAACCCAACTGATGGCATGTTCAGGTTTGAGTCAAAGACGAACTCGTTTTAAAATAATATAGTTGACAAGTGTAGCAAATGGAAAGTGCAAAAAACTTGAGTTGCGAAAAGTGATGCCTGATATGGAAAGGGCTGTGGGAAGAGGCAGGATGTGGGGGATGTGGGACTCAGGATGCCTCTTAGTTTTGAAAGGGTCGAAAGCATCAGGACACACCAGTTCTATCTGCAGAGATGGTGGGAAAAGGAGGCAGAGGAACATTGGGGTGAGTTGTAAGAGGATGGGGGAACAAGCATGAAATGGGATGGCTAAATGCAGAATTAATCCCATTAAAATGAAAAATTCACTTCATAAATACCAAGCTCAAATCTCAGCCAGATACTAAAAACTGACCAAGAAATTACTAAAACGTATGTGAAGGAAGCTAAGCTTTGGCAAGACTGGCAAGATGTGGAGAAGCAGAGCTCTCCATAAGCAGAACCATTTCACCGGGCTGGCTTTAACCAATGACATTCAGTCATCCAAAAATGCTAATTCTTTCCTAATGAAAGACTTTTTTTTTTAAAGTAGTACCTGCAGAGAGACAGGAGGACTAACATGGAAAATGTTGCCATGTGAGTCTAGCTGCTATCCTAAGCCAGTATTGCACTTACATAGATGTGTGCCTTTTCAAAATCCAAATACCAGTTTCAAAGCCAGCTGCTGGAGAGACTCCTGCACTCCGACATTTCTGTCTTTTGCTGTCGTATGACTGACTGGCACAGCCTGTGCAAACCTTACCTTTGGTGACTGACCTGTTCGGCCAGCCTGTTGTTTAGTTTCCCGTACAGACTGCCTGGTTTTGCACTCTCACATGGACTGGAAAGGGGAAGTGTCTGTCATCACACTGGGTGGCTCCTTCTGGGTTTGTTTTCACAAGGCAGCTTGCAGACAGAGCTCCAATGGTAACCTCTGCCTCTGGCATATCTGCTGATGCTCCTTGTCAAACTGGCCCACATCTGCTCTTCTCAAGTACTCCAGTCTTTGAATAGTGGGATTTCCAAATACTTACATTAAACCCTATGCCAGCGAGCCACAATCTCACCCCAACAATTCATGATTTTTTGGTGCAAGTAGAAGGCAGAACTCAATCTTAATGCCTAACTGAAGCTTGCGGGGAGCAGATAGTATTTACCTTTTTTACCCAAGGATACAATTCTAGTGCCATTACTTTTGCTGAACAGAAGAGCTATCCAGGTTTAAATTAGTGCTTTAAAAGAAAAATTGTAGGAAAAGTTAGTTTGGAGATGTGGGTGGGAAGTATGTTCCTTGATTTGATTGGATCCAAGTGAACATTTTAAGACATCCCAACTTATTTGCCTTCAACCTCTCAATGAATTCTCTGAAGAAGTTGTGTCTTCTTTCAGCTGATGTGAATCCTCCAGTCAGCATCAACACTCAGGGCTAAATTTTCCAGCGTCAGCATGGAGGTCTTCGTATCATATGTGAAAACCACTTCTTTTTCTTTTCCACCTGAACAGGACAAGAGTTTACTACATAATTTAAGAAGAACCCTTCTGAAACACAGTTACACATGACTCTCTCCAATTTTTAATTCAGACTGTCCCTGTCAATGGTGGAAAGAATTGATTAAAAAAAAATAGTAGTCAAATCCATGCAATATACAAATCAGAATGCAGCAGAATCGGAAAACTATTTCTTTTTTGTTGACCTTTCAAACTACAGTACATTAAACTATGGAACTATTCAAAGATTTTTCTAAAAAAAATAACCCTACTTTCAGAATAGGTTTTCCCCCAAGCACCCTAAAAGTCCTTGAGATTGACAGGTGGAGGCAGAATGTCCACACGATTCCCAAAGTGAAGGGTGTGCTTGGAAAGCAGCCAGAAACAATAAGCCCTTTCTGTAGATGCTACTGCCTATCCATATGGAATCCCCCCATCTTCTAGAGATCTCCATATAGTCACAAACTCCACATAATATTGAATGAGCAAGAGAAAAGCCATCCTGGTTTTGTCTGCAAATTTCCTGTTCTAGACTAGGCCAGCTTACAGATCTGAGCAAATGGTCCTTCATTTGAAATTCTATTTCCGGTCATGTTCTGTGCAGGACACAGTTACCTGAACTTGTTCATTCTGAACCACTTTTGCTGATATATCTATTGCTTTACAAAGCAAGTGTTCTTTAGTTCTGCATGTAATAGTAGTGGTGAGCAGCTGCTGGCTCCCTGCACTATATTCTGTCCTTGATATCAAGAATTAGCAAATAGAACTGAACAAAGATGCTCCCTATGCTGTAACACTTACTTTATAGAGCTGTCAGTTTGCCACCTCTAGTGAACTGCAGTAGAGCAACAGTATTTAAAAAAATGTAGTAAAATAGAAGTCAGTTCATTACCCTTGGAAGAAGCTGTCACAAGAGTGGGTTGCTGTCCAAATCCCAGAACTATCACTCGTGCAACCACACACGTGGTGTGGTATTGTCCGCTTTCATCTACGCAGCTGAAAAAAGAAAGTGATTTCATACACATTGCTATCCACCAGTAGAAGTTCAATATCATACTGAGAAAGTACTACTGCAGTCTCCTCCTGAGAGTTCCCTGTTCTGGTTTCTTTTCCTCTATTTACCTTTCTTCTGAAACAAATAAAACTTTCTCCTATTATCAGCTAATTTTTCACTGCATAGCAGATTTCACGAAGTTAGAAGAAAAAAGTTTGAGAAGGTACTCTATGGCAAAAAGCATGGCTTTGGCAACCAGAAAGGTTCTGGATTTTTGCAAAATGGTAGTTAAAACTCCTAAGTATAAATCTAAAGTTAATTTTAACATTTTTCAAGTAAGATGTTTCAATCTGAGGCACAATTATATTTCATTTTGTAACTACTTTAATTTTTATTAAAAAGCTCAAAAAAATTAAATCAAAAGGAAACTTTCCTTTCCAGAGTGAACAGAATATTATATCACTCATATCAAAATGTCTTTTTCCTAACTTCTAGATTTGCTAGCATATTAGCAACATTTTTCTTTTCCATCCTGACTTTTTTAAGCTTTTCAGATTCCATACTCCAGATAAAGCGATTTGAAGCATACTATTAAGTACATTATCCAAGCTAGTTTACAGTTTTGCTCTGTGTTAAATTTTGTAGCTTCAGGACCACCTCCTGCATAGTTTTAAACCCCGAGGGAATAAAGAAATGCCTATAAAATCACCTTTTATGCACTGCACAGCCCCACGGGCAACATACCTCAATAGTAAAAGTGTCATAGTGACATATTTAACATCTCTTTCCTTACAAGTAGCTATGGATAGTTTTGGCTTTTAGGTTGTTCCAGTCAGCCTCTGCAGGTTGTGTCCCCTTGTGCCTCCTTTCAAGTGCTTTTCTTGTTTATTTTACCATGCTAATATATATGGTGCATTTGTTGATGACTTCTGGAGACTATATGTAATGGTGTCTGTAGTTCCCACACAGAATATCTCAAGTTGGAGGGTGCCCAGAAGGACCATTGAGTTCAACTCCCAGCTTTTTGCAGGACTACCTAAAACTAAATCATATGATTAAAAGCATCACCCAGACACTCCTTGAACTCTGACAGTCTTGGTGCCATGACCACTTCCCTGGGTGAAGTGGTCTCCACTCTCTCAGTGAAGAAGACCCTACAAAAACATATCTTAGAAAATATACGCTCTAAGTGTTGCTTATTTGCAAATCTCCCAGTCTATCCTCTTTTGTCTCTCTGATAGGCTTTACACTTGCTGATGACTTCCTTTTCATTTGAGTAAATCTGTAGAATAGGTGGATTTGAGTAAACTGAAACAATACAGGACAACTCAGTATTTCGTGTGTTGCTGCCCTTAGACTTTTGCAGAACATTGTTTATCTCTGCAGTTTTATGGCAGATCCTGCATGCTCTGGGACTTCATCAAGCAACAGATGAGACTAATACTTCTAGATTTGTAAGGTGGTCTCATGAACTAGAAAAGATATTTCCAATGACAGTGTGTTAATGGCTTTTGTCCATAATTGCCGTTACCTGGAAGAGAGAGTGTTCTTGTGGAAAGTGAATTTCCGATACAGGAACTGCTTCTTGTGCAGATACTGAAAGGAATGCCCATCGTCCAGGTAGAGCTCACCGATTGCACAGGCCTGTGATACACACCAGATGGAGTATAAATTAACAGCAGCTTCCAGTGCTGGGCAATTAAACTAAAAATGTCTCACTATATGTTATGCTTCATAGTGAAGGGTGTGTGTTTATTTTTCTTTAGCGACTTGTAGCCCTAGAAGGCTCGGGGAGTCCAGCTCTCAGAGTGCTTGAGGACTTGGACATCCTGGTTTTGTAAATTGATGTGGCGGCCAGGTGTCACCTCATTTATGTGGGAAGTTATCTCTCTGTGCCCCAGAGGAAGTTTGTGGTGTGCTCATTCTCTGCTCCTTCCTCCAAGGGACTAGAGGAGGGTTGAGAAAGGTCAGAAAAATGTTCTGCCTCTACTATACTCAGACAGCCTCACTTTGAGGGGACAGTAGAAGGAAGGTGGGAGACCCCCCTGGATAGGAGGAGTGGAGGAGAGCCATTGGGCATAGAGATGCAGATACCACTGTGTTGACTGAACAGGCAGCAAGGACCTAAAAAGGTCAGAGAGAGTAAAAGACAACTTTGTAAAGGGAATGTCATCTCGGAGTACCTCTGTGTCCAGGGCCACGTGGAGTTCATAAGAAATATCTGTCATCCATTCAGTGGATTTTCCAGCCGTGGTCTTCAGGGGCAACACAGTGCCCCCCCGCTGGAACACAGGAATCTGCGAAAAACAAAGCCAGGGTAGAAAGGTTCTTATATTCTGATCATACAATTTTAACTTGGAAGAGGGATATAAACGTTTACCACAAGTACAAAAATAAAACTATTCAACTAACAATGGGAATAGCGGTGATCTTCCTGTATGTGTACAAGTGAAATATCTTTGCTTGGAGCAGTCACCCTTACATCATCTTACTTTTCTCTACCACCAGGACATATTACTGTTCCATCTAACAACAAAGATGGGACTTTTCGTCTCTACAAAAGCTATTTTATATTACATTCCTACAAGGAAACTGAAATACCACTTTTCTGATTTTGAATGTTGACAAAAGACTACCCTTTTTTTTTTTTTTCTGCTCAATGGAAGTAGTGTATTAAAACAAACATACATTCTCCAGTGTTACTGGGATCTTCAGAGTGCCTGGATCTTCTATTCGTTTAAATTTTCTGAAATCATACCAAATCTAGGAAAAATAAAAACAAGAATGAGCATGTTCTGTCTCCAGATGCAGTTACTCTTCTGCTTAACCTTACTGTCACTATTCCTAACAACCTATTTCTTGGGCAAGAAATAGCATTTACTTTTAAATAAATTAAACGACCTTCTGGATGGAAAGAATAAATTCTCATTCCTAGAGCACAAAAATCTTTTCTACAGTTTGCATAATATCTTGTATGTCTTAAAGCATCTGGAAGTGCAAAACAATGAAAAAGCTTTTTATTTTTTTTTCTAGAAATGCCGAGTTCTAGAATAAGCAAATTTATAATGAAATAAAAATTAACAATGAAGTTGCTAACAATAGGTCACAAAGAAAGAGCTACATCTGAAGCTTCCCACACACCACACTTGCCAGCAGTTTTAGCTGCTTTAAGTGTGCCAGGCAGTCAATTCCCACAGAGATCTTGATAAAAATACTTATTTTAACTTGTTTGGATAGCCCAGTCTGTTTTTCTCCTTATATTAAGAAGAATTCTGAGTGTCCTCAGGTGCATTAGTGGAGTCACAAGGCTCTGCATGGTCTCACATGCTCCCCTTTGCTGCTGTCTTTCCTCCCATTCCTCACTAGAGCCTCAGGCTTTCCCTTAGGAACTATTTTCCCCACATTCCTTCCCTTTCTCCAACTCTCAGCTGCTGCAGCCAAACACTCTGTGTAGGAGTGGATCACAGTGCTGTCCTGTGGATAAATAACTTTACTTCAGAGAGAAACTGATCTCTGTACAAGTCAAAGTCTTTGCTACGCATATTCCAGGCTACTGAGGCTTGTATTTCCTTTCCATAATTTTCCCTCCCCACTGCTTCCCCTGATTTCCTTGTGACCTTTCTTTGAAGATCCCTTCTGTTCCACATAAAAGAGAAGTTTAACCCAAAGAGAAATACATGAAAAATGGCACTGACAATTTAGTGAAGCTCATTTTCAGCGTTCCATGAGAAGCACTAAGCCTCCAGGGGGGATTTAAATTATAGGAGTCCTGAGATTTGTGCAGCAGCTCTTGGAAAAACAAGAAAGTAAATTCACTGTGAGCCAAGCATGTGAGGTAGCAAGATGGAAGGAAGGTTCCGAGTGGCACAGAATGTCCAGGCAGCACTCGGCACAGCGGCGGTGCTCAGCAGTTAGGAGATGGGGAGCCAGAAGATTGTTGTATAAAATACCTTCTAAGGCTGAACAGCTTCATACTGATGCTCACCTCCTCTGACCCTGGAAGCAGAACACTCACTGCCTTGGCCTCTGGCTCTGTGACTGGATGCACCAACAAAGCATTTCCTGGAGAAAAGCATAAACATGGCTGTGGTCCTCAAGGCAGCATCTCATCAGAGCAGCACTGTATGCTTTGGGGTTGTCAGTCTCCCATAGCCATTTTAGGGGCTTGCTTGGGCACATCATGTGCTCAGGTTCACATTCTACTGGAGAAAAAGGCACATGTAGGGAGCTGATGGCTGCTGGGGTCTGGTTCTGTTCCTGCACTGGGATGCAGCTGGGCTGCACTGTATACCCACCAGCCTGGAGACTGCTAGGTCCCTCAGTCTACAAGCTGATGGCCTGTTTGTTCTTTGGTTGAACAAATAACACACTTTTCTAACCAGAAGAACAGAAGATGGGAATGTTCTTCTATAAAAAATCTGCTCAAGCTTATTGTACTGTGTATGGTTCTTCTTTAGTCCTAAACAAATACGTTACCATATACAGACTGAACAGTTTGATAAACTTCCCTCCTTGCCCACTGGTGATGCAAGCTGAACTCCCAGAGTACTCTGAAATGCTCTGCTTCACCACACCTTGCTTTGCTGCCATGTCCTGCCTTCCTTGGTCAGATTTCTGCATGAGAAGTGAACATCCCTTCATTTGAAAGCCATTAGTAGGCACTCTTGAGCCCAGAAGTAACAAAAAAATAATGCAACATTCCCCTCCTATTCTCTCTTCCCATATAGGCTAAATGTGTTTTACACAGACACACTTATCTTTTAAATGTAAGTTCTCAGAAAAAAGAATTTAGCAGCCAGCTGTATCTGAGTCAAAACCAATCAGCTTTGGATGGCAGTTGTTTGCTACTGTCATTTCTGAAGCAGATTTTTGTCTTTGCTGCTACAGTGAACTTCCATGTTTCGGGTCAAAACAGCCCACATTTTTTCAAAGTGCCCAGTGAGACTGAACTCAGTTTTGGCATCTTGTATGGACCCTATTTTCCAAGTGTTGTTAAAACCAGTTCCCTTAAAGAAGTCTCAAGTTCTTTATTCAGTTACAACATAATTTTTTAAAGTCTTGGGCAGAGTTTTCATGTTTTCTTTTTGTCATACGACACTATCACCTTGAAAATATTTAACTCAAATTCCAGAGAATGAGAAGACACCTCCTTACCCAGCATGTACTCATCATCCACACCAAAAGTTTCTATTTTCCCTGGAAACTCTATCCAGAGAGGCCTGTAGAAAGATAATGGGATTCAGTTAGTTCCTCCTCTCCTACCATCTTGTTCATGGCCTTCTGGCATTTTCAGGCTCCATTTTCTCCCTCTCTTTACAAGGTACAGCTATCAAGAACTGAAGATAGGGCCAGGTCCGCTTCTGTGCCTTAAAATACCCCTTTTGAGTCACTGATAAGAGTTCCCAGTACAACATCGGTTAAGACACTCCAATATATCAATGGTTTGGCCTCCGGCAGCCCCACTTTCTTCCCTCCTGTCTTCTTCCTTATGAACTTGCACTACATATACCTTCCTTCTAGCAAAGGAGAGATGAATAATCCTCTCTGTCCCAGTGTACCAGCAATGCAGACACTTGATGAGCTGGTCCCTGCAGCACAGTCCCTCCTGTTCTCAGCAGCTCACTGCTGCTTTTATAGCATGTCTCCTCCTGGTCACAACTGAAAAACCTGCACCACAAGTTCATTTTCAGTCTTTCTCAAAAAAAGTATTGCAACAGCCATCTGGTTACGGAACAGTTGTATATTTAGAGTTTGAGAGATTATGACAATAACAGCTCATTCAGAGAGAGGGGTCTGGGTTTCTTTACACAAAAATCCTGGTTCACCTGCTCACTCACAGGCATCCACTTGTTCACTGCAGCCCTGCTGTTCATGTCCTTGCTAATGAGACACAGTTTCCACTCTGCTTGTCTCAGTAACAAATATACCATGATTCCTCTCTCATTCTGTTCCTACTGCAGCAAATTTAAAATAATCAAAGTTTTATTTAAAATTATGGGCAGTGCACGTGACAAAATAAGCACAATTTCAAGAAAGACAAAACCCCACTGCCTATGTCAGTGCATACAACAAGGGCAATTATGCCTATGCATCTGCAGAGAGATGCTCACACTACATCTGTAATGCAAATCATCTTCAAAACTCAAACCACTCAGCCCTTTTCAAGAAGACCTTTATGGTTTTAAAACTTGGGAGATGTATTCTGTTTGCACAACAATAAGTAAAGGTAAATGTGGTGAAAAAGGACACTTCTGGGGCAACATCAAAGACATCACAATACCAGGGAGATTGACACTCATCTCTTGCTGAAACAATTGTCGCATTCAGTTCCACTGAGACACTTTCTTAGAAGTCAGAGTGCAGAAGAACAAAAGTTTATTTCCTAACTTTATTTCTGTTCTAGATTATTACTACAAATAAAATTATAAAAAATACTGAAGAGATAAATGATCAAATTAGTAATATGAAATAAGCTTTTATAACAGTAACAATTCAGCAGTAACAAACATTTTCTCGGGGGGCAAAATGGCCTTTATGTTTTCAGGTCAGCAAGTTCAGAGTCCATTAAGCACTGTTCCAAGTGTGGGTTGGAATACTACATAATGTTCTTTATCCTGAGGAGAATTTTGGAGTCCATAGTACTTTAAAAACACGTTTAAAGACTGTGCAGTGTTTATATAATTAGTGCGCTCAAGTTTTCATTTGGAAAAAACAAAGCAAAACATAATTTTTCTCTGAGAACCCTACCAAAGCTTGTAGAATGCATGAAAATAGAATTCAGTATTTTTTGTGTGGTTCTTTTCCTTTTAATATTTAAATAAATAATCGCAAAGTAAGAGATGGTAATTTAACTTCCCTCCTCCAAGTCACGTCCTGAAGATAACCACTAAACCTCCTGACTTACGCTCTTACCTCATAACCGGTTCAGCCGCTGTGTGTGCCCGATAGAACAGTGTGTATAAGTATGGCAGGAGGACGTAGCGCTCTCTAATGGCTTCCCTGATGATCTGGGTGTTCTTCTCCCCAAAGAGCCACGGTTCTCGCCGTTTGCTCTCCATGTTAGAATGACCTCTGAAGAAGGGCTGGTAGGCTCCAGCCTGATACCAGCGAACAAGTAATTCTGGTTCTGGATCTCCAATAAACCCTCCCACATCAGCTAGATGTTGTGCAGACAAATAAAAATACACATTTTTGGAAATTATTCTGAAAAATGTGAAGTTCTCCTCTAACAAACATTCCAAGTGTATAAATCCATGCATTTCGCAGTGTGCTTGCAGTTCTGCTGTTGGGCAGCTTCTTGTCCAAATAAGAGTGGAAAACTTATGTAACAAGTTATCCTTTAATAAAAATCTGAAGAGAGCTTTTGGAGGCCGAGTGCAGTCCCCAGTGACAGTCGACTGTCACAGTGGTGCTATGGAACACCACTTGAGGACTGCTGCTCCAGACAGAATGTGAACACTACATAAAAAGGATGGTGAGAGCCAGGTGAGTGGCTTCTGGAACCAGACTCATCTGCGAAAGTGCCTGGAAATGCACTGGACCACTGTGCTTTCTACCATCTGTGTTGAAGTCCATATTGGGACACAAACTTGGTGGCACCAGTGATTTATGCATAGTGAGCAACTCCAGCTAAACACCTTACCTCCACAGAATGAAATCCCTGCCATGCTGATGGTGAGAAGCATTGGAATAGATATTTTCAAGTAACGCCACTCTGCTGTGTTGTCTCCAGTCCACACTGCCCCTGGAAATACCCATTTTCAGCATTACACAGGGAAGTTGGGCGTATGCTTCAGCTTATGCTTGCAGTTAAGGAAAGAAGACAAGAATGGTCATGAACTACTGGTGGACTGCTGTTCTCTTCTTTCTTTATACACGCACGCTCCTGAAACATGCACTAAAAGCAGGTAGTGGTTTGTCACAGGACATAGGCTCTTATTCTACCTTTAACCTGTACACACTTTGCCAGGTTCTACTGATTCTTTCAATCATTTGCACTCTTATGTGGTCACCATGTCAGTATTATGAAGTTTTTGCCCTCTCTAGACTTAACTACTACACACAAAACTTAAAAGAACAAAGCAGCATGGAAGGTATCCAGCTAGTCCCTACTTACCATACTTCTGTGAACCAGCAAAGAAAGATCGTGTGAGGACAAATGGTCTCTCTTTTCCCGAAGAACGTCTGATGAGTCCTTCTGCAGTTGCCATTTGCTGAAAATCATGAATATGGAAGCCAGGAAGACAAACTCTATTATTAGGGTATTTGCTACACTGCCTCTTTAGCCCTTTGAAGGCAGGAAATATTAGAAATCTGTAGCCACAAATAATACCTATTGTTAAAGCAATACTTTCTTACTGGTATGTACTTGAACAACAACAAAAAATACCGTGTAGTCACAGCCAATGTAATTTACATTGTTATGGTAGAAAGGTACCAATGTTGCCACATTTTCTTGTGACCAATCACAGAGTGTATTTACAATACAGTGATATCCAGCACAGCAGAGTTTCAGTCCTTCATGGAGGTTACAAAATACTCACGACTGTGTAAATTACCACATTACATGTACTCCATGAGAAAAATTGGTTTGTGTCTGCAGATACTCTACCTGGTAGAATCCGTAGAGGTTGTGTACTTCCCGATGCTCCCAGTTGTTGTAGTGGACAGCATCTTTCGGCATTGTTAGTTCTGCCCCTTTGAAGACGGAAGGCTCATTCATGTCATTCCACGCAAAGAGGATATTAGTGGATCCCTGTGACACAGGGTTGCAGTTAGGACATAACAAAGCCATTGCTGTGACTTAGTGTGTTTATGTCTAGAGGGTATCAAACCAATCTGGGGTATGAGTAGAAACCACAATAGCAAAGCAAGATATGGTAATTATACTTCTGTGGTCACTTGAAAGATGCCAGTCATTCATCTCATCTCTCTTAGTGGCCCTTTGGTCATGGTGGCAGCCTACAAGCCCACTTGATTTTTGCAGTTCTTAAAAAACTCAGTAGATACTTGTTATTCCTGCTTTCTGGGGAGGAAAAAGAGGCAGGGAAAAGAGAAGTATTAAACAGCCATGAGGAAAAAAACAGAGAAGAACAGAAGAGAAAAACTGGAGAGGAAAAGCAGGCTGGGAAATGTCTACTATGCACGTCTACTAGGGGAGTAGTTTCCACAACCCTACTGCAAAGTAGAACTTCAGGGTGGGGATAAAACTGGAGGTGTCCAGCAGCGTCCGCCCAGACACTTTCAGCACTAGGCAGGAGGGCTGGAAGGAAGGTGAAGGTGAAGTGACCATGAGCTACAAGAGAGCACTCCCACATCACTCCTTGTGTGCCATTATGGTAGTAAAACCTGGAATTGCAGCAGCTGTGTTAGATTATGGGTTACTAAAATGCCTCCAGTTTGTCCATTCTACTGACGCAACTAAGCAGGTTCGCTGGATGCCAGCTTTCTTAGTGTAGACAAGTTCATGGAGAAAACTCTTCCCTGGTACTTCAGATTATCAAGATATTTTCCTCTACATTATGATCATATAGCTACAAAAGCCACCAAGTGGCTTAGCCAGTAGTTTATCTTCTCTCTTTTCCCCATTTTCAGGCTTTTTGGGATATGTAGATCAGAGCAAATAAATACGCACCTTGTATGTTTTGAAGGCAAATTGATCTGCATACCACTTTCGCACTTCAGGGTTGGTGAAATCCAGGTAACAAGAGGAACCTGTGGATGTGGGAGATCCCAATTATATACCTGATTTTAAGAGCATGCAGGCATTGTCTTTGCACCTAAATACAGCAGCCTAAAGCTGGGATGTCTTCTAAAATGGGCAGTAACAATGTGGTTGCTATTGTTTCTGAGACAAAAGCTCAAGAGCATATTCTCAGTTGACTTGGAACTCAGTACACACATCGCCATGTTCTGCAGACCAAAATAGATTCTGGAGGTCTGAAGCTCAGCACTGCTAGCAGTTTGAAATACATTCAGATGTGAACAGGAAGCCAGGGATAGACAGCAACCCTGGTATTTTGAGTTCCAACAGGAAAGTGTCGCTGAGAAGCTGAATAACTACATCCTGCCATGCTACTAAAAGTTGTAATATATCCTTGATTTTTTCCATATTCGTTCCTTTGCCAGGGCTGTGGGCCTTCTATCTGCAAAGATGGGAGGCAACCTCCTTTGAGAACTCCAAATGAAAAATAACATGTCAAATCACTATATTATGATTGAATCGCACAGAATTACATAATCACAGAACAGTCAGGGTTGGAAAGGACCTCTGAAGATCATCTAGTACAACCCACCTGCTAAAGCAGGTTCACCTAGAGGAGATCGCACAGGAATGCAAATCAGACTTCACTCATTTTCACCCAGCCTACAAAAGCTGTGCTCACTGCAACAGACCAGACTGCATTTCTGTTACCCAAGACAAGTTTGGAAGAGGGGTGGCTGTTTTGATCAACAAATCAAACTTTTTTTAGCTCTAGGCACTGGGACTACCTGCAGGGCCAACAGACATAACAGAAGAAGTTGTACAGCTAAGGCAATTAGAACATGACTGTACTAAAGTATTTGAAATTGCGAATATTTACAAAAAATGCATGGAATCTAAGAATTTAATTCTACTTTCATGAGTCCGAATTAAACTATTCTGCAAATTTTTTAAAATAAACAGCTTGAAATTTAGAGACAGAGTCGTTTTTTACCTGGCCAACAGATGCCCTCAAAATCTTGCCCATTTCTGTCTTTCACAAAATATCCTTTGTCCTTTGCCTGTGAATACAGGGTGTACGTGGGATCAACCTTAATGTGGGGATCTACAATGACGACAAGCTGCCAGGATAAGAAAATAAAATGTATCATTAGCATCAACTGTACTGAATAAAACAGTAAGAGTTTGCTTTTAATAAAAGGCAGATTGATTTCACTTTAGGTAACGAAAGTAGCTGTGTCACTAATTTTAGAAAGCAATCACCAGTTCCTCTATATACTGTTCTAGACTTTAGTATAATAGCTGAATTTACAAAGAAAGCATGAATTTATGCTTACCTTTCTGAAATAAGTGCAAAAAAATATTGTTTCAGATAAAAGCAAGCACCCCAACTCCTAAAAACACAATGTTTAATTCATTGCTGTATTCTGTGAATGGGAAAATATCTGACTTCCATGTTCATGTCCCTGCTTAAAATCATTTGCCTTAAGACATGTAAATATATCTTAGCTTGTATACCACACAACAGCAACAGAAGTTTCTAATCGTTTTAAACATCCATGTATTGTATTTTGCTGTTACTTTCTGCTGCCATTAACTGCCTTGCTGTAGAGCTGAGAAAGTACTATAGCTCTAAATAAGAGACTGAAAACTTGAATGAAATCTCAACGGCTATTTCATTGACTTTTGGCAAAGATCAAACATTAAGCAATTCTACAACTTTTACATGTTAACTGTGTACATTTTAATACCTCTATAATTCCAAGAAAAATATTTTAGCTGTAAAAGCAGAAATAACAGCTAACTAAACTAATAGATTGCATATCATACCAGTATTTCAGAAGAAGGAAAAAACATTTAGTTTATGGTAAGCAATTGTATCAACATGAAGAATAATTCTCAGTTAGGATAAGGAGAAAATAAAAAGTATTATGAACACAAAGAAAAGCTGAAGTGAGGATAGCAACTTCTGTTAAGTAGAAACATTTTCTACTGTGCCCATCAAGGACGGCACTGGGCTGCTTCTGTAAGATGGAACTTCACATGGGTCAAACTTAGCCTGGTGGTCAGGGTACAGAACTAATAAAACGGCACAAAGAACTGCATTAAACAAGATAGACGGTGCACTGGAAGCATCACCAGACTGCAACACAGTCTAATTTACTCTATTGCACTTAAACTGTTTCCAGTATCTGAAGTACCTTGGTATTGTGCTTTAACACTGGCCGGCAACTAGGACCACGTAGCCACTCACTCATCCCTCATCAAGTGGGACGGGGGAGAGAATCAAAAAGGGAACAAAAACCCAGACTCGTGGGTTGAGATAAGAAATGTTTAATAAGACAGCAAAGGAACAGAAAATAATAATAGAATATACAAAACAAGTGATGCACAATGCAATCACCACGCGCAATTTTGTTTTCGAGCAGCGGCATCTGTCCCCTGCCCAACTCCAGGTTCTATACTGGGCATGACATCATACGTTAAGGAACACCCCTTTGGCCAGCTTGGGTCAGCTGTCCTGGCTTCGCTCCCTCCCTTTTTCTAGTGCATGTGGGAGAGGACGGGAAGCTGAAAAAGTCCTTGACTCCCCAGCAACAACCACAACATCAGTGTATTATCAACATTCTTCTTATATTAAATCCAAACCACTGCACTATACCAGCTACTAGAAAGAAAATGAACTCCATCCCAGCCAAGACCAGGACACTTGGTTAAAGCTACATTGGGTAGCTTCACACTACAAAGAAATATTTTCTGTCTTCCTGCTTTATTATTTACCTTCCGTTTTCTCTTCTTGAGATGTTCTTGCATCTTTCTGGGGTTCCGGAATTTCTTTTTGTCCCAAGTAAAATACCTCTTGCCATCTGTGTGCTCTATGTCCAGCCATATCACATCATAAGGAATGTCATGTTGATCAAAGCCAGCGTCTACTGCCTTGACATCTTGCTCATCCTCGTAATTCCAGCGGCACTGATGGTAGCCCAGAGAAAAAAGTGGGGGCAGGGCTTGAGTGCCTAGGAAGAGTATATGAATGAAGATAACACTGTTAATGCCCTTCAAGATTTTAGCTAGAGACTCTACAAAAGTTAACATTATTAATATGTAACTGTCTGGAGCTAGGGAATGCTGGCCTATGTTGAGTCTAGAGCATGTAACCAATATAAATTTATACTTTAATTTTTTCTAATGCAAAAATATTCTAGATTAGTTTAATTGTCATTAATGCAAACAATTAAATAGATTTTAATCAGTAAAATGCAATTCCTGTGACTGCTTGAACCTGAGCAGTGTAAACAGGCCCACAGCTGCTGCAGTACAAAGAGAACCATGGAACTCCAATTGTTAGGAATTTTTAAAATTAAAAACCAGGTATGTACACATCCATATGGCAAAAGGGAGCTTGGAAACTTTCCCAAGTGTGCACTTCTGCTTGGCAAGATCCTCTAGTGATCTGGCTGCTTTCCTATTTCTGTTCAGTTGAACCACATTTGGTCCATAACACCTGTGCAGCAAATAATCATTGCTAACATTCTAAAGAATTACCAGGGATGTTTCTGTGCTTTCATTTATTTTTAGTATATAAAGAATTCTGCTTTCGTAAAATGTTAGTCCTCTTGCCTTCTTTTTTTGAGTATCTTCCTGAGCCTCTTGCTGCTTTCCTTTTCCATATTTGCATGCTACCTCTGCTCCCTTTCCTAACAAGACACACTGGATAGTTATTTATCTCCCTTCTCTACTCTCCAGGATACATAATTCCATAACTTCAGTCTTTTCTCATTATAAGGCAGTCTGTCTTGATGGCGACTGATAGTTCTAGCCCTCTGGGCCTCCTCTCTTCATCTAAGGAAGCAGTTTCAGAGAGCAGTAACTCAGTTAGGGCTGAGTTTGACCAGCTACCGATGCCCTGGAAAACAAGGATGGAGACCTGGCTTCACAAAGCACCAGCCCTTGCTCTACAAACTGCAGTTTGGGAATGACTGGCCTCCAGCACACAATGGGCTAGGTAAATATTAACTCACTCTCAGGTACAGCATGCTCCTCAAACCATCTCCCAGGTGAATGTGCTATACTGACTGCAATTACATGAGTTAGTACCTGTCAGATGTGCAAACTGCTTGAAGATATCGAATGCAGTGGGTCCCGTCAGCAGGAAAACATCAATGATGCCACTTTCTGACATCCAGCGCACATCAGTTACAGGCACGGCTCTCTGCTTGGCGGTCTCTGCAGCAGATCCAGACTGGATATGCTTTGAAGGAAACCAAGGTAAAACTGAATAGCTCTCTATCAAACTTTGTTTCAATGAAAGAGAAAGTCATGGAAAACCACAAAACTCGCTAACACACACCCAGTAGGTATGAGGAATACACAATGAACGCTTCTTATATGTCCTTCACAAACCCTTTACCTTGCATACTGCTTATAAAAAATACAGAGTAATAGTTAGTGAGGAAAAACGGGTAATGAGGGGAAAAGTAATTAAAGCTTTTCTGTAATTAAATACTGCATTTTCTGCAGGATCTTTGAGTAATATCTGTAACTATGCCATGAGAAATAAAGAAAATCAATAATTTTAACCATGTATCGAAGTGCTGGAATAAAGCAACATTGGTTTTCACTGTTTTAGTTTTAACAGAATTCAAATGTTTCTGTTTCAGGAGTTGAGTGAGTTCATTTCCTGAACATTTTATGTTTCTTGAAGGTCAGTTACATTCCATAGAAGAATGAGCCTAAGAAGAAATGTATGGCAATTCCAATAATTTAAAGACTCAGAAAAATTCCTTAAATCCAAGAGACTGTCAAGATTTTTGTCCACTCTTTTTTGTGCCCGCTACATCCACCTGTGTAGATCTTTTCAGCTCAAACATTAGATGTCTCCTCTCTGCCTTCTCCTGTAGACATCTTAAGATAAAAGTTCTATAACTTGACTCTTGTAAGGAATCATCTCCTTGCTCTTTTCAGCAGTTTAAACCAAGAAATTTAGCAGTAGGGAGGACAGGAGAAGGAGACTGACAATTCCTCATTAGTGAGCAAAAGATGAATTTCCCATAATGTTGTCATGTTCCTGCTGGCCCTGCCCTGGAGTGTTTTCTTTCATTATTAAATTCTGAGGAAAGCGAGCAACTCACCTCAGCTACTGCCTTTGTATTAATATCCACCAGCGTTTCTGAAGAGTTCAGCCAGAAGATTCCTGAAGTTCTGTTGGGCTTGTGTGCTAAGAGAAGGGGCACTGAACCATAAATGCCTATTTTGTCATGTATCTTGTGGCCGAAGATATCCAAATTATAAAGCCGGTAGGCATCACCATCACTAGGATACACAAACAGATGTGTTTGTTACATGTGAGCATCCTGCCCTAGGCAAATTTTAGCTCTATTGCCATTCCACTAAACTCAGTGAACACCCTGTACTATCATCTTTTGTTTAGCATCCAGAGCTGAAATGTGGACAGCCTAGATTACTGCTTCTTTGCTTTGGTCATAGCTATTTGAATAAAACAATATTTTTGCTGCCAGCAAGACTACTGCTTATTTGCTCTACATCCTCAAGTATAATAGGAGTTCTGAAACCTCCCATCCTCCCATAGAATTGCTCTTTTAAGAGTTCTGTTTAAACATGACCAATCCTGCAATTCTGAGAAAAACTCTGCATGGAAAAATGAGAGAGAACAGAAAAGGTCATTCATGAAATTGAGTGGAAAGTGAAAGCAGAACGACTCACTCCACGTAGACAGGGCTATGATTCAGCTTGCTGTATCATTAAATGAAAAAATACACTAATATAAATATCTCAAGCTGTTGACTGCATTAAAATATTAAGACAATGTTATAGCTCACCTCTATAAAAATTATATTGCTTTTACTAGCAATCTGCCACTTTTACCTGGTGTTTTTGAGAAGAAGTGCTTCTGCATGTTGTGGTAGTCCATAAACATGCTCAAATCCATGTAAAGTGAAGTCCACACCTACAGAACTAGGACCTGTGGGAATAACATTAAAAGAGAAGACCACAGAGTTCTATTGTCAGGCTTAGCTGAAAGCATCAGCGCAGAGTGACCTAACTAAAAGGCAATAAAAAATTGAAAAGCAGGTTTTAATAATTAGCTCTTTCACACTTGCTTTCAACCTCACTTTCATTATTATTAATTAACTATAGAGGTAATGTTTTAAACAGATTTTGTTGCTTAAGAAGATAAAATTAATCACTTCGACAGAAAAAAAATACATCCAATAGTGGGTCTCGTCTTTATTGTGTAGTGAAACTGCTTAAAATTATCTCCTGTTTCTATCCCAGTACCTACAAGCCAAGCTTTGCAGCACAGTGGTACAGCAGAGTGGACTTTAGAGTCAGAGTTGCCTGTTTCCTACTGCTCTTCTCTTCAGCCTCAGCCAGGGGAGCAGCATGCACAAGAGCCTCTGCCAGTGACACCATCTTGTCACGTTACTGAATCCAGAGCAACTTCTGGCAGCTGACCAGAGATCCTGTAGACTGACAAGCAGTGGCTTCAGGATCAGGACCTGACCATATGGACTTTACTCCTCCAACACAGAGAAACAGAAAAAACCATAACACTGGCCTAATACATCACATACAGCACGGACAACAAGGGCAACAGCATCCTGTCTGTGTCTTGACTGTGAACCGGAGAAGCCCCTGTCACCACAAGGAAGCTCTTCCAGATTTCTCTCGCCCTGCTGCAGCAGCTGGTTAGTGCTGGTTGGCATAAAAGTGCACATGATAGTGGTCATGAACAAAGCTAACCAACTCAATTAATGCAGAACTGGACAGACAGCAGATGGTCACAAATTTTGGTAATTAATAATTTAAATTGTATTTGAGAAACTGACCTACAGGTTTCTATAACCTTCTTATCCCTTAAGACTGCTCATATTTCCTTTTGTAGTCCCCCACTTAAAAGGAGTATTTCTGTGACAATTATTAATGCTTAGATATCACTAGATCTCATTGTCAGTAATCATTAGATTTCTGATATGTTGTGAGAATAAACCATAAGTGAAATCAATGTTATGCGCTGATACTAAAAAAGAAAATAAAAAGGAAATAATGCATTATATACCAGTCAGCCAATGCAGATAGAGTTGTGCTATGTCAGAAATGGTACATAGTGTGCTGACAAAATAGGTCACATTTAATGTGTTCCCTTCTCAACAGAAACCTAATAAATATTTCCAGCACTTCTGTCAAATTTGTTACCCATCACTGATATCTGATAGGCAAGTTAAAAGAAGGAGCAAGACACTGATAAACGTTAAACAGCTAAACAGAAAGTCGACAGAAGTATGAACAAACACAGCTAAAAACAAAGCAGTAAAGCTGTTTTCAGAACTAGACTGAGACTTACCATGAGCTTTGATGTCTAAGAATCTGCCAAATTTCTCTTGCCAGAGACCTAGATCCTCTTGTTTCTCCTGGATGAAAAGAAATAGCTAAGCCTAGCAAATGCAACTGCTCACACAATGTATTTCCAAGAAAAATATGCGTATTCACATGAGATTTGTACATTGTCCACTGTTTTTTTGCCAAATATGGTTAGTATAAATAAAGCCAAAACACAATTCAGGTCCTGCTACAGGAATTTACACTGAAGAACTAATGTGCTAGTGGAGCACACATGCGCACTGCTACAGCATAAAAGTAATACCTGAGGTCTTGGATAGAATCAGAGAATGACAGAATAGCCCAGGTTGGAAGGGACCTCAAAAGATCATCTGGTCCAGCCTTTAATGGGAAGGAAGCCTAGATGAGATTATCCAGCACCCTGTCCAATTGCATTGTGAAAACCTCCCAGTGAGGGGGACTCTACCACATCCCTTAGGAGGTTGTTCCAGTGAATGTTTGTTCTCACTGTAAAAAATGTCTTTCTTCTGGATGTTGAACATGATTATAAAATGCAAAGATTGCACGGTTGGAACCAAACAGGAAAACCTATGCAAACAGAAACCAACTCACTCCCCTAAACAGTAAGGGTCAGGCAACAAAAAAACTCTTCAGACTCCCCAGAGTCCTGTGTGTATAACTCATACTTTCAGCCTCCTTCAAATTTTGAGCCCTTGTGCCCTGCTATTTATTTTCCTAGAATTTTCACCTTTTGCAGCGTCTTTCCTGGTTTTGTTTTCTACATTGATCCCAAAATAAGCAGATGTGGCCTCTTGCAGCTGTGTGACTCCCCCAAAGAAAGCAGGCTCCCTGGCAGAGCCCAGAGCTCAGACACAAGTATGCTGAGGGCAGCATTTCTGCTGCCATTTATAACAGCATGATGGAATAGGCAGACATCTGCTTGACAGGAGGCTAAAATTATATCATGGACACAACTCAGCCTCCTGAGAAAACTGCTATGTGCCTCTATGCACTGCCAGGACCTGGTCTTTTATCAGAGAGAATCTTACTTCTGTATTAAACATGAATGTATGTGGAGACTCTTTTTCTTTTGAAACTCTCTTTGCAGTGAACAAGGAATTTGAAAAGGACCAAATATCACCACAAACCTCCCTTTTACACATCTACTCCAAATCAAACAAGAGAACAAAAGAGAAAGAAATTCTAAATAAAAAAGGCAAGTAAAAAAAGATTTTGAGCCAGATCTACCTGACTGACATCTTTTACAGCCCTGGTAAAACACATAATCTTTTATTTAACTATGAATTTGCAAAATATCTCAATATGAAAGACCGGGTCCTTTTTGAATTTCACTGAAGGGTCGTTAGACTATGTTTGCAAACATAATACCAGAAGAAATCATGAACATGTGATTGTAATTAATCAATTATCTTTTCTACAAAATAGTAATGTTGGAATTAGAGTAAGCATGAGTTACCTTAGAGGAATCACTTGATGACTCATCCTTGTTTTCTTCTGTATGTTTTCTAGTGAAAACAAATACATAGAACTAATCAGTTTATTTTTCATTTAAGGAAGGATTTCAAACAGAAAATTCATATAGCATTATGCATTTCCTTATACATTATATAAGGGTTTTGGCGCTTGATTATTCTGAAAATTGATGCCATAGTCAAGAGCTTTAACTGGCAAACAATTTTAATATTCAATGTCTTAAAATAACCTTCACTCCTTATTTGAGTTAGGTTGACTCCTTGGCCTTTCACGTTTATTCCTGTCTGTGTCAGTGTTTTACACACCCAGAAGATTCTCACTTCTTTGTTATTCTCTGTTAAGGGATCTCTGTTACTTACAATTTTTGAAATAATGCTCTCTAGGAGAGACGCTGGCTAGGCTCTTTTCCTAGTCATGACATGTCCTGCACTGTCATTTCTCACATTTTCAGCACTTTGCAGTGGGATTGACCTATAAAATCTTGCGGCTATACAGGCACATTTTAAGTTGAACAAAACTTACGTCAGGAATTTATATGGTGAATATAACTTACCAAAAGCATAACTTCTGTCATAAAAGGAGACAAAACTAATAACCTTATCATAATACCATCACTCATTCCCAAGAAAGACAAGGGATACCATGATACCTTAGTGTTTTACAGAACTGGCCATTAAACGAGGTTAGCATTTTGCACATGGCTTCTGCAAGGGACTAAAACAGTCTACAGTTAATTGATCTATAATTTCTCTCTCATAACTTCACCATTGTACTTACTGGTATGAAGTAAACGAGAAGACATTTTGATGCATAAGAGCTTCTATCACAGAAACTGGAGCTCCACAGAACTGTTTATCTTTAGCTACATACTACAATGTGATAGACAGATACAGTACCTATCACTGGGAGGTGGTTGTAGGTGCTCAAAATATAACAACCCATTGGAATTCATACTCAGAACAGTCTCGGTCTTGGACTGTAGCTCAATCTGGAAGGGGTTTGCTGTGACTTGAAGTTTGTAGTCCTCATTAACATTTGACAGCACCAAAATGCCTGCCTCCTTCTGGGATATGATAAGTCTGGCAAATGAAGAGCAACAACAGCTTTATATCAGTCAGCAGCATGTGAAATCCACTGTAGCTAAATAACGATTTGAAACAAAAGATAGGCTGAGAATGTCTGCATGTATTATAAAAAGCTCAAGGCTAACGCTGAGACAAAGAACCCCAGAAATACAAGCTGTGTTCAGGGTTCACTGCACAGTGCAACAAGGGGCTACACAACTGCCATGAAAACTATTCAGAATTTCCATTCCTTTCACATTAACAGGTAATGCCTTAGGTAAAAATGATGCATCAGAACAAGTAGGCTATTTTCTGATTGGGTCAAACAGCCTCAAGTTTCTTATGGATATGACAAAGCTTTCTCCAGTCTATTTAACATGAATTTTTGAAAGTAAATTAACCACATGCATTTTTATTTTCCTGTAACAACTTTATACTGTAGAGAGACAACTGTAGGGTAGCACAAATGAAGGAGAAGGGAAAACACTCTTGCAAGTGAAGCTATATACGTTACTAAGGTGCTAAATCATCTTCCCATCACTTACTTTCGGGTGATAGGTTCCTTTATAAGAACATCAGGAACTTTGTATCTTTCTCTGAGAGGAGCTGCCTCATCAATTTTAAGCCTGAAAATACTGCCTTCTATTTCACAAATTTCTACTTGTAGAAGAACCTGGGAACAAACAAATAGATAAACTGGTAGCGATAACAAATACCAACTTACTTTTCAACTCAACTTCACCAAACACTTACTCTCTGGAAAAAAAAAAAACCCAACCAAACATGCCTGCTTTCTGATTTAATGTTCTGTAGTGTTGCTGAGCATCAATCATCACCCATCTGAATTTATACCAACTAACTCTACTTCTCCCCTTTGAAGAAACAACTCTTTTTAAGTGGACTCTTTGTCTTCAAGTCTCTCATGTCTAGCATTTTGCAGCTCTCCCCACAAGCAGCATGGAAAACAGGGGTAGTACACAGTAATCTTGAAGTTTGGACAATTTCACTACTGTGCTGTCAATGTAAGAGCAGGATACTATTGAGATGTGGGCTTTTTGCAAAAATGACAGTGCTCTGTGTTCACAGTTATACTGACATTGATGAATTGTGTCAGAAAGATACCTACAGAAAATGTATAATAATACTGCCCTACACAATGTACCTTGCTGTTCTACAGTTAAGGGAACTGGGAAGTCACTCTGTTCTAGCTCATACAAAATGACTCCTTTTTCTTCTGTGGAGGATCCCTACACCACAAGTCAGATTTTTTTGGTTGTTTTTCTTTTACTTTCTTAATCTTTCCTCTCATGAGACACAAAACTGGCTGAAGAATTTTGGCCTGATATCTTCTCCCTCTACCAGGAAGCCACTCAGCCCTGCTCTCTTCAAAGGCATGAAAGAATGAGAGAGAGTCATAAGCCCAGAGGAAGAGAAGGCAAGAAAGAACAGATTCATTTGGAGTTCCAGATCCTGCTTCCTCGGAAATATTTGACATTATGCCGTCTTTTTATAAACGCTCAAATAGTCCAGCAAGCCACAGAGATTCACAGTCTTTCATCTACCTAAAAATCTTGGACAAAAATGAACTCCCTTTTCTGTGCTGACTGCAAAGAAGGTCAGGACCAACAAGAGAAGCAAAAAAATACATTTATGCATGGTATATACAGAGTGTGATGCTTAGAGCATGGAGGAGAGCCATAGTCCCAAACTCCCATAATCTGAGGAGGGGTTAGGTTGCCTGTTCTCTGAGTGAATGTGTTAGCTGCTATGCTGTTAAATCAGAGAAACAGAAGACACCCCACTTCATGTTCATCTTCTTAAATTCAAAGAAGGCTAATTTTTCCCTCAAAAACTGCATTTGAGCAAACATGGGAATACAAACGTATGGTTAGGAGGTGATCAAACTTAGGTCTTCTTATGCCATTACAGAAAAATAATTTATTATTTTGGAATAGTGGAGAAAATTCTGAAATAAAAACATTTTTTCAGCTAAAAAGAGTTCTATTCAGATTTTTCATAAAGTCATCAAAATTTTTTGAAGTTCCTTAAAATACCTGTTATCCTTGCACAGTCTCAAATTGTCAAATAAATATGGGCCAGTAATGACATCTTTGGATTGATACTTTGCATCATATCTTAAATATCTATCACTGAAGAATCTCAAAACCTGCAAATATTATCAGACTTGTTGATAACATTCACTGCTTCTTCTGTAAGAACACTCTTATGCTAGGTGGGCTCTCACCTTATTCTCCTCATGAATAATTGGGAATTTGACATTCTCATCACTTAATGTGACTGAATCCAACAATGCTTGATACAAGGATTTTCCAGGATGTAGAAGTTTCTGACGCCTGTCAAGAGAGAAAAGTATTTTTGGTATCCCTAATTGTTGAGGTTTATATGACACAAAGGGACATAATATTGTTAGAAATGTTTACTTAATAATTTTGTCTTGAATTTGTTTCAAATAAAATTATTATCAGTGCTTCAAGTCAAGGAGAAGAAGAAAGAATATAGTTCTGAGCCCATATTCATGTTTATGAATGAGACATTAGAGGGGTTTGGTAACCCATCCCCACCCTATAGAGTTTTTTTAAACAACAGAAGTCTTTATTTAAGTGTACAACTAAATTCTCAGTTGTCCAGTTACATTGCTCTTCCTTTCATGACCCCAGAAATTTCAGCTGTTTAAGCTGTTTTCCATTTTCTGTCATATACGCTGCTCAGTCTGCAGGCCCCAGGTGAACAGCTGTTACAATCTGTGGTGATGAAGCAGTATATGTTTGTCATTTGTAACTTCCCAAATATGCGCTGAGGAATTTTTTTTTCAACAGGTTTTGACTACAGGTTTTGGCCCTGATGATGACTTTAGGATGGAGACCCTGAAATAGAAGTTCTTTTATCTGTTTGCCGAATGCTCCTTGCCAAGTTCAGGTTTTAGGAACTAGGTGAAGATAAGTGTCTTGGAGGCTCCCTTAGGGGGAAACTTCTTCATTAGTAAACTGACTTTGTTTCCTTGCAAACAGATATTGCACAAATGCGAGCAATCATATAAAGGATTTCTTTTAAAAGCATGGCAAAGACAGGATCTGATGCTTGCCAATGTGTGGCAACCTCCTGCTGAGAAATTAGATGTGTTAAGTTAAAATGGTGACAGGCTAGAAAGGGCTGGTGTGAAAAGAGGGAGGACTCCTTTTTGCACTGGCAAAAAGTTATTTGGGGTTTTTTGAACGTAATTTCCTGCAGAACAGAAATGAATATCTGAAACTGTAGCTTGGTACGTCTGTGGCTAATTGGTATAACTCTGGGCAATCATTCCCTTCAGCCACATAGCACTGGACAGAAGACAATGGAGGATGGGAAGAAAAAAGCTGGAGAGGTACTTCAGTTAGAAATAGGATGAGAAGGATCATTTAGCTTAAGACTAGCTTTAAGAGACTAATAACCTAGAATTTAGATTTGATGCTGAATTCTGGCCAAGGTACTTGTTCAACAGAACTGCAATCATTTATACTATTGTCACAGACTAGTGGCTTCTATCGAGACTTCTGTTGTTGTGAACTACGGATATTCGAGAAATATCCACATCAAGAAAACAACCTGCGCCTAAGTGTACATACAGTTAAAATATTGCTGGGGCTTTGTCAGATGAGAGGTGTGACTCTTGAATTTTATCAGAAAAGGTTTTGTATGAAAGATACCACCTTTTAAAATATGCTGTTTATTGCTTTCTCACAGGTGAGTGGCTCACTTTGAAAGATAAATCCTGAAAGCAGCAGACTTGCTGTGATTAAAAATCAATGTGTAACTACTTCCCATATCTTTTAATTTTACTAGTTAAAAAAAACCCCAAACCCGACACTACGATTCTTCTCTTTACCTGTAGAAAGCAATCTGGTTGCATTCCTTGAAGGTGCTTTTGTCCACAGCCTCATCTTGGACACTAGAAAGAGCAGATAAAGAAAATGCTTAAATGTGTTCACCAAACACCTGCTCAATGATCAGGTGATGGAGGTCCTCCTCAAGAGAGGCAAGGATTAAAGAGAATGCAGACAACTGTGGTAACATAAAATGTGTTGGACTTCAAACTATTGTGTTTGTAGATGGGAAGGATTTCTTACACATTTAGTTGCATGCTAAACCATTTCCTTTTAAACTTTGACAAATTGGGCAAACAATTGAATCTGTGACTGACAGAGTAGAATTTCAGCACGAGTAAATTCTTGGGGCTTTGCATTTTGAAGCCAGATCTCTCTCTGCGGTCCTTATATTACATTCCAGTAATAAGAATGGAGAAAGAGGCAGGATTGGCAGAAAGGGAGAAACGCTGCACCCTTCTACTTGCAGGCGGACTTGATGAGGAAGTGAGGCTTCTGGAGTCCCTGCTGACAGCTCTGTGCTATCTCTAGGCTTGATATAACTTTTATATCTAGTAGATAACAGTAATTTTTTGGCTTGTCTGAAAAGAAGGACTGTCAGTACTGTTTCTCATCAAAATACTTCCCACAACATGCTGAGTTCTGACACACATAGACGAGAATAAGGTGTTAGGTAGAAGAGAATAAGGTATTAGCACTGGCAGACAAAGAGCTGATGCTCACAAAATACTTATTAGTTATATATATTGCAGATAGCAGCCATAAACACTTGGTCACAAATTCTGTGAACTAAATAGACCGAGATTACTATTAGAGACCTCACAGTAACCATATATTTAGGCAATTTAATCCTTCTCGTTTTGGCCTGAAGACACCCATGCACTTTGGGGTTTCCACACCAGCTCTGTGGGACTGTTGGCACATTTGGCACCTCCAGCGCTGCAGCCTGTGCCCGAACGGACCCGCGCGTTGTCACATGCGCTCCCGCCAACCCCTCTCCGGGCAGGGGCGGCGGAGACAGCACCGCCACGGCCCCACACGCCTCCCCGCCGCGCCCGGCGGGCTCTGGGGTCTTTCCGGGGCCGGACAAGGAGCCGCTGCCGGACAGCAGTTACCTGACTTCCCCCGGCGTAACCGCCTCCATGGCGGGGCTGTCCCGAGCGGCCGCCGGCGGGGAGCAGGGGTGAGCGCCCGGCTGCGGCGGCGGAGCCCGGGGCCTCCCCAGAGGGACGGGCGGCAGCCGGGGACGCTCCTCCCGTAACGGCCTCGCCTCGCTCGCGGCAGGTGCCAGCGGCCCAGGCGCAGCGCCCTGTCAGCGGGGGAGCCGGCGGGCCCTGAGCGCGGCTGGGCCGGCGATTGGCACCCGGGGCGGTGACAGCCCGGGCTCAGCCGGGGAGCGGCTCCGCCCCCCGCGCCGCTCCCGCCGGCCCACGGCGGCCGCGTCCCACCACGGGGAGCGGAAGAGGCGCGGCCAGCGCGGCGGCGGCCTCCAAGCGGCGGGATGGCGGCGGCGCCGCGTTCCGGGAGGTGTCGGCCTGAGGCCGTCCTGCTGCGGCTGCTGGCAGTGCTGCTGCTGGCGGGTGCGGCGGGCGCTGGGCAGCGTTCCAAATGGCGGCTCCCAGTGTTTATGGTGAGTGCGAGGAGGGTGGCCGGGGCGCCGCGCTGGGGGCTCCCTGCCCCGCAGCCGCCGAGCCAGCGGGCTGTGGCGGCGCTCGGAGCGAACGGGTGCGTGGCGGGGCTGAGAGGCTGTTGCTGCTCGGCTCGTCCACCTAGACGGGGGGAAGACGGGGGAACGCCGCGGGGTCTGCGGGGGGACTGCGGCGGGACTGCGGCCTCTTCTGCCCGCTGTTCTGCGGTGCGACCGGGGCCTTCCCCTCCTGGGCCGCCCGTGTGTGGGGCCTGACCACGGCCGGGGCTGGTACGTGGCCGCGGCGCCGCCTGCCCCTCTGCCAGGCATGAGCCCGCTTCGGCGGGTCAGCGCTGGCCGCAGGAGCAGGGGGGCGTCTGCGGGAAATGGTGTCGGTGAGCGGTGGGGGAAGCGTGTCTTGTCAGGTCTGTGTTGGGGCGGCTGCCTCTCCGGCTGGGGCTCGGCCTCCGTGGGGCCTGTACGCAGAGAGGTGCCCCGCGCCCCCCGTGCGGGTCTGGCGTCGGGAAAGCTGGGCCCCTGAAACCCTGAACCGAGAGAGACGTAGGGCGCTGGGAAGGTGAAGGGATGGATTTCCGGCACTGCTGTCGTGCCGTGCGTGGTTTAACTTGTGTGGAGAAAAGCTCTTTTGCCTGGCATGAAACCGCCTTTACTAGCCTGTGAAAGGGAGTAATGTACGTTTCTGTGAGGCTATTGAGCTTCAAGAACAAAATTAAAGGGTCACATTGACCATTCCTGTTGATTCTTGGAGCAAATATTTTTTTTGTTGTTGTGTAGTGCAGACCTTCTCATCAACATGAAAATGCTAATCATTTCAACAAATGCCAAAGAAATTGATTCAGTTTTGCAGAACAAAAAGCCCCAAGCCTCTCAAGCCATCTTTAAGAGTAGGTTGAAGGGGTGGTGAAGCATGACTGGAAAATCCAGTAAGGCTGGCTTCTGATTTGGCATTCACTTTCATTACTGTATCAGCTTAAAAGTCTGAGTGAAAGATTATGTTTACTGAAGCTTTGTGACGTTAAGCCCACTAATAAATTTTCCTTTTTTGTACCTTTGCAGGGGAAGAAGTTTAATTTTGGGAAGATTCTTTTCAGCAACACCACCATTTTCCTGAGATGTAAGTGGTTACTAGAGATTAACCTGTTCTCTCTGTTGTTTGACACCATCTGGGACTCAGAACACTGAGAAGTGTGACAGCTAATCTCTTAGCACGGGATGAAAACCATAACTGATATGGTTGGGTGTGTTTGCAGCCTTAAGCTTCCCAATTGTTTAGGCTGTAGAAGAAATCAATAGTTCTGTGCAGGCCCTCTGTGGAGAGGGCAGGATGGGCAGAGGGAGCACCACTTAATCTCGAATAGCAGGTGATAAGATGTGGGATGTGCCAAGCCCTACTGTGAGGTGTGCTTTCCCTGTTTAAGATATGGTGAATTCCTCTAGCTGGGAGGTCTGGTGCTGGGTCAGGGGCTATTTGTATTGGAGAGTGACAGGAGGCAGTGCTTTTTGAGGCCCTGTGCCTTTTCAGCTGTGTGCTTCTGGGAGAGGTAAGGGAACGTCATTGCATGCTATGGCAGAGCTCTCCTGAGAGCTGTTGTTTCCTCCTGATCACAGTGTGTGAATATACTACAGAGCAAATGTTTGCAGAATTCCCTTTTGTTCTTTCTGTTTATTGCTCTGGCGGGGACTGTGGGTTTTGTAGGTTACTAGTCAAAGGAGAGTTTCTGTAAAATACCTTCTTACCTGTGAACATGAGGACAGCATTTAGATGGAAGTGAGATAATGTAGGTGACTTGTGGAAGTGACAAGCTGATTTAGAAGGCTTGACATATTTTCTATCTACTTTGGGGTTGTTTGCACCAGTTCTTACTATGGTGGGGGGAAAGCTGTTTGATCTCCATCTGTTAATTGGATAGTTACACAGGTACAGTGCTAGTAAATGCCTTTATACGCTTGTGTCAAACAAGGAAATAAAAGTCACTTTAGAGATGATTGGTGCCTTTGTCACTTCAAGACAGTTGCTACAGCGATTGTGCTCTTTTTTTAACTGAGAAAATTACAGTATCATGAGGATTAGCTGATGCTTCTTGATGAAATTGCATACTATTGTGCTTTATTATGCTCTTAATTTATTGATTTTTCAGGTTTAATTTCAGATGCCAGGCCTTCTTGGGGCAGCGTTTAAAATGAAATTTGTTAAAATGCCTACATTAACCCCACGCGAATCTGAAACAGGAGGGTAGTGTTACAATGATTTATTAGTGACAGTCCATCACATCAGGGTTAAGTTTTTCCCACTTCTCAGGCATAGGTCAAATGCTGAGTTTTGTGGCTTGCAGAGAGACAATTGCAAGTGTCTGCATAGAAATCTCATGCTTGGGGAAAAGGAGGTGGGGTTTGAAAGAGCATTGGGAGCTCTAGTAGGTATTAGGCTTTCTTTTCTGAAGTTTAATAGGGATAGTGTATTCATACTAACGTGGCATCTAAATTGTGGGTCCCCTCAGTGAAGTGTGTGATAAGTCTAATCATGAGCTGCACAGCTGAAATAGCATGAGAAGGAAGGAACGAAGGCATGGCAAAAATATTTATTTGTTACAAAGTTTGTGGCAGATTTGGCAGTAAGAATTTGATCTCCTAGTTCCTGATCTAGACTTCAACTACACTGTGCAGTCAGCCTTTAAACAGGCATTAAGCCTTAAAATTCTTTAGTGAAGACACCTGTTTTACATACAAGGGCGATTAAAAGATTTACATAAAGTCTGGTAATGAATCACTGAAAGAGGAAGGAACAAAGATTGGAACTTAATTTCAGTTTCTCAGCCTAGAAGATACTTGAACTGCATCTTATACTGGGAAGCTGTAACTTTACATACTGTTTCATTTCTGTCTGTGGAAGCTGGTCTCTCTTGCCTCCTGTCAGTTGCCTCTTCTGTCTGCCTTGTGGTGTTTGTCTGGACAATATGACCCTTTTTGCCAAACGTGTTTGCTCGTGCATCATTCGTGTTTTTGGTGAGCACCTGCATCCCCTCTTCCACCTCCTACTTCTCTATTTCTTCTTTCCACTTCTTGATTTTTTTTTTTTTGGTATGGTGTATTGGTATCTGATGCTTTATACTTCTGATTGGGAAGACTGCCACTGGTGTTTAGTATTGTCAGTAATTAATTTATTTTTTGTCTGTTACTTAAGTGCTATTCTAGAAGGCATCTGGTTTCCTGTTGAAGATCATGGTAGAAATCATGCTATCTGTAAATGAGTACAAAGACTGCATTTGAGTTGAATTTTGATGGTTTTGTTTGAAGGCTAGGGAACTTATATTTCCATGTTGCTGAATTCACTAAATGCTATGGATACCTTTTCTGTCTTTTAGAATACTTTCTTCCTGTAATTTTGATGTTTGCAGGTATTGAAAAATTGTTCTAGTCGCGTCCTTTTTTACCTGTAGTTGTTGTTACTGCTGAACGTAGTTTCAATAGTCTTATTTCTTTAATAACTAAAAAAGTATTCACAAGGTATTTTTGAATCCCTCCTTTTTAAAAATTATTTTTGGTAGTATGTTTTTTTGAGGTGTTCCTCATTTGATCAATTTATCAGAAGAGCCTTTGTCTTCGAAGAATTTGCTGTCTACCCATGTCACTTTAGTGCTTGTGTTGCCTTTTAGTTTTTGTTGTGCCTTCTCCAACTTCTAGGGATATGTGGAGAAATATATGCCTTTTTTTTTTCCTGCTTACCAGAAGGTGTCATAAGGAAACTCTTTCAGTGATTACATTCCAATATATTTTTTTTTAGTTTTAAAATTAATTTTTGGTGTTAGAGACTCAGTTGTTGAATTTTTAGCTCTACATATACTTACTGTAGTAGTGTGTTTTAAAGTGGGATTAGTCAGTTAAGACTCCATGGCAGGGTCTTTTTCTCATTGCATTTTTTATCTGCCGTGGTTATTAAAAGCTCTGTACATGTAACAAGTTTGTGGTTGTCTGGTCTGAGATGAATGTTGCCTGTGAAGGTGTGGGGACTTCTTAGCCACTGGAAACATGCTGGCAATTCAAAAGCGCTTTGCCATCTGTTGACCGGCAAAACCCAAACATAATCATCTGAATGACTCTTCCAAGACTCTGAATAACTACTGCTCATTTTGTTTAAGGGTGAAGATTACCTTCTTAATGTCAAATTTTCTTCATCAGGCTTTAGTTTCAGAATGAGATTTGAAACACAGAAATCACACAGTCTTTCCAGGGGAAGAAGTCTTGCATTTCACTTCTAATACATGTTGGTTTTTAATAAATCAAGGTGAAAAGTTGTCTTATTGCTGTTTTAGGTAGTATTGCAGCTTTGACAGAGTGAGCTAATGTATGAATGGTTTGTTTATCTTTTGGGAGTGGGGATGAATGTTGACTTGCAAAATTGGTGATGGTATTGGTATATTTACATTATCTGTGCAAATAGCCCTTAGCATTCACCTGTTCCTAGCTCCACCTGCTGTGCATCCCACATATCTTGAAAAGGGAAATACTTTTTATGTATTGTAATCACTGGGAGTCACTGCTGTTCTTCTCTTGTTTGGTATTTGCACTTGCTGAAATATCGCTGATTATCTTGACAACAAGAAGTTTCCAGATGATCTTCAGCTCTTTAATAGAGTTATATAATGTTGAATTCTGTTTTTGACATGCTTCTTTGTTTCACTGAACAGTAATGGATAACTTGAGGCAAATGTTTTTCTATTGTTTTGCTTTCATTTTTGTGTTTAAAATAAATTTAATTATGGTAGTTTGGCACAGAATGGGAGGAAAAGCATGACGGGTAGAGAGTGTCTTACATGTTCTTGTCTGTGTTGTGTTTTTTTTTTTTTTTAGTTGAAGGGGAAGAAAAATCTTGTGATCCCTCTCAAAGGTACAATGTTACGTGGTACTTAAGATATTCTGACTGCTACAATGAAGTCTTCAACTTTGGGGTAAGAATTGTGTCAAAAATCATGGGTTATGATTTTTAGGGGTAACAGATCTGAGAGTGAGGGTATTGGAGGTGTCACACTTGTGTCCTCATTGCTCTTTGGGCCTTTCCTTCACTAGAAGATAACAAATTTCTGGATCATTGGGAATGGAAAGGAACTGATGCACAGCTTGCCAGAATTACTGACTTTTCTGGGTTTTGGGGAAGGTGGAAGTGTTTGTCAGTATTCTTCTAAACCCAGAAGCTTAAATAAATGCATCAGCTCTAAACTGACATGTGAATTTGTGGTTGATGAAAATATTATTTATAACAGTGCTTAATGACAACAAATGGGAAAAAAAATGAATATTTTCCTATTTAGTCTAAATTCTGTTCTTTGTGGATGCACATTGCAAGAGTTACTCATTTATACAAAATGTATAGTTTTTCCATCAAATGTGGTAGAACACAATTGTGCTTTTTCATGTGTAACACCTTTTCCATGTTTACTTAAAATATTAGTTATAACAGTTGTAACTGCTAACCTAATGCAGTACTGAGGTATTTAATGTAATAATGTAGTGTTCGTGTAGACTGGGTATTAATTCTTACTCAAAGCCTGTATGTTGGTGGTTTTGTGGGGGTTTTTTTGTGTTTCTTTTTGTTTGTTTGAAGAAGAATAGTCTTGTGTGGTCTTGATGGCCTTTATCCTACTAAATTCTGTTCATGAGTGTGTGCAGATAGTGTTCTTGAGGTCTTGCAGCTGTCTACTGAGATAAATCATTTGATATATTGGATACTAACCGAAGTTCTATTCTATGCTTGGCAGGATGAACAGGCAGACTACTATTTTGGGACGACATCTGAGGAGCATCCGGGCTGGTCAGGATACTATGCTATGTCTACTGTCATCTTTCAGAATTGCTCTGAGCTATTCAGGCCTCAGGTAAGGGTAGAACCTTCACAATCTGCTCTGTTCCCTGATATAAATATACACAGAAGGTGCTAGTTCTTGTTAGATGTGTTAGCATCCTATGTAAGTATCACTGTAGGTTGGGAGGTACTTGGTTTTATTTGTTTATGGCAACCAAACTGCAGCAATGGTTTCTTAATTTTGCTTTACTTCTGTTTCGGTATTCAACATCTGGTCCACCATGGGGGAGGAAAAAAAACACAAACCACTGTAAACTTCAGTCCTTTTTGTTTGTGGTTCTGTGTTCTGAATTTGTTTCACTTACAGAACGCTACTGTTAGTTGAATAGGTTGTGAGTCTCTGGCAGGTGAGTGAAGCTCCCACTAAATTTAAGTTGATAAAGGACTGGCATTTTTTGCTCAGACGATATTTATTTATAATAATGGAAATAAGATTATTGAGAAGTGGGTTACTTAAGCACTGATAGCAGGTTAAAAATGAAAAATAAGTAGTGCTAAGATGTGCAATGGAAGAGAGAAGACAATGCAAAACAGCATAGTTAGTAATGTGCAAACGTAAGCTCTACACCAACTGTGTATCACCAGGTGAAGCTCTGCAATCATACTAATGACAATACCCATGTAACACGCTGTATTTTTAAGTGGTGTCCTTAAGAATTCAAGGCAAATTGTGCAGCTTGCATCTGTATTCAGCCATTCCTGATTTAGGCAAAGGGTTGCAAATAGCAAATACTGGGAAATGTCTTCTAACTATTGAACCTAGTGTTGTGGTTTTTTGTTGTTGTTGTTTTTTATTTTTTGTTTTTTTTTTTAAGAAAAGACATACCTTAAGGTGACTTGAGAAGGGCTTTTATAATCTGCATGCCTCTAATTCCTTTGATATGCAAAGGTGGCTTGGAAGGGTTTTAAAAAAGTAAACTGTATGCTGCATCCTTGTTTAATAATGAGAAGTGTGAGTTCTACTTTTACATGGTTTTATGTAATAAAAGAGATCTTGTGGGTTCAGCTGTGTAATGTGAACTCAGGCTTCTGAACTGAATGTTCGGGTTGGTGAAACTGGAGTTATAAAAGTCTTAAGTGACTTTTCCTCCAATTCCTTTGAAAAGTCTTTGAAAATTGTAGCAAAATATATTCTTCTCAGGGATTAATTTCTGAAGTTTCACAGAAATGTCTCCTTTTGATTGTTCAACTTTTTTTCTTGTGGCATAGCAGTTTCATTAGATTTCAAGTCACCATAGTTCAGGAAAGTTTGCAAAATCTGGATCTCTAATAGGCACCCACTCATCTAGAGACCTTTGTTTGCATAGACTAAGGCAGAAATCTCCAAATCCTATTTCTGACTCTGTAGGTGTTGTCTTGTAATGGACATAGCCAATAGATTCATATTTAGAAAATAAGATTAACTTCACTATGGTTGTGTTTGTGGGTCCAGTTCTGAAAATCAGACACCTGTTGTCCGAAGGGAGGAAAAGCAAGTCTCAAGTGACAAAACATTAAGTATTCAAGACTCCCTCCACAAATGAACAGTCGTTGATTTGGAAAAATGAAAGCTCTCTAATATAGCTGTTCAGAGAATCCTTCCTTATAATCAAGTTTACTGGAAGCTGCTCTGGTAATGTCATGTTAATATGAAGTGTCTGTAAGTGTTGTACTTATGTCTTGCAGATTTTATATAAAGAATTTGTTCATCCAGAGCCTCTCTCACCTGAGAAACAAGAGGTAATATTTTTTTCCTTCCAATGAGTGAGTGTAGGCATGGAAGAGATAATTTTGGCATACTTATTTATCTATTTTTCTGTTTTTCTTTAAGGGCTTAAAAGAGAAGGAGAGTGGAGGCAATAACACAATGGTAGCAGATAAAACTGTATGTATATTGAATTTAAACTGGCTTGGAATCCAACGATCTTAATTTGGGGGGTTTGGGGTGTGTGTTGTGGGGGTTTTTTGTGGTGTGATTTTTTTTTTAAATTGATATTTGTTTGTGTAACAAATTGCTGGTAGCATTTTTGGGGATGGAGCAATTCTGGTTTTTTGACAAGTGTGTGTCTTTTTTTAGCTTGAAACTAGATAGCATTGTATGGAAAGTAGTCATTGGTATGATCTAAGTGGTGACTAATACTTACAGATTACATTTGGTTTAATCTTTAACTATTCAGTCTCTTAAAATACTATACCTAACAATTTCAGTGTTTACCTTTGATTTGCAAATTTTTTTAATATTTTTGTTACATGTGATGTTCAAGCCTTAACCAGGAATGATTGTCCACTTCAAACTGAATGGCCTGGATGCCAACAAAGAAAATCTGTTTAACTCCCTGTATACTTACAGGGCCATTTACCTTAAAGCTCAAACATAAATACTTGTGTGTGCAATTGTGAAATAATGTATCAATGCAACAAGAGATGGAGAGATTTTAAGATAAAATTGGCATATAAAAAAAATACCAATTTTCTTGTAAATTGACTGTGATTTTAACTAAGTCTTTTAATTTTGGTCAATATCAGTTTTTTTTTTTTTTTTCAGTAAATTCTGTAGGCTTTAGGTCTTTAAGTCAAGAGGTTTCTTAAAAGAAATGCATGCTCTTAATACTGAAATTTTTTTGGAGAGGCAGTTAAAAAAAAGTCTTTGTGGTAGTTCTACAGTGGTTATGTGAGTGCCATACATGTAGACAGTCTTAATTCTAACCTTAAAGCTCTTGCAGTTTCTGAGATGGCTAGAACTACTTTAGTCGTGGAATTAACAGTTGTGCATGCTGGAACTCAAAAAACTCTTTTATGGTGCAAATATTTATCTGGGCAAGGTCCTTTGTTAGTTCACTGGCAGGGTTTGGGTCTTACAGGCATGAGAACTATTGCAGGGGCAGTAATAGTTTCCACAGGAATTTGCTACTATGGAAATTTACTTCTCAGCTACTTCTATTTTACGTTATAAAATTCAGCCTTCACCAGGGAGCTGAGTTATATAGTTGTGCTGTTGCCAAATAGTTGATTTCAGGAGGAAAGTAGTATCTCCGTGATGGTCTTAATGGAAACAAGGAACAGGATGCTCTGCTGAATTCCTTGTAGCTTTTGCAATACCTTTGAGATGACTCTGCAGTAAACCAGAACTAAATTTGCATATAGGCCCTGATCACCTCCCAAGTCTGTAAGAATTCTTCTGGATTCAACAAAATTTTAAGTATTATGTCTAGTAAATAGATTTACACTTATCTATCAAATATTTATTAACAAGTTTTAGGCCTAGGAAGAGGTGAACTTTGTTTTCACATGGAAGTTATCACTCATGTATGGCATCTACTTCTCCCTTTTCTTTGTATTCTTGACTATGTGCTGTCTACATGTAAACATTTTATTTTCAGGCAATGAATGCTGTTATGAAAACTTGGCGAGATGGACCATATATATTTATTGTGCAAATTGGATTTGCAACTGTGAAGGATTCTAATACAAATGTTAAAAAAACGGAGAAAACAACAACTTCCTCATATCAAAACAAGCCTTTTACAAGTAAGATAGCTGTTTATGCAGCAAGCTAAAATATAGTGCCATTTTTTATGTATACCAGTCTAAGTGTATTCTATGGCCCTTTTAATACATAATGTATGGTTTATGTGAAGTGAATAGTGTCTTATGAAAATAAATGTATTACCTACTAGAACTCTTATCATAAGAAAATAGGTGATTGTTGGTGTCTTGGAAGATCCTAAGGCTGTTGGTCTGTCAGTTTATTGATGAAAGTAAAGAAGAATCCCAAGCAGTTCAATTTTGAGGCCTGGTGTTGTGTTTCAAAGATGTTTAGACCACCACACTAATTTATATTAATAAGTTCAAATCATGTAGAATACAAAGATCACAACTATCACCTTGAAATTCTATTATGGTATGTTTGAAAATCCCCTTTAAAAGTTAGTTTGTGTTTGTTTCGGAGCTTTCCTGTTACACATGAATCTCCAGCACAAATTACTTTTAAGTACTGCCATGAGCGAGTTAGTAGTGGAGCGTATAATTTTAATTGCATGCTACTAGCTGAGTGTGCTGTGAGTCTTAACTTTCTTTGATTAAAGTGTAAGTGAGATTTAAAAACTGTGTGAAGATGTGGAATTTCTTATGCTTGAGTAAAAATCAGTTAGGTACTTCTTCTGGTTCTTGTTCAATTTGGTCATTGGATTGTCTTTTGACAGTGACGGTGGAACTGAAGGGGCCATATGAGTATCTCTCACTTGCAGACTATCCTCTGATGATTGTAAGTAAAACAGCTTGTCTTTGACCTATGAAGTTGTCAGTTAATTTTAATCTCAAATATTCTCCTTCCATACTTTAGGAAACACAAAGCCAGTGTCTATGAAGAAATAATGTAGTGCAGGATATTTGTGGGGTTTGTTGTTGTTGTTTGGTGTTGGATTTTGTGTGTGTGTGTTTGGTTTTGGATTGTTTTGTGGGGGGGGGTATTTTTGTGTGTGTTGTGGTTTTTTTTGTTTTTTGGGGTTTTTTTTTACTAAATACAGGGTAGGGAAAACAGACATAGATTTCAGACGTTTGCATGTGCCACTAATGTCATTCTCTGGGTTGTTTGACTTGCTGCCTGGCAGTTTGTAGTTAGTAGTTATCAGTATCATTAGTCTAAACTGAGCAATTTTACTGACACTGTTTTTCTGCTTAGCTTGTATCTTGGAAAATTTGCTATTCTATGCTTTTGCTTACAGCCAGCCTTTCATTTGTCACTACTTTCTTTGTTCTTTTACACCTTAATATTCCCTCCTCCACCAGCTGTCTTACACTCCATGAGGATGTTCTTAATACTGCCCAGCAGTGAAAGCATAATTGAACTACAAAAAGCCAATCCCCTTTTAATTCAAAGGAGTTTCTGACTTGGTTGCCAGTTGCCTCTGTCAAGAAGGCTAAGAAGATAAAATAACTTAAATATTTATGTAGTTTAGGCAGACTTCAGCTGTGGATCAATAACCAGTAAGGTCTCTAGCCTGACTGTATTGGCAAGAGTAGCCTGTAAATAGGAGAGCCTGATAGAAGTAAAAGCTCTGTTGACATGTAGTTCATGGGTGTGAATATCCCCATGTGGCAGGTCCAGAAAAAGGTCTCTGTCTAAATGTTTCTGTAATGGAGCATCTGAAGTGAACTAGCATGCCTGGGTCCTTACCCTTTGAGCTGAATGGATTAATCAGGTCTGAAAATCTGTATGCATCAATAAGCTGTTCTCCTAAGGAAGGTGTTATCAGTTTGTGAAAGTTTCAATGCATTGTGCAGCTAACTTCAATGCTTGCTTGGTTTAAAAAAAAATGCACCTTCTGCAAGAGGAGACTACTTGGTTAATACTGTCCTATATTTAACCTATGTACTTCCTGCTGTTTGTTTAATGTCTTACTCTCCTTATCCCTCTTCTTAATCTCAGTGTCCTCTGTGAAAACTTAACTTGCTCTGGTATGGTGCTGTCATTTAGAAAATTCAGCACTGACTGGCATTGTCAAGCTTATTGTTCATTGTAGGAGATGTGTACCCTGAAAGTTCCTCTGAAGCAAGTAACATTGGACTGGAAAAAAAAAAATCCTGCAAAATGATAATATTTAAATGGATATCTGGGTTTCCTTTTAAATTTCAGATCTTTGGTTGAGCTAAATCTTGGTCAAAAATTGAGTTTACTGGAAATAAACTTTTGAAAGAAACTGTCAAATTGTTTAAACAGATATTACAACCATCAGTTTTTTGTAATACCTCTGTTTAAACAATTTGACAGTTTCTGTTCTGGTCTTCTGGAGAATGATGTGTAAAGATGACTTGGAAATTTATTTGCAGAGTACTGTAAAGGTATGATGAAGTTAGTAATAGAATAATATGTGAAAAGGTGCAGGGTTTCTAGTACTCAATGATTTGACTGAACTCTTATTTGAGTTTTTGAAAGCTAGTAGCACTTGATATCTTCCATAGAAAAATTGCCTGTGATTAAATTGACAGGCTGATCTTCGAGAGAGAAATTGCTCAGAAATTCAATTACTCTGTTTTCTTTTGTTGGCAGTGAGAAATTAGACTGTCATTGTAAAAGAATCTAGAGAAGACAAATGAAACAATGCTTGTTTCTAGTCTCAGCTCTATATAAAAACTTGAAAAGCTGCTGTACTCAATGAGAAAATGGAGCTGTCTTACAGTGATGGAATAGAAAGAAGGCAATTATTTTTCTGGGTCTAAGGTTGTTATTTCTTCTTTTTGTGTAACAGTTTTTCATGGTGATGTGTATTGTGTACGTATTCTTTGGGGTTCTGTGGCTCGCATGGTCTGCATGTTACTGGCGGGATCTCCTGAGGATCCAGTTCTGGATTGGTGCTGTTATCTTCCTGGGAATGCTCGAGAAAGCAGTTTTCTATGCAGAGTTCCAGAATATCCGCTACACAGGGGAATCTGGTAGGTAGCAGTTGCAACTTGCAGCTTAATTGATGGGATGTAGCACTAATGGCTTATACTAAATCGGAGTGACATGCATATTAAGTATATGATTACTTGAGGATTGTTTGAAAACAAAGAACAGGGAACTAGAATTTCTGCATTTTTTTAATATATTGTAAATGTGATGATCTGTGCTTTCCTAAAGCTAAAATGCTGTTGCTTCTCTGACTCCTGGGTGTAGTGTCTTGGGATATAAAATGGTACATTCTGCAGAGTATTCACTGCAGTGCTGGCTTGAAGTTTAAAATAGGGCTTCTGAAGTGTAGCTTGTAATTAATTTCTGACAATTGGTATTGGCCTCGGAAAGAGACTTTGAAACTCCTAGCTCAACATGACAGCATTGCAGATGACTCTTGGTATTCAGCCCATAGTGTGACAATCCATCTTAAGTGATTATCCCCACATAAAACTTTGGGACTTTGGTTTTGAGTTTTTAGGATGGATACATTCAAATGAAACTCTGCAAGTAAAACTTTGTTATGACTTTGTTAATTGGCCACAGCCACAGTATAGAAGGTTTGCATTGACTTGTTTGGAAGATCATCCAGGTTGATCTTATGTATAAATGTTTTATGGATCATTTATTCTTCACTTTCTAGGGATGTAAATATTTTTCAGTAGCTTTTTTATGTGAAGTGACCTACCTTTTCAGAAAGCTTACTCCAGATGTAGGTAATAAAAAGATTATTACACTTTATAGCCCACTTTCTGAAAATAATGTCTGCTCTCATACTACAATTGCATGCAGTAGTTAAAAAATTATATTTTGATAATGTAGCCTCTTCCTCTTTGCTTTTGGCAGTTCAAGGAGCAGTAATACTGGCAGAACTACTATCTGCTGTGAAGCGCTCATTGGCTCGAACTCTGGTCATCATAGTCAGCCTGGGATATGGCATAGTCAAGTGAGTAATTCTGTTAATAGGTTTGTTGTGTTCTGTCAAAAGGCGTTTCACTGTCGTTTTGTAATAACTTAGTGCAGTATTCATCTCCCTGTACTTGGCTCTTAAAAGGTAGGTGCTTTAGTTGAGTGCTATAAAGGTCTGGACTTCTTCACCAATCAACAGAGACATACAGTTCCATATGGTGATTGCTTTTCTTCCCACCTCCTTTTGTGTACCACTGTTGGGTAGGTTTATTAATGGCTGTTGAGATGCTCCATTGACTGGAATGGGTGCTTTATATGCCTGCCTTCTGGGTAAGGAGGAGCTTGTAGAAATAGGGGAGGTCGAGAATCACCGATGGGGTGATCTGCTTTAGGAGGCTTCTGCTGCCAGCACTGCTGCTCATTTGTCTGTCCCCAGCTGTATTCAATGGTAAAACAATGTGTGGTAGTGGAAGCTTCTAGTGAGTGTGGGTATGCTGGGGAAACTGGTGGGCTGCAACTTCTTTTAACGGTCATAAAAAGCTAAACAGGTTAACTAGAAAACAGGACCGTTAGCAGTCTTTCCTTTAGTCACATCATACCATAAGACAAAATTAATAGTAAGCTTCGAGCACCATGATCAAACTATATCTGCATGTAGAAGTGGCTTGTCACGAGGACCTTTTATTCATATGCTTTATGCTAGACTCAAATTGATGTGACTTCACTTTTTTCCCCCTACTTAATCTAAATTCCACTTTGTTTTTCTACAGGCCTCGCCTTGGAGTTACTCTTCACAAAGTAGTTATGGCTGGAGCCCTATATCTATTATTTTCTGGCATGGAAGGTGTTCTTAGAGTCACAGGGGTCAGTAATAACTACTTGAATTCTCCCATATGCCGAAGATACTCCTGGCTTTATTTACTTATGTGCTAAGGGAAAATTCTAGGACTGTGCTGGAAGAAGGAAATAGACAGTGAAGTAGTTCAACTCTGAGACTGCGGATATGGATTATTGACAACTATTTTGTCTTTTCTATTTATCTGGATGTAATTCTGTGTACTTTGAAATAATTCTAAGAGATTAGTCAGGTTTCAGACACTATACTCTGCTTGAACCCTTGTGTCTAGTATTTTGGGTTAAGTGGAGCTAGTTGCAGACACAAATGTACAGCTTGGGTTACCTGGCCATGAGTGAACAAACAAACAAAACAAAAAACCCAAACCACAACAACACAACCAAATCCAAAACAAAGAACACCCAGCCACCACCACTTCAGTTTTGGAGGCTGTACCTGGGGAAATGCATGTGAGTGGTGCTGTTACTTGGTTCATTAAGAAGTGCATCTTGGGTTGTAGATTTGTTGTTCTGTTTTGGTATTTTGGGATGAAGTATTTAACATGACATCTATTTGGTACTTTTTCAGTTTTTCTATGACACTGTGGCTCTGATAGCAAACTTGGCCCTGTCCATGATTGATGCCTGTATTATTTTGTGGATATCCTTTCATAAACTATAGAGTGTTACATGCTTATTCACAGCTTATTATTTCTGCCTAATACTTGAAGGAATAAAAGGTGATTTGCTTGTTTCAGTTGGGACTTTGACAGTTTTTGATGCACACACAAAGGCAATTTTTGCCACTTTCAGTCAGTGTTATGGTTGCTAGCGCATAGTGCAAAAGATTTAATTACTACATCTGTAATAAGGTGACTGCTAGCTTTCTGTGATGGAAGTGGTGACAGCACATCATCACAGCACTCTCCTCAGCAGAGGCTGCTTTTGATGGTGCCAGGTTGACTTAATCTGCAAAACTATTTTTCATCATGCTGGTGGAGGACTGAGAAATGATAGTATGGTATTGTCAGTTCCCCTCTGTATGTTGGCTTTAACTCTTGGTTCAAATTCTCTGCTTCTGTAGTAGAACTCAGAAGCATTGTGGTGGAGTATTTGTGGTTTCTTATAAAATAGCCTGACCCTTCTCACTTCTTCTTTACCTTTCAGTTTGTTCTTATTGGCTCTCTCTTTGTCTCCAGGCCCAGAATGATCTTGCCTCCTTGGCTTTTATTCCCCTGGCTTTCCTAGATACTGCCCTGTGCTGGTGGATATCCTTCACTATTTTACTTGGTGGGGTGTGTTTTCTTTCAAATTTGTTGGTTTTTTGGGGGGGGAGTCTTTTTGGCTGAACTTCTTTTTAAAATCTTCTCAAAGTATATGTTCTTTCTACTTCTGGTAAAGTTAATAGAACCTATCTAATTGAGTGTTCAGGTAAGCTTCTGGCTACAGGCAGTGCGAGTAAAACTAGGTAACTAGGAGATTCAGGAGCAGCTCCTGAACATAGACTAGTTAAGTCTGTCATCAGTCTCTGTTGAAGTATGAAATTAATTTGTTCTAGTGCAGCACTGTAACAATAGCATTTGGAGAACAGACTCAGTTTGGTTTTGGGAGAAGCTTTCTTAGCAACATCAAACCTAAAATTCTTTCTGTAAAATGTGAACTCATCTTGAAGTTGTTAGGTGACAAAATGGGGCAGTGTTAACTTTTTGGTTTCTTAACATAATACATCTGAACAACCATAATCTTGTGTGACTTCAGCAACTGCTGTCAAATGCCGAACTCTAAACCACGTATAGCAAAATCTCTATGAAGTGATTTTAGTGAAAGTCAGTCACAAAACTATTTAAAATGTGAATAGCTTGCTGCCCTACCATGACAACCCCAATTCCCTCTTATTGTGAGGTGTATGCACAGTCTAATTGGATTTTAACTTCTAGTTCAGACTTGATTTTTCCATTTATGAGAAGCACATGTGACACTTTTCTGGAGGAACAGGCCATAGTCCATCTTTGCGTGACAAGACTTGTAGGTTTAGGTGACTAAATAACATGGAAAGAATGGATCCTGCTCTTTGACATCTTTGCCATAGGATGAGCTTTTCTTCTACTGAGTCTGGTTTGTGTTTTTGGAGGGCTAAGTGTGTGAGTGGGAGAGCTGTTGGTCATAAGATTTGCGTTCTCCTAAGTCTATGACCAGCTTGTCCTTTCAGAAGCTTTCCTTGACTTGCCATACATATTCATCAGCTTAACTCAAACAATGAAACTGCTAAAGCTTCGAAGGAATGTTGTGAAACTCTCTTTGTATCGGCACTTCACCAATACGCTCATCTTGGCAGTAGCAGGTAAGCAGAACATTATGTTAATCAAATAAGAGCACTTGCCATTTCCATATATGACTTGATATGATCACTAAAGCAGATATTTGAGTTTGGTGCTTTTTCTGTAAATGCAGTCAAAATACCTGGTATTTCTAACACTTGATCAATTTCTAATAGTGGGTCTATGCCAAATGTTATGTTGATACTTCAGAGGCAGTGGATTATTAGTCCTGATGTTAGTAAGATTGGTAGTTCTATGCAGCTCTAACAGAGGAAGCATTCAGGCAGACAGGTGGTTCAGTTACTTCAAGGTGGGCTGTATTTGTCAGCTGATACCATGACACCATGGTTTGGAGGCCAGCTGAAAGTAATATAAGAATAGTCAGTAGGGATGAGGAGTTGGCAAAATATCTCATACTTGATTTATGCCTTGTGTCTCAAAAGAATTAAGAGCAAAATATACTTGTCTGTGTGTAAATTACTGTATAAAGTCAGTGCAATAAATCAGTCACTTGTTTTGTAAAACTAATAAGTTGGATTCCCGGAATTCACTATTTAGGTCTTTGCCTTTTGGGAAACACAGTCCTGTTAGCAGTATATTTGGATTAGCATATGTTGTAGTAATAAGCAGCTTGTTTGTTTTAATATTGCAGCATCTATTGTATTTATCATCTGGACTACCATGAAGTTCAGGCTGGTGGACTGTCAGTCGGTGAGTTTGTATTGAACGCTTTCTGCAGTTGCTGTCTCTTGATAAATTTACATTTGGCAGTGTAAGACGTGAGATTGGGCATTCTGGAACAGATTTTTCTGTGGATTGTGTCTAGAGTAATATACCATATGCTAAAATTCTTGTGGACAATGAGCCTCTTTGTGGGATGCCTGTAGTTCACCCTTGGAAAGAGCTGAGGACACAGAGTCTCTTTCTTAAGTTTTTCTACTTGTACTACTGTTTTCCTTGACAGGACTGGCAGGAGCTATGGGTGGATGATGCCATCTGGCGTTTATTGTTTTCAATGATCCTCTTTGTCATCATGATTCTGTGGAGACCATCTGCTAACAACCAAAGGTTCGACTTTTCTTACCTCTTTCTAAAAATACTGTTTTTTGGGATTGCTTGTTTATCCAAAGAAGTACTGGCAGGTGATTTTTAGTTGCTGTACACCGATCTGTAAGGATATTAAGCAGTGTGTGTAGGAGCTTGAGGAAAACTAGGTGTAGGAAGTCACGTAAGTAAAATCAAATCTGTTCTTGGTCGTGAACTTATTAAAAAAGAAGTGACTTAAACTTCTGATTACGTAGTTTAGTGTAGGTCTTAAAAACAATGAACTACACAGAATAATCACGTCATGTGAATGTTAGGGTAATAGATCTCTTGGGTGGCAAGAAGTATTCTAAGATGGCTTTCATTCTTTCCCTCCTGAAGGTTTGCTTTCTCACCACTCTCTGAAGAGGAGGATGATGATGAGCAGAAAGAGCCAATGTTAAAGGAAAGCTTTGGTAAGAGACAGTTTTTTTTCCCCATCTAATTTTGGTGTTGAAGAGACACTTCTGTGGAGGGAGTTCTCTTGTTCTGTTGCAACAAGTTCATTACTGCTGTAGAAGCAGAGTCGGTGCCTCCCCGTTGCCATTGATTTATGCAGTTGTAGAGGAAACACAGGTTTTATGTTTAGTGTTCACCTTGAATGTTTAATTCTGTGCTTTTCTGACGGCTCCGAACACACTCCTAACGTTGTGGTTGCTTTACCATGTCAAATATGTCAAGTCATGGGTTTGGATCCAGTCATGATAACAAAGATCTCTTGGATATTGTTGCTGGGCACTGGCTTAGTTTGCAGTTCTCTTTTAAAATCCAGTTTAAGAATTTTCATTTATTATCTGGTCTCTGAACTCTGCAGTTGTCTTCATTTTCCATACAGGGCCTAGTACAGGAATGTCCACTGTAAACAAATGGATGAATATGAAATTACATATGAATGAAAGAGTCCTGCTCTATAACTCTAGGTTACGTCTTTCACTCTTCTCACGTCCCTCCTACTATAAAACCCTCTCTTCCCTGCCTCCTAACTCCCTGCTTTGTCTATTGCCCTTGTAACACTATTGTGTAAAAGATTGCGTGACATATCCGCTGCTGCTGTCTGTCCACAGATCAGTCCTGTGGGTATAGATCAGTGCTGTTTGACTTGGTTAGGAGCTGAGGAGTGTGCCATCGCTTAGGTGCATTTGCCAAATCAGCCGTACCTGGCTGTCTGCCAGGCTGGGAGATGCACATTGCCTTTCAGCTTTGAAGTCAACCAAGCAGCTGGTCAGCAGTCAGTAGGTAAAATAAATTGAGGGAGTTCCATGTGTCTCAGAACAGTTGAGGCTGGAGGAACCAACTGGAGGTCATGCTGTCCAAAGCCCTGCTCAAGCAGAGTCACCTAGAACAGGCTGCCCAGGACTGTGTCCAGATGGCTTCTGAGCTACTCCAAGGATGCAGATTCCACAGCCTCTTTTGGGCAACTTTGTTTTTGGGTTCTGTGCCACTTACGTCTGGCTTAAAAAAAACAAAACAAAAAAAGACCACTAGAAGTTGATATTTCCTAGGTAGGACTGAAAATTCAGGAAAAACTAGGTACTCCAGCTGTTACGAAAAATACTGCAAGCCTTTTAAAGGGAAAGCACTGTCTTAATGATTAACTCGTCTGTCTCTTTGGATTTGATGACATATTCTGAACACTCACCAGTTTCACTTACAGTATATGAACGATTATAGTTCAGTTATACCAATCTTTTTTTTTCCTTTTCAGAGGGAATGAAAATGAGAAGTACAAAGCAAGAACCAAATGGAAATGTAAAAGCAAACAAAGCTGTGAGTATCCCCTCTCTACCTCAAAGGATCTAGATCCGTGTCTCGTTTGTTTGCCCCTCAGTACTAGCTCACAAATATGCAAAGTGTTCAGCCTATAAATGTGAGTTTCCTGGTTTGCTTCAGAATGGGAGTGGATCAAAGTATCATATGTTTACAGTACTTCTGAAAAGAAAGTAAATACAGGTTTTTCATCAAATTTCCCGTAAGTGCAATGGAAGCTTTAGAATTCAGTCAGTTCTTTAGGAATGTTTGTACAATCCAGTATAGAGAGAACTGTATAAAGTTATGCTCTGATAATGAGTAATACATTATTTTAAGAAGTTTGTCAGGCTGAGAGGGAGGCTTAGCCATATTTTAAATAGATTAATTACCTTCTAATTTTGAGGTTTGTGATTCATTACTCGAATTGAGCTATGTGTATATTATTATGTACCTACCGAAATAGTTTCAGTGGAACATTTTAAATATATTTGCATTTTTTCAATGCGGCTTATAAGCAGATGTGGTTTCACATTCAGGTAGGAGGTAGAAAATGTCTTGGAATCTTTTCATGGAATTCATGCATAAATTTGAAAGTAGAAAGGACCTGTAGGAATTCCTGATAATAGCAGTAATATTTTTGTTGTTAACATGTTTTTTTCTCAAAGGTGGGTTGCAAGTATACTGATCTGAGGATAACATGAAAATAAAACTTTTGGTTTTGGGGATAGGAGATCAGAAAGGATTGGTTCTCCAGCTTCAAAACAAGTGTGCTTGTGTTGTGAATTAGAAAGTGCTCATTAGATAGAAAAGAGATATCCGAACAACAGTTTAATTTACCTTTGCAGAATCTCTCTTTTAATAATAATTTTTCAGCTAGAACATATTCTAAAGATAATGTTCTTTTGCGGGAGACTAAACTAGATTATGTAAATAACTAAAGTGTCCTGAAGGCCTGCTTTGCCTAGTCACCATTAGACTGTCAGAGTTGACAGTAAGTTACAGGTGGTTTGGGTTGTCATTGTTGTTTTTTTTCCCTTGGAATGTGTTTTCTATAATTCAGAAATCAAGTTGAAGATGTGTTTGTGTTGGTTGTGTGGGTTTGATTGTGTGATTTTGGGTTTGTTTTTTTTAACTTACATTATAAATACATTGGTTTTTGTTAAGTAGGCTGAGAAGAAAAAGGCTTGCCCGTGATGGCATTTTGGGAAAACTGACTCTTTTTCCATTTCATTTCTGTACTTGTAGCAGGAGGATGACCTGAAGTGGGTCGAGGAGAATGTTCCTTCATCAGTGACAGATGTGTGAGTATTTCTATGGTAACAATAAAAAAGCAGGTTCCTTGGACACAGGAACACAAATACATTAGAATGCCTTATATGCTGTACCTAAATGAGCAGATACTGAGTTCAGTCTGGAGCTGGTCTCTGACTTTTTAGTGTGTTTCTGCTTGGCTTTATGCAATGTGTCAGACTTAGAGTTCATGCCATTTGAACACATTCTGACTTGAGGAACATGGTCTCTGACTGTGAAACCATGGACTGATTTGTTTGCACTTCACTGAAGCTAAAACTACGTAAATACAGAAAAAAAAAAAAAAAGAACAAGCAAACTCTTGCCTTCTGTTTAGAGCCCTGAAAATTCTTTTGAGTATCTTGCAAAATGAGAACCACTGAATAATTCCATTTACTTCTCAACAGTATTTGCAATGTCTGAGTCATTTTTGTGCTTCTGGCAATATAGTCAACTATGTAGGCAGTTCATCTCTATTCTGCTTTTAATAAGTTTTACATCCTAAAAATGTTAGTGTCTGTGTCTAAATTTTTCTAGCAAAACAGAAGTTCATAGATTGTGTTCACAAATCTGAACAGGTAATTTTGGCAGAGGCTCTGGATTTAAGTACAAAACTCTGCTTGAAGCTAAAGACAAGAAATCAGGGGAAGCTTCAAGAGGATGAGAAAGTGCTTTTTTCTCAATTGAATTTGTTTTTCCCAGTTCTGGTATTTATGTTTTGAAGAAAGGTGGGATTCCTTTAGAAAACAAGGACTAGATTGGTACAAGGTAGGAAAGGGCACTTTGAGGTAGTCTGCTGCAGAGTCTTCTGTTCTTGAAAGTATGTTGATCAGGGTTGCGAAGAGATCAGATCCCAATACACAAATGGAAGGTCTGTTGTAGCTGCGCAGTCTGTGGTACCAGTGTAACTCGTTTAATTTCTAGGATGTGTTTTTTACAATACAGTCCCAAATCGTAGATGTCTTCAGTCTAGTTCAGTGGTGCTTATGAATGATGTAGCTTATTTCATGGCGACTTGGAAATTGTTCAGCTGGTAATGAGGAGCTTAGGACAAAAAAAAAGAATTTTAAAACTGTGAAGGTCATCGAGGATATTCCTTGGGCTCTTCCTCTTTTGTATATCTTTCCCTAATTTGTCTGTTTAATCGAAAGGTTGATCTTCATTATTTTTCTCCTGTGCCCTAAAAAGCTTGAGGTGCAACATAAGGCTGAAAATTATTGTCAGTAATATGCTTGCAGTAGGTTTTCCAGTTCTCTTAACATTTTTTTTTTTTCCCCCTCCCTCTGCAGTGCTCTTCCAGCTCTTCTGGATTCAGATGAGGTCAGTAAACAGATCTTCAGTTCAAATTAGTCTTCTGACATGCCAAAGGAGTCATGAGTCAGCTGTTAAGGACTTGGCTTGTTAGAACTGGGCTCTCTGATCTCGCCAGTGCAACAGTAAAATACTGTGAGGTGGGGAAGGACAGCGGGGACAGCCATTATACAACTTCTTAGAGTACAAACACATTCTAAATACATATTCTAAAAGAAGTGGCATATCTGCCGTGCAAGTTGGACTCCTAACTTAAAATGCATGTGTATGTGCATTTGTTGTGATCAAGCATACCACCTTATTTCTCAAAAATTGAAACCTATTGGGGAAAATGACAACACTGGTTATTTTATTTTCCAGGAGAGAATGATTACACACTTTGAAAGGTCCAAAATGGAATGAAGGAGAAGCTTTTTGTTATTGGAAGTGGAGACACCTCTTTTAAAGTTGCTTGGTGGATCAAGTGCATCCTGCTGATTTGTTTCTTGATCTCGGCCTTGGAAGTCTGATGCTTTATTGTCATGAAGGCGTCTTGCTGTGGAAGAAGCTCACAAGGACATTATAAACCTTTTGGAAATTTGAATTTACAAAGTTGCTGCAAGTTTGGATTTTTAAGCAATTTAAATGTGTACTATTCCAGCACCTTCTGTAACTTTTCAAATATTTAATCTGTGAAACTAAAATTCCTAATGTCTACTTGAGGAGTTTATATTTCAATGCTACAATTGACAATTAGAGGTGAACTGCCTGTACATTTTTGGGGTGAGGGTGGGGACAGAAACAAGCACTGAAGAAACAACGGACCTGTTTTCTGGTAGATAATGGCTATGCCATGTCATGCATCCAACATGAATGAGAGGTTTTTAGAGAAGCTCCTGTTAATGAAGAAAATTAAAAGATGCCAGAAAGGAAATATTTAGAAAAGTTACAGTGATATGAGTTTTTAACAAAATCAAGTGCAATTTTATTCATAACACTGTGTAAGAAAGATTTTCTATTTTAAATGCCATTGACTATAGGTAACAGCTACATAGAGCTAACACGTGCTGTTGTGGCACATCTCATTGCTGGCAATGTGGTGGATGCCTGGAAAAATTATTTGCCCCTACCTTCCATGTGTTGCATGATTTAATTAATAAAAAAATAAAACCAGCAACAACAACAAACAACAAAACTAACAACCACCCTTGCCAGACCCACTCCTGCAGTGCTTCACAAGTGCTTGACTACTCATGTTAGGAGATATTAACCACACTTTTCAGCAGAACTTTTCTCCCTGCACATGTAACATCTTCCACAGAGAACTGTGAGAAGATGACATTGTTTTCCATAGGGTGCAAGCACTGCTTACCTTACTTGAAGGAGTCTTTGATGGGACTATACCATGCTGGGATACTTCTGTTCCTGGTGTCTGTTTAGAATTGCCTCCCATGTAGGTGATTGATGATAGGCTTTCCTGTCCCATTTGGTCCCTGTGGCCAAGAGGTACTCTGAGATCACTGTGTTTCTTTCCAAGTTGACAATTTCTGTTCTATATAATTTCTTTTTTATTCTCCTTTTCAAATGAAAAAGAGCTTTTTGACAGTGTTCTGTTTTTATTCTGTTCTTGGCTGTAGTGGCTTCACTTGCAATAACTTACACATGGAAACCCATTGTGGATGTATGACAAAAGCTCTAATTTGGGTTCACAACCTTACAACTGATAATGACCAGGCAAGCAGCAGGACAGCTGGACTTCTGGGAGCTGATGTGGCTGCCGCTGGAATGGCACAGGGAGTCAGCTTTTCTGGTTTGTCACTCGTAGCTATGTCAGCAGAAGTGAACATGTGCCTGTACTTTGTTCATTCCACTGTAAGGTCTGGTAGCTTTGTTCTAGTTCATCTTTACCAGCAATTTATGCTGAAATGTGGCACTTTACAGTAGAGTAGCTGAGGCACAAGTGTGTAGTATCTTTGCTAGCTGTGCCATGGGGGCAGCAAACCCTCAGAGGATGGGCAGAGAAAAAAATTTGTGGCTGTAACACCTCAGTCTGCCTCTGCAAGGTTGCTGAAGCTCTTCTGCCATCTCCTTCAGGCCACACGTAGAATTGTTAATTAGTGAACACTCCTAATTTGCTATGCTTAACTGAAATAGATGAAACAAAGGTTACCTCCATGTCCTTTTGGGGAGAAGAAATTTTGTGAAATAAAGCTACACAAAGCTCTCTATTTAATGGGGGTTTTTTTTGTTTGTTTGCCTTTAATAAAGTCCTATTGTTTTGGGTTGTTTGGGGTTTTTTGAGACAAATAGGGGAAAAATGTTCTCTCCTGGAAGCACAAAAGAAGTTTGTATGTACTGTTTAATAAAAGCTAGGCAAAGAGTAGAAAGGCTTATATTGTGTCCTTCCACTTTCTTACTACCTGTTCTCTCATGTGAGAAGGTGTTAACATCCTGACAAAGCTCCCTCACTGTTCTTTAACACTTTATTGCATTCCTGATAGCTCTTTTTTTGTTGTTAAGCTTGACAATACAGTGGAAATCTGTCATTTGAAAAGTGGAAGATCTGAACAGTTTAATAAGTTAAAGACTAGAATAAATGTAGTAGCAGTATGGTGCTTTCAGCCTCCAACTACAGTGATCTTGGGCAGTCTTCCCTGCTTTCTGCCCTCCTGTCCCTGTGGTAACTTCCATCAGTATTTGAAGTTGTTCTGAATTCTGCAGTGGCTTGTTACTCCCTTAGGTTCATGTTCATGTTTTTCCACTTGTGTGGCAGAGTTTCTGTATCCTTGGAAGGCAGCATCAGCTTCCTAGCATGCAGCAGGCACGTGCTGTAACTTTATTTGTAATCCCATGGAGAACTTGCATTGGAGCCCAGTTCCCACAGTGTTATGTGGGCTATGGCACACATGGGTGCTGCTGCAAGCAGAGCTGTGGAAGAGGTGGCTAAAAGCAGCAGATGAGATGTGGGTGAGGAGCCAAGAGTATGCATGTGAGGGAGTTGCAGCAATGTGGCCCCTCCCCTGACAGCACCTTTGGTCAAACGTGATGGTTCTGCTAAGCAGATCTTTGCCTCTCCTGCTTCCTGGTTTTGCTTCTGAAGATGTGTGGGCTCTATGATCTGTCAGGAAAGCTTTGTCAGCAAGCTAGCTTGCTTGAATGCCTGAAACCAGAAATCTTGCAGCATTGTTACCTTTAATTATGTAGACAGGGATGACAATTCAAATTTATACCTGTTCTTTCAAAATGGGTATTGTAATTTTAAAACAAATTGTACAGACTACTCTGAAGACTTAGTGAGCAGAAGGGAGAAAATGTCTATTCTTAGGTTTGAGATCTGCAGAAGATTTTAGTGACTAGAATAGTGTGTAGAAGCTGAATTTTCTTTAGGAAATTTGTCTGCTGACTTCAGATATCTTTAACAAGATGTTCCTAATTGAGATAATGCTCTTCTTGTAGGAAAAAAATAGATGCCTCTCAGGAATACAAATTCAGAGGGGGTTTTTTAGAGTCCTCACGCCTGATTAGTTCTATGTGTGTAGATGTTTATTTGTGATAAGCAGCTGTGATATTACTGATGCAGTTGTTATAGCATGTGCATGCTCTGCAGAAAACTGAAAACAAAATAATAAGATGTTGTTGACCAGCTTTTCATTAGAGTAACAAGATGTTTCTGCTAGAACTGCGAAGGAGGGACTGAGTAGCAAGAGATGACATGGTAGGGTAGAGAAATGCAACAGGCTTGATAGGCACAGAGTGAGTCAGGATCACAAGACCTGGGGAAGGGAAGGTCTTATTCCACAGATGTAGGGGTATGTGACTTTGTGAGCTTTAAAAAAAAAATCATTCTGTTCACTTTATATGGTATTTTGTGTTGTATGCTACAGGAAAAGTATGCTACTTCTCTTTTTAGAACCTAAAGAGACCAATGCCTTGCACTTAATTTGCACTCTGGTAGAAATGAATTACAGCCATTTGCATGTGAAGTAATTATTACCTGGTGTTATTGAACCTTACATTTCACTAAACTGGTGCTATGTTCCTCTTTCCTTTGGTAGGGGATCCTAGGTTAAGGAGACCAGATACATGCCTGAGACATATCTCCTTTGGTGATTTGCAGTTCTGGTATCTGCAGAGGGATGTGACTGAGCACAGTTCTGTGCTTCAGTAAGGTTTCATTCCTGAGCAGGAAAGAAGTTGGATGCCAGAGTACCAGTGCTTGTTCTCCCATTCCTGTGCTTCCATCTTCCAGCACAGAGCGTCCTCAGCCCCTGTTTTCTAAACCAGTGGTCTCTGCTGGCAAAGATGCTCAGAGAGCTTAGCACCATGTGCTTGTTTAGGGCGTTTAGCAGTTAGGTCAGCGCTGGTCAATGTTGTGCTTCTCCATGGCCAAAATAAATGCAACTGTGGCCTGCTCTGGAAGGGACAAAGTCATAAGTAAATATTTCCTTCTGGAGACTGAACTTAACTGGCCAAGTTCATAGGATAAGTTCATTAAAGTAAAATTTAGGACCTTTGAAAGTAGACGTTTACTTGCAAGGGGTGTTTTGCTGTTCTCGCCGGCCACATAGGTCACTATTTGCAGACGGTGCCTTTCCTGCCTGCTGCGGTTTGTGTTATCAAATGCCAGCCTGCCGCCTCTGGCAGTGACGCTCCTGTGGGGAGGCAAAGTGAGCGTCTTACAGCCCATCCCCTTTCCGGACGGCTGGAAGATGCGCAAGGGCTCTGTCAGGGTGAAGAGCGTCCCCTCAGGGACCGGGACCGCGCCTTCCGCTGGTGCTGCCCGGGCCGACCCGCCCTCCCGTCAATGCCCGGGGGCTGGGGCGGGCTGCTCGCTGGCGGTGGCGAGAGCGGTTGCTTTGCAGCCTACTGCTGTGGGGCTGTGCCTGCCATGGGCCGTGCCGGGACCACTCGCTGGCCCTGAGAGGACCGCGGTGCGGCGGGCGGGACGCGTGAGGAGCGGGAGCAGTGCAGGAGGCGGAGCCGCACCGGGGCCTGGGGGCGGAGCCTCCTGGCGGAAGCGGCAGCAGGGCGGGCGCGGGGGCTGCCGGGAAGGGCGGGGAGCCGTGGGCCGGGCGGCGTGCGGCGGCGCTTGGGTCGGGGCTGTTCCCTCGGCCGCCACCGCAGCGCGGGGAGCCTCCCGCGGCGCCTGCCTCTCCCCGGTCGGCGGACGCTGTGACAGCCGGGCCCGGAGGAGCCGTCGCCATGCACGACGCCTTCGAGCACGTCCCGATCCTGGAGAAGCTGCCGCTGCAGATCGACTGCCTGGCGGCCTGGGGTGAGTCGGAGAGACCGCGGCGCTGCCGGCCCGGGCCGCTCCCCTCTCCCGGGCAGCCGGGACGCCCTGTCAGCCGTTCTCGGGGCCTGCCGCACCGTTCCGTGTGGCGGGCCGGGGTGACCGCGTCGCTCGGCCCCCGTCCGCTGTACCTGGGGCGGCCGGCGGCTGAGCGTGCGGGCAGCGCAGGAGCGCTTCCCCGGGTTTGGCTCGTTGTGGTGGCTTCGGGGCCTGCTGTCCCGCTCCCGTCCGGGGGCTGCCCCGCTGTGCCGAGGCTGCTGCGGCTCCCAGGGCTGTAACCGCGGCTCGGCTGGTTTCTCGCTAAAAAGAGTCCCATGTGTTTTGGCTAAAATTGATCTTGGAAAGCCAGTGGTGTGTTCCACTCATGGAATCAGAGTCTGTGTGTGTTAATGGGATATAAATATAGGTTATGTTTTTGGGCATACTCGACAGTCAAGGTTTCGGTCAGGTGATTGCACCAGCTGTTGTAATGTTAAGGCTTGATGAAGCTTTTCCTACTGCTTGATCCACTTCCATCAGATGTTTTGCCATAGCACAAAGTTGGTAATTAAAAAAAACTCCAGACACTGTGAAACTGTGACCCATTTAATCTGTTTTAAGAACAGCGTTATAACCTGAATAGTAATGCCACGTTTAACCATGGGTTGTTTATGCCAGATTTCTGTTGTAGACAAGATGTGAAGGTAATCTGTTTCTGCAGTGAGGCTTTTTGTCTTTTATCTCTTTGAAAGCATTTATTTTTCTGAAGTAGAAAAAAAAAAAAAAGGCTAAACCCGCAGGCATGTGACAGGATGGTTGTGTTAAAAGAGGGAAAAAGAGATGTGATTCTGTCTCTACAACTTTTCTTCCAGGTGGCAGAAAAATTGTCTTGCAGTAAACAAGATTTTATTAGAATATCAGCATCTTTGGTAACGAGGGAGTGCTAAATGTAGAAAGAAATATTTGTGTATGCTTCTTTCCTATGTGATCTTCAGCAAGGAGGAAGAATTTCAGTCATATTTCATGGCCCAATAAGGGTTCTATGTCTTTTGAATGCTATAAATGCTGTAAATAGGAAGAGTCTGAAACTGTCACAGAGTTTGTGTATAAAAAAATTCTCTCTTGTAAATATTCAATGAGTCATCCAAACAATTCAAATGCTGTTTAGGCAAAGCTGACACTGTCCTTCCAGGCATAGCTGACTATGTCAGAGAGTTCTTATAAAAACTTGGACATTAAAAAAAAAATAACAACAACAAAACACACGGAGCTCCGTGTTTTCTTCCTGTTATGTAGCTCTGTTCCTCTCTGGGAGATACTAGTGTTTGAAGAATAGTTTATTGCCTCTTTTGATTTCACAAAAGATGCAGTAGTTTACTTCTTTACCTTTGTATAAACAAGTGGGATGTGATGTCTAGGCTGTACTCTCTTTTATTGCTATATCTCTGGCCATCCTCTTCTGAGAATTAAAGCTACTTCTGAGCACTTCCACTAGAGAGATGGTAGTACACAGGTATGAAGTCACCACAAAAATTCATTTATGGAATTTGAAACAAGTTTCCAAGTGTTCTCATAAGTGTAATTTAGCTGTGAAGGGCAGTCTTTGTTGAAACTAATTAGACTTTTTCTTCCCTTTTTTTTTGTAGAGGAATGGCTCCTTGTTGGTACCAAACAAGGGCATCTTCTTCTTTATAGGATAAAGAAAGACATAGGTAAGTTGATTTTAAGAATGGCACAAAAAGTTGTTATTTCCTGCACTGTAAGAGGTTGTAGAGATGTTAACACAAGTGTGTTTAACTGCTGAGTTTTTCCTACTTAGATTTTAATATTTGTCTGGGATCTTGGGTGAAAGTGTACATACTGTTTATCAGATGTGCAAGGAAGACAGCAAATAGTATCAGCCTTTTTCTCTGCTGTAAAGTGTGTTTTATAACGGGTCTCCATATGTTTGAATTTATACTAAGTTAGTGTAATTTTTGTGAATATGGTGTGCACAGCAGTGCCCTGTGCTAGTTGCCAGAGGTTTGATGTTTGCCTTCTGATAATGAAGGACTGGATTAGTGAAAAAGCAACTTTATTCAGTGGGTGCGTGAGCATAAAGGGATGGGGAAGAAAGATCCCTCCTAACTAGTTCTGTCATGTATTTACCCTTCTCCCTGCCTCTTTGACAGTCATAAGTGTTCATAGTCTATTTTGGAGATGCCACAAATAGAACTGTTCTATTTTTGGTTTAGTTAAAATTGATTTTCATTAAACAGATTCGTATTTCGTATTATCTGCCATTATGTAGAAACTGATGCTATTGAACACAGTAATGTAGTGTAGCGTGGGACAGGAAAGAAAAACCCAAACATCTGTTTCCAAGTTCATCAGCTCTTGGAAGGATGTTCATTTGTAGCTACTTGGATTCTAGAGACTGAATGCAGGTTGCTTTTTCTGAAATGTGTAGGCTGTCTATTCCAGTCAGAACATGCTAGTCTTGAGTTACTAGTGTCTTATCTCACATGGTAAATTTCTCCCCCTTTTTTGCATCAATGCCAGGAGAGGTTATGTCATCAGAAAGTGTCTGTAAGTCTTTATCCCTAAAACTCCTTTTAAACCCTTGTGGCGTAGTGTTTATTCCTTGTCTACTTTGCAGTGATGTGCTCCCTAGCAATTTAAATTGCTGATATTTGATTGATGTGCGGAAAGTCTTTATGGGTGTCTTTGTATCTCTGGGTTTCATAATACTTATATACAGTTCTTGCAATCTAAAATTCCAGCAAGGCAATAATGTAACTGTTGATGATGTTCTTGGATGGGTACAAGAAGTGTAATTTAAATTTTCACCTGACTATGCAGAAGACCTTCTGATGCATTTAGCTATCAAGTAAAAGATAGCACAGATATGTTAGAACACTAATTTTTCTGATGTTAAGTGGCCAAGTTTACCTTCATAATTCTTTGTAATCTTTTTAGTGTAAGATGTATGCAGCCATAAATTTAAGGGGAACTTCAGTTTACATACTCTCTCAAATCTTTTTGGTAGGTTGCAATAGGTTTGAAGTGACACTAGAAAAATCCAACAAGAACTTCTCAAAAAAGATTCAGCAGGTAGGAAATACCATCTTCTTGATGTGGGAACAGTTTTCAGCCAGGAAATGAAATATTGAATGTATTTCTGGAATCTCTGCTAAGCTCAACAAGTTTCCCCCAAACTATAGATTCTTCTAGAGGTGACACAGCCTGCTGCTTTTGCCTGCTCTTCCCATAACAGGAATAAACTTGATTTGGTTGCTACAGCAGAAAGCAAGGCATTGGAACTTACAGGTTTAGTTTTGGCTTTTATGGAAATGCTGTGGTTTGCTGGAAGTCTTCAGCTGCTCTGAATTAGAATATTTTTTAAAAGGGTGGTACTGTACCAACACACTGTAATATATAATTTGACTCTCAGATGAAATGCTATAGGAATGTAAATGTAATTCCCTTTGCTTGGAATTTAGAACTAAAGTAACTAATTATCTACTGCCATTCTGCCACTCTTACTACTCTTTGGTGTGGTGTGTTTTTTTTTTTTTGTTTTGGTGGTTGTTTGTTTTGTGATTTTTTTTTTTTTTTTTTTTAAGAACTTGGGCTCATTGCTTTCCCAAGTATCAATATATGCACTTAAAGGTTATGCAGCCTCTTTGAGCAATGCTCTGCATATTTTTTAGAAGTACTTCTGTACTAGTAACATACCGCTTATTGTAACATTTTTACCAGCTTAGGTTGCAAGCTGTATTTGCTTGCTTGTAAAAACTGTGTGCAAGTGAAAGGGGTTGTGATAGCTGGAGGAAAGTTGTGCATAGAGAGCTGCCTTGCTGTTTTCATTATTTTGAGAGTATCTAAGATGCATTTTCTTAGACAAGCTATAATCAAGCCTTGTTCAGAAGTTTAATTTGTGAATGAAGTTGCTAATAGAATTCTTTTTTTCAGATTCATGTTGTTTCTCAGTTTAAAATCCTGGTCAGTTTATTAGGTAAGTGAAGAAAATGTTTTAATATTTAATGAGCTCCTCTCCGTGCAGTTACTTGGCTGAATGTGGCACCACTTCCACACACCTGCATAGTAGTCCAGTTGTTGAAAAGTCCTTGTGTAGCACTTAGACTCTTACTCTGCAGAGGAAGCATTATGCAGCATAGGTTGAGAAGCAGCTTTGTTTGTTGTAAGCCAGCTTGGAACACAACATATTAATGCTAAATTTTGTGATTGAAAAGGAAAAAATACATATGAGTATGTATATAGTTTGTCTGTAGTTGGCATGTGTTTATACACATACATATGTATGTGCATGCATATGTGTATGCACCGTATGACATGGGCTTAAACTTCTGTCCAAACTTATCTGATGTGTTAAACCAGATTCAGTTTATGTGCAGGTTGCAATCTTTTACCATCTTGTGGAAGATCTAAGCTTGCCTGTCTCTGGCTATATTTGACCTTATGATCTTCCTATGTCTTTTTTTGCTCATGTTGCTACTCCCTTCTTTATGATCTCCCAGTCCCAGCCCTTCCGACTCCAGCATGCGTAGATTTCTGCTGCCTGCGTCCTCGTGCGTACAAAACCTTGACCACAGCACCCTCCCTTTGCAACCGTTCCCTTTCTGCTAATTTCAGGAGCCAGTTCAAAATGGCCTTTGCTTATACAATCATCCATGGTGAACTCACTCTGCTCTGGCCTGCTTGCTGTCCCTTCCACTCCCACTTCCTCTGCTTGGTTGGTGTCTGTTCTCGATTCCTTCATGTGATTTTTACCAGTGCTACTATTAGTCGTCTTTTCTGCATTTATTGTCTTATGTTTGTATATGCATTAGCACTTTTCAGCTTTTGGGAAAACATTCCTTTTCCTTTCTTGCAGCTCTTAGTTTCACACGTTGTTCTTTTTATGTAAGCATAAAATATGATAACTTATTTCAGTTAGCAATGAGCTCTGTATGTATTAAATATTGAATAATAATTGGAATTTTGTTTAAAACAGAAAATAACATTTATGTCCATGACCTGTTGACATTTCAACAAATCACCACGGTTTCCAAGGCAAAAGGTGCATCTCTCTTCACTTGTGATCTTCAGGTAAGAGATGGAACACAATGGCACAGGTGTTCTTACTGCTTTTAATAAGTTCAACGTTTTCATGTTGCTGTATAGATTAGGTTTATTAATTTTGTGTTACATGCAAGTTGCTTGGGTACTAGTGCTTTTTAAAATTAGTATTTACTGGATGTTGTAGCTTTGCTTAATGCAACAATTTTTAATCTAGTCTCTTTATTTTTTTTTTTTTCTTGTGCTTCATAAGATATCTTCCTGTGCCTGTTGTGATTGTAGCCTTTAACCTCCCGATACAAAACTTCAGAGTGTTTTTATCCCGTAGTAACCTTGACTGTCTTTTTTGAGAAGTCCTCTTAAATAAAAAAGCTATTCCCTTTCCTTAAATTGCCAGTGTACTAACTCACAGTGGTTCCCTTCACCAAGTGTCTCCATCACTATTTTTGTTATGTTTCTGTCAAACTGTATTGGCCCAAGGAGTCCCACAGCAGTTTTGACAGATTCAGTCCATAATGTTTCTGTAAGGTATAGCAATCCTCTCTTCTTGTGCTGTTGTTTATTGACTCATTTCTATCCAAGTGCATTTCTCAGCCTACCCATGTCATTCAGAAACCTTAATCATAAACAGAAGAGATGGCTTAGTGTTCTTTATCGCTTTTTATCTCTTTGCCACATGGGGCAAATTAAATATTTTGTTATTAAATTTTTTCTAATAAGTACTTAGGCCTTTCTGCGTGTTGAAACTAGTTATGACTTTCACGGTGCCTTTAAATCTGGTAGTTCCAAAGCGCCTTATTTTTTGTGTGTACAGGCACTTAGCTCTGCTAGTATTTAGTGTCAGGAAACTTTTCCAATAGGCTAGAATATTAAACAACTATTAGTGGTTTTATTTGTCAGTATAACACATTCTTTGCATTGTTGTATATCCTCCCCTTTCCTATACTGTAGAGTTGGAGCTATTTATCCTAGTCTTCAGGGCTGGGCTGATAGTTCTGTACTTATCTTCTGTTGGTGTGTGGGTTTTTTTATTTTATTTTTTTTATTTCCTTGGTGTCATGATCTTTGCCAAAGCTCATTTTTAAGTATCCAGCCCCCACCCTCCATGCTTTATTGTTTAGGGAATGTCCTTCTGGCATGGATGAACAAAGCTGCTTTTCAGCTGACAGTGTTGCTTCAGGCTGAGGGTTCTTTTGGCATTGCGTTATCTTACCTGCCTCTTAGTTTAGAAGTTCCTATGAGTTGGGCCTCTCTGTTTTCACAGCAGTCAGATACAGGAGAAGAGGTGCTGAGAATGTGCGTGGCGGTGCGGAAGAAGCTACAACTTTATTTTTGGAAGGACAGAGAGTTCCATGAACTACAGGTGAGTTGTTTCTGTAGTCCGTCATGCCTTAACAGGGAGCATAGTTGCTCTTTACTGCTCACTGCACAGTCCCTGTTGCTCAGAGGCACCGCTGACATTCAGAGCATTGGCTCCCGTTAGTTCTGCAGTGATCTAACAATGAAGCAGCAAATGAAAGTGAAATACAGGTTGAAATCGCAATTAGTGACATTGATACAGTTTCATAAATTTAATCAATAGCTTTTTTTCTGTGTTTTAACATTTTGGTTGTAGCACACTTCCAAGTCAGTGAAATGCATTAGTGTGCAGCCTTTCTAAATGTCTGCCTAACAATAAACACAATGGAAGTGGATGCACTTCTACCAAAAGTTTTCCAGGTATGTTGTTTAAGTCAAAGGGCGGTTATTGACAACAAGCACAGAGAACTGCACTTGTGAATACTAGGATGATAAAAATGACTGATGGAAATGGGTGGAGAGCTAGGCTACTCTTCTTAGAAGTGACCAGCTAGCTCAGAGCACACCTCTTTATTATGCACGCGTCTGGCTGTTTAGTTGTATACTGCCATTCCTTGACCAGCAGAAGTCAGGCTTGTGTAGTGGGGAATATGATGTCAACAGCAGTGCTGCCTGTTACACTCTATGTTGTCAAATTAGATTTTTGCTTTTCTCTTGTAACAGCTATTTTAACCTGTTTTCCTCAGGGGGACTTCAGTGTACCTGATGTACCCAAGTCTATGGCCTGGTGTGAAAACTCCATCTGTGTTGGCTTCAAGAGGGACTATTACCTGATACGGGTAAGAATGGCATATGGAATACAGCATTTAAGATGATTTGGGTAGAAGTACCCACTATGAAGGCTGCTCCTGTGCTCAGGGATTTAGCTAACAGACATATATGAAAAACAGCATCTTGTACTCTTGCTGTATGTGATTTTGGAAAGGAACATCTAAGTCTGTTCTTTGAAACTGATGTTTTGTTAGTTTGAAGCTCTTGCAGAAGAAAGGCATTGGAAAAGATATGTTTTCTTTTGGTAGCAGTTTGTGTAAGCTCAGTTTACATTTTATTTAATGTATCAAGAAAGGAGATAGCTCTAGAATAGAAAAAAAACCCCCAAAACCACAAGAATATCTTATCTGGCAGATAGTAGAACTTGAACATTTCATCTTTTTTTGATTCTCTTGCTGATCTGTAGTGATTTCAGTCTGAAGGTCTCTAAACTTACAATTGTTAATTTAGTATTACAGTTTCCACTGGTGCTTCATACAACAGCTGTATTTGATTCTCTTTTCTGCCTTTACAATTGGCTTCTGCTTTTATTATGGGAAAATGAGAAGAAGATGAGGTTCACCACACTTGTGTATATACATGGGTGACAACACTGATCTGTAGTCGACATGAAAACTACACAGTAGTTTTTACAGTCACTTCAAACGGACAGTGCTCACAAAAGAAGTGATGCTTCTCTACAGCTTTCCTAGATGTTGATTCCTGCCCTTCTAGTGTTAATTGTACAGCGGCTCAAGCAGCAGGGTGGGGACTTGCAGTCCAAATGTCTCCTTTGGGTTGACTCTAGTAATTTACTGATCCATTGTTGAATGGCTTCATTTCAGTAGTAGGCAGAAAAAAATATACATGTTTTTATGTTAGTGTTTTTTGCTGACTAGCTGTTGATTTCTAAGAATGCTTGAGCTGTAATGCAGGAAGCAGCAGGAGCATGTGTTTGGAGTTGAAGGAGAAGCATTCTTGTTTTTGGTGGCAGAGAGTTAGATCAGCTCATGAAACAGCTCTTCGTTGTGGGTGGGTTTTTTTGTTTGGTTGGTTTTTTGTTTGTATGTTTGTGGTTTTGTTATTTGTTTGTTTGTTTGTTTTTGTTTTGTTTTAGTCGGGGTGGGTTCAGTTCCTTGGACAGCACGTAGCCTCAAGAGTGAGTAGCTAGAGCAGGGAAAAAGGCCAGGCAGGTTCCTTGGCTTTTAGTTTGTTTTTTGTGTCAACACTCACTCATGCCAGAATAAAACAGTGTTAAAGTTTTGGTCTAAATGAAATCCTCTGGTTACACCAACAGGTTTTTGGACACACTAACTGATGTTGCTACTGTGCTATGCATTTTATAAACCTGTATGATCTGTGTGCTCAGCTACTCTCATAGTAACAGGACTACATAATCTCAGATGCTGAAGTATTAATTCTTTATTGGCAAATGATGTATAAGCAAGATAAATGATAATATGCAGAAAATGTTATTTCTGCTCTTTAAAATTGCACTTGTTGTGTTAGTGATTAGTCTGGGTTGTAAATCCCTCAAGGGGTTTTTGGCTGTGGTCTTATGCAGCTTTGAAATTTAGGTTATTTTGAAAAATATTTTTAAAATTTTCTTTGTTATTCTAGGTGGATGGAAAAGGATCCATCAAGGAACTGTTTCCCACAGGGAAGCAGCTGGAACCATTGGTAGCTCCTGTCGCAGATGGAAAAGTTGCAGTTGGCCAAGATGATCTAACAGTTGTGCTCAATGAAGAAGGGATCTGTACTCAGAAATGTGCCTTGAATTGGACAGATATTCCTATAGCCATGGGTGAGAATTAGCAGTAATTTGCTAAAATTTGCTTCTTTGCTCCTTTATATATGACAAAATTGTTATGTTCCCAGTATTTGGAAACTGGCTGAATTTGGAGTGTGACAGTTTCAAAAGTATTTTAAGTTGTACTTTGATTGTGCAAGGTTTCATGTGTTTTTGTTTCTTCCCCTTCTTTGCTTCTAGTCTGTATGCCTATCTCCTCCCCAGAAAATAGGCCTATTGCATATCTTTTATAAAGGGACAAGATTTGAAATGGAGGGTAGTATGTTAAAGCAGTGTAGTTCTTCTGGGCATCTGAGTGCCACAGAAATTCCTTATGTTGAAAGATGAGCAAAAAGCCTGGTAGTAGTCTATTAGTAAGCTGATGTCATTTGTTTTCAATAAGCAAAAAAGGGACACATTTCAAGGGAAAATAATTTTAAGAGAAGACTTGAAGTTATTGCTTGTTTCAAGGCATATTTGAGAACAGTCAACTTATATTTTTTACTTGTTTCACTACTAGAACACCAGCCTCCCTATATCATTGCTGTTCTGCCAAGGTACGTGGAGATACGCACTTTTGAACCCCGTCTGCTGGTACAGAGTATCGAGCTGCAGAGACCACGCTTCATCACCTCTGGAGGGTACTGAGTATAACTGAGTTACTTTTGGGGGCCTGTCTGGGTGTATGGTAGCACTTTGAAAAACTGGGACAGGAAGAACTTTTCTAACTCACTTGGCTTAAGAAGTAGCATTGCAACTGTTTTTCAGGAACAGGCGAGTGACATGGTCCTCCTGCTTTGCAGAGTGAATGATAGGATTGAGTTTGGGAATTTCTGACCACTGGAGATCCATTCTCCTGCTTTGCAATATTGCTCAAATTGCCATTGTATCTGATCCATGTTTGTATTAACCAGAATTGTTTTTTTTCAGATAGGGTATTGCTCCTTTCTCAGTGCTGGAACTTAGTAACTGACCTTTTTTGTCTTGTTTACAGCACAAATATTATATATGTGGCAAGTAATCACTTTGTTTGGCGGCTCATTCCAGTGTCCATAGCCACACAGATCCAGCAGCTTCTGCAGGACAAGCAGTTCGAATTGGCTTTGCAGTTGGCAGTAAGTGTTTGCAGCAGATACATTTGTGCAAAAGTACACAAAAGGATATTTGCCTTCTGCTTGACTAACTAGTCTGGAGAGTTTAACCTCCGTATTGTCCACTTTGCACAAACTGGTAAACTCTAGCCTTTCGTGACTTCAGTTTTAGTTTTGTGCTGCCATTTCTCTCTGTTGATTTATCGTGGTTTAGATGTTGAGATACCATCTTGTATGTGAAAAATGGTGTTTCTTAGCTGTTTTATCAGTTACTGTCTTTTAGACTTGGAAGTCAGTTGGACTTCATAGCCTTCAGACTACTTGTAAACAATGTTGCTTGGAAACGTGTGATTTGTTTTGTCAAAAGACCAGGATTTTTTGTGATGGCCCTCCATGTTACTGCTGAAATGTAGTAATTTCTTCGATATCCTGAAGCAGTGCGCTTAATTATATTGCTGTTACTGTTTTAGGATTTTCTGGTTTCTGGGAACTTTCTTGAAACTACATTAAAATGAATTTGTTGCATTTTTGTATTGCTAACTGGAAAAAAAAAACACCACAAAACAAACCTTTGAATAGGCAAATGATTGAAGAGAGAGTTGCTGTGATAAAGCAAGTATATAGGTAACAAGAGGCAGCTTTCAAACCTTCTAGGTTATCTCAGTCATACAATAAACATAGCATCTAAGAGTCACCATCAGAGATGTTCACTTTGGAAGATTATCCGTTTTCTTTTTATTCTTTCTAGAGGATATTACTCCTGTTATTTCTATAGAGTGTTTAATTCTCATTTACAAGGCCCAGGAGTTCTTAATGTTTGTTAATTTGTATATGTTTAGGAAATGAAAGATGATTCAGATAGTGAGAAGCGACAGCAAATTCACCACATAAAGAACCTCTTTGCCTTCAACCTCTTCTGCCAGAAACGCTTTGATGAATCCATGCAAGTTTTTGCCAAGCTTGGTACAGGTAAATGCTTGGGTTCACGTTGAGATGCTTTGGTTAGGAGGAATGAAATGAAGCTGACAGACTGTTGTTTGGGGTTTTTTGTTTTCTGTTTCTGGTGTTTGTGTTTCGTTTTTGTTTGTTTGTTTGTTTTTAACAGTTTGAACCAGGGGGTTATCTTGTCCAGACCAGTCTCCTGTGAAGGGCAAATAGCCCAGGCAGATACTTAGGTGTTTGGTTTTTTTGTGTGGGGTTTTTTTTTTTGTTTGTTTGTTTGTTTGGTGAAACTGGTTATAGTACTTAATGAACTTCAATCAGTGAGCTAAATAATGAATTTGCCCTTTGTGCAGAATACGTTTGTGTTGTAGACTGTTCTACAGCTTACATAGCATGTACACGTGTTGAGGGTTTCAACAACTTTCAAAAGCCTACTTATAGCTTTGAATGAAAAATAAGGAACAGCTGTAGATTTACTAAATCCTTGGACTTGGACCAAACTGAGGACCCTGTTTCATGGATCAAGCTACTGAGCCAGGAAACTTTTCAGTGGTTTTGGAAGTCAAAATAGTCTCTGATGCTATTCTTGTGGTTTATGCTGGGGTTACTGGAAGAATACCTGGAGGCTGGACTGTACCATAGAATAGTGCATAAGACAGATTTCTTTATTGGTGGCAGCGTATGCCATGTGCATTTAAACACAGAACTTTTACTTGTTTTGATGACACTTAGTGTCATATATACTTTGGAAAACTACAATTAAGGAAAAGGAGTGAGAACTCAAAATACTTTGAACTTAAATTAGAAGGCAATAATTTTGGATTTGCTTAAACTCCATGAAAATGGGTGCTCATTAGTTACAGATGGTGCTATTTGATTCTTGTTTCAAAAGCAAAGTAAATATTTTCTTAAAGCATTGCCTATTCCTAGAAATCCTGTCTTACTGTCAGAGTTGTTAATGCTGGGATTCTGTAAGAAGAGCACTAAGAGGATTATAACAATGGCTTGTTCTCCAGGTGTTTCAAGCACACAGATTAGAACTTGTGCTTAGACTTTGGAACAGTCTTTCTCTTGTTTCTTTTGCCTTGTTTTAGTTTCTTTTCTCTAAAAAGCAAATTCTGTTATCTGGAACCTCATAGACATACAAGTTGATTACAAACAGCTCTGTTGGAAAGCTGAGCTTGCTCAAAGTTTACATATATTTAAGGTTTGCAAAAAGAATGTTATGAATGGTTACTAATACTAGTTATTTTTTGCTTAGATCCCACTCATGTGATGGGTCTGTATCCTGACCTCCTGCCCACAGATTACAGGAAACAGCTACAGTATCCCAACCCCCTGCCAGGGCTCTCTGGGGCAGAGCTGGAGAAGGCACATTTAGCTCTGATAGACTACCTGACTCAAGTGAGTGCTTCTATATCTTTTTAGAGCAGGGTTGTTCAGTTTTAGTGTACCTTCTTGGTTAACTTCGATGTGCAGGAAGCAGTACGCCTACTCCAGCTCTGTCATGCTAGCGTTAATGGCCTGTCTTCATGGTTGGAAGCTATGAGAAAGCAGGGGAACTGGAGGATGTGAGGTGCCCCAAAGATATGTGTGAGACATCACATGTGACTTCTGTGATGACTAGGCAATATTTACTAATGGAGCAAATCTGAACATGGGTCTGGTATTTTATTTCTAGTAGCCTTTTGAAGGGGGCCTGAGATCTTAATCTTGTGTTTTTGTTTGGTGACTGTTGTGGAGGGCATTCTATCCAGGAGACACATCAAAAGTATGTGTTACAAGGTGGAACAGGAGGTAGCGGGTACTGTAAGTTCCTGCCCTCTTAATTTTGTTGTAACTGGAAACTGAACTGTTCTGTTGCCATTCTTATTAGACTGAAAATAAGCTTGTGTCTGAAGGAAGATAATATTTGTGTCTACTAGTTCAAAACCTAAATTTTTCTCCAGATGTTTTAAATGTCTCCTGACTTCTCTAAAATGTCTCTATTCAGGTTAACTGAGTTTCCTTCTGACTATGTTCTCCAGAGTCTTGACATCTTGCAAAGCTATAAATTGCAAAACAAATGCATACACCTGAGTGTGGTTGGGGAATTGATGTGTTGAATAGTCAGTAACAACAAAAATTATTTAGGAAATGACTAAAATGAGTTATTAAATTGATTTAATTTAGTCTTTTTCCTTGGTGGGTTATATTTGCTGAGATGAGATAGAGAAATCCATGGCCTTTTAGTGTTAAAAATTCATTTGATGTCCTGCAGAAAAGAAGTCAGCTGGTGAAGAAGCTAAATGATTCTGACCATCAGTCCAGTACTTCACCACTCATGGAAGGAACACCCACAATCAAATCCAAAAAGAAGCTGCTACAAATCATTGATACCACCCTGTTAAAGTGTTACCTCCATGTGAGTCTCTGCTTGACCTAGAGGCCTTTCCTTTACCATTCAAGCTCAGTTGGAATTTCAGGTTGAAACTTTTGAGAAGAAGGATATGATGCTACTTCAGAAATTCTCACACATCTGTCTATCTTTGGTCTAAAAATGATCTCTGAAACTTCAATGTTAGCTAGTTTGCTCACTGGTCAGGAAGTAGTTTCATGGAGTAAAGCAGATGTGTCCATTTGTGGTCTCTGCTTCTGTCAAAAGAACGTGGCCTTGCATGTGTATTTTGAAGTTCTAATGAATGCTTCTTGTGTTGCCTTGTACTGTTAAATGCAGGAGACTATGATATTTGCTATCAATGGTGTCTTTCAAAGCTGACCTCTATTCTGGAAGTGGGGGAATAGGTCTGATATATTGAGTTTTTTCTATCCCAACAAATCAGGGAAATGAAGATGGGCCTTGATCTAAGATGTTAAGCAGGGATGTCAAACTCAGTTTCACTGGGGGACACATCAGCCTTGTGGTTGCCTTGAAAGAGCCAAATGTAATTTTAGGACTCTATAAATGTAACTACTCCTACATTTACAGAGTCCTAAAATTACATTCGGCCCTTTCAAGGCAACCACGAGGTGACTGTGTCCCCTGGTGAAAATGAGTTTGGCGCCCCTGTGTTAAACTGTCATGTCTTATGCTATGAGACTTTTATTTTCCCACTATTCCAACTTGTTTTTTTGCTGTAAACTTAGGAGATGCTCATGTTTAAGCACTCCCTTTTTGCTTGCAGACAAATGTAGCACTAGTGGCACCATTGCTACGTCTGGAGAACAATCACTGCCATATTGAGGAGAGTGAGCATGTTCTGAAGAAGGCACACAAATACAGTGAGCTGATAATACTGTATGAGAAGAAAGGTCTGCATGAGAAGGGTAGGTATGAGGTTGAGGTGGGGAGAGGAGAAGGGATTAGGAGCACGTATTCCTAGTGTTGAGTTTTAACTTCAGTGAGCAGGCAATATTCTGAAGAGACTTTGTTTCTAGGTCTATCTCATAATTAAATCAGTTTTTATTCCTGTTACCCATTTGGCCTGTGTGTTTAAAACAAAGCTTTGTTTTGTCTCTGGTAGCAGAACATGAAAAATGCACCTTTTTGTGTTTCAAGGTGGAATGATACTTGTGATTATAAAGGAATGAACCTCTTTGCTTTTCTGAAAGCATTACAGGTACTGGTGGATCAGTCAAAGAAAGCCAACTCGCCTCTGAAGGGTCATGAGAGGACAGTACAATATCTACAGCATTTGGGTGAGTGGGAGCATTGCTTTTGTGAAGTGTTATGCTTGTTGGGCTTAGTGGTTATTATGCTGTTCAGCAACTTGCTAGAGACTTATCAAGTTAAAGGATATCCTTGTCATCTAGTTTCTTGCGTAATGCAAGCTTCAAGGATTAATCCATGAATGTCTTGTTGAATCTTGACTATTTTATTGGAAAATATTCTTTGTTTCCAATAAAAACTTCCATTGGTAGAAAAATATGGTGTAGTATTTTGAATTTTTGTTCCAGTGGTGACTTACGATCACTGACAAAAGGAAAGTTTAGCCTTTAGAAGTGTCAGGCTTTCCAGCTGAAAGGCTAACTTCCAGTTGCTGAGTCTTGTAGTATCTTTCTTGAGATGAAGAATCCTATATGAAGTTTTTGTTTTCTTTGTATGGTTAGACCCAGTTTATGACCTAAGAGTTGTAGTTGCTGGTCACAGCATCATGGTAGGAACTTACTGTGTTGACTCTTTCTTGTGAACTCCCAAGTCCTTTTTTGATTTTGCTATTTTTGAGAATAGTCCCTTCCCATCCAATAATACTATTTTTCTAAATGCACAAGTCTTTAGTATCACACTAATAGTTTAGTAGTGAGTAGTGTATGAGAGAAATAACTTTGTTCATCTTACAATGTTACACTTTGTTACATCTTACACTTTGTTCATCTTACACTGTTGGCAAAGTTTGATATTCTATAATTACTTTTTAAAGAATTCCTGATGGCTTCTGTTAGCAACATGTGTATTCAATGCTAATACATTACTTACAATGACATTGGGAACTTTCCTGTTTGTGCCACATCTCTGTCTTATACTTATTCATTGGTGTCATTTGGTGACGTCACCATCTTAGAGAAGTGTAGGTATGTTATATTCAGCATACAACTTTAGAAAAAAACTTCTAATTTTATTTAAAAAAACAATTCTGTCATCTTGATAAATTAATCTTGATTGACCTATGTCAGCTGTTTTTTTTTTTCCCTGAGATTTATGATGTTTCAGACCTGTAAGTATCCAAGTTGTCCAGAATAATTTTCTAAAATGTTGGCAGCTTACTAGAATTCTTTTAGTCTGTGGAAGCTTCTCTGATGTTTCAGGACCTCCCAAAAAATAGTTTTCCTGCATGCTTCTTGCTCAGTTCTTTAAAACTGATAACGAATACTTGTTTCCACTGTATTTCATTACTTTGAAGTGAACAGACCCAATCTAGACAGTTAATTATTGCTAATAGATGGAATGTTTTACGCTAGTGTCACTTGCAGCTTTCCCCCCACCCAGGTAAATCACAGAAATGTAATACTCTGTGTGTGTGTTTTCACTGGAGTAGCCGTTCTGCCTTGGTTAACTCAGTGTCACTTCTGGGAGTCCCTTAAATATGATGATAAAAGCATTTCAGGCAATGGAGTTTCTACCGATTTTTTTTTTTTTTTTTTTTTTTTTTTTTTTTTTTCCCCCTGGCTCTCCCTTTCGTGAGGCTTCTGTAGTCATGAGTTTCTAATCTAGGTAATGGTTGACTTAAAAAAAATATATTTTTAATTATGCAGTATTTTTATTTACTTACATTTTGTGTTATCTCTTAGTCATCTCTTGTGTAGAGGTTTTTGGGCATTTAATTAAATTTTCTTAAATGGTTTTCAGGTAATTATAGAAAATGTTAGCCAGGCTTGTAGCTGTGGCCTTTAAAGTCATTGCAGATTTGGGCTTGAGACTTGTCATGCATCAACAGAGTAAGCACTTATTGTTTATTGCATCAAAGAAAATATTAATTGTTAATTCTGTGACTGTCCATGCCCATCAAAAATAAACTTTATCTGTGCAGAGTTAGGCACGGGAGAATGATGTGTTTGATTGCGTAGTAGGTGGTGTTCTGTATTACAGTATTCCTTATCTGTTAAAGTAGTGGCATGCAGAACTTCTTCCTATTATAGCTGATATTAGGGATTTGTTCTTAAGAAAGTTTGGAAACTCAGTGTCTGTGTTAATCCCAGCAGCACAGAATATCCTTGCCCGTGATCTGCTGAGGGAGCCAATTGGTTTGTTTTCTGTTGTGTTGCACTCTTGGCTTTTTAGTATTCTGGTCTATAAACTTTGGTAGTTACTTGATAGGTTGTTATTCTCCTTCTGACATCCTGAGTGTTTTGAGTAGGTTGTAACTTCATGTTTGATTTGGTCATGATTTCAGCAAAGGCAGCTTGATCAGTGCTTTAGAAAGAAGCTGTTGTAGTTCATCTCACTCATGTTTATAAGGAGTTAGGTTTTCTTTGTCTCTTTTTCTATATGAGAACTTACTCCTGTGATTTGTCAGGTCTTTTATTTAAATTTTCTCGGCGAGGCTAGCAAGCCCATTCCCATATAATTCTCTGTGAATTCACAAAGTTAATTGAGGTTCAGCAAAATTCAGACCCCTGACCCTAGTGCCATTTGCCAAGTCACTATTTTATTTCTGAAGCTTTGCAATTGGCTCTTCTGGGGACTATTTTAATTGTTTTACTTTGTAGTGCTTATCTTCTGTTTTTTAAAATACTGTTACTGTGAAGCTGCTGCTTTTTTTAAAAGTTTAAAAAGTAAACTCCTGATGATATTAAGGGATAAAGAGGAGCAAACAATGGCTGCCTTTTTAATTAGGTTGGTGTAGGTTTCTGTTTCTTGTGTAGTTGTTGTTGCTTTGTTTCGGCAGTGAGTGGGTTCTGATCCAGAGCGTGGGGGGAAAGTCATGTTTTCCTAATATATTTATAAACTTTGTGAACAAATTTGTCCAAATGAAAATATTCTTTTAAAGAGGCAGGTCTTAAATTTTCTGAAAAGCTAAGAGGTCATTACCTGTCAAGTACCTGTTACTTCAGTACTGTGATGCTTTACTACTTGTTGTGAAGCATTTGACCCTTTGCTGTAGGAGTCATTAGACTGGCAGGCTGGAAATGAACTGAGGGAAATTACACAAGTAAAACTAGAGTCTTCTATCCTAATTAAAAAAAAGTAAGAGAAGTTTTTTGGAATGTGATTATGACAACTGAGCTCAGTTTTGGTCTGAAAAGTTTATATTTGGTGGCATTTAATATTTGAGTTAATTATTGGTACTTTTAAAAATCATATTTTCAAAGTAATGAAATTGTGACTTTAGTGTGGAATGTGTGATTTGTTTGACTTGGAAAAAAAAAAAAAAATGAACCAAATTCTTCCTGTAAATTAATCTTTGCTGGCTCTGAAAGCATCTGCTTGTGTTGTGAGTAGAAAGATCTTTAGGATTTTAACATGCAACACTGCTGATTTTTGTATTCCAGGCACAGAGAACTTGCATTTGATATTTTCTTACTCTGTCTGGGTGCTAAGAGATTTTCCTGAGGATGGATTGAAGGTAAGTGTGGTTGAAACAGGCACATTGGCATTGAGATTCTTAGTGCAGTGTATGGAATTGGGAGAATTCAATGTAAGAAGCCAGGTATTAATGCTAAATTGAATTAAATATAGAATTTATATTTTCTGTGTTCCATACTGTGGTAAGATTAGCAGTAGATATAGCATGATAGCCTTTCAGTTTTTCTCATGCTTTTCTCTTCTTGGAATACCTTATCTTGTAACATGTAGCTAGGAACTTTTGATGGAACATTTAATGTTATTGATATGCTTTTTGCACAAGAGCCTGATTGAAGATTTCAATGTCAAATGTTTAATATGCCTTTCTTACTTTCCCTTTCCTCTCTGATATAGAACTGACTTCCTATACTTCAGAAGTGTTGGGCACTGTAAATCCAGTGTTAACTAAGGCGGAAGTGGGGATATTTGTTAATCCTTTCAGATAGGAGATAGCTTCTGGGTGCCTAAATATGATGCTCAGATTTTTTTATATTTCTTATGCTTACCTTTGGACATATGTGATGATATGCTGGGCATCAGTGCCGCAGAGAAAATGCACTGTGGCACTTAAATTCTCTGAATAAAATTTTGTTTAACAGATATTTACAGAAGACCTCCCTGAAGTGGAAGCTTTGCCACGAGACAAAGTGCTCAGTTTCTTGATAGAAAATTTTAAAAGCTTGACTATTCCTTATCTGGTAAGAACTTAGTCTGTACTAGTGCATTACATTCAGTGCAAAATGTTTTGTATAAGGCTTTAGTTCTCCAGGTGTTGGAGCCTGATGCTGTCTCAGAGCATGCTAGCTTTCCTATAAATTGTGCAAAGAAAAAATAATTGAAATACATGAAATCCTCAAGTCTTGCCTTGGTAAAGGCAAGCATGGAACTGTTGCTTGCTTGTAACAAACTACTTCCTAGAGGAAGTTTCTGTAACTGAACCTGAACATGTATTTACAGGAACACATAATTCATGTCTGGGAAGAAACCGGTGCGGAATTTCACAACTGCCTGATCCAGCTATACTGTGAGAAAGTGCAGGGCTTAATGAAAGAATATCTCAAGTCTTTCCCTGCAGGTATGTTTAGTCTTTCCTGGTGGGAGGACCAGGGGCATGGACAGCACAGGGGAGCTTTCACAGTATGTCGCTTTAAGCTTTCCCTGTTCATATCCAGAAGGTGATATCCCAAGTGATGAAGGAACTGGAACAACAAAAGTTGTAGGTTTGTAGAGAAGTCTAGTTTATTGCCTCCCTAGAGATCTTAAGGGACCAAGTGACACTTTGTTCATGATTAAGTGTAATGGCAGCTACTGCTTCCTGAATTCTACACATTAATGGTAGGGAAGTGTCTTGAATTACTGAGTCTATTGTTTAACCAGTCACTTGATGTGTTTTAGGGAGTTGAAGTAATTTGACAGGTGCACCCGAATCCCAGCCCATATAACAGTTTCATCAGCATTTGCTTCCTGCTCATAATGATTTGTTTCTCTTCTTCTGCGTACTAGTGTAGTGAAAGAGTTGTATTACTGTAGACTATGTTGTTTTCTTCCATATAGATAAAACTCCCGTGCCTGCTGGGGAGGAAGGAGGAGACTTGGGGGATTACCGGAAAAAGCTTCTGCTTTTTCTGGAGAAATCTGGCTGGTATGAACCTAGCCGGCTAATTAGTGACTTCCCTTTTGATGGTGAGTTCATTTTCCATAGATTAACTAAACCCTAGCTTATGGCATTGTACAGCAAAGCCTTCTCACTGATTGTCGAATCATGGTAACTAGAAACAGAAAAGATGGCTGGATCTGTAGTTGCAGGCCACTGATGTGTAACTAACTCTGGTTTTGCTGGTGCAGTTGGGTTTACCAGTGTCTGCAGGAATCTTGTAACTGTTCACCTAAGACTTTGTGGCGTCTCCCATCACTTAAACATTTAGCCTAACTTTTTGATGAGCCTGTATTGCTCAACAGGTCTGAAGTTTTTTGTATCTTAAGGTTGCATAAGTATTCATAAAATGTTACTGAGACTAGTGTGAAGCAGACTTACAGTCTCTGTGTAACTTTAATCTGTGCTCAGACTACAGTCTCTTCTGTTAGTTTGGTCACTAATGGAGCTTATGTTGTCTTTGTGTAGCTGATGACTAATCCTTCATGCTCTCTCTAGGTCTCTTGGAAGAACGTGCTCTGCTCTTGGGTCGTATGGGGAAGCATGAGCAAGCTCTGTTCATTTATGTTCATATTTTGAAGGACACCAACATGGCTGAAAAGTAAGAATTTCTTTAGTTTTTCTATTTTTGTCTTTTACTCACTGCCCTGTGGATAGGAAATGTTGTGAAATGTTGCCGTATGTGGAGCATGAATGCTGTAAGCCTTCAGGATCTTCTTGGTTTACGTGTTTTCTTGACTCTTAGGCTCTTCTGGATATCCACAAATGATGATACCAAACCCTTGAGGCTTACCTTTTCATGCTCTTCTATCCTTGCTCTTTAGAGCAGTATGACTCTCATCAATCCATTCTTTGTTTCCACCTGTTCTCAGCTTGTGAACTTCCCTGTGTTGTCCTTTCTCTTTGGAGACATTCAGTAGCCCAGGTGGAAAGTTGAGCTCCTTCCGTTAGCAGGATCCTCATGTATCATATCAGTGAACACTCTGAGTAAATCTGCAGTACTTATGTGAAAATAGGGTTAACTGATACTGACAAGTGTATCTGAACACTGGGGCCTGTTGGACATAGCTTCCTTTAAAGCTAGTATCAGCAAATGCCTCTTAGAGGACATTCAACCCTGGTATGCAGTATACGCTAATAAACACCTTTTCTTTGTGATTCAGTAATTAGATATATCTACACATATATTTTTATGCTATGATGTGTTGATTAGATACTTTTTTCCCCCCCTTTTTTTTTTTTACACAACTGAATTAAACTTGGTTTCTGCATGAATGCTTTTCAACTTGTTTGGAAGTGGGAGACTTGCATAAAACCTCCCTTTTTCTCAGCATCATAATGCAGAGTAAATGGTGTAATTTTGTTCAGCTTGATTAATTGTTCAGAATTGGGTGTACAGTCACCTAACTTGGATGACTTCACTAACCAAAGCTTCTAAATGTTAATTTCTGTGGACTGATTCTCTGGGTTTCAAAACTGTTCCTGCATTTCACTTCATTCTTCTCTGTTCTAGCTACTGCCATAAACATTATGACAGAAACAAAGATGGCAACAAGGATGTAAGTAGCTTCCTCTTCCTTTTCAGTAAGGATGTATTAGACTACTCATACCATTCAGGGATTTTTGAAGTTTTTGCTCTGTATAGACTTTTTCAGGGTTTGTGTATGGGGACAGGAACCTGTGTATAAACTCTTGGAATTTAGGAATTACTAGATGATTTTTTTTTGTTGTTGTTCTTGGGAATGTTACTGTATCATTAGAGCTGAGGATATATGCTGTTGCTGAGGTTGTGATGGAATTCAGAAGACAAAATACTCTGTGTGTATTCCACATACTTCTACGGGAAAGTTAATATTAAAAAGCAGTCAAGTGTTAGTTTCTAAAGATGATGAATGAGTTAGGCAAGATGAGGGAGTGCGATTAAAACTGCTTTTATAGAAAAACTTTAGTGTAGAATGCAAGTCCTAAGACCTCGAACATCATTGATACTATTCAGTTTTTGTTGTTTTAAGATGGGAACCGTTTAAATGAGCACTTCAGAATTTTGAATAGCATGAGTACAGCTTATTAACACCATTGCTGTGTTCCACAAGGACTGTCAGTTGTGGGTATATGCAGTGGTTTCAGAATTTTCCTTTTTTGTGCAACAGGTCTATCTGTCACTGCTCCGCATGTACCTCTCCCCACCGAGTGTTCATTGCCTGGGACCAATCAAGATGGAAGTTCTGGAGCCTCAAGCCAACCTGCAGGCTGCTCTGCAGGTCTTGGAACTACATCACAGCAAACTGGATACTACCAAGGTAAGAAGGACTTGTAAGTATTTGGTTTGTCCTGTTGGCAGAAGGTACAGGAGTAGGCAAGTGAACAGATTGTAACAGTGTCAAGCTAAATGTGTCAATTTCTATTCTGTTTTGTTCTCTATTCCTTGTAAGTTTTTTTCTAACTTAAGTATATTTTGCTCCAGGCAATAAACCTACTCCCAGCAAATACACAGATTAGTGAGATTCGGATCTTCTTAGAGAAAGTCCTTGAAGAAAATGCCCAGAAGAAAAGATTTAATCAAGTACTGAAGAATCTTCTCCATGCTGAGTTTCTGAGGGTGAGTACCCACCACCTGTCGTTTATGGGAATGGTGTTTTAAAACCAATGTTCAATGAACTGTTTTTTATACGGAATATGTGTCCTCTAGATGGTGCTGTAGTGCACCTGAAATTAGTATATGTGCATCAAGTAGACTAGATGTCTCCTTACAGGAGATGGCAAGTACATTAATTTTAGTTTGGATGAAGTGTGTGCTTTTGCAGTGAGTCTCTGGACTCTCTGACGTGCATTGCAGGATGATCTCAGAGAGATGGACTGGATTTCTTTCAAATAAACTACACCAGATGATGCACTTCAGTAGTTCATCGGAACACCATTAGGGGTTTGAGTGCCTCAGTCTGTGGACCAGACTAGTTGAAAGTAAAATCTTGCAATTCGGATAGTGTGGGTGTTGGGTGTTCAATACTACCTGCTCTGCTCTACAGACCCATTTCTTTTGTGTTGTACAACTTGCTAATATAGATATAGCCACTGAAAAATGTTGTTATAGGTTTCATTTTCACTGGACTAAGAGGGAGCTGTGGTGTGGCATTGCTTTTTGAGCCAATTTGTGTTTATCTTTAATCTTCTCTAGGTCCAGGAGGAGCGGATCTTGCATCAGCAAGTGAAGTGCATTATTACAGAGGAGAAGGTGTGCACTGTATGTAAAAAGAAGATAGGTAACAGGTGAGAAAGCATGTTCCTTAAAGTTTGTGAAGCTGAATCAAGCATGAAACTTGTACACTTAAACTAAGAATGTCGCAAAACTTGGAGTGTGTATATACTTTGGGAGAACTGCAGTATGAGGTGACATTTGGAGAGTGAATTGGAAATTACGTCACTCAGCTGGGTAGCTGGGAAGACATCAAAGCTTTAGTCAGTGAAGTTTATTGGAAGAATTTAATCCTGCTTTCAAGAAAAGAGAGTAATAAAATCCCTTCAGAAACTTGTCAGACTTCTTACTTCACAGCTCTAGAAGGCTGAAAATAACTTCTCGTACTGAATTTGGAAAATTTTGTAAGAACAATACCTACTCCTTGCTTCTTAACTGGAATTAAGAAGGATGAAATAGAGAATAACAAGCGAAGACACATGTGTAATGGCTTTGTGGTTTCCTGGCTGATATACATTTTGTAGCCTAATTATCTTAGGACATCTAAAAGTAGAACTAGTTCACTTGATACCTGGATAACAGTAACTTTTCTCCTACCATTCCCAGTAGGTAATTATGGGTTGGTATAGAAGGCAAATTTTATTTGTACTTTTTCTTCTTTGAATTCTAGTGAAGTGCCACATGACTAGCTTATTCATTGTTTCTCTTGTTGATGTGAACCCTTCTGAGATACCAGTAGCATTCACAATGATAGGGAAAGGTTCTTTTTTCCAAAACATTTTCATGAATGTTGGTCAAAATATACTTACTACTGTGCATGTTCAATTTTTTGCTGTTAGCATGTAGAACATAGCATCAGAATTTAAATTTGCATATGTGGCATTGCAGTATTGTTTTAGTTGTCAAGGATTTTTCTAATGCTGTTAAGTTCAACAAGGTTTTGAAAGTCAATCATGTCAATATGTCACCCCGTCTTTAATTTAGTAGCAGTGACTTCCAAGTAGTGTGCCTACAGAAATGGAAATAGTTAATGTTTTTTTTAAATTATACTCTTACAAAATCCATAGAAATCTTTTGTCTGGTTTTCTGAAGAATATATTCAGACTGTAATTTAAACTGCAAAGTATCACTTTCATGTAAGCATCTTTTTCTGATTCTGACACAATTTGGATGTTCTTGTTTCAGTAGAGAAAACTGTATTAACAGTTGATTTTCATGTTCTGTTTCTTCACAGTGCATTTGCTCGATACCCTAATGCAATAGTTGTGCATTATTTCTGCTCTAAAGAAGTCAACACATTGGACACCTGACTTTGTCATGGTCAACATTCATATGAAATTCAGAACTGACAACTTAAGAAGCTGATGCCTCTGAGATTTTGGTTTTTTGAGGCTTGTTGCTAGGTTCTCATATACTGGGTAGAAGTCAATTGTAACTGTGGACTAACTGTACTTGTCTGGCAATATTGATTTACTCAAAAATTACTTTAATCATGTTACTACAGAGATGGCAACTACACTGTACCTCTTGGTACTCAAATGAAGAATGGAAACTGATTTTTTATAGTGAGTTTTGTATTGCACTCCAGCCTTGTGAATGAGTTGTTAGACAACTGTTGGGCCTTCACCACAAGTCAAGTTTTACTATAAAACTTACCTCTTTAGAATGACAACGTTGTGATTTGGCCTTGTATGTAAATAGCTCCTTCAAAAGAGAAAACTTCCTTAAAGTCTTTGCGGCTGCATCAGTGTTTCATGGAAATCACCGGGTTTTTGGCATTTAGAAGGCTTCTGTGCCTATTTCTATGCCTAGAAATATAATTTTACTTTCATCTCAGTAATGGGAATGTTTAAATGCTGGCCAAAGGAATCTTTTTATTGATGTTCAGTGTTATCACCCGATCTTCTGATAAGCAGAAGTTCCACAGGAGGGAGTCAGACAAACAGTAAATACCACTAGTAAGCATTTTTTTTCTTTTTACTTTAGTTTGAGCTGTAAATTGAATTAACTTCTGTATTGTTTGCACTGAATATGTTCACTCTTAGCATGAGTGGAAGCTCAGAGACTATTCTAAGAAGTTCACATCTGCACTCATACCAAAAAGCAGAGAACAGTCTGTAAAGCAGCTTCCGAAGGGACTGAACGATAGTTATTGCTTGAGTTTCTAGGCTACACTTTAGATTTGTGTATATGAAGTCCTTTGGTCTCTCATTTACTTTCCAACATTGAAGTAAAATCCAAAATATTTCAGCATCTCTCTATTTTAAATGCTCTAGAACTGTGTTCTGCTCAGGCTGGTACTGCTCTTAAGTCACTCTTGGGCCAAAAGTCTTAACTACAAAAACTGGATTGTACCATACTCCTTGTAGGCTGTAATATATTTGTCTAACTTATTTTTCCACGAACTTTAATCTATAGCAGATTTGTATGAGGAATATTAGAAGGTGTGATTGGTGTGGAAGGAATCAGTGCAGTGGTAATGAAAAGGCAGCAGTAGCAAACAACCCAATAGCTGGGTATCTTACTCCCAACATCCCAGTCTAGCAATACTTATGTAATTGTTAAATGGTATGAAGCATGAGTTGTAACTACCAGATATCACCTTCTAATGGACAAGTAGATGGATAAAGCCTGTCTGCCTAAGGTCTAATTGGATCCCAGTTAACATCATGGGTTTAGTTAAGCCATTGTTATGTGAGTGTTTTTTAGGAATAGATCTGCCGTAGGCTGACAGTCCTAATACACTTTCATTTGCCAGTGTTAATAGTTTCTCCTGATAACTGTTTGTTTTTTTCATTTTCCCATGCATTTGTATTTATTGTTCGCATGCTGTGCATTCTTAATGGGTTTCTTGATCCAGTGTTTTGCTGCTTCTGTACTTGATGCCTTGGGCAGTATTGCTACTGAGGTCTTTCTGCAGGGGCTGGGTAGAGGGAATCTGTGGTGTTAATGTTTTTAACCTTGTATTTCTTCTATTTGGAGAAGAAAGCCTAAAAATACTTATATTGGATTTGCACATTCTGTATAGATCTTTATATACTAGTTCAGGTACAGAGGGAAGATGATTTGGGAGAGTTGGGTTTACAGGGCATTGAAAATGAAAGAAGGGTATTTTAAAAGGCCCTTGTATTCTTTGTATACAGATACAACAATGTTACTCTGATTTTTACCTATCTTATGTTTAGTATTCTTAGTCTTATTTTTATTTACCTTCATTGTCTGCTACCAGGAGAGCTGTATTCACACATGAGGATCTTCATTGTGCTCTTACTTTCACGGTTAAGGTTGTGCCTCTGTTCACCTCCATTGTGTACCTTTTACAGACATGTGGTTTGCAATGTTTTTTTTTTTCTTTTGGTTCTTATAATGTGGTTTGGGTTTACTAACTACAGCAGATTTATCTAAAGCAATAGATTGTAATAAATATTGTGAACCAGTGTGTGTTTCAATCATTGCGCAGTTAAACTTCTCTAGGGTGCTGTAAATGTTTTTATGTATTAGTCCTCACTTTCTTCTGGAAGTCAGACCCAATGCAGGGGCTTCCAGTATCACCCCTTCTTTAGTATGTGTAACTCAAATGAGGCTATGTCATATGAGAGCTGTTATCACTTTTCAACTTTAGTTTGTTGATCTACAGGTTTATCATATGCTTGCGAATATTCTCAAAACACAACTAACCCCACTTTTTGTATTCTCTCTTTGAAGAATGTTTTTCGAAGTCTTATACTGTTAAATATGTACTCATTACAGAACACTAAAATTACTGACAATTTATTTTTGAGTGGTGGTACGTTGTTTGTAGGTGGGGAAGGACGCTGAGCTCTGTGTGACCAAATCAGGAAATGTTTAGGTTCACAGGTTTGCAGTTGCTTGAATTGTAGGTCATAGACTAGTCTAGTGTTGGAAGTAAAATGTAGATCTTCAGTTCTCTCGTTCTATAGAAATAGGAGATATTGACACTGAAGAAGTCCGTGTGTCCATGCCAGACAATTGAGTATATTGGTGTTTTTGGAGAAAACCAACCCACCAAAACAAACCCCAAACAGAAACCTCAACAGTGTCCTTTGGAATCTCCTCTTCTAATTATGCAGCTGCAAGTCACTGCATCTCAGCTCTCAGTGCAAAAGGGGTGCCTTGCAATATCTATGCACATTTTAAGTACTATATAGTGTTGTTGATGATGGTATCATTTGTTCATGCTTGCTGACAAATAACTGAATGAAACATAGATATACATTTACCTTTATTACTATGGGGATGCTGATCCAAGAAGAAGTAGAGTTACCAGGTGTGAGGCTATTTTTGTTGCCTCGTGTTTTGATATCATTTTGCTTGCTTGTTTTCTTAATCTGCTAGGAAATGACAAAAGTGAGTAGTTGCTCTTTGGCTATTAAGTGTCTGTAGATAGCTTTTAAAGCTGCACACAAACACTTTACTAATGGATGATCTGTTGACTGTGAAGCATATGTTCTAAAGAACTCTCGGTTTTTCTTGAGAGAAAAATTAAAGAGAAATTCTGTAAACATGAGATGTTTATGCTGATATTTCATTGGAAGAGGACAGAACTTCAGGAAAAGACAGGTAAGCCAGATTTTTAAATGCAATTGGGAACTCTCAAGATAAAATAGAGGGTTTATATACCACCTGTAATAAACTGCTGAGAATACTTGTGATTTCTCCATTTTACCTCGTTGTGTGAGGCTGCTGCGGTTTTCTTGTCATTTATAGTCATGAGCTATATTAGATTAAATAAATCACACTTATGGTTCTGCACTTTTTCTAAGATAAATAAAACCTAATATGACACTCCTTCACTTTCAGTGCAGTGGTATGTAGGAAATGTAAAGCCCGGTGTCTGTCGTTTTCATACCATTTAGTTCCACATGAGGGCTTTACAGCAGTTGTTGGCTGTTTTGCAACAGGCCTGTGTTTGATTTTTGTGTCTGCCTTGACTCTAAGTCTGTGAATTCACAGAATCACAGAATGGTTGGGGGTTGGAAGGGACCTCTGAGGATCATCTAGTCCAACCCCAGTTCACTAACTAGTACTGACTTGTTTGTGTTGTAAATGTCAGTGCCTGAGCTTTTATTAATTTTCTTAAATTCTGATCTAGTGACTGACACTAATGACAGGAAATGATTAATGAATGGGACCTCTCTGAGAGTGTGTCACGTTCTCATGTTTGTATGGAGCCGGTGCCATGCTGCATTACTGGCTTTCATACATTCTCGGCTACTTTCTAATTGTGGAAACACTTAAGTTTGTTTTCTGGTCTCCTGCTTCAGTTTAAGCTCTTCAATAAAATGCTCCAGACAAGACAATTGTCAGCAGCTGTTAACAAACTAATCACTTCCAGTAAACAATTTCCTTTGCTACTTAAATATTTTTTCAAGCACAATAGACTCAAAAAAGTCTGCTGTATCTGTTGTACAATTTTTCAAGAACTTTTGGTGGAAGAATCAAGACTAGGCTACATAGAAACGTGAATAAAGAGCGGGGGGACTTGTGCCGGCTGCTCACACTGCTAGAGGTTAGATGTGGTAAATTAACGTTCTCTGAGACATCCTAGTGCAGATCGAATTGTGATGTCTCTAGTCAGACCTCCTTGAAATTTCTTGGAACCGCTACAGTTGATCACAAATTCACCTTTGCTTCAGACTGGTAAGATGAGAATCTCTTTCTATTTTAAAATGTTCTTTTAGGGCATGCTGAAACTCTGAAAGGGTTTGAACAGCTGAAGTCTGGGCCAGGTTGCTGGAACTCTGAAAGAAAATCCCTACTGGGGGTTTTGAGGTTGTGGCTTAATGATGGAGCAGTGCTGCTTCCTACCCAGGGCTGCCCTGTTCGCTGCTGCATCTTTCCTGCCCTCACCTTCATCAGGATTTGCAACACCTGCCGGTGAGGTTCTAACATGGTTGTTTGGTGAGCACCAGCCCCACCTCCGCTCTCCTGGCTGGATTGCAGCCCGGCCCTGCGCAAACCTCCAGCGCCATCCCGCAGCTGCCTCTCTCGTCTGGGACTCGCTTCATCTTCTGCCTTTCCCTGCCAGGTTTTCTGTGGAGACGACAGGACGTGTTTCCCATGTTCCATGAGGTGCTGCGGGGCCCGTTTCCAGCCAGGGCGCTGCCTTTCCTGGCAGCCGTGCTTTTCCAGAGGAAGGAGAGGAAAGAGACGGGGTTTTATCACTGGCGGGTAAGACAAACGGCAGGGCTGTCTGTGAGATGATGTTCCTCAGGTGCTGTGTTAGGCACTGACCTCCTGATACTGCACGTGTGGAAAACCAGTCCCGCTCTTCTGCAGGGATTAAACTAAAAGTTTATTATTAGGGGAAAACTTTGGAACCTACTTCAGCATTGTCATCCACGTTTTTACTAAATGTGGAGCCTGTGTGAGGCAATGCAGAGCATGTCTCTGTTTCTGTAGATTTTGAGGAACAGAATTAAGCTGATGACAAGTACTTTAGAGGGGAGACTCCAGCATACTGGGCTTCTTATCAGTAGAGATAAAATCGTGGTTATGTGTTTTCTTGTAAAATATCCTTGATTCTTACCTCTCCCTTCCTTTCTGCTCTCTGCCTTATCCTGCAGGACTTAGTCTAAAGTAGACAAAGATCAATGGTGTTTGTAGTGTAGCAAAACCACATTAGATAAAGTGATTTCAATGTGTTTGTCCTTTAAATAGTTTATAATCATTCCATTCTGTAATGTGGTCTGGCCAATACCCTTAGTTTTGAATTGCACTAAACTGTTTGCAAAGGAGCCTTTTTATAGGAGGTCTGATCTGTCATATGATTGCCTGTCATCCCCCTCCCTCCCACCCCCCCCCCGCCCCGAATCTGCAGCTTAAAACTGAGGTGACTGTTAAATGTCACGAGATGGCTTGCTGCCTGTATGCCTCTCTGCACTCCTGTTTGCTGTGTGATAAAAATTATCTTGTTAACTTTTTTTATGTTGTTGGTGAGAACTTGGGAAATCAGGGTAGAAGAGACTAGTATTAGCATGCTGTGATTTTCATTAACCAGTAAACCACTGGATGTGTTGTTTCGCCTCAGGTGTTCACTATATAAATAAATAAATTAGACACTACTTAATGAATTTATGCTGGCTGGTGGGGAGAGATTTTGTCTTGACTAGTTAATAGCAATTGAGCAAGGAGAGAGACAGCAGATTGCCCTTTTGGCTTTATAGGCGAATTCAACCTGATCAAATCTCTTTCCAAAGTTTAGCCTTTGTTTCACGCATCTAAACACAAGCAACTGAGAGGTGAGCTCAGTGTTTGCCATGGCTGTTGTAATACTGAACTGCTTGCACTACACATATCACCTGACTGGTTATAAAACTTGCCCTCCAGAAAACTGTGGTTCTTGGGGCTGGGTGTAAGGTCTCCCTTTGTGACTGTGGGTGCACACTTCTGAAGGAGAAGGGAAAGTCAGGAGTTTGCTTTTGGGTTTAAAAGCAAACTTGTGGCACTGTGGCTGAAATAACGAGGAAGAGAGTCACGGGCAGCAGTGTTTACTCAGGAACAGAAACAAGATGGGGAAAGTGCTCCCTTGGTGAACTGGACATTTCTTTGAGCCACCTGATTTACTGGGTAGCAGTGAACACAAAATATAGCTTAGAAGTTACATTTTTATTTGCTATTGACAACACTTCTGTGATGAAACCGGCATGCTTATTGCGAGTCCTTCCTGTCTACTGTGAGATGTGGAGTGGGTCCCAGCACTTACTGTATAAAGGCAGGTGTGTTCTGGGCCGTATGAGAGTAAAGACTACCAGGTTCTGTAGCTGGGATAACCTGTTTTGCAGTTGCTTGCTGCTGCATCAGCACCTTCAGTTTAGATGAAAGAGATGGAGAGCTGTTAGGAAGGTTAAATGTTTGACAATTCAGTCTTGTACCCTCATTTAAGGATTTCAAGGGGTTTTTTTGCTTCAGATGCACTTTCCTGAGCTCTGGAAAAAGGGATGATTCTGAGAAACCATCGAACTGAAAACTAGAAATTGGCTGTTTGCATCTGTCATGTACATTGGTTTGTTGTCACATACACAGATTTAGGCAGAACTGTCATTATTTGTTGTTCATTTCCCATATTGTTTTCTTGCCTGACCTTTCCCTGATGTGCTCAGATAAAGCATATCTGATAATCGGATGCTTCATTGCTCTGCAAACTCACCTTCTAACATGTTATGACCTTGTTTTGCCTTCACTATAAGTAGAAAAGGCACACAGGAAGGTTCTGGCATAGTTGATAGCACAGGCTTTGGCACGTAAGGAAATGTCTGTTGCGTTATATGGCCTTAAATTATGACATAGCTGAGGATACATTTTCCACACCCAAGTAATGACTAACTGCAGATCACGAGTCATTAGAGACCTTTGGAAAGGACTTTCTTTTGAATGTGTAGCTATTATGTTGACAGATGGTGTGCAGTAAAAGAGGGATACGCTATCTTTAGGGTGTTCTGTGCTTCCTCTGAGTCTGAATTCCAGGCAATAGTCAGGCTACGTGAGTGACGATTGCTTTGACAGCAGTGGAGGTGTGATGATGTAGCTTCATTTCTCAACAACGGAAGAGTTGCAGCACATTTAGGAAGTTGATGAGAATAACCTATGCAACCTTGAATGTGTCTCTGTAGTCCATTCCCCAATTTGATGAGGTGAAAGGAAGTCAGGCTTTGCCTGAGAAGGTGATGTCGGTGATGGAACAACATAGAGTTGATTAGGAAAGGCTTAAAAAGGAAGAAAACCTAGCATCTGAAGAGTAGAGCTCAGGGTGAAATTTGCTGTGAAGGCATGTCTTGTTCCAGGAAACAAATGAGGGAAAGAGTATCTTCAAAATATTGATGCTGCAAATAAGAGCCCTTTGAGAGTAATAATAGTATAATTAGAGTTTATTTGCACAAATTTAATCTGGCACCTGCACCTTACACAATGCATGCAATTTTTACCCTTCACTTGTTGGTCAGGGTGGATGACATTCACTATAGGTGTCTTGGGTTTATTGTAGTGTTCAAACCCTCTTTTGCAAAAGCTGGCAAGTATCTTAAAGTGATAAGAAATAAGGAAAACTCCACAAGTATGTGACTGCTTAACAAACACAGCACAGTTTCATTTATCAGATAAGGGATATCCAGGAACAGTTTGACAGTTCAGGGTTCATTGGTTTCCTTGGGATCCTAATTAGTGATACGTAAGGCCTACATTTTTATATAATATTTGGCACTCTGCAGCATTTTGTTGTAAGTGAAGATCCTGTTGAATTCATTTGTAGATGAATACTAAGCATATCTGAAATTAAACTCTAGTCTCAAGTCAGCCACACAGAAAATGATGGTTATGAAGTAGTGACCACCTGTGAAAAGCACTTTGAAATGGGATTTAAGAATAGAAAAGGTTTTTATCTGGCCAGGATTCTGTCATAACTGATGGAAACGAGGCAGAATGCCATTCTGTTCATGAGCCTTACACAACTGCTTCTGTCCAGTCCTTGCTCTAAATACTCTTCAAGCTGTTTTATCGTGTCTTTCCCTACCCTCCCCCGCTTCTCCTTCATAATCTTCCGTGATTCAGTCAGGCTTTTCTTTCCTATTCACATCCAGGCATTTAGTAATATTACTTTACAAAAATAGCCTCCCAGAAGCTTTCAAGAGCAAGGATTACATTTTGATCTATACTGGTAAAGTGGCATGCTGGTTTAGAGTGCTGCTATCAGTAACAGGCCAGAATGAACAGGTTTGTCTTTTCTTGCTCAAACTGCTGTGAAGTATGTGTTCCTACAAGAAAGTGTATTTTTTCCTCATAGCAAACAGTGTATGCTTGCTTCAGTTATGGTCTTCAGAGCATGCTCTTAAGATTCTTGCCATGTCTGCTGTTACTCAAGCATGCATATGCCCTTGACAAGTACTCTTAAACTAGCCAAGTCATGATTAAAATTATTTGAGCAGCTCCAGTATCTGTTTATCCTTCAGTAGGAATGAATTAGTGAAGCAATTAATTGGTTGGTGGTTGATTAGAGGAAACCCTAAATAAGGGACCTATTTTCTGAAGTCTGTGAGGAGTTACCATAAGACATCAATCATTCCTGTGCTGAAAGGGAATTGAGTTTTATTCTAGACTCCTTTAGTTTTCCAGGACACTGAAAGCACTGTGTGTGTTCCCAAATGGACTCATTAGTAGTTTATTTTGAGCTGATCCATTTCTCTGAACTGATACTAGTGTGTTTACAGAACAGACATTGTAGCTGGTACATGCTGAGCTTGTTCCTCTCTTTTCAGCGGGAGAAGCACCCTTACTACAACCTAACAGTGAAAGTCCTCCGAGCCAGAAACATCAAGGGTACGGATCTGTGTAAGTATTTAGTCAAGGTATTATGAAAACAGATGGTTTGTTCAGTGCATATCTGTAACACAGGTAGCATTGTTATGGGAACTTCTTACCTGCACATGGTGTATTGCCTTTATGTCTGAACAAAGGCTTCTCTTGTAAGTAAAGTGTTGTATATGTTTTAAAGGCTTGATGTGAGGCCAAGCTGCAGATTAACCCTGCTACTTTGCAGAACAAGAACAGATAAGGCCTGGTAACCTTTTCCTTCTCTGCTCCTTTATACATTCTCCTGTGGCCTTTTTTGTGTTCCTTTGTCTGGATTCAGCCTGGTCATGGCAAATTTTACCCTTGCTGCTGAGCAGTTGTCTTGCACCTGGAAGTAGCACTCTTCAATTCTAGCTCCTAAATGTTTATTTTTCCCAGTTGTAGCAGTTCTTTCTTTCATGTGTCTGCTGTTTTGTACATGTAATTGAAGCTTTTTATTGAGGTCGGTGATTGACTGATTTTAAGATAAACTGCTTTTTACCTGTTCCTGCTTTTTATAGCATGGTATATGTTCCCTTCCTCTTGTGCATCTGTGTTGAGTAAATCTCTCAGGACTGTTTGGAGCATTTGGATCTTTGAATCTCATTTAAGATTTAATTCCTTCAAGTTTAATACAGTAAGGTAGTCTGCCCACCTACAGTTTATACCTGGCATCCAATATCAAACTACTGGAATGGTAAATGACTGTCCAGGGAACAAAAACCCTCCTGAAAGGCTGAGGGCTAGAATCACACTGTGAGGAGAATTTCTTTTTATGGCCATTCTGTTCAACTGGAGTGAAGAATGGTTCATGTACTTGTGTTTTTAGAGGTGCCTTAACTGGAAGAAGGAGGACCTGAGACAATTGGTTATTTTCAGAGAATGGACACAGAAAGCTCAGCTCTTGGACAAACTAGATGAGGGTATAGCAGTGGGTGGATATTGTCTATTTGGACTTTAGTGAGGCTTTTGACACTGTCTCCTGTAAGATTCTCATCGAGAACCTGATGAAAAATAACTGGATGAGCAGACAGAGTTGGATTGAAAATTGACTGAATGGCAGAGCTGAGAGGGTGGTGATCAGTGTACAAAGTCTAGTTGGAAGCCAGTAACTAGCAGTGTAGCCTAGGGTATAATTCTCAGTCCCATATTGTTCAATGTCTTCATTAATGAGCTGGATGATGATGCAGTGTACCCTCAGCAAGTCTGCTCATGTTACAGAACCGTGAGGAGTGACTGGTACACCAGAGGGTCACATTGCTCTCCAGAGGGAAAGTGACAAGCTGGAAAAGTGAGCTGACAGGAACCTCATGCAGTTCAACAATGAGAAGTGGAAGTCCTGCAGCTGGGGAGGAACAGCCCTGTGCACCAGTGTATGCTGGAGGTCCATAGACAACAGCTTTGCAGCAAAACACCTGTGTGTCCATGTGGACAGCAAGCTGACCATAAGCCAGCAATGTGCCCTTGCTGCAAGGAAGCCTGATGGTATCCTGGGCTGTATTAGGAGGAGCATTGCCAACAGATGGAAGGTGGAACCAGATTCTTTCAGTGGTTCTCAGTGACAGGACAAGAGGCAACGGGCCCAGCGTTGGCAGAAATATTTTTTGAAAAGTTGATCTTGCTCATTTTGAATAGTAGTCTCTTTCGTGAAGAGCTTTATGGTTTGCATGAACCAGGAAAAAAAAAAAAAAGGAGATCTAAGTACCTAATATTCAATTTGCTGCTAGTTGAAGATGTGTACTTCACTAAGGGCTTTTGCTTTACAAGTTCGGCCTTAAGTTTGCATGTTTCTGTGATGCAGTGAGATCTAGAAAATGAAGAGCTCATTGTATGTTTGATTAAAGTTGTTTTCATGCCTGTCTCTATACTCTCTGCTCTAGTGTCCAAGGCAGACTGCTACGTGGAACTAAAGCTGCCCACTGCCTCTCCCGTAGTCTCCCGAACTCGGGTAGTTGACAACTCTGATAACCCAGAATGGAATGAAACTTTCCAGTATCGAATCCATAGTGCTGTCAAGGTAAGGAGTGTGCTTTGTGGAGCTGGTTGGGCTATCTCCATTTGGGTGCTGGCTTTTGATACTTCATTCAAAACCACAGGATCTTTATTACCCTCTAAAGCAGTGTTGCTTGTAAGGTGTCAGTCTTCTTCAGGGGTATAAAAAGTTGTACGTTGTTTCTTCAGTGATGACCACACCAGTTTGCAATTGCACTCTCATGTAAATTGCAGATAGAATTTTCCATAAATGACCTTGTGATGCAACTCAGGAAAGGCAAGTTATGGCTCTACCTGACAGAGTTCAGGGTAATTCCTTGTCAAAGCAAGTTTCTATTTGAGGATTGCTTCTACTTTCACAGAGTAGCTGTTGCCTTCATGTAGCTTTACTTGCCTTACACAGCCAAGTGGCTGAGGATAGTGGCAACTAAATTTCAAATCACTTTGCCACTTCATTCTGTCAAGTTTTGCCATCAGTTCCTATGATCGAGAAAAGTGAAATTCAGACTCTTAGAGACAGTACATCTGTCTGCTGTCTGAGCAGGACCTAGTAGGCTATTAAAAGTTAAAAGTCTTCAAATTGTCAGTATTCATTCTCAAAGTAGAGGGAATGAAAATGTACCTTAACAGATGAGTTTTATTGTGGCGCTATTGCTTTGGATAATGTCTTTGGCTTTGGAATAAAGTGCTTATTAACAAGAAACTATCCCCCTCACTACTTGGTGACAAAGGTGGAATGGTAATTGACTTAAACGGTAAGAAAATTGCAAACTAAGATTTAGAGTATGTGAGCTTTTTCTTCCCCTGTAGCTCAGGAGGCCTCAATCTGGTTACTGCTGTGAGGCTTTGCCAGCACCATTCTAAGTTCAGTCTTATCTCCTTGAAAACTAGTTGCTACAAGGCCATTTTTTTGAGTGCCATATGCAGTGGTGTCTGTTTCAATTAGTTTCTGCTGGATTCACCTGTTCTGAGGCAGTGTGGAGCAGGAAGTGAGAGGTTCCTGTGACACCCTGGGATGAATTGTGCTGGAAGAGTGGAAATGCTCGTGCTTCCTTAGGCAAATCTGTGCCTGAAGCTGGTGGAGAGAACTGCCACGTGCTTTCAGATGGGGCCTCTCTGGTTGAGAAGCTCAGAAAATCTTGCAGCTGAACATTGTCAACCTGGTGATTTGCTTAACTATGCTGTAAGTCCTGCTGGTAATAGTGAATTCTCTTCATGAGTAGGAAAGGGGGACGATATTGATTAATGCATAAAATGTCTATTGTATACAGCTACTCTCATTTGTGGAAGTGTTTTTTGTCTCTTCATCTGAAGCTGTTTGTTTCGGTTTGTTTCTAGAACATTCTGGAATTGACACTCTATGATAAGGATGTCCTCATCAGCGATGAGCTCACGTCCATCGTCTTTGATGTAGGGGGCATGAAGCCGGGTCGCCCCCTGCTGCGCACTTTCAGGTTGAACCCTGAGGTTAGTCCCTGGCTGCTTCCCAGGTCACCTTTGAATAGCTGCAGCTCATTGCTACAGAAGTCCAGCAGTACATGGTTATTCATCTGTCTGTCTTGTAAAAGCCAGAAGGGGAAAATGCATCAGCAGATGATGACAACGTGTATGTTTTTACTGACATCTGAGATATTTCTAAAATCCCTAGTGATTTTTGTTTCTGGCTGCGTTCCGCAGTCTTTGGGATTCCCAGTTGAGTGAAACTTGTTGTGACTAGTCTATCAGAAGACGTTAAAACATCTTTAAAGGGAGTTGATTTTTCAGAAGAATAGAGGAGCATAAACTAGGCTTCAGAAATGAAAGGCATTTGCATTCAGCAGTCATTTTTGGGATGGCAGACTGTCTTATTTAGTTTATTTTCCCTGAGTGATGTTCAGTTACTTTTAACCTATGCTTCATGTGCGTGACATTTGTGCATATCAGCTGCTCTTGGTTCCTGCACACCTGTTGATGGACTTGCAATGAGACAGCTTGTTTTACACAGCTAAAGCCATATCACCAATCTGATATTTTCTGTAACCAACTCAAACACATTGCTACAATAGGCCTGCATTAAAGATGAGCTAATTATGTCTTTTCTTGAGAAATCATGTTTCAGTGCTATTGGTGTGGTCAGTGTCTCAGGCACTCTAAATGATCTGTAATCACGGAAAGAGGCTTGGTAATTCCCTTGTTCCCATCTCTATCCTGTTTTCTGAATGCTTAAGTCATCTTGATCATTAATTGTGTAAAACAGAATTACCCAAATTGGCTTCTACTTGGTTATTGTAAAATTTGTGTTAGGTCTGGTATTAAGCATTTACTGTATACTGTGGCAGGGGAAAAGACGGCTGGGTCGAAGTCTGTACAAGACAAAGACAGCAATGAGCTCAGATTGCAATCTGTCGAAATAATTAACAGGAGGAGGCACAAAGCCTCATGTAGAAGCTGTTTGCAAGATGTGGTGCTGCAGTGGTGCTTGAGCCAGAGAAGGGCGTGGGTTTTTTTCTCATTAGCAGAACAATGTACCTGAAAGTCAACTCTCACTTGTGTGTAGTTGTCTCCTCAAGCATAGATGTGTGTGGTCATATAGGGTTTGCCTGGGAAGACAGGAATGTTCAAAGAACAAAAGGCTTAAATTTAAAACTTCGAAAATTGAACTGGAGCTTTCACAAAAGTAACAAAAGTAGTTACTGTAGTTTGCAACAGGAAGAAATCTTCATCCCTTGGAAAAAACTTTGCATAATTATATTCACGATCAAAGGTCACCTGTGTCCAACTTTTATTTTCAAAGGCTAATGAAGAGCTGGATGTAGAGTTTTACTTGGAGAAATGGTGAGTCCTACCTGAAGAGCTTAATGAACTTGAGCTCTGCTGATATGTTATCTTGGTTGCTTTTTCTGTGCAGGGACAGTCTTGCCCGTAAGGCTCATGCCTTACAGTTCTCTCATGTTCCAGTTGATTTGCCAGTGGTTGATCACAAATATCCTTAAGGTCTCAGTCAACAAAATGTTTGGGGTAGCAAAAGAGAAATAAAACTTTGCTGGACTTCATAGCGATGGGAGCACTGCAAAGGAAATGAACATTTTGTGGATGAGTGAGTTAGGGCTGGGGAGATGTTATAGCACGTACTTATATTTGCAGAGGAATATTTTCTTCAGTATTTTATCCCCCATTTTTCTGTAAAGGGAAATATATTTGATGTCAGTCTAGTCTGCATAAATCTATCACACTGAGGACCTTTCTCCTCCACCTCTTATCCAGGCAGTTGCTTTCTAAAGAAAGATGAAGCAAATTAGAAACAACACTAATTTGCATTAAATTTCTTCCTTTCACAGCTCAGATGCCCCTACAGAGGTATTGACCAATAGTGTCCTTGTGGTGAGTACATGGAAGTAAATTACATATATTGGGGTTTACTCCTGCAGGTAGGTTTTTAGTAGTGAGAGGACAAGGATTGTTGAGAACTCAACTCCTGCATCCAAATAGCTCCTATTCTCTATACCATCTGCCTTTTTTTTTTTTTTTTTTTTTAAATTTTGCTGGTTTGAAAAGCTTCCTTGATTTTTAAAACTTGATACCAACTCACAGAAAGGATTTTTTTTTTTTTTTTTTCCTAGTGAGGCTGTTTTAAAAGATACTAAAAAACAAAAAGAAGTCTTTAGAAGGTTAGTGTGTCTTGCAGATTGTACTGAGCTATCTAGCCTAGATGCTGGCCAGGTATCCTTATCTCAACATCTACTATTTCTAACCTTTTATCAGTGCCATTCATAAGTGGGTGATAACTTTTGAGTCTGAGAGTTTTTATCTTGAGGGATTTGTCAGTTCTCTTGGGGCAATCAGTCTAAGAAATAGAGTGCATTATACATTAAAAATACTGGTGTTACTAGCTCTTTTCTCCCCTCAAAGGAAAGGGACTGGAGTGGTGTTTATTAATAAGGAAAAAGGATGAGGAAAGAGGTCATCATTGTTGAAATGTAGAGTTTTAACATTTTTTCAGGAAAAACTGATGACGTTTGACAGCATAGTTCTGCAGACTGTTTCACAGGAGAAAGTCTTTTGTGTTCCAATTTCCCTTAGAAAATCAGTCTTACATTCAAGCAGCAGACTAATTTCTTATCTTTTAGATCAGTTATGGCCAATTAAGTATCTCATCTGCTGTCCTAGAAGGGAGGCTGATGATTGAATGGTGTGAGAGACTAAATTTAATGAGGACATGGATGGTCCAAGACAGAAAATCATGGCAGAATTTATGAAGTGCTTGTTTGGATCCAAACAGGTACTCACACATGCATTAAAAAAGGTAAAACAACAGAGAAACCCCAGGTGTTGAGAACTTGGAACTCTGAAGTACTGGTTGCAAGAAAAACAAACAAACAAAGCAAAACACAAAACTGGAATAGGAAGGGTGGTTTTAATTTTGCAACAAAAGCAAATAATCCCGTCCTACTGAAGTAAAACTTGCTCTTTATTTGAAAAATCAAAATCATCCTTAGTGCTTTTTGACAGCTTGTAACTGAAAACCTCCACCTACTATAGCAGGTGGATTAAGCTTCAACTAAGAGGTGAACTAAAATCTCATAACCAGAGCTGGTATCTTCTTTTCATAGGTTCGCCCTTGTTTGTCTCTGCAAGGTACCATCAACAGAGAAGAAAAAACAAAAGAGAAACAGCGAGGTAGTGCTGCCTGCAAAGTTTAAATCAGATCTACTTTTCAGCATGTTTATTCCTTGAGAGAGGGGGGACTTGATTCTCTGCTTATACAGTGCATTTTTATTCACTGACTACAGAATTTCAAGTTAATTTTGCTTTTATCTGTAATACTAAATAATATTGGGTCACTTCCACTGGATACCACACGAGAGATTTCTTTTTTTTTTTTTCCTTGTATTTTCATAGTCTCAGCTACACTTAGTAAGAAGTATCTGATTTTCAATATTTATTTAAATGTCTCCTTATTCTAATGCACAGGGAATTGTGAGGTCAAGCTGTCTGTTCCAGGTGCATATCAGAAGCAGTTTTGTATGCCTTGGAGACCAGAAAATGGGAAGGATTGTGGAACCTCTTTTGTCTTTCATGTGGATAAAGAAATGTGTCCAGAACTGAAAGTGGAGGTGGAGCAAACCTTATCTGTCCTACAGGTAAGCATTTGTACTGACTGCTCTAAAGTTTACAGCCCCCTTTTGAATAAATCCACTCTGAAACCAGTACATTTGATCTGTGAAAATGTCCTTAAGCAGGAATTGAATGCTCTTAATTTGATCATGGGAAGTCCAGAGACTCCTTCAAATGTTCAAGAATGTCAGGTTTGGGTCTATTATTTGGGTACATGTGGATGTAAAAAAACTTGCCTTGGGAGCAAGTTTCTTGTATTCCATGTGGTACCAGGGACCATCTATTGTTAAGGTTTCATCACTTCCAGATATATCTTTTTGGTCAAACTTAACTGTAGTGTTGTACTTGCTCAGATCAAAATTTTCTAGGCTAGAAGCCTGTCTTGAATTGATGTTATATTTTTGTGGTTATGTTAGGATTTTTATGGCCAGAGAGAAGTTTTTTCTCTATCATTGCTTTTTACACATTGCTGTTCTTTTACTTTAAAAAGTGAATAAAAATGGCAGATGTTTCATTTAATCTTTGACATTAGGCAAGGAGGTGAACTTGTCTTAAAATTGTCCTTAACACTTGAAAATCTGTTCTGACATGGGGATTAAAAAAATCTGGATCTGCACATGCTTGCTACATGAGGACATCTTTCAGCTGTTGAGATATTCAATGACAAGTCTTTTCTATTAGAAAGTTGGAGAGCACGTGCCTCTTGCAAGGATTTATTTTGCTTTGCCTATCACTTCACAGTTCCTACAGGTACCAATGAGTGTGTGTATCCCATGGGAGTGACTGAATATTAATTCTGATGACTGCTTCCAGTATGACCATACACCAAAAACGGAGCAAGAAAGCTATTTGTTCTGTGATGTTTTTCATCCCCACATGCTGTTGGGCAGCATGAATGCAGAATGATGATTTTGGCTACACTAGAGGCATTTATGGAGAAGATAACACAAAAAAGAGTATGGAAGAATAGCTTTGCAATGGGGTTGGGTGGGCAGCAAATATGAGCAGAAGAGAGAGACCTTCACTTAAGTAGTCCAAAAGTCAGAGCCAGGCAAGCAAAAACACTATAGAAGTCAACCATGGAGATTGACCCGTGTGGTAAACCTCAAGCAAACCAGGGCTGGTAGCTGGCAGAACATATTCCTTCAAGAGCTGGCATAGAGCACAAAGCTGTTCTGTCTGACCTTTCCTCTCTTATCAGAGGTAGGAGAGTGCCAGGAACGTAGAAGTGTTGCTTGCCTTGTACCTAAATGCATGTTATTTAGCCCTGTTAGGAGGAGGGCAGTGGGCTTAAAGGGCATTTGACTCAGGACAGTTGGTTTTGGTCAGAAGACATCTGTAAAATCTATGGATAGTTCCTTGTCTGTCCTCAGTTCTTGTTGTGAAAGGGGTGATAACTTGTTGTTTCTTTAAGGTCCTGCCTCTTCCCAGGGGCTGAGGCCTGTGGTGGGTGTAAAGGATCCAGCCCACATGGTAGGCTCTATAGGTTTGAGTGTGGCCTTGTGACATGAGGAGTTTTTAAGTACTGCTCTTTTAAATTTAGGAACCTGAACACAGCTCTTTATTAAGAGAGCTTGCTACTTGCTAATCCAGCATAGGAGAAAAGCCAAAGACTTCCTGGCAAACTTTAATTTACTGTGCTTGTAAAGATGATTATATTTTTTAATTACATGCTTCTGTTTGTGCTTAAGGTTTTTATCTTATTCCCTATTTTGTGGTATTTTTTTCTGTATGCCTAACCCTCTTGCCTTGTTGGTATCTTTTCCATAATCCTGCTTTGAAGACAGAATGTAAGTTCACTTGTGAGCTTTCTGACATATGTCAGAAGACAACTAGATTTTTTTTTGTTTAAATTTTATATATGGAGATGATTTTTTGTGTGTGTGTGTGTGGCAGATAGCCATATTAAAAACAAAACAAACAAACAAACCCCCAACAAAACCAAACCGAACAAACCCCAAAAGTATTTGATTGAGAGAAATAATCCCAGCAAAGACCTGTCAAGCAGAGGGCAGGATGAACTTGAAAAGCCTTAGACTTCTGAAAAAGATTTTGTTATAATGGTCGTAAGTTTTGTTTGTTATTTTGACACATGAAAGTAATATCTTTAACAATTTTTTTTCTGTAGAGCTTAAATAAAATTTTGTTTTCTTTATTAGGATGGTATGAACCCTGATATTGAAAAGCATACTACAGTTCTGGGACTGGGGACTGTACCAGTGAATTCCCTTCCTATTGGACAAAAAGTTGACAAAAACGTGTCTCTGGGAGAGGTAATGTCATCATTTTGCTCTTGTTTTGAAATACTTGGGATAACTTTTTCCTCCATTGCCTATAGGCATTTGGAAAGTTAAGCTGCACATGATTTCTAACAGTGCTGTTTTCTTGGATATCTAGAATGAAATACTGATACTACTCAGTGCAGTTCTTCTAAAAATGTTTTCATGGTTGGGTCTTGCAAAGTAAGTGTAAAGTTCATAACTTTCTAAAGCAAAAAGTCTGTTATATTGTGAAAGAAAAATATCAGAGGAAGAGAAAAGCAAGAAGCTTGGAGGAGAAATAACTTTCTCTCCCTGCGCTCTGATTATGTGTTTTATTCTCTGTGGGGACTACTGAAAATGTCTGAAACAGGTGCAAGTGAAAGGTGTTCCAGAGCCGTAGTTTTGTGGGTGAGGGTGCTGTTCTCTATTCTTGTTAGTATCCAGTGACCCTGTTGATATCATAACCTCTAGTTAGTAGTTCTGCCTCTGTAGTTGCTATCAATATCAATTATGAGATGTGTTCCCTTTTTGCAGGGAGAAAGTTTGAATATGAGTTTGAAAACTGAAGAGAGGTGAGTGGGAACTTCAGAGACCTCTAAAAATCAGGGAAGGCATTTATTCTCATAGTGAAGGAGCTGAGTGATGCTCCCCATTGTTCTGGGGAGGTCTGTTGTCTCTATTGATCTATTGGGATAGATTAAAGTATCTCACGTTATTTTTCTTCTGAAGACTGTGACTCTTCAGTTAGCAGATACTATCTGTTGGATTGATGTTAATCCTGCTTAAATATGAAGATTTTTTTTTTTTGTTCCTAGTGCTTAAATTTAAAATAGCTCATGGTGTAAATATTAAATACCTTTGTTAGGTTCAAATAGTTTCCAGAAAATGTGCAGTGCTGTACTGAGAAATAGGACAGGACATCTTGGTATGTGAAGAACTTGAACTATAAAATAGAGCAAGGGTGCAGGAAAGGAGTGACAATGAAAGAATAACATAGAAAATGGAGCGCAGTTGGCTAGCAAGTTCAGAGAGTCATTTGGTATATAGTCATTAACTGAAGATCCTGCTCTCCTTTTACAAATTCATAGTAAGTTTCTTGATATTCAGTTGTTCCCCTCTGCCTCTTAAGTTCAGAAACTTCTGTTTTAAAATTGCTTCCCTCTTCATTTCTCCTTCCATGTCAATACAGTAATCTTAATTTTTCCTCATACAATTATCTGAGTATTTTCCTTCTTGAAATTCCTGAAGCTTCATCTGAGTACTGTTTGACACAAGCTTTGTATTTAGACATTAAGGGAAGAATACAAAGTTTCATTTTTAATTCCAAAAGCTGTTATTACAAAATAGCTCATGTACAGACATACACTAAAACTTCATTTAAGTGTTCGATCCATTGATTCAGATCAGCACCTAGATTGTGTGTTCATAGAAACTGCTTTTCCTTGGTATTTACAAATCGTCCAGAATTTTGGGTGTATTTGTCTTAATTTCTATTTCAGCACTTGGGATCTTGATATACGTCTGGGTTTTGACCTCTGTAAAGAGGAAAGAGAATTTTTGGACAAAAGGAAGAAAATAGTTTCTGAGGCACTTACAAAGACTCTTCACTTAAAAGACTCCCCTCCAAAAGATGAGGTATTGAGCACAGTGCTGTAGTGAGATTTGTAAAATCCTTTGTGCTTGGTTGATGATTAGGTATTGTAGGATTCTTTTCCTGTAACCAGTAGAAAACATGGTTTGCATTCACTGTGGTGTGAGATCCCTGTGACATTTCAGTTTTGAAATCTCACATGTTGTTATATTTCTAAAATTTTGAGAGAGGTGTGTGTGTGTTTTGGAACACAAAAAATTGAAATTCCAGAATGTATGTACTTTTTTGAGTTGAACTCTTGTATCTTGGGCTTTGAGCTCTGAACTGTGATGGGAAATTCTGTTTCAGAATGGTTAATTGAAGCTCAGACTGCAGGAACAGCTTCCTAGTTGCTTATTTGAAGATACTCTTAGTCTGATACCTTGCCCTATGATCTCTGGTTGCTTTTATAAAAATGATTGCCTTTTTTTGTTCTTATGTGTATATTGTGTGGCATGCAAGTAAATGTGTGATAATGAGACTTAAATGGGATTAGTTCTGTAATTTATGGGCAGTTCAAAAGTCTTTGGTGTTGACTCCTGAGTTTGCTGCCTGCAGGTTCCAGTGGTAGCGGTGCTGGGGTCTGGTGGTGGGATGAGAGCTCTGACATCGTTCTATGGCAGCCTTGCTGGGCTTCAGCAGCTGGGCCTTCTGGATGCTGCAACATATCTGTGTGGGATTTCTGGCTCTACTTGGTAAGTTACGTGCAGTGTTTATTCCAGAAACTTATAGGTGAATATAGTAGCGCTGAAGCAAAATACGGCCATACCTGCCTTTGTGCCATCTTTAGACAGGCAATGCAGTCAATTATTTTATCAGTTCTCACCTGTGAGTTCTGATGGGGATCCTAGAGAGTCTAATAGATCCATTACCACTTCTAACCAGTGCAGCTACTGGCTAAATCTACGAATTTGCTGCTTTTACCAGCCTGGCAGTTGAATATTGGAGCATATTACATGACTAAAACTGCTGTGTGTTCCCTCAGAGTCCTGGCTGCAAAAACTTCCCCCATTTCCTTACTCTTGCCAAAAAGAAAACTGCAAGTCACTGGAAACATGTCCACATAGACCACTATGTCTTTGCCTTCCAAAATGGTGTCTGTGGCTGCATAGAGGAATAGCACTGGCTTGCACTTTGGTGGACTGGAGCAATGTGCTGAAATGTTAGACATGCCTAGAATGTTTCAGTAGCTCAGTTCTTGGAGTTTGTGGTGAAATCATCCCTCATAAGTACATGTTGTTTTCGTGAAATTATTTCACTGACGAGTTGTGCAACCTGATGGTGTAAGCTGCCCTTCCAGACCTTTGTGTGTTAAATTAACTCCTGTGTACCTGCTATTCTTCCACTAAACTTGTAATCTGGCCTGCCTCTTTTTGTTCAGAGGCAGACTTTCACCCAAAGGTATCCTGTTCACATGGATAGCCCATAGTCCAAACTAATTTCTTGTTTAGTCAGACCTGTGTTCTGATGAAGGCTAAAACTTCTATTGCTTGTACCCAGTAGCACTCGTGCTGTGAGCCAGTCTCTTAGTATTGTTATGGCCCGGAGTTAACTCTGATTCATGAACTGGTTCATGTGTCCTAGCATGTGATGCTTGGAACATCCTTGGAAGGTCAAGATCATATAATCATACAATGATTTGGGTTGGAAGGGACCTTAAAGACCATGCAGTGCCAGCCACCCATGGACAGGGACACCTTTCACTAGACCAGGTTGCTCAAAGCTCCATCCAGCCTGGCCTTGGACACTGCCAGGGATGGGGCATCCACAACTTCTGTGAGCAACCTATGTCTCACCACTCTCATAGTGAAGAGTTTCTTCCTTCCATCTAATCTAAATCTACGCTCTTTCAGTTCAAGGCCATTACCCATTTTCCTGCCAGTACATGCCCTTGTAAAAACTCCCTCTCCAGCTTTCCTGTAGGCCCCATTCAGGTACTGGAAGGCTCCTATAAGGTCTTCCCAGAGCCTTCTCCAGGCTGAACAGCCCCAACTCTCTCAGCCTGTCTTCACAGAAGTCCTCCAGCCCTCTGATCATCATCATGCCCTCCTCTGGACTCTGTCTAACAATTCCATGTCCTTCTTATGTTGGGGGCCCCAGAGCTGAACACAGTACTCTAGGTGGGGCCTCACCAGAGCGGAGTAGAGGAGGAGAATCACCTTATTTGACCTGCTGGTCATGCTTCTTTTGATGTGGCCCAGGATACAACTGGCTTTCTCAGCTGCAAGTGCACGTTGCTGGGTGTCATTGGCAAACATGAAGATGAAGTTGTCCTGTAGGTGTCAGGGTTTTCAGCATATTTTAGAGTTCTGAGATACATTATTATGGTCTCTTTTCATAATGTTTTATCTTTTAGCTAGACTTCTCAACCTTTTGGTTCAGTGCTGCAGCACTAATTATAAATAGCTAAAATTATTGTATATACGAGGGTCGTTATTACCGATAACATTAATATAAGCATTTTCAGGTGTTTATCAACATTGTATCGTGACCCTGACTGGTCTCAGAAAGACCTTCAAGATGCAATCAGAAGAGCTCAGGGTGCAGTGTCCAGCAGCAAAGCAGGAGCATTTTCCCCAGAACGACTGAAATACTATTTCCAGGAGCTGAATGCAATGGAGATTAGCGGACGGAATGTTTCCTTTACAGACTTGTGGGGCCTTATTGTGGAATATTTCCTACAACAGAAGGTAAAAGAGTTCACGTTTGGATGTCTACTGCTGTTTGACTTCCAGGTGGGAGCTCTTGCCCACCCATGCATTGTATGTCATGAAACAAATTACAATCTAGCTGTGTGAGCTGCTCTGGATCAAATGGTGTTGTGGAATAAGCATATGGAGTTCTCATCTCTTTTTTGCTTTGGGTTTCCCAGCATCCTTCTTAAGTAAATAATTTTGAAGTCGTATAGATCAGTGCTATAGAAAAACTGAGTGTTTTTTTGGAATTACTAAATAAATAGCTTTTGTATTGGCCGTGTTAAACCTGAGAGAATGATGTTGGTTTTGTGAAGTGACATTACTGTGCAGTACTTGCTATGCTATTTGAAATCAGAAGGGTAACTAGTTCATTAACAAACACCGGACACTCTAAATATGCAACTACAGAAGTATTCTGTCAAAATCTAACTATATGCATGGACAGTGGGAAGAAAATGAACTTTGAATTATTAGTATTGTTAGTCAGAAATCCTAAGCAACAGCTACAAATTATCAGAGAATGGGTATAGAACTTACCTGACTGAAGTGTGCTTCTCCTTCCTTTCTTGTGACCAGGAAGATCCATCAAAGCTGTCTGATCAGCAAGCAGCAGTGAAATGGGCCCAGAATCCCTATCCTATCTATGCAGCTGTCAATGTGAGACCCAATATTAGCAGTGGTGACTTTGCAGGTATGAACATGGCAAATTTATTTTTGTTTGCTAAAATCCATTAATTCCTTTCACCTATGCAGTTCTTTGGGTAGTGAGTAGGTGACATCAGGAAATGTCTCAAGCAGAAGTTGGTAGTGCAAGAGGCAGCAGAATACTGATTTGCAAAATGTTATCATGCTGATTGCAGGTGTTTTTATAATGACAATAACAGATAAATGAGATTCAACTCTGCTTGCCACTCTCCATGTTTTGCTAGAAAATACCTGAAATTTTCAGGAGCTGAAAGGGAAAATTCTTATAATAAACAAGTTTGTCTGAATCGGAGAACTGAAGTCCTTGGTAATTAGGTGACCTACTTTAGTAGTCTCAGAAAACCAATGTGTGTAGAATTCATGTAAAATAATGGATTGGCAACCTTATAGCATGCATCATCAAAACTGTGGTATTGAGCAGCCTAGGATCTTGCTGATTATACAACTACAGTAAAAAATGAAGGCCAGTCCTATTCCACGTCACTTGAGACTTTAAATATGATGCAACAAGTGAGGATATATACAGTGAGACAGGGACGCAAATGCTTGTGTCCAACTGTTTACCACTGCGAGACATTTTTATTTGTTTGTTTATTCTGGAGGAGTGTGTGTATGACAATGATTTTGATTTGTAATTCTTTGTGGAAAGCTTTCCAGCATGAGGGAACAGACAATGAAGTCTGACACAGTGGGTCAACTGAGTTTTCAAGTCAGTATTGTAATAGTTGCTGAGAGAGGGTAAGTAGTGGGAAGAAAAGCTGAGAAGAGCAAAGTATCTTCTGTTTGTGATGGAAAAGGGAGCCATAAGAATGGTTTGAAGTAGAAGTAAAATGGACAAGTTATTTCTGTAGTAATGAAGTTAAGATGTGGAGCAAGATGGGATTTTTTTTTTTTCCCCCCAAAAGCCAGGAAGCTGTATTTAGTATGAAAGCCTGTACAAGAGTTTTATTAATCATGTGTAAGATAGAGGCTCACTGAGAAGAGTGTCCGGGAGTTCCATAGTGATGGTGAAAAAAGTGGAAGGAGATTCCCTTCTGTCTCTTGTGTGAACAAAACCAAAATTAGTATTTTCACCTGTGTTTATGCTGAGATTAGTAAAGATCCTGTTGGCTTATTCTTAGAATGGTGTGAGTTCACTCCCTATGAAGTTGGATTTCGCAAATATGGTGCATTTGTCCGAACAGAAGATTTCGACAGTGAGTTCTTCATGGGACGGCTCATCCAGAAACGTCCAGAGCCTAGGATTTGTTTTCTACAAGGTATGATCTTACAGTGATGAATTAAACAGAGAGATAGAAATAAGCTGTGCTGCTTTTGCACCTCATAAATTTAAACCCATGCCTTTTTGTCCCTTCCTAAAAAATATGAAGAAGGGAAAAAAGTCAAATCTTTCTCCAGAGGTTTAGGTGTAGGTTCATAGTATTACAGTCTGATGTCCTGAGTCTACAAGAAGATTCTGTTATGAGCTGCCTGTCGAAAACTTCTGCTTTAGGCCTTGCAATTTTCTTGCCATCTTTTCCTTACTGATAGAGGAGGTTTTTTTCTTGCAGAAGTTTCTGCATTATATTATTGCATCAGGATCCATCACATGATTGACTCAAAGGTTTAAGCTCAAACATCACCTGTTAGAATTGTGTGGGTCAAGGGACAGCCCTCTACTATGATGTATAGCAGCTGAATTATACACTGTGAAATTTGGTTACACTGTGAAAAACCTTCTGAGTATTAAATTCTTCCGTATTTCTCCTCCAGGAATATGGGGCAGTGCCTTTGCTGCAAGCTTGGATGATATCTGCCTGAAGGTGGTTGGTATAGGGCTGGGCTTTCTAGATTCTTTTAAAGATGTTATCAAAGTTGTAGGTAAGAACATATATTAAAATAGTAGGATTTTTCAAAATATTCATAGTTGTGGAATGGTCATAAAATAATGACTCATGAATGTGCTGTGTGTCTGTAGTTTTCAAGATTGGTGTAAAGGATAGATTTGGACAAATTTCATAATAAGTAGTGGAGGGAGGTATTTTTTCTTCTTCTCTGCTTTTGCAGCTCTAGTGTTTTCCCCCACGCACTTTTGTTGTTGTAACTAACAATCCTACTGTGTGGATGACTGCCTTATCAGACAGGAATTGTTTTTACTTGGTAACAAGGTTTTTTTTGTGTGGGTTCAAAATGAATATGAATAAGTAAGAATGAATATTCAAAATGAATATTTATAAGTAAGGCTATTCCCTATAAAAAGGGCAAGTAAATTATCCAACCATAGAAGATGAAACTTGTTAAAATTTCATTACAATACTTCCTTGTAAGAGGACAAATTCAGCCTTAGGACAACTGGTTAAGTATTGTAGAAAAAAGGTTGACTGAAATGTTAGAGCTGGACAAGCATTTTCTGTGTGTTCTGCATCCTTCTGTGGCCTCTCCAGATGACTGCCGAAGATTCCATTTCCAAGATCCAACACGACTGAAGACTCGCTTGGTTATACCTGGGGGCCCCTTGTTACAAATTTTCCAGGATATATTCAAGTCCCGGGTCACATGTGGAGAAACGTTCAACTTCATGCAGGGATTGTATCTTCACAAAGATTATGTTAACGTCAAGAAATTTGTGGCTTGGAGAGGTAAATGCGTCTGTATGTATCTAGGATATAAAATAGGGTGTTAATATTCTGTAACAGTCAACATTACAGAACATAGGTGACCTTGACTTTATTCCACTGAAGTCAGGGAATTTATGCCTTACACCATAGCAAAAAATTTGATCCGTTCTTTATGTTCTGTTATATAAAGCAAGCATCAGACTTCGCAGGTCAGTCTCAGATGAATGTGCATGTCGGGATATCTTTTTTTTTTCTTCTTATAACCCCAGCATAAGCTTTGTTTGTTGCTTGTACCAAGAGATGTGTAATGAAGCATTATAGTTACTTGTGTTACTTGGAGTGTCTTCCAGGAACTCATCTGGATGCATTTCCCAACCAGCTGACCCCCATGGAAGAGAGCTTGTATTTAGTGGATGGTGGCTTTTCTATCAACTCTCCCTTTCCTTTGGTCCTTCAGCCAGAGAGGGATGTGGATGTTATCTTGTCATTCAATTTTTCCTGGGAGTCTCCCTTTGAGGTGAGAGATGTGGCTGAGATAAAACCACAGAATCATATTCACGATGGCTGATACAAACTTATGAAAGAGTGCATTAAAATAAATCCTTACCTCTTTCAAATATTGTTGTACTATGCTTTTTACTGTGAATATCATGAGAACACGGAAAGTGACAGCTGTAATAAGATTCAAAACTTTTCAGAAGCTGAAATAGATAATTACCTAAAATAAGAGTATTTGCTTAGCTCATATGATCCTTGTTACTTAGATGTACACTTCTAATGGAAAGGTAGCTACTAGTGATTTTCTTCATGCAAACAAGTTATTTCCTGTATATATGTGTGTTTCTTTTAAAGTGCAGAACTGTCAAGGTGAATATATTTAGAGTAACAAAACATAAAAATTTTCAGCTGCAAACTATTGATGTTTAGCAGCAGTTCTCAGTTCTGCTCTTCATCCTTCTCCTGTATCACCATCCAGAGAAATTGTTTCTGCGAATTTGAAGTTGGATTTCTGTCACTTTTTTTTTTTTGTGAAAGTCTCTCTCCCTTCCAAGATTGTGGTTACATGATCTTAGAGGTGTTGCTGTTATTCTGTTGAAATTATTTTTGTTCTTTGACAATAGATTTTAGAGCTGACTCAGACGTATTGTGAGGAGCGGGAAATTCCTTTTCCAAAAATCAAATTGAGTGAGGAAGATGAAAAGAAGCCAAAAGAGTGTTACATGTTTGTGGATGATAACAATCCAAAGGCTCCAATTGTGCTCCATTTCCCATTGGTGAATGACACCTTCCAGAAATACAAAGCTCCAGGTATCTTAAAGAGCTATTTTTACAATCCTTTGGGTGTGTTGATGGGGAAAATTCAGTGGGTTTAGTGTTCGTCCTTTCATTCTTCTTAGTATTACCCTGTAATTATTAAATTGTTACTTTCATTTAAGGTGGAATCAGCTTCCACTAGTTTTTTGGAAGGGAGAGTGGGAAAAGAGGCTGATAATTAAAAAAATGATAAAAATCTAAAGGCTGGAAGAATCATAATTGGATGATATTTTTGCTTCTTTCTGAACCTGTCTGCCTCGATACCTGATTTTGTTACTTCTAATTATTCTGAATATATGAGAAGGCACTGCAAGTCTATCGAGCAAGAGCACTAGGGTGAAACATAAAGCTATATTTTAAGAAGAGACATAAAATTCAATGTCCTATTTCTCCCATGCTGGGAGGAAACAGAGTCCTGAAGAAAACCTTTGGAATACACAGAAAAGAATGTGCAGGACTGACGCAGGCAAGGGAGATCTAAGGCACTCCATTCACAGAATCACAGAATGTTAGGGATTGTTCGTGTTACCTGTATTAATACTATAATGATTGCCAGACCCTGGCTGCATTTCCTCATCAGTGATGAAGAGTTTCAAAGTATTGGGCTTGAATAGGACTGCTATTTCTTATAATAGCAACAAGCAAAAGTGGTTTTAGCAAGTTACTTTGATTTTAATCTTTCAAGATTGGTATTTATATTCAATGGAAGGGTGCTAAAACCACAAGTTACCATTATTTTGAAGAGTATATACTAATCTCCTAAGGTCAGTTGAACTCAGAGTGTTAATGTCTTTTAGTGTAGAACAGCACTGCCATGAAGAATTGAGCTTTGTATTTCCTACTTTGAGCATGATGATCATGGATGCACTAAACAAATTATCACAATGAAAATGTGTTTTAGTCACGCATTTTGGAGTCTAGTGAAGTAGAAAGACTAATAATGCTTTACCTTCAGCTTCCAACCATTTCGGATCCTGAAAGAGCTGAAATCTCTGAGGAGGAGATTTGGGGAAAAAGCTAAGGTTCAAATCTGTGATATCTCTGTGTGGTGGTTTTTTTTGTTTGTTTGGGTTTGGGTTTTTTGGTGTTGTGGTTTGTTGTTTGTTTGGTTGGTTTGTTGTTTTTTGTTTTGTTTTGGGGTGGTGGTGTCATTTTTTTTTTTTCTTCCTTGCTGCAGGAGTTGAACGTGAGTCAGAAGAGGATAAATCCTTTGGTGACTTTGTAATTGAGGGGAAAGATTCTCCTTACCGTACACTAAATTTCACCTTTGAGCCATACGATTTCAACAGGTTAGTGGAGGTGAATCGCTACAATGTTCTGAACAGCAAGGATGCTCTCTTCAAAACCCTGAACTTGGCTCTGCAAAGGAGAAAGTTGAAGAATATCATCAATACGTCCAATACATGAGCAGCTTCCATAGCTGAGAGTATGGCCAGGCTGCAGTGTACATAAGCCATGTGGTTCAAGATGGGATGTTGAAAACTAAGAGCTGGAAACTGTCCCCTAAGGAAGGGATTAGCACACATGACACTGAAAATCTATTCCAGATAACAGATGCTCTTACAAAAACCCAAGGGATGTACAGTATGTGGTTGTTGCTTTGTCATGTGAGGAAGAGTAAGGAATTATCTAGCCCAGTATCTCATCTTACAGTGGCTGATACCAGATGACTAGGGAGCTCTGTTCAAACAGTTTGAGCATCTGGAGAATAATCTTTCAAACTCCACTGAGTGGAGCACTTCTTTTTGTGAAGGGCACGGCTCCCTCCCTGCACTTTTACAATTTATGTCATCTGGCTCAATAAGTTGTAACTATGCACTGGAAGAGGAAATGTGTCCTTTTGCTTTCAGCTTGCTCCTGGCTGATGCTTGAGTACTTTCAAGACTGAATGTCATTATCTGTTTTCCATATTTGCCATTCATGGTTGCAAAGATCTCTGTGACATTTCCTTCCTATCCTTCTCAGGGATTATAATGGCTTTTAGTCTCCCAGACGTTCAGTACCTTTCTTTGGTAACCATTTGTTTTCGAGAAAATAATAGTTCTGTTTTTCATATTTAACAGTTAAAGACACATGCTGGGATTGTGTTGCTTCTTCCTACAGTTTAGTCATCACAAGCTGATGAAACTTTAAAAGTGCTATGAGTCCCATCTTTCTCTTTCTGTGTAAGAGGAAGGAAGACTCCTTTGAAGAGTCCAAGTTAGATATTTTTTTCTTTACACTTGGGCTTGCAATTCAGCCAGACCTTCGTTCATGGAATTTTTGTGTGTCCATATATTTTAAAAACATCAGTATTCAAGGTAGGCACACGTTATGAATGTGAATGAATAAAATAATGTCAGATGCTGCTATGCTGTGGGATGGAAGTCACCTGACTTTGCAGAAAGCTCAAAGAAAAGTATTGAATTATACAGTTGGAAAATATCTAATGCAGAAGGGTGGCAAACAAACACTGTTTACTTTTGTGGCTTTTACATTGATCTGAATGTACTGATTCTGTATTTGAAAGCTGGAGGCAGGAAATTTGTCTGTTCTGAAATGATGTAAATGCTTATAAATGAGTATGATTCTTGAAAATGAGTATGATTCTTGATATGTTTTTAATGTGTTTGTTTTAATAAATATTAGTTTTGCTAATTTGCATTTCACAATATGAACACTTCTCTTTATATATTTTTCCTTATTCCAGTAAAAAGTAAGTTAAAAAGTCATTGTAATACTACATTGCATAGTGTCTTTTATTGTATTGGGATATCTGACAGTAGGAAAGTGACTTACCAAGTCCATCCTGGACTGGTGCTGCACAGCAGTAGAAAGTAATTTCTTCATTGTGAGACTTCTCTTTGAGGAAGCATGGCTCAAAACTGAAATTCTTAGATTTATTTCAAACACTGACTTCATCTGGGTGATTAAACTTACTTGATATACGCAGGGATATAGCCTTTATTTCCTTAGCATCTATTTATTTAAGCTTAAATAAGAGAAACAGCAAGATAATGTTATCATTTTTCTTTTTCATGGGTGCCACACAGCTACCTGCCTTGTAGGGTCTGGGCATCTGTTGTATTTGCTGAGTGACTTTTGTATATTTTTCCACATAAGATTAAGTATTCTTGTCTCAGCTGCCTTTCAGCCTGTTACCATGCCATGCCCTTGACTATTTGTTTGTAGCAGGATGAGAGTTTCCTTTGTTCCTTCTGAGTTGTAATTATTTTTTTTTAATATTTTTTTTTTATTTTTTATTTTTTTCCCCATGATTTGAGTCTGAGTTAAACTGCATGGTTTGATTTACTTCTGCTTTCTTGTTTTTTGAGGTCCTTTCCTAGTTGGAGATGCTTGGACACTGTGAAGATACAGGTATTCAGATACCAGCATATAGATGGGAAGGTGGAATGTTTTTCTCCAAAAGCTGTATCTACTCAAATTTGCCAGGCATATACTGGACTCTGTTAAGGCACAGCCTCTCCATGAGTTCCTCCACAGTCATAGGGCTTCTTTGTTGGAAGAATATGTGGGACCCTGATAGTTAATTTTAAATTCCTAAACTGATATGTAAGTAGTCACCTCATTTGAAACTCCATATTACAGCAGGAGAGTTGTCCAAGTCTGTGCTCTCACTATGCAGCACATGTTCTTCAATCTTGTTAAAATCATTCTTGTCTTGTAGCAGGAATGTGTCTTTGTTCCTGACATCTAAATTCAAGCCACTTGTTAAGGAGAAGTCAGTCTGGCATTCCAAGTCAAAGGAGCATTTGGGAGAAATAGGTACTTTATTATTTTTCCTCCTGAGTCTCTCTCACAAAGGAGTGCTAGTGAGAAAGGAGCTCTGAAAATGTGAGAAATATGCTAGCTTTTTTTGTTGTTCTTAGGAAGATCTTGCATGGGTGCTCAAGTCTTGCTCTTTAGATTTACAAGACCAGGTGTGCATGCAGGCTGCATGTTTGTCTGGAAACAAGATGTGTACAAAAACAGCCTGCAGGATAACCTGTTTTTCTAATGTCTTAACTTTATTCCCAGGGAGGCCTGGTTGGTGAAAACTGATTATTCTGAGACAGTGCACTCAGCTAATCATATACTTCTACAGATTCATTCTGTTTTATAATCCAAGATACTCACACAGTGTTTTTCCTGGTATCACATACTTGCTTATTTGCCAAGAATGCTTAACAAGTCATATGAATGCAAAAGGAAATTTCTTAACACATTAAGTTTTTTGATCACTGTCCTATGGTGTCCTGCAGGACATGAACTACTTCAGAGCAGCATGGAATTTTACTTGCCAAAATTCCTTTTCTTGTCAGGAAGCAGAATGTGAAATGGTGTCCTTGATGTAGTCTTTGCTCTGTTGTAATTGTGGCTTTTGATTTTTAGACAGACAAAATTTATCGTGAGATTTTGGGAAATATTTTGTGGCCATGCTTTGTGGTGGTTCATGGAAAGGGAAGTTCATGTAACCTTTCTTGATTATTCTGTCACTGTTTGCACCTATTGGATTTGATAACTCATGCATCCCTTTCAGTCTTTTTTTAATATGTAATGCAGGGTCCATTGAAACACTTTTTATTAATTAAGGATTTCATTAAAAGCTTATCATAGTAGAATTTATGTATTCCACAATTAAATGTGTTTATATGTGTACATATGCACTGGAAGATTGCTAGATAATGGAGGAAAAAAAAAACAACAAATATTTTACTGACTTGGTGTTCTTGATGAAGGGAGCTTGGACCATATAAGTAATGTTATCTTCATGTTAATCCAGTGAATAATTAACAATATTTCATATTATACTCTAGTGAGAGAGTATGCGGAGGCTTGGAACTGCTGTTACCAACTGTTATCCTAGAAGAGCTACAGAAGCTTTCAGTTCAGTTTCTCTTACTCCTTCCCTTCTCGGTGTCTTGGATTGTCCAAAAGAACAAATTTGGTGTGTAGCACTTGAGGGCTATATATAGCTGATGTTGATGCTGTAGCAATGCTAATACTGAATAGTATTAAAATTTTAATTGATTTATTTTAGTTAATACTGTAATACTGTTGTAGAAATGGGCACAGGATCCTGATCATGACTGTTCCCTCTTTCTATGAGCAGCTATTCAATTAGCTACCTTTTCTGTCTTTCATTTCTTTCAAATATGTTGCTCAAAATCACTGTCTAAGCCACACTGGAAGAAAAATCCAAGTCCTACAACTTTCAATTGCATCTAGCTCCTAGTACACCTTGAGGCTAAGTGCAGGGCAGTTGTCCTTGCACTGAGCCATTGTGTGTAGTCCTGGCTCTGTCTGATGCTTCTGGTTGTTGGTTTTGGGTTCCTGGAAGCTACTGGGTCAGCTCCAGGCTGTCAAGGGATTCCTAACAGAAAACTAAACAAATTCAATGGTCCAAAACTTACCTGGGTTACTACACTTGCTGATATTTGTGCTGTGGGCTTGAGGTCCAGCTGAGCAAGGCTCTAGTGCAGACAAGGTCGGAGCCACGCATGGCTTATATTTGCAGACAAAAGGTGTGTGTGAGTGGGACAGAGTCTGTTGTCGGAGCAGCAAGTAGAGACAAGATTCACATGATCATAGAGTTGTCAAACGGGTACTGACTGCACTCTGGGAACAACTGAAGACATCAAAGGAAGTGGAGAAACTGGGTCCCAAGTAACAGTAACTTTTTTTTTTAACAGCACTTTTGTATTTACCCTGTGGCAGGATAACTTGGCTTATTCTAGTTCTCCAGAAACGTTCAGAGTAAATCATCGGTATCAGTGATAAACATTTAAATGATTCTGGATTTACACACCGAAATAGCTTAATTTATGTGCAAGAAGTAACAGCTCTTCAGAATGCTTTTTCCTCTTTTGCAAGTAAAATACATTTTTGCAGTCCTACATAAAATAATTTTCAAAGTACAGAGAACAAGGAAAGAACAAGGAAATAAAATGTTTTGTGTATGTGTGTAAAAGGCCATGATAAAGCTAGCAAAATATGGCAGGAAGTTAGTACTTAAAGAAGGGTGAAGTATTAAACTACTGCTTAGTCTCCAGAAGACGACATGGGATGATTTGCAGAAAAATAAGGCTTGACAGCCATTTCCAGGGTGATGAGTTTCCAAAGGGTAAGGAAGTAACAACAGGATGATCCATCTGGAAGCTTCATGGGTTAGCATGTCTAGTTCATGGAATTTACTCATGCAGTCCTTAGACATGTAAAAAACGGATTAACTGCACAAAGCTGTCTTTGAAAAATAGTGATAAATAGGTTGAGAGCTCATGGGTGAAACAAAGGCAAAAAAGTAAACCTCACAGCTGGTGTTTACTAGGGGAGGATGAGCAAGATAATACCAGAGTTACTTCCTAAAGAGCCTTAAAAATGTGGAAATTGAAAGTGACAAAATTGTCCAGGTGAAGAACCATCATGGTTTTGATTATTTTAGTAAGAATTAGAGGTTGTGCCAGTGAATTAAATTGATTTGCACTTAAATAGCAATCATTTCACTTTGCTGTCCCTACACCAGAATCACTTAAAAACAGTGAAAAAAACCCCAACTTTTGGTTTTGATTTGAATTTAGTGAATTAACCTGGTACTTCCGGCTCTAGCAACTTGATCTTTCAACTATGATCACCCTTATAAAGAATATACTACCTGAACCTGCAAGGCTACCTGTTTGTATAAACAGGTGTTACAGATAAGGTAGCTTTCCTCTCGTGGTGTTGCTGGGTTGTCATGGACAAAGACCTGTTTGCATTCACAAAAATATGGGTTTCTTTTCCTCCATAGACAATGACCAAGTTATGTTCTAAGTAGCTGAGAAGCTTCTATAACTGAACCTTCTTTTCAGCTATACTGCTTAGTAACTAAGATTTTATAATTAATTGCTCTCTGTGTTGCAGCTACTGTATAAGTAAACAATAAATTATTATTTTTTTAAAAGAAAATACTTTGAAATATTTTTATAATACAAATTTTATTGTGGATTTTTGAAGCCTGAAGTAGTGAAGAAACAGTATAAAATGACTAACAGGATATCTTATGCTATTAAGTAAACAGTGGCTACATATGAAAAGAGCTGCCTGTTTGTTTTCTAGTGTCAAGGTCAAACTGCTGTGTGGTAGCAGATCTTCTGACTGCACCTCCAGTCACGTCCCAAACACAGGTATTATTGTAACTGCAGTGGTTCAAAGTGGAATGAAACTTAAAATGCAAGCACCATGCTACCATGAAGTTAAAATTTATGCTGCTTTATTTGGTTGCTCAGGGCAGCACCAGATAAACAGCAGAGCCGGGGCAAAGGGGGGAGCAGAACCTGGTGATAAGTGGTAGCAGAGAGGGCAGACCACTGGTGGCCTGATGTTGTGCCAGCTCTGTGGAGCAGAAGTGTTAAAGGGTTCAGTGTCCTAGGACAAGCATTGCCTGGGAAAATGCTGGAGCAGGGAAGGGAAGGTATCAATCTCTTAAGCATGATGCATTTTGGAATAGGACAGTTGAAGACTTTTTTTCATTTTTCCAATAAATTTATTTACAAGCCAAATGATGTTATTTATATTTAACTTTATCTGTTTATAGTGCTGTGCAAAATCTTTACAGTATTATTAACTCTAGTAGATGAAAAATGTGTCTGGAATCACACCCAAAAATATTAAACTAAGAAGTGGTACTATCTCTATTGCTTTTGATGTGGCAAATATTACACCAAGCCACACTTCTAATCACACATTTGTGCTCAGTTGCCAGATGAGACACTTTACTCAGCACTGTGAAAGGGAAAAAGACAAAAATAGGAAGCAATTTCTAATCAGAACATGGTATTGATATGACATGGCTTTGAAAAAGGCAATGAGATCCAGAGGTCTTGGAAGCTGAAACATTTCCAGTGGAACGAGGGAAATACTAATACTGTTGAACAAAGTTCTGGTAAGGTCTCATGTAGAACAGTGTGTGTTGACTGGTTATCTGTGTTTCAGGAAAACAAACTTGTAGCAGATGTGTGGATGAGGAAGTATGGGAAAGGGAAAACAGCCCACAGTCATCTGGTATCCTCTCAAATGGCATAATTTGCTTGTCACAGCAACAACTGAGAATGGACCTGTCTGCTCTTCATGAAAGCAGTCTAGAGAAGGAAGGTAAAGCTAGAAGGCCAGTGTAGGTGTGAGAACAAATATGTTAAGGAATAAACTTAGGCTGAACATGAGAAGAATGTTTCAGAGTTTTGTGGCAACTATGAAAGACTTGACAATGGTTAGGCTGACTTATTGGGGGACATCTAAGGTACAAGCTGATGTATTAATATAACTATTTATAAAAAGGTATGTCAACATTATTAAGCTGTGTTCCATTGTTGCATATCTTCTGGGTTTGTGATCAGAGCTCAGCAACTGGTGGGAAGAAAAATGCTGATATCTTTCTAAACTGTATAAAAGCACAGGGAACCTGTATTGTTTTCTCCTTAAAATAAAAACTACTGCAGTAGCTGAAGCAAGATATAATTGCCCAACATGAATTTTCAGGGAAGAAGTACATTTATTGTTGTAAAAATATAACAACAAAAACAGGCACCATGCTCAGTGTCCAGGTACTTGGACAATAAGATTTTACTCAGATTACTCTTAAACCTTCCTGTATAATGTTGTACTTTTAGGAAATGAAACGTTGAAGCACACCAGTTTTCAGTTTTTGTTGTATTCCCTCTCAGCAGTGTACGTATAAGGGTTTTTAGCTTCCATTGGGAGGGGTGGGCTGTGAAATGAAGTCAATGGAAGCCTGAACATTGACTCAGGCATTTGTAGCTATAATGGCCTTTAGACATGAATCCCTCACACTGATAGAGATAATGCTATTTTACTTTAGGGCAAGTATTTGCTTGCTGCAGCGTCTCTTCAGGAATTCAAGTAGATGTTTATTTCACTACCTCAGTTGTGCAGTAATGCAGGAATTCAGTCACAAACCTTGTTGCTCCTGCTTCATTTGGCTGCCTGCAGATACGGTGAATAAGACACTACAGGCTTTCTGACAGCTTGAGGATAATACTTGCTCTCCTTCCAGTCTCCTCCAGCTTAGTCCCATTTAAGAATCATAACCATGATAATTCGGTATGTATAGTCTTCCTGCAGCACAGTGAGCCTTAAGAGAATCCCTGCTGCATGTGAAAAATTGGTTGAGGGTAACTTTAGGAGTGCTGTCTTTACGGATCAGCTGGGTGTGTATTTTTGTGAAAATATTGTGTTCTGAATGAAGCTGAGAAAGCAGAATACTGCCTTTTCACCCAGGAATACACTTTTCACTTTCCTTTCTACTTCTCTTGGAGTTAAGATACTCTTGATGGCAACAAGTTGAGACATAGTGGGAGAGAAGACATATACGAAAATCAAATGACATCTGTGTCTGAAGTGGGGCTTCACCAACAGATGGCCAGATCCAATGTGAAGACATATTTGATGAATTACTGTATGGAAAATCCAATTCCGGATGGTCTCTGAGGTTGATTATGTATTCAGGTGACCCATGTATGTCTCTGAAAAGAAAGGAGGAGAAATATAACAGTTGAACATGGAATCTTTCCTGAGAGAAAGGTGAGGAGCCTGTCATGTGCTGTTGAATGCAACTTTGTGGCCTAATTTTTAGTAATTCATGGTGATACTACTAAGCTTGCTTGCTGTCCAAAGGAATGTGATCATGCATATCCCTGTGCTGCTCCCTCCTTAGCACAAAGATATAATTAAAGCACAGCTGTGAGAAATTGTTGTTCTTGTGGTCTACGGAGCAAGTTAGTGCACTTGAAGATGTCTCTTTACATATTCTAATATTTATATAGAATATATATAAAAATCCCTCTTCCAATTCTGACTCTCCTGATGAAACAGTACTAGAGCTCAGTAAGCTTGCACAGAAGTGTGAGATTGCTTCTCTAATCTATGAAAACATTCTTTATTGCATGAACAAATACTGATAACTCTTTTCTCCATGTGACTAGGTTCTGACTGTGGATTTTCCAAATATCAAGCTGAGAGGAGGGGGAAGATTACAGCAATATTATCAAACCTCACTTATATTGACCTTTCATTTTCACAGCACAGATTCCCCCTGCTAAGGCCATCACCACTGGTGTTTTGTTGGTGATGCATGAAACTGTGTCCTGGATTGGTATAGTCTGTGCTTTAGCTGTATGCTCTTTCATACCTGTCACATTTTTCAAATGCATTAAAGGGAGATGATGCCCTTTTACATGATACTGCAATGACTCTCTACTCACTTCTTAACAAAGAATCACCTGCTGTAATTATAATCTTAAAATACCATAATACAAGACCTTGAGCTACAGGAACGTGTAGCCTGTTGCAAGAGTAGCCTGCTGTCTTTAGTGAGCATACCATAAAATGGTATTTATTACTATTCAATTATTCAATTCAATGTCCGAGCCAACGTCTCTGTAATGAACTGTATCTGACAGAAGAATCTTACAATTTCAGGGAAAAGTATGTCAGTTAGAATTTGGATTAGTAATACAGGAGAGACCTGGGAAACATTCTTTTACTAACTATAAGCTTTGTAAATTACAAGCTTTGTTGTATGCCCCATCTTGGGGTTGTGAAGCAGTGGAACAGGCTGCCCATGGAAGTGGTGGAGTCACCATCCCTGAAAGTGTTTAAAAGACATATAGATGAAGTTTCTTAGGGATGTGGTTCAGTGCTAGAGTCAGGTTATGGTTGGACTCGATGATCTTAAGGGTCTCTTCCAACCAAAATGATTCTGTTCCCTGCTGTAGTCTTGTGGGCGTGCAATCATGCCCATGATTTTGACTGTTGCACTTTTATCCACAATTGTGGATAAAAGCAGTGCTTTTGGTCAACTGGTTATTGAGTTGCTAACCATCGTAGCTAAGTCAGCTAAGAGTTCTCTAATGTCCTACAAACCAGAAATTGTGACCAGAATTCCAAAGGGACTATGACTCCTGCCTTACGTAGTTTCAATCAAGGGTGTTGATGTAATTATCAGGCTGAGTTTACCTTAAGCGTAAACACATAGAGCTGCAGAGCTTGATTAACTGGACTGGCTGTGATAACTCGGAGGAGAATGAAAGCTGCTCAGAAAATTATAGATGGAAATTTTGGTTACTGGCCATGCCAATCCTGACCATCACAAACATTTCCTTCTGTTTTGTAATAAGTACAAATTAAAGCAGGCTTCTGCAATATTGTTGTGAGGTTAACCAGTCTCCCCATCTTTACAATACATACTTTTCCACTTCCAGTGCTAATGATTCTCATTGCAAGGCAGCTATATGCATTTAAACCTAAACTATAATGCACCCATTGTAAAACCATAGCATTGTTATGCCCTCATCAGTTTTAATTGTCTCATTGCAGGCATATCTATGTTTTACACGTAGGGTGTGGGGATATTTTTCCTTTAGCATTCCACCACACAGCCAGCCACTAAAACTGTAGAGCAATGGAGCTCCCCTGTTAATAAAATTAACGTCTTATTTCCCAGCTCACTAGGGATTTTTTTTCTTTTGCTGGTAGCAAATCAGGGAAGCTGAAAAGCAGAGCTGGAAATGAGAAGCTGGGCCAGGGAGTAGCTTCAGAGTGGATGGGACTGCATTTTACAGGCGTTTTGTGAATGCTTTGTCTGCAGAAGCTAACCTGTGTTTTGTAATGGGGTGTTCTAGCAAATGACATCTGGACAGCCGCATTAATTACTCCATTGTGAAACACAGAAAGTTTCATCATGCATTATGTGTGAATTTCACCTTGGCCTTTACTGTGGATACATTACTGAAATCTGCATAACAATGAATATGGTGCTCTGAGGAAAATATTAAACAATAGGTTCATTTAAAATGTGTCAATAACATTAAAGCAGTGTGAGGGGGGGACAAAAATCAGAAAAACGTGTGTTCTGGTTGAACTGTGCCAGATGGCACATACCTGGGGTTACATGCAGAGGTCGCTGTCCTATAGAGCTCACAGGGCACATCAGGAAATGGAAGTGGGCTCTGTTCAATTAGCAGCCAATTAAAGGTTTTGTCTCACAGTTTGGTCAGGTGTTGGGAACAATATCCCCTGTCTCTCTACTTAACCATCAGAGAACCACGTATCTATTGCTGACTGAAATGCAATTATTCTAGAGGCGTAATTGTGTTTTGCTTTCACAGATGTGTTGAGTTCAAATGGTGTGTATTTTCGATGACAGGAAGACTGCTTTGGTATTGTTATTTTTGTATATGCTTAAGTCAGTACTGATATTTAGCAGAAGCATTGGGAAGTTCAATTATCTTTTTAAAGGTGCATTCATTAGTAAATCCTGCAATTTTTAAGGTACTTTTCATGATGCTGGAAAGACATGGAAATGCTAGGGGAACTGACTGTTGGGCTGTCAATAGAAACAACAATAGCTACTTTTTCTTTCTTACATTACTGTGTTTCTAAAAATACGCACAAGCAGCATAGGAAGTCAAAAGTATTTATGGATCCTGCTCTGTTCTGAGCGGCACAAAAGTATACATGCTTAATGCACTTATCAGTCAGCTGTTCACTTATTCTCTGCCTTTCACTTAACACCTGCTTTTTGTTCCTTGCTTTGCACTATTGTCACTGTCTCAGAGGCCTATGCAAAATCCTCAAGCTGTGTTGTGTCAATATCCCAAGAAGCCTTATTTTGTTGTCTCTGTTTCCCTTAGGAAACATCCCAGTGATCATGAGATTATTTCATTGATCATATGTGTAATTCTGTGGGGTTCCTGAGGCTTTCCTAAATGCTTGTTGTTTCTGTATGCTCTTTCTCTTCCTACAGCCCTTAGGTGGCACTCGTTCAGAGGAGATAACAACTGTGTCTCTAAACCTGATCTTCACTCTCAAAACCACCCCAGAGGTGCTACTTTCTGTCTGGAGGTCTGACACTTCTGCTTGTCCAGACCATCTAATCCGGGTGCTCCCCTGATGACAAACACTGTTCATGATCTCCTTCGGTTCTCTAAAGCTGGAGTATTTGAGGATCAAAGAGTGGAGGTTTGCATCTCCCAAGAATTCTCAAAAAAATAGTAAGATGTTCCATTGTGACTTCATTAAGCACATTCTAGTTGAGTGAGGGTGGAAGTGTGATAATCCTTTAATAAATGAATAAAACAGGTGCTTTTGAAATTGTATGAACTCATTAGTTTAATGTACCACTCTATAAGTTACACAGAAAGGAAAAAATGTCATTATCTGTTATAATCCCATGGGAATTCATGAATATAGTAAACACTAATTCTTGCTTAGGGAATAATGGGAAAAACTCTGTGGCACTTGGGAAATTCTCCATGGCTTTTGCTTTTTTTGCTAGGGAGAATTGCAGGACCACCTGAGTTTATCTGAATATCGTATTTTTCTCCTTTAAGTCTTTCTTTTACGGCACCTATTACACTGAGGAAAAAAATAAATTTCTCCAATAAATTAAAGAGTCTCTTTTAGTCTAAGGAATTATTCTAGGATGGGGTAAAGGGACAGTGATGGGGACAGCCATCCTTGGCTCCTCGTATCTGAAGAGCTTGAAATCTCTTGATTTCCTTGCACAGTGAAGAAAGGTGCAGCCCACTTCTCTGAGTACTGTGCGAGTGACTGTCTGCTTTCCTGACTGACAGCTGAACCTGTTCCCTGATCAACTGACACCACCATATGACAAACTCTGGCTTGTTGATGCTGTGTATTTCGTCAACACCCATCACCCGTGGCTCCTGGAAGAGGAGAGAAGCATGAGCATCACCTTGCCCTTTTGATGACTCCTTGAGCACAGCTTTTGAGGTTATATTTTTTGAAGTATCTTTCAACTAAGCACCCTTTTTAAAAAGCACTGTCTATAGCAGTCAGAAGCAGAGGAGCTGTCAAGACTGATGCCAGATATGCAATCACTTGAAAATCTGTAGCTTTGCTAATAGGACTATTTTCTTCTCCTTTTTGTAGGCGAGGAGCACAGTTGTGCAGGTGTGTGCAGAAGGAGTGGTGCCTCTCACTGCCTGCTGCTCTTCATATAAGTAGATGAATATGACTCACTGTAAGGATGATTTTGAAAAACTGCTTCTTTTAAGTAAAAACAATATCCAGAATAACAGACTAGATTCTGCAGGTTTTGTTTGTTTGTTTGTTTTGATTTCGCATGGCCTTTGAATGGAAGAAATGTAGCAACAACTGAAATCGGACTGGAAGACCTGAATCTTCATGAGTGCTGTGTTTTCTTCTTTCTAAACCAGAAGGGCTTGGGGGATGTGATAAATCATTTCACTTCAGATGCGAATACAAACCTTCTCCAATTTAAAACTGTATTTTCCTCTATTTTACATTGGGTATCTAATGTTGAGTATCAACCGAAAACATTTCAGAGCAGTTGTCTTTTCCTTATGTAGATTTTATCTGGATTACTCTAACTGCTGTCACCTGGAGAAATCTTCAGTACGAGGGAGCATCTGTTCTGAAGTCAAATGGATAATCCGACTTTTCAAGTGTGTAAAATTAAGGCACTGTCCAGTCTTGAGGTCTGTCTTTGCTTGAGAGAGAACTGTTCCAAGGTATCTGTTGATCTGAGGCTGGCTGGGCATCACTCTGCCTGTGGGAGATGGTGAGTGATTACCTTTGCGTCAGTTGTTTCTTTTCCTCTTTCCTTCTCTTATTAAACTGTTTTTATTTCAAACCAAGGCTTTGCTTGGTTTTGCTTTGTATTCTCTCACCTGTACTACTGCTGGGAGGAGAGTGAGTGAGCAGCTTAGGTGCTGGCTGGAGTCAACCCACCCCAGTTTATTATAATTATATTGATGTATCCCTTTACTTCATTTGTTTGTAAGTCACATAAGAGCAACAAATCCTTTTCTTTATGCTTATCTATAGCAGTCTGAATGTTCCAAGCCCTAATTCCCTCTGCTTGAGAAACTGACGCTTCCTTTATATCCATGGTGGAGTTCAAGTATCAGCCTGCCTAAGTATTGCTACTGGATTCATAGTCTCGCTTGTGAGCTCAGCTGACAGAATATCCCAACCAGTCTTACTCCAGAGGGTCAAAGAATCATTTAGATTGAAAAAGACCTTTAAGATCATCAGGTCCAACTGTTAACCTAACCCTGCCAAGTCTACCACTAAACCAGGTTTCTAACTGCCATATCTATACATCTTTTAAACAACTCCAGGGATGGTGACTCAACCAGTTCACTGGACTTCTCAGACTGTTCCAGTGCTTGATAACCCTTTCAGTGAAGAAATTTTTCCTAATATCCAATCTAAACCTCTCCTGGTGCAACTTGAGGCCATTTCCTCTTGTCCTATCACTTGTAATCCAAAAGAAGAGACCAACACCCTTCATGCTACAACCTCCTTTCAGGTAGTTGTAGACAGCAATAAGGTCTCCCCTCAGCCTCTTTTTCTCCAGGCTAAACAACTTCAGATCCCTCAGCCACTCCTCACAGGACTTGTTCTCTAGACCCTTCACCAGCTTCATTGCACTTCTCTGAACTCTCTGCAGCACCTCAGTGTCTTTCTGATACAAGCCAGGATGCTGTTGGCCACTTGGTCACACTGCCAGCCATGCAGAAATAACTGTCCAGATAAAGTATATAAAGAGTTAGGTCATTGTTAGTGGGATTTTTTGAATACTTCATTTATGCTTTGGCTGCACACCTGCTAACTGCCTTCCTTTGCTGTACTGTGTACAAATGCTTTCCAATTAAAAATGAGAGAGAGAAGCAAGCTTCTAACTGTAGGTAAATAACTAAAGTGTCAGAGTGCTGCAGAATGATAATCATAGTCTCTGGAGAGAGCTGAGCACTTCCAAAGAGCAGTTCAGTTTTTAAGTGCTACCAGAGAACATTTTAGCCCGTTTCTTTTCATTAGCTAGTAATGGTGACTCAGTTGCAACTACAAACTCACACTCAATACTTATCTCTGTACTTCCATGTCTTTGTAGGAAAAGCCCACAGCTGTAATCAAAAACACAATAAAAGCAAGTGTCGATAATAAACAAGCACTGAAGATGTCTCGAGGTCTTCTTGTGCTTTAGGACCATGACAATTCCATTGCTGGAAGCTGTTAGCCCACACGCACAATCACACGCTTGACTGGTGGTGTAGATCCTACTTTAGAGCTTCCAGTGTGGGACCACCCTGTCTCTTATACATTAGTGATAAATGGATGATATCTCCTGGTCTGAGCTTAAGATGCAGGTGGATGCTGAGTACTGTGACTTAGCATTCTCTCAGCAGTAGAAGAGGGGTTGACTCTAGCAGTGCTGTTTGAGAGGAAGGTGCTGTTGAGTAATACAGTCTTTGGGAGCTGTTTCCTCAGCAATAACACAAAGCAGCTTGTGCACTTGTTGTCATTGTCACTTGTGTCAACTCACCTCAGATTGTGTTGAAGTACTTATGAAAAAACTGAGCAAATTCATGCAACTAATTTTTAAATAAGTCCTAAACAGGCGATGTGGGTGTGAATATTTTTTTCTGGTCATATTGAATCATATATTAGAACAAAACTTAAATTGTAACAGGATATGAACACAATTATGCAACTTATGTGCAACAGATAAAATTAAGTCAAACTGGTTATTTGTTATTGTCCCACAAGTTGTTTCCTGTGGTCTCTGTATTATCAAAGTGAGAAGTGCAGCTTTAAGTCTCTTGTTCTTCATCTGTCCCGAACACTTTAAACAGATGATCTGAAAATTGCTTGAAGACCTGATTTCTTACAGATTTCAATTACTATCACTTCAGACTTTGTCAGAATTTGGGTAAAAAAGTGATTATGAGTGATTCAGTTTTGTGATGTTTTATTTGGGTCATGTAAATGATGTCTGGTATTCAGAGAAGGTGCCTGGCAGCTTTTCTTTGGGAGGTTATGAAGAACAAAATGGTTAGTATATTTAGAAATAAAGTTGGACCCTGTGGCTGCACTGGTGTACCAGAGCTCAGATCAAGAGCTTTTTCTGGCTCTTTGTCACAGCACCTTTCTATCAGAAGTTAACAGCCTTGCCAGGTTTGTGAGCCACACTCTGGGGGCTTTTCCCCCTTTGCCTTCTCTTAGATGTTAAATAGCTGTAGAAAACCTGTGAGAATTTGGAGATATCACTGATTATCAATCTCAAATTTATGTGAGAGGAAAGCAACTCTGAGTCTGTGTCCAAATTGATCTGGGTGGCAACTGGGAGTCTCCAGCACCTGTGGCTGTGTCTCAAGAGGCTGCAGAGCCGGTGCTGGTGCTACCGCAAGCGGTCTGCTCCTCTGCCAGCCCCGGCACCCGTGCTGCCAGTTGTGTGGCCTCATGTAAGTGGCTGGGTGACTGCAGGCCTCCTATCAGCATGCAACTAGTAATGCTGAAGGCTTCTGTTGGTACAATGGTACTGGCAAAATACTACCTTGTCTTGTGGCCTGTGGCTTCCTGACTTCTGGCTCACCTGTACCACTGTTCATGATGCATGCTATCATGTCATCAGGTAACTTCCTACTATTGCTGGGCTATGTCTGCTTTCGCAGGAGAGAGCTGTTTTGCTGGATTTCTTCTTATGATGTGTAGATCAAGCATGTATAGTATAGCAACATAGCTGCTTGAGCATTTAATATTGCTTAATTTAATTTTTGAAATTCACAAAAGGCCCAACTGGGGAGACTGTGGAAAGGGTGGGAGTTGAGTGGGGAGCATGCGATGTTATCTAACTGGGTGGGTAACCTTTATTCTTGAAGAGCTGGAGAGAATGTACTAGCATCAAACTGCGCTAGAAAATGACTTCATAGCCTGAGCGAAGTGATGTGAAGGCCGTCATGTTCAAGCCTCTTGTAACAGCATGAGTTGAATCTCTTGTTTCAAATCAGGGAGCATTACTTCAAGAGCATTGTCATGCAATCAAGGTGAAATAGATCTTTATTGTAATAAGACTGCTCCACAAAATAAAACAACCCAGCGAGAAACCAGTAGCTGGGAATTGATCACTTTTTTTTTTTTTTTTGCATAAAGCAGGAACTATTACATGTTCAATGCCTGGGTCTATGAAAGATCAGACTAAGTATAATGATAATTTGAAACGTTACCTAAGGCAGCCCTCCTCTGCAAGACAGTTTGAGTAGCCAGATACTTTCATTAGAAATGATTGAAAGTCAGATTTTTTTCTTCCATAAGAATTCCCCTCCTGCTTCAAAAATGGTTTTTTTTGGCTGACTTAGAAACATGGGTATTCTAAAAAATGAAGCAAACATTTTTTTCAAAAACTAATTTTAACTATAATTTCTTGCTATTGAATAGCAGCTGGTTTTAGTGATTTTTAAAATGTTTAATGCTAGCTTCTGTCATACTTTAGAATTTTAGTAATGGTGCTAGGTACTTCTATTGTGTATTGAGTGCTATTACAGAAAAATAATGTGGAGTTATTCTAAAATGAAAAAGAAAACAAACATGACAATTTTAACATGGATGTTTAAATATTTTGGAAAAAAAAATGTAGTTATTTGTTTTAAAGCTTATATGTGTTTCTAACATAATTTAATTGAAAGCAGCAGTTTCACTGAAAAGCATTTCAATAATGAACGCTCCTGCTGGCTTTCCTTACCCCATAACATCCCTTATGTAACAGCAATAAGAGAGAAGTAAAGCTACAAGCTGCTTTCTGTAACTATTTGCCACGGCCCATGAGAGCCAGCCTGCACTCTGTGACTGTCATTTGCAGTGAACTTGGTGCTCCTTGCAGTAGCACATTTGGCTGCAGGAGCTGGTGGGAACTGGAATACTGCTGTTCAGATCACTCCACTTGATGCTGCCAAAGTGCAGGCATGAATTTTAGGACTAGAGAAAGTATCAGTAGTTGCAATGTTCTGGTAGGTCTTCTCTAGATTGTGAGGGTTGCACTTAACCCAAGATATCCCTCTGTGTGTGGTTATTCAAAACTTATGGTGGTGAATAACTATTTTGTTTTGGGATTAGCCTACAATAAAATGTTTGATCCATTTCCTCCTTTTCCATAAATCACTGTTGTGCTTAAAAAAAAAAAAAAAGAAAAAAAGAAAAAAAAAAATCTTCATGTGGCAGAGAACAAGTTCCTAATTTGTGCTTTGGAAATCAGTGGGAGGTGGAGCTATGAGTCAATCTATAGAGCTTTTCTTCCCTGCCTCAGCTGGTTGGAAAATACCGTGGTCCAGGAGCACCTGCCAGCTGTGAGACATACAGACTAGACCATTATAGTGTTGCTTTTCATGAGACAGAGATACTAATGGGATCATCAGCCTGTTCACCTTTGGTAAGGGAAAGATCTATGGTGGGTGGGAGGATCTGTTTGGCTGCCTTGGTTGAGATTCATCAAAAGCAAATTCTCGGGGAATTTTGATCCTTAAATGTCAAATGGGTCTGTAATGGGCAAATGTATTAGTAAGAGCAGCAGACAGATGGTCTTGGTAAGATGGAGATGCATCCCATCAAGAAGAGGAGAACTGGTATGGCCCCTTGCTATTGCCATGATGACTCTGAGTAGAAACTGAAAACTAGGAGCTGTTGACTGCCAGGTTTCATTGCTGGTCCCTCTCTTGGCTCCTTGTCCCCAGGATCAGTTCATCCAAGCAAACCCACACAGGAAGACTGGAATTAGGACGAAGGATCATGAAAGACCTCACAGCGCTGAAGACAAGGTACTGTCTAGAGGGCAGCTTCTGGGTTGCAGGGAGAGGGCTGTGGGGCATGAACAATGGCTGTGCTACATGCAGTCTTCCATCAGCCTTTCCCATGTTTCCCTAAACTTAACTGTAATTATAAGAGGAGATATTTTTTAACCATTAGTCACAGGAGTATCGAACTCTGAACTTTTGGTTATGGATGCCACTAAAGCTGAGGATGAAAAGTTAATCATCTGTATTTGGGGTGAAAAGTTGAGCTTTCAGCAATTCCGATTATCTATTCTCTTCATTCTCTTTAGTTCCAGAAACACCACTTGCAACAATTCTGCCAAGGTTGATGGGTTTCTTCCAAACCTGGTGATTTTGTTCAAATGACACTTTCTGTGAGAAAACTATTTGGTTTGGAATTTTCCAGTGGGCTTTAAATAGCATCTGGCCTGGTGGCTTACTGCTTTTGAGGTGGTTAATCTGTTAGAAGACTGGCATAAAAAAATGAGAAGTATACCAGGAGGTCCTAAGGAGACAGTTTCTCAGAAATCATGATACTTCGAAGGTTTAGTTGCTCCTTTCAATTTAATTAATGGAGCTACTGCTTCTGTATGTAGTACTTTACTTCTGATGTTTTCAAGATTGTCTTGCCTTTCCTCTAACCAAGTATTGGGTTGGTGTAGCTGTGATGGGGAGGGGGAGGTAGAAAATAAAAAATAGAGTTGTCTAGCCTTCAAGATATTCCCCTGCAGAGACCTACACTATGGGAAGTCAATATATTGCTATCCATCAGTGCTTCTCCTTGGTAAATCAAGGAGATCAGCCTAGTATTCTTCCATGTGGACATATTTTCAAAATAATAATTAAAATAATTTATTCTTGCAAAAGTTCTGAACAAGCTAGGGTCTTCTGAATCAAATTTGGTGCATGTATGCACTCATGCAATTACAACTTTTATTCTGGCTTCTTTGATTTAACTACATAATCTAATGCACTGGCCATTTTACTCTCATGCTATCAGAAATGTAATTTAGTTTGTATTTGCAACTTTCCATTTTCTTACATAGTTCAGAGTTTTTTGATCGATGCTTTCTTCAGTTCTGATCTTCATCCAGCTCCTGGTTTGTGTACATATATCAGTTCTGTATGTTGTGCTAATGTGGTTTCATTTCAAATAATGCAGACCTTATCTATGGATGACAGGCTATCTTTAGTCAGACAGAGCCAAAAAAACTCCAAAACCACAGCTTCTTCTGCCTTACATCATATCAAATTTGTACTGGAATGCTAGATCTGCCTCATGGGGACATGTAAGAATGCTGACCCCAAGCCTTTGATTTCAGCCTTTCTCCTGCTGGTGAGACTGAAGAGCGCTGGGGTCTCATACTGGGCTTTTCACTTCTAAAAAAAGGGTCATTTATTTTGGTATGGTGCAGGATGTTATGGTGTTGTGTATCCCACAGCCACAATAGCCACTAGCAGTGATACCTTAATTGGGGCCTTATAAGATGGAGAGCTTCTGTTCTGTAATGTTATGTGGCAGATGGGCAGCCATCCTGCTGGAGGAAGGACATCCTGTGGCCTCCAAGCTGGCCCAGCGGGAAGTGCTCTGCTGTCAGCTGTTGCACTCAATCAGACTGAAGGAGCAAACTCTGTAGTTTGATTTGTAGTTGGATTTTACAAGGGAAATTATGTAATGACTTCTTTTGTGAAAAATACCTTGTGGTATTTTTGTACTACTCCCTGCATTGAAACTTAACCTCCAGAACCTAAATCATTAAAAACCCCTTAGTGTTAAACACAATTGGTTAGTAAAAAAAAAATCTGGAATATGACATTATATTGTATCACAATAATTTCTTCTTAGAAGTTGTCTCAAATAATTAAAGTGAAAACATACTCAGTGCATTAATATGAGAATGGCCTATGGTTACTTACTTTCTAGGTGTCTTCCTCTTTGCTATGCCATATGATAGGTGGTCTTAGTGCTGTCTGAGTTATTTGCTAATAATTAAGGTATTTTTCTCATTGTTCTGCAGTCAGAAGTGCCTCAGTTGTGCTGGCTTACTGTAAAAATCATAAGCATGAAAAATCTCCGCAAAGCAGATCTCTGTAAGTATCAATGATGGTGTGTTTACAGGTTAGCAAGGAAAGTCGCTGTCACCTGAATTTAATCCTCTTGTACACCTGCTGCTAGGATTACAGTAGTGTCTCAGTATTTTGGCTGAATAAGTTGTATTTGTTTTTGTTCAGACTTAATTAAAATAGGTTAGGAAAGAGTTAACAATAGAAAAGAAATAGAATAGAAATTCTGTGTTGGGAAAGAAATTATCCTTCCCTTTCCTGGTCACTCTGTGATATTTTTCATTCCTTAACTCTTCAGTGTCTCTATCCACAGGTTGCCCATTTCCATTCTGAAAGGGGCATCTTTGTGAAAAATAGAGGTAAAATTAGTGTTTGTATTGGGTGCTGCTGTGTTTGTCTCTTCATTGCTGTTTCACTGTGAATGACTTGTGCATTAGAACTAGGACGAGATTAAAAAAATCCCCCAAGCCAAATTATTATTATTTTTTTAAATAAAAAGTGGAAGTTTCAGGAAGTGAAGTCATGTATGAATTTACTTGGAGTCTGGCAAATATTTGAAAACAGAAGTAAAGAATGAGAAGAGACAGAATGTTTCAGTTCAGTGCTGTTGAAATTGAATATTCTGGGTTTTGTTACTAAAGAGTAGTAGTGGTTTAAAATGGACCTTTTTTTCTTTTTGGAATTGACATGAATTTACATAGAAAAGTTAAATAGCTCTAAATGTAGAATGTTTTCTTTGTGTCTAACGAAATATTTAAGGCACCTCATAAGTTAATATTTTTCCCCTGATTGGGCAAAAGTCATAATAAAAAAAGTATAGCTGTACCAATTCCATACATCTTTTTCTTAACACAGTGACCCTAACTGACTGCTACGTGAAGCTGTGGCTGCCAACAGCTTCACGTCAGGAAGCCCGCACAAGAACTGTACGTAACTGCAGAAACCCTGTCTGGAATGAAACCTTCCACTTCATGATCCAAAGTGAAGTAAAGGTAGGGTCTGTACTTGTGATAGTGGGCAGATGCTTTCTAAAGGAGACGTATTCACCTGCTGCATGCAGACTCTTTATGAGAGCCTTGAGGCTCACACAGAGGCTTGAACTCAGTTATGCAGAGGAACGGGATGGCAATGGAAAGGTGCAGAAAGCATCAGAGACAGCATGAGAGGAGCTATTTCCTACCAGAAAGTAAATATACAAGCCTGGGTATAGATTCTCTGGTGCCCTGAATGCTCTCTGTTATCTTTTAAGCACTATAACCCCAGGAACTGGATGGGAGGTTTTATAAATTCCTTAGAGTTTAAGTAATATTTTCTTATATGCAACCTTGAAGGCATTTTTGTTGTATGTTGCCATGGGCTTATAATATCTGCTTTATACTGTAACAATGACATTGTAAATTATGAGAGGTACCATAATTCAATGCTGTTTTTAAGAAAGAAAAAACCCCAGCTTTTAATACCAACCATTACATCACTAAACAGAAAGCCTGGTAGGCTATAAGAAATCAAACCCATGTCTGATATATAAACTTATAACAGAATCATACCCATCCCATAGTTTGAATTAGTGTAAACTGAAAAGATTATGGATCATCTGGCATAAAGTCAAGTGCAGGTGATACAAGATGTAGACAGGGAGTCAGTTTCCTTTGGCTTAATAGTAGTGCATGTTCTTGCACAACTGTGGCTAATCTGACCCCTGAGGAAATGCAAGGGAAAGCACAGCAATTTAAATTAAAAACTTTTAACAAGATTTAAAATGCTTTATCTTCCCTTTGTAAAGGGCTAAGGGTTTACCCTCTGTTACTTGCTGCTGATATGCTCTAATTTCTATAGATAGTAATTTTGAATCCACAGATGAAGGATCATGATAAAGAACAGGTGTAATCTCCACTCTGTCCAGTGCATATTAGCATCATGCATGTCACGCTGCCTTTCTTATGAACTCTTGCTCATTGCCAAATCTGATGATTTACCTCTGCTGGGGTTAGTCCCTGACTTTGCAGGCTGAGCATCAAGGACTGTGTATCTGAGCAGAGGTTTGCTGCAAACATCTGAGCTCCATGCCATCACAGGAATCTGTCTGCATTGAATGTGGTGGCTGTATGCTGACTCTTGCTAGACCTTCCTTTTGGGCTCAGTAGTCCCAGAATATGGCATTTGTATTCTTCTCTACATCTCTTCTCAGAACATCCTGGAGCTGACAGTCTGCGATGAGGACACTTTCACACCAGATGACCAGCTTTTGACTGTTCGCTTTGATGTAGCTAAAATCCAACCGGGAGAAAAAGTTCAACTGAATTTTAAGTTGAATCCGGAGGTGAGAAATGAAAATACGAGTGAAATTAAGTGAATACATAAAATAATACTTTGGATTAGATTTTTTTTTTTCCCAATTTACTGCCTATATTAAACTTTAGAGTTGCTTTTGCACACAATGACTTCATTAAAAGGACCTCATTAAAGCATAAAGTGAAATGCTTGGTGTTTAGGAGGGACCAGAAACAGTCACCCCCTGCTGCGATTGCAGTTAGATGCAAAATGGCTTCCCTAGTCTGAATTTTTTTTTTTGAGATCTCTAAAATGTCTTTTGAAAAAAACAGAGCAAGAGTCAAAAATGAAGAAGCTGATGGTTAGAGATCTTGTCACTGTTGTAGAGGACTGACAGGGTTGGGATGGGAACAAACCTTATCCCCTCTCTTGGCAGCTGCCCCAGCCCTTTGGCCATTAGCTCTCACAGGGGGTGCTTCCTGTCAGCTTCACCAGGGATTCTGTCCTATGCTTTCAGGTAATATGCTTAGTAACTGATTACATATTCTCATGAAAATATGAAAATATCTAAATTTTTTTTCTCTTTCTGGTAAATAACAACTTTTTTTTTTTTTTTTTTTTAATTAAAAACTCTCAGGAAGTCTGCTTGTGATCTTTTGTTACAGGATTACAAACTTCTTTTGGGGGGCTGAGCCAGCATAGAATGGATAAGGCTTGATGAATGAGAGTCTCCTCTTTTCTTCTAGGTCTATGTGTGGCCCAGGAGTCTTATTTACTGCATATGTCTCAAAGAATATTGTGTTTGGTTGTATTAAAGAGGGGATAAAGAGCTTCTTATGAAATGTTTAGTGGGTGAAGTTGCTGAGAGAACAGGTGGAGAAATCATACCATCTTTATGAGAGCAAAATATGTACTCAGATTACTTTCCCCAAAATACAACACCTTCTCTGTTTAGAGGCTGTGTAGTAGGAGACTTCAGGACCTTTTCACACTTCTGATGAGGGTGTGAGTTCACAGTTCTTAGGAACTCCAAGTGCTCTGTTCATTTCTAAACCACTGTGTCAGACAGGCTGTCCGGAAAATACTTTTGCCTGTTCTTTATATTACTATCACTTTGGAGAGTGTTTATTAATTACTCTTCTAGAAAGCAAATCCTTAACAAATATTTCAATATACTTGTTCCAGATGGCTGTAGCCTTCCTTAGGATAAACCTCATGTGACTGAGATCATTTGAGCTCTGATTCGAGCCATGAGTTTGCCCTGAGGCATTTGCAGAGTTGGCTTAACCCATTGGCTCAGCAAAGTGGAAGTTGGGGAGATAAGACAGGGTGAGCTGTGTCTCAGGAATGTCTTGGTCAAGCTGTATTTATTCGAATAATGACTCCTACCCAGGCCACCAATGAAGCATCACAGATTATGGTCTGTACATGGATTTTTACAGCACTTAGGGTTAATTTTTTTTTTAATTTGAAGTGACTTAGTAGTGGGACATTCAGTGTAACCTTAATAACAGACGGTATTACCACCTCTGCCCATAATGATTTCTTTCTTCTACCAAGGTATCTCAAAAGAGGGCTGAGGAGACTGGATGGATAATGTTGAGCATTAGGGTTTCTTCCTGCTGTTCCTCTTCCTCGCTGTGTGGTCTAACAAGCCTTTCCACTGTTTTGCTCCAGGTTTTTCACCCACAGAAATGTGAGTGGGACTTAATAGAAATATAATTTGTGTGAGTGCATGTACAGCAGCATAAGAAAGATGGGAACTCAAGGCAGGCACAATTAGACAGATGTTATGAGCTAGGGTCTCCTAAACATTGTTTGTGCTGTTCTTTGGACAAAGTTGGAACAGACTGTCAGTGAGTCTGGATAGTACAGCGTGGTCACAATCTGGTACTTGATAAAAGTCTGTCTTGCATCTCTATACAGTGACTGCTTTCTAAAATGCATCCATCAGCTTTCTGTTAACAACTGTTGCAACCACCTTAATTCTCATGAAACTGAGACTCTGGAGAAATAAGCAAGGAGAACCACCTGCTGCTGGGTGGCACGCCACAGATCAGAGAAGCCACTTGAGATGTCTCATTCACTGACAAGAACTACTAAATACAAAAATACACACTTTTCACCTTTACTGTAGTGATGATTTTACCTCGGCAGCTACATTATCAGAGTTTGCATGATTTCACAATCTCTTCACAAAGTTAAAGTATGCTGTGCAGTCAGACTGAAGGGTTGTTTGGCAGTAAAGGTTAGTTCTTCTCAATATGAATGCAAAAAATTACTGCCACTTGTAAGAAAGAGATTTATATCTTCCACTAATTAGTGTTTTCCTCCCTGTGGGTAGTATAAGAGATTTATCAGATATACGTTTTTGTATGGTATTTCCTGGATTGGCTGTGTCCCATACAGACTGATCGAGCAAATGGCTGCAGTAAAGTAATGCAGTTATTCATCCCCTCTTTTGTTGTTTGTGTGTTACTCTTGTCTTCTATTACTGTTCCATGCTCTTACACTTTCCCCCTTTTTTTTCACCTTGATTTGACCCTCCTGAGCTCTTTCCCTTATTCCCCTTCACAGCTTCAGAGCTTCAGTCTTCCCTTTTCTCTCTTCTTCCCTTCACTCTGGCAATTTTCATTTCCCAAGTTGGTTTCTTCTCTCACCTTTTTTTTTTTTTAAAATACTTAGTAACTATACCCTGTGGATTCTTTTGTTTTAACCCAGACATACTCACCACCTGGCTACATTTATTCTCGAGTATGTTGTCCTGCATCATTCGCTTCCCTTCCTCAGTATTCATTGACCCGTGTCTTATCCTACTAATAAATGAATAATGGGACCTTTACCCCCCGTTCCATGATACCTACTCTCCTCTTCCTTTTAGGCAGACAGTTGGTGTGTAAACAGTAGAGCAGTGGAGAGATATGAAACAAAAGGGTGGCCAAAGAAGGGTCTATCCATTTACATTATGATGCAGAGAGTGTGGACATAGCAAAACCTTGCAAAGGAGGGTTATACAAAATCATCAGAGCTCTAGCAAAGTAAAAAATTTATTCGTTCATTTTCCTTAAATGATAAATAAATCTTATTTTCAGAAACAGGAAGAACTAGAAGTGGAATTTCTACTGGAAAACATGTGAGTAAAGCCTAAATGTTACAGAATTTGACATCAGAAACTTTCACATTTTAGACTGTGATAATGCAACATGGGAGAAGTTGCTCCATGTATCTGTGCTCAGACATTCCATCTCAGCATCTTTCCCATGGTTGCTTTTCTCTCCTGAATCTGGTGAAATGCCTCCTTGAGTGACAGTCTCACTAGTTATAGCTAAGGGCGGATGTTTATTTTGTAATTCAGCCTAAAGACAGATGATGCTGATCAGAGGAGGTAAGAAACGGGGAGCGTCTCTAGGGTCTATGGGACTGTGGCCTGGTAGCAAGTGTGAAACTCAAGTGAAAGATGGAAGTGCTGATGGCACTTGGAAGCTAGAAAAACTGAGCTCAGAGATCTATTTGCATTTAAATGATTATTTTTCATAAATCCTTAAATAAGCCTTTTCCTTTTTGCTTTTCAGTCCAGGTGTATCTGAAAACATCATTACTAATGGCGTACTAGTGGTAATTGTTTAATTTTTTTTATACTTATGTTCTTACAGTAGGAAAGAACTGAGGGATGTAGTTGGAAGAACTATGCCTTTAGGCACAGACCTTACTCTTTTTCAGCTAAAGTACTGGTATGGATGTACTTTTTTGAATTTAGTCATGTTTGTTGTACATTCTGTGTTGGGAGAGACTTGGACCAGAGCTCTGCCACAATGGCGGTGAGCTGCTCACTAATGAAATGTCAGTAACAGGGAAACTTGGGAAGGGAGTGAATCCAATGTCAGTGCAGAGTTTCTTACCAAATGTCTACCTTGGAGCTGAAAGCTCTTATCACACCATTCCAAAGTACTGTACGATGCTCCTGTGCTGCTATGAAGCAATCTCTTGGGAAGTTTCAGCTTCATCCCAAAGGTATGAAAATACAGGCCCATGCATTCAGTTGTTCTGCAGAGTTGTAGATGCCCTTCAGCTCACTCCTCTGTAGACAGAAGTTAATGCATGGTCTAGATGGTGAGAAAAATGTATTGTGTTAACTGTTGAGGATTTAATGATATTTAAATATAATGGGACAGATGCCCAGCTATCTTAGCTCCATTGACCACAGTATTGTTTGCATGATTTCCACAAGCTGAGAATCAGCCTCTGCAATTTCTTCATATTCACAGGACATTGTGGCAAAGCCTGTATCTTTACAGGACCCCTAGATACCTGGTGAGGATCCTGAACTGTTTCCATGACCAGTATTTTATTGCTTATCTCTTCCAGTCTCGTGAAGTTTCCTGTTTGGAAGTAAAGGTCAATGATACAAAAATGAAGACTCCTTACACAAGTGAGGCTATTGATTTAAATAGTTTGTCACCGTTTTTTGTGCTATAGAAGCTGCAGCTGCATCTAGATAAAGACTTGATCCATTTTAGCATCCTCCATTTGCATCATGGTTGCTTGAGGATTGAGGCATTTACTGAATAATCTACTTACTAATAGTGAGAATCCTCTGGAGATGGCATGACTATGTAGCTTAAGGGAAACTGTGGAGGTGGCTGGGAGACTCAGAAACATCACTGCAGTGTGATGGAACAGAAATACCTGTCATGAGAACAGAAAGTAAAAGAGGGGAGACACAACTATCAGGAGTGGAAAGATGATGGTGGTAACTTGGGGCTGTGAACGCTCGTCCAACACATGCTCTCCGTCACTCGGCAGGGGAGAAGCTGCAAAGCTGCCCTGGCCTTTTGCTGCTTGTGCCATCTGTTTCTTGCTCACACTGATTATGGGAGAGGAAAACATTGTGGCCCAAATTAATGTTGACTGCACTGAGGCTGAAACTTTATTTGAGACATATTTATTTGTTATTTTTCAGGGCTAGATGCAGTTAACATTTCTCTGTGGTTTGCCCCTTGTTCTTAGGAAGAGAATTCACGTTTGCAGTGAAAGGATCCTATGAGGAAACCCAGGATGTTTGCATAGATCCTTGTTGCAGCCAGGGAGGCAGCAAAACCACCAAGTTCCACTACATCAAGCACAGTCAACCCAGACTGCACATGACTCTGCCAAAGGAGCATTTTTTCTGTGGTGTATGTTTTGCTTACGAGTGGTGATTACAGCTAAAGTAACTTTTGAGAGAAACTTGATGAATTAGCCTTTGTCTAGTAAATTTTACCCATTATAACAATTTTTTTCCCACTTTAATTCAGCATGGCTCAACTAGTAGAAAAATGGATGTACCTAGTCCCCTGGCTGTGCCTCTGCCTCCTCTGGACTTGAGAAAGGAAGTGACAGTGATGAGAGTGAGTAACCTTTGACAGCATTTGGAATTATTTCAACAAGCTATATATATGTGATATCTGGTCTGTTATTAACAATTTACTAGTGTAGTATATGCATGTTCAGGTCTGCATACACTTGAAAGTAAAGACAGATAGATAGATATAGATAGATATTCAGGGAAAAAGTAGTACAGGCGGAATTGCTGATTACTTTAGAAATATTTTAAAAGCAGGATCTAGTGGTGAGTGTGTGCAGAAGGCCTGAGAATAGACCAAAGATTTATCACTAGACTATATATCTGAATAATTGCTAATACTATAAACTTGCTTTTGCAAACTTTCAGTTCTATTTAAAATTTATGATATTTTCATTCTTGATTCTCAGGGTGAATCTTATGAGGTGTCTGTGAAGGAAGAAGATGGGTAAATCTTTTATTTCTTTTGAATTATTACTTAGGCCATCTCTTATCCTTTCCTAGTATCATCTTTAGACGGAAGGAAGGAAGTTACAGCTTAAACTAGCTAATTTCAGAACTAGAAATAAAAGTTGTAATTGGTTAAAGACGACTAAAATATGGGAAAGAGTTAATAAAATGATACATGCTTTTGAACTGGCCGGTAGGAGTTCAGCAGAGAATAGATGGTAGGTAGTAATGAAGTATAACCATTTACAATGTTTTCAACATGTAACGCATTTCTAACATGTTTCTAATACTGTTAATTACCATTTTATTGGTCCTCTGCAGGCTGTATTTCAATTAAACAAGTGGACAGTAAACTAGCTTGCTTGCAGTGATTTTCCAAAGGGCAACATTACCCCCCACTGAATAGTAAGCTACATTGCAAGCACTAATTTGCAGAGTGAGATGATAATCAGAGGTTTTACTGAATAGTAAACATGAGTCACAAAAGGGGCAAAATAATATTTTGGTTGAAAAAACCCTGAAACAGTAGCCCTGTGAAAATGTAAGTTATAGAACTAATGATGCACATGGTGATGTTCATAATCATGTACAGATACGAAGGGATCCACTTAAGAGGCATCTTCTGATTCAAGTATTTACAGCACAAGTTCTCAGCAAAGATAAGCCTTACAAGGTATTAGGGTCAGGTTAGGGTTTCATTTTGCCTAAAGTGTGTTAATTTTATGTAACTTCTTAGGCCCATCCTACTATTCAGGAAACATACACAGAGCAAGAGAACATGAAGAGGTGTCCAAATTTCAGAGCTCAGTGTGAAACAGCTTGAATTCCCTTATGTTTCTTGATTTTAATCAGCAGGGAATTTGATTCATTTTAACTTCCTCATGATTGCATGAAATAGTTCAGGACATGATTCTGGTCTAAAATCTCCACATGAAGGCAGAAGTATAGGGCTTGCAATATTCATATACCTTCTTTCATTTGCATAGAGGAAGGAAGTAACCTTCCTTTAAACTGGTTTATTGTTGTTGCTGTTTTTGCTTGATGTCTCAAGCTGTAGCTCTAGAAATTACTTGCAGGTAACATGTCTCATTCTGTTCTTATGCTCTAGTTGCAAGAATTTAGATTTGCGGTTGGGGTTTGATCTATGCGCAGAGGAGCAGGATTTCATCTGTAAAAGGAAGAAGGTGGTTGCAGCTGCTCTGAAAAATGTTCTTCAGCTAGATGAAGATCTGGAGGAGGATGAGGTATGTGGGACAGCATCTTGAGAACTTAAGGGATTCTGTCTCACTTTGAACAAAGTGGATATGATGTACTTGCGTGACTACCCATACAGCTCTTCCACATCTTCTAGACTAAAATGTGTAGGCCAGACTGTCACTTGCACCTAAAACCTTATCCAAGAACTTTTGGCAAAGAGGATAAAAGAGGAACTGTCAGGAGGTCACTTATAGCTCCTTTATTCTCTGCCAACCTCCAGTCTCACTCAGGGTCACCTGAAGGATGTATTAGTTGAGATGAATGTCTGTACAACCAAGCTGAGAGTTTGACAACTCTCTCCTTCTCTACTGCACAAGGCTTAGAGGGGAAGTCTGTGATTGTCCCTTAGCACACTGGTGCAACAACATGTGTCTTGTGTGTTTTTAAATGTGTTACCTCTTGCTTTCTCCTCTCCTGGGGATCCCTGGACTCAAAGGTAGCTGCTTTGTTACTGGATGACAGTAATCTCCTACGGATCTGTGGTGCTTGGAGCAAGAGTCAAGGAGACACCCCTCTGCAATTGGGACAATATGCTTGTATGGGATTTCCTCCACTGCTCTGTTTGACTCCCAGCACACCCATCACATGATGCTGTGTGCAGGACAGCATTTGTCAACAAAGTTCTCATAAACTTAAATAACAAGTAGAATATGACTTGTTATTATTAAATGAGAATAGAGTGTTCCATTAATTAAAAAACAAAACTCCCAAAGTAGATGGTAAAATGCAATGAAGACAAGATTAAAGTTAATGGCAAGATATGTTCCTAAAACGGAATAAATATGTTGTCTCAGTTTTTGTTAAGGGCTACCTATGGGGCAAAGGGAGGATGGCTAACACAATTGCTGTATCCCTGAGAAAAGGCCAAATTGCATATAGCATTGATGTCAGGGAAGGGGGAGGTAATCTAGGTGACAAAGAGAATGTTAAAATAGATCTATAAAGCTTGGCACCATCTGCCTGGAGAATAGTAACTGTTGTATTTAAATTTAGAAGAAAAATAAAATTATGCAGACAGCTTTTGCTCTGCTCTTCTGAACTCAGTTTTACTCAGGATTTTAAAGTGTGTTTTGAGGGAAAGAAGCAAGAAAAATGAAAAACATCCAGAAAATACTCTTTGTAAATCTGAGGACAGATTATGTCATACAAGAGCCATGCTTACAGCTTCTGATTTACCAAAGCATCACAGATCAGGAAGATGCTTTCAGCATTTGTTAAGTCCCACTAGAGTTTATCCAACCCAAACACACACCTAAGCACTGCAATGATGAGAGTGAATTGAGTCCAAACCTACATGAATCAGGGTGTTTCTGTTACTTTTTCTGCATACCTATCACTTCTCTATTTCATCTGGTAATGAACAACTCGGTGCCTTTGTGTGTTGAGCAGGTGCCAGTGGTTGCAGTCATGACCACAGGAGGGGGAATACGGTCTGTGACATCTCTGTTTGGCAGTCTTCTGGGTCTCCAGGAGTTAGGTGTTTTGGACTGTGTCTCATACATCAGTGGTTTATCTGCCACAACATGGTAAGGAGAGTTGGGCTTGTGCTTGCTGTTTGTGTTAGCAGACTGATAACCTGGTGAAGCATATTGCCTTGCTGACTTATTTCATCCAGCATGATGCTGAGACTCAAGCCTTGGGCTTCCTTTTGCTGCTCACCCATTTCATGACATCACTCAGTCTGGTAGCTCTTATCTACCCCAACTATATGAGACAAATTGAATGAAAACTACTGTATTTCTATAACTGCACAGAAATGAAAAGAGCACAAGTCAGGATGGTTTACCAGTATCTCCCTGCACTTCAGCATAGTTGACAAACACACCCACAGCTGTTCAGTAGCTCAGATATGTTCCTTTCTGCTATGTCATAAGTTTCAAGTTCCCCTGGAGGCTGGACTTGTTTCTGTCATAAATGTGGTGCCTGACACACAGCACGGAGGGGAAATGTGTATTTTTTGATGAAAAATCTGTATGACTTGGTTCCATTTGTCCTTTTCCAGAGTTACCTGGCAGAAATTATTCTTATGTTAATTAGGGGGTAGAGGTGCTCCAGTGTTTCCTTTTGAATGGAAAGTCCTTCATGGCTATGAATGAGGGACTAAACAGGACCTGATAGGCCAAAAAGCTGGCATTTTCTTGGTAATGTCAGAAATGGGGATTACTTTCTGGGGGAGAAGTAAACCTTTTGATTGCCAGTGTAGACAAATCAGATGTTAATCATGAGGCAGAGAAGATGCTGCCTGAAACAATGCAGCTGGAGACATGGGGAACTGAATCTCTGAAAGGACACAGACCTGACTCCCAAGCATGCTTGAGAGCAATGAGGAAATGAATGTAGGGAAATACTGTTTTCCCTTCCTTTGTATATCTCTTGGGTTATCTAATTGTGAGTAACACTTCAGAAATCATCTTGTAATACGTTTGTCGGACTTAACTCTTGCAGCTCCGAAAAGGAGAATTTAAACAAAAAGCCCTGAGAAACACAGAGTGTCACACACACAATGTTGACTTTCTTGCATGACTTGCAGGGGGCTAGGACTTTACAATGTTTTGCTTCTGGAGGGCAGCTCTAAAAAGAGATATGAAGCAGAACTAGAATCAGCAGGGTGGGGATGAAAAGGGATGAGTCGATTCTACCTGAACTCTGGAAACTGGAATCTCAAGCAGAACGGCTCTGTCTGTGTGTGCCAAGGGTCTGAGGTGACTTGTTTGCTGCATGCCCAAGGAGAGGAGCTCTCGCACTTATCCAGAGCAATGTTTGCTGCTAAACTCCCGCTTAATGCTTCATACAGCTTCTAAAACTGGCCTCAAACAGAAACTGTGGCTTGAACCTGGACAATCAAAGGGTAATTCTAGTAAAAACTTAAGTTAGGGATGTTCCTTTATTACTCTCTTGATTCTGAGCAGAAACAAACTAGGATTATTCTGAATGTTTCCCTGCAGCAAAAAATATAGTTGTATAGTCTAAATTCTGCCAGAGCTTTAAACTGGTCTTCCAAGGTAAAAGTTGGAGGGTGAGAGCCTCATGTAACCTGAAACAAAATGCTTATATGTGATATAATCCCATGAGTTTTCATGTACCAGTGACAAACCACACTATGTGTCTTTTTCCCAGGACCATGGCAAAGTTATATGAAGATGCAAACTGGTCACAGAAGGATCTCAGAGACCCAATTTGTGATATCAGGAAAAATGTGGCCAAGAGCAAGCTGCAGTGTTTCTCATTGGATCATATGAAATACTATGAGGAGGAGCTATGTGAAAGGAAGGAAGAGGGGCACAAGCTGTCCTTTGCAGATTTCTGGGGACTCTTCATTGACAGTATGCTACATGAACAGGTATTATAGATCCATCCCTTATTCCAGAGAATTTCTAACTTTTCATGTCTGAATTTCTAGAGTCAGATACAGGAAAGGCTGTCAAAACTTCAGAGACATTTGTCTTTGCTTTGGCTTTTTAGAAGAAAAATAAAATGATAAACCTAAAATATAAGCATCTAGGGGAAATGTCTGAGCATCTAGAGAGTCAAGCTGTTAATAAAACTGATTTTCCATCTTTAATTTGAGATCAAATGAGCATTCTAGTAACATATAGAGGAGAGGTGGCTCTGATAGACCTAAGGTCAGGCATAGCAATATATAGCCATAGCAGCAAAAAAAAAAAGCTGTATTAAGAAGGTCAAGGAACTACTGGAGGGAGTCCAGCAGCAGACTATGAAGATGATTAGGGGTCTGGAGCATTTTTCTTATGAGGATAGACTGAGAGAGCTGCGTCTGTTCAGCCTGGAGAAGAGAAGGCTGAGATAGGGCATCTTATCAATGCTTATAAATACCTAAAGGGTGGACATCAAGAGTCCAGACCAGACTTTTTTCAGTGGTGCCCAATGATAGGATAAGGGGCAATGGGCACAAACTGAAGCATAGGAGGTTCCAACTGAATATGAGGAAAAGCTTCTTTACTTTGAGGGCACCAGAGCACTGGAACAGGCTCCCCAGAGAAGTTGTGGAGTCTCCTTCTCTAGAAACATTCAAAACCTGCCTGGATGTGTTCCTGTGCGATCTGGTCTGGGTGAACCTGCTTTAAGCAGGTGGGTTGGACTAGATGATCTCCAGAGGTCCCTTCCAACCCCAGCTGTTCTGTGATTCTGGATTGCATAAAATGGGCCTTGGCTGACTTCGATCTGCAGCATCTTCAAGTTAGCTAAGTCACAGAGTCACAGAATATCTTTATCCTACTTTAAAGCAAGTCATATCCCAGTGGCTGCACAAACAAATTTCTCACATTTTTGTTCCATCCTCTATTCCAAAATTTCTGGAAGCATTAGTGATAATAATTTGTCAAGATTGATGACAGAGAACACATGAACATATTTGTGTGGTCAAACAACCAAAGTACACAGCACAAAATCTGCTGAGCTTTAGGAGATGTTTCATTGATAGTCCATGCTTAGATACTGTATTTAGTCCATGCATCATGTTGATCTTTTGCAATGACTTCTGTTCTTTATAAATAGGGAACTACTCACAAACTCTCTGATCAGCAACTGGCAGTAGATCAGGGGCAGAATCCTCTGCCCATATATCTGTCCCTCAATGTCAAGGATGACTTTAGCACTTCGGATTTTAAAGGTAATGTTTATTATACACAATCATAGAAATCCTCACAGTCTCTTTCAGCTGTTAAGATTCCTGCCCAGCTTTTGATTCTCTAAGCTGTTACTTTTAGCTGTGTTCAGGTGGCTGCAATAAGTCCTTCTTGATGCCTCATTTGCAGAGTGGGTGGAGTTCACACCTTATGAGGTGGGTTTCCTGAAATATGGAGCCTTTGTTCATTCAGAGGATTTTGGGAGTGAGTTCTTCATGGGTCACCTGATGAAGAAGATCCCAGAGTCTCACATCTGCTTCTTGGAAGGTGATTTACTATCTTGGAAAAAAACTCACTTTCATAACCAAATAGTTGGCTACACAGAGTTCACATCTAATAACTATTGGTCTGCCAGTAGCAATACTAGTACTACAGATAATGTGTCTGATGAAATTTAAATGTCAAATGAACCATCCAAAAGTTACAAAAGAGGAAGAAAATTCCTGAGATAAATGTAATTGATTTGTTGAACTACTTAGGTTAGACCAAAACAGAACGCACACATTAGGACTGATCTTCTGAAGTATCTAAAATCACAGTCTGATTTTTTTAAACAGCCAAGTTTCTAAAATTACCTAGTCATAAGCAAGACATTATGTAGAATGGCACGGGATTTGATATTCATACTATAATTCATAACATTTTATAACTTAAACAATGCAAATTTGAATGACTGGAGATTGAATTCAAGTATGTTGACCTAGCTGTGCTCTAGAAATTCAAAGTAACACTAAGTATGCTTTTTTTTTTTTTCTTTTTTTTTTTTAAACTTTCAAGGAACATGGGGTAATATATTTTCCCAGAGTTTTATGGATGCTGTCTACCTCTCTGGTCATTCAGAGGACTTCTGGCACAGATGGACCCGAGACACTGCACTTGACATTGGTTAGTTTTTTGGATTACTTTTCACTTGCATCTTGTCTTCACACCTGTCTGAAATGTGGAATTTGGTAAAGGTTTTGTGTCTTGTTTCTGGATTAGAGGACACCAAGCCTTTGTGAATGAAGGTAAAACACAAGAGAAATAGTTTTGCTGGAAAATAAGAAAAAACATTATGCTGCTCATGGTGTCATATCCCTGGGAGTTTTGTTAGTCACAAGAAGGTTACCATGAGTCCTTTGGGGAGGGAGAGGCCAGATGTGGAACAACAAGGTGATGCTGTGACACTGAAACCCACCTCTGCCCAGAACCATCTGCAAGATAGTGTATGTACTCCATCACAGATGGTGGTTTGGCTGCTCAGTCCCTCTTTCCTTGTTAGTATTAGAGAAGCACTCTAAACAAACGCGAACATATACCCTCTTCTCATTCTTCCTACAGAAGAACACCCTGCTCTGCCCAAGAAGCCTCATGAGCAGACAACTTCCTTATCCACACCTAAAGGTTTCCTTTCCAATGCTCTTCGAGAAATGATGACTGGACGACCTGTGGTTTCAACTTACCATAATTTCCTCAAGGGCTTGCAGCTACATAACAAGTATTTAGAGAATGAGAGATTTTGCATGTGGAAAGGTAATAGTTAATTTTTTAAATGCATCTTTGAAGGTGATTTGAACTTTGAAACTTGCTGAGGACAAATATTTGATGTTTTAGCATAAAGGCAAAGTTTGATTAATACTATTTGATTAATATGACTGTGGAATTGGTTTTGCTGATGCCCAAATGATTTACTGCTGGTCTTATTTCTGTCTTGGAGAAGCCGCAGCAGACTTGCTTGAATTCTGTTCTTAGGAATTACACACAAGAATGACTTACAGCTCCTACTGAAGCTAAATAGCCACAAATTTACACCAGCAGATCTTACTGATCTCAGGGTTGAGATACTTGTCAAAGACAAATATTTAACTGTGGGCTTTGTGTCAAAGACAAATACCAGTGTGGGCTGTTTCTTGTTTCTATCCTTGTTGTGCTAATTTGGGAAAAAAATGGACTTACTCCTGCAGTAATTAATTGATAATATACGATTTTGACTTTCAGACACTGTGCTTGATTCTTCTCCCAACCAGCTGAATGAAACGGGTGATTACCTCAAGCTGGTAGATACAGCTTTCTTCATCAATACCAGCTGCCCACCCATTTTGAGGCCAGAAAGGAAAGTGGATGTCATTTTGCATTTAAATTACAGCGGAGGATCACAGACTCTGGTATGTTTTGAAGTAGTGATGTTTTGAAATACTGATTCTTTATCTGTATGATTCCAGCAGCTGAATTACCACATTTCTCCTCTTCTTCCCCCCTGACTCTCCCAAAACAGTCTGTGTTTTTTTAAGTTAAATGATCATATCATAGATACTGTTCAACACTGTGACCATAATGTCACTGTCTTTCTGGGGGCTATTTTCAGTAGCTTTCTGGGGACACACACAGACACATAGAAGATTACCTATTCTGTGTATCTGTGCAGATTTGTCGTTGTGGTATCAAGTTCCTCAATAGTTAGTTAACTAACTTTTACAATGTAATTAGTTAAAATATATTTTTACTATTTTTGAACGAAAATGTGAAGTTTTTCTTTTAGGTTTGACTCTTGGTGTTTGCATAAGTTTCAGTCAGGTTTTTGTTTTACTGTGTTTGAAGAATCATCGATGGGTGTATGTGATTGAAATTTATGTAATTGATTTGTAGGAGGACATGAAGACATTGATTGTTAGAGGTAGTGAATGCAAACATAAAAGAACCATTGATCTGAGATACCACGTGTAATCAAAATTTCCTTATACAAATCCTTTACAGTTCCCACTAAATCACAACAACGATCTGAATTTCATGTGAAATTCACAAAATAGTAATCTTGGTTTAAAAACATGCAGGGTCAGCAAATCAGCCAAATTTCTGTTACCCAGGATATATTAAAATCAAGAGGGTATGCTTGTTCTAGTCCATAGTTAGCCCTATTTGTAAACATATAAATCAATCTCAGATTGCCTAGCACAGCAAAATATCAGTAATGGGGCTTGGTAACCTTATTTCAACCTATCTTTGTGTTGCAACTTTCCTCTGTTGAACCAGCCACTGGACAAGTTCTCGGAGTACTGTTTGGAGCAGGGGATCCCATTCCCTAGCACAAAGATGAGCCAGGAGGACCGGGAACACCTGAAGGAATGCTATGTGTTTGAGGACAGCTCAGAGGCACCAGTCTTGGTCTATTTCCCGCTGGTGTGTGATACCTTCAAAAAATACAAGGCACCGAGTAAGTCAACAGCATTAACCAATCATTTTTTGAGGTTGTCATGTCCAGTTTATCACATTTAATCAACTCCTTTTCTGAAACAAGAGGCTGTCAAGCTTCTCAGTTGGCTGAGTTATCATATTCTCAGTCCTGTTGTGATGAATATAGTGTTGGTCAACTAATCAGAGATTGAATTTAAGAGTGTCAAAATCAAATGCAAGAATAGCTGTAGCTTGAGGCAAAACCCATTATCTGGCATCTGGGACAGGAGACAGCTAGTAAGTTACATCCACTGGTAACAAACACTGTCACTTAATGGTCTTGTAATGAGATACTGTGTTTACTTTGTTAATAAAGCCAGATCCTCTTGTACGTTCACATGAAAAAAACTGAGAATAGAAGGTGCTGAAAGCATATAATGAGGAAAGGATTTTCCAGGATAACAAGCTGCTCTGATATCTGTCATTTTCAAAAAGTTGCTGGGTTATTTACTCTAGTTCAGCAACAGAACATGTAATCATCTCTCCAGAAAAATTACTTGTCAAATTCAGTTTCAGTTTACAGATACTTTTCCATGTACCAACTTTAATTTTCTTGTTGCCAGTTTGGTATGGTGTCCATACTAAATTAGTATGGAATTCTTGGATCCAGGAAGCCTTCCTCAAAAACTGAACTGTATGAGCTTGTTGGAAAAGACCTCGTGTAGTTCATCATCTTCTTATTTGTCCTATTGCATGTGCTTAAAATACCAGCCACCTGAGAGGTAGAATTCCCAATTCAGGAGCTTCTTGGTGTAATTTGCTACCAGTTGGTAGATAAGAAGATCTGATAGCAGTACCCCATGGAAAAGTTAAAAATACAGAATTCTAGATCTGCAGAAGTGAGGTATTCTTGTGTAAAACTTGAATTTAGAAGGGAAAGCATTTTGTACAGAAAATGTGTTCTGCCAGTCAATTCTGGATCAGCTGTGACTGTAGTCAAGCAGCAAAGTACTGGATTTTATTAGTGCAGCGGGTGTATTGTCTATACAGTAATTAAATCTTGAACCATTTTCCTAAGGGAATTCAGTTTCTTGTGACTGTTACTGTGTATTTTACGTTATCTGGTAGAAGTCTTCCCTCTCAGTAACACTGCTCTGCTGAACTTTGCTGTTTTTACTTCAGATGTGGAGCGTAGTCACACAGAGATGAAGCAGGGACGAGTAGATGTGTCCAACCCTATTGCTCCCTATGGTACTGGTCTGCTTACATATACTGAAGAGAATTTCAACAAATTGCTGAACCTGTGCAACTACAACATCCTGAATAATAAAGATTTAATTCTTCAGGCTTTGCGAACTGCTGTGGAACGAAGGAAGCGATTTAAAAACTGTTCGGCACCTCAGTCATCAAAACTTTCTTAAAGTATATTTTAACAAATCTTATCAGAAGGAGAAATACAAATGTTTTGGTAATGGATTAACAAATATTCAGAGAACATGAATCCATACAGAATAAACACACGTTAGCTGGTTAAAAAAAAAAATAAAAAAATTCAAGTCTAATGCTGGTTGTCACATTAAAGATTAAAGTCAATGGCAAATCATGATTACTTTAAAAAATTCTCTCCACTGTTTTAGGGAATGGAAAGGCACTCACAGAACTACAGGGGGACCTATCTGCATATACAGCCATATAAGAATGACATTTCAACCTCAAATGTTCATGCCAGATTTGGGTACAAATCTTGGTAGTATGTGGTCTTTAAAGCAGAGATTAAGCAAAGCCTCACCTTGTTTGCAGATCTCTGCTCATGACAGTAAGGAGTCAACCAGATACCAAAAATTTTTACACCTGGAAAAGGAAGTCTAATAATTGAAGCACTGCACATAATATTGTCTGTTTTCTCAGTATTCATCTATTAGGTAGAAGTCTAACCTCCAGTGGCCTTACCTGTTTGGCTGTCATTGCACTGAGTTTTCATTGTTGATGGACCATCCCACAGTGATCACCATATAATAGGCTGATTTTTCTGTCAGCTGTCTGATAAATATCATCTGGTTGCATCCATTTTTGCTGAACTTCCCTCCAAACTCTTGCCTACCAAGCAGATCTTGAAGCTGAGGATAGCACTTAAGGTTTTGAATCCCGCACTTAGTGGGTTTGGAAAAACAGTTTAACAGCCTAGCCTTTGGCCATAACCATGTCTTCATTTATTAATCTACTGCGAGCTCACAGATGTTCGTGATGGCAACAAAACTTGTGACATCAACTCCTTTGGCTTCTGCAACATTGTGATGGACAGTGTGTAGCTGCTGTTATAGTTTTATTCCTAACGCCATTCAAAATACAGTGTTCATGAGATTTTCATACTTGTTTTAGATAAATGTCTTTTTCAGGAAAATACTGGCCATTCTTAGATCTTGTTTTCTCTTGTATATATCAATATAGATACAGTGTAATAGCTACCATTCAAATATTAAGTGTGTGTGTATAATCTTATTAAAAATAAGAGTTTTAGAGATGCAATCATTGAAGTATGTTATTTTTTTAAGTTGTATGGAGTTAGGTCAGCTAAGCTACTGAGTCAATCTGGGGAAATATGTTGCTTGCTGCTGATACCAAGAAATCAAATATTGAGGGGACAGAGACATCCATGGGCTTTGCTAATGACCTTTGAGGAAGGATAAAATAAAAGCTGCCACTTCAACATTGGAAGAACAAAATTGGAAGGAAACGCTGTGTGGATGTGGATGGCTGGGATGATAAGAGGTTTACAAGTCCAAATACTGGTACTTGTAAATACCAAGGTATTTATTCAGCAACACAGAATGCAGCATTTGGCCAGCACCTGGCTAGCAGTGTATCTATATTTTCATCAGGTTTTTTTCCTGTTCCCCTTTGCACTCATTCCATTCATTACACTGGTGTGAGTATAAAAAGATCAGAAAGTGCATTCATCTGCATGCTGGCAGTATGCCCACATTACCCTGGGAGTGTGGCACCTCGTGTCTCCCTCTCATGTGCCATGGTCAGAAGGTAATGGGTCTCTGTCATCCAGTCTTACAGATCTCTGTTTATTAAGCAGGAGATAACATCATACTTTGTTACCTCTAAGACATCTTTTTTTTTCTATGCATCAGTTCAATTAACAGTTCAATTAACACTAGGAGATGTCTCCTGTCAAGTTTTGCTGTGATATGAGTCAGACCAATAAAGTCCCCCTTCATAAGAGGAAATTGTTAGCAGTAAACTTTGCAACTCCTTTTCACGGATCGAAGGTGGTCAAATACAACTCCTCTTTTCTTCCTCAGTTACCTGTAAAACTTGAATTTTCAAGTATGTTCTCTTAACCAGAAAGGCAGTTTTTCACCTTTTGTTGCCCTTGGTTAGCATAATTTGATGTTATATCTCACCAGTAAGGTGGTGGTAGTTTTTTGGGAGCAAAGAAAGAAGATGACAATTTGACAGTACAACTTTGTTCATAAGTTTGTATTTAAACAACAATGAAATAGGGTTTTAAAAATTTGATTCAAATTTCTTTGCTAAGTATCTTTTTTAAAGTATTTAAAAGATTTTTTTTCAAGAATAATTTTTACACCTCCAGGAAAATGTAACAGAGGCAGCATAGTTTGTGCCTGATGTATTTCACCAACTTTTTTTTGGTAGTTGCAACACTTGGCACTGGGCCCTGAGCTTTACTCACCCAAGGTGTGGTGATGATGTGTGTTTTTGGCAGTAGAACCAGAAAATTAGGATGGCTTACAATGAGCTGAGGAAAGGAAGTCAATTTTAAGAAATCCATGCCTGTTGAGCAAGCCACTGAACAATCTCAGGCTGCCCAAGTCTTAAGTAGCTCAATATTTTGATTTGAAGGAAAGTCAGACAAATGTTGGTTTTTGAGTTGGAACCTGGCTCCAAGGATCCAATATTGCCCTTGTGGCTGATGCTGTCCCTGGGCTTGTCAAGCTCGGTGATCTTACCTTGATGGCTTTTGAGTTTTCTCCATGATAGATTCATATGTTTTCTTGCCTGGGGAAGGAAGGGCTTCTTTTCCTGTCCTCTTAAAACTGGTTCATGTTGTTGTTTGTATTGCAGCAATACCTTAGAATCTTCTCTGTGATGTGATGGTGAAAGGCAGTGAAAAGGACTGGAGAAGAGAGGTGTTGTTTTTGTTGTGGTTTTGTTGTTGTTGTTGTTGTTTTTGTTTTTCTTAAGTGGCTTGCCAGCTACTAGTCAAAAAGCAAAAGAGGAGCAGAAGTTCAGAATTACTGGTGCTATTTTTAAAGGAAGGAGCTGATGCCCAGTGATGTATCAGCTGAATTTTTCAAAGTGATTCAGAATCAGTGTAATTGTTCTATTTAAGACCTAGGTAGGTCAACAACAATTTATTTTTTTGGAAATACCCATTTGTGACCTGTCACATGAGCTCTGCTAAATATAATAGCATGATCCCGTAAGCAATTAGCTGTGAATCTTTACAGCCTCTGTTAGGACTCAAACATGTCTCAGGCTGACTATAGATGAAGTTACCCCCTTAATTAACTGGTGACATGAGGTGACTTCCTGATATTCTGGGAATTGGTTCAGATTCAAATTGGCCATACATTTCCCTGTAAAGGTCCTGGACTGTGTATTGCCACATTTATGCCCAGGGAATTACTGGCTAATTAGCTGACATGGGCTGGTACTGGTATTCCTCACACCTGTGGTCTGATGAGGTTAGGGAAGGGAAAAAGCTGCTTAAACAATTTCTGAAGTGTTGAAGGAATCTGGAAAGGTCAGACAACCTCGAGCTGTTCCTGCAAAGATGAAGAGAGATGCTGCTGGGTGCTCAGCTCTACAGAGCACAAGGAGAGTCAGAGATAAAGGTTGTGTGCTACTGCTTTTTTGAAACAAATATTGGAAATTCTGTTGCAACAAAACTGAAGGAAGAATTGTGTGTACAGGGAGCAGCTGGGCCAATATTTTACTGATTATTTTTGGATGGCAAATCTGCCAAATTTCTTCCAGTGAGTGAGTAGGAGGAGTGAGATCTTTATCTGTCCAAAATGTGTCAGAGGCATGTGGGATCATTTTTAATCAAGTTTCTTAATAGACTTTTGAAGGCGGTAGTCCTCCTTCATGTGTGTCATAATCAGAACAGTGCCTTATGCAAAAATAAAATCCACTCTGCCCCACTCTGCTAATGTGATCTCTCCAGTGACTGATTTTGTGCCTTTCATTCTCAGGAATTTAAATTCACATTCAGACTTAAGGTCTTTCCTGCTTACAAATGGATGATACAAAAATTTTTGTTTTCCTCTCTAACCTAAGCCCCTTGTCACCTCTAGATGATTTGAAACATCTTTATAAATTTGTTTCAGCAGGCTGTTTTGGTTAGAGACGGAAGAAAAGGCCACACAGTACTAAAAGATCTAAATATTTTGACTTTGAAAAGAGTCAAACGTTTGCAATTTTTTTTGGTCACAATTTTTAGTGCAAAATGATTTTTTTAGAAATAATATTGAACAAATTATTTTGTCATTGATATTTTTAATTGGTTTGTCTCAAAGATTATATCCTTTGCAAAATTATCTGTTCAGCTAATGTCTCCCCAAAATAAGTTTTTCACACATTTAGTGTAGCTTTTCTCTTTCCTCCACTAAGATACACCTGTGATTCTATGTATTTTCAACTCAGATTTCAGTCCATGACACTGAAAAATCAGTCATCCTGACAGCTGATTTCCTTTTAGTGAATAGGCAGCCTTCATATCTCTCCTTTACAGTTGGACATCTCTGTAGACTTCTGTATAGTGTAGCATACAGATCCTAGGCTTCCCACCTGACGGAAGAGGAAACCATGGACACTGAAGGCATAGTTTCTGTGGCCCTCACCTGCTCTGTCACACTCTTTTCCAAGAATGCTTTCTCAAGAAGTCCTTTTTTGCATCTTATGTGATTTTTTTTTTTTTATTTTTGGACCTTCTGTGATATAAAACATCAAATATTTTGTAGAGTATTAAAGGACAGGTCTATTGAATATGTTGTATGTATAAACATGAAAATAAAATGCCATTGTGTTAATGTGAAAGTTAGTTATGTGTTTTGTTTTGTTAGTTAGTTTGTTTTAATACCAGGCAGTTGCTTTAAATTAGTGGCAGGCCAAAAAGTACTGAGCTAAAGCTGAATTTTTCAGAGACTGAAATCTGATGCCATGGGGAAGGAAGTGACACTTTTCAACCACGGTAAATCTTCTTGTGTGCAGAGATTATTGAGCTTAGATCCATTGTGTAACTGGAATTTGACTTGGACTGCTTGTTCTCTTGTTAGATCAGCAGGATGAGGTCTGTGTAGATTTTGTAGCTTATAGAATTATTATTATTTTTTTTAAAAGAAAAAGGAAAACAAAGAAACTGAAAGGCTATAGCCAGGTAAAATCCTCAACTTTAGATCTGACACTATATTTATTTGGTAATTTGATTTATTTGTTAATTCTGAGTATTTCTGTCCTAATAGGATATCTGACTGTCATTTTATAACATCTTTAGTATGTTTTTTTAACCCCTTTTTAAGCCGTTTATTTTTAACCCTTGTTGTGTTCAAGGTGTTTAAATGATGACCAGCTACTGTTGCCATCCCAAAGGTGTGACAAGGATACTCTCCTCTTGCAATAATATGAAATCCCCCATTAGTCATATATTTCTCAAGTCCTAGATTATCAGAACATGATAAAGCACTATATAAGGTAATTGTGGGATATTAGATACAGCTATTATTGCTAGCTGCAATGTATTGCACTTAGATATACAATTATCTGAATATCATGTTGGGGAAACTAGTGCTTGCAATGGGGTAGTTTAAATGAATTTTGACTGCCTCTGAACAGCAAGATATTTATATTTGCTCCACTTTGCTTTAATTAAGACATAGACAGAAAATCATGTGCATGTAGATGCACACTACAAAGTAGGTGAACAGCAGAGGAAAATTGTGTCTTTCCTCTTATTTTCCTTGTTATTACTCAGAGCTTTAAAGAGGCTGTCATGTGTTCCCTCGTCAGTAACAGTCTCTCTAGTCTTCAAAAAGCAAAGAGTATAAGTAGCATGTATATGAGGTACACTAGTGGTATAAAAATATTTACTCTGCAAATGTGATTGCTGAAAAGAGCTAATATATAGCTCTTGGGATAACTTCACCCATGAATTTACTTACTGCATGCTTGGTAGTTATCTTTGAAATTCTTCCTGAATGGTGGAAGAACTAAGGAAAAATGCAAAGAAAATAACAAGATACTTAACCCTTGATGTAGTACTCTTTTTGAAATCATAATCCTAGGGATGTATTTCTACCTCTAAAATGCCAGTGGTACAAACTACAGCATCACAATTTATTTTGAAGCAGATTGTCTACTCCTTGTAGACACCAGTGAAAAAGCCATCAACAGCTAATATTTTCTTAGTGATGACAAAGACTTACTGTTCTGGGTGATATGCACTTATTTTTATAATGAACTTACTGCATGAATGGAAAACTGTTGAGATAGTAATTCCCAGCTTGCACAAAGCTTTTACAGTTACTATATTCCAAAGCCCTCTTATGTGACTTGGAGAAGAATCATAGAATCAAGGCTGAGTCCAACCATTAACCTACACTGGCATTAAACCATATTCCTAAGAACCTAATCTATGTGTCTTTTAAATACCTTAAGGGACAGTGACTCAGCCACTTCCCTAAGCAGCCTGTTCCAATGCCTGACAACCCTTTCAGTGAAGAAATTTTTCTTAATATCCAATCTAAACCTTCCCTGGTGCAACTTGAGGCCATTTCCTCTTGTCCTATTGCTTGTAACCTGAAAGAAGAGACCAACACTCACCCATGCTACAACCTCCTTTCACATGGTTGTAGATACCAATAAGATCTCCCCTCAGACTCCTTTTCTCCAGGCTAAACAGCCCCAGTTCCCTCAGCTGCTCCTCATAGGACTTGTGCTCCAGACCCTTCATCAGCTTTGGTGCCCTTCTCTCAACTCGCTCCAGAACCTCAATGTCTTTCTTGTAGTGAGTGGCCCAAAACAGAACACAGGATTCGAGGTGCAGCCTCACCAGTGCTGAGTACAGGGGGACGATCATTTCCCTGATCCTGCTGGCCACACTATTTCTGATACAAGCCAGGATGCTGTTGCCATTTCTGGCCACCTGAGCACACTGCTGGCTCATGTTCAACTGGCTGTCCATCAACATCCCCAGGTCCTTTTCCACCAGGCAGCTTTCCAGCCATTCTTCCCCGAGCCTGTAGCGCTGCCTGGGGTTGTTGTGACCCAAATGCAGGACCTGGCACTTGGCCTTGTTGAAACTTGTACAATTGGCTTCAGCCCAATGATCCAGCCAGTCCAGATCCCTCTGTATGGCCTTCCTACCCTCCAGCAGATCAACGTTTCCATCCAACTTGGTGTATTCTGCAAACTTACTGAGGGTGCAGTTGATCTCCTCGTCCAAACCATTGGTTAAACAGAACTGGCCCCAATACTGAGCCCTGGGGAGAACCACTCGTGACCATCCACCAATTGAATTTGACTCCATTCACCACAACTCTTTGTGCCTGGCCATCCAACCATCTTTATCACAGAGCACATCCATCCAGGCCATGAGCTGCTTCTCCAGTAGAATGCTGTGGGGAAACAGTGCCAAAGGCTTTACTGAAGTCTAAATACACAACATCCACAACCTTTCCCTCATCCACTAAGTGGTTCACCTTGTCACAGAAGCAGATCAGGTTAGTCAAACAGGATCGGCCATCATACACCAATGCTGATCAGGTCTGATCGCTTTGTTGTCCTGTATGTGCTGCATGACGGCACTCAGGGTGATCACCCAGCTCCCTCAGAATCCCTGGCTTGATCCCATTTGGCCCCATAGACTTGTGCATGTCTAAGTGGTGTAGCATTTCATTCACCATTTACCCTTGGATTATTGGGGCTTCATTCTGCTCCCCATCTCTGTCTTCTGGTTCAGGGGGCTGGGAACCTGGAGGACAACTGGTCTTACCATTAAAGACTGAGTCAAAGAAGGCATTTAGTACCTCAGCCGTACCCTCATCCTCTGTCACTGTGTTTGCCCCAGCATCCATCAGAGGATGGATATTCTACTTCACCCTCCTTTTGTTGCTCATGCATTTCTAGAGACACTTTGTTTTACCTTTTACAGCAGTAGCTAGGCTCAACCCTAGTTGGGCTTTGGCCCTTCTAATTTTCTCCCTGCATAATTTCACAGCATTCTTGTAGCCCTCCTGAGTTGCTTACCTCTTATTCCAAAGGCTATAAGCTTTCCTTTTATTCCTGAGCTCAAGCAATGGTTAAGGGAAGACAACATCAGCTACAAAACTTGATGGTGATTGAGAGAAGGAGAAAAAGAATTTTTTAGGAACATGTTTTGGGTATGGCAATGATGACATTATTTTGAGAAAGGGAAAACACAATCTGAACATCAGGAACCATTCAGTGAGCAAGATGCACTGACTATGGAAATATGTTCCGAATGTGAAGTGATATCTCATTTAGTGACATGAGTGAATGTTATGTCAGGCAGTCTTGTATTGGCCGTGAAAGAGCTGGGATGGTATAAATGTATATAGGTACATATATCCACTAGGAGAACGCAGGGAAGTCGAGTTGGATAACCTACACCCTTTCCTTTGATAGAACATTTTTGATTAAAGCAGGTTCCCACTTCTAATTTTAATATTCTTTCAAAAGATGAAGAGACTGGTTTTGCAAGAGCACAAGTAAATGATTCTCAGCTGTGACTGTTACACCTGAATTTGTTCATAAGGACTTAACACAGATACAAATTAATAAAGACAAAAGTTAAGGGAAATATTTTGGTTTTTTGGGGGGAGAGATGCTCATGTCCATTAGAAATATCCTTTGGTCTTCCTTTCGCGAAGCATTTCAGATGCTGCATGTTTAGATTTATGAGACAATTTGCTTTGATTCCATATCTATTGAGAAGGCTCTGCAAAGTCTGACTCTGGAGTGAGCAGAAGGTTATTAATTGCTTTAGAGGGAAACCATCAGATAGTAACACTGCATATTTTGCATAAGACCTTCTGAACAGTCATCACTTGTGCATCACATAGACATCAGCATAGAAGGAAGTGACTTCTGTGTAAAAAGAGGATTTTACTCTAGCGAAATTCCTTGGACGATACCTCCTCTCTCCCTCTGTTTGCTTTGATACTGGCTTCTGTGGCCCAGGAGAGTGCATTTGGGTGGTGTCTGCTGTAGTTTGCAAGGTTGCTTTCTTTACCTGCATGAAGTGAATTATTCATCAATATCAATTATATTGATTTAAAAATAAGTGTAAGATACCAAACCTTTCCCCAACATGTTTCCCATGACCTACTTGGATCTCGTGATGCAAGACTGAGCGCTAGCCACCTCCTGTCATCAAGCAGAGAGGCAGGAAAGTGTGGTAGAGCCACAGTCTGGTCTTGCACACGCTAAAATCTAGCAGCATGCACATATATGCTAATTTAGGGCTACTGTAACACACTGCTCCAGTAGGCAGTGAGTCACTGCACACCAGAGTAAAGAGGACACATGGAGGGTTTAGTGGCCCTGTGTTTCCCGCATGGTGACTGCTGGCCCTGCTGTGAGGGCAAGCGCACACCAGATCCCTTTCAAATGAGCTCTGAGGATGGGTGAGCAGCTTGTAGCGCTCCCTGGGCCCACACAGGAGAGCACAACCCTCTCTCCTGCCCCACCCTTCCACCCCCAAGTTTCACCTACAGTTTATAGCTCCTCCCCACCCTCTCATTGCATTTAAACATCAAACTCCAAACTTTTCTGGACACAGATTCATTTTTTTTCTAGACACAGGCTAAATGTCCAGGCAAAGAATACTGACCATGAAGTGAGGTGACTGAGATGCCCAAAGTAGCTTTGGAGGAGCATGGGTCTTGCAGTCACTTAGTTGTGGCACTGCAATGGGCTCACTCACCTTGCTAAACTGCATGTGGCTACAGGAAGATTGCTACCAGGTATTTGAGGTTATTGTTTGGAAAGAAGCTGTTGAGGTCTCTCTCCACTACCCTGGAGTGTGATGGTGGCCATATAGAGATGCTCTGACAGCTGTGATTTAATTAGTCACAAGCTCTTTGCCTGCATGTTAGAGTAGTTGCCTAAATGCAGAACTTTTTTATTAGCAGTAGTATTTTCTAGAAAGGAATCCCTGGGCTGAGGGGGGCTTCAGTGTTCCCCCCAAACATCACAGCGGGTAAAAAATAAATTGCTCTTCATTCTGCTGACTCAGTTGAGGTGCTCTAATAGGCTGCAGGAAGCAGGGAGGAGACTGCCTAATGAGTGGAAATAATAAAGGGGTGGGGCAGGAGAGCCTCGTCATAAAATCCCTATTCCTCCACCCCTAATCTGCATGAGGAGTTCCTGTCAGCTGTACAACTTGGTGTCTTTTGACATTGGACTCATATGCAACTGGGGCTGCAATGGGATCAAATTTCAGTTCAAATGAGGTAAGAAAAAGAAGCCGAGAGCAAGAATAAAGTGGGTGAAATTGTCTCATATTTCAGTTCCATTGATTACAATGGAGACCAAGGTGTTTAAGGTGTATGGGGAATCCATGGAAAGCAAATTTGCTGTTTGTCAGATCTCATGGTTGCATGGATAGTTTTCCTAATCTAGCCTTTTATGGAACCTTGTGGTATGTCTGCATTTTCAAGCTATGTTTTAAGGCTAACAACATTACTTTTTGTGCTTGCTTAAAAAAACCAAAGCCAAACAAAAACTGTATGTCAAGGAAATAAGAAGCTGGCACAGGGTTGTGATTGTTTTGATGATTGGTAAAACACATAATAAGGGTAGTTAATGAGCATAGCTCTAAGTATGGTTTTGAATGTGAGATGTTTTTAAAAGTCAGCCTAAAATAAGAGTTTAACATGTAGCTTAGTTTTCTTAACTTTGCCTTGTGTTGTTTTTCCTAGACTATTACGGGCACCACAGCACCAGCGGTGAGCACGGTAGGTGGTAATTAGCTGGCCCTTCATTAAATGCTGTTTAGTGCTGAATGTAGGTAGATCACAAGAAAAAAATCTTAGGAATTCAATGGCTCGAGGGAAAACTGTACTGCAATATTTATTGAACACTGAAAAGTTGAGCTGTGACTTCAGCTCTGTAGATGAAATATTGCCTTGGCTTTCGGTAAACTGTAAATAGTCTGGTCTCTGTCGGTGTCTGATGTTTATGGTGTGAGTAGGTGTTGCACTGTATCTGGGCTGGTTTTTACTTCATGAGTATTAATTTTTTAATTCCTCCCTTTTTGTGTTTCGACATCTTTGGATGAAATACCCATTTGTCTTTTATGTTATTCCTTCACAAGAAGACTGTGTGTAAGCGAATCTTGCAGTTGTTCTTAGTGCTTTAGTAGTCCTTGCAGTCTTTCTTTGTGCTGTAACGACTGCCATAGAGCTTGCAATTCTCTGTGTAACACGGTGTTTAAAAACACAGTGTCAGAACAGGTAGCACTGTGGAATAAATGTGTTGCGTTCGGTCTCCTGACAAGCCCAATCTCATTAGCCCAGTAGGAGTGGGAGCAGTGCCCAAAGTTCTCTGAACAAGGTTTTGTAAAAGTTGAACTGAGGATGAATACTTTGCACAGGCACGTGAAAACTCCCTGGGCAATTAGCAGACCTTCACGTTAACAGGTATTAGCATAAAGGAAAACAGATAAGCTGTTGTGAGCCAGGGAATGGGAACAATGGCAGTGGCAACAGCATGGGGCTACGGGTTTGGAGTTGCCAGTATCTGTTGCAGCTCTCTGGGAATCCACAGTTGGTAGATGGGCTCTGGCTTCTGCTTCAGTTGTGTGGGGATTTCCCAGCCTGGTTTGTTTTGGGCTTTGGTTCCACATGGGGTATTGCAGTGATACACAGATCCTCTGAAAAGGTGGTATGTTTAGTCTGCCTCAGGAAGGTTTGCTGTTGTTGAAAGTATCTGATGCCTGACTGTGCCTGAGAGCCACTTGCCTTCTCTATTCAAAGTGAAATGCTATGGTAAAGCAAAGACTTTGCAGAGTTTATTAAAAAAGTTGCTTTAAAAATAATGTTTATGTTTCTGTGTATAGTCTCACAGCCCCAAGGAAGTATGCTAGGATCATAAAAATTGTTACTTTTAATCCTGTAAACTTAACCTGTGTTTAGAGGATTAAGGTGTTTTTATCCTTAGTGCTTTATACATTGTTAGTAGATCTCTAGGTATGAGACCTCTACAGTTCAGTGGCTTTAATTTTGCCTCTTGTTTTTAGGATATTTAGGGTAGCAGAACTGACATGAATATAGTACATATAATTTAGAGTAGGACCCAAAACTTACTCTTTCTGCCCTGACTCTTCGAGGCTCATAGAGGCAAAAATCAGGAAGGAACCTGAGGTTGGTTTGGTTTAGGTGTTGGTTTTTTTTTCCTTTTTTTTTAATTGAATATTATTATTTATGATAATAAATATAAAACTATAATATATCTTGAGTTATATTTTGTTACTCAATGGCTCAGTTAAGGAAACTAGTTTTCATTATCAGAGGCAGTTTGAGTAGAAACCATGGGATGTATGAGATTGAAACTTGAGTGTCCATATAAATTAAAGAGAACATGTAAGATACTTGCTGAGAAAATGTTGGTAGTGCCCTTAAGCTGGCAGACAAAAAAGTAATACTTTTTAGATTACTCAAATTACTATATCATATTAAAATAATATAGGCTAGCATGGTCTTGAGAAAAAGCCACACTGAACTGTGTGCTGCATTTTCAGAGGTGCTGAGGCTTTTGTTGGTGATGACAAGGGCCTGCTTCTCTTTTAAGATTTTAATTTATTATAACATGTGAGTCCAGCTGTGGAGCAGCAAACAGGAAGAGAAGAAACATCACCTGAAAATGGCAGTCTGAAGTCACACAAATTTTACGTAGCTCTTAGAAAGAAACAGACATTGAGTCACTGCTGCTCCGTTTGTTTTTATTCTGGAAAACCCTGGTGACTTCTGCTGACTTAGTAAGACCCAGCTATTGGGTGTTTTAAAATGGGTGAAATAAATACAAAACATGTAGTATAAGGAAAAGTGTTTCTTATGTATATGACCTTGCCTAGAGGTGGTAGACATAGTAATGTAATGAAATCCTGCCTGCCTTGAGGCTCCAAAACTCTTTGAAGTTAAAAGGTGCTACATACCTGACCCAGGTCAGAAACAAGGTAATGATCTGTGTTTTTAAATCCTGACACTCTTTCTGACAGGGCTGAGTGTTTTCCTTGTTGGTCTTCATAGTTTTTAAAGTAGTAGCGAGATTTCTATTCCTTTTTAAAGAGAAAGCTCAGAGAGGTGTGCTCTGCTTCAAATAGATCTGAGGCTGCTTTGCTTTGGTATTTGCTTTCTCTCTTGATATAAATTGGGAATGTTGTATGTGTTTCACTCCTCAAGAAAAAAAAAATCTATAAAAGACTTTTGTAGAAGTGTAAACTTGGAATTTACTGAAACAGAGCCGTTTTAGAGCCTAGTTATGTAACTTTTATTCATACGGATGAGGATTCACTTATGCGAACACTCCCATTGACTTCCCTGGGAACAGATATGTAAGGATTGCACAAGTGTGCCACAGCACTTAATTGAACTTTTATCTGACGTAAGACAGTGTGACCAAGTCTTGCATTTGCAATCTCACATATGTAAGTAGTTTCAACAGTGATTATTAAAATACCTGGCTTGTGTTTCCGGTTTATGAGTTAACAATCATGTCTCAGACGAAATAAATACAGAAGCTGAAAGTCGAAGTGTGTATAATAACTGACCTCAGTGTCTTCTGGCCTCAGAACTTACGCAGCCTGTGATACTGTCACATTAAAGGGAAATAAGTGGATGTCATTGCCCATTACTAGCATATCCAGCTTAAGATATGCCACTCATTAGTTTTCCTGTGTGACTTTGAGCAAGTTGCTGACAGCTAAAACTGACAGAGCGTTCAGGCATCTAGAAGTTAGGAACTATAAGGTCCGACTTCGAGATCACTAGTGTGGGAAAGGACTTTAGAACCCAGAGTGACACACTGAGGATTAATTCAATAAGTTTGGAGAGCTGGATACACCAAAATGGGAATTGTAACACCTGAGCAGGAAACTGCATAAGTAGGTACATCCAGCTACCAGGGACATCTGAGCACAGGAGCACCCTTCTTAGATCCTATCACTGTGTGCCACTTAAGACTGCAGTGAGATACACGAAGCAGAGGTCTAGATGCTTCTTTTCAAAGAGTTGAGCAAAGGTTATTCCTTTAAAATGATGTCTAGACTAGTGGTTATAGCACTTCCCTGGCATGGGGAGCTTCTGCTCAAGTCTGTTCTTCTGTATTCAAGGCATGCAAGCCTCATCCTTCCTCAGTAAAGATAATCCCCACTTCTTCTGCCAAAATAGCACTGCTGAGGACAAAACCATTTAGAATTTATTGCATGGGAAACAGGGAACAAGTATAAAGGTAGCAAACATGTCAGTAGATTTGGCAAGGACAGACAAGCATTGTCTGTTGATCCCTATGGCTAGGAGTGCTTCTGTGTTTTACTCAGTTCTACCTAATGCATACAGAAAAGCAGTTCTGGCAGTTGGATTATATAGTCTGCGTATGATGTCTTTTGGTTGTTTTTCACTGGAGACAGTAATATATGCATTCCCCTCATCCCCTAAAGAACTAGTTTTTTTTTTTCTTTCAAGATATGTCGGTATGTCTGTTTAAGTTCTCCTTTATGGCCATGCTTGGGATAATGGAGCAGGTAGAGATGTGAAATAGTCTTTGAGACAAGCTGTAATGTCCCATGACTGACAATTTAAGTGTTTGTGAACTGTGGACAATAAAACTGTTCCCTGTGCTAGACTCTGGACAGGTTATAATAATGGAGAAAAAATGTGCCCATATCAGTGACTATTCCAACCTTCCTGCTGCTGTCTCACTGACCTTCAACTCTGCATCTTCAGGCCCCTTGCTGATCCAAAGGGAAGTGCAAGATGATATATGCCAGGGATTACCCAGACTGTTTCTTAGAGGTTGTTCTTAATCTCTGCTGCATTTTCAGAGGTGCTGAGGTTTTTGTTGGTGATGACAAGGGCCTGCTTCATTACACTGTGTTAGCGCCCAGTGTCACATCATGGTTCCAGTTGCTTAATGTTTTGCTAAAACATGGAGAAACATTTCATGACAAGCCTTGTGCTACAGCTGGAAAGATAAATGGTCTGGCAAAATGTATAGTATGTATGAAGGAAATAGTAGCAAGGTACATTATATTAGTTAGCATCAGTACATTGTTTTTACTTTTGCTGCTTGTGGTTAATACAGGTACTTCAGATACAAAGTAAGAAAACCCATGTATTTGTGTTAGGACTCTGTGTTAACTCTACTAGGGTACAGTATTACTATGAATGCAGGAGTGAGAGGATTTATGAGTTAGTATCTGTTCTGGGAAGCTGGTACGGATAGAAAGATTTGACAAGTTTTTGAGCACAAACCACATGTTTCTGTTCTAAACCGGAACCGATAGTCTCAAAACTAAATACCAATTTTAAGCAAGTGTCGAGAGAGTTTTGGTTTTAAAAGGGAAGATGGTGCCTATGAAACAGAAGTTAGTGTGGAAGAGAAAAGAAATATGTTAAGTAGTTATTTCCAACGTGAAATAGGGGAAGAGTTAATTTCATAGAATCATAGAATACCAGCTTGGAAGGGACCTCAAAGATCATCTAGTTCAACCTTTCTTGCAAAAGCACAGTCTAGAGAAGATGGCCCAGCACCCTGTCCAGCTGAATGTTAAAAGTGTTGGCGAATCCACCATTTCCCTGGGGAGACTATTACAATGGATGATTGTTCTCATCATGAAAAATCAGAATCTCCCCAGGAGTAACTTATACCCATTACCCCTTGTCTTTTCCATGTGACTCTTCGTAAAAAGGGAGTCTCCATCTTCTTTGTAACCACCCTTTAAATACTGGAACATGGTGATGAGGTCTCCCCTCATCCCTCTTTTCTCAAGGCTGAACAAATGCAATTCTCTCAGCCTTTCCTCATTTGGTGGCTTCCCAGTCCTTTGAGTATCTTTGTGGCCCTTCTCTGGACCCTCTCCAGCCTGTCCACATCTTTCGTGAAGAAACCGAACACAATATATCCAGGTGTGGCCTGACAAGTGTTGAGCAGAGTGAGATAATGACTTCTTTGTCTCTGCTGGTGTTGCCCTTGTTGATGCAACCCAGTATCCTGTTGTCTGTCTTTGCTGCAGCAGCACACTATTCACTCATATGGAACTTGTTTGCCAGGACACCTGGAGTCCTTTTCCACAGAGCTGCTTCCCATAAAAGTAGATCCCAGCCTGGCTGGGTAGATTCTCACCCTGTGAAATACGAAGACATGAGCCATGGTAGCTATGAAGTATTACAGAATTAATATTTCTGAGCCCAAGGTGTCTGATATCTAGCAGAGTTTTGAGTTAATTCCTAAGATCATGTCTGAAAAGTGTTTTGTAGCTTAATGCTGGTGATCAGAGATGAAGATCAGTCTTTGCAAGATGTATTTTGTCACTGGCAGCTGCATTTTTTGCCTTTTAGGCTGTGCGTGGTAGCTTGTGCTGGTGCAGCAGCTTTGCTGGTGCATGGTGGTTGCTTAGCTCTGTTTGCACAGCTACTGTGGCAGTGTTTGATGTCCCAGAGGCAGCCTGCTCTGTTGCAGGCAGTGGTGATAAAAGGCGAGGACACCGATGCGTGTACTGTAGGGGTGTTTAATGTGATAATAATGGAGTGGTGTTAAAAAGAAGTGGTCTTTATCAAATCAAGCTCTCAGCACCTGTTCTCACCTCAAACGTGTTTTTGAAATCTGTTGTTTCTCTTTCAGACCTGAAAAGGGTTCTGTGCAAAAAATTTGCGTATTTTTTTCCAGCTGCTGCATTTGGTTTGATAAATGTTATTGGCTCAACCTTAAAAACCTTGTTTTATCTACATCCTTAAAACTTCAAGCTTGCAGCAGTCTGTAATTCTGTAACTATAGACTATAATATTAATTTAAATTTTATTTTATTTTATTTTTTTAATTGTCATGCAGAGACCAGTATCTCCTTTCAACTTGCTCACTGTAAAAATACTAAGAGTGAGGAATGCCCGGAAAGCAGACTTGCGTGAGTATTTCTGCTATTGTTGGAAGTTTCTTGTAATTCTTTAAAGTAAAGAAAATATTTGATCAATGTTATTCTTGAATTGTATTGGAATAAAAATACATGTTGCTGTGAGTTTACAATAATTATTTTTATTGTGATGGTGAAGTGTTGCTTTCTGCTCTTAAATATAAGGAGAATAACTCAAGCAAGGTGATGCATTTGATCTTTTGCTTTCATACCTCACTGTATGAGATGTATTTCCTACGCTTGTGACATCAGACTTAGCTGCTGATCAGAGGGCTGCTGTTTAAATGATGAAAATTCTTGTACTTTTGAGTAAGAAACCTATTTGCTACAGAATTTCTGTACAGAAGAGAGGAGAGGACTGGTGATGCAGTAGTAGGGAAAACTATGAATATAACAGAAGTACAAGCAAAAACATTCTTCTGCAAAATTTATAAATATGCAAGAAAAGATGATAAAATCCGGTGTGTCTGGAAATGTGTTTAACCTAGACAATGGAGCAATTTAAAAGTCAGAAAAACTTAGAGTACTACTGTGAGAGATTTAAAGGGGTTTAAGTGGGGGATAGTAAGGGGAAGCAAGAAAAGGATATCTAGAACAGAGGCTGGAAGATAAAAATGTCATAGTCAGATCGCAGGAGTTCATAATGAGAAGAGACCAAGACAGAATAAATCTCTGCAGTAGGGGAGTGTACAGAGTCTGGTAATACTCAGCTGTGCAAGCCCTGTAATGATTCACCTTCTCTGCCTCTGCAGACTGGTGGGCATCAGCTTGTTGAACCAGTGTGGCAGCAAATGTGAAAAAGAAAATCTTTGGTGGAAGAAAGAATCTTGAACAGATGGAAAGAATAGTTTGTTCACTGTCCAGATGTGACACTGGCTCACCCAGGGGAGGGACTGGTTTAACGCTGAATTTTAGAATTTCCAATTAATTGAGGAGCTTCCTCACAGCTTCTGTTCCACAGATGTGGGTCCTCTTTAGTCCAGTCTCATGGGTGCAGTGGGGCTTGTCCAGGTGCCTTTCAAAACACAGTTCTGTCACTGGGGATGTTTGAATGGTGAAATGTCTATGTAAAGAAGTTGGAAAGGCAAGAAAGAAAAAGGCAAAGTAAAGACGAAGAGAATAAGAAAATTCAAATTGAAAGACTACAAGAATAAATTGGAATAAAGCTACAAGAAAGACTACAAGAATAAAGCTTTTCCTCTTTGTTGTAAAACAAAGAGGAAAAGCTCACAATATTTTCACCAAAATCTTGCTGAACTTGGCTCAAAATTAAATTTCTTTTGGCACACTCAGAATTTTGTGCAGCATATCATAGTTTCTAAGGAAACAAGATGTAAATTTCAGTTAATCTATTATATATTTTGATTTTTCAACTAATGTAATGGGTCAAGAGTAGAGGGAGAACCTCTATCTTCTTATCTGAGGTTGAATTTAGTGGTTTCTGGCAGGAAGAATGTGGTTGGAACACATGGAAGTGGTGCTTAACAACAGTAATTTTGAATGAATGATGATTATCAGGTAACAAATGCCTACTGCACTTGAGGTATCCTGGGTTACTCTTGCATCTTCCACAATGTCATACTACTGCGCTTATTTATGTTTTCCTTTTATTTTTTCAGCTTTAAGAAATCTGCTGTGTTTTACTGTGTGCTTTGTTTACTGTTTATGTCTTAATATTTCTTAGTCTAGAAATGACAGTTGATCAAACTACTTTGTTTACTGTGTCATTTTGGAAAAGGAATTTGATTCATTAGACAAAGTGAGGGCACTGTAAAAGATGTAAAGTTCTATGTTTTTCAGAGGTTAAGTATCTATTTTAATGTGCAGAAACACACACTTTGTGGGTTTAGAGTAGACTTTTTATTTAACGAAACCCAGATGTTCAAATGCCTACGTAGTGACTTGCATCAACCAAATAACGCGATCTGACCAGGCAGTCACTGCAATTGCGTCTGCAAACCCACATGCACAATTCTGTGTGCATTTGTGTGCTCCAGCAGATTGCCTGCTTATGCTTCAATTCACTGTGGTTGTCCTTCTCAGGAATTATTTGCTCACAGTTGCTCCTTGCCACAGTGAATCGTACAGTCTTTCTTCATGAAGTCTGTTAGCATGTCTGCCTTATCGTATTGCCTTACTTCCTGGAGTTCTGGTCTCAAGAACAGATGAATACCATATCTTTACGCCCTTGAGACGCCCTGAATTCAGAACTTGGGCTTCCCAAGGCTTTGTTTAAAGTGTATCTGGAAGAGAGATTTAAAAACTTTTCAGCAAGAATATTTACTCAGCAGAAAATTAATTTTCTGAGGAAACTCAAATTACTGTGGAAAAAAAATCGGTTTTTGTTAGTAATGGGAAGGATATGTCAGGCAGGCTTTACCTTTACAGAGGCATTAAAAAGGCATTTAAAAATCCAAACATTTCAGTTAGTTTTCCTCAAAACATCAGTATTTTCAACTATGAGAAAGTACCTCTTTTCTACCTATTTGTAATGGTAACAGTATGCTTCTTGTTACAATTCTGAGTTATTATTTATTTCCTCCTTTATCTTCCCTGTTTTTCTCATTAAACCTTGGTGTTTCCTACTCCAATGGTATCCTTTCATATTTTCTTGCTGGTGAAGAGTTTGTGCTTAATTTATTTAAGTGGATCTTTCTTCTTGGCCTTTGTCTCTCACATTCCTATTTAACAGTGGAAAATAAATATACTTTAAAAGTCTTTCTCCCTACTGTTGTTCCAGAGAAAAATAATTTTAATAGATTCGAGTACAGGCTTGAAAATCTAGACTGTGTTTTGGACCCTGCCACTGACTGCATTATGGGATCTTGGGGAAGTAATTCAAGTTTTCTCAATTTACTTATTTGCTTAACCCTTATGTCATCACTGTGAAGTAAATCATCAGTGTCTCTCAAGCCCTTCCAAAATGGAAGCTCTAACATTAATCAATATTGAACATTTACATTTTCATCTGCCTACACTTGTGCCTCTGCCAAATGCCAAATGTGGAAACACTTTCCTTCCTGCAGTCATTAGTGAGGTTTTGCTGATAGTGATAGCATGGTTTGCTACATTATAAAAGCACAACTTAGGAAAAATACACTTAGTAGAAAAACCTAAATCTGTAGTTGCTACTGAAAGATAAAAAGGAAATACACAAAGATGATTGTACTATTATGAGATAATAGCACTGTTACGGGTTTTAAGCATGATGCAGGGATTGACTAGGGGTTGAATTATTTGACTTTTTCTGACTCACAAGGTTGCATTAAGAACCAGATGACTTGTTGAACATTGCTTATGTGAAATAGGGAGGATATATGTTGCATTATATGTGTGAGAGAAAGGCTGTCGGTGCCTGTATCAAGCGCCTGCAAGTTTCACTCCCAGGCAGTTCTCCCTTTAAACATGGTGGGGATCAGAATATGGAAGGATATGATGGTACTTATGGTTTCCTTCCCCAGATTTGAGCGTTGGCAAGATTTTTCTAGTCTGCAGAGAGAGTGGTAGGAAGGGATAGGGTGAATTGTAACTTAATCCTGGTGCTGAGACGAATTTTTCTTTCCAAAAGACTTGCTGAGAAAGGCAGAGCTCCTAAAAATTTAATCAGCGAATGAACATTAAATTGGCACATTTTGATTTGTGATAAGGAAATAAAACTTTTCAGCTTTGGTGGGGGAGCACTTTACTTTTTGGCAAAAAAACCCTGTCATTCTTCATTGAAGCTAGCAGTTTGATAAAGGTTTTCAACTACTTAAGGTACCAAATCTGGGAAGGAAATGCTAGAAAACAAGTCTCTCTGTAGCCCAGATTGAAGGTTGTGAGGTGCGTTGCCTGAGTGACAGGGGAATCATCCTAGAGCTGATGTATGTTAGGCAGAGAGAATATACTGGTAGATATTATCATGTTTTGGCAACATTACCTTGCCTCAGTCATTTGGATAGTCATGAATATAAAGCTAAATGCAGCATGGATAGGTGTGCTTCCACTGCATGTGGAGTAGAGTGCTATTTCAAATGCAACTTTATGTTGGGAATGAGCATGGCAAATGTGTGGGGATGTTTCTGTTTTGCCTTGAGTGATTCATTGTAGGAAGAAATCCCCTACTGTGTTACCTATCCCTTATTACAGTTAAACATGCAAAGTGCAATGATTCTTTCTCTGTATATGTTATCACTCTGCTCATCTTCTTTTTATACAGTCACCCTTTCAGATTGTTACGTGACACTGTGGCTGCCTACTGCTTCAACTGAGAAGGTTCGGACCAGAACCATCAAGAACAGCAAAAACCCCGTGTGGAATGAAGCTTTCTGCTATAAGGTTGACCGCCGAATCAAGGTAGTGAAAATAAACGGTTTTCACCATTCACTGTGTGAAGATAGTCAATAGATTATGCAGAACTATGATAAACCAATAAATATATATCTCATTTCCAAATACTGGTGGTCTTAAAGATTCCTCAGAAAAACCTCTGTTGCGTACATCCTCCTTGGTATTGGTCGGTTCCAGCTTGTTTTTACTTAAACGTTTGCTATACTGATGAGTAGCAATTAAATGCCCTGCATAGTATGGCCTTTGCTATCCTATTCCCGATCTTGACACATACAAGTGAAAGCCAAGATAAAGATCACATTAAAATAACAGTAAGATCAGTTAGTTCTAGATATGACGGAAAAGAAATCCTTTAAACATTCTTTCTGTACTTGTGCCAGTTTTATACACATGGAGCCAAAGGCCATAAAATAAATGTAGAAATATTTAATACAGTTATTTATCACAAATTCATGAATGCTCTGTATTACCTGCCTGTTTTGTTTCGTTTCCCCAGGCAGACAGCCTGCCTCTTTGTGTATGTACTGTTATCAGTAATGTGAAGCCTAATATTCCCAAATCTCTTTTCCTATTGTGTTTCTCCTTTTTCCTTCTTCCCCTAAAACTGGAGGGAGGAGGCAGGAAAATCTCAAGACGAGAGCTTACAGAGCTCTTAAATGTAGAAGTAACTCCATTATATCCTTAACTTCTTTTTGCAGAATGTGCTGGAACTGAAGGTCTGTGATGAGGACACGATGTCTAGGGATGACGAACTCTGCACAGTTCTTTTTGACATAGATAAACTCACTGTAGGACGTACTGTTCGAGTGAAGTTTCAGCTGAATCCACAGGTGAGCAATGGAACTGGTGAGAACAAAAGTAAATTCTTTCCTTCCATCTAAATATATCTTTTTACAGTGTTTCCTTATAGGAAAAAAATCTACTTAAACTGTCATCTAGGATGAAATCAGTTAGAACTAACTACCCAGTGCCTTAATTCTGAATAGTTCTGGCATCTTTGTTGGTTCTCAACATGAGTTCTGAATTTTAGCCACTTTAAACTGTAATAATATTAAAGCAGCTGATTAGTTTTGTTTTGAGAATTAAAATCTGAAAAAAGGGCTGTTTCAGCAGAATAGCAGTTCCTACATCTTTATGCTCATATGGCTCTTAGATTTCAAAAAACTAGTTTCAGCAACTGTTTTTTGAATATCTTAAAATTCAATATCCTCCGTTGGCACCATAGTTTGGTTGTTGTTGTTGGTTTTTTTCCAAATTATTCATAAGTTTTGGTAATTTTCCTAAGTGTTATTCTAAAGAAATATTTTACAAATTATGTGTAACTGGTATGATGAAAGCTATGAAGAAAAATAAGTAATATACCTTTTTCTTTTCCCTCTCTCTTCAGACACGTGAGGAGCTGGAGGTGGAGTTCACATTGCAGAACACGTGAGTAGAGTTCTAAATTCTATATAAACTGTTGTATTCAGCATAAAAATAGTCTGGTTCATATGTGACAGTGCTTCTTAAAGCTAGTCTCTGAAAGAAATACCTAGAAGTTTTCATTCAAGTATAATAAATTGGAATTTCAGAAGAGATGTTTTTAGACTTTAAATATCTGAAAATGTAATTTTACCATTTGGCTGTTGCCTCCTGAGCGTCAACTTCCTCCTGTTCCTTTTGTCGTTGGATCAATACATGAGGAACTATGAGGACAACTGCAGCACTGAGGAAGTTTTGACCCTTAGAAGAAAGATCGCCAAGCCTAAATGTCTTATGTTGCCCCTTCTTGGAGAATCTGACTTTTCAAATCCACAGCACTATAAAATGCTCTCCTCTAAGCTGATCTGTTTAGCTAATCTGACTACACGTGTGAAGCTGTGATAGACTTGAGTATCGGTTCCAGCAGAGAAAGGAACTATATGTTCCATGTAAAGAAAGGAGCAAGGAGCACTGTGGAAAGCTGGGAACTGGGGAACCAGGAAAACTGGAGGAGCAGCGGTAGCTTCACTTGGTGAGCTTGGAAGATGTTGTTGGAATTTGACTGTTTAAGGGATATGTTTGCTTCAGGTAATTCATGCTGTGGAGAAATCTGGAAGCCTATCGCTCTAACAGGACCATGGGTATTCTAGTCTTTTTCCATAATATGCTTAATGACTGAGGAAGTTACTTGAAAATATTTCTGTTAACAATTTGATTAATATTATTGGACTGGAAGTGCTGTTAAAGCAACCTTGGAGAAGTGATGGTACTGCTGAGACCTTCCCAAGGTGCTTGGAGCACTTCAAGAGCCCTAGCAGTATAGTATGTTAGTATGTTGGTGGAGAGTTTGAATAACATGTTTATTCCTGACGGAAGGGGAAATTGGGACTTGCTGGAGAAAGGGCAGTAGCTCAGTATTATGAATGGAGAAGATCTCCCAGTGTTTACAAGTAAAAAAACAACAACAACAAAAAGAACACCTAAAAACCAAAAAAACAGAGACAAAGGAGTTCCAGAATGTCCTATTGCAAACCATGGAAACTCACCAAGGAGGTTTGTTTGTGGTATACTGTGCACCAAAACTGGGAGAATGCCTGGTAATAAAGACAAATGGTTTTTGTTACAGCTTAGGAGTGTCACAAAATCAGTAACAATAATGGGGAAGGGAGCCCCAGTAGACCTCCCACATTCCCTGTCTACAGTCTTCCTTTCTCTGCAAGTTAGAAGCTGGCTTGTGGTGTTGGTACGTAGAATCATACTCTAGATAATCCTGTCTTCTGATGAGGGGGATTCAGGCAGGTTGTCTGGCATTGATGTTGTGCATGAGTGGGTTTGCTTGTGGGTATGGAGGCTGGAATTCATCTTTGAGCACTGACTCTGTGTCAAACTTTTCTCTTGGACCTTTCAACTAGTTGGATTTTTGTGGAGACACATGCAATAGATGAAAGTCAGGAATTTTGTCATTTCTGCAGGTGCTGTCTGAGTAGGAATTGTACTGGTTGGAAAGAGATGGTTGGGACTGGACAAATAAAAAGGAACCTGGGAAGTGCCAAAGAAGAGGTTTTAAAAAGAATCACAGTTGTGGCTTACTTGCTACAGCAAGAACATATCTGATCCACTTTTGCATTCTTAGTGTGGTACCTGGGTGACCAATGTAATAGTTGTGGCCTGAAGAGCTCCATACGCAAAGGGTAGAAATTGCTGCATCATAAGTGAGTCAGGGAGTCAATGTCCCTGTGAGGTCCCAGACGGCCTGAGAAAAGGGAAGACACCACTCTGGGAAAATGGATTTCTTGTCAGAAGATGGATTTACATTTCCCCAACTATTCCTCATTTGCATTTCTTGCATATGTGTGGTGGTCAATGCTGTTCTTCCCATCAGTTGAGCCTGGAATAAAGGTGTAAACACATCTGAATTGATTAAATATTGCTAGCATACTGAAAGGTTGGGTTTTTTTTTACCCCTCAACATAAAAAAGTATGATATCGGGAGTAATTGATGAAAGGGTTTGTGCACTAGAACTTGAGACAGTGGGTTGCATTACCTGTGATAAACTGAAGAGCCCTGAAAGATCTGGAAGACTGAACTGAAGCAGCTGAGATGGGTCACCAGAAAACTATGAACAAAACCAACCTCTCCTGTATTGAACAATCTCACCAGGTTTTGACAAGGGTTTTTGGTATTGCTGGATGGGAGAAATATTGGCAGGATTAGAGATAATTTTCAGAGGAAGGGCCAACCATAGTGCTAACAAGAGGTACAATTAACCATGCAGGACAATTCCTACAAATCTGGTATTGTGATGGGAACAATGAGAACATACTTTTTTGGGGGAGAAATATGGCAGTTTATCTCTGGAATTAATAACTATTCCCACCAGCACATTTTGTCTGACGCTAACTGAAATAGTTTTTCATTCCTTCCTCATCTTCATTCCAGACTTCACCAATTGCAAGATTTACTGTATTAGCCTGTTCTTCTTTCCAGCATTTCACATGAATAATATAACACATGAACTGTAACCCCAGGCCAAGAAAGTTTCCTGGGTCACACCTATGATAGTGGCTTTGTTACTTCTATTTTTGCTTGCCTATTGACCTCACTGCAAAACGTGTTTTGTGTTACTTTTACCAAAGAACATTGTAAAAATTTCCTCATGATACACTGGTGGGCTGTATGAAATTGGTTCCCACATTCACTCCCACTATCTTTTATTTAAAATGGAAGAATATCTTCATTTTGGTGGCTTGATTTCCAAAACTGCAAGACAAATACCCTCTCTAGTTTTGCCTCATTCTTACGTCTCTCCCGAAGTACCTGAAAATGCTCACCTCTCTGCTGCCATGACCTATGGCAGACACTGAGAGCCAAGCATTTGATCATAAGGACACAGAGAGGAAGGCATGCTCCTTCCTTCTTTTCACCAATAACTGAGCCAAGGGATTGCAAATGCCTGCCCAATGGTTTATGGGCCCATAACACGAGCCCAGCTGGCGTGAGAGCTGCTGCCCTAGAGCAGCAGTGACTGAAAAGGTAAGGTCGTTGTACACAGGTTGCTGATTTGCATACTTTAGTGCTTTTATGTTATTTTCTGGTGATCACAAAAAGTAACATTGGCTTTCTCCCTTGTATTTCCCCTGGTAGGGTCCAGCGAGACCACGAGCCCCTACGAGTTGATACAGGGACGGAGTCCCGCTGGACTAGGTGGCTTCGCTCACTCAACATCCCCCTCCCCTCTGACTTCTACTGAAGCCCAATCCTGATATTGAGCGGCCACAAAGAGACTTCTGATGAACTAGGAGGTACTTCAAGTTTCCAAGGAGAGGTCTAAGGGCCCCAGCATATTTTTGGGTCTGCTGATCTTCTTTTTGGCCTCTTTCTGTCTTTCAGATGTCCCAAGTTGAGGAAGTACATCACAAAAACTCTTAGAAGAACGAAGGACCACTCTTACACAACCTTTCATCTCATCTCCCTCTCCCTTTTCTTTTTTCTCAAATGTGAAAGACAATTCTTAAAACAAAGCCCACTTAAAACAAATAAATGTAAATAGGTGTACAAAAATGTGTATAAAAGTTAATATTTAATTATTGAAATATGGCAAAAGCATGATTTTTAGAAAAATAAAAGTCTTTTTTTTCTTTCTGTAGTTCTGCTGTGTTATTTTGAGAAATTTCCCCCATGTGTGGGAGGACCAGCAGATCAGGCTAGCAGTTTGACTTGGGCACTGCTGAGGAAACTGTGAGCAGGCTGAATCTCCATCCATTGGGCGCCAAATGTACTGTTTGTATTTGTGTCTGTGGCAGGAAGTGACAGGGCCTCAAAGGGCACCGAAGGCAAAAGTTTTAAATCAAGAAATATGACAAACAAACAATCTTTGGGACTATTACAGTTTTCTTTATTTAAATAGTACTGTCCTCCATGCTTCTCTTGGGTTGTTAGAATGGTCAGAAGAGTAGCCTGAGCTATGTGGAAGCTACTAAAAGAAGGGGAAACTGGATCTGACCTGACAGAATTAAAATATTGTACATAGGTGTCAAAAAAACCAGATTTTTCTGGTGAAATGGAACACAGTAGTCGACTCCAAATGCGAACTGCAGTGGGAGAATCTGTGTGACTGTAACTTCCCATACAATATTGTCCATTTCATTATAAGCCAGGCATGATCTAAAATGGAGAAGACAGCAGTTTGATGCATACCAGGTGTTGAGAAGTGAGCCCCAGGCTCACAGAGTCCAGTGTAGTCTTAGGTACCTTCAAAAGACTTTTAGTGGAGAATGATGCCCAGGGTCTCTGTTCCTGGCTTCCCCAGCCACAGGCCATGATATGCTTCCAATTCTCATAGTAAAACTGAGGTCTATATTGAAAAAGGCCACCAATCACAAACTGTGATGGAGAGGACAAGAGTGTTAATAAGTGTAACAAGGGGTCTCTAATAGCAGTTCGGTTGTTAGGGAAATTACCAGCTAGTCCTGAGATGTGGATGTTACTCAGTGCTTCAAAGATAGGCAAAATATTCAAAGGTCTCTGCAAACCTGAATAATAAGAGCTCTTCTGCACCCAGCACAGCTGTGTCTCTAGCCATAGCTGATCTCCAAAGCTTCAGAGTAAGGGGAGTGCCTTTGCTCTTTGTGGATCACCAGGTTAAAAACTCCCAAAAGTAAAAACATCTGTCTTACGCTGTGGCAAGCAGAAACCTTGAAATTCAGGATGTGAAAGCTGGAAATGCAGTGTGGAGAGTAACCAAGTGACAGCAGCTGGACTTCCTTACAGTAGTGACTGCAGAGGTGACACCTCAAGAGGGACTTCTTGGTTGTCAGAGCTCAATGCCTGTGTTGTCCTGGTTCTTCCCCAGGAGCCTTCCAAGCTGTTCCATCCAACAGTGCAGGTTCTTCCACCCTGTTTGAAGGTCATGCCTTGGACCTCCTAACTATCAGTCTACCTTTATACTTTGCTGACACCAATGCCTCAAATAATACTACACTGTACTGGATATTTGCCTCCAAGAAGAGACATTGTTTCCTGCCTTTCCATCTTAATTTCACCAAGCTATGTAGGCTGAGATCTTTAGCTATCCACCATGCTGTTTCTCTGCTTCTCTTACTTTATTTAATGAAGTATTTGAGAGTAGTGACACCATATGTTGTGTAATGTTACAACTATTTGAGTACAAAATAGTAATTAAGTGCAAAAAGTTTTGTCTGAAGCAACACCTGAGTGGTACTTCAACACTTTTCCCTGCATGCAGATCGAAACACTGAGTATTTTTGCCCATTCCTGAGCAATGTTCTTTGAACTCTTTAAAATATGCTTAAAAAAAAAAAAAATCCCACAAAATTCCTAAGTAAAATACTTTTTTTCCAATGTATATACTGTGTTGTTGATGTGGTTTTTTTGTTGTTTGTTGTTGTTGTTGTTGTTTGTTTGTTTGTTGTTTGTTTTTGTTTTTTGCGGGGGTGAGGGGACGGGTCAGATAATTAGAAACATGTCTACCCATGTTGTGATATGTTAAAATCTCATGTGCATTTTGGAAATCACTTTGTTGAAGTAAGTACAATTTCTTCCGCTGTTATGGTAATCTTTGGAAAATCATGGAAATCTGGGCAAGTGTATTAGTTTTTCAAATACAAAACCTTGGGTCAAACTGCATAATGATCAAGATAATAAAGATAAATGTAACAGCCTCCAGGTCTCCTCAAACTCAGTATGCCATGTATCAGAATTCATTACAGGGTTTACTAAAGTAAGTATGAAAAACCACAGGACTAAAAGGTCAGCTTCATATTCTGTTGTGGGTGGACTGGAGAACTTGTAACTCAGCTCACCATGTATAACTATGCCTGATAAAAGCTTTGAAGTATTTTTAAGTGAGAATGTTAAAGTCAGAAATTTCAAAGTTGATAGGGGCCAAATAAGTAATGTGTTAACTCAGAGGCTTAAATATTTACCTGAGTTGTCCCACTCATGGCATTATATTTTCTGTTTTATTTTTCAGACTGGACTATCCTGATAGCATCATTACTAATGGAGTACTAGTGGTAATGTATATTCTTACAATCTTTCCTGTGCCTGCATAACAAGTGTTCGTCTTTTTAACTCTGGAAACTTTGAGCTGTGTTCCAAAGCCAGTGCTATCAGCCACACTGTCCCACTGAGAAGAGGGATCTGTTGTTGGCACTAAGGATCCCTGTTCTTCCATCATTCCAGTGTGATGCCCCATTCTGCAAAGGCATGATGTGGGGCTACTGCCAGGATACCTGTGCCACCACTTTCTTCTATGAACTTGAATTTCCTACCCATTATTTCCACAGTACATCCAGAACTATCAGAGGTTAATGAAAAAAACAATGAAACGCTTACAAGAAGAGTCTCATATTTCAATGCACCTATTATTTTGAATGTCTCATCTTCTTTACTTAACTGTCTCTCCAAGTTCAAGCAGCTCATGAGTTGTTCCTCTTTACTTCAAAACTTAGAAAAACCACCATCACTATTTAATAGATAATGATTGTGTTGCTCGTTGATCAATCAGAGTGCTTGGTTGAGAACAGTATAAATCACTCGCAATGTCATTTACACTTTCCTCAATCGTCATTTGTCCTCTCTTGCTACAGGCACGTGACGTTTACTGTTTGGAGGTTAGAGTGGACACAGGGAAGCTGAAGCAGCAATCCACAAGTGAGGTTATTGCTTCATTAACCTATTGTTTTTGTGTCATGATTCAGCGGTTATAACAAATGTTGAAAAATTAATAATCTGTTGTGCTTGTTAGTCTAGCTGTGTCACATAATGCTTAGTTTCACCATGTCCCACATTACAGAAAGATTGTATCTATTGAAATTCGAGTTAGTCAAGTATTTAGTTCTGAGGCAAATCTTAAATTGATGAAAAAATAGAGCCATATATACTAGAATTAAAAAATTGGAAAAATTATAATAGCTCTCTCTGTTTATTTCTTGTTCAAAATGAAAATTTATCTTATTTTAAAATTATAAATCTTATAATTAAATTAATATGCAGAAATCTTATCCTGTACATTTAATTTGGGTTTGAGTGTGTACAAAGTTTCTGCACATTCAGTGTTCTGAAGGAGATTTTTTTGTTTGTTTGCATAAGCAAAAATAATAAACTTATGCTCTTAAGTTTAAATGTAAAATTGTATTGAAGTGGTCTGCACAAAATGCAAACCACCACCAAATTAGGACTTTGCCTGTAAAATGTAGGTCTAGTAAATATATCAGGACTCTTCACTAGTTTTTAAATTAATTCAAATAAATAGTAGCTTCTGCAAAGCTGCTCATGGGGCTAGTCTCAAAAAAATCAAGGCTGTTTTAAGACAATACATGAATGGAATATTGACCTTTATGAATAAAATTTGTAGCAATGGCTGTGTTGCATTATAGGAAGTTTCGAACTGAAATGTAACATGGGATGGAAAGGTTAGTGACCTAAAATGATACGCCTCTTGGCCCTGATCTTGCAGAAGAACGGCATGCTTAGTAAATGTAAAGGCTTTTCCTTGCAAGGAGCACAGCCCAGGGCTTGACAGGTTTGGTTTTTCAATTTTGGTGACATGAGGGCACATGTCAAGTAGTCTGCTTGACTTTTGGATTTTTATCATTTTAGTATAATAGCAGACACAGGATACAGTAAAATGTACACAATGAACCAAAACATACTCTCTTATTCAGTGTGAATAATCCAAAATGCCTTTAAACTCATGCTCCTGTAAATCTAAATCTTGGTTTTATTTATTCATGGATAGCACCTACCAAGTAGCACTCTACAGTATTTTAAAAACATGTGATTTCTGTATATTAATGATTTATATAGACACACCCAGATGGTTTATATCAGTTTTCGATCTGTTTCTGCCACCCAAAATCTACTTAATCATCGTGGTGTAAGGAAAATCAGAGGAGAACAGGATTTTATTTACTAATTATGTATGTTTACTTGAAATATTTAAAATCCTCTTTGTTCCCTGCCTCTATGTTCAGGTCACAAGCTTACGTTTACAGTGAAAGGATCCCATGAAGGAAGCCAGACAATTTCGCTGGACTCTGAGCCCAGCCTTAGGATCATCGTATTTCACTGTGTCATAAATGACCACACAAGACTGGATATCACTTTATCAGAAGAGGTATGTTCCCCTTCTGAACGTTGTCATTAACCTCAATGAAATTAGAAGAAGAAATTAATGTAACCAGTGAACTGAACTAGCCCTCTTAGTAAGAGAAGTTCTAGACATGACTAACCTTTCATGTGTGCATCCCTCCCATTTTTTGTATTGTTTCAGCTGGTAGATGAAATAGAGAATTCCAGGGTCCTTTCTTTTCCTCTGAATTCACTCCCTTTGCAGAAGGAGATAATAGTAGAAGAGGTGAGTGCTCTCAGCCTTTCAGAACAAATATTTTCAAAATGTGCTTAATATTGTCCTGCCAGAAATAAAGTTACTAATTGAACAAAAATCACTCCATAAAATTGTACAGCTATTTATTGAAAATGTTAAAAAAAATTAAGACCATCATATTCACTTTTATGGAAACAGGTGTTAATAATTATGATAATATGAAAATAACTGCAAACCTGCATCCAAAAATTAGAATTAAGGAGTTTCAAAGAGCAAAAATTACTGTCATATGCACATACATTTCAAAATTTCTTTTTGGGTATTGAGGTAATTCTGGAACAACTAGCAGTTTAAAACAAACAAACCAAAACCAAACAAAAACACAAAAGCCACACACACACACACACAAAAGATTAAAAGCCCCCCCGCAACAAAGCCACCACCATTACCAAAATAAGCCCACAACCCAGAATAGGAGCTTAATTCAGATCTTAACTTGTCTAAATATTGATATTGAGAAGAATTTTGTATGTAATTTTTTTTTTAAAGGTGACTTGTCTCATTCCTGTTATTCCTTCTAAGCGTGCACACTGTGAGCTGGTGTGGTGTAACATGCAAGCTCATGGCACACGAACTGCCCCAAACAGACGGGTTTATTAGATATGAGAGAATTGGATTCCAAGCAGGGAGTGAGACTTTGGTTAATTGTACCAAAATAATGTTCTTAGCCATATAAATTACTATTTGAGAACCTCTTCTCTTACTGAATGAGCCTTGCCTGAGCTTGAAGGAAAGAAATGTTTTAAAATTTGTTTGTAATTAGCTTTATTTTCTGGATTTCTAGGATCAGTCCTTTCACTTGTGCTTGACAGCAAGAAAATGGTAAGATAGCCTCTTTTTCTCCTGTCATCCAGGATTACTGTGAACTAGTTATCTAGGTTTTTTTCTATGGTAGGTGGAGAGATGAACACATACCACGTGAGTGCTTTGTCCTATACTCACGTGGTGCCTGAGGTAAGTGCAAGTCTGTGGCCCTTACAGGATCTTGCAGTTCCATATGAGTTTATGAGCCTTGGTAGGTTTCTTCAGAGTAAATAAACCTATTTTATTACTGTTGTTCTTAGACACGACTAAAACTGCACTACTCAGATATTAATTTATTGCCCATTTATGCCAGTAGTCAGATCTGTGTAATGACTGAAAAAAACTCTGTTCCTCTTTAAATTTGAAAAGTCACCAAGACAAACATAATGTGTAATGTGTAAAATTGAAGACAAAAAGGTTTTATGGTACAGCTAAAAACTTCATATGGTTCACAGCATCCTTACTCTTGGGTGATATGCAGAAGGAAAGCAAGGTAGATTTATAGAGCATGGGAGCAGTTTGTGTAAAAGGAATACAGAGCTTAGGAAGAAGAGCTACCTGCTCAGTCTCAACCTGTAACAAAATGTATTGAAATATAAATCCAGCAGATACAGATTTACAGAGCAAGTGAGCAAGAGAAAATTTAGTCTACCACTAAAAAACATTGCTTTTATAAGTAAGTTCAACCAATTGACCTTATTCTGTTTTCAAAAATTAAACTGTGATATACCAAATTTGCTGGAGAACAGAGGTTACTAATATTGACCATTGAAACATTTGTGTTTGTGAAATACTGGTGAAAGTAACGTTCAGGATAGTTTGCAGCCACCAGAGGGTGATGTGACCCAGAAGATTTAGTGAATATTGAGTGCTTTTCTCAATAACAAGTGTATTTGTGTTTTTGGAGGCACAAAACATCAGTTGCCATTTGATTGGCCTTGTACCTTTTTTTTTTTTTCCTGCATTTTTTTTTTTGCTTGTGTCACATTTCTCAAGGGGGAAAATTCAGTGTGTTTGCCCATGTGGAAAAAATGATGGATATTCTTACATATTTGTAGGATGAAGCTTGCAAATGCTTATCTAGAAATCTGTTCAGCATGCAGGTGAAAGGCTGGATTTCACAGGACAGAAGCTGAACAGGGGGTGATGCTGCAGGACTTGATCTGCAGTTGAAGGTCCACCACAGAGCTGATTAGGACCTCCATTTTAAACACTGTTAGTGAGCTGTCAAAGCCTGAGAACAGGTGACGGTGGTATCACTTGAGTTTTCGCGGATATCATGGTCACAAAAAGGGATGGATACAGAAAAGATCACTTCTGGAAGTACCCCTTTTGGTGATCTTTCCCTGTCTTGTGTGTCTTGTCTTTGTGCTCGTGTTCACAAGGAATCTAAAGCACCTTGGAAACTCCTCTTCCTCCTCATTACTACGCCTTGCTGACAATACAAATGCTCTTTTTTTATTCTGTTCCTTGATCAATATGCATACTTGGAAATGGCTTGTTTTACAGATGATTTGTGGAGTTTACTGATGACCTGCCCTCCGGGTCTTGAGATCAGCTATAAATGACCTGTGCATTGATTTTTTCCATTATCTATTCCAGCTCAGGAGACCTGGATGTGCGCTTGGGGTTTAGCCTGTGCAAGGAAGAGCAGGACTTCCTGCGGAAAAGGAAGAAATATGTTGCTGCTGCTCTGAAAAAGATTCTTCATTTGGAGGAGGATCTGAAAGAGCATGAGGCAAGCCAGTACAGTCCCTGGTAGCAAGGCCTCTCTGGGGATTGGGGTCTGGCTCGCAAATTGTAACCACAAATGAAAAAACAGCTTAATTAACCTTGCTGTTCTTGGGCAGGCCTGACCACCTAAGGCATGAGAAGAAGTAGCTGATTCATACAGCAGAGCAGGAAAGGCAGGATAATGACTTTATAGCCCGAAAACCTTCTCAACAGCTCCTCAGTTCAACCCATTCCTGTGGGTCTCAGGAGGAAAATTTATAGTGGGTGATACGGAACAGCTGGGAGATGGTGCCTGAGAAATAGTGTACCTTAACTCAGTAACAGAGGCAAGGTGGTGGTCATGGCATTCGTAAAGGATTTTGAGGGCAGGGAGCACAAATTTTCACACAGATATCTGAATAAAAATACTTCAGGTGGCTTCTGTAGCAGCAAAAGTGTATTGTTGGTAAAACTGGCTACTAGAATAAAACTGTCAAGCTGGAAGAGTGAATATTACAACATTGTTGAGTTGTATAGATGAAATAGCTGATTAAAACTGTTGTTTTATCACTGTAGCCCCTGCTTCTGCCTCCATAATTCAGTCACAAGTTTTGTAACTGCTTATGCCTAGCTGGGTTGTTGAAAGTCAGAAAAGTATAAACATACAAACAGCAAGAATCCTCTTTAGCTGACAACTAAAAGAAATAGTGCCGTGGGTAGGGTACAGATTAAAAAAAAAAATGGATTTCAGAGAAGAAAATAATGTAGGAAATAAAGTTTTCAAGAAAGCTGGAAAGAACATTTTTACATAGCTGTCTAAGAGTTTCCTGACCCGTAGAGAAGCGGTTGAAGTGGTAAGACCAAAGCTGTTTATTGAAAAGGTCTAAGTACTCTGGCTCTCCTATTCATGTATTTAACTTCAAAATTGTGAAAATAATCCCCTGTACCTTGTTAGCTGACTTACATTTAAGCTAAAAATAGATACAAATAAACATTTTTGATAGAGCCTGTAAGGATCGACAGAACCGAAGATGCTAACAGAAGCAGAGGGTGTACTAGATCAGGAAAAGACTAAGAGAAGAATAGTCTGCCTTATATTTGGACCTTGGAGAACGGGGAGCCCTATCGATGATTGTGCTTCAGGACATAAAGTAATTAGTGGCCTGAGGCCAGGAGGGCTTCAGCTATTGTGTGGTCTGGCTGATCACAGGGTGCTGTGCATTCTTCTGAGGCACTGGTCATTGTTAAAAGCAGGATCACAGATCCCTAATCTGCTCTGGCATGGTAAATGCTGTATTTTCTATGACAGTTTCTAATAATACACTTTGAGAAGAATTCCAAGGTGATGAGGTTTATTTCCAATTATATAACAAGTAGACAGCTTCCTGCCCACCCAATCAGAGCAGGTAAGACAGAAGCCTTCCCTCTCCCATTAGTCAGGTGGTGGCAACAGAAGCCTTTTAATACATCCTTTTTCCACAAAGTAACCTCACTGCTTGTATCAGCACCTGTAACCTGTTATCTGATTTCTGCAGTAAGAAGGATTGCTTGTCTCTAACACATGCGTGGCTTTCACTCCTGCCTTGCCGTGTTGGACAGGTGCCAGTGGTGGCCATCACGACAACTGGAGGAGGGACGAGATCACTGACAGCGATGTATGGCAGCCTGCTGGGTCTCCAGAAACTCAACCTGTTAGACTGCATTTCCTACATCGGTGGTTTATCGGGTACCACATGGTGAGAATGACCCAAACAAGGCTCATGTTTCCACTCTCTTTGCTTAATACTGTTGACTATTTGTATAGCACCATCAGCTTACATGGCACTTAGTAGATCAAAAGCATTTCCATTTTCCCCACAATGTCCTCTATGTCCACCAAGAGCAAAGAAACAAAACATACTGAATAAGAGTTCAATTGTGACTTACGTCAGCTGCTTTTGTCACCACATTGAGAGTCCATGCCTGATATTTTCATGTAAATGCTCTATTACCTTTTCATATTTTATCAATTATACCTCAGACTGAATGCAACGAATCTGTCATTAGACTGGAAATTGAAGAAAGATGGGAAGAAGAATTTATGCCTGCCATTTGCTGGTTATTCTGACTTCCATTTTGGATTTAGAGTGCATCTCCCTCTGGTAAAAGGTGTATTTGGGGCTAGTGGAATTAATACTATTGCAGACAGTCCAACAAATGATGCCAAGTTACTGACCTTGGAGAAACTATGGCTATGTTTGCTCATTATAAAGTGCTCTCTCCCAGTGGGCACATGACAGATAATGTCATATTTAATATATCTTAGATACTTAATAATGTGGATTCCAGGTATCTCCACTCCTCTACACCTGATTGGATGTAGAGATAGGTTTTGTTTTTTTTTCCACTGAATTGTGTTTCAACCCTTTAGATAAGTCCAAACCTTAGTGGCAGGTTTGTCTAAGTATTTGCCGAAATCCTCTTAAGTTCTCTGTATGTATGCAGAGATCTGAGTGTATCTGTCTGTGTTATGATTTTAAGGAGACCAGTAAGAGTGTTTGTACTGGGACATGCCCATGACCCAAGTACTGCCCAGTTCTCTTGCTGGTAGGACCCAGTAGCAGATACCAGCAACAAATATGAGACTAGAGGAAACTAGTAGTGACTACTCCCTAGAATACTTCCCACCTTCCAAGCAGTGGATTTTCTGAGAACTTGTGGAGTCTTTGTATTCGATAGCTTTGGGTGTTGTGTTTGTGTTTATTTGTTGTTGTTGTTGTTGTTTTTTTTTTTTCCTTGCTTGCGTTTCTCAGATAATTTTTGAGCACACGTAAATGTTTGGAGGTTTTGTTTGCTCTAGAGAGTATTTCAAGTGTGTTCAATTTTCAGTTGTGAACCCCATAAGAACTGAGAAACAGGCAAACAGGTTGCACAAAAGTTTTCTGAGGCCAAACCACAGCATTACTTCTCTTGCATTATTTTCTTCTGATGTTTCTTCAGGACAATGGCAAACCTATATGAAGATGCTAATTGGTCACAAAAATATCTGGAGGATGCAATCAATGAAGCTCGCAAACAAGTAACCAAATCCAAGATCTGCTGTTTTTCTTTGGATTGTCTTAAGTACTATTATAATGACCTGATGGAGAGGACTAAAGAAGGACATAACACTTCTTTCATAGACCTTTGGGGGCTTGTCATTGAATCCATGCTACATGATAAGGTATTACTCCTTTTTACTCTTTTTTTTCTTTGTTTGTTTTGTGTTTTTTGTTTGTTTGTTTGTTTTTGTTTTGTTTTGTTTTGTTTTTCCAGAAACCTGATGAACTTGTATAGCTAAAAAGAGAAAAAAAATCCTGGGATGTCGTTCAATACTACTAATGCAAATAATCAATTTAATTGTTGATTAAATTCTGTATATTCAGATCCTTTATTAAAACACTGCTCTTACCTTAAAGTGAGGTGAATCTTGAACTGAAGAAACCACAGCATTGCAGTCAAAGGTGTTCTTTCATCTTATAGAAAGACAAATTCTGAGACAAAAATAATTTGAAATGTAAACTAATCACTTTGGACATGAAATATTCTGACTAGAAGAGGGACTTAAAAATTTGGAATAATTTACTTCACTAACATAAATTAATATATGCATTTATAAAGTGACTTAGTTACAGACTGCATGTGGAGATGATTAAAATAGCGGGAAAGACCATTCTGTAAATATGCTAGCAAGTTTTAAGAAAGAGTGATAGAAATTTTGGTACTTTAAAAATAGCATAACTTCAGTAGTTTCCTTCTGGTTTATGTTTATACAAGAAAGCTCTAAATTGTCATGTGCAATAGAGTATATTCTTGCATATTAATATACTTGCAAAACACACCAAAATATGACGAATTCTGTTCCCTGAGATCCAGCCAAGGGAAGTACCTTACCTTTCACTTAGCTACATATTTCTTCCTGGGAATGTTTTTTTTTTTCTTTGCTGAATCTACAATCAGCCTCTCTGCATATCTCAAAATCTCAGAACCCATATAGAGCATAGCTGCTCCTTATGGGATACTCGCCAAGTTTGGGATATCCCATGGCAGATGTTTCTGCACAATCCAGTGAGTTCAGAGCAGGAGGAGAACCTGGACAAAGCTCATAATTCACACTACATTATTTCAAGTGCAAGTTGTTTTTAACTTCATTCCATTCACCTTTTTTAATCAAAACCAGAAAGATGAGCACAGACTCTCGGACCAACGGCAGGCTGTGGATAATGGTCAGAACCCATTGCCCATCTATGTGGCCATCAACCTCAAGTCCAACTATAGTGCTCAGGCATTCAGAGGTAATTGCTAGGATCCAGATTTCTTAACAACTTTATAATTTCAGTAATCCAAACAAGACTAAATGCATGTAATCAGCTTTAATATTTCAACAGTTCTTTCATTCTAATATAAAAAAAAACCTTCTAAAATTTCACAGAATAGTGACTAACACCTAAAAATAAAAAATCCAAACTTGTTTACTCTTTAGAATTTGATGTCACCAGAAGCAAAAAATATATTTGTAACACTGAAGACCCTAAACTCACAGCTTATCCTGGTTGCAAAAACCCTGTAACTAAACTAATTATTATGGTGGTTCCACAATGTTTTATATTGAATAATAAAAGGGAATACTTGGAATGTGGGGGTCTAGTGGCAGGAAAATCACTATTTTCTCTAGTGCTTATATTCTCAGTATTTATTTAAAACGAGCACCTGAGTACATGACACCGGGTAAATACTAAGCTCTCTGTCACTGGTGCCCTAAAGGGAACAAGTTTAACATGGCCAATACATATTTGGGTAAGATTAAATACAGACAACACTTACAGTTTAATTCACACCAGGGCATTTCTGCCGGAGATTGCTGTATCAAAAGATGCATGTTCTCTCAGAGCGTTAGTGCTTCAGGCAATATGGATACAGCTATAGCAGGTGAGCAGCATAGTATGAACTAGCCAATGTCTTTCTCATGACTTTTTCCTGTTCTCTAGTCCTTCTACTCTTCTCTTTAGCAGTAGTTAACATGTTTTTTGCCTTTTTCTGGTCTGGCTGCTGTTGCTGTAGAGTGGCTGGAGTTCACTCCTTATGAAGTTGGTCACCTGAAATACGGAGCATCTATTCGTGCAGAAGATTTTGGAAGTAAATTCTTTATGGGAAGGCTGGTGAAGAGGCTCTCAGAAACTCGGATCTGCTACATGCAAGGTGACTATTGCCTAGAGGGAAAGATGGCCTACTCAAGAGGCATCTGGTGCGAGTGAGCATGTGGTCTGTGGTGGACAGCTCTGGGAAGACACCAGCAAACAGGTTGAACAGGTGTGAGCTTGCATTAGTAAGGACATTCTTAGGAATATGCCCATGAAGACATCCATCAAGACGGAAAGGAAGTATCCAAGGGGAAAGACTGAAGATGTGTATCAATTAAAATTCTTCCAAGACTGCTCCATCAATCAATTTCTGTTCTCTCTTTTACATTACAGGCATGTGGAGTAGTATATTTTCCATAGATGTGATGTATGTCTGGAATTTGGCTACTGATTCAGAGGACTTCTGGTGTAGGTGGACCAGAGACAGAGTACAAGATATTGGTGAGATGTTTTTGTGGTGTTTCCTTTACAATCAGTATACACAGCTTATTTTCTGTGCAGAGGCCTAATGCCTAAAGGGATGCTGTCAAAGTCAAGGAGAGAGAGATGAGGAAAGCAAAGCAAAGATGTCAGCTAAGAATTTTTTCTGCTTGATTTAGAATAACTAAACTGTCCTTCTTTGATCAAGATTTAGTAAATCTGTGCCTTTTTCTAAAGGACATACAGACACAAAACCAGTCTCCAGCAGAGATGTAAAAATAATGTTGTAGTAAGAGTGCATCTTAAGATTATTAAGTCAGGATATGGTTCTCCTTGGCCACTAATACTGTCAGTAAATGTCTCTGACAGAGGGCTGTTTTCTCCACTGAACTTGCTTTGGAGAAAGCTTGCTCTTGCAAGGTTAATTGCACAGGGAACCTGGAGTGGTGGGCCTCCTAACTTAGCTAACATTTGCAGCTGGGTGATATTCACATACTTTCTGATGGTGTCTGTTCAAAGGCCAATGTTGTCCTCCTGTATGTTTTGGGAGCCAGCTCTCCCCGACACCATGCACTGCAATAGAGGTGGGCATCATTAGAGGAAGCCTGGAGTGGGAGGTGGTGCTTAGTGCTTGGCAGCTTGCTGCCTGCAGGTAGCTGTAACTTGTCTGATGCTGAATTTTATTTGGTAGCATATACCTTAAGGGCTTAAAACTATGTTTGATTTACCTTTGGGGTGGGAGATGGTGACAACTTGGGTAATTAGTTACTATTTTTTTTTTAATATTGATCATTTCAGAAAACTGTCTTAAACTCCAAACTTTGTCTTTCCTTCTTACAGAGGAAGAACCCCTTCTGTCCATGAATCCCTATGAGATAGACACATGTCTACTCACTCCCTCGAGCATCTTCTCCTCTGCACTGCGAGATGTCTTAACAGGGCGCCCAACCATTGCACAGTATCCCAATTTTATCAGAGGCTTTCAGATGCACAGCAAATACCTGGAGAGTGAAGGATTTTCTACCTGGAAAGGCACAGTAACACAGAATGTTCTTCAGTAACATTTTTAGGAAGTTTAGGTTTAGGAATCCATTCAGGATTTCCAATGAAGAGGAAAAGACAGGATCAACTTCTTCCAAAATTTCACTTCTTCCTTCCCCAAATGGAAAATGTGGGAGCCAGACTGGAGTGGCATTTCATTTTAAGGGGTGTTTGAGCAGTGAAATTGAATTTGGTTTTCTGGGTTTTGTGTTCTAGTGGGCAAGGCGAGCTCAGCCTGAGGGCGGAAAAGGGATTTCTCCTTTAGGGTCAAAGCTGCTTGAGGTGTCCAGAAAGAAAGGAAGGAAAGAAAAAGATATAGCACGTCACTTCTGTAAGTCAGTGCTGCTAATGAGTTAAAGGAAAGCAGGGAAAATGGGGACCAAAATTCTAAATTCATACCTCTTTAACTTTCTGAAGAGAAGCAGTCAATCATCTTTGTTATTTGTTGTAATGTGAAATATTTTTTTCAGACACAGTGATAGACTCCTTCCCAAATAAACTGATGGAAACAGCAAATGATGACCTCTCCCTAGTTGATACTGGGTTTTTCATCAATACCAGCTACCCACCACTTTTGAACTCGAAGAGGGAGGTGGATGTCATTCTACATTTAAATTACAGTGGAGGGTCACAAACATTGGTAAGAAAAGCCATGGTATCTGAGATTTTTTTTCCTTCATGATCTTTTGATCTCCAGCACTCATCAGTTAAACAAACTAAGTTTTCAGTACTGGAATGTGAATTAGTTGATTATTATATGACTTATTATTTAGATTATCAGATGATACAACTCTCAGTAACTAAGATGGATATTAGAAGACAGTGATGGATATAGGCATTTTAAAATCATCAAGGTCTTCACTGCAGTGGATCCAAGAGTTTTTGAAGAGCTAACTGAGGAATGTTCTGGAGCTCTGATACTGATTTTGGTTAACCTTGAACTGAGCAAATTACAGAAGCAATGGAAAATCCTGATAATATTTTAACAGATTAAGTGGTAACATCTATGTGTCTCTCTGTGTATTTATCTCATATCAGTCTTAGGGAAATGCACTGCCTGATATCAGATTTGATTAATAATGAAAAATTATATAATTAGTATTGCATACATAATAGCATAAAACTAAACATAGGCTTATAGTACATATAGCTGTTAAAAGTTTTTTTTCCATGAGGTCATAAGGTATGTTGATAAACATATTTGCTAATAAGGAGTCATCAAACAATCGCAAACTATGCATAGGACTGAAAGTTTGGGAAAGTGGTAAATAATGAAGAAGTCAAGACAACCACACAGAATAATCTGGACCGATCTCTTCCTTCTACATTCTTGTGGGTTTTTTTGCCTTCTCCTTCTGAACCAGTTTCACTGGAATTATAAAATCCATCTTATGGCTTTTGGCTCCATTTGCAAGCTCAAAGAAAGTGACTGTTTTCTTGTTTTACCTAAAGCAATGCAGAAAATAATATAAGCTGCAATGTCTGGGATGGTTATGATTGTTTCCATCTGAAACTTACCTTCTTCCCAGAGGAAGATTCAAAGCTTAGAATATCCATGTTAGCTGCTGGAGATTAAAAAATCCAGGTCTCTGGAACTTTTTTGAGTTTTGATTCTTTGTATCAATTTTATTTATTTTATTCGTTCATCCAGCCTCTGGATCAGATTGCAAAGTACTTCTCAGGGCAAGGAATCCCATTTCCCAAAATTGAGATAAGTGAGGAAGACAGGGCAAACTTGAAGGAGTGCTATGTGTTTGAAGATGCTGACAGTCCACAAGCTCCAACGGTGCTCTTTTTCCCACTAGTAAATGACACCTTCAAGAAATACAAAGCTCCTGGTGAGTCATCTGTGGCTATCAATTTTAATAAAAATTCACTTGCCCAGTGCATCCTCTCTATTGCATATCTAACTTCTCACTGTCATCTGTGACCTTCTTTCCAATGCTGGCATTATCAGTCTCATCACTGACTAAAATAGCTGATATATGTCAGTAAGTCTGAAATGTGGGAACTCCAGAAGCTTTCCTAATACATTTGAGATGAAAATAGACATTTACTCCACAGGACTTACAAGAGATAGTATGAAGTTAAAACTCTTCAAATACATATAGCAAGGCTGGTAGGTCCTCAACACAAGCTGTTACACCTACAAACACGCACTTGTTGTGCACTGCTGCTTGCAAACAAAGATGGAGACAAAACCATCTGAGGGTTTCTGTAATAGCCTGTTCATTTGGGTTTTGTTCACATATTTAAAAGTAATCTCCCAGACTGAGGACTCAGTAGACAGACATCTTTGTTCTTAATATGAACTATGTTCTCTGTCTGAGTACCATCATTTCTCCTGAACTTTCAGTGAGAGGGTTGTTATTTCATCCATCACAAGCGTAGAGTATCTTGTTTTCCTTTTTCTTGCACTTTTCTGGTTCAAGTAACAAAGACTTTATATTGTCCAATGAGTGGTCTACAAGCACTGCTGCTGATAATTGATGTTTTCATTATCAGCTGTTTGAGTTTACATTATTTCTGGGCAGAGGCTTGTTCCCAAGGCTGAAGAATATGGTGCTACTAGCCTACTTTTATAACCCTCTGATATATCGTTTCTTTCCCTCTGAATCTCCCTTTTCTGTCTATAATTACCTAAATGACTATTATGAGCCGCATACTGCAAGAAAATCTTACTCGTGCCTCTACTTGTGGTTTGTCCCTCAGGTGTGGAAAGGACTCCTGAAGAGATGGATGAAGGCAAAGTTGATGTCTGCAGTGTCCTCTCCCCATTTACGACAAGGGAGGTGTGTTTCAGTGAAAATAATTTCGACAAACTGGTGAAACTGACTGATTACAATGTCCTAAATAATGAAAAGTTGATAATTCGGGCCTTGAGCTTGGCAGTGGCACGGAGGAGGCAGCGAAATTATTAGCCACCACCTGCATCTTTAACCTTCATGTGCTATTTCTTGGGTTGTCTGTTACCTGATGAGATTAAGGTGTTTGATGCTTGGCAGTGTTACTTGCAGTAAAAATTGCATCATCCTGAGGACGTGCTGGACTCCAATTTACCCAGTTTATGTGACTGTACAGAAGAACAGATTGGAATTTACCAGTGGTTTAATCCAAAGCAGACTTCAAAGTGGCAAATCTGTGTCTAGTTTTTTTACCGTATTTTACCAACTGACATATATCTACACTGTATAAATTAATATAATGTTGTCTAAGATAACAATGAAATACGTAACCCATTAAAATGTGAATCAAACAAGTATTTATCTATGTCTTTTCTTTTTAGTGGGACAGCAATCCCTTGAACTGAAATTTTCCTGCTAAATAGCTAATCCATTGTGTTGGTCATGCTTATCTTAATTATTGACAGACTGAAGGCTGTCATCTCTGATTTGATTGTTTGTCCACTATGAGATTCTTATTGAACTGGCTTTCTTCACTAATCTTTGAAAATAAGTTTCTTACGTTACTATCAGTGTTGTAGAAATCTATACATTTTTTGTCGTTAATAAAATATACCTGTAAATTAGTTTATGTTTGTTTCATGTGGTCAAATGAATCCTCTGAGCCGCTATTCACAGAATTACCTATATTCAGCCAAAGTAGTAGTCATGTTGCCCAGCTTTCCTTTCATTTTCTCTTGGAGTTGTGGATGACTGTCCTGTCTCACTCATCTTCACCTGCCTTGATTGTTCCTGAAAGATTACCTTGCAATTTTTCCCAATGTTTCATGGGAAGTGGCTGCTAGCTGTTTGCATGGAGTATGGCAATGCAAGAGGGCCTTTTGAGCTCCCTTCCAGCCATATTTTTGCAACAGTTCAACACTTACCTGCAAATGGTCCTTTTGCAGGGTTTGTCCTGAGAGAATGGTTTCTCATCATCAGAAATCCAAGAGGTCTCCTGGGTGAAGGTAGTTGCCAAGACTCTCTTCTCGCAGCTTTGCAATAGGCAGATCACAAGCTCAGCCCTGCACTGTGAAACAGCGATACATGAAGAGGCTGCTCACAGCAACTCATAAAATTCTTGGGATTATTTTCCTTTTGATAAAAGGCTTCTACTGTTGTGATGAATTTCAGACTGAGTCACCAGTGCAGAACTGGTGTTGAGATCAGAGTCTAGGTTATGCTCAGAAATGACAAATCTGTTTGTATGGAAAAAAGGTTGTAGGAAATGGAGGGGAGAAAAAGATTTCTCTCCCATGGAAAAGCATGTGGTGATGCATCTTAGAGTGATTTAGGTGGTGGAAGAGGAAGAGTAGGCCATGTTCTTCACCTTATGAGCATATTTATTGTGTTTATGCACCTGAAACACGTGAAAGAGCATAGTATAACTCTGTTTCCAAGTATAGCATTGCATATTTAAATCTAGATTATTAGCCCTCCATGTGTGAGGCAGCTGCAATTGTAGTTCAGCTCCAGAACTGTAGAATATCAGCTCATGGGTTCCCTCTGGGTCTTTTCCACAGATATCTTTGGGTTTACTTCCATGTTTTCTTGACCTTTTTTGCTGGAAATGAAATGGAGCAGGATGGAAGATGTTTCAGTGTGTTTTACAAGGGAGACATACTCAACAAAAGGATGGAAAAAAGCCACATAGGAACATGACACACCCTGAGCCTGATTAACCCTGCTTTTCATTGGGGCTAATTAGCCCATCTTTTAACAATGACTAATTTTTGTACTGACATGGCTGTGCTGTATCCCAAGTCAGCATTGGATATCTCTGCATTGTGTCCTGCTGGCTGATATGAAACTTGCCTTTCCTTCTCCAAGGGAGTTCCTCCTACTCTCAGATCACTCTGTGGCTCTTCCCTTCAGCTTACCTAATACTCCAATATCCTCTGTTTGAAACAGGGTGCCGATAGTGATTTAAAAAAAAAAAATACAGATCATTAAAAAAAAACATGCAGCAGGCTTAAAATTGAGCTGTTTGCTATCTCTTTAGGAATATTTCTCTCTGGGGATACCTTCCTTTGGCTACCAGTTTTGTGATCTGTTAGTTATCCATCTTCATCTGTTTAACATCTGGATGACATTTGTTGCATCTAGTTCTTCAGTTAGAGTGTTTTCAAATGCCAAATATTTTACAAAATTCAAATCATATAATGTCTGTGAAGTTATCAATCAGTTCTCAGCTCATTGCAAAGTGAAATGAGATTATTTTGACTTTGATTTTTCTGTTGAATTTTTAATAGCAAGGCTGATTTTTTTTAAAAATTCCATTTTGTTACCTCTGTGTATTCCCCCATTGAGACTGGGACCACCTCACATGATGCTAGCAGTACCCCACACAGTGAAGCCTTATAAACATGAGGACCTAAAGAAGAGGTGAGAACATAAAGAGTAATTAACACCAATTTCACCCTCCCAAATACATCGTCTTTGAGGTTATTCATTTAAACACCTTAATTCAGACGCACAAAGTAAAAAAATAAATTGAAAAAGGGAGTTTTTAAAGCTTTGGCATTGCAGCAGAAACTCTGACAGTTTCAACAGGTGACTGTGAAATTTTTAATGCAGAATTTGTCCTGCAGTAGCTGCTTGGCTGAAAGACAACTTACTGCCGTAGTCAAGCAAAATGGAATGTGAGATGTGGATAAAAAATTATTTCCAATGTGTCTTTCAGCAAAGACCCACCTACTCCCTATATGCAATAAAACACTACAGAAGTCTTTTCTACGCACAACCATTTGTTTGGATGTCCTTGGCCAAAAAAGTCCTCGTTGCACACTCCTGGGCAGCCAGATGGACCCTGACTGGCTCCAGCCACCTCCACACAAGCGGCTGCAGTTCGGCAGCCCTCTCGTGTGCAAAAGCACGGTGGCCTCCTCAAGAAGTGATGGGGATGCTCTGCACCCATAACTGTGAAGGGAAAATCTTGTTCAGGTCTTGGTGTCCCTCTAACTACAGCTGCAAAGACCATCGTTCTGCAGTGCCAGAGCCTGGGTGTCTGCACCGCAGTGTAGGTGTGCAGCACACACTTATCTCCGGGCAGTAGGGAGGAGGAGAAAGAGGAGGAGGAGTTGGGGATTGCTCAAGTGGTGGTGGCAGGGTGAGGCGGTGCTGAGTCAGGTACTAACACACCTGCCTGCCTGCTCCCGGCAGCTTAAAGCACGAGAAGCTGCCTGGCCAAGACTCTTCTGTACCCATCTGCTGCCGCCTTTTGCACCTGGCTCCAACGCGGAATAGACCACGATGGGGCTGTTCTACAGTAAGATCCAGGTAACAAATGGAAAGAGGAGGGTCTGAGATGAACTGAGCTGGCATTCCCTTGGTGGCAGAGGGGACAGGCTGTGGAGGTGGTGTTCCACATCCTGTATGTTCAACTCTGAGGCTTCTTCTTCAGCACCAAGGCTGACAGGAAAAAGAGGCTTCTGCCTGGGTTTTGTGCCTGCTTTGTGTTTTGGCCTTCAGGAATGGAAGGACTTTAATGCTGCAGTATTTTGACTATTTTGAAAATCCCCCATTGAAAAACAAACAACAAACAAACACCCCCCAAACAAAACAAAAACCCAAACCAACACAACAAAATAAAAGAGAACTTTTTGTACACTGCTGATGTCCTTCATTTCCATCCAGCTGGGCTACACAAAACAATTCACTGAAGGAAAAATAAGGAGGTATCACTAATGTTAATGAGTACATGGGGAAAACCAGGAAACTAACATTATGCGAGGTGTTAAATATAGGTCTCTTAAAAATTATGGGAGGTTTTGGGCATATGAGAATGAACGGTGAGAAATTGTTACATACTGATTTATGTATTTGCTGCAGTGATATTCCCTGCTTCATAGGTAGTGTGCATGAACTGCCTCTTATCTTTGTTTGTTGCATCACTACATAGATTTGCTCTTTCTTTTTTTCCCCTCTGGATTTTTTTGTTTGTTTGTTGTTTTAAGTTTTGGTGTGGGCTTTTTTTCTTTTTTTGTGGGTTTGTTTGTTTGTTTGTGGTTTTCTTGTTGTTGTTGTGGTTTTGTGTTTGTTTGCCTTTTTTTTTTCTTTAGATTTTTAGTTGGCTTTGGTGTTTGCGGTTTTGTTCGTTTGTTTTTACATTCAGAGTATTAAATGTGCAGATTTCTCTTCTTTTATTACTTTAAAAAAGACAATTATATAGGGAGCAAAGTACTTCAACTCGCACGCTTTTGATTAAGTACCATGTTTGTCTGATCCTTGCTTAGGATGAGAGAGAATGACAAAATGAAACCAGTCTCCTGGCAGGTTTGTTAAATGTCTTTTGATAACCACTTGGGTTTATGTGGTTTCCCAAAATTTCCATTGATACTTTCCTTTGACTTTTGCTTAAAGGAATATTGGATGAGCTGATTTATTCAGAAATAAATAATTACAGAGTTGTTGCTTTTACTCCCCTCTTCTGAGAAGTTTGGGATAGGTCTTTGGAAGGCACTTTTCAGGTCCTCATTTTCTAAGAGCCAGCACTGCTCTATGTCAAACGTAACAACGGACTTAGATAGCTATAAACCAGCTGATGAGCAACATCATTACACCATGATGTTGCTACTAATTCCTGCCCTGCTAGATTGTCTGCAGTTCGTTGTGAAATATAGTGGATATATATGACATCCTTTGAATTTGCACAGCCCAAGATGTGTGTCAGCTGTATTAATAACACAGCAGGGCTCACTATCATACATTTTCCTGTGACTGGGTTGTAAGAGTGAGACACCTCAAGTTGAGGGTTACCACAGGTTTCCTCAGAATGGAAAAAGGAGGACATCAGAGGTTTGATCTGTGATTGAGTGTACATTTTGGGTGTCTGGCCACACCCAGCTGCAAACCTTCTGGGAAGAGAGAGAAGACAATGCATAAAGAAGAACCTCAGTTCAGAAATATTTTGAATGGTTGGAATTGAAACACTGAATTGAATGCTAACTCTTCTTCTGTACTTCTGTTCTTTCCCTCTGCATGCTCATCCCACGCATTTTGTATGCTGTACAACAGACAGAACCCTCTCCATGCAACTTGCTCACTGTAAAAGTCATACGGATGAAAAACGCCAGGAAAGCAGACTTGTGTGAGTATCTTTGCTATACCCCCGGAGCATCCATGTGCTTGTAAAACTACTTGGAACATAAACAAGTGTACAAACACTACAGAGTATTTACAAAAGGAAAGTGATAAAACATGTACGACTGTTGTAAGCTCAAGATGAGGTAGCATAGAAGATATTATTTATTCTTATATCTTTGCCAGTGTAATACTAAACTCCAGCCACCAGTTGTAGCTCAGAAGATGTTTGCACAGAATGCCTAAAATGCTTCACATCTGAATCTGCAAAGACAGGGTTTTTTTATTAATGGGGAAGACTGAATTAAGAAGTTTAGATGGGTCATTTCTTTCTGTGGTTCCTTCTTGCAGTAATGTCCACCCTGTGCATCCCTGGGCCTATTACAGAATATTTTATGTGAGCTCAGGTCTGCATACGTGACATCTCTCATGGCCTGCCAAATTTGATTCAGCCATGGGAAAAGCCATGTTTCAATATTTATTTGAGATCTCACACTGTGTCGAGGGTTTTGATTACAGAGTGACAATAAAACCCTGGCAGATGTATTGTTAACCCCCTATCCCCCCCCTTCATGCTTCAGCCCCTCTCTCTCCCCTTTCCCACTAAGGACAGGTGATGGGGAGGGAAAGAAGGACAGAGAGAAGAGTTGGGAAAATTAAAAATGTTTTACTAATGCTACTGATAAGAATCGAGAAAATAATACAAAATATACAAAACCAATCTTGAAAGTCCCAGCAACTGCAGAGCCAGCACCCGGAGTCCTGCATTGGACTCTGCAGCCAACCGGAGCTGGATTCAGTCTGTCAGTAGGCGTCAGTTTGCAGGGACGACTAGCAAGGTCCTCTCCTAATGTCGGCCATAAGGAAAAAGGGACGAGATCCTCGTGATCTCTGACTTTTATATGAAGTATTCACATTGCCCCTCTTGCAAGATGTGCATCAATTCATTATCAATAACCTCTCATTCCATTGCTTTGTTTGCCAAAACATGTATCTGTTTTTCCAAACAATGCAGCTAATATAAAAGCTTTAGCTGACAGGAAAACTCACTAAAAGAAAAACTTGTTTTTTAACAAAACCAGGACACATTGTTAGCTTTTTCTATTCTTGATCATTTTTTCAAAATCCCCAGAAATGACAGTTAAGTAAGTAGAAGTTTATTAATGCTTCATAAATATCTGAACTGCAAAGCCCTAGGAAAAAAAAGGTGTGAGTGAAAATCATCTCCAACCTGAGGAGGTCTCTTGCATTTATTTATTTATACAAATAAGAAGGTCTGAATACAGGAAGATTCTATAGGAACCAGACCAAGGTAAATTTGTTCAGTTAAAATTATGCAAGACAAAAACACTTCTTTGGGCCTTTCAAAAGTGTTTTGCTTTGAGTTCTGCTAGAACTTCTCCAGAGATGAAAGGTATCTGAGGGAGAGTTTCTCACTCCAATCTTTATTGAAGGAAAAGTAAGAGGCTTTGTTGTTGCTGAATGGAAGAAGTGTCTGAATGAACCTTCCCACTGAACTACTTCTAAAGTGCAGAAACAAGATCTGAAGCTTGGTTATAGGCTGGAGAAAAATCTCTTGCTACAGCTAAAACCTATTTGAAGATCCAAATGTGTGCTCTGAACTGAAAGGTGTGGAAAAGTACAGCCCTTTGTTATCTCCCCATATAATCATGTTCTATTAAAACATCTCTGTGATAATGAGCTTACCAAACTTCCTCTCCACCTTTTTCTCATCTAGATCAATGCTTTTCATTTTTTTCTGAAACTATTTTTATTCTGAAGGAAATTTCCTATGTTTTGATGCTGTCCTTTCCAATACTAGAAAATTTATAGGGCAACTGTCAGGAACTGGAATGCTCAGGCATTTCTGCTTTCCAGTCCAAGACATGTCCCACCAGCCCATAAAGCTGCTTAAAGGAGCAGTTTGAATGACAAGGGGGCTTTAGGAGTGTGGCACAGGGTTTGGAGCAGCAGGAAAGCCACAGCATGGACTTTCCAGGCTGAGGCTGTTCTGCCTGACACTGTGAAGCATGTACTGGATGTTGCCTGCAAAACAGAATGATAGACACTCACCACCAACTTTGCCAAGATATTGTCTATTTGAACTGGTATTTTAGTCAAAATATTGAGGGGAAAAAAATTGCACAAACAAAACAAAAGCATTACTTGCAAAATACTTCGCTTGTTGTGTACTTCCATCATATACTAAAAGAAAATCATACCGGCCGCAGCACTGCCTTGCTTATGTTTAGTTGTTGAATCTTGTTTTGATATACAGCTGCTTAATTCTAAGAACATTTGATTTTGCTGACCATAAATTTTGTCAGTTGAATTTATCAGAAATATATGCTTTTGAACCATTTCAGGATCTATTATAGATTTGCCTGCAGCCAGACTTGCAGAAATCACACATTACAATAACATGTTTGTTATAATATAAAATAAACCTATATTTCAAATGTTTTAATAAATTAATTTAACCTCTGGTTGAACTCACTGGCAATGTAAGAGCTAGTGAAAACTTCATGTTGTTAACTGTATGTGACTTTCACTGAGAAGCAGCAAAATGGGAGGCTTAGGGTATAAAATGTACCACTTGTAGAAAACTTTGTTTGTTTGTGTGTAAAACTGGGGGAGTTGTTTCAGTCATCTTTACAGTTCCCCAGACATCAGCTTGACATAGCCTTAGGAAACCCAAAGTATGTGGATCTCCATCACCAGCAATAAAGAATTCTTCACAGTACCATTTTCCTAACACTAATTTTTTTCCTCATTCTTCTTCTTCCAAACTCTGTTTTTATCCCTTTCATTTTCCTACAAACTTTTATAGAAAAAATTGGCAAGTGTCACTTACTTCTCAGGCATCTTATAGATTTTTATCATTTAAAATCAGCTCCTTCTACCTTATGCCAATTGTGCCCATCCTTTTGTTTCTGAAGTGAATCCCATTCTGTTATTTTCTTCTCTCAAATCCTTCTTGCACTAAGTTTCTGTAGAGTTTTTGGATCACTTTGTCTAATACTCATCTAGTGTTTAGATGGCACCACAAGTTAACTTCATTATTGGTCTATCTGCTCCATTTTCCAGGTAATGGAGATGGGAAAATGAATCCATAACAATAGACTCTCAAAACCTCACTAAAATCTCCCATGGAACAGAAACTACAAGACCTTTAACGAAAGTTCAGTGCATAAGATTGTGTTCTTACCTAAGACAATTTCAGTTGCTTCATTCTGCTTTTTAAACCCTGAATCTTTTTAATGCACCCTTGTGCTATTCTGTCTCCTCTTGCCACTGACCCATCCACTAATTTCTATTTGTGTATTGATGCATAGCTGATATCATTGACAACACCTTTGAATTTAGTGCCTTGTTTGTGTTCCACACATTCCCCCTTCCCACTGAGCACACCCACGTCCCCATCAGGCTCACTGGGGTTCTTTATATTCCAGGACCTGTGAACACTTGCCAGTTCCCAGGTTTGGGTGTGTGACCCATCTGCATCCTGACCCCTTAACAGGCTGAGATTTGGATGAGCACCAGTCCAACCCACCATTAAAAACAGGGCTTTCTCTGCAGAGAACTTCAAATTTCAAGTTCAGGCCCTCACAGTCCTTGGGCAACCACCATAGCTCCAGAACAAACAGAAGGACATGTCTTTTCACAGCATGTGGTTCAGCTTGGGAACTCCCCACGGCAGGAGATCACAGATGATAGAAGTTTATGTGGGTTCCAGGTGGAGACAGGAAAAGTTCATAGAAGAAAAATCCAGTTAAAGTTTTCTTAAGAAGTCTCTGAATCTTAAATTGTGAGGGCTGAGAGAGCATTTTATGGTGTTTGCCCTCTTATACTCTTCCTTAGACACTCAGCACAGAATGCAGGGCATATTCTCCTCTGGCACTGATGTACATTCCTAAGAAGGCCAAAGATGCTTTCTCTCCAACAACAACAACAAAAGACAAAGAGGATAAAGAAAAAGATACTTCAAGGAAACAAAATCATGAAATCACTAGCAAATGAAAAAGAAAACTAAACAGTGTTAAGTATTAAACAAAAAGGTAAAAATAGGCAATTGGGTGGGGACACTGAGCTGAGCAATTTTAAGCCATCATTCCCTGCTTCCCAAACACCACCCATGGGCCCCAGGCTAAATGGATCTTGACTAATGTAGAGTTAAAGATAATCTTCAGCATTTTCTTAGTAAGAAAATTATATTTTTTTAAACTTTTGTGGATTTTTTTTTTTAATTAGGCTTGTTAATTTTGGAAACTTCCAAATTTTATATAAGACATATTATTTTGGGTACAATATTTTATAAAATTATTTAATATGTTTTACATTTTTGTCAACAACCACATTTTATGACATTTCAGTAGCAGTTCTGCCATATATGAGGTCAACTCATAGAAAGGCCGTTGAGATCCTGTAAAGAAATATAACCAGTGAAACAAGTTTTTGTCTGAGGAACTAGGGTCCAATGGGATACTTATTGCAGGAACCCATGGACTTCCTCCAGTATTTTGTTCTTCCACTTTTATTGTTTCATTGTTATTTATTACTTACATAATCATTTAAGCAGTTGCAATTATGTACCAACAGCCTATTGTTCTAGGTGCTGCTTGAAATCTCATTATAAAACAAGAGGATGTAGGCTGATATAGCCTGACAAGGGAGAAAACAGGGGAAAAAAATGTAAGGTTATTTAGCAACAACTCAACAAAGGGATGTTTATAAGGAGGTATGTAATTAAGACTAGTGATAATGTTTTAGGAATACTTGTAGGGTGCTCCACCCTATGTCAAGGCCAAAGTGGGAGAAAGCGTGAAAGCTTTTTACTGAAGTTTAGCTATTACAAGATTTTGGTTGATAGGTCCCTGGAGGCAGGAACTGATCTCCCAGGACTAAATGAATTCTGATAGTTTGACTGTGAAGGTCCTTCAGAATGAAGATGTTTACTTTCATGGAATTAACCCACATTCTTATTTAAAAAGGAATATTAAAAGTTGATCTAAATTATCTAATGTTCTGCACCCCAGAAAAAAGCAATGCCTGCCTGTCCACCCAGCCTCAGCCAGATCTCTGCTCAGCTCCACAGTGTGGGAGGAAGAAGAAAAATGCTTTTCTCTTCTGCTGGTGATGGTTTATAAATTGTGACATGGATGGGTCTAAGTGAGGGGAGACATGATCAAGGAGATGATCTGGGCAAACAGTGTTTGAGACCACATTCTTGGCTCAGATTCCTTCAGCACAATGAGAAAAACCATATCCTAATAATCATGAAAATATCTAACCCCTAGAAATAGCCTCAATGTGAGCACTTACAGGCAGTTCAAGAGCAGGAGGATGCCTCTGCCCAAGTTACCTGCAGGATGGAGGCTGAGTCTGTTAGCGTCAAAAAAGGAGGTAGAATTAAAATTAAAAATTTTGGATTTAGCCCTGTTTGAATTCGAGCTGTTTATGAAACGAGTGAGATTTTAGCTTGATCCAGAACAGCTGGTGTCCTGCTCTTGTCTGGGATGCAGTGTGGTGCTGGAGCTATGGTATGTATTTCTGAGCATGCGTCATGTCGCTGCAATGCTTTCTTAAGGTAACGAACAATTAAGATCCAGTTCTGCTGCTATCCTGGAAGATAATTAGAAACTTAGTGTAATAACTGGCTGAAGAGACCATGCTGTCATAAACACCTGTTGCCACACCTGCTTTTGGCAGGATATTGCCCCACAGTGATACCACGGCTGCCACCCTAAGCACATTTGATGGCTGCTCACGTGTTGTGGTCCACGGGAGGGACACAACAGGTTGCTGCTGTGAAGCTCTGCTGCGTGTACTACGTGTGAGTGTAATTGCCATAGTTAGGTGGTGGTTAGGTTTACATGCCAGGGTAATGGTGATTTCCTTACATCTGGCTGGCAATGGGAGCCTTTTACGTACACATGACGAGGCACTTGGTACAAGGCAATGGAATATTGTGTCATGACTGACTGGTGTGGGCACAGGATGCGCTGTGGAATTCCAGTTCTCACATCTGCTTGCGCCTGGAGCTTGTTGGGCAGAACATGGGCCTGAGGCACCTGAGATGTGTAAAAAAGGTTCCTGCATGTTGTAAGTGCCTCTTTTATAATACCCGGAAAATACTTCATGAAGAAGAGGCAATTAGATTTCAGAGGACAGCTGTGAAGTACCAAAGTCATCACCAAACACGTTTTGCAGATGGGGAGAGGGAAGCATGCACATTTAGTGGCAGTGTCAGAAGTTCGTCAGAGAAAGTCAGAGATCTGAAAAGTCAGAGCTCTGCTGTCTGACAAGTACTTGTTTCTTAAAGATGTATGATACAGTGCAGTAGTAGACAGTGGTCACTTGCAGGAAACAAAAAAAAGGCTAACTTTCAAAGTAATATTCTGTTCTTTGCAACAGGCTTAGTCAGAGCATGTAATGCTATTTGGGAAATGACAACAAAATATACTTTGGATTTCTCAAAAATCTATGGACTTGAGGCCTGATCCTTCTTCTAGTGGAGATTAGTGCTGACAGGAGTCTGTGCTAACATCAGTCTGGAATTCCCGAGAGCCAAAAAGGATTTTCATTGTGGACATTTCCTGTGTGCACACAAAAGTTTGGGAGTGATTAGGACTGTTGGAAACTCAGGTGATTTCTATGTGTTTTGATTTTTTTTGTTTGTCTGTAAGAATTTTTATATCTTTGTGTACACCACAAGCACCTTCACCAGGCAAAGTTGCCTTTTTTTTTTTTTTTTTTCTTTTTTTTTTTTTTTTTTGTGGGTTGTTGTTGCTTTTTTGGTCAGAGTTACTCAATCAAAGATGACCTAAGCCTTAGGGGGGTCAGGAGAAGAATAGGCTAGCTTTGTTAATTCTTCAGTTACACATAGAATGTGATAAATGGCTGAGTCAATTATTCTGTGTTTCCCAAAGTCAAGTCTACCAGTAACACTAAGTAGGACGAGACTAAGTTTAGTCAGATGAAGGTGTGTCTGCTATGCAATGGCAAGAATGCTTGAGTAGGTGGCATTACAGATAGAGGAAATATAATGCTAATGACGGGATTGGCATCTATGGGCAATACTCCCCCATGCTATCTTTGGCAATTGTGTGGGTTGCTGTCCTTCACAGATCATGTTCTGTAAGGTGATCATCCCTGACTTTTGAGTGTGGGTGCACAGGATTGTTAATCTCATGATTCACATTTTCCTTTCATTTCTTAATAACTATGACAGAAATGTACTTGCATGCAAATTATTCTGACCTCAGAATGAAAGTGCTTGTTGATGATATAACCACTACAGCCTTCTGCTAACCACTATTTAATACTGAACCTTTGGTCCAGAACATCCCTCACCTGTGATGGAGCTCAGGTGGGAAGCCAAACTTTACAACTGGCATCTTCACCTGGGAAAGGAAGACAAAAATACTAAAGCTGCCCTCCCTACATCTGGAAATATTAAAATCCATAGTTGAACTTTATGACCTGAACACACCTCTAATTGGAACAGCAAAGACAAAGCAATGCAATTTTGTACCAAGCATCCTGTGCTGGGAAATGCAGACAAGCTTTCTCCTGCCCATAAAGTGTTTCAAATACCCTTATCTGCCTCTGGCTGAGGCTCAGAGTTGAAAATTCCTCTTTTTTTTTTTTTTTTTTTTTTTTTTAAAATCTCTGTTGTTGAACTCTATGATGCATGTGTTTTCCCTTCTTTACCTTTCTGAAAGGGAAGAAGGCGGGCTGAGATCAAGTGTCTTGGTGGAAGACCTGCCTTCTGTGACAGCAATGGGGCTTCAGGGGATACTTCAGTGAAATGAGCTCCTGTCACAACTGTGTTGGCAGCCACATGTGCTAGAGAACATAAAGGATGCTCCAAAAAGTAGGCAAGATGGAACTTACAGCCAGAACTACCACAGAAACACTAAGGCATGTCCATGCCTACCTGTGGAAGTCCAGTATGTAGAAAGTGGGCTCTGTCTGTCCAGCAGCCTCTGCTGGCTACAGCTGTTAATGTTATCTGCTCTGTGTTCCTGACAGGCAGCTGAACCATCAACAGTGCCCAGCCCTGTGAGGCTCTTGTGTATGTGCATGCCCCTGTGAATGCAGATGGCTCATCAATGTTAAACCTTTGAAGTCTGATATATATAGATAGTCCGACTATGTATCTCTTTGAGAAAGAATGCAATGTAACTGCATATTTTGAATGTTTATTGATTTTCCAGCAATTAAGGAGTTCTCAATAAGAGCAAACTGCCAGGCTTTCACAAAGAGTAAAGCAAGCTGGCTGTCTAGCACTGGCTTGGTGGCACATTAGCTAGCATCCTGGTCTGCGTTCTGCATATTGTCCTGTGTACATAGCACAAAAACTCATATAGTGCAATGCCTTACAGGGTACTAGATGTGTTTCCTTGATCCATTGCTTTCATGCTTTCCCTCTCCAACAGTAAGCCAGTCGGACTGCTATGTGAGCCTGAGCCTCCCAACAGCTTCAGTGCAGCATTTCCGAACCAAAACGGTCAAGAACAGCAAGAACCCGACATGGAACGAAACCTTCCACTTCACAATTCAGAGCCAGGTTAAGGTAGGAAGGGCGTCTGTGCCCAACAGGTATTCTTACCAGATATCAAACCTACTGTATAGCCCTTCCACAGTGCAGGTCTCTCTGAATCCCCTTATGAAGTGTTGACACTCTCTTGCTGTAGTTATTTACCTTGCAATGGTTGGATAAGAATGTATCCTCCTGAACAGTCAATTACCTGTAGAGTGCAACAGCAAAATTTCTATTTTACTGTTACCTTTACTTGTATTCTTGGAAGTCTTTCACAAACTCCTTTAGCTAAAATGAAATATATGTGGCATTTTACGTTTGTTAAACCTTACACAATTTTTTTCTCCTTTTTTTTTTTTTGTTATTTCAGAACATTCTGGAGCTGAAAGTTTGTGATGAGGACAACATAACTGAAGATGACCATCTCCTCACTGTATTCTTTGATGTCTCCAAAATCCAGCTTGGAGAAAACATTCGACTGTCTTTCCAGCTGAATCCACAGGTATGGAAAAAATATAAGGACAAAGCTAAGGGGATGTGGTCAGGTGAGAAGGTGGTTATCTCATCTTTCTTCTTGCATGTCCCATATACAAGCCTTTCTTACTGATCATTCGGCCACCTGAGTATGTCCATCTGTTTCAAGGGATGATATCCAGTGTTGCTTCTGTAATTAACACAAAATTCAGATGCTGCTTCTACAGACCAAACTGGCTAGCACTATTGGACTTGCTTGTCTGGTTGCTGTCCTTGATGTCAAAATATTAAGAGCTTAACCCAACAGTTCTGGGCATCCCTTTGCAGTTGGGACTGGTGGTACTGAGCTGTGCATTCTGTTCTGCTAATATAAAAGTATTGATCTGCGGCCATAAGCCGCAAACCCAATTTTCGTAAGTGAGTTTTTCTGCAGGTCTTTCATAAGGTTGAGACAACTTTATACTGAAGTTTTAAGGACAATGTTGAGGCCTAGAAATACTTTACTTCAGTGAGTGCTGAATTGATTTGATACCCGTTTTGGAAAGGGTGGCTCTCTGTGCTGTGTTTTCCCTAGTGCTCACACTGGAGGCTGACAAGATAACAGGAGCTACACCTAAACCTGGGAAGAAGGAAGGAAATCTCAGGGGGAGGGAATTCCAAAAGACAAAGATAAAGATTGTACATGCAATGGGATTATATGTACAGATTCCTCCAAACCAAAGCACACTCTTCAGAACACACTGGACTTTGTATGCCCAAGTGTGCCACCATATTGATGTGCTACCAGGCCCACCTGCACCGACTGTGGGTGAGGGCCGGGAGAGGGGCAGGGTGACCTTGGATGCACCAGAGAAAACCAGCTTCACTCATGCTGAGGATCACTGTGGAATGCTGAGAACTTGTGGTAGAGGAAGGGAAAGGGGAACTGCAGGCAGCCTGTGAAAAGGTGAGGGGTGAACCTATGGCTGCAGAAAGGGGGAGCAAATGCCAAGAGGCCCTGCAGTACGTATCAAGTTTGGCCTGCAAGGTCTGAAGTAGGAGTCTGCTAAAGTAATGGATATGATGTTAGAAGTATGTGACACTGGAAGCATAGCAGATAGGAGATTAAGAAAATCAAACCTGTTGCACGCTCAGAAACAAAAGGTGGACACTGGCTTATAGAGTCCCCTGAAAAGCATAGATTCCTGCAGGGTTCCTGTAGGATTCCTGTAGGATTCTCCTTTACAGGAGAATCAACCTGCAGTGACTGCATTCATTTGTTTCACAGGGAAAAGAGGAGCTGGAGGTTGAATTCACAATGGAGAGCAGGTGAGTAAGGCCAAAAAGGTGATCAGTAGAAATGTAACCCAGCGACAAAATGTTACTGATACAAAACATCAGTTTCCACTCACAGCCCTCTAACATTGACACCTTCTGAATAAAGTAGCGGAGAACTTCGGGTGTTCAGGAAATGCTTGTGTAGGGCATTTAATGGGGAAAGGGTACATGGCAGTGCCTGATGTACGTGCATCAACACCAGGCATCCAGACACATGGGGAAGCGAGCACAGATGCTGGTGGGAGCACAGAGATGTCCCTGATGGCTGCTGCTCACCAGGCTGCAAGGGCATTCTGCACAGGAGGAAGTTTTAAGTTTCAAACCCTTCTTGCTCCTTTCTATGAGATCCCAGATATTTGCTTTATCATCAGGATGTGGGAAGATGGTACTTGGAATTTGTCTTGTGGGAATAGATTTTTTTTTTTTTTAACTGTGTTTCTATGCTGACTGTATAGTTAATGGAGAGAATGGGCATGTAAATCAGCCCTAGTCCTGTTAGTTGATTTTTAAGGTAAATGGTAAAGTTTTTTCCTTTTTTATTATGGCATGTTGGATGAACTCACCAGCTTTTCTACTCTGATCGCCCAGGTTTGAACTGAGCAATACAGCATAATAGTCTAATTGTGTCATTCCTCTGTAAATTTGCTTCACTGTGTCAAAAAACAATCCTGTCTCATACAGTGAGAAACTCCTTAGTCCAGCAGGTCTCCACAGTTTGAAGTTCAGACCCAAGTCCGTGAGAGGCAAATTGGACTGAATGTTCAGCTAGAATTTCTTATGCTGTTTGCCCATGCTGCTTGTCCAAAGAAGGACTTCTAAAGATAAACATAATGAAATAATGATTAAAGAAGAGTTAAAACAAAACAAAACAACAAACAATTGAAAAACCCCAACAGCAATAACAAAACAAAACAAAGTGTGCTGGTTTTGAATTGATTGTTTTCCCTTTTTGTCTTTTAGTCCTGATCCTCCTGAAAACATTGTTACCAATGGAGTATTAGTGGTAATTTTTGTTTCATAATCCCTTCCCTGCCATGTAGCAATGCTTATTGTGAAATTAGTATTAAAGCTACTGGGAATTGCTCCAGATGGTGGTATGAAGGCATCGGCCGAGAGGCAGGCTGAAGCTGGTGCTGGCGTTGGCTTTCCCACATGGTCCCCAGTAGCGACTCACGCTGGGAGAGGCTGCAGCTGCAAAAGCTGTGAGGTGCTGCTATCGCTTGCCTCTGCCCAAACTGAGCTGGACTCAGGTGGACAAAATCCCTCTGTCTGCCCAGGCAGAGCTGGGCTGAGCATCCTGCCCTGCACCCCTTCCCTTGTGACTGGTCCTCCCCCATGTCCTTGCGGGACTGCTTCTCCAGGCAGGAGCGAGCAGATCCTTTCTCTTTCCTGGTCTCTACATGATCTGTTATTTCCCATGTGGAAGCCCAATGCCAACTCCCTGTGCCTGGTAAGGGGGTTATTGACTGAGACCATCTACCCCTGAGGTGCACGCCCTGAGCCCCTGTGCCCCGCATGTGCCTAAAGGACTGGCCAAGGTAGAGCTCTGCCGACAGCAAATGTCTTTTTCTCTTTCCCTGGTTGTCTCTTACAGTCCCGCGAGGTTGCGTGTTTGGATGTGCAGGTGAACGGTGGGAGGCTGAGGAAGGATTCTTCAGGTGAGACTTTATGGAGCCTGACTTATGGAGCAAATCTGGATGCCACTTTAAGGCAAAAGCACCGAGTGTTTTACGCTTGAATGCCTAGGTTTAAAGTTATTTAAGATGTAAGACAAAATCTCATGGATATCAATGGCCTCTAGAGGAGTCTGTAGTTGGTCAAAAATATACTAATTATTACTCAATGCAGCATGATGAGTGTTTGTTTTGGTTTCCCCACAAAATACTTTCCAGTTTTTCAGATGCTTATAACTTTCCAAAATATTTGCACGGGAATTGAAATTTTCTGACGCTTAAATTGGACTAAATGCCTGTTGTTTCTGGATTCAGAGGTATGGAAATGGACAGGATGAGAACTGGTCCTCTTTTATGCATTTTAGGAGTAACAATATGAAAGATGCCACTGGGTGAAAAAGACATTGTTTGCACATTTTAGGCAGTGCATCACTATGGTGTTGAGTCCATACTTGTGGACCTGTGCACATCCTATGCAATTTTTAAAACATCACAATCTGATACCTCCTTATGTCCTCAATGCAGCAAACTGCACATGGATGATCTAGTTGAACTCAGTTGTCACAGCGAAGAAGTTTATTAGTTGGGCCTGAAAATGCTTTCGTAGGATAATTCTTTCGAAGGTTGACTATATACCTTTGAGTGTTTGGATTTACAGCATGTATTTTTGCTTTGAATCTGTGATGATACAATTCCATATAAAAATCATTTTATAATTACTCAGAGAAACATATCTGGGATTTATTACATGAAGGTCAAAGACTACCAGGCATTATTTTTTTACATGTTAGAAATGCTTTCAAACGAAATATGACAGGTTGAAGTAAAGAGAAACATGATAGAGGGACTGTGATTTTACTGGTTCCAAAGAGAACTGTGCTCTGCTCAAAAAAGCAAACAAACAAAAAAGCCTTTTCCCCCAAAGTCTGAAATTTTCAAAATACCTTATTACTATACAAGGATAATATTTTAGTGCCACATACTGTCTTATTGCTGAAGTACTTTGAAAATTTCACATTTTCAGGAAAGAGTGCTTTTTTTCCCAAACAAAGTTATCAGCTGTGAATCATTATCTAATAGATAGAACAGTAATCTCAGGAATAAAAGTATATATGGAAGTGCAGTGGCACTATAGCAACAGCCCCAAAGGGCTCAGATGAGTCTGTTTATTTGTCCTATAATTTGGGTATCCATTGAAGTCATGACTTAAGAAAAACATGTTACATTACTGTTCAAAGAAACAAACCACATTTTTTGAAGAACTTACGTTTGAAACTCCTTTGCTTCAGAGAGAAAGTTTGCCTTAACTGTGGACGGGTCATATGAAGGAACCAGGACGCACACACTGAGCTCCTGCCTCTGCCCGACGTCCCCAGCCAGGTTCCACTACATCAAGTACAACCAGTCAGCATTGACTGTGGCTCTGCCGCGACGGAGGCGGCTCAGCAGGGTATGTGATCTCCACTAGGAGCAAGTGATAGGATGAAGTTGCGCCAGGGGAGGTTGACGTTTGATCTTGGGAACAATTTATTCCCAGAAAGGGTTGGGTTAATGGTTGGACTTGATGATCTTGAGAGTCTCTTCTCACCAAAATGATTCTGTGACACTGTAATGCATAACTGGCTTTTGGCTGTGTATTTCTTTGGTGACCTCTAAGACCTGAGTCCATGTGCAGGTGTGTGTATGCGGGGAATTGGTAAATGTATGTATGTGAGGCAGGGGAAACCTTTTGTTTTCCCCTTTTGTATAATAGCTAACTGTCATTATTGTTTTTTCCAGTCTATATCAAGTCAAAATGAAAGTGATATGAATGAGTCCGTGACTCTAGCTCTGAACTCGCTTCCTATACAAGAGAAAATAACAATAGCAGAGGTGAGAACAAGGCTTTCTTAATAAACATGCATTCAGTTTGGTGGGTGATGAGAGGCTTAGAATTCAGTTAATCAGTTCCTGTCAGACACAACGCATGCTACAGCGCAAGGTGTGAATTACAGTCATTCTGCAAATATGCAATATATAGTATATTTTTTTCTTGTTTCTTTTTTTTTTTTTTTCTTTTCCTGCATGTGGTTCAAAGCATGCTGTTCAACCCTGTTCTGAGTTTAATTTCCTCAGGACATTTCAGTTCATCAACACAGTATGTGAGCTAACAGTAAAGGATATGAAAATTAAGACTTAAATTTGCAAAGGGAAAGCCTGAAGCAGAAGATAAAACAGACAGCATCCATAGGCCTGTGGTTCAGATTTCCAGAAAATGAACGTTAAACGAGGTGTTCAGCTACGAAAAGCCGAGGGGCCTTTAAGCCCATCTGGCTTAGGTGAATGGCTCATTTCTACCCAGAGTGTACTGGAGCTCATTAGACCTCTCATAGCACAGATCATTGCAGGCCAGATCCTGCAGCTGTGCTGCTGACTGCAAAGACAGTGAAACTCAATCCATGGATGGAGTGGGGGAGGAAAGTTCAGGATTAATGACCTGAGCTTACACTGTTTGTATTGCTATTTTCAGGACAGGACAATTGACTTGTACACAAAGGCAAGTGAATGGTAAGTGAATTTCCAGCAAGACCTGATCCTGTAACTGGGAGACATTTGTACCTACACAAAATCCATTTGAAATCAGCAGGGGTCCATGCAGGCTCAGTTGTAAGCAGGGGTGTGTTCATCTTTTGGTTGCAGGCTTTTGTCAGGTTCTTCTTTTTTGGTGATGGAGAATTAAATCATGGGTTCCCTTTCCTCCAAGTTTTCAAGTTGTTAGTGCAGCTCAGTAAGCAGATCTCTATTTGTGTGCACTATTATGCCCACAGATGGAGAGAGCAAACTCCACGAAGAAATAGTATTTTATATTATATGAATAAAATAACACCAAGGCTTGGTAGCTACTTTCCTAGTCAACTGCAGTGCCTGTTGATAGTGATTATCTAGTTACAGGCACATGAGGCATTCAGCACTGAAACCTGAAATATTAACTATATGAGCAAATAAAACTAGAAGTGTAATGTAGAAACCTTGTTACCATACCAGGGCAGTATGTCAGGTTCTGTTCTGCCTTCCCATTTGCATTCTTGTTGGCAGCTACAGCAATTAGCAGAGGCCTGTCTATGGTGTTCCTCTTTCTAATTTAGTACAATATACTGTCTACAAATTGGTCTGTAAACACACACAAGCATAGCTGGATTTGACCATGGAGAACGATAATGTAGTAATATTTGTGCCCTGGTCACAGGACCCAGGGTCTGTTTTACAGGCCAAGAAATCTAGATGCCCGTCTGGGCTTCGAGCTGTGCCCTGACGAACAGAATTTCCTGCAAAACCGGAGGAAGGTGGTTGCTGCTGCACTGAAAGATGTTCTTCATCTGGAGGAAGATCTGCAAGAGCATGAGGTAACAAGGAAAGACACTGCTGGGGTATTTTTCTCCATCTTTTCTCTCAAGCCTGGAGATGGGGAGTGATGTCTCCCGTCTGTACAGATGAGGACTGAGAACCTCTGTCAGCAGGTCCTCCTCCAGGGTGCTGTTTGTAGCCAGGGTGGACTCAGCTGAAGAGCTCCATAGTCTGTCTGGATGAGCAAAGTCTATTTCCACTTGGCTTTCAAGTGACTCATTTGGAGGAACTTCAAACCAAGGAGTTTGGTCCATGTTTCTTAAAAGTCCTTCCTGAAGTGCTGAAGTCTTTTGGTATACCCCACTGGGATGTCCAGCAACTTGTATTATATACAAGTCCTACAGCAACATTGCTTTATCTCTAATCTACATGTTTATTTTACTATTGTCTGAATATTGCTTTTGCATGTTTGTCTTCTTTTGACACAATGTGCCTTAACACCACTTTTTCACCTATGCTTTCTGACGTTTTTTGTGTTGAACAGGTGCCTATAGTGGCTGTGACCACAGCAGGATGTGGGATAAGAGCACTCACTGCCATGTATGGCAGTATTTTGGGTCTTCAAAAGTTGCGTGTTCTGGATTGCATTACATACATCAGTGGCTCATCTGGCACAACATGGTGAGGAGTCATATTGGTACTGTTGTTTGGATACTCTTGTGTTAAACAAAATCCATGCATTATCAAGGGTTTTACATCTCAGCGAGGGTGAAATGGGTCTATTGAGTTACTGCTTCCATCTTTGGTCTGTGAATCTCAGGGTCATCCATGGAAGGCCTGTTGTGCATCATACATTTGGTGTCACTGAAGTAACTTATCCCTAACCAAAAGAGGAGACTTTATAGGAAGCACAAACATCATTAATCCTATGCAAAATTATCCTTTATGGTTATTTACTGTTGAACAGAAACAGCATAGACAGCTGGTATAGCTGCTTGTATTGAATCCAGATAAAGTGATTTTTGACTGATTGCCTTTAGACTAGCATTTCTGCTCAAAGTAAGTTCAAAGAGGAGAGTAACCTCAAGATAAAGCCATAGGTGACCAAAGCACCACAAAGTATATCCTCTGAGTTTCAGAATCACAGAATGCTTGGGGTTGGAAGGGACCTCTGGATATCATCTAGTCCAACCCAGCATCTTCATTTCTTTCTGCTCTCCATCACATTTCCTGCCTGCAGGACCATGACAAAACTGTATGAAGATGCTGATTGGTCACGTAAGGATATTGGAGAAATAATTATCGAAGCTCGGAAGCAAGCAGCCAAGTGCAAGATGGGGTCTTTTTGCTTGAGAAGTCTGAGGAATTATTACAGAGAGCTGAGCCAAAGGACCCAAGCAGGACATAAGACATCTTTTATTGATCTGTGGGGGCTCATGATTGAATCCATGTTAAATGATGGGGTAATGTCTATACATCTTTCTTCTCATAAAGTTGGCAACTTGATCTTCATGACAATTATGAGAAATTAAAATCCTAGGAAGAGAAACCTGGCCAATAACAAGGTACTTGGTATGTGGACAGAACACCACTTATTTGCATTAATGACTTGGAGATATAGTGTATATCTACACTGGAGACTAAAGTGTAGTTGAATGTAACATAAAAATGCTCAGACTAGCTTTAAAGTAATCAGCATACTAATTTACATTGTAGCTGTCCAAGAATTTTTTGAGATTCTTAGGTATTTTTATGGCACCATGCTTTTATGTCTCCACTGCTGCAATATTTACACAAGCTGCAGCCATAACTTGAATGTAATACTATTGTACCCCATATGGAGTTACTGTATTTTGATATGAGAAAGGCTATAGACCCAGAGCTCCTGAGACATCCTTACTTTGGATTTTATCTCTCAGGACCTCTCATTCCTCATTTTGTTGTAATGACAGAAGCAAAACTTCCCATGTAAACTAGCAGACTGGTGCTAGCTGGAGAAAAAGCTATTTTATTTTCAAATCCTGTAAACCTAGTTTATATTTTTTCTGGGTGAAACAGGTAAAACTAAATACTCTTATTTCATACATTTCACGTTGTATTTCTGGCCTCAGTGCTATGTAGCAAAATTTGCTAGAATTTAGTTTGGCTGAAGAACACTCAAAATCCCCATTTCACTCGTAAGATAAGTTGATAGTATTAGACAGCACATTCTTCTGTGGATGTTAAATTTCAATATGGTTTTCAAAAATAATCATGACTAGAAAGGCCATTAACACACTGCCTTGACAAACTCATATGTTTAACAGATGAAGTGTGTGATAACAGCTGAATTACCAAGATCGTCCCAATTTTTTCACTTACATTTAGCAATGCGAAGTTAGAATAGCATGTGAAGCAACTCATTACTGTCATTCTACACTAAATGTAGAACATGGCTTGTTATCTTCACAACAATTATTCTCATTCCCACAATTTTCTTGCTCTCTGTTATTCAAGCACAGGGAAGTAAATTTAGGAGGAAATTCAGAAAAATTATACCCTGTATTCAGACATTATAAGCTGATGTCTTTAAGGAACTCATTATCAGCTGGTATTTTTTTCTTTTTTTTTTTTTCTTTTCTTTTTCTTCTTCCAAATCCAGAAATGCTACCACAGACTTTCTGATCAACGTCGGGCAGTGAACCAGGGTCAGAACCCACTGCCCATCTACCTTGCTCTCAATGTCAAGGATAAATTTGCCACCAAAGATTTTAGAGGTAATGTTTCCATTCTGGAAAAAGACCTATGTTTTTATCCCAGGAGATACACCATGGGGATACTGTAAATAATGATGAATTGTTTTAAATTCTCACTCCAAGCCAGGAGAAGTCCTATGCAGAGATAGAAAGAGTAACTGGGCTGCCACAGGACAGAGAGCAACAATTCAGTATTTTGTAAGATCTCCTGGCATGTCAGTGTGCATGTTCAGACATAAACTTCAGACTCATAACACAACATAGATCTGTGACAATTGTCTCAGAAATGCTATGAAATCTCAAAGAAAGTGATTCAAAGGAGCTTTATGTTCACTTAGTGTATGTCTTTCATGGTTGGCTAAAGGCAATAAAACCAACAGAAGTAAATCTGTGTTCTAATCTACCTTCCATGAGAAATCTTCCCACTTGCTAGATAAAAAGAAAGAGGAAATTCAACTTTTCTCTTCAAACTGCCATTGTTCTTTCACAAATCTGCAGACAGTGTGATTGACAGCTGATTCAGCTATCAGCAGGTTTGCCTCGGGGCGCTTGCTAAGCCAGCTCACACATGAGGGCTGACGTCCGAAAGGTTTATTCCATGTCTGATGACTTTACTGTTTTTAGCAGTGGAGCTGATATTGTTGGTGTGTATTTTGGCAGAGTGGGTGGAATTCACGCCGTATGAGGTGGGCTTCCTGAAGTACGGCGCCTTCATTCGCGCAGAGGATTTTGGCAGTGAGTTCTTCATGGGTCGCCTGATGAAGAAGCTCCCTGAATCCCGGATCTGCTTCATGCAAGGTGACTCATCCATCTGGGGGAGCAACAAGAATTTAATACAAACACTAATGAGTCTGGAAAACAGTCCCCAGCGACCTGTTGTTCAGCAGGTGGCAGCAGAGGGACCGGGTCATCTTACAAATGGTTCCCTTTCTCACCCAGCTAAAATTCAGCATTTCTCCTGAGATTCACTCAACTGTCCAGCTAGCAGAGGTCATGTTATCATTTGGACTAGGATAAAATGTGACTGAAACAGCTTTGCAGGTGCTTTAGAAGCATCACCATTTTGAAAGCTGAAAATCTATGAGACTTTGTGGAAGCTGAAGAAAACGCTGAGAAGAAATAAATAGGGCAAGAAAGGGGGAATCAAGCAAGGACCTGGCTGAAAATAGTTCTCTATCAAAGGAAAGAAAAAAGGAAAATTGGAAAATGAAAATGACAATATGAAATTTCTCTTTAAGTAAAAAAAAAAAAAAAGGTTGTTCCAGGTAAAACTTGGCAGAAGGAAAAAGAATTTGAAATTTCTTGTGAAATAACTTTGTCTTCTAACTCATCTCTACCACTGAAATACATGTCTGGGCTTATGAAAAATTGTGTAGAAATGCAAAAAATTTAGAGAAGAGTGGTGAAAGGAAGAGAAGGCTGTTTTTAAATGAACTTCATTGTGTTTACCTCAGTACTACTTACTATACATTTCCTGCTTCCTAGGAATGTGGAGCAGTATCTTCTCCAAAAACCTCTTGGATGCTTGGCATGCAGCTGACAATTCAGAGGACTTCTGGAACAGGTGGACCCAGAACAAAGTGACTGAAATAGGTAAATCTTAAGCATCCTTTGAAGTGGGGCCTTCTTCTTCCAGGCTCCTCTGATATGGTAGGTGTGCTCACATTTCTTGTGTTTTGAGTTTTTCTGTCAGCCTGGTGCTCTCAGTCTCTGATTATGGGATGCACTGGGAAAATAAAGTTATTTGGTATAAGCAAACTATTGGTTCTTCGTTAAAATAGTGAGAATTTTTAGTAGAATGAAAGACACCATCAGACAGATCTTGATGGATAAGGAAATAAGGATGGATGCATAAGGTGGTCCCTAAAGTGTTGTGTTAAAACACTTGGAAAGAACTTCTGTCAAAGCCTCATGTCAACTATTTGTTATCCAGAGACAAGCCTGAGCACTTCTTTTTCCATTATCTATTTGTCCTGCAGAGTGCATTCGTTCTTCAAAATCTTACTGAATGGAAAGATTTCGTAGAGGTCAAAGGAAGTGAATGGAGTGGAGCTCTGTTACATCAGCTGAGAGGCAGCTCTGTACTAAAAGACCATTTCTTAGAAATGCTCATCAGCATTTTCATGTTAAAATTAAAGAAAATCTGGTGATTTCATGGTGAACAGATGTAGCTCAGGATGCTGTAGACTGTGTTTCTGGGAAAGCAGACAACAAACCCTTATGTTTGTGTTTATATAAATAATTTGGAAGTTTGTGTTGAATTCAGCTGGCCGAACTCAAACCAAATTGAGCAAAAGTAAAAATACTGAATTTAAAAATAAAACATTCACTTTTTTTTCATTTTATAAATAAACTTTGAATTTCAGATTTAACCTACACAGAATCTAAACCCAGTATTCCCTTCAAATATATAAATAAAATTATTTTCCCTGGTTTTGTTTGTTTGGAAAAGTGGATTTAATATGTACCAAACTCATGTTTTTTGATGAGAAAAATAGCCCTTTAGTGAGATAGGGCAAACCAGAGTTTAGAAAACAAAGCCAATTTTATGTTTTGTCAAGAGATTGACTGAAACTCACTGCAGACCACAGGGAAAAATAATGCAATGCTGAGAGCCGTGAACGCCTGGTTACTATTGGTACAGAGGAATCAGTGATCCTTTCTCCTCTTTGTGCCTAGCCTCCTCTCAATCATGGTTATAATTCAATTGTGTGTCATTTATACCATGTACCTCTAGAGGAACAACCAGACTTGCCTGAGAAGCCCCATGAGATGGCTACATGCATGTTCACTCCTACAAGCGGCCTCTCCACGGCTCTCCGGGACATCCTGACGGACCGCCCTGCCGTTTCCAAGTACCACAACTTCCTGAGGGGCTTCCAGATGCACAATGAGTACATCCAGCAGGAGCATTTTGCAAAATGGAAAGGTGTGGACAGCACTCCTGCCTACTCACCTCAGCGGTCATTGGGGCAGTCACAGGGGCTGGGATCTAGCAAAGGACATTTGTACATCCTGAAGAGAACTGAGTGGGTTTTGTGGCTGGTTGTTGGTGCTTGCTGAGAGGAGAAGAGGGAAAACAAAGTAACTCCTCACGTCTTTCACTTCCAGTAACACAACTGTTCATTTTTTGGGTCATTTGGTACTGGAAGTCCTCACTGGGATGAAAATCACTGGGGTGGAGCTTTGTACATATGGGGAACCTACTACAGGTTTGGTACAGTTCATGGGTTTGGAAAGACTAACAAAACATGAGTGGAAATGCTGAAGGGAGCTTAAGGATTGCTGCATGCTATCCTAAAGCAAAGGGAAAATCCTGGATGGGAGGGAAGCTCACTTACATTTTGTTTTCTAACTTGACAGATGCCTTTTTGCAGTTTGCTAATAGCTCTGAGTCTTCTCTCTAGACACTTTACTAGATACCTCTCCTAATGACCTGAGAGTCAACTCAGAGCACCTGGAGTTGGTGGATGCAGCTTTCTTCTTTGAAACCAGTTGCCCACCCCTTATGAGACCAGAGAGAAATGTGGATGTCATCATACACTTAAATTACACCGGTGGATCACAGACCTTGGTGAGAAGTCTCAAAACTGTTTTTGTTTAGTAATGGATTTTACTTTGCTTTCCACAACTTTCAGACAGGATTCTGTAAAACATGAAACTTAGTGGAATTTAGTAACATGGAGTTTCTGAACCTTAGAAGAAGAATGGAAATTCCCAGAGGGAAAATTTCTCTATTTTTCTCCAGCCACTATTGATATAGTCCTAAGTCCTTTACCAGTGAAGTACAGAGTGGCATAGTGAAATTAGGATGATTGAACTGCAACTGCCATTATAATTATGTGTAAGATTTTATAGTACAAATACAGGTGGAAAAACTTTGTGTGTGACTCAGATGCTGCATTTAATCTGTATTTTCCATAAACATATACAATTTTATTTGTCTTTTTATTTTAATATGTGCTTTTCTAACTGCCAAGTACAATCTAGTGGTAAAAAATTTCTTTATTTTTCTCTCTTCTAATAAATACAATTTTTCTGCTTATATAGTGGGCTTGAAGCAGGATATCAAATGCATTTGCTATGTTTTCAGAAATCTCATTTGGTTAAAACAGCTATATAGATTTTGAAAGTGGTATTCACCACATAAAAAGATGGGTTTAGGCTTCCAAATATATACTTGTAATTTTAAATTTGTCCCTGAAGGGCATCACAAAACACACAAGGTTCGCTAGTTAAGGTTCTGTCATTTTCTCAAGTGGAAGATAGTTTAGTGGTACTCTTACACTGTGATGCCATGTGAAAAAAGAAAAAAAAATTGCCTCCGTACTGTAGCTGACAAAGAGCATATGTAATAAGTTGCACTATATTTCTTTCTGTAATCTGAAGTCTTTTCCAACAAACTGAGGTGGTACTTTAGTGTTTTGTTAGATAAATTAACACAGTGGGTCAACACAAATGAATTTCTGATGAATGCTTTCACTGCTGTACTTTCAGACCTGAAATATGTTAGCTTGAAAACTCATATTATTTCTAAACTTAAAGGTATAGAAGTGGATAAGTTGGTCTCAAAATCCTGCTAAAGTCTATTGAGGTCAACTTACAAGTTATACTGCTATATAAAGTTGATACAGTTAGACTGCTATATAAACTGCTACAAATTGACTGTGAATCTTACTGCCTTGGGCTGCAAATTTAGTTTTGTTTAGATCTAAATTTTTATGATTTATTTCTCCTTTAATTAATGATGCTTCATAAAACTCTTTGAACTCCCCTGTTCTTATCCTAAATCATGTTCCCATTTTAGAGATGTGCCTTGATACATATTTAAAACATTTTTACCATCTTGATATTGGGTGTTTTCTTGCAAGACTGTTTTCAAATAGCTCCTTGGGTAACATAAGAAAAGTTCCTTGGGCTGCAGGTGCTCATGTTATTCTCAGATGTCCAGTGCTATGAGTCTACTTTGTGCAACTTGGCATGAATTACTGGGCTTTGGCAGCAGTCTGATCTTGGGTATCTTTTCCATTCCTTACACTGCTGCTGTTGGGCCATGACCAGCCCCTGGAGCAGGCTTGCAGATACTTCTCAGAGCAGGGAATTCCGTTCCCTAGTGTTGGGCTGAAGGATGACGAGCAGAACCTGAAAGAATGCTACATGTTTGGTGGTACAGACACCCCGGGAGCTCCTCTGCTGCTTTATTTCCCGCTAGTGAATGACACCTTCCAAAGATATGCAGCACCTGGTAAGTTAATCGTACCCAGTTAATTTTATTGACCCAATGAATTTTTTTACTCCCTAGGTGTTTTTCCCTTATCCCAAAACAAAAATCCTTTGTTTGCTTGTTTCTACTAGCAAATAAATTGTAAAATGGGCTGATGCAAACTATTTTCAAAATCAAGTGAAATCTTTTGCATAATTTTAGTTTGAGTCTTGGTGCAATTCAGTGAAAGAGGAAACGTGTTGGTGAGGTAGAGGAATGGGAACTAATTTCTTCTTGTGATCTCCAGACATTTACTTCATGGTGTAGAACAAAGCATATTTTTCAGATTATGTATGTTTATGATGTTCAGATGTAGGAGAGAATTACCTGTCCAGTATAGAATGGAGGGCCACTGTGCTTTCTATTTGAGCTGTTTAATGTGTTGGTTGTGTATGCTAGAAAATCGAAGCAACAGTACATAAACTAATACAGTCACAGTGTCCTTTTGGACCAGTATTTGAGATGCAGTCTTTGTTTTCATGATGATTCCCTAGGCTATTAATATCCTGCTTCCTCCTGTCCCATGCTTCTCTTTATTCCTTTTACCATTACTTTACATTCTGCTCAAGAACCTGTAGGGTAAGATGAACACCGGTGACCACATAAAAGGATGTGCCATGAGCTGGCCAGTAGAAGGTGCTGGTTGCAATGGAATGGTGTTTAGTGACACTAATTTTTTTTAATTCCAGTAGGCTTTGTTCAGAAGTAGATTTTTGAGACATCATAGCACTACACTTGTCTTCACAGCAATCACATGTGACCTCTCTACATTATTTTTGACATAGTCTGTTGGAATAATGTAGTTCCCTGGGACTATACAAGCACATTCCTCTTTTCCCTTGACAGGTATTGCACGTAGTGCAGCCGAAATTGAACAGGGCAAGGTTGATATCTCCGGTTTCTGCTCTCCATACTCAACAAGGGAGGTCTCACTGAAAGCAGAAGATTTCAACAAGCTTCTTAAGCTCACTAATTACAATATCATGAACAACGAGAACATGATCCTTCAGGCCTTGCGCATGGCTGTGGCACGGAAGAAACAAGCTCTGAGCCAGCCAGTAGCACAAGCACAGTGCTCTACCTGAACAGAATTTTCCTCTCTTTAAGTATTTATCACGACAACACGGAATTATATGTCAAATGCAATAGCTACTTCACTGTTCTCGGCAGGTGCCATCTCTTTCTAAATAAGTAACTTTCTTAAAAAATGAAAACTTGAAGTATTTGTTTCAAAGCCGCATGGTTTGGTTTACCAAGCAGTAGTAGCTGCTTTTTGATCAGGAGTTTTCATATCAAACATAGCAGTCTATGTTGTTAACACCATCTCACTGTGATGCTCAAGAGGTAAAGACTCAACTGTGTGTGACAGGGAAATAGTTTTATCTCTTTCTCTGCAACCTATGATTGTCTTGGTGACTAGTTGCTAGTATTTTTTCACCTGCAAAATAATCTGGCATTTCATTGGACCTCTTCACACACAGAAGGTGGTAACCATGCAGTATCAATTTTAATCATTTTATTTGATTTTGATAACTTTAATTAAATGGTGTTCTGCCTTTTCAGCATTTGGTTTTCCAGGTGCTTTTTTTTTTGTGAACTGTCATGAAATATATATATCTTATGAAGAATGTTTAATTTTTCAAATTTGTGTTGGATGACAGATGCATGGATGGTGGTGTTTTAGGTCTTTGATGACATCTGTTCTTATATATTAAATCAAACTTAAGAATTTGTTTTGAAGCACCATGGCCATTTCCTCTCACAATCAACTGTGTTCTGTCCCTGATTACATGCATGTGCTGCAGTTGCCTCCCTAAAACGCAATTTTGCTTCAGCTTCATCTGGAGCTTGTTCAATGTAGTGAACTGAAATATTATTGAAACAGCATGTGGGGGGGTGGACTGCATGTTGGATGGTAATTGCATACACAGAATCACACTGGAGAAATGGAGTAAGATACCAATCTTCTGCATCACAGTTGTTAAGCAACCATAAAGTGTAAAATGCAGCTGCTAGGTATGCCAGTACAAATAAAAATTATATGATTGCCACAGTCTATCTGGTTATTTGACAAGTACATTGAAGTGAAGTGGGTGAGGGTGGAAAGCTTGTTTATACACACATAGCACAAAAATACAACAGCTCTCAAACACCAGTGCGGTTGCCAAAGAACAGAAGAAGAAATGCCCATCCTGGGAATGCTTTAAATGGTGTGTACACAGATCTGATAAAGGACCTGATGAGCAACCCATTAACAAAAAGCAGCACTTCTCTTCAAACTGTACAGGAGACTAGTTTGTAAAACAGGAAAAAATCACATATCATTCCCAAGAAGCAAGAGTCTGGTCTGCCAAAGCATGGATGTTGAACAACCATCATTGCATACCTGAACATGGATATATAGCAGAATAAATATCTTACATTTCTTCATCTTCAGCTAATGAGACATTTCATAAGTAAATCCTTTGGATAGTTTCTCAGATGTTATGAAAAAATATTTACTGTTTGGATTAAAACAAACCCCAAACCAAAACCCCAGGTGTTTCAAGAAGAGAATCTACTCAAATACACTGAAGGGTGAGAAAGGTCCAGCAGATAGAGACATGTAGCTTCTGTTTCTAGTGTGAATTCTTCCTCAGAGGTGAGTTGCTGGAGAAATACAGATGGTCTTTTCCAGAACTAGAGCTGGTTAAGAAGTTGCTTTTTAATGTCTTCGGTCATGGTCCCACAGAAGCATTATGAAAGAAAGGCCAGTGCTGGCAGCTGAGAGGTTGTAAAGGCCCAGCCAGGATGAGACTAACAGGTGTCTCTCACCACTGTGTAGCCTGGCCTAAAAGGGGCAGGCAAGAGCTATAGAAGTCTCTTTTCTCTCCACAAATTTCCCAACAAGGTACACAGACAATTTCAACCTTATCTTCTAAAATTCTGTCCACTCTTTAATCTGAGAAGCCACTGATAACCTCAAAATAAGGCACCTGAACTGTCAAAATGGGCATCGTGACTGAATCCCTAGTGTCTGCCAAGGAGGATGTCATCATGTTTGTTAGAGTCCTCCTGTTATTGCAAAGATCTAGGTATTGCATCAGCTTTGGAAAGTCTGCAGGCTCCCTGAGGTATTCTGGTTCAGTCTCACTCTTCAGGTGTTGGCCCTATTTGGAGATTATTTTGGTCAGGATTAGATACTCAGCTTGATTTCAGCTGTGGACTTTTTGATAGCAAGTGGTGAGCATCTGCTCTTTTCTGTTTTTACCAGCCTCAGACCGGTCAGAAAACATGTATTCATGAAACAAGGGCAACAGTTCTCTGAGGAGCCGTCCTGCAGCCTGCTCCATGTTCTGCATGTCCCTTGTCAGAATTTGTGATGCATCCTAAGATCTCAGATAATCTGAACCAAACCAGAAGTTTGTCAGACACTGGCATGAAGTATTGTGGAGGAAATTCCAGTAAGAGTTCCCCTTGGGTACACAAGGTGATAAAGGCCTGGAGATCAGTCCACCCTTTTTCTTTCCTGGAGTCAATCAAGAAGCAGCTGTTTCTCAGCTGTTTTCAGGGAAGCCAGTCATTTTCTAGTCTTTCTCTACCTCAACTAGACACTCCTTAATGTTGTTTAGTTAGAGTTGTGTTTTGATGAGTATTTTTTTATTTTTTTTGTTTTTTCTTTCCTGGTAGGCAGACATCATCTTCAGTAGTCTCGGTGTTACCACAGCCCTTCAGCCCAAGTCAGACTTTCCCAGGAGAATGGATCAGGAAACATTAGTTAGGCCTCTCCAGAAGTTAACAAAACTGTCCAAATTTAGCCACTTTCAGAAAAGTTTTCTCAGTTTTGGGCCAAATAGCTAAGGTTGTTTGCCTGACTCAGGGTCTTTTTTTTTACCAGATACAATGTTAATGGGAAGGTTATCTTGTGTCACCTCACATCTTCAATCAGAAGAGTATTGAGGGTAGATTCCTAATCCTAAAATCGTTGATGACAAAAGTAATTTTCACTCAGTGAAAAGTTCCAAGTCCAGAACTGACCCTCTTTATTGTGTACTTTCCTCATGTGTGTGTGTGTAGAAGGGGAAATCAGGTCATGAGTAGAATCATAGAATGTCCTGAGTTGGAAGGGACCCAGAAGGATCATTGAGTTCAACTCCTGTCCTTGCATATGACAACTCCACAGTTTACACCATGTGTCTGAGGGCATTGTCCAGTCCTTTCTCAAATACTGTCAGGCTTGGGACTGACTGCCTCCCTGGGGAGCCTGTTCCACTGCTCCACCACCCTCTGGAGTACTGTGAATGTACAGTGTCACCTCCTGAAGTTATCAAGTGGTCATTTCATATTAGTCATTTGGGCATATTAGCAGCTAGACCTGTGTGAGAGGCATGCACCTGCATATCTGCTGCTGCAATTTTCTTCCAGAATATGGAAAAGGTGTGTGTCATTTTTATATCATAATTTGATAACATTGAATTGTGTTTAAAACATCTAGATGTTAGAATTTAAGATGAATCAACGTACATCCTAATTCGGAGGAGACTTTTTTATTTTTGTCTTGGTTTACTTAGATGTTTTGTGGTTTTGTGAGGGTTCTGAAAGCAGGAAAACGTATATCCACCAGACAAGTATACGAATGGAAGTGGGGAACCATCTACCAGCAAGCAACTCAACCTCTCCTACCACCAAGAAAAGGAAAATAAATAAAATTTTGTTGAAATATAAGGCCTTTTGAAGTTATTTTGTCCACAATAATTTTGGTTGTTGATTTGGGTGTTGTAGAGCTTTTTTTCCCTCCAGTCTATAGGTGGCTGCTATTATCTTCTCTGACTTGTGCATTGCTTAGTCTGCCAGGTCATAGGTATCCATGCAAAAGTGCTGTGTGTTATCACTCCCTTATCTTGTATAGCTAATAACGCTTGGCACCTTGGTGTGTACAGCCTTCTCTCAACACACACCTCTGGTGTTTTTCTATCAAATATCCCTACCCTTCTCTCCTCATACCTTCTCTTTCAGGCAGTGAGGAAGGTGGGGCATGGATAAGCCACTTGCTCCTCAGCAAGTGCCTCCTTAAAGTCTGCAGAGGTACTCTGTGAGTCACTGCCAGCTGTTGCCTCTAATGCTGAAGTGACAGGCGTATCAGACTTGTGTGCAGTGGGGAGCACGATGGGATCATACTGGAGTGCTCATGAGGTAAGACTGAATTCACCAGAAGCTGAAGATGACCTGAGGTGGGTTTGTGACTGGGATTCTGGTGCCTAGAAGAGGACTTGGGAATTGTTAGTCCAAATTCATGTACGTATTTACTTATTTATGTCATCCTGACTGATAGTGTTGCTGATATTGGCTGCCTTGTGGAAGCCCTTTTGGTGGTGGAGGGAAGTTCAGCTGCAGTGAGTGACCCACGTGGAGGCTGAGAAGCAGTTTGAGGTGCCTCAAAGGAGCTTGCTGTGGATTTGGGCTGAATGTGTGGTTTGATAAAAGTATTATGTAAATTGGGCTCTTCTACAGCCCAGCATCTGCCAGCAATGAATATTGTCACAAGCTGTGCCCACGTAGCTGTGCTATGAGCTGCCTGGCAGCGGTGTACGCAGGAAAGACACTGACTAAAAACAGTCATTAATCATGGACACAAAGATGGTCCTAGTTTTACATTTGTGTGACCTGCCTTTGACCATAATCTCTGAGACTAATTTTTTTTTTCTTCTGGAACATAACCAGACAGGGAAAGCCCTAAAACTGTCTGTTGGGCTTCAGAGAGTCACATCCTCTGCCCTCTCCTCAGGTCTGAATTTAATCTGTTGTCTGACTATAAGTAAGTTATTAAATCATCCTGTGCCCTGCTTCCCCTGCTGTAAAATGGAGATTGTAGAGTTTCTCTCTCTAATATGGGTGTGTGTTAGCCTAAGTGTGCATTGATGCTTGGAGACCTCAAATGTGGGATCCCCATGATTTAAGAAATAGAAAGTGTGAATGTCTAACCAAACTGGTTAAAGAAACACAGGATCTACAGGTTCATCTGTATGAAAAGAGGGAGAGTAAAGTACAGAGCCTGGCGCTGGTCTTTGTGCAGAAGCTTTGTGTACAAAGCAAGGAATGGGACTGTCCTCTCTCCTCATCCCCCTGCCCTTAACCACCGAAGCAGCCTCATGAATAAAAGCAGAGGTTTCTCGGTGTTGGGGAAGCACGACACTTTTTCCAATGAGAACTGGAATCCAGATGGAAGACATTAAAACATGCCCTTCTGTTTTGGAGTGAGACATAAAATACAAACTAAGGTCAGCTTATCGTAATTCAAGAGTGATAGGGGAGTTTGCATCCAACTTCTTAGCTGGCTCAGTTCCTAAGTGGAAAAAGAAAGGAAGTGACAAAATCCCTCTGAAGGATTTAATGGAGTCATTCTGCTAGCAGAGAGTGGAGAGGGGTTAGGTAATGACTTCCAGTGAAGCAATAGCAAAACTTTCAGGTAACAAAATCTGCAATAATTAATAATTTGTTTGAGTTGTCTAGTTATTTGTCTTTTCTTCTGTGCTTGACTTTTCAGCTGATGGTCCTTTTTGCAGATATCCATCATCTGCTTTGGGTGGAGAAATTTTGTTAACATCTTCTCCTAAGTTGTTTTCTTTTGTGGAGATTCTGCTGCATTTGTGCGGTGGCGTTGACCCAAACAGTTTCATTTTCCTTCGGGGTCGTGATTCTCTTGAACATAACTAAGACATTGAAAACTACAGCATCATGAAGATGTGTTTTACCATGAATTGTTTCTGTTTCCTAATGTTTTTTTTTTGTATCCCCCATTCTTTTCTTCCTGATCACAATAGCTGAACAACTCACAGTCTTTCATGTATTTATTATCCACCATTTCTGGAAGCAGTTCCTGATAAAGGTTTTAAAAGGGAAGCTGGAAATTTTACTAAATAAAATTATCTGTTTTCCATGTGAAAGTTCAGTTGTTCAAGAGAACTGATTTTTTTTCCCTACAGATGTTTAACAGAGGGGTTTCTCATGCCCACTCATTTCTGCTAGCTTATTTTTCCAGCTTAATTATTGATGAAGATTTATTTTAAATTAAAATATTCTGTCACAAAATGTAAGCACTAGTTTTATTTAAAACCATTTTATCGTGCTATGTACTCTACTGCTATTTCTCCCGTCAATAGCCTACATAGACAGAGGACTATTTTATCTTTTTCTACCTCTTTTTTTTTGTTTAAACTATTTATAGACATGGTTTTAATTTCCAAAGCAGTGTAAGTAGTTAATCTTCAAATTTTGCTACATGGCTTTGAAAATTGCAACATGCATTTACGGGAGGGCATGTTTTATGAAGCATAAACAAGTTAAGATTTATGCAGGTAATAACTTTGTCATTTTCCTGCAGAGTGAAGAATGCCCATGCTACTCACTCTCTGTAAAAATCTTAAGAATGAGAAACCTGAGAAAGGCAGATCTGCGTGAGTATCCATATCTTTCCTTGAGGTTCTGTAGTTCAGTTCTGAAAACAGAGTATGAACAAACATTGTAACTTGTATCTGTGAACAACGCATCACCGTGGTTTCAAATATTTATGCATATTTGAATTTGGACTGTTCTTAGAATGCACTTTAGTATAAACAATGTCTTCCAGTTTACAGAATGTTACTATTAGTAGAAATATCAAAGGTCTACTGTGGTATCCTGTAAAATATCTTAACAGCTGACAAGCTTCAGAGCCAGTTTTGATGAACAACCTTAGTTGTTAATTCTCATTTGCAGTTTTTGCTGTGCTATGATGCAGGCAGCACCTCTGCTTCTTTACAAAAACACCAGCACTGATGTCAAGTGGCTGCCAGAGCCTGTGGGGTAACGTGGAGCTTTAGTATCATCTTCTGTACCTGTTTGGTTTTTGCAGACAGTAGAAATACAGGCACCTCTGAATTTTTATTTGTTCAACAACTTCTTCTTATTTTTTTTTTTTTTCTGTCAAGTGTTTACGGAAATGTATTTGAAATATCAGCATTACAAGGCGAAACCAGGACTATTGAAATGTTTCTGGGGATTTGGTAGAATGGGTGGAACTGGAAAGAAAGAAAGGAAAGAGAGAGAATCTCAGTGGTTACTTAGGTATGAGAAAGAGAGCTGACGGTCAGCTCCAATATCTGCTTCAGAGAGAAAGAATGAGGCAGGAATGCAATGGAAAGGAACTGAATATGTATGTGCCTTTTAATATTAAGTGAGACCAAGTGAACTCAGCAAGAGTATTTGCCTCTGTAGAGATTACTATTAAATTTTTGCTTTTCTACTGTTGAGCCTCACACAGGAATATTGCCTTTTCTTGAAAACAACACATTTCCAGAGAAGAACAAAAGGATGGTTCGGTTCCCTCTCTGTCTTTTTAACCTTGCCTGAACTATTCTCTTGCATAAATAATACCAGCCAAAGGGAATTCCTACATTGCCCTGAAAGCCAATTGCATCAAGATAACCACCTACAGAATTGATTACCTGATAATCTGTCTTCGGCATTAAAATCAAGGATGTTAATTTCTTTCTCAGCATTTTACAAGGATTGGAAAGTTCAGCCTTTATGTTCTTAAGGAGCAAAGAACTTCCAGAAATCCATAGTTATTTATCTTTGTTCTTTATCTTTTATTAATCTTTATCCTTTATCTTCATTTTGAGCAGAAGTTTGACTGCCTGATTGCAGGTATGAAGCTATATCACTGGGGATTTGTTTGCAAAGCCAGATGTGGAGGAAGGTCTTTGCTGACAACAGCCAAAAGAAACAGTGCGAGGTGCCAGGATCTGAGAGGAGCAGTCTCTTCAATTCTCTATTCCAGTTGCCTTTCCTCATTGTGCAACAGAGCACCATGATTTATTTCCCCCTGAGAAACAGTAGCAAGTTGCCTGTGGCACAGCAGAGAGCCAGTCTTTGCCTGCACTCTACCTCTATGCTCTCTCAGAGCAATTAATTTTGTTAGTGGATCCATGCCAGGTGGTGTGATACACATCATGAGACATGAGACTCTGTTAAAAAAGCATTAATTGGATTAGAAAAACAGCATGAGAGTGTAGTAGGAAGATTTACATGGTGGCCCTTCTATTCTTGACAAAAATGTTGTGCACAAAGCTTTTAGCAGCTAAACAATGAGAGAAGTCCTCAGAGAAAGAGATCCAAAAGCACCCATTAAAAGGCTCTGCCATGGAAGAGAGAGGTATTGGCATGTACAGCAATGTTCATTTTGTAGTCTATACCAAATTCAGAGTGGTTCAGGCTGAAGTGTATTTATGGGCAGTGACACAAGTGGAGACTTTGAAAGCAAACTGAGGAATCCTAATCTATGCATTTAATTGCACACGAATAGAGTTGCTTGAATGTACCAACCATGATTTAAGAGGAAAACAAAGATAACTAATTAGACCCACATATCTGTATTTCTGTAGATATTTACTTGCCTAAAATGAGTCTTTGCTCAAAAATTATTTTTTTTAAAGAATATTTTTGTGGGAATGTATTTGTCATGTAATTTGTGTATTTATTCAAGTATTTGTAAATATTTGGAATATATTTAGCTCGAGATATATTTTAGGAGAAGGATCAGTTATGTTTCCAATTCACAGTTATTTGTTTTAATCACTACTTCCATACAACTTAAAGTTAAGAGAGACAGAGATGAGGGACCGAGAGCTGAAAGATGGCACAGAAATAATTCAAACTGCAAAGACTCACAAAGAGTCATCAGTGCTTTGCTGGAGTCGGAGTCTGATTCTCAGAGGCTGCCACTGCAGTCACAGCTGGACACAAGCCACCTCACACATCTGGCAAATCTGGTTTAGAGCAGCCCTTTTCTAGGTGGCAGAGTTCACCAGTCTTCCAGGAGGGAAAAGAAATATCTTCCATGCCGCAAACTGGCACTTATAGGAGAGAAATCTGTTTGTTTCATGGACTATGAGTAAAATATAAAGTAAGATTTTTTACATATGTGTATCTCACAGAAGTATTCCCTTAGGTAACAAACAAAAAAAAGTCTTTAAAAATAGCGGCTCACCCTACTTTGTATTTAGCAAATTCCAAGGCTCCAGAAACCTTTTCCTGGAATGGCCTGCAGCTACTTTTTTTTTTTTTTTTTTTTAATTTGACAAGCTAATCTCAAGCAGCATTCTCATCAGATAAAGACCTTAGACTCATCTTCAAGTTTGACTAGACTGTTAAATGTGGGCCTTGCTGCTTTGTAATTTTAATAGCAAACTCTCAACACTACACTTGCCATTGATTTTAAGAGTTGGAAAATGGCATTGATAATTTTTTTCCTTATATCACCTCAATCCTGTGTAACATCTTTGTAATAATGAATTCCCTTTCATTGCCGTGTTCTCCAAGGGAAAATATGGTGTGCAGAAAGGACTGGCTGAAGATATGCACACAACGAACTGTGTATACTTCTCTTCCACCGCCTGCAGCAGTGATGTGAGGGGGCAGCAGCAAAGGGGAGCAGGCAGGCAGCAGGGGCAGTGCCAGCAGGCAGCTGCCTGCACTGGCCAGTGCCAATGGCATGTTTGCTTTTAGGGTGGAATCACTTCCCTGTCAAGATGGATGTGGTTACTGACTTTTGAGAAACCCTAAAAGCAGCCCAGGACAAATGCTTGGCCATAGGAATCTATGTAAGGACAGAGAAGCAGCTATGTGGATACCTGCCGAGTTACAACAAGGCCTGTAAACAAGGGTTTCCTCACTGGTTGAGAAAATGAAACAAACAGATATAAAAGTGGTTGTTAATCAACAGAAGCTCCTCCCTGTGATGTCATATCCTGAAGCAGGGCTTTCTTACTGTAATTGTAAGCTGGTTAGATCAAGATCAAAAGCTAATTGCATAATTACTAAGATATCTGTCAAAATGGAGCCCTGGTCCTGAATGATGTTTATAATAACAGAGTCATAACCACAGTTAATAATGTGAGTAACAAATTAATGGCCAAACTCAATGAATATGATGTGAATCAGCTTCACAGGTGCAGCTGCTAACAATCTCTGCTCCTTTCCATTTTATCATCTGTTTGGTTTTATTTGCTTATGTTACCCAGCTCTTCTCCCACTCTTCCTCAGTTCATTGCTACCATCTAAATACATGTAAAGATGTAGTTTTACTCAGATCACCCATTCTTTTTCTCTAGTCTAAGAGATCATTTTGAGCTTTTTCTCAAGTCTTTAATGTCTTGTTGGCAGAAAATTTGTGATGGAGTGTATTGTACAGACCATAGTGTATATTGTATGCTATTGTATTGTATACATAGTAAGAAGTGTGGAGATGAAAAGCCTGTGCTGTGCCTTCATAGTGTCATAAGTTGCCACTAACAAGGACAATGCTATGTATAATGCAGGAGTTCATTAATGCGTTAATTCTTTAGGGATCTTGGTCAGGGCACCTCCTTACAGCTGTGGAAATTATTACAACTCTACTGCTTAGGTGTCAATGGTTTATATGTAGGTACACATGCATCTCCTTGCAACTGCGCTGGCTTCTGTATACTGTGTGCAAGAAGAGAAAGCTGTTCTGGTGGTTAAAGGTATTAGATGTAATGTTGCCCCATGACTTCCTCCAAACTCTTGGTATAACCTTGGAGAAGATGAGTTTCCTTAAAACCCTAGTTCCTCATGTCTAAAGAAAGGAAGCCAGCAAGGGCATTAGATGCCCCACAGAGGCATTAAGAGGAAGAAATGATTACTGGCTGAAGGACTGGTAAAAGCAGTGAACAATCTTAGGTAAATGTTAGGCTCATCTCTGTCTCAAAGGCAAAGGTGAGAGCAGCTACCATGCTCTAATACTGTACCACACAGGTGGTATTGCAGCTGTAGTCCTTCACTGAACAGGGATGATCTTGAAAGCCTTTTGTGATGGTACTTCGTGTTCCTAGTAGACTTCATTATTTTCTTGTGTAGAGGAGGCTTCTACTTAACAAGTGGTTGAACCAGGTTATAAAGTGTTTTATAACTCTTTTTTTAAAATGTCAAAACCTGTTTTAAAACAGGTTTGAAAAGGCTGGAGGCAATGGCAATGAACAAGGGAGAAGCTTGGGTGGAGAAGAGAGGCTGGAATGAGTAGATGACATTGGCAGCAATGTACAACCACATGATGCTTTCAGAGGACAGAGATCCATGCAGCAATTCATGAACCTTCACTCCTCTGCCATTTGGCTTGCAGAGTTAAAAGGTAGTGGCAGACTCTGCTGAGGACATCACTTTCTAGTTCGTACTTGGAAAGTTCCAGCAGACCTGGATGGATGTTTCTGCAAGAGCTGAGACATTTCATGAGGTGCTGTGCTGGAAAATATCACAGCACAAGACTAGCCTGCAATTTCTTTCAAACATAATTAAGCAACTACAGCAGTTGTCAACAGATAATGATGATGAAGTATATGGTTTGATTTCCGAATAGGCTTTCTTTATTTACAGATTTCTTTGGGCTGACCTATATAACACCTTCTCACCACTTACAAAACTATGCTGAGTATTGCCTTTTTCCATGCATACAATCTCCCACATCTTCTTAAAAGTTATTGTACCTTGGCGTTTTTGATCATCCTTGATAAGCACCATATTTTACTCTATATCCTTCTAACAAAGATTTATTGAGTTAAAGACCAAAATCTACTTTGCTTGACACTGACCATTAACCACAAATTGAATACCAGCAGATCTGTGTTTATAGGACTATTAATGGTTTTGTGGGATGTTCAAAGAAGTTTATAAACAATATGAATATTGATACAGACATTTACTTATTGCGGGACTTGCTTCAGGATTTTCAAGGTATTCCTTTGATGAGGAGAAGTTACAACTTCTCATCTTTGGTATTTTATTGTGAAAAATACATTTAAGTGCATTTTTGTTCATTGATTCCAGTAGATTTTCTTATGTGCTGTTAATGACCCTGCAGGATCTGTTCTAATTCTATCCTGGCTGTTCTGGTTTCATCAAAACAGCTGTATCTGCTTTGCATCCAGTTATGCATTAAGCAGTGTGACTGATACCTGTAATCAGTGATTCATTCTTTCCCGTACTCTCTGAGCAGAAACCTGTTTTGTTTTATGCATCTGTGCTTTCTTTCACATGCATCTAGATGGGATGAAGTGTGCTGCTGATATGAGCTGTACACTAAAGGCACAATGTGATAAGGCCTGTGCTATGTCTTGGACCTCATGGAAGTTTATTCTGAAAACTCAGAGCAGTGCCAGGGAAAGCCTTACCCACAGGCAAGATCCACGGAGCTTGAGGACCTTTATCACTGATGGTCTTCAGAGAAGAGCTTCAGGCAACTTTTTTGCTGAACAAAGGACATTGATTACCTTGTAGATAAGGACCAAGAACCCAGATGTGATTTGTTATTATGTGGGAGGCCAATATAAAGTAGAAGAGGCTAGATGTAACATGGCTGTGAGTGTCCATGTGAGACCATGGCTTCTGTCCTAGGCACTTTGTATGACTGTACTCTCAGCAGGAGCCAGTAAAGTAGTGCTGCAGTAGTGGCCAGTGAAGGTTAAAACTTAGATTCACTCACAAATGGTGGTGCTGGTGCTTGCTTACATTGTATTCTGCTATTCACCTGGCAGTCTTCTTGGATGTGTGCCTGGAAAAGGTATTAACCTTTTCGTGTTTGTTCAGGACCAATCTTGACTACTCCTTTTAAAAGGGTTCTGTTTCAGTTCCAGAATGAAAACAAGATAAAAGGGGTCTTGGATATCAGTGTTCCTTGTAAATCATATACATAACTATTCTTATTGCTTTCATCATTCTTACTTGCAGGAAAGTTGCTGTAGACTGCTAGATCAGTTGGGAGACCTGTAGGACTCCAGCCAGCATAAGAGCTTGTTTAATTTCACTGTGAAAACAGGATTAGCTGTAGTCTTGTGATAAAAGAGAGTCTGGAGGCTGTGTGTTTATCTGTGGCTTACTTTTATGTGAAAGAAGCTGATGATGATGTCTTTGTAGAAAAGACATATAAAATGTGAAGACTTGGCTCTCAGAAGCCAAGTGCATGTTGGCAACTCATTTGTCACAGTATTCATGTCAGGATGAACCATTGCTGCAATGTAAGCTTTTAATCCAAGCTGAATGAGCTCCTTCCTTAGCAGATAAACCAAAACAATCAAACCATAATCTTCACCTGTATGCTATGCCCTGTAGGTCTAAAATTCAGTTCACAAAATGGTGACTGACATTTAGAGATTTTGGGCTGAATTTGCAGGCACATGAACACCCATTTAGTGTAAACACTCTTGCTTCCACTGAGTTATTCCTATATGTTATGGAATTTTTCTTACCAAATTAACTCATCAACATAGATGTCCTTACCTTCATATTGGCTGCTGCAGGCCATCATGTGAGGAAATGAGATGACCCTACCCTATTTTTGTCACTTAGTTATAATAATGTGTCTTACTATTTCCATGCTGTTTCCTTTACATAACTCTTCCATCCCCACAACAGAAAAAGCAAAGAACCTCTACAGCTATCTAATTTCTGTGTACATAATCTACAGAAATCTCCTATGGATTATCAATGCTAGGTGTTTCCTGTAAGTGAGACTTTGGGATATTTTTAACTTCACTCATACTGGCAAATGCTTTCTGGTTTTCAGGCACTCCAAATCCAGGAAAGGAAGAACATCTCATGCTAGTCAGCTGACCTTGTCCTCGCTATCATACTGAGCTACAGCCTTTTGGTAGCTTCCCATTCAGTACTAAATTTTACTTGAAAGAAAAGACATCTGGAGGAAGAGTCCCTGCCATTAAGTTTGTTTATTTAGTAGAAAAGTTTTGATTTCAAAACTCTGAATCTCAATCAAAAAAATTCAAATTGGAATTACTACTGCAGTGCACTGTCAGTGCTGCAGTTTAGCCTCAGTTCCTGCACAAGATTACATGTCCCATGTTATATTGCTCCTGCTTGTTGAGAAAAATCGCACTGGAGGAGAGAGCAACAAAAAGTACCATAAATAGACATTTTTATAAAGCATTTCAGAGGCATTTCTGAGTCAAAATAATGATGTTTAAGCCAAAAACTATATTAGTTCTAGCAACATGTTTAAAACATTTTTGTTTCTATTCACTTACTGGGTGAATAACATTCTTGAGAATACTTGCCAAAGAAAGAAAATTTGTGAGTGTTAATCTGTTGGTTCAGCTGCTTCTAGTACTGATTTTGTTCCCACTCCTGCTTTCTTCGAAATCCAAGGCACTCCTGTGTACTGCTTGCAGCCTGTTTCCTAGTCTGTTTCCATGATGTTTCCCTCTGATAATGGTTTCTTCACATGCTCAGAAGTTCTAACTACCCACGGTGTCTGCATCAACAGTGTCAAGGTCTGGCCAACACCTGTTTTTTGACTAATTTATTTTCAAGTGGAAATGAAAGAAAAGCCTAAAAAATATTTTCCAGTGATACATGTGGGGTTGCACCATGTATCCTCACAGGAGGGTCTGAGGTGGAACAAAGGAAGTCTGACTTCTTAATAATACCTCTTGGCCAAAAATATGTCTTTTTGGTTTCCACTGACTGACACTCTGAGAGTGGGAACAGTGAAAGAGGGGCAGTGTTTATGAAAAGTTGAAAAACAGGTGTACCTGTGGATACACGATTTCTAGTTCCACTTCATCTAAAGAGAGCATATATAGGGTGATCTAATGACATAGGTGCCTCTGTTAGCGTGTACAAATCTTCCAAGAACAGCTGCATGTACCCAAAATGTCATTTAGGTAAGATAATTTATCCCCTGTTGCTTCAGAGAAGAATTGGGGTAGATAGGAGAAGTTGTAGCACAGCTGTCTGTGAGCATCTCTGCACTATATTGTGTTGCTTTTTGTATTGTTTTCTTTTGATGATTATGCTGGGATGGTACACAGAGGCTCTAGATATCAATTTGGGCCTTGTGACTTGGAGCCTGTATGTATTTGGAAAGGAAAGGTGGCAACTTTTGCAATGAACTTACAGCCTTACTACATACATGTCAAAGAAGGAGGTTTGCAATTGTTTTGGAGGCAGCGCCCAGATATCTGGGAATTGATCTCTTGGGCTGGTGTACAGTGTCAGGATGTCCCACCACTTCCTTCCCTGACAGTCAAGACTGGCAGGGAGACCGGTTAGTTGGTTTCCATGCAATGTAATTGATGTGACATGATTATTCTGTTTATTGCTTTCCAGCAGGAACATGGGCATCACGTGGCAGCAATTCCATATGACACCTTGTAGGTTCACCTGGACTGGTCCTCTTCTCCAGAAGCAGGATCAAGTTTACCTTGTCTGTCACTCTTTGATACATATCTGGGTACCGGTACCCTCTGAAATGAGTTACCTAGAGAATATATAAAATCCCTCTCGCTGGAGCTCACTCTCTTAGAGCTGTAACAGTTTTCCTACTATTCATCTTTGTTTATTTCTCTCTGGCCACACAGAACCATTGATCATTGCTTTCTTTATATCGATCATTTGGACATTACAGAACTGTCTATTACCATACTATTTGATAGTCTTTGTTGTTGAATTAGCAAACACAATTCTTTCAGCTCCTTCTTCTATGCTAGGCTAAGTCAATCACTTTCAATCTGGACATGTTAAATTTTAATAGCTAGTAAAAGTTAAAGCCTCTTATGGTGGAGGGAGGAATAGAGCGGAAGAGAACTAGAATGTGGAGGGCACTGACCACCCACATGCTCCTGTCCAGGGCTAGGAGTGTATGCAAAGAGGTGTCAGCGATAAATCTCACCACCTGCACCTGTGTTTACAACTGTGTATTTGGGATCTGGTTCAAGATTTATCTAAATTTGTATTGTATATATAAGTTTCCAGATAAGTTCTGCAACATTGTAATTCTGGGGCATAATTTGTTGTGCTTCATGCAGTGGCCTGGCTGTGATTGCTCGTTTTCAGACTGAAATATCTTTGTCTCTATCTGCATCTATTGGCCTCAAGTTGTGCCAACGGAGGTTTAGATTGGATATTAGAAAATAATTCTTCACTTACCAAGCATTGGAACAGGCTGCCCAGGGAAGTGGTTGAGTCACCATCCCTGGAAGTGTCTAGAAGATGCGTAGATGTGGTGCTTAGGGACATGTTTTAGTGTGGTGGACTTGGCAGTACTAGGTTTATGGTTGGACTACATGATCTTAAAAGTCCTTTCTATTATACTCTGTTCTATTTGCATTCCTGTTCTGGGCTATGTTGAGACTTACACCTTGCTGGTTGCTAACTGAACTGGTGTTACATGTGGCTCATCAGGTTGTTGAACTTTGGTTTTGTGCTTATTATGGGTGAACAGCCTTGCTAAAGACTGGACTGACTTCTCAAGTTGGCTATAGTCTATTGTGTTCAGAGAGGATGAAAGACTGAACAGAGATCCCACCAGAGCTCTATCTAGATACAAGATTATAAACCACAAGTACAGAGCTTCTTCAATACTCTGAAAATATCAAATACCTGTTTTCTAAATCCAGAACCATAGCTAGTATGTACAACAAAGAGATATCCCACACCATAAATGAACAAATTCTCTAAAACACACATATCAGTAGTCTGTATCTGGCAGATACAGTTGCTGAAGAAACAGATACCCTGACTCTTGCTTGCTTCTCTGGCAGCATCTGAGGAAGTAACTATGAAGTTAATATCATCTTTGTCGAATATTAAAAATCAATGGAAGAATTGTAGAAAATATTGTGGGGGAGAGAGTGAAAGAAAATATTTTATAACTCCTGTTACCAAGAAATTGTTATCTACAGGTACATCTCACATATTCTGTATTTAAAAAATGCAGTAATAAGTCTAAAAATATCCTAATATGACTTACAAGAATTATAGACATTTGCATTTGTGATGTTTAAGACATTTCTTGTCTGCTGTGGACAATAAGGGAGAAACTATCAAATCTATGCTGAAAAACTGGAGGATGTTTAATGTTCAGTCAGTTTCAGAAGACTTAAAAGATAAATCATACATAACCTGATTGCATAAATTGCTTTGAGCAATGCCTCTTCATTGCCACATGGGTTACTCCACAAGTTTAAAGAAAGTGTGGAATAAGAACCAAGAGACTGCTAGAGAAAGAGTCACATAATTACTGGTAAGGCACTCTTCTCGTGGATCATGTGGAAGTATTAATAACAGTAGTTATTTTTTGTATAATGTTTGTAATCATGGGATGTCAAAACAGATTACAAAAGAGGAAAGGATCATTATCATTGTTTTATTGATGGGGAAATGCAGATAGAGAACCAAGATACATTCAAATGGAAGCAATTGCCCAGAGTGACTTAGCAGCCTGGAGCAGAGCTGGGACTGGAGCCAACATGTCATGAGCCTTTTTCCAGCAGGTTACCCACCTGGTCATCCTGCCTCTCAGCATGTATTCCACAGTACCAAACTGCCTGTTATTACACCCAAATCCGACCTGTTACTGTGATTACAAAACAAGTTCTTAGAGCTTGTAAGACAGCTGTAGTTGCCCACCCTAAAGCAGCCCACATATATTATGAAGATTTTATGCCATATTTGAAGCTAACTGAGCAACCCTATGTTACATTAACACTTTTCTCATAAATGAGAAGTTTCTTCACTATCAGGGCTCATAGTTTAAATCAGTAAGATAAAAGTGCATTGCTATTTTTGCATATTTGTTGATGGTGGAGGAATGTGACCACATGTTGAGTGAGGCAGTCAGCTCACTACACAGACTGGGCTGCAGCAATGTGAAGGCAGCAGACCAGAGGGGGAAGATCCTTCATACCCAGATACTCTTTGGCTCTTCTGTTCCTGTCTCAAGAGCAAAGGACGAGGTTAGCCACTTGTCTAAATGGTCAAAGTATTAAACAAGTATTTTGCTCTTTAAAAAGGTTATCTTCAAATGTAAAACCTTTTCTTCTCCATCACAGAAATCTGCTGATTTGCAACAAACGGGCAACATACCAGTAACAGTTTTTGTTAAATAAAACTGGCTCTGCACATTTTTTTCTTAGCAGTTGTCTTTATTGCAGTAGCTTTTTGAATCTCCATCAATGATCAGAGCTCCCACCTACAAGAGGGAACACATAGTAGCGAGTGCTATTGAATAAGAACCTGTAAGAAAAGTAATAGAAACAATAACTCTTTTTTGCAGTCTGCTGTCTACATGGTGCTTTAAGGATATGCTCTAAGATAATTTGTTTTTTACATATCAGTAACTTGTTATTTACAACACATATTTTCAAATACAGTTAGTCAAGCTGATTGCTACGTAAGCCTGTCCTTGCCTACTGCTTCCCCTGAGACTGTGCGGACCAAAACCGTCAAGAACTGCAAAGATCCAATATGGAATGAAACATTTTGCTTCAGGATCCAGAGCCAAGTAAAAGTAAGATGAAGAGTACATGTGTTTTTCTTTTGGGCCAGAGATCTCATTGTGGAACTGGTATGTAAGGTACCATAAAAACAAATCTGTGTAAGGGACTACAAGGATGTGGGTAACGGGACGTGGAGTATCATAAAAGATAGTCAAGATATTTCACAACTCTTCATGTAATGTTCTTTTGCTTTTCACTTTTTTCATCTTTCTTTTTTTTTTTTAAATCGCTGCTTTTTTTTTTTTTTTCTTTCCTTAATCCCTGCTTTTCAAGAGTAAAGGTGAGAATTTCAGAATAAATTGAAGAGCATAAAAGACATGTATGAACTAAGTAGTGGAAGCATCACAGTGCTGTATGTTTTTACTATTTCTTTGAAACTACTTGAAAACAAAACAAACCAAACAAAAAAAACCCCTTATAACTCAACAACAACAACAAAAAAGTTAAAGTTTGCAAAAGATCAGCAGAGCTTGTATCACGATGACAAACGCTAGAGCTTAAGAAGATTTGCTACTCTCTCCAAAAGACAACATCAACATCAGAGTCCAGGAATCCACAAAGGGAAGTTTACTTCATACCTGGGGCAATCAAACCCCGCTTTACAACTTGCACCTTTCGTTTCCTAGGGCTGGCAGCAGAGTAGGACAAAAGCACTTCTGCTAGCTGCCAAACTGGCAAGCTAGTCCAGCAGCTCTCTTGAGCATCAATAAACTCCTCCATCAATAAACTCCTCCAACAACACACTCTGTCAGAATAGTGCAAAGTGTTGCTACAGCAGAGGATCTCCAGTGAATGATCCTTCTTGTCTTTGTCTGCAGAAGTTTCCCATGATACAGGCTCTCGGGCTTCCTTCCACAGAGTTAGGTGGTGCTAGGTCCTGTTTGGTACAGCTTTCAGCTTTAATGTGTCTGCTGTTCTGCGGCCTACATCCTGTACTTTGACTGCAGATGTAAAAAAAATCTGACTTCTTTCAAAATACCAGTGAGGCACAATTTCACTGAGCCCTGCAGGTGTAACAGGGAGGCAAATGGCAAGCCTGGGAATAACAGCCTGGGAACAAGCACCCACTGATCTGCAGCTCTTGCACCAGAACACCTGCTCCTTGCAATCATTCATGGCTGATAGGTCTTTCAAAACTTCAATACCACATGTAAGAGCTGAAAAAAAATACTTTGGCCAGAGGAAGCTGCTTGAACTTGTCCTTCATGGAGTAGTATTTGGAAATACCTTATGTTTACTTTACAGTAAGTTTGCAGCAGGAGACAAGACACGTGGCATTAGCCCAAATAATTTTCATTGTGCAGCATCAGCAGCATGACACTGGTCACGGTGGCTTCAATGTAGGCTGAATAAAATGTATCCAGGAGATCTGGGACAACCAAAGTGCTCTGGCATGTCTGTCACTGCTGCCTCGCTGCTGTCTGGGTTCAACAGACCAAGCTAAGGCTCTCACAGGTTTCTCTGCATACACCTCAACTGTTCTGCTCATTATCCTCTAAGCAGAGCCAGTCTGCTGGTCTGGTTATCTTCTCCTCTATCTTGTGTGTAGTTAAGGTATTCATCTTGCTAAATCATGGGAGGCAGAGCTCAGTAAAATTATACAATTCACTGCCATTGTGGTAGAGAAAAACTTGTTGGGCTCGTTCACATTGGGAGCAGGAGTGTTTACTGAAAGACATCTTTTTGATTAATGACTGACAAAGCACAGTTGGCGAAGAAGGGCTTCCAGGGCTGGTGCTCTGGGCCCCGCTGCCCGGCTGCAGGAGGGCAACGCCACCTGACCTGGAGCTGGCAGCACACAGCCCTGCCAAGGGCTGGGGCTGGTTCTGCTTGACACCTGGATCCTGGTGCTGCTGCCCTCATGTCCTCTGTCAGGAGAAGATACCAGTGGTGAACTGCCCACAGAGCTCAGGCTGCTTCCCACACAGCATCCCAGCAGTGCAGCCAGCCAGCACCCCCTGCTTTCCACTCTTGGCTAGCTGGGAGAAACTGGGGGATTTCAAACGAGTCATTCACTGAGAAAATAAGCCATTTTAGCCAAAAAAGGACAATCTTTTGCAGTATCACAGCTAGGAAATCTGATTTGCTCTTTGGTGCAAGCCCTCCTGCAAACTGCAAACCACTGCCTTTCACCATATCCCCTTCATCACTTTCTGTAATCCTTTACAGGATATTTATGGCTGACCTGTAAAATGAGTTGCTGTAGCTGCTTCTCTCTGCCTCTTGTCGGTATGTTTCTCTCAGCAAGTCTGGTAGCCAGGAACCCACTGCTGATCCTGTCAGCCTCAAACAGAAATGTATTTCTGTATGAACATAGTGTGATGCATTTATTTATATGTTCTTAAAGAGCAACAGCCTTTCTGTCTTCTGACAGAGAACTGCAGACTCAAGTTACTACAGCTTACCATCTCTCATTTACCAGTTTCTCACAAAAATTATAGATTTCAAAATCTCCCTGAATACTTGGACTCTGGATCATCTTCCTTTCAGTATATTTGTATATTCCATCACCTATCAAATTTAGTTATGGATGTTTCTGTGATTTATTCTGAACTTTTACGGCAGCAAAGCTCACATGCTCACTCATTCTATGCATGTGTTGTGTGAGACCATGTGCCTATTAGTGTGCTTTCAATAAGCATTGAACCTCTTAGGAAGTTTCAGTTAAATATGACGGACAAGTAGAAATCTTCCAGATAAGAAGAACCTGTAATTTACCTGAAAATGAGATGGTAAATATATGGAGAGAACGTGAATTATTTCTCCACTGAGAAAGCATCCATCAACTCTAGGAGGCACCTCTGAGCCAGCCTGGGTGTGGCTACAAACCAGGCACAGGGGGGTGTTTCCCTTCCTGTCCATCCAAACAAGCATGTAATAGAGGAGGGAGTGCAGCAGCTTTGTGCAGTGGGAATAAGGAAGTCTGAGAGCTGTAAAATGTAATCCAATGCAAACAAGCCTTTGTTCTGATGCTTTCTGTGCATTTTGTCCCCAGTTTAACAAAAACACAGCAACTTCTGTAGATTCCATGGTAATTACCTCCATGTGATCTGTTTAATGATTTACAGGATATAATTATGCAATCATGCAGTAGTTATATGGCTCTTTCTTAATGTATTTTCATTACTGTTTATATCCAAGGACTTTTTTTTTCCTTGAATAGCAATGAAGTCCTGACCACTAGATGGTTTCCTGCAGTTCAGGGAAAAGTGGTGACCTCAAACCAATTTAAAGATCAAACTCGCTTTTCTATATGGGAGCTCTGGATTCAAGGATTCTACTAGCCTTTGTTATTTAAATTACTCTGCAGGGGAAAATCAGCAGCAAACCCAAATACATGTTAGGTTCAGAATACATTTCCTGAGCTCTGTGTGGATGAAAAGTTTGTGCATGCGCTCTCACTTCTCCCCATCTTTTCTCTGTCTTCCTTAACATGCTGAGCACGTCATCTCGTGCCTCCTAAAGGTCTCAGAATAGAGACATTCCTAATCTTGTACCTCTGTTCACAGAACATTCTTGAGCTGAAAGTCTATGATGAAAATGTAGTCACTAAAGATGACCTCCTCTTCACTGTCCTCTTTGATGTTGCTAAAATCCAGCTCGGAGAAACAGTTCACTTGACTTTTCAGCTAAATCCAAAGGTGAGGAATAAAACTTCCTTGATCATAGGAAGGAAACACCTTTTCAGTATTACCTCCTAAATAGCTTATTGTAAAGCAATTGTAGGTGGGAGGGTTTGTTTCCTATTGGTTCGCACTTCATATATCCTGCAAAATACCTCCTAGACCTTGTTCAGCAAAGTGGTCAAGGTTTGCCTCCCTACCTTGGACATAATCCTGAAGGTTTTTACTAGCTCCTCAAACCTCTTAGCAGGGTTTTTCTGACACCAGAGTTGTCCTTTTTCCTCTTTATTGACTCTGTTGCTCAAACAGGTTTTGTTGGAGATAAAAGACCCTAATTGCCATTGCACAGAGTTTCTCTGTTAGAATTTATTTTCCTGGGGCCAGTGCTTGTGGCATACTCTGGTGCTGATGTTGGAGTACTCACTTAAAAACTAATGCCCTGCCTTATAATTCCTCTGTGTATATGTGAATATAATACAGTGATCCATGCCGAGGCACTAAACCCCATTGATGGCCAGTTGCTGTAATTATCTCATTACTTCAATGTGTCTAAACACATGCAGGTTGACATGAGGTTAGATGTCTGATTTAGATACTTCTGTAGATACGCTGTTTCATTGAATGTACTGATATTCAGCTCTATAGTGGTATTGGCAAAGAGCCTGTTAACTTGTCTGAGGACTGGTCAATGTATTGTCTGTGTTATAGGACTCCTTCCAGCCAGAAGAAATGAGAATGCCTTCTGCTATCCAATAGTATCAATCTTATGATGATGTTGCTCAGAGAAACACACAACTTTAAAGAGTTTTAAGCCAACAGTTATTGTAGGATTAGGACCGGGAATTGTCTATATTGCTATTTTATTCTGCTTCACCACTAAATGGGCAAGTGCAGTCAGCCTGAGGACTAATGGTTAACAAAGGAGGGAGAATAGTTTCCAAAATCACTCTAACACTGATCTGAGCCTACCCTGGAGCAGGAGGGAAATTGAATTCTAAGATCTGTTTCAGGAGGCAGAATAATAATTTACAACCATAGCTAAAGAGAAATAAAATGAGTTTAAATGCTTAGAATGAATTAATCTTTTACAGACACAAGAGGTGCTGGAGGTTGAGTTTGCATCAGAGAGCATGTGAGTAAAACTCATACAGGACTGAAGAAATACCCTTTGCAAAAGCAAGCAGTCAAACACATGCTAGCAGTTAATATAATGCAGTTTAAAATGCTCAGCATCACTGCAACAATGTTTATCAAATTAGTTCCATATTGGCTGAAACACTGTGTTCCTTATCTACCAAGAAGCATCCTGGATACTAATTTATCCCATTATTTGCTGGAAAAGGGAGAAGGATAACAAGAACTGCAGCAATTGTGCTCATTACTACTGTTTACTATTATCATAAAAAAAATAAAGAAGACACATTTCAGATGTCTCCCAAAATTAAAAGTTGGTGACATATTTGAGACTATGTTGGATGAGGCAACCTTTAAGGAAGTGTTATTCCTTGGTATTCATTTAAAGACATATTTAGGTCATATTAGTTCTGACTGCATTTTTTTTCCCTCTCTTTCAGTCCAGTCCCTCCTGAAAAGCTTGTCACTAATGGTGTATTGGTGGTAATTTTAAACTATTTATCTTCTATGTTTGTTTTCATGCTAGTGATGGGAGAGATGAATCTGGCAGGTGCCCCAGCACCTCGCTGCAGGCAGGGCTGAAGGGGAGGGACATGGGGTGGTTGGACACTGGCAGCCATCCTGTTGTGCTGCTCCCTGTGGGAGAATGTATTAGGAAAGAGTGAACATAGTCACGGAGGATACCCAGAGACCTGTCCACCATCAGCAGCTGATACCAAGCTTCTTGACACAGCCTGAAGTGCTCTTTCATTGACTTACTGCCTCTGCATCATTCCCTCTGGGGACTTCTCCTGGGACACCCTCATAGCCATTCTGTTTTCCCAACCTCCATAGGATGATATGGAAGTTGCTTTCTCAACTGCCCCTAACTCACTATTTAGAGGACATAGCACTTGGCTGTCCAACTTTATCAAAACAAGGCTGTGAGCACAGCCCTGTGATTCAACTGACCTGTTAGTCTACCTCGGAGAGACCTCAGCACACTCCTGTTCCCTCCTGGGTTATTTCCCCTCCCAGCCCAGCCCCTGAGGATGGACCACAGGTCCACAACCATTTTTTTTTCAGCTGAAACTTGGCACATCTTCAGTGTCAAGGTCTTTCTCTTATCAGCCTAACATAGGGTACACAGTTTTCCAGAGCCCAGGGACCCAGGTGACCAGAGATCGGTAGCAGTGAAGTGCCTCAGATATGGTGTGTTTTGTATACTTAATTCTCTCATCGTTCATCGCTATTACAGTCTCGTGAAATTTCCTCCTTGGAAGTCCTGGTGGACAATAGACGGACAAAGACAGAACCTTCAGGTTAGACTTCAACTAGAAACAAAAAATCTTATTTTATGGTAAACTGAAAAATTCTCATTTCTTTAGCCAGTAATTTCTCAGCTTTGTTCTTACAGTTAGAGCACAATTAAAGACTTGGATGGTTAGGAATAGTGTGTGCCTATGCTAACTATCTATAAAAACTGGGCTTGGAAATGAGAGGGAATGATCAGAGTGATAATGAGTGTTATTAGTGCTATAAAATAGAAATACGTATTTCTGGCTCAGTAATTTACAGTTTACCCTATTTGCCTGTATGTCTGAGTTTTTAAAACAGCTACTGCTGTTTCCTAAGTGCTCTCTTTTTTTCTTGCTGTAATGTTCCTTGTTCGGATAAATATTGTTGAATGTTTTGTAAATTAAAATGACAACTTCTGAATGACCATTTAATGTTCTGTTTCTGAGATAATGATCACTAACTTCTCTGTAAGATTTTATTTTATTTTATTTTATTTTGTTTTGTTTTATTTTATTTTATTTTATTTATTTTATTTTATTTTTCAGAAAAAGATTTCTTCTTTTCAGTGAAGGGATCCTATGAAGTGAGCCAGACCCTGTCACTGGGTTCTCCGCTGCAACGTGCGGAGCCCCTGGACTTCCATTACATCAAGTACAACCTGTCAGAACTGTGTGTGGCTCTAGCAGAGAAGAAGCCTCACTCCTTCTTGGTATGTGATCATTAGCTTGAGTAAGCACAGTAAACTCATGGTTTTCCGTACTTGTTTGAAGCAAATGGGAAGAATTTATATTAGTAATTTAAAGCCATCTTTCATGATCTTCTGCTCTGGAAGAGCACTGCACTCCCTAAGACACCTAAATATTAGATGCCAACTTGGAAACTGCTCAACAATGACACCATTTGAAAAAATAAGTTAGTAACAGTGCTTTTTTGTGGTATATACTTTAAATATTTTTCTACATTATAATTTATTTTTCAGTGTACCTCAGGTGAAGAGAAAAAAGACTACCATGCATCCCTCACCATTCCTCTTGATTCACTTCCCTTCAAGGAGAAAGTAGCAGTAGCAAAGGTGATTGAAATCAGCTTTTTAGGATGAATGTGAAGCTATGGACCACAGATCAATAGGCATGAGCTAACTAGATCAGTATGAAATAAGAGTTTAGGTATCTAACTGCTAATGCCCTTACATTTCTAAAGGAGAGAGTTATGGACATGTACATTTTCATATAAACTTAGCAGAACCAAAAACCACAGCCACACATTTGAGAGAGGGATTTCTGTGACCAGCTGAGGAGACTAATACAAGTTAGAGCAAGTATGAATGATGAGGTAAGACAGGGCTCACTGGCAGAGCTGGTGCTGATTTTTACTGTGTGCTGGTCTGTGTATCTTTAGTATGAAACAATTTAAAGAAAGTGGACTTGGAGAAGTTTTAAAAATTGGATGGATTTTCTGACTGTTGTGGCTTTGTGGCTCCAACATGGCTCATAGAAAAAGGGCTTCAAAGCTGACTGGAAGGACATAAAATCATCTCCAATGCTTATATTTTTTTTCCTAGGATGAAAATATCAATTTACATGTGAAGTCAAATGACTGGTAAGAAACTCTGTCTTTGGGTTTTTTTGTTCTAAAAAAAAGATGCTGCCCAGCTTTTTTGCCTTCTTACTTTTTTTCTCTAACTAAGGGAGAAGGTATTTAGTCCATGATTATATTTACCACTCTTTACCCTGTATTAATTAGCCATGTCCAGAAGGTGAACATTCTTAACTGTACTGACTGAAATTTCCTGTTATGCTACTATGCAGGAGTTCAGTTTGGAAGGGGAGAATAATATATTCTGGCTGCAAAATCCATGGAGCTATGAGTTTAGAAAAATAGGTGTTTATACTCCACTTTACTTACTTGTAAAGAATCTGGAGTATTTGTATTTATACAGCTTTGAGGTCTTCAGGCAACAAATCCTAAATATTCCACTGTTTATAGTATCTGTATATGGATTGCAGTATTTCTGTTAGACACTTCTTGAAAATCAGTGTAGCAATAAACATTTTGTTTGTTTGTTTCTGTTAAGGTTTTATAACTTTTTAACTTTCTCAGCCCTGTCTTTACCATCGATGATGTGCTTTTGTAGGGTCGCAATAACAGTTTTTCTAAGCCTAATAGTAGAGTTTGCAACTTGTAAGCATGGGTCCAGACATTAATTGTGATTATACACATCCTATTTAACCCTGGACTCTGTTTGAGGTCAAGAAACTTAGATGTTCGCTTGGAGTTTGATCTATGTATGGAGGAGAAAAATTTCCTGCAGAAATGGAGGAAGTTTGTGGCTTCTGCTCTGAAAAAAGCACTTCATTTAGAGCAAGACCTACAAGACCACGAGGTATGGAGAGCACCATAGGGATGGGACTGTGCTGTTGACACGAAAGTCATACTTGTAGCCATTTGGATATTGTTCCTTATCCAACCCTGATGTTTTCAGCACCCAGTGTAAAGCTTCGAGAAATGTTTAGATGAAACAATGTGAGAATGTGGTTAGTATCAAACCCACTTACTACACGTTTGCTCAGAAAACAGAATGCCATAAACCAGCATTTTTTCCCTGCCTTATTTATTTTTTATCTGTGAATTATAGACCTGGATAGTCCTACTCTCTTAGCTGAGCATTCAGTCACTGAGGCTCCATGAGGTATTTTATATTAGATTTATATCAGATTTTTGAGGGGGAAAACCTAACACTTAAGGTGATACATAACACTGATTGATGAGGATGTTTCTTATCACAAACTCTCTCCTCCAGTGCTCTTCATCTCAGCTATACTGTCGCTCTAACAGCACAAAGACATGCGATATTTTTCTCTCATCTCTCTGAGTTAGGGTTTGTATTTGTTCGTGAACATCCTGGCATAGGGATGGTTGGTGTTTTAGGGAAGGAGCATGGTCACGTGCAACATGGCACACCAGAAATGAAGAAGTTTTCATTTTGAGAGTTTGTTTTTTTCTTTATATTGATGTGTCCAGCATAGGTGAAAAAAGCTCCCGCAAATATATTGATCACATCAGTATATTGTTTCTCATTAGCACAGTAGTTTCAGTGGAAAAAAGCAGTATAAGAATTTTTTAGGGGAAGTACTTCCAACTACTAATTTCAGATTTTCCAACAAAATAATGTTTTTTTCTTGGGCAGGCAAACCCAAATCAGAATACTCTGCTTTGACCTAAAATGTTTGATTTAAATCGAGAGACTGCTAAATATTTCCTTGATGCAATTGCCTGTAAATGTGTATGGGAAATGTAATTTGGCTTCTCTTCTCTCAGTGGGTTTCTTGGGGGAATTTGTCTTCCTGTAGCACAATTTAGATTTCCATGACATTAGGCTTTGTGGCTCATCACTGCAATTATTTACTCTAGTTACTTTACAGGAAATGTAATCTAATCATTATACTTGACTTGCAAGAGAGGATGAACTCTGCTTGTTCTCAAAATAGAGCTCTCATGAGATGATGTACCACTAAAGAAAATGCATTCTAATATTGAAATGCCTTGAAACAACAAGTTTTGAGCTGTTTTGGTAAGCCAGCATGTAACAATTTAGAATCAAAATTGAGTGATTTTGATTGAAAGAGGCAAAAGTAGCTAATTAATAAATTTTTAAAATTATTATTATTATTATTTTTCTGCGCAAAATACCAGGTTTTTGTCTTCTTTTCCCCTGCTTGGGGAAATGGTGAAATGTTGGAATTTCTTGTGTGACAGAAATGCTGCAATTCACTCAACTCTGACCACATGTGCTGCTAAAATAAGTTGTGGCTTACTACTGCTGTGGTGATGTTTGGACAGGTACCAGTTGTAGCAGTCATGACAACAGGAGGTGGCACCCGTGCACTGACATCTCTGTTAGGCAACCTGTTGGGTCTTCAGAAGCTGGACCTCTTAGATGCTGTTTCATACATCACTGGGTCATCTGGTTCAACATGGTAAGGAGATCCTGAACAAAGACGTAATTCCTCAACCTCTATAGTCTGCTGGGTGAGGAGATTTATTCTCTTTGTTTTGCTAAAGGAACGTGTACTACTTCAGTTGAGCATTTTCATTGCTGTGTTAGGAACACATTGCCTGAGCCAGTGTATGGCCCAGGCACTGCTTGGGGAGAACAACATTTTCCTTGACCTTTTGTTTTGCCTCTAGGATCTTTCCTGGTGAATCACCCTGGGGCAAATCACAGCCTTGTGCAGAAATGTATGTAGCATGGAGGGGCTTTTTTCAAATCCTCAGGTTTCACTATGGATTTGAGGGATCCTCTAAATAAAAAAATCTTTCATCTTCCATAATAAACTGAACCAAAAATATGGGTTTTTATGGACCTCAGCTAGTTCATTGGATATGGTCCTTAAGTCCAAGTCAAAAAAGTGAAAATCTTTCAAGCATAAGACAATGTATTTCCTTTCTTTTCCCCAGGACCTTGTCACATTTATATCAGAGTGCTGACTGGTCACACAAGGATCTGTCTGGACAGATTGGTGAACTCCGCAGACACATGACCAAGAGCAAACTAAGCTGCTTTTCCCTGGAGAGCTTGAAGTACTATGACAAGGAGCTAAAATTACGGAAGCAAGAGGGATACCAGATCTCTAGCATTGATTTTTGGGGTCTTCTGCTGGAAAAAGCATTAAGTGATGGGGTAGTGTGTCTATGTTTTTCCTAACAGCTGCTGAATACTGTTGTATGGAAAATGAAGCTCCAGGGACAGGTGCTGAGAGCATGTCAGCATTATCCAATAGATGATTTCTGCTGACTAAAGGACAGAATTTTTCTCCATATATCTCTCAACACCTAATTAGCAGCCCAAGGTGTATTCTGTAGAGCAGGAAACCTATGTCTCCTTCTACAAGTATGAGCATCTGAGCACCTAACAGCACAGTCTTGCTCTTGGTTTCTTTTGCTATGTTCTCCTCTGTGAGAACTTAAATAATCCATGTGAAGTGTGTGCATTTACTGAGAAGAACAAAAGACCGCTGAACCACAAAATTTCCTACACTCACTGGTAATTAAATAAGCTTACATCGATGTGTAAATGTTTGGGTCCCTCCTTGGTTAAAAAAAGTCTGGACACAAAATGAGTGGAGGCAATAAGAAAATGAGGATGGAAATGGGTATTTATTTTTCTGTAATCTTGCAAGCCCATACATGATGCCAAGATGGTCTCTTGGCTTTGCTCTTTCTGGTCAATTCACAGAAAAATAACCACAAACTCTCAGATGAACGACAGGCATTGAATCACGGTCAGAATCCCCTACCTATCTACATGATCCTCAACATGAAGGAAGACTACAGCCTTTCAGAGTTCAAAGGTGATGGCAAAACTGAGATGTATCTGGACTTGTTGTTCAAATGATCTGCATTATCAGTTACTGCATGTCCTCCAACCCCTTGCACTGCTGAACAATAGCATTCATAAACAGTTCCTCTTCCTGTTTAACTTCTGCTTCTTCTTCCATTTCTAGACTTTGTCCCCAGGATCTGAGAGGAACCCATCTTCTATGGGGCAGGAATAATTTGGGGGAGGTGCTTAAGGACAGCCAAGGTACTCCCAAGTCAAAGCCTTAGCTCCACATTTGCAGTAACTTAGGCTGACCCCTTTTGGTAGAAAGTTCATTTATGTCCTGTCTGGAGAGGCTTGTTTGAAAGTTCTGTACAAACAAGTTTGGGAAATGTTATGAGTGAGGGGCTGAAACCAGCTGAATGGTGACTGCTTACTGTGGCCACCCTGCTGACAGGGTTTGTCCTGCAGCTGCTTCATTGTCATTTCAGAGCCCTTCCTGCAGGGAGGTGGGGAACAGGGTTGAGATTTAAAAGGCCATTTTGTGTCCCTGCAGAATGGGTGGAGTTCACCCCTTATGAAGTTGGGTTCTTAAAGTATGGTGCCTTCATTCGCGCAGAGGATTTTGGCAGCGAGTTCTTCATGGGCCGCCTGATGAAGAAGCTCCCTGAATCCCGCATCTGCTTCATGAAAGGTAATGTGTGTTTCCACTAGGAAAATTTGTATTGCATAAAAATATACTTTATTTTTAATATAATGTAGACCCTGCATACTGCAGCCAATGCCCCTGCAACATGCAGGACTGAAGCAGAGTGTCCAACATGTTCTCACCTCTAAGTGAATTCCTCAGACACCGGAGAAGGGCTAAAAAATACTTAGCGAAATTTCAAATAATACTATTCACTGTTTCTTTTATCTTGAATGGTGACTCTAATGCCTAAAGTTTCAGGGCTGCTTAAAAAGGTTAGGTTTATTTTGAACAGCTCAACAGCAGAAGTCTACATGGGAAAAAAAATTGTATTTCAAAACTGAAGTCTTAAAACCAAATTTGTCAATAAATGGGATGATTTTCTAACAAAAAAAGCAATGTTGTTACTGAGTTTGCTATAAGATATGGCAAATTTGAATATTTTTCTGAACTATTACTGATATTTGTGCAAGTTTAATAATATTGTAAATAATTTTGAATTTTGCTAGTATGATTAAACCAGTGATCTTAGTCATCCTTATTTCAGTAAAGTGAGTGGCTCCCAGTAATACATGAAAGACAGATTTGCAGATTTTATACAATTCTTATTTTAGTTTTGCATAATGCTAGAATTGTCTGATGCGCTTCTTGGTGTGCCAGTTCTCTAGAGTGAAGCTGTCTGTGGAAGAGTCCATCTGCTCTTAGACTGTGAACAATAGATGTATTCCATGTAAATAAAATAAGCACAACACACAACAGGACATCAAGGACACTAGTAAGAACATCCATACAACCAGCAATGCTGTGTGTTGTTCCTTATTTGGTGTGCAGAGAATTTGTGCACCTCAATGTATGACGCAAAAGGAGTCCAGAGTCATAGTGGTACAGACACTTAACCTCAGAGCTTTAATGGCTACGTTTAGAACTTTTAGTGGTGTCATGAGTTAAGGAAAGAGGTGACTGAGGGAGAAGACTCAGAAGATACCACAGGATCCAAGAGTAAAAATAGGTCTAAAAGGGGGAGGACACATTCATGAAAGGTAGACCCACTGATGGCTCTGAAACACAACAGTTTGGATGCAGCCACCAGCACTGGACAAACCAAATCAAGTACATTGCAGAAGAAACCCTTTCATACTTTCAATTTTCTTATATTTTGTGCTGATTGCCAGAGGTGGGAGGCAAATCACAGAGCTAGGTGGAACTATGGAGCCTTCTGAGAACGCTGTGCCCCTGTTGCAGCTTTGCAACACCAGCAGTGTGACATGGTCAAGTAGCAAGCACACCCAACATATCCAGTCTGGGCTGAGCTTTGGGTTATCACTCCCAGCACCTGAATCAGGCTGGTGACCCCACAGCCACAGGTCTATCTGTAGGAAGGATGGAGAGTTAAAGCAATGTTGCCATCTAGTGATACATGAAATGCCCTCTTGGGTTGCAATTAAAATGTACTGTTTGTTGCAGCGTGATGGTTTAAGGATAAAAGCAAAGTGTCAATTGTTGCAAGAGGTGAGGACTTTTATAAGAGCAGCTGGAAAGATTGGATGGGTTTATAGTGATACAAGACCCTCAGACTTCCAGAAGAAAGGCTAGAGTGCATGAAAGCTGGTCTGCTATTTTCAGCTGTTGGTCTGGTAAAAGATACTGTCTCTCCTCATGGTTCTTAGTTCAGCAAATATAGGTACCATGAAAATTCAGTGCAAGAAGTTAGGGAAACACTGTTATGGAATTATGACCAGGTCCTCAAGGGACACCAGTGTTTGGAAGATACTAAAATGCATGAGCAGCATGTAAGTCCTGGTGCTCAGGGAGCTGGAAGAGTTATGGAGTGAGGAGGCACCAAGTGAAGACAGGAGAAATGAAACGAACTGCCTTCTCACAGGCAGGCCTCCACAGAAGCTTCTCAAGCTGCAGGGAAATGAGGGTCTGTTGATGGAAACTGGCCAGTAATTATCTGTAAATGAACTCTGGTTGCCAGCTAAGTGTAGAGCCAGAGAACCCCCATCTGATTTCTTAGTTACGTATTTATAATGCTTCTCAAGCAAGTCCTGTTCTTGTCAGTGTGAAGCAGAAGACCCTTGGCTTCTTGTCCCACTCCACAAATAAGGCAGGTTTAAAAGGGAATTGCATTTCTCTTACTGATGCATAATTATTGTATTGTGAAATTCAAAAATATTGCATACGTTGTGATGTATGACTTTTGCAAAGCTTTCACTGGTGGCGATTTTCAAGGCAAAGCTCAGCACTACCTTCTCTGGCAAAGTTATTCTCAGGGCCTGCAGCACAGATGTGGCAGAGGAAATAATTTTCAAGATCCAAGAGGGTTTTGGAGATTTTTGTACTGGGGAGACATTTTTAGATGTTCTTTTAAGTGGGAGGGCAAAATTAGAAGGACTGTGGGGATTATCCAGTTGTGACAAGGGAGGTCTTACAAGGAACATGATGTTTTGTTTTAGAGGACTACTCTGGAGACTATCTCAAGTTGTGCTTTAACCACTTGGATCTTGGCTGTTCAGGAACAGCCCCCAAACCTTTAACTAAATATGGAGTTGTATACAGCACACTTTGTAAACCAAACCACTACTTCATAAGAAATGGAATGGGTTTGCTCTCTGATGACAGTTGCTTATAGGACAGGAATATGCAGCCTGGAAAATGTTGGTTTGCAATTTATCGGCAGTAGCTGTATGAAACAATGAATTACAGTGTCTGAAGGCCTGTCACATTGTTTAAAGCTATTACAGCCCTCTTTGAGGACAGAATGGGAGTTGCTACAATAAAACTTAGTACAGTTTTTGGAAATCTGGAGGGATTCCAATACTTCTTGCAAAACTGAAAGGTTGTTTTTTTAAAAGGACACTTTGCCTTAAAATGTTTCCAAAGCAGTTTCCCTGTTCTCTGCCATTGCACAGGCCTGTGGAGCAATGTGTTTTCCTACAACCTGTTGGATGCATGGCATTTGTCGGATCCTACAGAAAGGCCCTCATTGAGGTGTACCCAAAACAGGACTGTTGATGTTGGTTGGTTACATTTCTGTTTCTACTCTACCTGCTGTTTTATTAATTTTTAAATGAATGTTACATTCAGATGCACACAATGTGAAATCTTTATCAAGGCTTTTAAAATCTTAAAACTGAGGCAAATTCAGCACTGGGGTTTTTTGTTATTTGTTTGGGTTTGCATTTTTTGTTTGTTTGTTTTCGCCAAGGTCTCCTGTTGCCAGTGATATCTAATTAGGTTTCCTCTCTGAATTTATTCATAGCAACATTATTTCCATTAGTCTCCCTTGGACTGAATTCATGCAAGTGATGATTTGCCACCAAATATAAAACTACTGAAGTTTTTTAACAGGTCATCTTTGCTAGGGGCCTTTCAGCAAACCTACACATTATAACAAACATCTCAGTGCTGTGTTCTCTGTCTGCCTTGGCAGATCATACTTTTTGTAAGTTGTTATTGAAGACTTGGATATACCAGTTATGTGGAACTCCATTTCAATTATCTTTGATCTTGTTGTATCCCTGTGCAGGATATTGGCTGTCCTGTGTTCAAAACTGGTTAATGAGTGTGGTTTACGGGCTTTTCATCACTCTCTCCAGGGAAGTGTCACAAAACCATGAGCTCAACACAAAGTCATTTGCCCTCTTTCCCAACATCATGAGGTGCCATTTAGCACAATCCTTTTTCTCTGCTCTTTTCTGGGTGCTTAAGTTGCCTGACAGCACGTTTTTTTCAAAGCTGGTTGGGACTAATTTTGAAAGAAGCTGGTCCCAGTTCTCAGCCTCCACTGCCCTTCACATAGGGAATCCATCTGTGACTTCTGTTAAGCAGTCGATCACTTTTTCCAGCTTCAAGAAGTTTTTTGCCACCCTGTTTTTTTTTGTTGAATACGCTTCACTGAACATTGATTTTCTTCTTGTTCCTAACTTTCATATTGATTTGATTATATGTTGCCATATCTTATTAGGATCTTCTTTCCTCTAGCTAATACTAGATACCTTTTGGTAATTCAAGCATTGCAAAGAACTGTATTAGAACAACAACCTGTTGATCTGCTCTACCCTCCAGAAGCAGATCAGCCTTCCCTACCAGCTAGGAGCCATGATTTGGACACTTACATGATCACCCCTGAATGTGGCATCATGGGCATCATTCGGCAAGTCCTGACTGAGCGGGTGATGGTTTCCAAGTTCTACAACTTCCTTAAGGGGTTCCAGCTACACAATGAATACCTCCAGAGCAAAAGCTTCTGTAGATGGAAGGGTAAACATCCCTGAATATTAATTTTCATCTGCTTAGATGATTGGTGTTTTCATTAGTGAAGAGAAAACAGAGGATGAACAGGCTTTATTTTTCACTTTGGAAACAAAAAAATTAAGATAACTACTTAAATATCATCCAATCAAATCAGCTGCACAGAGCTGAGTATCTTTAACAGATGTGAATTGTTAGAAATCAGCACTTTTTTACTGAGATAGAAGTGAAACAGATAAAATTTTGACACATCTCTGTTTTTACTGAAATTGAAGTGTTAACAAATACTCTAAGAAGTCCCTTGATTCCAGGGAAAGGCCACTGCTGCTCACCAAGGACAAAAGAGGAGCATGAAAAGTGAAGAAGTTCTGTGGTTTTACCTTGGACAGATCTTTCTTCTCTGTGTCAAAGCTGAGCTTCCATAGCGTGGCTGAGTCTTGGAAAGCAAAAGTAGTAGGGAGAGAAGAGGCCTTTTCCCCTCTCATATTAGCCAAACAACAGACATCAGACATATTAATTCTTCAGTGAATCACTCATGGTAAGAAATATTTCCTTTTAGATACTGTACTAGACAAATTCCCCAACCAGCTGACAGAAGCAGCAGAGTTCCTGTGCCTGGCAGACACGGCGGGATACATCGATATCAGTTACCCACCACTTATGAGGCTGGAGAGGAAAGTGGATGTTGTCCTACACTTAAACTACTCTTCTGGATCACAGACATTGGTATGATGACCACATTGTTTTCTCCAATAATGACCACTGTCTTTTAGCCCTTTTAACACTTTAACTCCTAAGGAGTCAGAATAATTTAGGTAGAAGAAACTGATTCTGGGAGAAAAGGATTCCTGGTGTGTAGCTCCCATTTTGTACATATGCAGGTCTCTTAGTGTTGCTGGTATACCATGGCAAATCACCTAAGGAGAACAGAAGTAGTATCAGCTTTCTGAATATTTTATTTTAATTAACCTTCTGATAGGTAAATGCTGTCTCCTAGACCTATGTGCTCCTGGGATCTCAATATGCCTGTTGGGACTACACTCTTCAAGGAGTGTTTCTTTGGAACTAGTAGCACCACTGATGAACAAATTTCATTTGTCTTGTTATATTCATCTAAAGATATCCATATATCCACATGAAGTCGAATTAGAAGTAGTTTCTTCGTTTGCCTTTAGAACAGAAACTGGATTTTGTTGTTGTTTGTGATTTTGTTGTTTTTTTGTTGTTTTGTTTTGTTCTGGCCTATAATTCCTGTTACCAAATATGCATAAGATGGAAGTTCTTGAAGATGAAAGTTTTCATACACATCAACGAGATCCAGGAACAAAAATCCTGTTTTCAAAAATGACTTACACACCCGCAAGATTAAATTAACATTTCAGTCAAGATGGTGCTTACTCTCAGATACCTGCACCATTTTTCAAAACCATGTTAAGGTGTCTAACAGTTAGGGGGCTTTTAAATACTTCATGCCAAGTCAACAAAAAGTTTGTACTTTTATGAATCTGTGTTTAAAAAACATACCATTTTGGATTCCTGTACATGCTACTAATTTCAGGGTTTTCTCCAGTAAATGGCATGGTTCTGTGTTCTAAGCAGCTGGGCTGCCCCTGCCTGAAGCCATGAACATCTTGTTGACCTTGCAGTTAAAGGCTGCGGAGGTAGGACAAAAATCAGGAGTGCAAGCTGGAGGCTGGGTCTTGAAATGTTGTTATCATAATAACTAGTACTTAATCTCTCATGCAAGAGACAAACGCCAGAAGAAACACTGACAGTGAAGGCTGCTCCCTGATCTTTGCAAAGTCTTTGGTGGATGCATTGTGCATTTGGAAAAGCCTTGGGGATGAGATAATTTCTGACCCTTTTCTCTGTCTGAATGCAGCCTTTGGAAGAAGCCTCCAAGTACTTCCTAAAGCAAGGAATCCCATTTCCCAAAATCCACCTGAGTGAAGAAGAAAAGAAAAATCTAAAGGAGTGTTACATCTTCGAAGATGCAGACATCCCAGAGGCACCAACAGTGGTGTTTTTCCCGCTGGTGAATGACACCTTCAAAAGATACAAAGAGCCTGGTAAGCCGTGGACACAGACAGTCCTCCCACCACCTGGCCACCCTTTGGCTGTGTCAGGATGGGAGGCATGGTCTAGCATGGTCCTCTCCCTCCCCTACCACTGCTCCCATGGGAGAGAAATGCTGATGTGTGAGTAGTGAGGAGCAATGTTGTGCCCCATATGGAAAGTGGGAGGTGGGACCACATCGAGAACCCATCAATGACCTTTCTTTATTTGTGTAGGTGTGGAACGCAGCCCTGCTGAGATGGCGCAAGGCAATGTGGACGTTTCCACCATTTTTTCCCCATACTGCTTAAACAGCTTTACCTACACAGAGGAGGAGTTTGACAAGCTGGTAGAACTGACCAGCTACAATATTCAGAACAACAAACATTTGATCCTTCAGGCTTTGAATTCAGCTATAGAGCAGAAAAGACAGCACAAAAAATAAAACGCCATCCGGAGTTTCAGAAATATATCCAAATAATATTATTTTCCTGCAGAAGAATCAAGACCTGTTTGTGAATGAACATGACAGACTTGGGAAAGCACAAAGGCTTGTCTCAGCTTGTGGATCCTCTCCACCATGTGGTGATCCTACATAAACCAATCAAACAAAATAATCACTTGTCTCATGCTTTATTTATCTTGGATTTTACTGCTGGTGAACATTTTTTTCCATATACATATATGTATATGCAGTAAAACAAACCTTAGGGAGTATGTGGCTTATTGATGAGTTTTGTAAATAATGAATGTGAGACAGCAATAACAATTGTTTTAAAAATTACTATGCTAGTAGAAGTTATATGTGAAGACAAATGAGCTACAAATATTTAATCTATTCAAAATCTAGTGCAACAGTAATATACATAATAAACATGGACCATGTCAAAGAAAAAACCTATATTTTCCTGTTGTGTCAGCAAGAAATATTGTTGGAAATAACATGCAAATCTAAACATAAAAAAATATATAGCAAATATGAGATTTCACATGAAAAATACAAATTTTCTGTGCTTCTGAATTTACAAGTTTTATTATACCAGCAATATCTAGGTTTGGAAAATCCCTTGGAAGTCACCATTGCAAACCCCATTGTGAGTCAGGATAGGCTCTTCTGGTGCATGTGTAAGTACTTGACCTGCGCTTGTGCTGTTCTCTGAAGACTCACAGTATTTACAGGATTCAGCTCAGCACATGCATCCTGTTAATTTCAACAGGTTCAATAGTACTTCTTGTTATTATAGGATGAGATGCTGGCTATGAGAATAAAAACATCGAAAACAGAGAGACATTCAGATTTTGTGGTAAGAAGGCAAGCTAAGTGCTTTACACTGATATCCATGGGTAATTGCATACCTTTGTCAGTCTCTGGCTGTATACAATCAACACACCATCTATGCAACTACTATAAATAGCACAAGGCAATTTGTTAAAACTGCTTATTTTTGAGATGAAGATCAAAATAATTCTTTGCTTTATGAAGGATTTTAATAACACGGATGCTCTGTAAGCCTGTTTCATCACGATAGAGATGCTAATCTAAAGCAAGACATAATGCTTCAATCATTATCAGCTACCCTTAATTACTTCAAATTTAAATGAAAAGCAGTAACTTGTCTGCACTGAAGTAACGTATTGGCACACACAGAGCTATGCACAATGCAATCATATTCAAAATAGAAAATAAATCCTTACTTCAAAATGAAGTGTGAACCTCTAAAAGGTTGAAAAATTCTCCTCCCTCTTGCTATCATTTGTCTCTCTTCCTTCAGGCATACCTTAATGGCTTTAAGCCTTCATCATCTTTATTCTCCCACACTCACCTCTGATGACCTCACTCCCCTCAGGGATGGTGTGTCCTTGCCCCAGCTGCTTTTCCAGGCCCTCACACCTCCATCCAATTTGCAGCCCTGGTTCAAACCTCCAGTGTGCTGAAATGGCTGTTTACTTGGCAGTGCTCATCAAGGGCTCTTCTTTGTGATCTCTGCTGTTGAGTCATGCCATCCCTTTCGGCATTGCCTCTCCTCTGCCCCAGCCATAACTCCCTCTCAGCTCTCCATGTTTATCATTATGGAAAACCCATTTGGGGTGACACATGTGTTTGCTACTTCTCCCACCTGCCCACTTACCAGCTAGCATTTCAGGCATCTTCAAGAGCTGCTATCCAAGGCTGTCAATGACACCAAGTTTCAAGAACCCTGCCTCTCTCTTCCTATCCTTACCCTCAACTGTACCCCTTTGCCTCCCACACTGTCTTTTTGTTTGTTGGTTTCTTTTTAACAGAGAGAGGCCTCGTTGATTCCAGGTGTGCCACTAAGGCATCCCTTGCTCTGCTGTACCCTCTAGGGACTGAGCCTATCCCAGATGTTGGCAGTTTGGCCAGGCCCACATGATTGCTCCTAGTCGTGCTTTCAGTGTGGGTAAAGCTCTTGAATAAGAACTGGATCTTTTTATCAGTTCTCCCCTTGCAATCCTTGGACATCCGTGGCTTTCTTCTTTCAGATACATCCATAACCATCTTAAACCCACAGCAAGGCCCTTGCTGTGACCCTGAAAATACCTGTATGTCCTGTGTTACTGTAGACCCTGGAAAAGGTCTGGCTTAATCCTCCATCCATCTGTCCTTCTCCTGGGGCATGGGGGCCTTCACCCATAGGTAATGTTCTTGAGTTGAGGGGACGGACACCAGCTCCATCATGCCATCTGTAGTTGTTTTCTTCCTCTCTGAGATATTGTAGTGTTGTCTCCAGGTGACCACTCCTAAGCAATTGCCTGTTCTCCTGACTTCCATCTAGTCAGCATGCCTGTCTGTGCTTAGTAGAGGTGCTTAGTTTGTGACTTAGGGGGTTGGCTAATTCATTTGGCTCAGCTTGCTTTTAATCATTAAATGTATTAATTAATTGCACAGAACACTTGCAGAAGATCCTGGCTGTCAGTTTTTGCAGCCTTTGTGTGGCTTTGTCTTCTGGCATTTTTTGTTCTGGTTCAGCTGCTAATGGGTATGTTTCGTGCGCTCAGCCTCTGGGCTGTACTGAGGCATTGAAAGAATGCAGCTGTGGATGTGGGTATTTAAATGCCATTTTGGTTTTGCAGGTTAGGAGAGCCCCTTTTTACAGAAAATAGGAGTAATTTCATGGAATTATCCATTCAAGGGAGGAAACAAACTAGAGGGATAGAAGCACTGCAAAAATCCATGCCTACACTTGTATCACAGTGTCAGCACTGACTTAAAAGCCAGAACTCTTCGTAGCCCTAACAGGAACTACAAACACTAACATGGTGACCTGCTTAATTGTAATGAATATGTTCTGCATCTTTTCGGTGTCTTGCTTTTCCTTCTTACCCATTCATTATCTGTAGGTAAGCGAAGGGATTAGCATGCAATTGCACCTTTGCCCCAGCCCTTCCGATTATCAGAAAGGTGCACTGAGAACTGGGCAGCTCAATGAGGTGAGTCAGCCTGCAGGAACCCAAGCAAAGCAGCAGTGGGGTTCTTGAACCCCTTGTGAGGCACATGGGTACTTGGACAGTACCGTTGAGCAAGGGTCCTGAGGAGGCAGAAGCTAATGGGGTGGTTTGCAGTACTATTTTATACCGTTCTGTAGCCCAAAGAGTGGTCAAACAAAAGATCACTGCAAACAGTCTGAGTGAAGTGAGCTATTTGACTACAGGTTGCATCACACAAATGACAGGAAATATGTCTGCCACAGCGGATACAGGAGAATGTGGGTGGTAAAGCAGGACTCCCTTCTGAGAAGCCCTATGCCAAACCCCATTCACTTGTAAAACTCTGCTGTGTATGTCGAGGGTTTAGATTGCGGGGTGACAATAAAACCCTGGCAGATGTGGTGTTAACCTCCTCCCCTGCCCCGCTTCCCCCTTTTGCCCCTCCTTCTCCCCACTTCCCACTAAGAGCAGGTGATCAGGAGGAAAAGAAGGACAGAGAGAAGAGAGTTGAAAAAAATAAAAATGTTTTACTAATGCTACTAATAAGAAAATAATACAAAATATACAAAACCAATCTTGAAAGTCTCAACAACTGCAGAGCTGGCATCCGGAGTCCTGGATTGGACTCTGCAGCCAACCGGAGCTGGATTCAGTCTGTCAGTAGGCGTCAGTTTGCAGGGACGACTAGCAAGGTCCTCTCCTAATGTCAGCCATAAGCAAAAGGGAAAAAAGGAAAGGGAAAGGTCCTGGTGATCTTCCACTTTTATATGAAGTGTTCACGTGAATGGAATCTTATACACAGTTGGTCAGTTTCTTGGTCACCTGTTTCTTGTTGTCCCTCTCACAAGATGTCCAGCCATGCTTATCAATAACTTTGCATTCCATTCCATTGCTATGTTTACCAAAACATGTATCTGGTTCTCCAGGAAAATGCAGCTAATATGAAGGCTTTAGCTGACAGGCAAAATTCACTAAGAGAGAAGCTTGTTTTTTAACAAAACCAGGACAGTGTAGTATCCCACCATCTTCCTAGAGTGATAATACTGCAAAGGGGGCCATCAGGGCCTCATTTCCAGCAGGGTTGGTTTCCTCATGCCATGCTCATGGTATGCTGATCAACAGGTAGCAGTGAGTGAGAGCAGTGTGTCTTTCATGCCATTGAACTTTCATACCTTCAAGCTCCTCCTGAAAGTCTGTCCCTTGCAGGGTTCCCACTGGAGCCCAGCACACCTGCAGCATTTATAAAGCACTTCCCCAGCACTCCTGCTACCCCTCCAGCTCTTCATATAAAAACTCTGAGATGTCTTGTCATGTTGTCAGTTTCTTCCTCCTTGGGTCTTGAAGTCTCCTTTGTACTCCCTTCAACCCACTATTGCTTATCCCCTTTTCTCCATGAAGTTGGGTGTCTCATAGAGATGTCATGGCCTTATGCTTGTAGCATTCATGCTTGTTCCAAATATGACCAAACCTCCATGATTCAGACTTGAAGCTTCTGGAGGCACCATTACAGTATGGAGGAGACACATGAGACAAAGGGGAAAGATTAAGAAAACAGATGGTATAAAAAGCAAGGGAAAGAGGAAGGGGAGAATGAAAAAAAAAAGTATAATACTGGAATAAAAGTGAAAAAGGGAATTATAGCTATGTAGTAGTGAGATGGGCAAAGGAAAGAAATGGATATTTTGGAAAGCCAGGAAGTCAATGGGAAATAAAAGAAAGCAGGGAATGGAAAGAAGAAATGAAAGAGAAAATCAAGAACAAAAAGGTAGTGAAGACAAACCTTTAAAAATGAGATAAAGATATCCTTCTAGTTTCTTCAAAGCAGTCATGTTAGGCTTTTTTCATTAAAAAGAAGAGCAACTAAAAAACCATAATCCAGAAAACATGATGGCATTAAATCCTACTGTTGAGATTCTGACTACTCTGGGCTTACAGAGATCTGATATGAATACTGTGAGTGCTTTCTAGCCCCTAGCTCTCTCTCCTTTTCTCTGCCCTTAAGCATTGGGAAAAGATGGTCCCTTGGCCTATAGCAGTATGACTTTTTATGCCAGCTGCTGCTTATTGCACCTTTCTCTCTCTCAGCTAATAATGTGTAAATTAGTTCTAAATATATGAAATATTTGCTCCTATCCTATTTCTTTTCTTATGCTGAAGTAATAGAGCATCCTTAGAGGCTGATAAGTATCAGGTAAGCAGCTGTAAGTTTCTACATATGTATTCACATGCACTTTTAAATCTTGAGCAATTGATAGTTGTTTCTTTAATTTTGCAATTTCTGCTACTCAGCTGGCTGACATCCAAAATAATTCTCACCGCTCTTGAAAGCAAGCCATGTTCCACATCTCCTTCCTTCGCTAACTGCACAAGGAGTGGTCTAAGATGCTGCTCGTCCTACAGGAAGAAGACATAACTGAACCAGAATGCCCATCTGACTTTGCTCTCCAATGCTGTTTTTTTTTTTTTGTATAGAAGTATCTATATATCTGAGGTGAGGTGGTCACAGATAGTCCTTGTTGTGTTTCCAGCTTGCCAGAATAACCCCAGGCTCATTTTGTCAGGCCTGCTTGAAGGCTAAGCAAATGCATACTGTTGCAAGGCATTTGGGAGGACACTGGCTATCAGAAGTTTCGGTCCAGTCCAAGACTGTGATGAAAGAAATTACAAAGGTATATTTGAACGTGTTGAAAAGTGCGAAGTGTGCCGTGGAGCCTCATTTCTCCACAGCCTGCCCCTGAGGTCAGACATAATACAGGTACCTTCACCAAGTGATTGATGTTTCTACAAATGGGGTTGTAGTGTCAATAAGAAACCTAAGTAGTAGAGGGAGTACGAAGTCTAGCAAGCACTAAAGGTTGAGAGTAGTATGCTGTTTGTTGCCAGGGCATATGGTTAGGTGTTTGAAGCACATACATTCTTTTGCATCATTTATCCTTAAATTATGGAAATATGAAATTTAAAGAAATAAAACCAGTCCTCTTGGAACTCTGATTTTCATTCTACAAATGGAGACCATCCAGCTTTGTACATTCAGATTTTAAATTAGATAATACTAGTTCAGTTGTGAATGAGAGTCTTGGAGTTTTCTTCCTTTATGGCATTCCCTGTGGAGTCACTCTGGTGGAAACTGAATACCTCGATGTAGCTGAAGGTCATACAGATCAGTGCAGATGGGTGAGTGCGCATATAATGGGGATTTAACTCTGAAAATGTGGAAGTCTGTACACAGAATCTGCCTGTTCTTCTCCACAGATTTCCTTGAAGACAGGGAATCTCAACTTTATTAAGATCTGCCACCTTTAGGGGGGGTTTCTAGGTGAATATCATCACTTATTCTAATTGTCCTTTGAACTAATTAGCCTTGGTAAAGCTGGCCTGTCCTAATAACAAGTGTACCAGCATTTTTAGTGTCCAATGGCAGGTCTTCCGAGGTCAGGCAGTTCTTCTCTTCTGGTGAGGCTAAAAAAAATGGCAAATGATTGTTCTCTGAATTAAGCTGCAAGAGGAGTTCTCCAGGATGCTGCTCCGAGTGTCTGTCACCTGAGGCCAAAAGATGCTCTTGTGGGCAGACCTACTTTTCATTCTGGAAATGCAGATGCTATGACACAGCCTACTGTTACTGAAACTGTAGATTATTATTCATTTGTTTTTCTGTGTTTGAAGATGGTAATTTCCAGTGGGTATGACTGGAGATGATCATGTACTCTTTTGTTCATTCTCTTTCGTTGAACAAAAACTCTGTAAAATAAAACTTAAAAACCAATAAAACTAAACCACTGGATACTATAATCTGTTCATCTTGACATGAGTTTCCATCAGTTGCTCTGTAAAGTTAAATTGCCTTTCTCTGGAAAATGTACAAAAGCATAACTCTTATATGTTTTTCACATCTATTCTTTATTTTCTTGTTTTGTTTTGTTTTGATTCAAGGTCCTGCCAGGTGCAGCGGTAGTCCTGGGTAGTGCTTGTAGCCATTGTCATTGACCTCAAGATCTCTGTTAACCCCTCCCAATGTCCATCTCCTTCTCCCTCCCATCCCATTGCACACAATCTCATACTGCTACTCTGTGCCCCTCACTCACCTCCCCTATCTACTGCTCACCTCTGCAAACCAAAGACCCAGCCCCATGCCCACGTCTTGGCCTTGCTCCCCCAGCAAGAAGAAATGGGAACAGCCCAGGAAGAGCTGGAAGCTGCTGGTCCACGCAGTAACCCGTCGGGTGATGGGGTGATGCAGGTCAGTGCCTCTTTGCAGGCAATGAGTTTGGGTCTTCCCACCCATACAGAGACTTTGACCGAAGTGGACAGCTATGTGACTTCACACAGGCAGGTCACTGGCAGTTATTTACACACAGAGGCTTTTTCCGGTACACAGTTTCCTCCACACAGGAGCTGCCATTGCTTTCTGCTCAGGGCAGTCCCTGTGCCACAGGTGGAGTAGAGCTGGGTTTGAAGGAGCAGGCTCCAGCGGTGCTGCCCTCTGTGCTTCTCCTCTGCTTGGCAGTACAGCCTGGCACTCTGCTCACCACAGAAAAAGGGTGGCAGCAGTTCAGGATCTAAAGGGCAAGCATGGGCTGGGAGAGGTTCCCAACCAGAGGAAGGTACCACATCCCTTTTAGATGTTGCGCTTGCCCTCTAAGATCCTCCCTGGAGCAGTCATCCTTGGTGCTCCACTGTCTTTAGCAATGGGAGGGAAGTCCTTCACTTACAGAGATGAGATGGGTGGGGCTTCAGGTAATTTTATAAAATAAGTTGTCATTGACTCCTACAGGAGTAAATCCTGCAAACATGTCTCAGGAAGTGCTGCCTGTGGAGGTGCCAGAAATACGCTATCACATGAATCCAGGGAAGGCCACGACTCTATCAAATACGAAAACACTACAGGTAAGAAAACAGCTTTAACAGTTTGCTTAAGGTCCATTGCATTCGGCATGCATTTGAGAAAAAACAAGGTCCTGCCTTGTGAGCATGTTTATATACAAGCTCCTATACAAACTCACTGTCTGAAGAGACTAGGTGACAGTATCTCTGCCTGAAGGAGTTTAAGGTGAGATGTTATCTTTGTGGCTATCCGTCCTCCTGACTCCACTGGAGCCGAAGATCTCAGCTCCGTAGGCAAAATGAGAGAAGTTGGCATTAGCAAGAGGACAGAAATTAACTTGGAAGGAAACAATTTCTAGGGGACTGAATTATCAGCCTAAATCCAGACTCAGACTTAAAAAAAATCTCTTTTCTTCCATAATTAAATGCTACTTTTATTAAAAACTTCATATTTCTATATCGATAGCAAAATATTTACATGTGTATTGATGTGACAACTCCATTTTTTGGCATTGGAAGAGATAAGAACAGGATAGAGAATAGTGATAGGGTATTGAATTTTATTTCCACATTGTCATTTTTGTTCTGAATTTTCCATTTCACTTTGCATCCTCTGGGTCATTTCAAGATTAGCATTTAAGTGTACTATGTTATACATTGTTCTGTGTGATCTTCAACTGGATAAGGCATGTCAGTTAGGTAAGTACACTGGAAACAGAAAGAGAATACTTTTGACATTTTTAATGGGAACTGTCCTTTGATAATGTTTTCCTACAAAGCATTTCAAAAAGGGGACCCCTACATTGTAGAAGAATTTTGGAACTTCTGTTTACTGAAAAAATTGAAATGTTAGATATAAAATTTTACAATTGCAATGTGTTTAATGCTCTGGGTTCAAACCCAGAGAAAAGACTGCAGGATTTTTTAAATCAAGATTTAATAGTCCCGAGAGTGGGACTAGGTTGCCAGAAGATCACATTTGAAACAAAAAGCAAACCTTTATTCACAGAATAAATGCTGAGGTACCTTTTGTGTATCTCACAGCTGAAAAGGCTTTTCTTTATTGACTTGTTGAAAAGGCACCCCTGACATGGATTTTGCACCATTATGTACCGAACCACATGGTGTTTTGTTCATTATGCTGAGCACTGTAACACAGCAGGGTGTAACCAACAGTTGTTTTAATTGGGGTTTCAGCATAAGTTGTTGCGAATAGGAATTAATTACCTACCCTGATAGCGCTGCTGTTGTTGTTTTAATGTTATAATTTATCATTTATTTCTTTGTTTCCTCAGGATGCAGACTCAAATATCAGTTCTTTGGGAGATGGTGGACATCAAGGAGAAAATGAAGAAAATCAAGACAAAAGTGATTTCAAGGTATTATGAACGAGAGAGTTTTGAACCAAACATGGCAAAGGGATTTGTTTTGCTCAAAAGGGGAGAAGGCTCAGATAGACAAATAACGATGGCAGCAGTTTGAGCGTTACAAGGGAAATGTCCTTAAATTTGTTCTTTGGATCATTTTATTCCTCTTACATTTATGATTTTCAGAATTGTTTGTTGTATTTCTCTGTTATGTTTTATTGGGAACATGCAGAATATATGCTGTTTTAATCCCTCACTTCCTTGTAGAGGAAATCCGTTGGTGAGCTCTCTGTTCTGCAGTGATTTTGTAACTAAAGGGCCAAAAGTGACAGTGACCCATGTTCTCTTCTAATGCCTTCAGTAGTGCAATCTCTAGCCTAGCAATTTATCAGAGAATCCCGGATTGTTGAACCCTGTTTTTTCACCACTTCTCTGCTCCATCAGCAAAAACGGTAACGAGATTCTGTGAATGGAATAATGCTTGAATGTTCTAGAGCATATTCTTGTGTTTGAAGATCAGTCATAGGTTTATTTTTGTTACAAATTACTGATTTTGATAGGGGTTCTCATTCTGCCACTTTATCTGTGCAGTATGTACAGGCCTTGTTTCCTGTCTTTCAGCATTAAAAAAGTTTAAATGAATATGCGACTTGTATAACAATATTGTCCCAAGAAATGTCTGTGCTAATTTATATTGTAATTCATGCAGACAAGTTATACTGAGGCGAAAGGGGTGGTAAAACACTGGCACAGGTTGCCCAGAGAGGTGGTAGATGCCCTGTCCCTGGAAACATTCCAGGCCAGGCTGGATGGTGCTCTGAGAAACCTGATCTTATTGAAGATATCCCTGCTCCCATTGCAGGGCGGTAGGACTAGATGACCTTTGAAGGTCCCTTCCAACCCAAACTATTCTATGATTCGATGAAAATGAAGCTGAAAAGAATCTTTAATCTGGAAGCTGAAGTAATCCTGTAAACAGGTTAAGTGGTACCTCATTTCCCTGCCAGGCAAGGTCTCCTTGTTCTTGCACAGGGTTTGTGCAGCTGGGGAGAACAGCAGCACAACAGAACCTGCCCCTTTAACAGAAGAGGGGCAGGTTAAACTCTCACCCTTGTGCAAGGCAGGAGCTCTGTCTTCTGCTGAATTTTGGCAGCTGGAAGCAGCTCCTGGGGTCATGGGAAGATGGGGGAGTTGCCACCCTGCATAGTGAGGTTAGGAGGCGGTTGCAGTTGCTGCCTCTCATGTATATGAACCAGGAGCCAAGGCAAGCAGGAGGGCTATGTCCCCGTTGGTGCCAGGCATGGAGTCCCTGCATCCCACAAGGGCAAGAAGCTGCTGTTGGGAGCAGCTCCGGCACTGGGCTCAGCGGCAATCGGAAAGGCAGGAGGCAACAGTTCCTGAGCCACCCCCAGCTCCATGGTGCGTGCAGGAGCGTGACACCAGCAGTGGCTCTGTTCAGCTGCAGAGGCTGTTCTGAGCCCAGGTGCCTCCCCTGCCACTCTGAGTGGTGGCAAGTGGATGCCTAAATTACAGACTGCTGAAATTACATGCTCCAGTATTTAAAAATGAACCTCGTAAAGTCAAGGAAAGCCACTTCTCATCAGCTCATAACTTTGAAATAACATTTGTCTTATCCACATTTGACACAAAAAATGTAAAACATCTGTGTCTGAGATGGACCTTGAGATGCCCCTGAGATCTGATAGTTAGAAACAGAGATTTTCAGAGTGTGATGCATGTCCCGTGGTAGTGTCTACCTTAGGATGAGACTCTAGAAATGCCCAGCAACTGCCAGATGTAAACACCTGTTTCAAAGCTACCTGGAATTAGGTATAATGAGTCTCAGACCTCAGACAGTTAATGCTCAGTCTAGTTTCCTTCTCTCATATTTGTTCTGGTTGGGAAGGGCAAAGCAGGATAAGAGGGTTCTGTCTATTCATGGATGGACTATCCTATTCCCCTGGCTAAAATTATACATATGGAAATAATTTTGAATGTGCAGTTGAATGCTCTATGTTTGCAAATGGACCTATTTTTCAAAATCAGAAAAAGTCTGGTCATTAAACATCTGGAGACACTAAAAGATGGAGGACAATGTTAACAGTACTGAAAGGGCTATGCAACTAGCCTGACTTATCAGCCAAATAATAAACCTCTGCAGATGTTGAGATCAGCATGTACTGAGAGTATCCATGTTGTGTTGATCAATATTTGAAATTCTGCTTTTTGGAAACATATGTCAAGCACTGCATCATTTGCACAGTCGTATTCCTGAAAAGGCTCATAGTCCCATGATGGATACACGTATGTGGAAGCAATGATTTGAAGGATACAGTTCTTGTGTCCTTGTGTGTACCTGTCATGCTCCTGTGGACACAGGTAAATTTTGCCAGCTGAAGCCAGGTTATCATGGCTGTATGCAGGAAAGAGGTGTTTCCATCCAGCTGTGGGAGTTTTTATTCACCAATATCCAAACAAATCTTCTGCTAATTCTGGTGAAAAGGAGGCCTGGTTAAAAGTTACATTACACATGGCTTGTGAAAATCAGCTAATGGCAGCAGTGATCCTTGGCACCACCCCCCCTCAGCCATCGATGGAGATGCCACGGCCCCAGCCCCTGGAGGAGGTGAAGGAAGGAAGCAATTAGAGCAGCTGCTTTTCTGGCGTGGAGCCCGGGTTTGTCAAGAATGAGGAAGAGCTTCACAGACATGCCCAAATCCAGCAGCCAACCATGGTCATCCCAGGCAGTATGTGCCATGGTGGGATCCCCTGGCACATCACACAGCTGTGAGAGATCGGCTCCAGCAGGCTGGGGCAGGGCTCGGCTGAGTGATGTTCACAGCCTGAAGCATCCTGATCACAACTGTAGGAAACTCAAGGATCCACATTCTCTAAGGAGACCTTACTCTCACACAGCTTCTTCACACACCACCAGTTCCAGATACACCATGAGCAGTGGAGCTTTTCAGTTCTTTTAATTTGGTCCCTGGCTGCCATCTAGTTAAATTAAATGAAGAAAGAAGTGTCATGGTGACATCCTGTGGGTGATTTCATCTCCGTGGAATGTTTCTGTGGGCCAAGAATGCAGGGAGACCTTAGTCAAGGTAGGGAAGCTATCTTTGCCAGGAAAGGCTGCTGTTCCAGTAGATGACATAGAAACACATAGAGGCATCATTATTGGGTAACTGCATGAAAAATTTGTGCGTGAAGAGGAAGCTCTTTTCATGGTTTTCAGAGATAACACAATTTTTTCAGGTTGGTTTGTAGAAATCGCCTTTTCCAACCATTGAAAAAGTAAATCGGTTGTTCTCAAGTGTTTTTTAAATCTTGTCTGATCTTTGCAAGATGGCTTGTGGAATAGCATGCAGTGTGGTTGCACTGAAATAGGTAATGGTACCAGCACAATGTGGCTCATAATTTTCTGTGCTTCCTCATCCAAATTTTTCACCCAGCATAGCAAAGGTCACCTCCTCATGAGACCAGATGGAAGGCCTTTCACTTTTCATGTAGAAAAAAAACAACTGAGCACCTGCTTGGAGGGTAGCTGCTTTTTGGTGATGATATAGTTTTCATCACGCACACTGAAGATGAGTTTCAGGATCTCTGCATTATTTTTCTGTTAGTTTATGTTTGCTTTGGAGTAAATACCAATCTAAAAAAGGGCAACAATCAAGACTGAGATTGTGTTGGCCGCCTTTGGAGGTTCAAGAGTAAATACTCTTCTCTGGGTGAGTGTTGTCAGATAACTGCTGTCTGTTTTGGGGAGGCAGCTACAATATTCTGTTAACTGATGAAACACCTACGGTAAAACAAGGAGCTAACACTGAAAACCAAAACATGCATTGATCCAGCATACGTTTGACTCTACTGCTATGGAATTGCGAGACTGGGATGGTTTACAGTAGACGTGGTACAGTGGCAAATGTCAAAAGCATTGATATCGCAAACTGGAAAGATGCTGCTAGTAACTGCTCATGTTGGAAGAGTCTGTCAGATGAAGAAACCTAGAGGCTGAAGAAACACGATGAAAGAAAAGCAGATGAAAAAGAAGCAGAGAGGAATAGACATCCTCTGGTCTCATGGGCTCTTTCTTCATTAAGGAGTACTGTCATTTTGGAGCTCCACAGGCACTTGTGAGGCGACAGGATGTATCAGCTAAACTAGTGCAGTAATTTACAGCACTCCTTCTTGAGATGGATGCATGCCACACATACCTACATCTGAATATAAGCGTGACTTTAAAGAGGGTTGGGATAGACCTATGGAGGCACAAATCTGCCAGGAATGCTGACAGTCTGCATCCCCAGAGAGCTCACGACAGAGAAATTTCTGTTTTCAAATTCTTACTCATCTGAGTGGAAGAAAGTTGGAATCATTCACGTGACAGAGGAATCCTTTACTTCCACCAACACAGTAAATTGGTGCCAAGTATCATACCATGTTATTCTTTTTTAAGGGAAGTGGTGGAAAACTGGAAGAAGACATTGAGATTTGCTCTACATTTGATGAAGCTGTTGTTCAGAAAATCCCAGTAAAACTTTGTTGCCCTGGGAGTACAGAGAAACTAGCAGTGCACACCCTGCTTGTGTACTGGTGTCACAGTGTTCTACATTGCATGCAGCTGTGTTATACATGCCTGTACATGACCACAATTTTGGAAGGCCCAAAATGAAGACAAGCCAACAGATTGTCAACCAGTGAAACAGTGACAGACCAACTACATCATTCTTGATTTTATCAAAAGCAAAGCGACAATATGACAGCGCTAAGTGGTTGTTGTAGTGTTAGCCCCTTGTTAGCCCCAGAACAGGACACTGCCTGGGGTCTTCCCACCACTCAAGGCTGTGGTGGAAATCTCTCCATATGTCAAACATCATGACATAGCAGTAGCCTTTTTTGTTGTTGTTGTTAAAGACAACATAATAAGTTTTAAGTAAATAGAATAACAAAACTCCTATCCTTTGCATTATGCATGCATAGCTGCTATTTTCTTTGTTGTATAACTAGATGCTAGTACATCATGTTATGGTTGTCCCAGTTGCTATTTAATTTTTTTGTTTGTTTGTTTAATACATTACTGGAATTAACTAAAATAGCAAATCCTCCTGGGAGCAGCAGAACTAACAAGGCCCGATAGCTGGGTGATTTCTGCTCTCCCTGTTGTCTTCACTACCACCACCAGCAGGTGCCTCAGCTGCCAGGATGGCAAGCACTTGGCTGCTGCATCTTTCTCTGATAACTGGCTGGTGACATCTGCCTCTCCCGAAGTGCAAGCACAGGTCCTGATTTCTGTAGCTTCTGTGAAGCCACTGATCTTAGGTGAAACTTCAATAAGACTTTTTGTGAAACCTGCATTTCTGAAAACTGATTTCTCCATGCCAGGTGGGGAAATTAGGCCAACACATTAGAAAGTCGTTAATAGGAACTGGGAGACAGGTGATCAGATGGCAGAAATATGTAATAATCATTAAAAAACCCAAACCAACTGCACTTCCCTAATGTCTCTTTTCTAAGAATCTCAAGTGCCTTTGCAGATATTGGATCCATCAGTTCTCAGTCAAACAATGCCATTTGCCTAAGGAAGCATAGCTGGAGCTGATCCAGGAGCTGGCAGCACTTTCTGCAATCTCCTGAGATAAATGGCTGCAAGGATTGTCCCATGCTTATGCAGATCCTACCAAAAAATGACTTTCTGCCTTCTATGGCATATGCTGAGATGCACAAGCTGATTCCTAACATGTGAGTGTGGTGATCCACCTTTGCTAATTACCCAGCTGAGAAGAAGGGTTAATTAACTGGGTGGAGAGCTGTATTAATATGCTTATACTGTTTCTGAAATGCGAACCAGTGTCCTTGCACAGGGTAGCTCTGAGGACATACTCACCCATCAGTTGCTGTTTGCAAATTTTGCAGCTTCTGTTAGGCTTTCTCTCCTTTGAGAACACTTGAAGTAGAATGTAGACGGGCTGCTGAGGGTGAATTTTGTGAAGTACTAAAAAAGGGAAAAAACCAAAGATTTATTGAGGCACATATGGGAGGGGTGGAACCAGGACCCCTTTTTAAGATCTCAACAAAAACATCTTAACATAACACGATGTGTTAGGAGACAAAAGAGAGAATTTTAAACATAGATTGAGCAAGTAATTTGTTGTGACAAAGGAGGCCTAATTGTCTTCACATCTGAAAATAAAGTCCTTTCTGCTCTGTTATCTAAAAAAAAAAAAAAAAAATTGGCAATAGTGCATACATTGTTTTAAGTGAGGTTTTGCCAGCTTCTCTTTATCTGCCTTAACATCTATTTTGTCTGCTTGTTTATAGTAGTTCTAGGAAGTCTCTGAAGTGCTATAGAAATAGAAGGATGCTCCTAAATGAGAGGAAATCAGTCGATAAAAATAGCAGTTGACAAAAAGAATTATTTGGAGGGCTCTGCTCTAACCACTTATGCAGGTGGAAATGTTTCTAGGAGTGTGAGGAAATGACCATGTACCACAACCACAGGAAATGCTGATTTATTTATTGGCTTCGTCAGAGTGGCCTTTGCAGATAGGACTGAGCCAGAGACAGCTTTGTGGAATGAGCAAGCAGGAAATCGCCTTCCTTAGAGGAAGGAATTCACATTATCCTCTAATAATAAATAGGAAGTGGTCCCTGCAGTCACAAAATCTGGAGACACTTGTTTTATAGAAGGTTGTGGCTAAGACATTCAAAGGGACCAAAGGAAGTTAAACACCTTCAATTTTAAGGGTTTTTTGGAGAGGAGTATTGTTCTTAATTTTTCCCCAAAGTCAACCTATACCTAATGCCTTACCCCCAAAATCCCCTGGAAACAATTCTCAGCCACTGGTTTATCTCATAGTTGTGATTTACAAAAGTTCAGATTATTGTTACTGTTTTCCCCATACAGTTACAAAAGGGAAAAAGAGAAATCTATGTTTTTGAAGTAAAAGGCAAAAACAGCTCTCAGAGTGGTACTACAGGTTTATCCCATGAGAGGCAGCGACAACAGGTATTCTTCACAGCACTTTTTTCAAAATGATGGAACCTCATGTGTGGTTACTAAGGGGACTTTCAGTATTTTGACAACTTCACCTTGGTGCTCAACAGTGCACCTACTCTGTTCAAGAGCCTTATTGTAGCTATGATGTAGAGATAAACTCTGCAGTAATAGAGCAAGGAGGTTTGCAAGCGTCTCACAGACAGTGTCAGTTGACATGAATTTGTCCTTTTCTTTTCTGCTATGATGAGCCACCCAGACTCTCAGGGTAACATAGCAAAAAGACAGTGAAATGTCTAAAATATTAAAGCAAGACTTCTTTAATAACAGAAGCTTATGTTGCAGATTTTCATCTGCAGAATAGTGAGATGATTGACATAGACTTTACTGACTATATTATTGTTTTGTAGCATTTGGTTGGTTTGCACATTTGATACTTTTTCCCACAGAAGGCTTATTTATACCTTGTTTTGTGCTGTTCTTCTCCAGATATTATCCTCTCCCTGCTACCTGCTGACTGTAAGGATCATCCGGATGAGAAATGTCCAGCGAGGGGACACCTGTAAGTATCTCCATTCTTAGTGGTATCTCAGGGTACAGGCAACAAGTTTTCCTTTGTAATTGTGCTGCAACCTTTTCCAGGTGTTTCTGAAACAAGCCAGTGTTTAAGTAAACTAATTGTTATAAACCAGGTCAGTCCTTGCTGCTTGCTGCTGTTTCATTGAATGTTATTCCTGTCCTTTCTGGTTGGTTTTAAGACTTGAATGTATTTTTCAGGATAAGTACTTTCTCCCAAAGAAGGGAGAGTTTCTGGCACAGGTAGATGAGAGAGAATGTATCCTGTGTTTTCAAAAGCAGGGGGTGATTTTGCTGTTGAACTGCAGCACCTTGGGAATTGTGGCTGGCAGGAACAAACTTTTTAGTCTCCCCGCCCTACCCTCTCCGCCCCCCCCCCAATCTTGGCTCTGTCACAGATGAAATGAACAAGAAAACACTTTCTAAAATCATTACCACCAGGCTAATGCCATTATTAATTACCCTGAAATGACTGTCAAAAAAGGTGCTGACTGAGAGCTGGATGCCTTGTCCCTTCTAACACTCTTGCAACAGTCTCGCAGTTGTGCAAGCCTGCGAGACACACGGGAAGAAAGTGGTGGGAAGTGAGTGAGCAGTAAAGGAAAATACCACTGTTTAGTTAAAGGACGTGGACTATCCACATGTGCAGTGAGGAGAGGCATTTCACACAAAGAAAGTCTTCACTGTGAGCCAGCCCCAAGTGAGGGATATACGAGCCATATCTGAGGTCACATCATTGGGTCACACTCCCCGCACCTCCCTCACACCACTACACCTCCATACATTTGCACCTCCCTCCCCATCTATGGTTGTGGTACACATGTGATGAAGCAATAACAAGGAAAGGTTTCATCAAGGACTCCTTTCAGATCTTCTGCATGCCAGGCGGCAAGACAAAATCACAAATGACTAGGTTGTAGGAAGAGATTGTGCAAGTAGAACTGAAGCAGTATTTTGCATTAAATACACAGCTGACTAGTTTGCCTGCATCATACAATTAAGGGTTGTTTGATATGCTTTGTATCTCAAAGTATAGTTGAGAAACAAGAATGATGATTCACATCAGTAGATCAGGGTACTTTGCCAGCCAGACAAGAGTCACTGATCTCCAATAATAATGGAGATCAATGGTAGTCACACAATTACTTTTAAAATGTTTTCAAATCAGCATCATTACTTCTGTGATCTTCAAGCATATTTGAATACCTATTTTCACAGTTTCAACATTCTTCAAGAAAAAGAATCAAACACAAACCAACCAACCAACCAACTCCCAGGTCCCCACAAAAAAATAACCAACCAACCAACAATAGCAACAGAAACACAACAAAAAACACACACCAAAACAAAAAGAAAAACCCCTAACAGTTATGCAGAGTCAAACTGATGCTCATACAGTTCTCTGAGGGGGCTATATTCAGTAGGTCCCCTGAAAAACCTCTGACACTTGACAAAATGGAGGAACAAAACAATCTACCATGACAGATCTGAAACAGCTTTCACATCCAGAGGTACTGAACAGGCTGCAGGCTTAAAAAGTGGAAGGGAAATTATTGAGGAGGACATGGAAGGTGGCTGTACAAAAAGGAACAGGAGGGAGAAGGTAAGGAGTAATTTTTCACTATTTTTTTTCGAAATATGAGAATAAAGGACCACTAAAAAAAATTATCAAATGGGAAGCTTAAAACAGAAGCAACATAGAAGTAAATTGTGGAACTCATCACAGAATGTGTGAATGTTAAAGCATATCTGTTCAAAAATAAACTATTTATGGAGCAAAAGTCTAGCAAGGATTATGAAACACGGTATTCCCGATGCAAACTCTGGTGTGAGAGATCCCTACTCTGGCTTTGCCTGAATGGTGGAGGGTTGGTGAGGTGGAGTACTGCTCTAGAATTAGCTTATTTCTTATACTCTGTAGCAAGGTGTAAAAGGGCTATTACCTGGCAGTGAAATGATAAAAGATTTCTTTTATAACATGAAAAAGCCTTATGATTTTTCTTCTGTCCCATCCTTGGAAAATAGATGAACTCTCCCAGGTGAGACTTCCCCGAAATGCCCCCAGTCCAAGACAGACCTGTTTCCTGGAAGCATATAGACTGAATGCTGGAATTTGACAAGTAGTAGGCAAGTAAAAGTTGTGTCTTAAGACAGAAAGAGGGTAGCCTTAAATCTAGTCCTTAAATCAATGCTGCCTATAAATCAAATAAAAACAAGCAACTTCGTTTGCAATAAAAAGGCAGAGATGAGACACTTTGTTCCTCCTTCAGAGAGATATTGATGTTCCTAAGCAAGGCAAGATGTATATGGCAGCCAGACTGCCCAGGCTGATTAGACCTACCCTTACTGGGGAGACATTTAGTATGAGTAGCTGATGTTTTCTATTTTAGAAGTGAGTGGCAGGCTGCTGTGACACGCATCATCTGTGCTCTGCAGTGTCTCTGTGTTGTTTATTAATTAGGCTCTTGATGCTGCTTATTTTTTATTTGTACCCTTAATGCAAATTGGGCATGAGTATGAGGAGAGCAGGAGGCAAAGGGATATAATATGCAACCAATATGTCAAGTGAAAAAGACACCCCTTAGAATCAGGATTCTTGGAGTCATCAGTCCGCAAAACCCCTTGTGGCATCTGTGTGGGGGAAACAGATGTTACTGCGGTAATATCTGTTGTTTCCACCTGTTGGCTTGAATGCGGAGTAGGAAGGGAGCTCATAGCAGCCTTTTTCCTTCCCTTTGGGATTTTGTTCCTTGAGAAAAGGAAAGGAAAGCAGGAAACCTGAATGGTGGAGGTGACGTTTCCACACAAATAACACAAGAAGAAAGTATAGGGAAGGAGACTAAGACAGAAGAGTAATGGGAAGGTAGAAGTGAGTTAAAGCAGACTCTGGACATGGACAGTTAAACTGTTGTCAGAATCTAATTTATTTTTTTCTTTAATCCAAGATGAGATATGGAATGTGGAAAAGCACAAGAGAGGGAGAGGGATGGGCCTGCTGAATATTTTCCAAATAATTTTTTCTATCAGAGGAATAGTTGTTTTTTGACTCTGCAGGAATGTGTTAATTCCACCACATTATTTTCTTTAGAAATTTCTGCATTACAATATTAAAAAGGAGAAAAGTGACAATTATAGTGTCAGTTGATATATCATATATATCAAATACTTACCTGCTGCTGAACGGTCCTCTCCAATTACTGTTATCATCACTTGTCTCTCTCAAAAGCCTCACATCAAAGGACACCCATTCTCAAAGTTAGATGCCTTTTGCATTACATGATATCTGATAATTTTATTGTTAAGAACTGTGTGAGAGAGCTTCAAGTTGCTGAAGTATTTTGCATAACCTGCATGAAGAAACATTGCAGTCCTTCCACACACAGTCCATCCTATGTTTGGCTGTAGCCATTTGAGATTAATTTAGGTGCCTTTGGGAAGTGGGAAGGAATATTCTTCACTAGCCTTCTCCCAGCGCATTTATGGAGAGAAATGGAGAAATGTGGTCCCTCTTCTGGAGTTGGCAGTTAGTTAAGATCCTGTGTCTAATTCAATGAGCTCCTTATGGAGGGAGCCTCTGCCATTGCCTACAACAGAGGTAGTTCTGCAAACCCTCACCAAGAAAATCACTGAAGACAAGGTAGAGATGGAGACCTTTTGCAGTTGTTATCAAGAGGGGGAGGAGGGTCCTAGAATAATCTCATCAGAAAGCAGCACAGATGAGCACAGGAAAACTTGTTAGTTGAGAAACTGAAGAAAGTGGCTGTCTAGAAGAGGAAATTCTCACCCTCTTCCTTTGAACACAATATCACTGTTGTTTGTAACTCATGCAAGGAGGAACAGAAACCACTTTCTGCTCTAGGTCATTTTATGGTCTGTGCTTTTTCCCTCTCAGAGGACACCTAGAAAAGTTACATTACACCAGGTATTTCTGTCTTTAAAAAATTCATTGCTCTTGCTACTATGCAGTAACCCTTTCAGTGTCATGCACCACCACTGACTTTGCCACATCAGCAACTGTTTTTTTCTCTTTCCGTACTCAGTTAGCCAGGCTGACTGCTACGTGTCCTTGTGGCTGCCAACTGCAACACGTGAAAGATGCCGCACTAAAACTGTGAGAAACTCCAACAACCCGGTGTGGAATGAAACCTTCTACTTCAGGATCCAGAGTCAGGTCAAGGTAAGGAGCCAAAGTTGTCTGCTTGAAGCAGCCTGAAGATTCGGTGGGTGGTGGGTCCTATCCATCTCCTGAACTGTGCCCAGGAGTTGCTTAAGATGTGGCACATTATAAGGGAGTGTTCAAATTATTTAAAACCAGAGATGACTGAGTTCCTGTGCCTGTTCAATCGTGTTGTTTAGGAAAGAACTGAACTCAGTATTGATGTTTTATGGAAACTAAAGGCTTATGAATCAGTGCAAGATGGATACAGAATTTGGGAGTTAAATAAGCTGTTGTGTAGGTATGGCCAATGTATTACTCAGATTACAGCAATTGAAATGAACTGTGGAAGAATTAATATTAGATTCACAGTATGTTTTTCCACAGGGGGATGATGCTTAATTTATGCACTTTTCTTCTCAAGTACATCCTCAATGCTTCTTCTTCCCTAGTGATGTCCAGATTGTAGAAAAACTGAAAAAGCCTTCTTTTTTCTAGAATGTGCTGGAGCTGACAGTTTATGATGAGGATTTTGCTACTCCAGATGACCATCTCCTCTGTGCTCTCTTTGATACTGCTAAACTTCCAATTGAGAGAACAGCACTCCTGTGTTTTAAGCCCAACCCAAAGGTGAGACCTGTGAGATCAGTGCCTGCAAGACCTGGCAGAAGGGGGTGTGAAGGGCACATTTACTTGAGTTTTCAAGCCTGAACTGTAAATTTTAAGGTACTTCTGTTTCCTGGCCTATGTTTTGTATTGCTTTACCCTACTCCCATGTCTCTGGAAATGCCTATTGCAGCTCTTGTCTGTGGTATCTTCCATGAATTCATCCCTTTTGGCTACAGCTGCTCAAGCCCTGGAAGTCAGTATTAGTTGATAGTCTTGGCAAAGTGTCTTTGTTTTATTTCCTGGGGCTGAACTTAAGGATTGTTTTTCCGATTTGTTGCTGGTCCAGCAGCTATGTGGCTCCCTCATGTAGGAGGCTAAAATAAAGCAACTAAGAAACCAATGGAGGGTTATACAACACTTCCAAATCCTTGGGGTGAGCTCTCTGAATCTGCCATGGATGACTTATCCCAACAATGGGTGCATGAATTGACACTGAAAATATAGACACAAAAAAATATGGTAAAAAAATTGTATTTGAGAGCCTGAGCCCCTCCTGCCAGTATTTTTATAAATTATTGAAGAACATATGGCTGAAACAGTGTGGTAGGCAGAGGAGGGATCTGACTGCAAGCTGCCCCTGAGTAACTCTGAGACTGAATAATCACAGAGTCACAGAATGTTAGGGATTGGAAGGGACCTTGAAAGATCATCTAGTCCAATGCCCCTGCCGGAGCAGGAACACCTAGATGAGGTTGCACAGGAATGTGTCCAGGCAGGTTTTGAATGTCTCCAGGGTAGGAGACTCGGCAACCTCCCTGCGGAGCCTGATCCAGTGTTCTATCACCCTCACTGTGAAGAAGTTTCTTCTCATATTTAAGTGGAACCTCTTGTGTTTCAGTTTGATCCCATTACCCCTTGTCCTATCATTGGTTGTCACTGAGAAGAGTGACATCCTCCTGACAGTCACCCTTTACATATTTATAAACATTAATAAGGTCAACCCTCAGTATCCTCCAAGCTAAAGAGGCCTTTCCTCATTAGGGAGATGCTCCACTCCCTTCATCACTTTCATTGCTCTGCGCTGGACTCCCTCCAGCAGTTTCCTGTCCTTCTGGAACTGAGGGGCCCAGAACTGGACACAATGTTCCAGATGTGGTCTCACCAAGGCAGAGTAGAGGAGGAGGAGAACCTCTCTTGACCTACTAATCACGCCACTTCTAATATACCCCAGGATGCCATTGGCCTTCTTGACCACAAGGGCACAGTGCTGGCTCATGGTCATCCTGCTGTCCACCAGGACCCTCAGGTCCCTTTCCCCTACACTGCTCTCCAACAGGTCGTTCCCCAACTTATACTGGAACCTGGGGTTGTTCTTGCCCAGATACAAGACTCTACATTTGCCCTTGTTGAAGTTCATTAATTTTTTTCTTGCCCAACTCTCCAGCCTGTCCAGGTCTCGCTGGATGGCAGCACAGCCTTTTGGTGTGTCAGCCACTCCTCCCAGCTTGGTGTCATCAGCAAACTTGCTAACAGTGCACTCTATTCCGTCATCCAAGTCGTTGATGAATATATTGAATAGTACTGGTCTCAGTACTGACCCTTGAGGCACTCCACTAGATACAGGCCTCCAACTAGACTCTGCCCCATTTACCACAACTCTCTGGCTTCTTTCCTTCAGTCAGTTCACAGTCCACCTCACTACACGATCATCCAGACCACACTTCCTCAGTTTAGCTGTAAGGATGCTGTGGGAGACTGTGTCAAATGCTTTACTGAAATCAAGGTAGACCACATCCACTGCTTTGCCATCATCTACCCACCTGGTTATCATAAAAGGCTATGAGGCTGGTTAAGCATGACTTCCCCTTGGTGAAGCCGTGTTGACTGCCCCTAATGACCCTCTTCTCCTTGATATGCCTTGAGATGGCACCAAGGATAAGTTGTTGCATCACCTTTCTAGGGATGGAGGTGAGGCTGACCAGTCTATAATATTTTTTTTCCCCTGTAATTCATAGCCACTACTCCCCGCCTCTTTGATTGTATCAACTTTCACCCCAAAGGCAAAAGTGAAGTTGTCCCTGTGTGTACCCCAACACTGTCTTCTGCAATGCACAGCAGCAATACCTCTAGGCCTGAGCCTGCTGTCTCATCTATCAGAATTAGTGCACTTTTGGAACTCTGAATGACTGATTTACTCTATTTCTTAGTTTTCCATCTATTTTTTAAAAAAAAAAAAGAAAAGAAAAGGAGAAAAAAGATTCTAGATTCCCTTTGAGGTCTATGGATGAGCTCAATGAAATATCTTACATGCTACTTCTTGCTTCCATGGGCAAATTGCTTCTGGTACCCAAACTAGGTCACTCACAACAAGCTCATGCATATCAACACCCCCTGACAGAGGGTTGCAAAACTGTAACTCTTAGTGACTCAATAAAACCAGCCTCTGTTTATTATGTTAAAGTGATGGGTGGAAAGGATCTTTAACTTCTAAGCTAATAGCAAGGACAGTAAATCACAGCAGGACAGTGCTAGGAATAGATGGGAATAAAAGGTAGAATTCAGAAGACAAAGCAAGGTGCAAATTGTCTTTCTGGAGAACCTTCATACAAAGAGCTAAAAGTACAGGTTGTTTTGATAATAACTTGTAGAAGGAAGGAGATGAGGAAGGAAACATTAAACTGTTTTGAAATGTTTTTTTTTCAGACGTTCCAGTATAAAATATTTATCACAGGCTGTGCATTGCAACCAGTTACTTCAATATTGCATAGCAGGGACCTGGATTTAGACAAGAATGAAAGCATTATATAGCTATTTCATTTAACTTCTTGTTCTTGTTTTCAGGCCAAGGAGGAGCTAGAAGTTGAATTCAAATTGGAGCCTGCGTAAGTGATATATAGATTCTTTACAAAATGCAAAAATTGTTAAATGCTAAAACACAAAGACAGCACTACAAGTCATGCTTGGTGGGATTTCTGCAAAAAAGTGGCAGACTTCTCCTGCATCTTTACTGCAGTCTCTGCTGGAGCAAGTCTTCTGTCCGATCCCTCCAGTCAGCTTGCTCTGTAGTTCAGTTGCTTTCAAAGACACCTCCCAGCGCTGTCTCTCCTATCCACAATGTCAGATTGTTTACCTGGGGATATTTCAGGACACTTTACGAGTGTGTGTGCATAAGCTTTTGTGTGCATGCATGTCTATCAATCTTTCCATGCTTGTTTCAGCTTATCTGCTAGACAGGCTCCTGATACTGAACCGTTCAGTCCAGGTTTCCAGTGTATCTCTGACTCCTTTGATTTTCCCTTGCAGCACTCTTTTCATCCTAGTAATTCTGTTGTCCTTCTGCCCAACACAATGATAATGTGTTGGAAACTCTAGTGCAGGGCTTTTTCTCCAGCAGAGTCAACCTGTTGTTCATATGAATCAGTATTTCTGCCTCTGTGTTACTATGAGGTAACTAAGGCACAGCAGAAATAAAGTGACCAGCCTAAGGTCAGCCCTCGAACTAGTGGGGAGCCAAGACCAGAACTCAAGTCACTCCACATCCTCTCCTGACTTCACCTGAATAATCTTGATTTTTTTTTCATGTAATTCATACGCACTGCCTTCTGCCCCTTTGATTGCATTTGTATATCAGCAAATACATAGAACTGGGCTTCCCAATGGGGATATGCTGGCCTATTATATTTATATTTATATTTATATTTATATTTATATTTATATTTATATTTATATTTATATTTATATTTATATTTATATTGCGCCTATCACCATATCAATAAACATTCTTTGGAACCACTCTGATGGTATTAGCATGTTACTGCTGAGATACATGTACTTTACTGAGAAAAAGAATTTGACTGCCTAACTGCAGATTCCATTTTAGATGATCATGAGGTTGCACTGCAAAAAAGTGGCTGTGATACACATTGCTCAGCTTTGGCACAAAGGCAAGTCCTCTCAGAGCAGTGTGCAGTCCAAGCAAGCACGAAAAGGAGCTTGTTGTGTACCTGCTGAGGTCCCTCTGCCCATCATTCTTCTAAAGGGGGAGAAAAGGCAACATCTTGGGCAAAGATGAATAGTCATTTGTTTGATCTGAAAAATCCATGTTTTTAATTTTGTTTCCTAGTTCTGGTCCTTATGAAGCCATTGCTACCAATGGAGTCCTGGTGGTATGTTTTTTCTGAAGAAATTTTCTACAAGTATTTCCTTAATATAAAGGGGCAGGGAGGGTGTGGGTTAGAGAATTTATGAACTATAAAATAGCCAGTAGGCCAGTTCTTTCTCTTTCACCCCCCACCCCTTTCCTGTTGAAGATACTTTGAGAATGAAATACTAATATTTTATTGTCCTATTCATTGGTGATACCCCACTATTTCCCATTTGTCCTATATTTTGACACATGACACACACACACATACAGACCTTTCCTCTGGTACTAGTTTTTCAAAAATGTACCGCTGTCTACTAAAGCACAGTGGTAAAAACACTGTGAAGCCATTTGCTGATAACCTACCCAGGCCTTTCCTCCTCTGGGAGACAAGCCATGTCTAGTGGGTAAGCTCAGTGCTAGGCATTGATCTATTGTAATTACATTATATGAAAGAAGAGTGAGTGCCATTAAAAAAAAACCAATAGCAATGCTTCCTCAGAAAACTTTTTCTACTATTGACTCTAGGTCACTCAGCAAAATATCTTTCATTTATGTTTTTCCCAGTTTAACCCTCTATAATCTATCTTAACATCCTAAAAATGCTCCTGATTTTCTTATTTTCCATATTCCTCTTACTGCTCCCAGTTGTATGCCATTTTTATGGGAGGATGCTCTACAACTCCCTTCAAAGGTTTTCCTTTTCATTAGTCAGCAGCTTCTAGCCCAGAATCACCAAGGAACTAGGCACTTCAGGGAACAAGACATGTCCAAAGCTGAGTGATTCATGGCTCTCTGTAACAAGACTGGGATGGGACAATCTTTCTCACAGATTCTTTTTCTCTGTCTTTTACAGTGTCGTGAACTTTGCTGCTTGGAAGTTGAAGTGGCAGAGAAGGCACAGCAAAAATCGAGTAAGATTATTGCTTTGTTATCTATTTACAAACAACTATATGCTTATTGATGAGAGGATGCCTCTTTCATATAATGTATTAGAGAAATAAATAGTATCTACAGTATACAGTGCTGTTAACACCAGGTTGTTAACATTAGGTTGTTATAGGCTTCTGTGACTGTATCTTGTACTCCCTCATGTGTATGTTGATAAGGTCTGTTAGACCTACATCAAAGTTGAAATTCCAGTTGTATAGAACAGCGAGAGCTTTCAGAGTCCCGTTTCCTTGTATACAGCCTCTGTTTGTTCATTTCCCTTCATTGCTAGTGCTCCCTTCAGAGTGTTTTCCACCAGACAAAGCTGTAGTCCAAACTCTACAGCACCCCACTTATTATCAAGCCAGCACAGTTTTCCAGTTAAGTTATGTGACATTTCTCACAAGCTTTGTTTTGTTCTTTTAGAGAAAGAGCTTTCCCTCACTGTGAGGGGCTCCTTTGAGGGGACACGGGATATCACACTGGGTCCTGACGGAGTGGCCAGCCCGCCAGGTCCCACCACGTTCCACTATATCAAGTACGCGGAGCCAACACTGGACATCATGTTGCCAAAGAAGAGACGCTACCACCCTGTATGTTGGAAATGGACTTTATGATGAACTGACCATGAGTACCTCTCTAGAAAGTGGGAGGAGGGGGAGAGGGTAAACCCTTTACTGCTTTTCTCCTTAAAGCATGTTATTTTCCCAGTGGACCTGTAAGTACAGTACAGAGACGGGCTCCCCTGTGGTGATGCTGAATTCGCTGCCCATGGGAAGGACAACGACCATTGCAGAGGTGAGCATCACTTCCAGGCTTCAGGAATAAAAGATCACTCAAGTTGAAATCATTCCTTCTAGAAGTCCCCATAATATTGCCCCAGATGGCTTATAAGAAGGTGAGAAATGTTCTGATTTTTTCTCAGACCTTGAACAGGAGCTTTGTTTCTCCAACTGTTTTCTTCACAGAAGAAGGCTGACCTTTAGTCTCAACTAGTCTATAGATGCCACTCTTATGTGCCAATAGCAGATACAGAGACCAACAAGAAAATATGGTGATTCCTTCAGTATGTCTCTCCTGCTTTTACTCAAAGGCTCACTGACTCATCCTTTGATTAGGGTCCAAACTGAAAGTTGCTCCTTGTACACAAGCTAGGAAAAAGTTAATAAACTTGCCCCTAGTAAACCTTGTGCTTCAAAGGACAGTATATTAAAATATATTGAAAATATTAGAAATATTGTATGGATTTTAAAGAATATAATGGTATTATTGCATGAAATAGATCTATGTACTGTATAATTTTGAATGAAGTTAATAGAAGAGAAGGATCCTTACTATAAAAAAAAAAAAAAGTGTTTCTGCTAAGAAGTACCTACAGATTTCCAGATTATTAGGGACAATCTTGTCCAAATATTAATAGTCATATTGTGAAGAAGTAGATTTCAAAATCATTAAAACATTCTCTCAAAATAGAATATTTTTGTTAGTTATTATGAAGGTTGCAATAACTGTTTTAAGACAGGATGAAGTCTTGGCAGCAGCAAATGCAGACTTGCAGGCTCTTCACTGTGAGACTGTGGCCAGGATGTCAAAGATGTGTTGTGTATTAGAACATAAAGAACGGGAAACATACAAAAAATAGTATTTCAGGATGCTGCAGAAAGCTTGTGAATAACATGGGAAACAGGACCTACTGCATGGGTCTCAGGAACCTACTGTACTAAGATTGCTAGTGGTTTCTGCGGTCTGGAAGTGTTTGGGATTTGTGGGCAGGGATGTTCCACCAAAGATAAGTGAATGCTTTCGGAAGTATATGCCGAGATCTCAGACATTTAACTTTGCAATTGCCAGACCTTCTTGGGGTCTAAATCAAGCTCCAACCTCAAGACAGAAAGGGAAAAATAAAAGAAATTACAGTACACATTCTTGTTTTCCAGGAGAAAAGATTTGACTTGAATGTGAGAACACAAAGCTGGTAAGAGTTCTTCTTCTCTTCCTGAAAACTTAGGTTATTGATTTTGATACAGTTTTAGCCACATGGAAATGACACAAGCAGGTATTTTCAGTCTGAAAACTAGAACATGCTTTTTATAAAACATAAAATGCATGCACAGCAAATTATACATAAATAGCCTTAGGAAGATTTGGCTTTAATCAATAAATGTTGATAAACATGTATTTATTTTAACATTAACCCTTCCCTTCTGACCACAGTATATTATTTTTGATCAATGTCAGTCTCTGAAATTCACAAAAACAACAAAGCTGACTAAAACACCAGAATGGACAGAAGTAAACAATAAAGTTGATCAGAAATTATAAACATTTGGTTTTTTCTTAACTGTCAATGTTCAGTAGCAGCTGAAGTGTATATTGAGCAGAAGTTCAGGTAGACAATGTGGCTAGTGATTTGACATTTATAGACATTCTCATTAATACTCATCAGCAAACATGAAGATGTTCCATGTTATCCATAACCATATGTGATACACAGAACCGGGTAAACTGATCTTTTCTGTGTGTGCCTGACTAGGAAGTAAAAGGGGAAAATAACTTAACTTTGAATTCAAGCAGAATTTTTCTATCATTCATTTCAGAAAGGTAAGTGATCAATGACAATAGGAAAACCAGCACTATTCCAGAACAGGAAAAATGCTTTCCATTTGTTTATTTTACATACAGAGAACTTTAAAAGCAGTTCATTTATATCTTGATTTACAATGGAAACTGGCTTTTACAGCTCCAGCCAACTCAGTTCCCCTTGCGTGTCTTCATTTACAAATATAGTTGCAATCATTTGGCTGATTTTACCCAAATCTGATGGTGGAGAAATCTCATAAATAAGTTTAATTACAGGTTTTGTTGAAATTATGAACTCAGTAGAAAAGAGTTCGGTCCCTGAAAGAAAAAGCAAAATCCTGCAGTTTTACAATGTCTGGCCGTGGCTAGCTGGCCAGGCAGGGAGTCCATGGGTAGCTTGGGCCTGAAGACACCACGCCAGATCTCTTGCCCATTGGTGTCCTGTGGGCACGGGGCACGAAGTGACAGGAGGGAGGTCAGTGAGTGGAAGAGCACAAATGCCCAGGGAAATAAGCTCCAACAGTCTATCTTTAAGGAATGACTTACTAAATTTCAAAGTGGATGCAAATGAATTGTTCTTCTGAGTAACATTAAGCTTCACAATTTTTGAGTCAAGGCTGACATGAAATACAACTGACAGCATTAAGCCATAAGACAGCTTGTGCATGTGCAGACAGATCACAGTAGTGGGGGTGAAATCATTCCCCACTGAACTCAGTGACCCATCTCCACCCATCCAGGGGCTGTGTGTCACCCAGGTCCTCCCTCCAGCGGGGTTATACGGCCACCCAAGCCCGACAGTGGGTGGTTGGGTTTGCTCCCCGGCGATATTCACCGCTAGAGGGGGATGTAGTCCCACTCCAGTTGCTCAAAACGAGAAATAACCTTCACGTTGGAATTGCCAACCTTGGAAAACTGGGGTTTATTTTACATTTAGAATGAGAAAATATCTCGTGAAATGGGAATCAATACACTCACTTTTTACCATTGACACAGATTTTCTGCCACTGGTTAAGCTTACTAATTGATCTAAGTTTCGTTACTTTTAAAAACAGAATTCTCTTTTGCTCCTGTCACATGGCATCACCCTGTTTGAAGGGAAGGGTGCTGTAGATTATCTTTGCTCAATGTCCTATATTGATATGGTGTGTTAATATGTAAAATATGTGCCTGTTTTTATCTTAGTAATTGTTCATGCCACCAAGACCTGGACATGCGCTTTGGGTTTGACTTGTGTTCAGAGGAGATGGCTTTCCTGGGGAAAAGAAAGAGACATGTAGCAAGTGCCCTGAAAAATGTTTTTCACCTACAACAGGATCTACAGGATCATGAAGTACGTATGTGCGGGGAGGTGGCCTATGTTGAATTTCTAGTGCCTTCATGTACTCTTCTAGGCAAGTGGTCATCAAAATGTGCATGTATCAGCTTGTCCATATGTCTTAAGCACATTTGCTTCTGCTGCCAAAGATTATTACCGCAAGAAAGACAAGTTGCAATAATTGCATCCTTCATGACTGTCAATTTGGAATTTGTCAGATTCGAGGTGTATTCATCCCTGCCATCTTATGCCATAAATGGCTTGGTTCAGAAACACTGTGTGCAGACTAAATACATTACATAGCAAAGATTTCTTCCCTTTTTGAGAGTTTACGATAAACATCTCTGAGTGCTCTGAGTGCTTATAATATCTTCCCCGTCTTGCAGTTTTGAAATTTCTTAAAGTAAATATAATCTATTTTAAAGTAATTTCACAATACTGAAGAATAACAGCATTGATAAGAGTAGCTTAACAACACTGGCTGTGAATGGAGTGCATTTCTTCATGAGGCTGGTATGTGGATTTTCATACAGTAGTAGTAGGTGTGTGAATTAAGAAAAAAGTGGCAAAAGAGTGGGAAATGTAGAGAAAATACATTGTTGCCTCCACAGAAGGGTTTCTTCTTGTTCATCTGTGCCCCGTATGTCCTAGAGACAGGCAAGAACCCAGGTTTGGGTTAATCTCCGAAACTATGTTAATGCAAAGGGAAGCAGCAGTTGCAGTCATTGCTTGGTTTCGGAGCCTTGCTTTCTGAAAACAGACCCAAGCTCTGAGATCAGGACCTGGACCTGATGTGGTGACCAGACTCAATTGCAGTCTGGGACGTTGTGTTGAATGCTGTCAGTGTGAATGTTCCATCCTCTTCCGCCTAACAGGTCCCCGTTGTGGCTATCATCACCACAGGTGGAGGGCTGAAGTCAATGACAGGACTATATGGCAGCCTCATGGGACTCAAGAAATTAAATCTCCTGGACTGTGTAACATACATCAGTGGATTGTCTGGCACCACTTGGTAAGCAAGCTCACTCAGGGGGCTTGACCAGGCCTTTTGAGAGTGACGCTGCTGCAGAGAGGAACTTCTGAAAGCAGATGAGATCAGGAGATTTTCTTCAAACATAGAAACAAGCTATTTCTCAGTAATGGGCCATTAAACATCATCTTGATCTGATACACTGGTTTTTTTATTAGCAATTCTTTACTGTGCTTTTCAACTCAACATTTGCAGTAGTTAAATACGTATATGACAATTACACTTGTCAAAATGATTTCTAAGTAAGTAGTTACTGTGGATGTAAGACTGCCTGTCGCATCCCACCTCTTCCTCTCTCCACTGGTGTCCCAGTTGTTGTTCCCAGTAGCTTCTGAAAATGGCTCTGCTTTCTAATGGGTCACACAAAGAAAACTGCAGGACAGTGCACACTTACCCCTCCAACCTGTCAGTTTGGAGAAGGACTGAGTTCTTCTTGGCAGCATTATTCCCTGCTCACAGCACCTACGAATGCCCAACACCTGATTGCCCCATGCTGCTGCCAGTTCTGTTTGAAAAAAAAAAAAAAAAAGAAGTGAAAAACATAAAAATACATTATCCTTCACTGCCATCTTTTAAACAGTCGTAGACTCTGGAGTGTTCATTCTGCTGGATGGAGCAGCAAAACCAGAGTATGTATGAGCAGAAGTGAATCCCTGAATGTAAACCCCTATCCCCAAAGGCACAAAATTTCAAGACTCTTTTTACTCCATTTGACCTTTTCTGTCTGTGTTATCTTTCTCCAGGACCATGGCCAACTTATACAGAGATGCCTACTGGTCACAGAAGGACCTAGACTCGCATATTGGTGAAGCCCAAAAACAAGCAACCAAATGCAAGATGAGCTGTTTCTCTATGGATCGCATGAAGTACTACAACAAGCAGCTTTGTCACCGTCAAGAAGAGGGATACAGGACATCGTTTATAGATCTTTGGGGGCTCATCATTGAGTACTTACTAAATGATGGGGTAGGATATATTCCATTTGTTGGACATCCATGTATTTTTCTCTTAGTGAATAGAGAGAAAACTAGCCCATTATTTCAGAGAATGTACCTCAAAACAGAGTGGAGTTCTCCATGTCAAAAAGCTCTCACATTTTTTTATTTACTCTGATAGTCTGCCTAGGAAAAAACACATCCTATATGTTAATAAATAAGGTTGTGGGTGCAGCCATTTGAAATCTAACTGGTATTTAAATTGAAGTGGAAGCAGTCTTGGGCAGTCTGCCTAAAATGCAGATTATGCATGCAAAAAGAGTTCAAGCTGCAAACCAGAGTAATTTCAATGGTGTAAAAACTATACAAAGCACATGTGAAACAGCTAGAGTGCTTGCTGATTTGCATCCACTGGCAGGTAACTTGATCTGCAGCTATGCTGGAGGCAAGTTCATATTTTAGTTTTGCTGAGAAGGACTGTGCAGACAGTCGCTGGTTTAAGTAATATTAATATTTACAAGCAATAACAAAATTGGTTTTTTGTTATTTAAAGTGTTTCCTACCCCTACAGTACAGCATTTCACTCCCTCTTTTCTACAGCTGGACCACAGTTCAAGGATTGTGTGCTTTTTGGTACTTGGGAGTGGGAAGAGAAGAGCAGTTGAGGATCAAACAGAAATGTGCTACAGTGTGGGCAATCATTCAGCCATTCATTTAGGTTTATTTATTTATTTTTATAAGTAAATATACAGTATTATATATGTGTAAACAGACAATAAATACATACAGAGAGGAATACTACATATTAAACAAAGGTATAAGCTGAATAGCTGCCTCTCTTTTACCCTCAGCTAGATGAGATCCCCCTCAAAATCTAGCCAAGCATCCTCCCCTTTGAACAGTGCTGACAATTGCCACGTAACCATTAACATCTCCCTAATCTGCCAGAATTAGCTGCTCTTAAATTCATTAGCAGTTCATGAGATTTTATGTTTTTTACAAACCTCTTCAATGAGAATATGCTTTTTGAGAAGAGAAGCTGAGTGGGATGCAAATAATTTGCAGCCATATTCCAGTCCCCTTGCAAGGCCTGGACTGTGAACAGCTCTTGTGTACTGAGAAAGGAAACTTTGTGCTCCTCATCCTAAGGGGCAGCTTCCCCCTACTCCAACTTGCCAGGGCAGTGCTTTCTAGTATGTACAGACATCTATGCAGGAGTAGTTTTGCCTCTCCTTGCCTCTTTGTGAACCCATGCAGAAAGTTGGGCTGGATCCTGGGAGACTGGTCTGTCACTGGTGGGTGGGTGCGTGGACCTGCTCTGGCATTTCCTGCATGTGGGGGGCAGAGCTGCCTGACTTCTCCAGCACTGGGGCTATTGAATTCACAATGTGTTGTTTCCATCTTTTCTCACATAACTGTTTTTCTTCAAACCCAGAAAGACCCCCACAAACTTTCAGATCAGCAAGAAGCACTGTGTGATGGCCAGAACCCACTGCCGATCTATGTGTCAGTCAACGTCCGGGACAGCTACAGCACCAATGATTTCAAAGGTAAGAATGATGTTTCAGGTCCTGTGGGGCTAAAATTGGCAACTGAATTTCTGTGATTTGGTCTTTTTTGCTTGGAAGCATTTGGAGAAAACAGTCCTGGTGTGTCAGTTGCTTTTTGGAGAAATAACCATCACATCCATGCTTTACAGTTTTAATACAGGAGCTTATTGAGATCAGGATTTCACTGTCTAGACATACACAGTCAAAATCCTGCCAGAAAGGCCATTTCTGAAATGTTATCTGATACACGTGGAAGAAGTATTATAATTGTCTGAGAGTTAAATACTGCTTTTTCTCAATGCCTAGTTATAGTTTCAACATGAAGAACGACCACATAGTTATCATAAAGTTTGGCAAAGCATCCAACCTACTCCAAACTGAATCTTTGCTTTGCTCATTGTTTTTGTTAATTTTTTTCCATGGGGAGAAGCAGCTGGAGGAGATGAAGAAGTGGAGGAGAAATTCACATAAAAATCTTATGGTTGAGATGAAAAAATGAACCACTTCTGAATGAAAAGAAGATTATGGTCCATGACCTTTCTATCCCAGTCTTTGCTTACTCTGCAGTTATATCAGATAACTGCACTTCATGTTGAGAGGACATCCAAGAAGGTCAAAGTTCTGCCTTTCTTATATACCACATATAAAGATATAATTAGCCTCTAACAGAAAACTTGTTTCTGAAGAGCTAAGTACATGTCTTTTTACACAACCAAATTCTCAAGGGAAGTCAAATTTACTGTATTGATAATAGTGGAAGTACTTTCACCTAGATGTGGGATATGCAAGGGCAGATCAAAACCTTGTGCACGCTGGAGAAGCCTGGACTGGTAAGTGCACACAGGGGGTGTAAGAGCTGGAGCTTTGCTGTGATCCCGGTGTGCACCTTTTGCCATGGGCAGCACCACATGAGCAGCATGTCTGGTCCTGCCTCCCCATCGCCAGTGAGCCAGCTCAGCTGCCTGGCCCTGCAGGCAGTCATGGATAAGCACAGCTTTGCAAAGGCAAACAGAGGTCAGGTGGGTTCACATCCTCGCTGCCCCTTGTTCTACACCCAGCTGAGAGCCTGGGAGCCTTACAAGTGTCCCCTTGTGCCTGTGTTGCAGAGTGGGTCGAGTTCACCCCCTATGAGGTGGGACTGCTGAAGTATGGCTGCTTCATTCCTACACAGCATTTTGGAAGCGAGTTCTTCATGGGGCGCTTATTAAAAAAGCTCCCCGAATCCCGGATCTGCTACCTTCAAGGTGATGTATTGTGTTGTCCTGACACTTCAGAACGGGGCAATGCTGTTAACTAGAGGGTAGATATTTCTGGTCTAACATACTGAACACTGCTACGATATCACCTGCCAGGAAATGGGAGTGTGTGGTAGTTTGTAGTAGCAGTGAAAAATCCCACAACTATTTTCAGTTTCTTACCACTGTCTCAGTAGTCATAGATGGAATAAATTTCCATAAGTCTTTCATTGTAATGAATGTTTCCCACTTCTTTTGTTATTTTTCTGATTCCTCTCTAACTGCACTCCAGTTTATAAAAATTTTGGTTGTGCAGAAAACCTGCAGCTGTGCTTTAACTGTGAGGTTTAACTTCAACCCCATGTAGATGATGTCATCTACCAAAGATGTAGGCTGCCCAGGATGAAAAATGAGACCAGAAGCAAAGGGTGTCTGAGTGTCTCTGGTCAGTCCCTGACTTGTACTGATGGGTTGTGTGTAAAAGTAATAATATCCCTTCACCACAGAGTCAGAGTCACTGGCAGGTGAACATAGAGCTGTGTGAGTTCAGATTCAGTCATCTCTTCTTACAGTTGTGCTGTTTAGAAGCTCCATGGCTTCAGTAAACATGCTATAATATTAAACAGCCTATAAGTCCAAGGAATACCTCTGCTTCTCAGGCTGGTCCTTTTTATCTGGCCCACTAGTTGAAAATTAATGTTCTACATATTGTGTATGCTGTATTGTTTTCTGTGTCCCACTAAAAATTATGAAGTCCATTTATGGTAGACCAGTAAGAATACATATTTAAATTTACAACAGCAGATGTAATGGTTGCATTGTGTTTTGTCAACAAAGCCACCAGTGTCCCTGTAGGGAGGCAGAGAGGGACAACCTTGGATGGAGACAAGAGGGGAGCAGGAGCCACTGCATCTGTGAGCCTTTACATGCTGCAGGGTGAGACCTGCTCTTACAAACTGAATGGCTGAACAGCCATTTCACTCCTCTGATTTACCTGAGCTCTTCTTTTGCTTCTGGAGTGTTTTTTCTCCTTTACCTTTACTTCTCTCCCATTCTTCTCTCTCTTTACTGTATACACGAGCCATGCAGTGGGTGAGGTGCAGAACTGATGGCAGTGTGACCCAAGCCAATGCCACAGAAAGTTAAGGGGAATTTAACAGCCTGGAAGTTTCAAAATATTTAAATTAAGCACATTCAAAAATTAATCCAAGAGATAAAAAGAGAAGGAAACAGGCATTTTTCTTGTTAAAATGTGTCCTTGTGTTCACTAATTCCCTTTGCAGGTATGTGGAGCAGTATATTTTCTGTGAACCTATTACAAATATGGGGTCTGTCCCACAGTTCAGAGGACTTCTGGAAGAGATGGACACAAGACAGAATAGAAGAAGTTGGTGAGAAATTATTAAGTCTTTTATTTATGGTCACTTGGTCTTCTGGATACCTTTTGGCATCACCTTGTCAACTATGTTGAAGACAGCATCATAGGATCCTCCTAAGAGATAGTGACTTCCCCTCCCACCATAAATACTAAGAGGAAGAGGGTAATCAGGAAAATGCTGCTGTAATTACTAGTCTTACTAAAACACTACTGATTAAAAGGCTCTGGCCTTAAGAGGAAGCTTTAGAGGGGTCATGCATTTCTCAGGAAGTATGTTGGCATTGTCCATTCTCACTCAACATTACAGAACCGAGAAGCAGTGGTACAGAATAAAGTCCTTTTTACTGCCTGTGCAGATGTGCAGAGAATAAACCTGAATATAAATGGGCTAATCAATATTTCCTGGGTTTTTATTTTATTACTCAGTACAGTAATTACAGCATTGGATTCATCCTGGCACAAAGATAAAAGAGGCCCAGAGGATATTTTCTGAAGCAATATAGAAACCAGTTTCATTGCTAAATTATTTCATATGATAGTAACTGTAATTACAGACATCCCAAAACCAAAGAACTACATCTGTGCAATCACGGAAACCACCAAGTCTCTTCTGCTGCACCATCAGCCGCTTGATCTGGCAAAGCAGGTTGTGATTTCAAGAAACCACACCTTGTGCCATTTCTACTTTTCACCCACATATGCTGCCATGTAGTCACCCTGGTTTCTAGATATGAACGTATGCCCTAGGTTTTCCTGGGATGTTCTCATTCTACTGATTAAGCATAGCCTCATGTAGCCATAGGTGATTATCAGGTAGAAGCTGTCACTGTTGCAATAGATAGACTCTGTGGTGCCCTGTTGTTGCCCATCTGACTAGGTCAGAGCATGTGCTTCAGCCCCATTTTCTCCATGCTTGCCTCAGTTGCATGATATCTCCCTGTGAGGATATGTAACTTTCTTTCTGATAGGACATTCTCTGAATCGATCAGTTCCCTTAAATTGTCCCTTTTCCAAGACTAAAGTCTGCTTCTGATAGCCTTCTGTCTTCAGGTCAAAGGTTAAGACCACCCAGCAGCCACTCCTGTCCTTCAGAACAGTTTTTGTATGCTTAAGTGAATTATCCCCGAAGAACACCTGAGATCTCCGACACACCAGGACAAACAGAAATGAACATAAATTAACAAACAGTTCACCAATTTTTCTCCCCTCCTCTAGATGAGGACCCAGTGTTGCCTACAAGACCCCACGAACTGAGGACTCGCATGTACACCCCTCCTGGCGCCCTGGCCAGCGCCCTTCGGGGAGCGTTGACTGACCGCTTCTCTGTGGCCCATCACCACAACTTCCTGAAGGGTTACCAGCTGCACAACAACTACCTGGAGAATGAGCACTTCTGTAGATGGAAAGGTAATGGGGACTAATATTTAAAAGGCAGCATTTTCAGGTGGATTTGGGGTGGGAAATTTAGGAAAGAATCCTGTCAGGCTTGGGAGGGGGAAAAAAAAATCTCCTGAAAGAACATTTCTTTTCTGAACAGAGAGAAGAGATTAAGACTTCAGTGTTGCCAGGTATTTAAGACTGTTTTTAAAGATAAGCATGTGTTTATGTGCTTTAACTGAGATGTCTGTGGTCCAGGCTGAGAGTGTAGGCTTGCAGCTGACAGAACTGAATTTGAAGTAGCAGAGAGAAGAGTGAACACGGCAAGACTTAATTTGGCAGGACTGTGCCTGTGACTTCAACTGCAACTGGAATATCCCAGAAAATATGACATACGAGAGAAAGCTCGAAAGGAATGGGGGTTTGTAGTCCAAAGAAGAGGGGACAGATGGGGAGGCATAACTCAAATGAAAAAAGGGATGGGGATATTTTGTTCTCCAAATCAGTGATGGATAAAAGATGAAAAAATGATTGAAATAAAGCAAGGCAGATTTAGCTTAAGTATTAGAAATAACTACTGGCATTAATGATTATGACAAGTTACTGTAATATATTGCCTGGAATCTCAACGTAGAAGATTTTTCAGAACAGGAATTTAGCTGGTGTTTTGCAGTTCCTCCCATACCCATTTAACAATCCAGTGGTGTTGCAATTAAACTAAACCAGGCCTCTGGAATGGTCAGTTCCACCTTTAATTTCTTTTTGCAGTCAAAATTCCTGCTGCTAATTTCTTATTCCAATAAATATTTTCTTTTTAGACACTGTGTTAGACTCACGTCCTAACCAGCTGATGCAAAATCCTGATTATCTGGGCATGATAGACGCTGGATTTTTCGTCAATACCAGCAGTGCACCACTTTTAAGGCCACAGAGGGAAGTGGATGTCTTAATATATTTAAGTTATACTACTGGATCACACACATCGGTGAGGAGACTCTTGTTACCATGTGTTTTTCTCTGCTTTTGCCTGTAAATGTCTAGCCAGTAGTGTCCAGAACTGCTAGTTATTTCAGCTGTTCATTTCTTAACTACTGCAATCCCCTATGTTTCTCAATGTAGTTATTAATATTGTTCCTATTTCTTCCTGGAATTTCTCTTGCTGGTTTATGAACATGTTGAATTATTCAAGAGGACATCAGCATGGTGTCTTCCAGAATGATGGGAAGAGCCTCTTCTGCTTTATGCTGAATCAAGCAGGTTTCAAGACCCTGCACAGGAATATGCATAAAGACGAGGAAACTATTTCTCCTGACTTAAGTTAGAATATAGTGGATAATTAGGTGGATAATCAGGGGAAGATCATTTCTGCACTGACAAATAAGTCGCTACTAGGAAAATTCAATGACAAGCATGATTCTTCAGAAACTCCAGTTTCATGGAGATAAAGTCTATAAGGCCTTGCAGAAAAAAAGTTGGGGTCTTTATATCTCAGAAACTGAGATTAGTTAGAAACTCGGTCTTAAACATCTTGGCCAGCTTAAGTGAAATTATTTTTTGTGAATGAGAACAGCTGTGCTACTGTTAATAAGACATATGATGCGTGGGGCATACATGTAATGAAGTTTCATTTCAGCCTCATACATTGTCTAGATTGATTTTATGAAGAAAGGCTGCTGCAATTTTAAGCACTTTGGTAGAAACTGTTTCCTATTTGATAGTGTCTGCTGTTAGATGGTGCAGACTAAATAACACAGTACATAGTAGGACATGATATTGTACTAAACATTTCAGGGAAAAGGTACGGTATAGCCTAGTACTTCAGACTTTCTCAGTAAAATATCAATCTCAATTAACACTGTTCCCTGATGCCTGCACAAACAGAGATGTAATTGCACATTCACTCTTAACTTTCTTATCTCCTGGCTTCCAAGCACATAATAAGATACTTTAAACATTTTCTTGCCGAGGTCCTCTTTACTAATTAATTCTATACAATACATTTAACACAGGTTGTTTCATGTACTAAACCTACATGCTTTACCCTAAACTTCTGCAAAATACTTCCATGTTTGAAAAAAATCTCCAGGATGAAGTCTCTAACTTTGAAATTGTGTTTGCAGCTTGTGATTAGCATTCTGGTTACTATGTATGGCAATTATGTGTAGAGTAACCCTTGATAAGAAGGAACCCACCCTAGGGGTCTGAGTCACTAAACCTTAATACTAGATAACAATTTGGGGGCTTTAAGACAACCAAATTAAATTTCAATGCTGACCATTTCTGTGATATTCCAGGTTCTAGATAAGGCATACAAATACTACTCAGAGCAGAAAATCCCATTCCCTAAAGTTACTTTGACTGAAGAAGATAGGAACAGTCTGAAGGAGTGCTACATATTCCAAGATCCAGATTTGCCAGGATGTCCCATCGTGATTTTTCTTCCCCTTGTGAATGATACCTTCCGAGAGTACAAAGCACCTGGTAAGTTGCAAGCAGTGGCAAAGGATTAATCAAAAGCCACTACTACCTACTTCCCTGACTCAGATGGAGCCTTTTTCTCTGCTACTGGCCATCTTTGCTGGCTGGGTTCATGCGAGAGCACTTGAGATAATTACACCTGTTTTCCCCATTCCTGCCAAAGCTAGTGTCTCCATTCATGTCATCTGTGTGACCCTAAAAAGATAGACACAGCCTTTGTCTTCTGAATGGTGTTACCATCTTCTCTCTCCCATTTGCAAAAATAATGTGTTGCTAGCTAATTGTAAAAGATTACTTCCTGAGAAAAGTATAGCTCACACAGATTATTTTCCCCTACATCTGTTGTCTAGGGATTTCATTCTATACTGGAGGCGGCATAGTTTCATGTACGAATGGTGTATGAACTTCTAAACTTCTAAACATCATGGTGGGGGAGCAAGAACCTGGCTTTCAGGCTGAATCCTGCAATGTCAAGATTGGTGTGTCTGATTTTGGTGCAGCACTAGCCTGGGGGTCATTTTTCTCACTCTGCTGTGGTGGGGGACTGTCGTTCTTTTTCTGCCCTGACCATCTGCTCCATATTCTCCTCCTTTACTGCCACTTACTAAGATGCATTTTCTTCGCTCCTTGGTAGCGGGGAGGTACAGTCCAAAGTTCTGCTTCTGCAGATTTAGGAGACACGAGCAATGCAAAGACAGGTGGATCCTGATGATGGGCCCCCTGACACTGCAATCAGGATTGCAGGAACTGGAAGTTTCTGTATGTTTCTGTTATTCCTTTCTCTCTTAAATGCTATTCTGTTACTAGAAACTCCTCTCTCTCAGCTGGGGTTTGTAGAGGTCCTGCAGTGCACTGGTCGTGCCTAGTGGAGTGCCACTTCAGAGTGATATCCTCAACTAATCCATGGCTTTAATGAGATGGTTGTTCATGAGTAAGCTGTAGATGATTATTACAATGCTGTCCCTCACTTCTCCCTTCTGCCCTCATCACTTCAGGCACAAAATGTTCTTTTAGCGAGCAGTGGCAATACACAACCTGCATTATCAGCTCATTTAAACCCTGTGATTTCTCTCCCAGCAGAAAGTTCCCCTTTTTAGGCTACTGTGGGCAGCTTGTCACTGACTGAGACAAACACCATGTCACAGCAGCAACTACTCTTTTTCACCAGGTGTCAAGCGCTGCTGCTCTGAGATGGAGGGAGGACAACTTGACCTGACCAGTCGTTTTTCACCCTACTGCATGTTCTCGGTCAGGTACACAGATGAGAATTTCCACCGACTGCTGAACCTCAGTGAATACAACATCCTGAACAACTCCCAGATGATTATGCAGGCCTTGCAGATAGCGATGCAAAGGAGAAGGCAAAACATGTGCTAATCTCCTGTCCACCTACCCCTATATTTTCAGAGGAGTTTTTCATGCTCTAGGACACAGAAGGGACATAACTTTTTGAACACTGTCCATTCTGCACCATAGAAAGAAACTACCCCAGGTGGCTCAGTGGTTTGCCTTTTTGTTTTGGTGCTGTTTCTATTCCCAATAAGTGGCATCTATAGGCAAAAACATTGCCTGTGAATTTTTTATACATGCTTTGTCTCTATTTAAGGTTATCTGTAGAATGCTCCTTACCTAAAATCCTTGTTACATTTAAAAAATAGTGTTATTTTAAGCCTAACTTATTATAATGGATGACATATAGGAAAATAATTTTTTACCGCCAGAGTGCTACAGTAATACAACCAAGCCAGCACACCTACAGGCTCTAAGAAGGGAGTATAAACTTCTGCTCCCTACAATTCTTCTTTGTGAAACACAAGGTGCATCCAGCACTAGAAAATGAAGAAAACCTGAGAGACGGCTGGAAGCTGGTATTGGATCCCTGAGTCAACTCTGCTTTCCAAGTGTCCTGAACAGCAGCTGCAGGGGTCAGGAATGTTATAGGGACAAATGTGTGCACACAGCCAGCCCTGTGAATCGTGTCCATCTCTTGGGCTGTGAATGAATTGTACATAAATGAGAAGAAGCAACTTAGGAGGAAGTAACGTAAGATTTTTCACATATAAAATATTTTCCAGCAAAATGTGGAATTTGGGCACATCAAAATTTCCTGTGGACTTATGTCAGTTTTGATTGTTCTGTGTTGATAGCATATATAAAAAGTCAACATTTTATTTTGAAGCTTTCAAAATAAATCACCCTGGGATTTTTTTCCCAGTTAAGGTTCTTTTCATATTTAACTTCCTTTCTTCAATTAAAAAGTGCTTAAAATGAAAATACTTTAATTCCACTAGAGAATGAAAACTTTGTTCTTTTACTAAATGCAGTTTGTTTAAACAGTTCGAGACATGCTCAGAAACAAAAATGCTTATTTCTTTAGTTCTGCCTGTTCAAACCGTGCAAATAAACAGGAGTGAGTTGGTAGCCCACAACAATCAATAGCGTCTTAAAACGCTCTGAACAGACCCTCAATGAGATCTAGCACAAACCCACCAATAATATTTGTTATGGCTTTGCATTTTTAAACTTTCTTCGTATTCCTTTTATGGAAAGTTTCTTTTATGAACTGTGGAAAGAGCTGGGGATGAGCTGTAAAAATTATAAATCCATAAGTCAAACTGAAAATACACATTTTATTAATGAGTTTTGTGTCCTAGTGGCAACTAAGAAAATTTTGAACAAAGAGTCTACTCAGTGAAAAAAAAAAATGAACTAGATGTCATTATCTGAGGCTAAAAGAAACTAGTAAAAATACTTGGGTAAGTTGAGACATTTCATGTTAATGTTTTACAAAACATCTTTGATTCGAAACATAGCTTCTTTTTAATAGACTGCCTACCTCGTCATCTTAGGGAACTCAACCTGAAAATAACAGGTTTCATTTACAATCAAATAACGTGTTTGGCATGTTGCAAAATGTTACTCAGAGGATTTTCATTTTGGCAAGAAAAAATGACAAATTATCTTTACAAATTGGCTCACAATTACTTTGCCAACACTTTCGGCATTTAAGATGTCAAACCAAACCTTACTTTTCTTTTGCAGCCTCATGTTGCAAAACCAAAGATCAGAGCATAAATATTATTGAAAACCCTCTAGGTTTTGAATGAATACACACTTCTGCTGTTGGCTTTTGGGTTTGTTTTGTTTTGTTTTCTATGTTAGTTTCACCAGTTGTAATCAGAAACATGGTGCTACGTGCTCTGCATGTAATTGTGGGAATTGCCTCCATTTGAACGCAAAATCTCTCATAGGACAAACTAAACACAGTTTTTGTCTGTATACTCATGCTACCTCCAGCTCTGAAGAAATGTTATTTACATGCAAATATTTCGTGTATACAATACTGGACAATAAAGGCTTGTTCACAAAATTGGACTTCTGACTTGCTCCACATATTCAGACATTTCAGTAATATGCTCCAGGTTCACAGTGTGTTCCTTGTTCCAGGAAAACAAAACTGTTGTTATCTCAGCAAAGAACATAAAAGCATACCAAATATTTGCTGTGAGCATCATGGATAAAGGAATGTCTTGGAGATGAATTGCAGGGCTACAAAACAACCCACAGTCTCTCCCTCCCACAGGGCCTGTCTCTGATGTGGATTGCAAATTTTATTCATGAAAATGAGAGCTTTTTGGCCACTGGCACTATGAGAGTGACTGTCTCAGAGCCCCAGTCCTGGTAGACAGTCTGGTTTTAGTTTTGCCCTCCAAGGAGATGTTGAAATAAAGCCCTGCCTTTGACTGCAACTTAAAGATGCTGATGTTGCCAAGGGTTTTCTGTGATGTGATGAAAAACACATTTCGTTGAGCTACGTAATTACAACTGGTAGATGGAGGAAACATGCCATGTGGGCAGACAAAACCCTTCACAGTGTGGTGAAGTAACATATCCTATAGCAAAACTCTATTCTACCAAGTTGACAGTTAATATTATTTTGCATGGGAATGTGCAAAGAGGAACTGTGTTGACTGGTAACAGTATTTAAACAGCAAGCTCAAGAATGCCCAGGGAATGGGTAGGTTCTTGCTTGTAGACAATATGCCAGGGGAGAATACAAGCCAAAGGGCTCCCTTCCCCTAGCCATTTTGATCTGTTATGAGCTGCTGAAGTTATAACAGTCTGTGACAGTGCTTTTTAATCCTGTTCCAATGAGTCGGGAGCCATGCCGGTGTCGATGGCACAGGGGTCAGCTGGGTGGTCATGGGGGCAGGTTCAGGTGCCCTGCGATGCTGGTGGTTTCGCACGTGGCTGAGGATGGAGTGTGCGGTCGGTGCTGAGTTTTGCCTCTGGCTGGCAGAGTTTACTGGCTCTGACACCGGTGCTTAAAAGCAGCTAGATTACAGCCAGAGTCTATCTGAGCTGCAAAGTGGTGCAGAAGTATTCATGGGGGTGGAGCTAAGCTAAGGAAAGTCATTGCTTCAGGACTCTTCATCTAAACAAGAGTAATAAAGACAAGCCATAGGAAAGAAGGGAAGAAAAATACAATGACTTGAGGAGACACTTAGCCCTGCTGAACCAAGACTGAGTAGATATAAATCACCATATGAATGCATCTGCACTGCACACCTAGGCCTGGGATTACAGGGACATATGGCACAGAAGCCCTTGAACTGGCTTTTCAAGAACCAGTTTAGTCTGACAGCAATAGCATTGTCTCTCTTTTTTTCCATTAACTGTTTTATCCTACCTGTTTGCTGTCACAGATAACCTAAATCCAATTAATGTACTGTTGCTGCATCTTATTGCAGAGTGTATATTTCTGTAGGCTTTGAGGTCTTGCTAAGTGGAAAGTCCAGTGTTCAAAGAAAAGGCCATCTGTCTCTTACCATTAATCATAAACCTGCCATTGGCCAGCACTGAGCAAAGTGACTCAAACAGCATGCTTCCACCTACTGTGCAGGCAAAGGCATTTTTTTTTTCCAACTTATTTGACCACAGGATTCTGTTTCCTAGTATAAGAAAAGGGGAGGGGAATAACTGGGTTTGAGAAATCAGGCAGAGGTGGGGCTCTGAGTCAGTTATAAAATAGTTGCTCACGTGCATATGAGACATTTAAAGTATTGGTGTCTGTGGAAGCTGGGAGATGTGAAATTGCATTACCTCAGATAACACGGGACGTGTATATGATAGCGACCACAATGGAGCAAGATGGCATTTTGTCTCAGGTAAGAAGGATGCGGAGCAAAGCAATACATCTGGGATCTCAGTTAGTTGTGCTGCACTTAGTGCAAAGATGGTACTACTTTTTTGACCTACTGTTGACTATAAATGACTCCGCACGGGATAAAGAAAGTGCTTCAAGAACTCATTAATGAAATTTTTAAAATTATAGAAAATCATAGAAAAGAATTGAAAACTACTTGAGAAGAATTTATTTACAAAGGAAGCATTTTATATATTTTGGGGGTTTCTTCATTTTAGAAACATGATACATGCAACCTTAGAAAAAGTATTAAGTAACATGGAGATATACTTCAAGGTGAAAGATTAATGACAGTGTTTATGGAAGACAGGTTTGCTGTTCCTTTAACAGAAGAGCCCAGGGCTGCCTTCCCTCCCCACTTGTCATGCAAAGGGTGGAACTTACCTGGCTGCTACACCTCTGCTCAGCCTTACTGGGGCAAGCACAGTGCAGGCAGCGGCGCCGGGCACAGCAGGCAACACTGTACCTGCCAGAGCTGACCACGGGGTCCCTTTCACTGCTGTTCTGGAGCTCTCTGTTCCCAAAAAGGATTGCTTTTAAGAGACAGGATGTTTTTTTCCAGGGGTGATGTTGACCCTTCTTGTTGCAGGAGCTGTTCGCTCACACCACTCGACTAGGAGAAGGAATTATGCAGCTGAATCCTCATGGGGAACAGCGGACTCCTGTTACAAAGGTACTGCAAAGGAGAATTTAAAAAGAATACTGTAAAAGAGGCTTTCCTGATGGGTGGAGCCAGGGTGAGAACAGATAGAGTTCAGCATCTGCCAAACAGTCTAATTAGCTACCAGAACCCATCCAGCTCCCTCCACGAAATACCATCCTGCTTACCGTTTGGATCACTTCACTTACTTTGCTTCATGTTAAAGCCCTAGTGCTGTTTTCTGTTCTTGGCACATGGGAAATGAACCCTGCTTCAACAAGACTTATGCCTTTAAACTAATAGGTTTGAATAGGCTTTCTGCTACATATTTCTTGTTAAAGTACAAGGGCAATTTTACTGCCAGTGTAGGTAGTAATAGTTGTGAAATTGTGCCACTAAGTCCCACAAGGTGTGTGGCAGTCTTGAAGTGAATTTTCAATACCTGATTTCCTGGATTAATCATTCTTTTGGCATCTATAAAAAACTAATTTTTTCCAGGAGACTTCAGACATGCTACATGAAACCTTTCCTCAAGGAAATTAGTGGACCACATGGGCCAAAAAAGACTTTTTGACATTATTCTGTCTAGTTTGAGGCCACTTAGTAATAATTAGGAACTCTCTCTTGTTTCTTTGTGAGCCAAGTTGGTGAGCAGCAAGTCTTGTGCTTACAGCTTAAGGAATAGTCAGCCCCTTCTGTTGATCAGTTAAATGGAAAACCCAAAGGTGAGAAAATAGGCCCTAAAATGCAACTCTTTACAGAGATCATAGCAGGTTCAGAGGAACAAACCAAACCTCTCAAATTTTTTTTGGCAAAACTCCATTTTTTAAAAAAAATAATTATTTTATGGGAAAAGGAGAAGGAATATGGCCTCATGTTTGGGCTCCAACATGAGACCAGAAAAGCAATATGAGAGGATAAGAAGTCAAGCCCGAGGCCTTAATGTTGGAGACATGGCCTAATATGAAAGAGGAAAGCCAAAGGGAACTAACAAGTGTTTCTTATCAGGTGTAAAATGCTTTGCTTGTACTTATGCAAAACAGTGCAAAGAAAATCCAGACACAAAGAGTTTACATGATTCAAAACTAGAGGAAAACTTCTCATAAGAAGTCAGAGGTGAGCCCAGCTCAAGAGGGGCAGTTATGTCCCTGTAAATGAAAAACACACGCATAGTGAGTAACGATGTACGAGTCCAAAGCAGCAAACTCTTCCTTAAAAAGCGAGGAGGGATCAGTGGTCAGCATTTAACTCTGAGGAGTACTGTACATTTAAAAGAGCAGGAATACGAAAAAATTGTATACTGTAGCGCGGGGACTGAACATGTGTAATGACTGAACAGGAGGTGATTCCCACAATGGTAACTTTATCACTTACAAAAAGCCTAGGGAAGCTTTTCATTTTCTATCTTGGAATTTTAAAAAGCAAATCTTCTCCCAAACTGAGTCTGAATCTTACTGCTTTGCACAACTAGATTTTAGTTAGAAATCAAATAAAATCTCTGCAATAATACAAATCCACATACCATGCTATAAAAGTAGGGAAGTCTTTCAGTTTAGTACTTGATCTAGATATTAGTAGGAAAATAAAGGTATTGACCATTTTGTAGCTGCATAGAAAAATTCAACTAATTTGTTCCTGATTTGGGTATTTCTCTGTCCTGATCATTTCTAGCTTCTAAATATGCTATCTACCTTTAGCATTCGTTCCTGTCTTTTCTGTATAGCTTGTTTTGGGTTTTTTTTGTTTTGTTTTCTTTTGTTTTTTCACTGCAGATAGAGTCATCTCTGTGTTACCTACTGACTGTAAGAGTCATAAGAGCAAGAAATATCCACCAGTCAGATGTCTGTAAGTATCTGTAGTGCTCTGTGTGATCCCCTTAACCTTCACGGGGTCCTAGCTAGTCCTGCTCCAAAAAAAAGTGCTTTCTAGGTTTCTTCCATGGATAGAGAAAGTCCTCTCACCAGCGTTCTGGTTCCAGCAATGTACATAGTGTGTTGCTTTTCTTTGCATCAGCCCTGTTCTATGCAGAGGTAACTCTGCAAGGTCACAGCTCTGTCTACAGCACATATTCCTCTGCATCCTCAAAAGGAGCTAGGGAAGCTCTGCAGTCTGTTGAAAGCAAGAAATGTGGAAAGTTCTCCTGTGTTTTCCTCTCGAGTATGTTTATGTAAGAAAGGACACAAATTGCTTGGGGTAATGGAGCAAATATTGAAAATTGAGTAGCCTCGTCTCAGATTTAGATTGTGCTCAAAGCTTTCTCAAGGCTAAGTAATCCAAATTACCATATCCTAATTCCCTGTGTACCAGCTTTCACAGATAAAACCCCATTAGGTGTTGTTACATTTTGTAGGTTCACTTCTGATGGCCTGCAATTAAAACATAATAGAAAACTACAGCTTTACGTAGGAAGAAATCAAGAAGCCTCCTTTTTTTTTTTTTCAGTGGTTTAGGGGTATTTTTTGTATTCTGCCTGGCTAAAATAGAAGCTATCACTTTGTTTCCTCAACTCTTTCAGATATAGGGTGCTGTGGTTGTCCTAAATTATTTTATCCTGGTCTAAAGTAATTGCTTGATGATATAGAAGTAGGAAAACCCCCTTGGTTTTTAATGCATTTATTATTTCTTTAATTACATTTATTCAGGGAAAAAATCATGTCTTTCTTCTTTTTTCTCCATTCCTATTACCTAAATAATAAAATTTATGTTGGACAAATATGTCATCATGTATCCTGGGTCTCTCTTTGAAAGAAAAGCTTTATGAAATGATTCTATGATTCTATTTCTTTTTTCTTCTAGAGCAAATCCTCACTTCAGATGTGTTTGTGTTTTTTAACATACAGTAAGCCAGACTGATTGCTACGTGAGCCTGTGGCTGCCAACTGCTTCAACCGACAAATTTCAGACTAAAACTATTACGAATTGCAAAGATCCAGTCTGGAATGAAACCTTCTACTTCAGGATTCAGAGTCAGGTCAAGGTACTGAGCTGGGACTTCCCTGTTAACCAAGACTTAGGGAGCAACTGCCAGGTTTTATCCCTTTGCAAAGGGGACATAAGCAATTTTCTCAAGAGGCAAGGAAAGATGCAGAAAGATGTGAGAATAACACGTATCCTTATGATGGTTTTCCATGCCATGAAAGACAAGTACATCTCTCAGTCACAGGTAGAATACGACCTTTGAGATGTCTGTGATTTCCTGTAATTCCTCCTCGTAGGCAGATGCCTACATGGAGTTAATTTCCCCTCCACCTCCTTCCCTTTCTGTTCTTTTACTTTACATCCTCCTGCTCCTCACAACTGTCCCCAGGATCTCCTGCTTTGAATCAAACCTGACACATGTCTAAAGTCCTCCCCTTTCTTTGCCAGAACGTGCTGGAGCTGGCACTCTATGATAAGGACATGGTTACTCAAGATGATCACCTCTTCACAGTGTACTTTGATATAGCCAGACTTTCCTTGGGAGAGCAAGTCTTCATGCACTTCAAGTGCGATTCACAGGTGAGGTCTGAAATAAGAAATGGAATAGGTTGGCAAGAATGTGTTTGTCTGCTTTTCTGTCTAAAATGTTATTTGCAAAATCTTTCTTTTTTCCTTCTTGTGTATGGATGGCGCAGCCACATAAAAGGGAGATGGTTTTCACTCTGATGTGGTAAAACCTCTTCACACCTAGATCTGTAGGCACACTGAAGGGTTTGGTGTTGGCCACAGAGGCTCAAAGGCTTCAAGTGTCTTTGCAAAATTGTCACTTTGCTGAGCCTGCCCCCATCACGGAGTGTGTCCATGCTGACACATGACACTTTTTTGTCATAACTTGTTACTTAACCTAGTAATTAGTAAGTAATAACTCTGTGATCAAAACAAAATGTCAAACCAGACTAGTTGCTAATTATGGGCTATGGTATGGTTGTTTAAATAAGGTATCTAAGAAATACCACTCAGCTTGGCAGCAAGAAATATTCCTATTTTGAATGTCCAGGGAGACTCTGAAAGTCACACATCCCACCTCCTGGTATGTTCTGTCCATCTCTCTCCTTCTTCAGTTCCCTCCCACTCTCTTGTGCATCTGTCATGCATCATTCAGTTGATTGATAACCTTGCCTACACACATCCAAAATCCACTCTGCAGTTCATTATCTTTAAAAACCTTATATGACCATTTCTTTATCTGCAAAATACCAGAGGAGCAGTGTGTGGCCTTCCACTAGCCCTTGGTAAAATAGAAACATTCGGCTAGTTGTAATCCAGCTCATTACTGTCTGGGTGGCTACAGCTGCCTTATCCAAGCCTTTCATAACTGTATTTGCACAGCTACAGTAATCAGAGCTCATACTCATCAGACCCTCATGATTTTTTTCATCCTATACTAATAACTTATTGGTGTCTTTAATGCAATAGGTAATTTGAGCAACTAAGTAACCTACAGAATGTCTCATTTCTCTGTTAAACATGCCTTCTGCCCCCACCTTTGTTTTCCTCTCTCCTGTGCTCTCTTCCACGTAGGAATTATTATACCTTTCTCCACCACCTCATGGACCAGGCCTTAATGTCATGTTTACCACTGTCCCAATGATTTCAACATGTGGCTGCACAAAGTGATTGTCCTCTTCCACAGCTGCTTTGCATGTCGCCATTTACCCTCCTCACGCCAGGAGGCTTCTGCTGCTCCCCTCAGCAGACCCTCTTTTTCTTGCTGGCAGACTCGGTACAAGACAACATCTGCACCTGGGTCTGTCCCTTGTGCCCCAGCAGGAGCCAGCAAGCCAGCTACTTTCTTTGTTAAAAAACTGCTATCATGGCCATCCAGAGACTTCCTATCAATAAAGAATATTGAGGCTCAAGACACACAGATGTGAGGTGGTGTGTGTCTCTGCTTTAAATGCTCTGCCAGTCACAAGTAGTGCATGCGTACCTATATTGCCAGAATGATAACTAGCATTATGAGAACTGCCAGTAGACTTATGCCAAAACCACTTTCCTTCTTTATTTTCTAGAGACAAGAGGAGCTAGAGGTGGGATTTGAACTGGATAATATGTGAGTAAACATGAAATGCAACATAATCTGCAGAAAAGAAAAAAGACCAGCAATTCAAAGGCATTAAATAATCTAGTCTAATTGCCCAGAGTGCATCATTGCTTGATTATGCTGATGATGAACACAGTTTCTCAAGGAATCTGTTCTGTGAGCTGTCTAACAAAGAGTGCATGCCAGGATGAACTCCCAGGAACTTCAGGCAGACAGGGAGAACACCTAACAACTATTTTTTTGTTTAGTGTAATTAATACTATTTAAGACCAGAATACTGGGACTACTGTTTTGTTACATGTTTGGGATAAACAGGGCGGTTGCCTCCCTTCAAAGGAGGAGGAATAACACGAAACAACATGGATTCTGACAGAATAATATACAGGATGTCTAATCTAGAGCACTTTCTCTCTGGTTCTCTGACAAACCACAGTTCTTCAAAAAACATTCAGTGAAAACATCTGCAGCCTCAGATTGAGGCTCAGCATAAAATCACTACACAGTCTGGCCCCACAGTACCTTTTATTTTTTTTCTGAGCTCCAGGACTGGACAAGCTGGTATGATGACAATTGTGCCTTGACAGAGTAGAGTGAGGAAACCTGTACCGCAGGTCTCCTGGGAATTTTTTTCAAATCCAGTACACAGCTAAAAATAAGCAAGAGGAAAATCAGGAGAAGGGTGTGGCTCATTAATTATACTGTAATTATACTGAGTTATTATAAATGTATTTTTCTTTCTGTTTCCTAGTTCAGGTCCTCCTGAAACCATCATTACTAATGGAGTACTAGTGGTGAGCATAATGTTTTGTCACCTTTCTTGTCCTGTTCCTACAGTTGTTTCACTTGACTCACAGCCATCAGGCCAACATACCCTTTGACTGAGCAAAGCCAGCACTGAGACACTGTGATTTCCCTTCTAATCATCTGCTTCATGACCCATCTTTGTGAATGGCACCTGCTGAGCGGCTGTGGCTGGAAGAGCATGGGGATTCCCCATGCTAGCATCCCTCCGCTGTTGCAAAGGCAACACAAGGAAGAGGTTTAGGTTTGAGACACCGGTAGAGCAATGAACCCTTCCTTGGACATGACTACTCCTGAATTTCTCGTATTGCCAAAGTGACAGGGTTTGTCCGTCCCAGGCACACATCTTTTCCTGTACTGATAACTGCGCTTTTTACACAGGGGTTTCTGGCCATGCCATTTTGCTCATTTATTAGCTTTGGTTCCTCATTATTTTTATTTAAATCAGTCCTTTGCATCTCTGTTGAGATCCCAGGAGTGCTGCTTTTTACTTTGCCCTTAATTCCTCCTTTCTGCAAGCCCTGTTCATCCATGCTGCAGCCTCACCCTTGCCCTGGCTGTGGCCAATTTCTCAGAGACTCCTGTTCCAGACAACATCTGAAACCAAGGTCACAGTTGAGAGAAAATATTTTCCTCAGGACAAAATGCACTGCCTCCATAACATTCATATCGTCATCAGTAGGAGCTTAGACTGGGAAACAGAATCTCAGACTTGAAAATTGCCTGATGTAAGGTGGTTTTTTGTTTGTGTCTCTTATAGTCTCGCAAAATCTGCTGCTTGGAAGTCCAGGTGGTTGAGAAGAGGAAGAAGAAAAAGGGGAAGAAAGCTTTATCAAGTGAGGTTATTTATCCATCAGCTGTCTTTAAATAATGACATACTAATATTATGAAGACAACAGGCTTAATTGGCTTAATGAAATAATGAAAAATAAATAGCATCCCAAAACATGAGAACAGCCTTGTGATAGATTCTGTAAGAACTTTTGTTTCCAATTTTGATGAGAATATTGCTCTGTGTCTGCTTTTGTGTTGCTTCCTTAGAGAAAGAATTCTCCTTTAAAGTGCAAGGTTCTTACGAGGGCACCCAAGACATTACATTGGGATCTGATCCAGTCTTCAGCTCCTCCTCTCCTGCCAAATTCCATTATGCCAGATACAAGCAGCCAACACTGGATGTTACGCTACCAGGGAAGAAGCCACCTCCCTCAATTGTATGTTATAACTGGACTTTATAAAATATAATAATGACGCATAAAGGAACATACACCATAAATAGTAACATTAATTTGCATTGTGGAAAGAGAGTAACTTTCCTTACAACATAAATTTATATCTATTTGTATTTTTTCAGCACTCCCATGTGTATGAGACAGGCTCTCCAAACATGGAACTTCATTCCCTTCCTAGCGGAAAAAACATGACCTTGGCAGAGGTGAGTGCCTGCTTTTTTGTGGGAGAGGTTAAGAAACCTGATTGTGGAAGTTTGCATCCCCTTGATGATTACAAGGGTAATTTCTGGTGATAGAAACCTGCAGACAAAAATGTTACAATCTAATAATGGTGGGTTCTTAGGTGAAAAGGCCTGGTTGTGCCCTGCTCTGTTTGAAACAGTGTGGGAATACAGGGGATCTTGTTACTCCATCCTGATCTTACTTCATGCTAAATTTAGAGTCTCTGCTTTTCCCTTTCTCACACACCAGTGGGGTGTGAGAACTAACTAAGGTAGCACCAGCCTCTTGCTGATGCTGACCATGATTTGCAAAGCACTTTTAGGTTCATGGTTAAAAATAAAATCCATACAGAATGAAAGATCACAGAACATGGATGTTTTGGGGTCTAAGCCACCTGAAGGGAGGAGCAAATGCTGCTGCTTAGAGTAGTAGCGTGGCTGTAGACTGGCTGGCTGCCTAGGAGAGGTAATGTTGGGATGGGTAAGGTAAACATTATCATTACTTTCCTCTGTAAATGGCAGTTGTCCTCAGATGTTGCATTCAGTTGAAAACACTGAGAATTACTGAACAATTTCCCTGACAATAAACCACTACAGTGAATTTGTATACGCTGCTGGATTATTTAGGGTACCTGCATTGCTAGGAAGGCACAAGCTAAAATTCCCCCTGGGTCACCTGCTAAGGCAGGTTTTCATGCTTACACTGTTTGCATTCTTGCTTTCCAGGATAAAAGATTTGATTTATATGCGAAGGCAGAAGACTGGTAAGAGACTCAGCCTCCCTTTGGTCTTTATGGGGGAGGAGACAGACACAGTAGGACTGTAGGTTTTTTGACCAGGTTATGTGGAATTCACAAGCTGAATGCAAACCATATGTGTAAAATTAACAGTAGATGCAGATAATCCATATTGAGACATGAATAATGAAAAAGATGCATAAAATTGAAGAAACAATATTACTAGCCAATTGTCTTTGCACGGCCGTATCAGTTTCATGCTCAGTTTTCAGCCTTTAACCTTTTCTTTAACACTGTGTAAGCTGTGCAGCTGATCACCTGGTATTGCTGAGCATGAAGTAGGTGAACTTTGCTGCCTACTTCAAGATAAATGTGAGAAGCTTTCCTACAGCTCTCAGTGCAAGCTAAACTATGAGAGAATCCAGACAGCAGATGTTTCAGAATTATCGGCATTTTTTTTTGGTAACTGCTTACAAATTTAGCAGTCCCTCTTTCCATCATCCTCTCATGCAGCATTGTATACCTGCTTGGGAGTGTAGGGAAGGCTCCTCCTGTAAATGCGGTTCTTTATGGATCTGGCTTGTTTCCTTATATTGGAAACTGAGCTTGTCTACCAATAATAAAATAGAATATTCTTTTTTCCTGATCTCTGCTCCAGCCCAGACCATCTTGATGTGCGTTTAGGGTTTGACCTCTGTGTGCAGGAGCAAGACTTTCTACGCAAAAGGCAGAAGTATGTCGCTCCTGCTCTGAAGAAGGTCCTGCAGCTGGAACAGGACCTGCTGGACCATGAGGTCTGTAGGGCAAGCATTTAAAACACCTAACAAATGGTTAGCAGTGGGGACATAATAGCATAAAATGACCTCTTTTTCTTCCCAGTTAATATTTTTCTAGTATTTCCTCATCTTTAAACTTACGTACACTTCCAGTACTCTCCCATACCTCTAATTTCACCCTGCCATTTGTGATGTTTGCAGTTGTTATCCTGAGCCTAACTCTTCTCCTGCTACACCTTCATTGAAAGCCAAGCTAGACACTTTTTATATAAAACCAGCCTCTTCAACAGTATTTACCTTGTCATTGTTATTCTTTTTGATAATTCTTGCTCCTCTCTTTGGCCTGTGAGATTTCTTTTTAATTCCCACTTTTAAAACGGGTGTTTTCTCTCTTGCTGTCTCTTTTGGTTTGAATTAACGAAATTTAATTTGTTTGTGTTTTTTTTTTTCCCAAACATCTGAACACATCAGACACAAGTGTCAGTTATCTAAGCAAATTTGTCACTACTTTTATTCCTGTTCTCCTTTGCAAAATAAAAGTTAGCTTATGTTTTAGTGAAAAGCATTTGGAAAGAAGTCTCTGTCTGGGCACATGTGAAGGTGTCAGGCTCTGTGTAACGGGAGGTCTCTGCTGAGAGCCCCAGTCCGCTGCAGCCCACTGTCTGACACTAGTTCATTCTGCTTGTGCATTGCACAGACCCCAGTGGTGGCCATCATGACTACAGGAGGAGGGATGAGATCTTTGACCGCGCTGTATGGCAGTCTGCGCGGGCTCAAGAAACTCAATATCTTGGACTGTGCCACATACCTGACTGGCTTGTCTGGTACTACATGGTAAGTAGGACTGGGCAGCTCAGCTGGAGTCTTCTTGATGACACTGTTACATTGAAGAAGGCTGGGGTTGACATGCAGTAGGCTATTTATAATACCTTCTCAGCAGTCCCGGCTTTTGATCTTCTTCCAAAATTGACAGATTAAGGTCTTTTTATGGGGGAAAGCCACATAATTTGCAACAGCATGAAAACAAGTGTTTTTCTAAGAACATCTTACGGAAAATTGCACAAGACATTTTGACAGGGATTATGACTGTGACTTCAAAGGGAACATGATAGTTTCTTAGGGAACTGAAGACAGGAGACCTTTAGTTAAGTTCGAATCACAAACTGAAAACAGAAACATAAAAAGTAGCCATTGCCTGCTTCAAACCTTGGTGTGTTTTTTTTCCCCTCTTCAATATATATTTCTTCTTCCCAGGACCATGTCAAACTTGTACAGAGATGCTGACTGGTCGCAAAAGGATCTCGACAAGCAAATCAGTGAGGCTCGAAAACATATGATAAAATGCAAAATAAATTCCCTTTCCTGGGAGTATTTGAAGTATTACAAAAAACAGCTCTGTCAACGGAAAAGAGAGGGCCGCAAAACATCTTTCATAGATCTCTGGAGTCTTGTCCTGGAATCTTTATTACATGATGGGGTATAGTATGTCATAAAGCAGCATTTACAGTGGCTTACAATTGTCTGAAAATGAATTACTGGAGTAGGTATTTTCCTGATTAATCTGAGAGAAGTAGTTTGCTATGAGACTGTGTGTATGCAAATGCACAGCCATTTCCAAAACATTTGGTAGCAGTCTTTTAGATATCCAACTGTGGTGGAAATCAGCAATCTTGCTTGTGAGATTTTGGATGTGTTTTCCTGAGAAAACTCAAAGATAAACACTTTGAAAAAATATTATATTTTAAGGCTTTTTTTGTGCATGTTCTGCAAATATTTTATTTAGAAATAGCAAAATTACAGACTTTATCTTAATGCCCATGAGAGTTATTAACAAACAGACCCACAGCCTTTTGAAATACATGAGAGGTCTTACATAAATTTGCAGCATAATATGCTAAGCTGGTTTATAACAGAAGCATTGCTTTCTGCACATGATCATTTCCTTCCATTTTCATCCTAATGGGTCATCAAATAATCTGGCATCAGATCGGGTGCTTGCAGATATTTCAGTAACAGAACAGTTATGGGAATTTTGAAAAATATGGAATATTTCAGAATTTAAGCCCAGCATGTATTATACATTAGAGTAGAAATTTTTCTGCCTTACAAGCTTAGATGCGGAGAAAATGTTCCTGTGACAATTTTTGTCTTAGTGTAACCATATTTCTGGAATCACAGAAAGACAACCATAGACTCTCCGATCAGCAACGGGCCATTGATTGTGGTCAAAACCCATTGCCTATCTATACTGCAGTCAATGTCAAGAACAACTACAGCACTCTGGATTTCAAAGGTAATTATGAGACTTCTGAGAGTAATTTTTCTTCATATTTAAGTTGGTAAATCCTGGGACAGTCTTTTTAGATAGTCTAAAAAAAGCTCTCTCATTTAAAGACCAGGACCTCAGCTGATGTGTATTCATGTAATGTCCTTGTGGTCAGGTAAGAGTTTGAATATCTATGCACCAGACTCAAAAATATTACAAAGACATTTTATGTTCACAAGTTTTCATTTGAACCATACTTGCAACTCACTGCTATTGGTCTGAAATGTTAGACTTTACTGCAGAAATTATTTTAATTTTAAACTCCTTTCACTCCCATGAAAGCAACATCATTTTAATCTATAGTTAAGGGGCTGTAGTATTAATAAAACATTGTTCTCTTCTTTGCATTCCTTTTCACAGAATGGGTGGAGTTCACCCCTTATGAGGTGGGATTACAAAAATATGGAGTTTTTGTTCGTGCTGAAGACTTTGGCAGTGAGTTCTTTATGGGTCGGTTGATGAAGAAGCTCCCAGAATCCCGTATCTGCTTCTTGGAAGGTAAGCTATTGTCTTAAAAACACCTGATTTTTTTTCTTTTTTAATATTATTTTAAAATTGTGGACTGTATGAACTAAGCACTAATACAGCACAAGTTCATAACTGTAGAGGATAAATATTTCATCACTGAATTAATATTTACTCTAATGGATTCATTTTACTGTAAAAAAGAAAATTCAAAGGGACGAACAAATAGTTATTTTCATTTTTAAACTAGTTTTGAATAAAAACATAGTATTACTTCCAGTCCAACAACAAAATTCAGGTTCCTGCGAATGCATGTTTCTACTCATGTTCCTCCAGAAGGGTGAACTCCAAAGCCTCTTGCCTGTCTCACGGATAGTCCAGTAATTTGTATGCTTCCTATAGACAGTTTGCATGAGCCTTCATTGTTATTCTCCACTGCATCAGAGTGTATTTGAGCATGCCAGGTCCCCCCTGCTCCAGACAGTCTGCTTTGGCCACACATCACCAGCTGAGTTTCCACATTGCCTGGGCAAGGCTGGGAGGAAAACAGCATAGTCACATCCAGAAGCATTTTTGCTACTGATTGGAGCATTGGATATGTATTTTCCAGACAAAGAAATATGCTGGCAACTTGTAACTGGTTCAAGATGGTTTTTGGTCATTTCACTTGGAGTGAGGGAGACACTGTGCTATTTTAACCTAAGCTGATGCTGGACATGCACACATTTGCACTTCCTGAACCAAAAAAGAGTGAGAACGTGTGCCTAAGAGATAATCAGAGAAGTTGTTTCTCATGCTCAAAAATGCATGGTCAAAACTGATCCTTTGGTGTGTTAACAGGCTTATTTTCAAAAAATAAAAACAAACAAACAAACAAAAGCCAAAAAACATACAAATGCAGAGACTGCAAGATCACATTGTAGTTGGACTCTTATCAATATAATTTCCCATCAAACCTCTGAGACTTATAGATACTTGTGATACTTGTTTTTGTCTTAGAGTAACCGTATTTCTGGAATCACAGAAAGACAACCATAGACTCTCTGATCAGCAATGGGCCATTGATCATGTTGTTTTGTTTGTTTGTTTTTCTGAAAACCCAAGCTCCTTAATTCATATTAATTCACAAAAATCTCACTATTTGTTAAAATATATATCTACCCCTAAGTACCGCAAGACAAAAACTGGATACCAAAATAAGGTTTAAAAACCAGCAGCCAAATAAAAATGATGTATCATACATTTAAAGCAAACGAAGTATAAACTTTGCAAATTTCATTTCATTATAACAGTTTTGCAATTCATGATGTGTGAACATTTGAGTTAGAAAGCTCTTTCCTTTTACAGGCATATGGAGCAGTTTATTTTCGTTAAATGTGTTATATATCTGGAATTTGTCTCATTCATCAGAAGATTTCTGGCACAAGTGGACCCGGGACAAAATCGACAATATAGGTAAGTTATCATACTTCTTCCTCTGCTGTGTATTTGTTGTTAAATAAAGTTAATGATAGATAAACTGTCACATCTATCTGCTATGTGAGATGTGCACAGCATTTTTGGCATTTTTTGGAGTGTTCCTTCAAAGCTCATGTTGCCTTTCTGGAAAGAATTGGATTCAATGTCTCATACTCCAAATCATTATTGAATAATTAAAAGATCTCCAGTCGTGTGATCTGTGTGCTCACTGAGGGCTCAATGCTGGTATTGGCAGATGGGTAAAATGTTCAGGAATAATCAGATTGATCAGTAAATTATTAATAAAGCAAAAAGATTTTGCCTACATTGAGTAGGAGCTACTGTAATACAAATAAGTACAACAGTTACCCTTTTCCAAAGCCTGCACTCAGTCTGTTCCACAAGTGTGCATATATCTGGTGCAGATTAGATTTTTTTTCACCTGATACTGGGTCTTGGTTTTTTTATCCAAGTCTGGACAGTGTAAAAAAATGGTATTTGGCTGGTAAGAGTAGCATCTTATTTTCTTTTTCATTTGGTGACCTGTGCTCATCAAGTCCTTTCAACCTAGGCCTTTTAAATGAAGGAAACACTGATTTTTATTACTACCCACAACATGCTGGGTGATGACCTTGCTCTGGGTAGGTAGAATTTAACAGCCTTTCCCTGTGCAGAGGAGGAACCCATCCTACCGCTGAAGCTGCATGAGCTGAAGACTCGCCTGTTCACCCCTCCTGGCCCCCTCGGCAGCGCTCTTCGCAGCATTCTCACCGACCGCCTCTGCATTGCCCAGGAGCACAACTTCCTAAAGGGTTTCCAGATTGATAATGACTACCTGGAGAACAAGCACTTCTGCAGATGGAAAGGTAGAAGACCTGTGTGCTTGGGGAGACAATAAGCAACAAAAACATACATTTGATATTAAACACATTATCCCAGTTTAGAGGCCACGTTTGGTCAGAATCACTACCAGATCAATCATGGCACACTGGCATGCAGCATGGCATGGCATTTGCTGGTGGCATGCACCTCCTGAGGCAGGGGAACCAGGTCCTGATGGTGGTCCTCCCTTCCTCTATTTGAAGAAACACTCAGTGGGGTGGCACAAGAAACCCCCTTCATGAATGTTGCCACTGCAGGTCGAAAACTGCACATGTCTTGAGTTGGGAATGCAGAAGCAAAGGGGTACGGTGAATCTCCCTTCCTTGAAGACAACAGTCAATTAGGGCTCTGTGGTCGTGGTGTAAGAGTGGAAAACGGGCTAAACAGTTTTGAGCTATTGCACTTACAGCAAGAAATATCTTTCCTTTTAGATACCGTGTTAGACACATTTCCAAACCAGCTGACACAATCGGAAGAATTCCTGTCTCTGGTAGATACGGGATTTTTCATCAATACAAGCATCATGCCACTTTTAAAACCAGAGAGAAAGGTGGATGTCATCCTGCATTTAAATTACAGTGCAGGATCCCAGATACAGGTGAGAGGAACCAAAGCAGTCTTCATTTCTTCTTCAACAGCTGCATACCTGGAAGTTTTTAATACTTAGATGCTTTCTATATTGCTTCCACTAAAAGTCTTAACCACCAGCATTTTTAGCTTAATGCTGTAGTGTGATTCTTCATTTATAGGCTGTACATAACCTCAGTTGTTTTTCTCGTATGATACAACTCTTCTGTGCTAAGAACTCAGGGAAAACAAATCCTTCTCTCCACTGACATAGTGCTTTCCAATACGAGTTTCAGAGTTTTCACAGAGCTATCCTATTTCCCCAAAAGTAAGACAGGGTCTTATACATTTTTTGCTCCAAAATATGCTTACTTTTTTACATGTCTAGCTGCCTGGACACTATTTAAATTGACTTATAAATGAATTGTAACTACTGTTTCAGAGTGTCTGTGCATCAGTTTGCTGTGACGGGGAGGTATGATGCAGAACGCGTCATGACCAAGACAGACAAAGCATTCTGGTGCTACTGTTTAAAGTCCTTTGGGGCCTCTTCAGTGAAGGTCAGATTATTGACTAAAAGTGTTGTTACAGCAAGGAAGGCATATGATGTTTGTTAAACTTGACTTTTAAATTGATTTTTAAATGAATTGTAACTAGGGCTTATTTTTGGAGTAGGGCTTATATTTTGAGCATACTCAAAAATCTTGAAAAATCATGCTAGGGCTTATTTTTGGGGTAAGTCTAATTTTGGGGGAAACAGGGCAGCTTGGAAAATGCTCTCTTTGTTACTGGCTTCCAAGAAATCCTGAGCCCTGAAATCCTCTCTAAGTCTTAGTACCGTTCTGTTCATTGATCCAGGCTCTGGACCAGACTTGCAAATATTGCTCAGAACAGGGAATCCTTTTTCCCAGAGTGGACGTGAGTGAAGAAGACAGGAAAAACCTGAAGGAGTGTTACCTCTTTGATGGTGCTGAGACTCCAGGTGCACCAGTATTGCTTTTTTTCCCACTAATTAATGATACCTTCCAAAAATACAAGGCACCAGGTAAGTAACCAAGCATGTCAAAAATAGGCTGCCATCACAGCCAGCCTATTAAACAGAGTATATTTAATATTGCAACACCTAAACTTTACTCTTGGCTCATTTCAGTACATCAAACCTCTCTGTTGCTTGAAATTCCTTGTTTTAACAAGCCAGATGTGCTGTCATGGTAGTCCTGTTTCAACGGCCAAGCTAGTTAGTTTGCAGGCAACTGATACAACTATATGAGCCACAGGCACAGCTGCAGCATAGGCCCATGTAAAAGGAGTAATCACCATTTTTCTCCCTTCATCATGCGAAGCAGCTCTTATCCACCTGAGCCAGGGACTGAGATGTTAGAAAACGAAGTATTTGTTTAAAAAATAATTTTAAAAACCCACAAGAGTAATTTAGATTATGAATGCTTTCTGTGGAAAGACATCTCCTTTCCCCACTCTGTTAAGAGTTTGCTTGCTTATGACCACAGTAGCGCACACATCTCAGCAGTGATTTGTCTCCTCTTCCTCCTAGGTCAGAAGCGCTTAGAGTCAGAGATGGAAGATGGCAAAGTTGATCTCTATGGCCGCTGTTCCCCTTATTCAACATATTCACTCCAATACACTGAGAAGGCATATGACCGTCTGGTTCAGCTGGGTGAATACAACATCCTGAATAATGAGGACCTCATTATGCAGGCCTTGCGCACAGCAGTGGCACGGAAAAGGCAGAAAAAGACATAATGTCAGAAAAGGGAGGATGCTTTTGTGTCCCTTAACCCACTATGAGACTGAAGCTCCCTTACAATCAGCCAACAGGCTTCAAAGGATTTCTGCTCAACCCCACTTAATGACAATCTCAGATGCACAAAGAAGACACTGAAGAGAGACTTTTTTATCCAAAGAATTTCACTTCAGCAATTCATTGCAATTCAGATACGACAGTGGACTACAATTTGTCAAATGGTAAAGAGGATGGGCAGCAATGAGGAAGAAGGTGCTAAGATGATAATGAACATGGTGCTAGTTGCCTTGTGTTTGAAATGTTTAAGTCTAACATATTCAGGGCAGACCGTATTAAAAGCATATTATTTATTAACATGACTTTTACTTTTTGTTTGTGAGGTGGTGGTGGGGCAAGCAGGTTGGGCCAGGTTTGTGACTTGGACTAGGGCACATTTTAAGGAAGCATTTAGAGAAAGAAAGGCACGTATCATATGGCATTGTGTGGGCACAGATCACCTCCAAGGGTGGCTTTGGGCAGAGGCAGAGGAGACACAGGCCATGGGCACTCAGATAACCGAGAAAGCAGAATAGTGTTGATGAAGTTCTCCACTGCTTGGCCACCAAGCTCCCCCGTGTGTTTCCTCACTGCTTCTTGGCTACCCATCCCTCTTTCCACTTCTGGTGTGAGCAGTAGTAGCATAGTGACTAGAAATACAAGCTTAACAGAACACTCTGCTGTCTTTAGTCCCTCTCAAAACAAGAGCAAGGATGTGCAGGTCCTTGACTTCATCAGCTCCACCTTCCCTCAGTGTTGGCTGGGTCTCATATAAGCTCAATATCTGCAGAATTAGGGGGCAGCCACACAAGGGGAAAGGGCTTAACATGGTCTTGGTGCAAGAAGGAAGATTTTGTGTTTTGCATTAGGGCACCTAAAGAGGACATACTGCTCCAGGAATGTTATTTTATTTTCTCTTGAGATAGCAAAGATTTATTTTACCTATATCGTTGCTGTGAGCCTTGCTGTACCATTTGTGACAAAGACAAGAAAGTTGCAGACTTCTAGAGATGCCTGGAAGCTCTGGGAAAGTTTGCTATAGCACGTCCTTCTGCAGGACAAGCTGTGCAGGAGGATCTGTGCCTTCTGAACTCTAATTTGTCTTGGACTGGCTCTGTATCAAATCCAGCACTGACATGCACACACTTGGCATGAATTGCCCATTTGGACCAAATGTGCCATGATGAGAGGTTGCCTAACCTAGGCTTCTGTCACTGTTCCCTGGAGGTGAAGAGACAGAGAGACACTTTGGTTGCACTCATAGCAAAGATCCTCCAGCTCCTCTTGCGTGCCTCTCACTGCCTGATTTGTTCTCTAGGCTTAAGATGCTTTACTTGTTCATGTGAAAAAACAAAACCAAAACCAACAAAACAGTCAACCAAACAAATTCCCCAACACAACAAAACAACAACAAAACCAAAACAAACAAATGAACAACAGCCCAAACCAACCAATCAAAAACAAAACAAAAAGAAACAACCAACCAAAACAACACACACACAAAAACCCTAACAGTAGAGAAATAGCCTCATGAGATTAAAAACCATGGAAACCTGGATCACATAGTCATAGCAATATGAGTACCCAAGACTGTTTCTTTCCAAATGCACATATAATCTTATTTTGATTAAGCTCATTGTAGGTAACTCATGCTCTAAGTTGAATTAATAACATCAAGTACACTAATAGATTACAGACCAAACGAGTTATTTTATGTTTCTCCTGGAACTTTCCCTTCTCAGTAACTAAAAGGTGGCAGAAATTCCCCAATTCTTTTACATATCTGTTTTATTAACCAAAGTAAGATTAAAAACATTAATAAAAATAGGACCAACAGGTGATGTTTACAGCATGTGACAAATCTCTCAAAATAAGTAAAGCCTACTCAACGTATGCATGCATTTCTCTTTTCTTATTCTGTAGTAATTTGAGAAGATTAGGTTGGAAGATGAAAACACAAATTCTTAATACAAGATTTTGATTCTCCCAGACCATCTATTATGAATCAGTGACTTTTCAAGCATACAAATTTCGAGTACACAAACATACTAGTGAAAAAAGTCAGTTATGTGCTTAATTGCATTCCACTCATAACTTAACCATTTATAATCCATGTTTTCTGTTTTGCTTCTTCCCTGGCTAATTTTTAAGTGCTTGATAATGTAAAGGTGTGTTGAGTTTCTCAGTGTATGTAACACTGCAGCATCTACAATTTGTAGCCTACAAAGACCACCTGTGTTTACATTTCAATGTTAGAATTATTTGGATTAAAGAAGGATTCTATATTGGGTTTACAGGGCAAGATTTTGGTAGCAGAGTGGGGTGCTGCTGGGTGCCCCCTCTGGTCTGCACACGTTTCAAGGCTTGTGTGCAAGACTTTATGTCTACTTTCCAAGTGAGTAGACAAAGGTATCTGCAGTGTGCTTGGCTGAATCCTGTCACTCTGAAGCTTTAAATAGCATCATCAGAGCCTGATAGAGGGACCAGAGCACAGTGTTTCTGTAATGACATGCCAGCCAAGGACAAAAGTGCTTTGTGCAGCTCCCTGTTTTAAAATATAGGGGAGAAGGAGAGTCAGTAGCTGGGAGGGTTGTCTATGAAATTCCTGCCTTGTTCCTGTAAGGGAACTCTCTGGATGCAGTCATGCATTTACTTCATACTGCTGAAAAGTTGTAGTTTTAACAGTATGGTTTGTCCAGCGTAGATTCTCAGAAGATATTTTTGTGGCTTATGGACAGGTTCTGGCTCTCACCTCTTCTTCACTTTGCATTTATCCTTCCAGAATGCAACTCTCAGAGTCGGTCTTGTTATAGTCAGCCTGGACTAATTTTCTCATGACCAGTTCACCTTCTTTGCACAGTTAGTGTGAATCTCTCAAAGGATGGTTCTTATAGCTACAAATAGGTCAGAAGGAATTTCCTTTACAAGTATCACCAGTGCCTCTAGCTTCAGCCATTCAGTGAGGAGCTGGGGTATCTCCCACATATTTTTGTGCTTGATCTCTCTTCTAGGATGCTCCCAAAATAGATAGACTCATTTAAATGACTATAGTAATTTATAAAATGGCTCGCCTTAGCTGTTTTCTGGGGCATGATTTTGTTCAGTTGGGCCTAACTCAAGATTCAACAAGCCTGGAGGAGGCTTTTTACACCTTCTGCATGTGAAACCAAAAAGGAGGTTCAGCAAGGAGCAGCAGTAGGCTGCAGCAAATAGGACGGGGATGCCTCAGGAATGGTAAGGAAGGACTGCAAAGCTCTAGAGGCTAAAGCTTAAGACTAGATTAGGTTGTTTGGATCCTTTGCCTTTGTAATCTTTGTTTGCAAGTACATAGTGATAAGGCACGGTTTTCTGGGGCATGGTTTTCCCACTATTGTTTACTTGAGGAATGAGCCTACCAGCTTGCACTTCTTAATTCAGTCCATTTTATAAGCCTGTACAGAGCTCTTGAGTTATTGAGTTCTGATTAGCTCCTATTAGGCCCCAGAAGAAAGAAGTGAAAGAGTGATTACAGTTTTGTGTTTGTTCTAGATTATTAATTTTATTTCCTCCTGTAGACTTGGAAAAGCCAAAAGTACCATCAGATCATCTTGATTGACTTGTTAGATGTCAGATCTGTTACCTGCCATGCAGTTACTTAAATGTTATCATCTGTGGCTGACCAAAAGCTATCTTGAAGAAAAATTACCCTTCTTCTTTTAAAGATATTAGGAATGGTGAAGCAACATTTCATAGAAGCATGTTCTAGTGGGTGATCACCTTCCAGCAATAAGTATGTACCTTGTTTCCAGTCTCATTTAGTTTGGCCAGAGCCCAGACATTAGTTCTTGTTAAATCTTTTCCTATTAACTTAAAAGTCATTGTGTCACCATTGTTTCTTCATTAGAGTCAATTTTATAAAATATACCAAGGTTACATCACAGTCATCTTTTCATCAAACCAGTAGATTCAGTAGAATCTAGTTGTCCTCATTCACAACTAGAGACTTCTGCTGAGTCACTTGTCTGAGTTGCTGTTTTCCTCCCTGCAGCCTTCCCTTTCATAAGGGGGAGTAAATTGTAATGTATATTTGTAATTACTTTAATCATAACTTCACACTTCATTGTGTTAGATTTAACTGTGGCTAATCAGGCCAGTATATCAAGCAGGTCAGATTGTTCTGTATGATTGCCCTGTCCTTAGTATTACTCAGCACTTCATCAGTCTTTGTTCTACTGCAAATTTGGCCAGTCAAGATATCATGCTTATTTCCAAATCACTCATCAAAATGTTTAATAGGATTTGAGATCAGACAACTCTTAAGAATTTCTTCAGAACCGAACTTTTTTCAGTGATGTTTCTCATTGAGGACTAATTCTGAAACCAGTTAGCTAATAAATTCCTAATCTTAATAATATATACTTTTTTCAATCTTTGCATAAGAAAATATTACTGTATTTGTACAATATAAGTAAAAAACCTGCAGTTACAGGACAGAACAAAAACAGTCTGTTCTTCTTTAAAAACACACTATCTTATACTGACTGACTTCCAGAAGGTAGTTCAGGGATCACCAAAACCACTCATCGTCTTACAGGGAACCCCTGGCTAATGCTAACCTCAGAAAGATTTATTTTTCATTCAGTCACATTGCATCACCATTTTATTATCCTATGCACCTTACTGGTGGAACACCCTGTAATTGCTTTGACAACCCCTACTGCTTGATTACACTCTGGTCACTGAAAGACAGCTCCAGTACCCTGGTTTGCAAGATCAATGCAGCCATAGGAAGAGCATACTTCTGTTTTGGCAGTATCTTGGCATCACCTCTAGTACATACCTAAGATAAGGAAATATAAAAAGAATTTCTGTACATAATCCAAATATAAGTAAGACTTTCACAAAGCTTAATACAAATAGATTAAACATATATATATATATGCACAATTATATCTACCTTTATTAAGATCAGCTCCCAACAGCTTTCGTGTACTTTTCTTTCCCAGCTATATAGTTCTTAAGAGCTTAACTGAACCATATGGCTAGGCATTCAGTTCTTACACAAGACAGGTAGAACTCTTGTTTCTGCCTTCATGGAAAGGGTTTCAGATATGGTTTTTACTCCAAATCTCCCCAGATGTTTTTATATACATATATACACACACAGATACATATGCATATAGAATTTGACTGGGTGGAACCATCTGCTGCCCAGGCAGTAAATCGTACCAATGACTGTCCTAAAGCTAACTAATTACCTGCCTTCAATCTTTTTTGGGGAAAACACTCCCTTGTGCAGTGAAGTGCAGCTTTCAGTGTATAATTGCTTTGTATGCTGAAACTTTTATTTCATATAAACATGCATACATTAACATATGCTGTACAAAACATATGAAATATAAATGAGCAGAATGTATGTGACTTGAAACTAACTCCTGACTCAAAATAGGCATTGCTATTAACCACTTCAGGAATTATGGAGCATGTGGTGTTTATGACTGATAGCCTACATTTTGAGGAATGAGAGAGAACCAGGAGTGATTATATATGATAATCACTTTTCAATTAATCAGATATTGTGACAACTATTGCAATGGCAACCAGTGTAACCAATCTACTAGCACCTTACCACATCCGTTTTGCTACTTTTGAAAATTGGCACAATATTTGTTTTCTTTCAGTCTTCTGTAGTTCTACAGTATGCCAACAATTAAAACAGCTGAACCATAGACAGCCAAGAATCTTCCTAGGCTACACTTTTGGAACTAATTGGTAAGGATTATCTCTAGTTTGTCTTAAAATACATTGTAGGGCTATGTGTTGAAAGCAGTTAATAATATTAACTGATGAAATGTGTAAAGTTTCTTCTTTCCCAACACAGAACACAAGTATTTTATCAGCATTTCTGCTTTAGCTGCATCATTAGTAATTACTTTGCTATCTCTATGAAGTAATGAGTATAGACCTTTGACAGGATTTTGCTTTCTCCTCATACACATTTCCTTTATATTCGCATATATACATATGCATTTATATGCTTCCTATTTTCACCCTTGGAAATAATGTTTTTTCTATATTCTATAAGTTATTATTTACTTTGTAAGTTTTGTATTTCCTGTTTTCCCATGTACTATGCATTGCTTTTGTGCATACAGCTGCTGCCTTAACACCTCTGAAAGAGGTTGAACTTTCAGCCAAAACTGTGAAAATGGGACAGCTCGTATCATACCACTGAGATTTCCTTAACTGCACCAGGAACAGATTTTTATGCTGCCAGAGATATCTTTGAGCCCACCCTGACATTTCCCACTGATTTTTACCATGAAGCTGCAATGTTGAGCCTTCCAAGTAATATGGATTCCTCTTTTCAATCACACAAGTTTTTTCAACAACAACTAATCGTATCTTATTATTGTCTTGGACTTGTGGAAATATAAGAAATAATCAATTTTCCTGTCACATCATATCTGTGCAATGTGATCAAATTGAGTAAGTTTTAGTCGTTACATCACATAGGGTCAAAATACCAAAACCATGTGAGAGCTGCATGCAATAGTTGTTTAGACAGGTTTTGACATGCTTTAGTAACATGTGGCTCCCTTACATTTATTGTAATGTATGTTCAGCAATGTTTGCCACTACAAATTTGCCTTTCTTTAATATGTGTTTTCTTGACTTGACCTAAGAGTCATGCTTGCCTTTGATGTCTATGAGTTTTAGCATAGTATCGTGTTGCAATGGTGATTTAATTTAACATGTAATCGGATGTACTTACATAGCTGCCTATCTCGCTCTCCTGGACAATGTTGCTCTCCTTACGCATTTCTGAAACACTTCCTTAAGAAGTTTTGCAATTGTTTCTTTAAAGTCTCTCCATGTGGAGCTGTTAACATAGTTTAATCTTTATGATTGGCCCTCTTGTGAGTAAGTGGCCACACTAGATTCCTGCACAGGTTTGTATTTTGTATTTTGTTCAGTGGGACCACACGGAAAGATAGCTGGACTCTTTTGCCTGCCAACCCCAAATTCTCCCAGCTGTGAAGCCTTTTGAAACTCCCTGAGAAAGTGCTTTGTTTTGTTAACAGACATGTGGATTCATGCATGTAGCATCACTGAGACCGCATCCCAGGGGCAGCTGGCATGAGGCATGGCTGGTAGCTTGATCACAGATGGCACAGAATGCAGGTCTGTGGAGTGTCTGTGTGACTCCCAACAGAGCCTGGGTTTGTTAAGAACTGCTTATCTGACCTGCCAGGTGCCCTGGAAAGGCTGGAACTCCATCCTCCCTGTGATGACACACTGTACATAGGGCAAGATATGCTTCCATGCACACTTCTTCAGATTGCACAATGGATCACATGGCTTGAAGTCAACACGGTAATGGGAATACGGCTTCTGCACATGTGGAGAGATACTGGATGCTAAAACTTTTGCAACAGTTCGGCCTTTCTCATGCAAGAAAGAGGTACCAGGAATTTCAGCAGTTCAAGATTAGCTGTAATGGGTGTATCACCTAACTCCATGCTTCCTCTTCCTCGTCAGCTTGCAAGTGGGATGAAAAATGCTTACAGTGCCTGGCAGCGTTTCCTTGGTTGGGTATGCCTTCCCTAAGGATCTCCGTTTGCCATAGTTCATGTTTTCTCACCAGGGCTCTCATACTGATGGCAGCTACCTGCTCCGGCTTATGGAGGAGAAGGTAGCCATGTCTTTTAGGGAAGAATCTCCTGGCTGCTTCTGTCCCTCTCTGTTAATCAGGAGGGAGAGACTTCATTCTCTTGCGGTACTGCATCATATGTGGGTTCTGGTCTAACAGTGCACTGTCCTATCATCTTCTGTAACACAGGAAATGGCAGAAAAGTTTGGAATTTAATCATACCAAAATGTAAGCCATTGCCATGTTGAGAAAAGCAGTCTCCTCGTGTCTGCTGAAATCCTCTGGCTATACCCCTCTTGGCTGAGAACACCATGCACTCAGAAAAGATGTCATGCTTGCCTTTACACTGAGGAAGCAAAAGAAATCCTCCTTATCAATGGGGAAGGCTTTGAAGAACTACCAGATTCAGTGGCAAACCTGTCACCTGCATTGACGTCTCCTGATCCTGCCTGGACTCCCAAATAGCAGTCCTCATGAGAAACCACATTTCTCTCTATATAAGCAGCAAATGCACTGTGGTGACCAACAGTTTTATGCATGTACTAGATTATTGGAATGTAATTTATCCCTTGGAGCTAACTGCAATGAACACTGAAAATTCAAAGTTGATGATAGCACATCATGTCCCATAAGTTAGACACGAAAAGGAAACTCAAAGGCATACCCCACCAGCACTTGCTGATTTTATTAAGACACAAGATACCACTAACTTACTACAGCTGAAAAGGTTTAGAAGCCAGTTATTTCAGAATAAGTTTCTTTAGCATTCTTCTAGTGTTCGATCACCAGAGTGATGTGGGTAAGAATGAGCACCCTACACAGTGCATGCCTTACAAAAGAAAGACTAATTTAAGAACTTTATATATATGCTCAGTAATAAAAATGTATTGCACTTACATACATGCACATGTCTCCTACAAGTCAGATTTATCAGAAGATAGGTTATGTTCTATGTCAGAATAGCCAGACCAAACAAATTTGGAAATCTGAGCTACTGTCAGTATTTCTTCGGCACATTAAGCACCTTTTGGACTGTTTCTAAAATATTTTCTCAATTTCATTTTTTTTTTGAGTGGGTAAGGTTAGTGCATTTGTAACACATATCTGTATCTCATATTTGTCATGGAGAGGAGCATATAGAGCCCTCCTAAAAGCAATATAATACTCCTGGTGGGCAGAAACACCCCTTTTTCTCCTGATCTAGCTTTATTGTCCAGATTTTCTTGAGCCATTTTATTTTTTTTGTCCCAGTGTGTTCATATTTGAACTATAGATAAATATATATATGCACTTTCCTCGTTATAGCCATTATATTTATCTTATTAAAATATATTAAAAACATTAAAATAAAGAGCATATGGGTCTTCAGCAGCAATTATGTGGACCAAGCAAAGTTGTACAGCCATTGTCATGTTAAAGCCTGATTCTTGTGAATGATATTTGATGTTGCTGTCATGGAGATTGTTATGATCTCCTGATTTCTGACATGAACATTTTTGCTTTTATTCAGATGGGCCACCATGTATTGCTACTTCTAATATGCCTGAAACATCCTACTGCTACGAGTCATATTAGCTGCATCTTCCTGTACCCCTGAGGAGTAAAATATGACTGTTTCTAGTGAAGATACTAATCAGGAGTAAACCAAAAGCTTCCAGAGATCACAGCCTGGGGTTTCACAGAAAACGCAACTTCATATTTCTCTCTTAATATACCTGGGCATGAGCTACCACTGCACAGCCTGTGCTTTATGAACAGCAGTGCCAGGTCAGGCTATGGTCGCAGGGGTCTTAGGTGATCCTGAATTGGAACACGGCAGGAAGTTTGTACTGGTACTTGCAGCATTGCACTTTGCATTCTGTGCCACCCAGATATCACAAAACTTCTTCTTTGTTATTTGAATGAATCCACAAGAGGATTTTTCATTTTTATGCTAATAGAGCTTTTGCCCAAAGTTGTTTTGCAGCTTCATATTGTGACAGGGTGAATCACGTGTTCACAACGCAACTGAGTTCCTCAATGTCAGGTTCCTTCATCATCAGGAACTTCGGAAACAAGTGATTAAAGGGGATATACTGATTACTCAGGGTGGGATTCACCTCATCTGCCTTCAGCCATTTGGAAGTTAGGTGTCAAATATGACCTGGACATTTAAGCCTCTCCAGAAGAATCCAATATAGAGGGGCTTAGTCATCATCTGCAGTTGCCATGCTTGCTTTTTCCTCTGTTCCGTACATAGGGCACACAGGCAACCAGTTTCAACCAGAAGTCTAACTTTTAGATTACTTAATCTAGGTGAGATCAAGCCTGTCCTAAGTGGAAAAGTTATGTTTGCCTCAAAAGGAATAGTGCTTCATAGCAAAAAGCAATTTGAACTTTGAACTAATTTAGGAAATTCAATTCCAGTTCCAGCTTTGAGTCAAAGGTACCTTGGCTGCCTCTGACTTGAGCTTAAAGAGCAGGTATTTCATATCAGGAAAGCGTGAGTTAGGAAAGAATAGTCGTTAGACAACAAGCAACTCTTAGTCACCTTCCTAAGGGATGCTGGAGGCTTCTTCCTGCACCTCATTTCCTTTTGTCTTAAAGCCAAAGGTGTGATATGACACATGTAAATGAAAACTGGCTCTCATGCAAAAAACTCACACCCATTATCTTCCATATATTGCAGAAACAAGACCTGGAGCTGATGACCTTTATGGGGCACAATTACAAAGAAATTGTGGCTAACATTATCATTCTTCTCTTGCGGTACCCTACCTCTCCTAGGCACTTCAATCAAGGTTACAGATAGGCTGTAGCAGAAGAAATAAAAAATGTGTGTGCTTTTGTGTGTACAGTTACTTCTCTCTAAACGGTTTCTGGTCACCATTTTAACAGAGAGAAAAAAGAGAAAAAAAAAAAAGGCAGATTCTAAAAATCTTTTTACAAAAGCACAATTGCTCATTTTAAGCAACACATTGGCCAAAGTGTGAGACAGGCTTATGACTATCCTTTGCTCATTGCTGCAGTTTAGCTAATTTTAATTTCAATTAAGCGGTTCCCGTTCCATCAAAAAGTTTCAATACAAGGAACGTGAGAAAGTAAGTTCACAGCAAACGTTTCCCTTACACTATGTGATAAAATAAATACGTTTATGTAATTAAAAAAAAAATCAGCAAATATAGGCATAAAATTAAATCTAAGAAATCAAACTTTTGCAAGGATGGAATACTGCAGGTAAGATGACCAAATTGTCTTAACTTATTATCCTGGTAACACCAGCTTTTCATATTGATTCCTCTGCGCATATAAGAAAAGTATGTAACGAGATTGCTGGAAGTGATTTGGTTAGTGTCTGGTTTCTATACAACACACATTGTCACAGTCAGAGTGGCTGTGATTTCATACTTATGCAGGTCTCTAATAGGAAGCATCATGCTTTGTCATCCTATTAATCTCAAGTTCTTTCATAAGCACTACTTTTCATCATTTGGGAGGACTTTCAGTACAAGTGTATGTGTGCCTCATAAGGCTTGCATAATGGATTAGAAAACGTAATCACTGAGCTTGCTAGAGGTGTGCTGAGCACATGTAGATCCTCATTAGATGAAAAAAAAAATCATAAAATGTACAGGATTAGTCCATTAAATTCCAATAATCTGCTAGTAATGTCTAGCCAACTGGTGATTTGAATAAAGTTGCTCAGAAATCTGAATGTTTTTTGCATCAGAAAGTTACAGTTCTGAACTGGGGAAAGCAAAATTCAAGAATTAAAATCTCCTAAACGGAAATTATTTTAGTTTGTTGAAATGTTTCATGATTTTTCAAGGTGAAATGTTTGATTCTCACGTAAATATATTAACAAGCATAAAGTATTAAATGTAAAGCCCAGAAATAAGTAAAGCATTTCAAATGGAGAAGTAAAACATTGTGTTTTAGGGAGCACAGAAATGTTGCTTACCAAATTTCTCCCTTCTTTCATTTATTTTGAAGTAGAACACTGCAATAAAAACAAACAGATATGTACAAATCATGATGCAATGGCACTTTTCAGGGAAAAATATTCCTTCAGAAGAATTCTTAGTATCTTCATACATAAACATCTTCCTCCTAAGGATCATCTCCATTGTTGTTTTTTAATTTTTTTTATTATGGAGGCAATAGTGTGTGGAATTCAGGGTCTTTGCATGGAGACAATAAGTAAATATGTCGATTAGGCTATTTTCATCACTCTTAGATTCTCACTGAAAGAGTACCTCTCACAGATGATCTCTATCAGATCATTAATCAGGTTATTGTTGTTATTACACCTCTACAAGACCCCAGGTGGGAATGCTTCAGTCTCTCAGCACACTCTGCTCAGGCACAAAACCTGCAGATATGAAGGTTCACACCTTGCAGCAGACATGCTCTTTGGACAAGTAATGTGGGTGGGAAATTTTCCTGTTTCAGAAATCATGGAAGGGTGGAGCTCTGACTCAATGTAATAAAACACCTGCTCAGCAACTTCTGACACTCTTCAAAGCTGTAAATATGTTTCAGGAGTTACAGGCAACTGTGGAGCCTAAGACTCAGGTGCCATTCACAGCACCTGCTTTTAATGCAGCAGCGATCCCCATGGCATCAACCTCTGCCTTCCCTCAGGTAAGTGGAAAACAGAACAAGCCTGGCAGGCATCTCTGCCTATTTGATTCAGATTTGCCCCCACACTATAGACAGGTGAAGTCCACTCCTACCTACAGGATATAAATCTCCAAGAAAACAAGATTGTCCTTCCTTGGCTCTTTGCAGCTATAAGGACCTGGAGTCAATATATTTCCATATAGCACAGGAGCAGCTGCCACTTTCCTGACATGTTCGTTTTATCCACCACAATGAGGAGGTGTGAACTGCCAATTCCATATTGCAATTCCACATTAAGGACTTGAGATAAGTAGAAAAATTGGTCTTTATTCTCTTTTTCATCCTTTGTTTTGCTTCTCTTAACAGCATTCAAGCAGTAAATCGAGTAACTTGGCAAATGAAGAAAGAAAATGGATGATGCACTACGTAGCCCCAAGTGACACTGATGCTAAGGTACCAACTTCAGCAAAATAAAAATAGGTGGGACTAAACCGAGGTTTTTTTGAGAAGGGTAGGATTTTTTTTTTTTCCAAATTTTGTTCTTAAAGATTCTCATGCTTATTTAGAATTAGGAACATTTCATGAAAGAAAATGCATGCTATTTTTTTTAAATTACATTATTTTATTTATATGAAGTGTGTTATTTTCATGGTTGTAGTCCTTAGAGAAGTTCCTCAGGGAAAATGTTCTCATTTTACAGTTAAAATGGAGCTCACTTTGGCCTTCTTTTAACAGTATCTATTTCTATTGACTTTGATGGAGTTTTAGCCCAGTATGAATGGAGAACATTGCCAGTGTTGGAAAGTTAGAGCATGGGCTTTGGCAATCCTTTGGGTTATGGTCAATGATGGCAGTTTCCAGAAAAAATGTCCACTTTGTTCATTGTGCAGCTCATCACAACAAGAGAAGTGCTCTAGCCACCTGTGCAGGGCCTGTGACAGAGACATGTTTGCATCAAATGTGCACCAGCTGCATCAGTGATGATTTTTATCTCCACTCTCGGTAACATTGCAGCTGCCTACGCTTTGTGTCAAGCTGCCTCAAAATAAAACTGGGTGGCTCCAAATAAAAAGCAAACTTACTTTTGGTGACGTCTCAAATGGTATATGATTTGAATATCTATAGCTCACAGGAAAGCTGTATGTTTAATTTCTTGTTTGTGCAACCAGACTTCCAAATCAATAGAAAACTACAAACATTGTTTTTCTTTGTATTTCACAACCTTATCAAACTGATCACTTGTTAGTAGCAGTCTGGCAGCTCCTACAGATGGAAATTAGTGTACAAAAAGAGTGACAAACCTTCAGTGGGGTGCAAAACCTGATATACATGGCTAAGAAGCATAACCAAAACTGACATGGTGTAGGACTTCATAATTTGCTGTGTGTGTGCGCACTAAAGTTCAGCAATGGAATGGAATGTCCTAAAGCAGGAAAAGCAACTATTGGGGAGTGAAATGATCCAATCTTCATAGTATTTTTGTAATGATTTACGGTATTTATACTGAAGTGGTGTTTTGGTTTAGAATATCCATGGCTAAAAGCTTTCAACCCTTTATTAGTATTGAGGTAGTTACATGTATATAAAGGCTGTTGGAATCCAGCACATGTTTTTGAATGTATGTAATGTAAAAAAAAAAATCCTGTGGCCCGAAACCCCTGCATATAGGGGCTATGGGACCCTTTCCACAGCTTTAATTCATTGTTCTTGTCATAATTTCTCCTTATCAAATGAACCTCCAAAAGTTTTGTTTGCTTTCCGCAGGTGTTTAACAGCCAAAAGATTCTCAGACACTTTTTGTTTGCCTCTTGGCTTTTGAATATGTCTTCTCTCCTCTGTAATAAAGCTTGGCAGAAAACTGGCATTAAAGGCACAGACTTGCGCAAGCCAACCAGTTTCTGCTGCTTATTGGCATTGGGTTTCCTGGGAAGCTTTCGGTAATTCCCTTGATTTTTGCAAGCCACAGCTTGCCATCTGCAACATGAGGATACTCATTAGTAGAGAGGTGCTAGAAGTGTAACATGCTATAAAGCAGATCTTGAGTCCCAGAACAAGTAAACAGGTGCAAAGCTTTACTTAACGCTAATGCTTAAGTATTTAACCAACTACTCGCTTCAGTCTGAGAGGACTTTGTGTAGCTGTTTGATAAACTGAATAGCTACTGGATTGGTTTAGAAAAACATGCCCGAGGGCTGTGAATGGAATTTAGCTGTGTTGCCTGCCTACAGTGCAAAGCCAAATATGCCCCACTGCTAAATTTTCAGGAAAATGTAACAACCTTGTAAAATCTCCTTCATATTTTAAAATGGATAAGAGCATCAGGAGAGCATCGCTTCAGCCATTTCATGAAGTCCCAAGTTGACAGTTTGCCTTCTAACATCTTACACATGAATACAGGAAAGACAAAACATACTAAAGAAAGATTATAAATAGTTGTAAGGAAGACCATAATTACAGCAAATGTAGAAGATGTATCACTGGATATTATTTGTTAGTGCATTGTCTTATACAGAATAATGTGTTATCTCCAAAGATTAAAAAAAAAAAAATCTCCTTGGCAAATTACCAGCTTCAAAAACTGATTGTTGGCTCATGACCTGAATGCACTGAAAAATACAGTAATGCAAAGAGCAAGAAACTAGGAAGCATAATCTTATCTCAAGAATAGTAGTATTAACATGGTGTGGGGTGGCCCACCAAAGTATTCCACTGAACATGAAGTCAGAAACCAGAGGAGACCTTGGAGAATTTTATCTGCATCACTTACACAAAACAAACTGATTAAAGTGGTGCACATCACTTTGCATTGTCACAAAACTAGAAAATGCCATGACATAAGCAAAGGCCCTGTAAACTTTCTCTCTTAAAAAAAAGTATCTGTGATTGATGCAGGTCATGCAAGGTCACCTTTGTGGGGGTAACAATGAGCCTATAAGGAAGGTTGCTCAGTGTGACAATCACTCTGTCATTGCAGGGATAAGTTCAGAGAGGTTTATCTTTGTTAGAAGAGACTGCAAGAGGATTTGCTCATCTGTGTAGTGTGGATTTTTCAAATTTTGGCAATACTTTATTGTAGGTATCAGGAATTGCTCCTGGCTTAATATGGAATGCAAATTTTGTACTGAAAATGGCTGGTTTCGATAATTAGTCACTCATGGATAGTTGATTATATTACCCAGCTCCCTGAACTAATAATTTTTTAATGTAACACAAATGATAATCATCATCAGCAATACACTTGATTTTTTTAGTGTATTCCTGTCATTCAACATATTGTTGCAAATAAATGATGACTAGAGAGCACAGATGATTAGTTGAATGACTTCCATTTATGGCACCAGGGACCTGAGCTTTAGTTGTAAGATGTTATTTTGCTTTTTATATTTTCTGGAATAGTTTTCATGTCTGGCAGTTGGCCATCAGAAAAGTACTCTATGAAGTATTTTTTCATTAACTGCCTTCTCTAAGGAGGATAAGTCTCCTTTTCATTTGTCTCGGAGATTTGCTTTATAGTTAATAGTTCACTTAATATTTAGCAGTTCTCTTCAAAGGCATTGGTGTCTCAAATTATGATGATCACTGAATATTGTTTTTCCTTTTATCCCTTAAGGTGGGGACGAAAATGTTTCCTAGAGCAGACTGGGTTTTTTTCCGAAGGACTCTGATTCAGGTGATAAGGCCATCTGAGTGTTATATTGAGAGACAGTGAGAGGGATTCAGAGTACAGATTGGTTCTGAGTTCTGTGAAAACCCTTTTCTAACTGGTAAAATTGTTAAGAATATAAACTAGTATTTGCATTATTCCTTCAAATTTTAAGTAATAATTGTCCTCGGGGGCAGGGATTTTGCTACTAAGCCATGCCAACCCAATGAATAGACCTAGAGAGCAAGGCTCAGGCTGAGGGAAGCTCAGCCATGACTTGCCTGGCTGCATGTTTTCTGCCACCAAACACATTTACTGAATGCATCTCTCAGGTTCACAACATAGCTCTGTCCTCTGTTGTTAATTCAAGTCTCTTTATCCACCCCCTCTCTGGTGGTCTTTGTTCCATGGCCGAATGCTGCTTGTGCTCTGGCTGACACAGCCTGTATCTTGCTGTTTCACAGGACTCAGATTACTCAGGCAATATGGTGAAATTTTCTCCTGGTAGGCAGAGTTTTCATGCACAGTCCACTGGTTTTCCTCTTTCACAACCCCTACTTAGAGCCCTTCTCCTGGAGGTGAGAAATAATTTTTGCGTATTACTCAATCAAATTTCTAATCTGTACATTATGGCTGATTGGGTGCTCTGCCTTAGTGTTCCCTTGCCAAACTCTTCAAATTTAAATAAACTCCTGCTCTTTGCACCAAGCCATCTTCCTGTGACACCAAATATCTCCACCTACTTTCTCACCATGATTCCACAAGAAACTAGGTGCTTGAAGCCTTGCGTAATTTTTGACGCTATCTAATCTGTGTAATGTCTTACTGTTCTTCACGGAAACACTTTACATGTTCTATTGTTTCGTTTTGGTTTTCCTTTCTAATATAGCCCTCCTATATGATGTCTCTTATCAGTTTGTCTACATTTGCATGCAAAGTATGAGGTTCTTGTGATACATTCTTCACTTAACCTGTATTCTTGTCTGCTGCAGTGGTGCTCAGGAACAAGTGCACAATCTGGTGATTGGTGTAAACATGTCTTCACAGAAATCACACTTGCTTCTGTCATTCCACTTTGCGAAAAGTCATGGTAGTTCATACATGTCTCTGGCAATCTTTAAAAACACATGTTCCAAATGCTGGCTGAAAGACTGATGCCATTAAAGAAGGCTAAGAGAGAAACATCACTAAATGCAAACCCTTTAACTCTTTCTTTTATTTCTCCTTAAATATGTCTGCTGAAGTTTTTATGTATTTGCTGAAGTTTTTATGTATTTCTCTATGTTGAGTATTTTTTTTCAGAAAGGTATAGAAACCTAACAATAATGGTTGAAACAACAGTGTGGAAATGGCTCAGCCCAGATTCTGATAATGCTGAGATTTACACCCCCTGTTTGGAACAAACAGCCATATAAAATATCCTATGCCCTACCTACGACTTTAAGCAACAGTGATTAATTTCCTATTTAGTTTTGGAATACACCCACATAGAAGCCAAGTTCTTCTGATTCTTGCAGGCTAATAAAGAGAATGCATTTATTCAGTACTTAATAGCCCTCTTGTTGTTTTTGGTGTTCCACTTCTGCAGCTCACAGCAGAAAGTATTAGTATATTAATTCGTCAATTTATTGAAAACATTTTGACATTATGATTCCTGGTTATAAGCTTGAGCTCATAGGCATAGATTTAAGGTTCTTTTAGGCACTGGTTAACTTTTATTTAATATGCCTTTAAATTACCCAGCATTTTCTCAAAAATTTATTCTTGCCATTTCATTGGATAACTTCATAGCTTGAGAATTACTGCAATTTTTTGCAAATTCCTTTTGTGACCTTCATATCTTTCATCCCTATAGAGATGGAAATTATTTGGGAGGTTAAGCTGAATTGTGTAATGATTAATTCCATGTGCTCCAATGCTTTACACACTTCAGCTGATGTACTGTCTTGTCTCACTGATTTCTTATACTCTGACCTTTTTAGCAGTCTTTGACTTTTTGTCACAGTAGCACCTGTGAATGTGCTTTCTCTTACTTCACTCTAGAGTTTCTTCCTGTTATTTTAACTGAAGTTTCTCAGAAAATAGATAACATCTCCTAATTATTTCATCATGTTCCACCAGCACTCCTCCATTTTCACTTCAGATAATATTTGAATACTTTCATCATTAGCTTTCACGACAGCTTTTTACTTTGGCCACCTTGTGTCGTTTCATGAGGTGACTTTACTAAGAACTACTGATCTATTTGCCTTTTGCTATTATCTCAACTCCTCCTTGAATATCAGTGACTACCATCAGGCCTCCACATCACTGAAGTGGCCACCTGTTGCTTGACCCCAATATTTACTGTGCCTTCAGTATTATTTGGCTGAATACCCTTCTGGAAATCAACAAATGTCGTCATAATTAGTTTGGTCATTTTATAACTTCCACAGATCCTTGCTATTAGAACTGCAAACTAACACTTCCCTATTCCCAAATCCTCCTAATTTTAATGCCATAACATTTTTGTTTTATTGATGCTTTATGCAGAAGTCCTTAAAAAAAAAAATATTATTTTTCCATAACCTGATACTCTCAAGGTCACTTTTTAATATATATCTTATACTATTTGTATCTTCCTCCCTTATTGGACATAGCAAATTCAGAGTCTGCTAATAACATCTTTGTATGCAGAAAACTCTCTGGATTTGACAGTATTTGAAAGACCATTCTTTCTTGTGCAGACCCTTGTTCTCTGGCATTCACTGCAGTATTACCGTGTTACCCCAACTATCTAATGAGACCTGGTCCTATACATACATCAACTTGGGAATTTATTACTCAATATCGTCTGAGATTCTGGAAATTCCTCCTTTTCTTCTGCTTCTGTTCCTAAACTATGATACAGGTAGCCACCCCCCGTGCTGATTCAAACTTTTCATCCAGTCTCTTTTGTACAACCATGGTGCAGCTCTCTTTCCTTTCTATAAACCTCATCTATTTTAATAAATTTTCCACAACTGTTTCCGCAGTCAGAGAATCCAGACAGCCATCTGTGCTGCAGTCATAATAAGCTTTGTCCATTTTCTGCCTCTTTCTGCTGATACTGTAGTTGCTCTAGCTGCTGCTGATGGACATGGTGGACCTGTTCTCTGGAGATGTAAAATCTCTAAAGCACATGTGACTGGCATAACTTTTACAGATCCAGTTGGTGGGGCCTGGCATCTTCAACAAGGAATTAGAGATAGCTTTCTTTGAGATGTATTGTAGTCAAAACCATGTACTTTTTAATACTACTCCATGTCTATCAATCAGACAACCACATTTGGTAAGAAAAATTTTTGTTCCCACAAAGCAAGCTAGAAGCATTTGTCTGATGCTGTGTATTGCTCTGGTGGCCTGAGTGCTAACCCTTAGACACCTCTCCATTATTAATTTTTTTTTTTGACCCAAATTGGAGCATTTCTGATTTGTGATTCAATTAATTTTGTGTCGTTGTATTGGATGCTGATGACTGCACATATAATTTAATGTAATTGGTTAACTGAACTTTCTCATCTTATTTGTCTCCACTTTCCTATTCATCATCTCCTTCCACACTTTGTTTGTATGCTTAGATGACTGCAGCTTTTAGGGGCAGATGAAGTTCGTGGAGAAAGTACACTTTGTTGCCTCTTGTACTTTTGCTGTGATGCCAAATGGAAGAGATGGCTTCAGCAGAACCTGGGTTCCTTTCAGTGTTTAGTTGTCGTTACAACAAATACATGTATCCCAAACTTTAAAGCACATTTCCTTTGTTATTTTTTTCAGCAGGAGGAAATATCACCTTATTCCTTGCTCACTGTAAGAATCATAAAGTTGAGAAATGCTCATCAGGCAGATTTTTGTAAGTACCAGATTTTCTTACTGACATGTTACAGTTCTAAAATCACTAGATTAGCTCCTGCTTGTGCTAACAGCTGGACAAATGCAAAACACAAAAATCATGCCAGCTAAGAAATAACAATCAAAGCAAATTTCTGCCACAGAATACGTATTTAAAATTTCAGAAGTTTATTGTTGTTTGGTCTTGTGTTTGTCTTTGTTGTTGTTGTCTTTTTTTAATTATTTTTTTTTAAGGATTCAGCAACAAATTAATGCCTGCTGGGTTACTGGCTGAATCTTTAATCAGTCAGCAAAGCACAGACCAGCTGTTTATTTCAGAGGTGTGAAAATATCCTAATACCTGTTTTAATACCCAGGGCTTTGTATCTCATGTCTGTAACAAATACACAGAATACAGGGCTGAAATCTTTACACATCAGTCAATCTTAATTCTTCGCTCTAAAGACCCCTGCCACATCTCAGAAGTTCAGTGAGGTGTACATGTCCTGAACAGCCACATTGTCATGGATCTTTCTGACTCTTGTCCCCCACTGAAAGATACATCTCAGAAACCATAGTACATGGCGTGTTATGGCTTAGATGCAAAGTGTTCTGAAAATGTATGATATTTGTCCAGCCCTTACCTGGTACTCCACTTCCACAGAGGTTTTTCTCTGGAGAATTTTCTCTTGCCATTCCAACTTGTCCCTCATGATCTTGCCAGGTCAGTAATAACTACAGTTTTGTGTATCCATTTACCATACTGTTCTGTATCCTTTTGTTCTGCAATTTCTTTCCTTTTTGGGAGATCGTGCTGATGTTCAGCAACACCACAGCCCCTCCATTACCCAACATTTCACATAACATGTCACCTCACTCCTCTGTCTTTCCACTTTTTAATATTTTTAGTACAGCTAGAGGATCCATCAAAATGCAAAGTTGTTAACAATTGCTGTTTACGTGGAGCAAAAGTCAATTCTTTAGCTATGGTGCTCGAAAATGTGGTGGCTTTGGTGCAGTTACCAAAGCTGTCAGAGGACGTGGCTGTACATTGCATGTCAAGGACTCCCAGATTGTCTTGATACACTCCTTGAAGTTAGAAACTTGGACAATATCTATGACAGGCACAACTTTTCTAAAGAAACAAGATGAGGTGCCCCATGCTGCCAGTAAACTAGCAGCACTGCTTCAGGTTACTTTGGCCTGGAAACCCTAAGAGATTTTGTTTCAGAAGACTACTTTGGACTAGACCCACATTTTCATGAGACAGCAAGTGATCTCACAGACTTTGAGGATATGTTTTTGCTTTCTCCAAGTGAGCAGTATTTGGCTTCCACTGGATAATTCAAAGACAGGAAGATTTTCACCCCAGACACTACCATTTGTTTATATCTTCATCTTCTGATGGAACAATAGTCTACAAAAAAAAACCCATATCTTTGTATTCCACTCGCTTTGGCATTTCAAGAACATGGATGTCGCCATTGTTGATTTTCCAGCCAAATGGAGAAAAGTGTTTAGTCCACATGTTCTGTAATATTGGGTTGCAGAGAATAGAAAAAATATCATAGGATAGCAAAGAAGGTCAAATTAACTTTTATTTTTCACAGCTATGAAACATTGCACATACGTGCAAGACCTCACCTTCATTCCTTTGAAGTGTTGATTTAATTTTTTTTAGTATCACCTTTGATCTAGAAGGGAAACTGAATAACAGGATAAGAACCATGATTCACTGGCTTATGTAAAGGGATTGCACAAAATAAAACAATGCTGCGTTCTCAGAAAATAGTGTTACTGTTGTGACCTTGTCCTCCATCCTGAGGACAGTGTGATTTCAGAAGTCTTGCATAATGAGAAATAGACATTTAGAATATTCCCATTATCAACAAAAAGTACATCTCTGGAGTAGGAATCAAGATGTGTGGGCTCATTTTTTAGATCTGCCAACAGACTTGTTGTATAAGTTTAGGCAAGTGATCTGAACACTCTGTGCCTCTTGCCCTAGCTATAAAAGACGGGTAACAGAATGTCTTTTCCCACACCTTTTCTGTCTCGTGTCTGTTTAGATTACTTGCTCATTTTGAAAGAGGTTATCTCTTGTTTTGTGTAGGGGGATCCTAATTTAAGATGTGAGGTAAGTCCTAGATACAGTGAGAATGCAAAAAGATATCTTGTCATTTTTAAGTGCTTGATTTTCCACTGATACTGATGTCCTTTTAGCTTAATGTTTTGGGTTTAACATTTTAAACTACTTGAAGTATCAGAATAGTAAAAGAGCTACACATGCTAATGTGTGCTGACGAGAATTAGAAAATTATATTTACCTAGCCTTGTCTCTAATACGATCTTTTCCCCTGGAAAATGGATTATAAGCAGCTGATACAGGTGCTATCTAACTGCGAGATATCAGTGGAAGACTAACAGTTTTTGTGATGGCATGTTTCCAATTTCTCTGGATTTTCATCTTCCAAATATTAAATCCAGGAACCAGCCACCCTTCCCACCGAGTGCATCAGCTTCTATGAGTTGCTTTTTCTGCTCTCATTCTGGCTTCCCATCTTTCTAAGCATGCACAGTAATCTGCTTGCTCAAGTTTCTGTTCATCTTTTCATTTCCACTTGGCTAAAATGTGCTTCATTTCCCTGATTTTTGTCTCAAGTGCAGTCACGCCTGGTTCTTTGGCCATAAGAGTTTTTATATTTTTCCTTGACTTATTTGCCAAATCGTAGCTTCAGAGAATGCCACTTTCTATGTACTTCCACTGACACTCCTCACTATTGTGTGCACACAACTTGATCCTGGGTGGTTTTTAAACATGCACCTCAATATCCATGGGATGTGTGTTTTGCAAATCTGGGATGGAGCCCCAGCTTATTCTGAAATGTAATGTTCCACCTTTGCCTGTAGACAACATATGCTGGTGGAGCTTGGCAATGATTGCATATGTTTTCACACAAATAAAAAAATTAAAACAAAAATAAAGCACCCTGCTCCTCCTCAATGAATCAATTAGCCCTTTTCATATACCTACAGTTGCTTCACCACTTTTGTGGGCTCCTCTGTACTTAAGTAATGTTGAACCCTGACATTTGCTTCATACTTCATGCAACTGGTTTCTGTCTTATCATGCAAATGGTCTTGACATGCCTGAGCTGATCTGTTTTCACTGTATTCTTAACTGACCTTTATGCCAATTCATAATCATGGGTCAGACTCAAACACACACTTCTGGCACTCCCTCATCTCACTGCATACACTAGGGAGGTAGATGCCCAGATAAGATCATTTACGCTCATTCTGCAGCCCTGCATGCACTGAGTATCATCACCAGGCTTCCATGCTTGTAGGTAGTTAAGCTGAGGAGGTGGTGGCCATACTAGAAAGGAGACAATTCTGATAAAGTTTATGGGACCTTTACAGTCTGGCTCCTGCTTTGCAGTGATATTCACCTGCTCATTGTGAGACTGCAGACAGCCTTGGGTAAAAGAATGACTTTTTTTGGTCTTTCGTTGCTCATTTGTTCCTCCTCAGCTGGAGGTTAGTGCTACAGGCTTTTACAAAAGCTCATGTTTCCTGACTCTGTTAATGGTGTTACTTCTCCTAGAGAATTCCCCGTGTGTAGGGGGAATATCTGGCCAAAGTGAGGTAGATGGGGAAAGGGTGGATTAGCTCCTTTCCTCGCTGCTGACACCCCTTCCAGTGACTTTTTTTCGCAAAAGTATGAGAAAGGAGCCAGGCAATGGGAGGAGGACCATGGTGGCATAGGCTCTCCAACACTTTACAGCCATTCTCCTTAAACAAATAGGTTATTGAGTAGCCACACAGAGCTGCACCAAGCTCCCAGCCTGGCCAATCTTTGCCATCATTAGTGCTTACTTGGTGGTTTATGGCAGCCCCTAAGGCCCACAGGTGGAGGTGACCTTACCCCACTCCCATGGAACAACAGATGACCAGACAGGGAATTGCCTTGTGGCCCCATGAGTGGAAGCAGACCTGACCCAGCTCCTCAGGCAATGCCAGTTGCACAGACCTGCAGTGATGTGGCTCTTCCTGCTATGAATAAGTACAACATAAAAGAGTGAAACTGTCTTAGACTCCACTGGATCTTAAAGAAGACCTGAGTAAAGGGATCTCTGTGATGGTCTGCTCTCTGAAACCATGGCAGCCTATATGGGTACCAGCTGATACATACCAAGAGCTGGCTTTTGCTGCTGGAGATTGTGTTTGGGCTCATTAAAACAGCAGGAGTAAAGAGGTGGATGTCAGGTCTAGCTTGACATACTCAGCCTCGCTGGTGCTGGGTGTTCGCAACACCCTGCCTGGACTGCAGAGGTCAATTTGAGCTGTGTGTCCCAGTAAGAAGTTACCTGGAGTGAGTTTCAGGCTGATGGGAGATTTCTTCCTGGCAACAGAAATGTCTTTGCTGGGTGTTGTCCTGTCAGTTCAAGAGGCTGTGGGTAGGGTGGTCCCTGTGATGCAGCTGTCAGAACTGGGGTAGGACAAGGTGAAATCTGGGGGGGGGGATTGAAATGTGACTGTGTTTATCAGGTATATTTTCTAACTATAAAAATCAGGTGCATGTGGAAGCTTTCTCAGCTGTGGAAGAAAACCTGTTGGTCTTAGCTGGGATGTCAGAACTATCACCTTGCTCCCTTTACCCCTCTTTTTGTTTTTCGACCATCCTTTCCTTTTTCATCTTTGAATGAAGAGAGACCTTGTGTATTTCTAAAAGAGGAGCTCAGAGCCTTTTTCCTCTCTCAGCTTATGAAATTATTTTGTGGAATCTCTTCTTTTATCCATTCAGAATAAATGATTCAGTTCTGGGGTGAAACATCTGGAGACCTTGCAAATCAGAGTGGATCTCCAAAGACATCAGGGGTTATTTTTTCTATTGAAAATAAATGCGAGCAAGTTATGGAGAATACAACTAGTGCAGGTGATACTCACTGTCCTGTCCCAAGAATGCAAGCAATGCCATTGGCACAGGAGGTAGAGGTGGCTGAAGATGAGAAAGTGGCTGCAGTAGGTACTGCACTCACTGAGTCTGTCCTCCAGGGAGCAAATTCTACTTTGCCACTCAATTTAAATGGCTGGACAGGGTGGAGTGTTCATTCACATGGGACTGTCCATTCCTGGTAAAGCACATCACTGATTAAGCATGGTAGATCTACAAGCCTTTGTTATTTTCACAAGCAAGCTACAGAGAGTCATATTATGCTTACAGAGGAGTGTTGCATCTGGATAATCTAGAGGACAGAGTTCAGTTCAAATCAGCACTCAGACAGACAGCAGTTGGAGGGAACTTCTTAGTACCATTTGCATCATACTATGCTGATGGGGGAAAAATGTTCCCAGAGACCATGTCCAATGATTGAGAAATGAGGGCGGCTCTTCTCCTCCTTTAAGGTGAACTGTAGTAAACTCAGATTCAAAGGGAACCTGTCTGTGCAGATGGAGAGAAATTCTCTCGGAGAAAATTATTTCTTCTTTTTGGTGTTATGAAATGCAGTAACAAGACAGATGGGATTTTATAGTCTTCATTCTATGTTCATATGAGACTAGCTTTTCTTATATGCTTTAGTTTTCAGTGCTGTAATTTTCTTCTTACTTGTCATGGAGATGAATGATTTTAGCACGTGATGGTTCATTCAGGAACATGTCACAGGACTGTACTTTCACAGAGGAGCAAAGCCCTGGCTGCCATTCTCACCTTCTCAGTTCAGTCCTGATTTTTTTAGCCAATGTTTGGCTTGAAGACACAGATGAGAAATAGTCCCATGAGCACACAAATGCAATTGAATCAGAAGAAGGTAAAAATTGGGAAAATATATCAGGGTCACTTAGTGTCGACTTCTAAATTGACTGTGAGTTCAGATGACTTGGCATCCACATAGGGCAACATTGTGTCATCAGGGAATGAAGTTGCAACACATGCACTGAAGTAAGGGCCTGGCATGGCATGAAATTGCTAATGATGCCCAGCAACCGCATTAAAATTAGAGCATGAAGAAAATGCAAATACTATTTTTTGTATTAGCTCCCAGGTAGCAATGAATAAACAGGAAGATTTTCACTAGCTCTTTTGTACACTTTTTCAGGGATACAAGGGGGCAAAAAAAGCTGGTTGGTCATTTCAAGTGCTCCGAGGTAATAGGGGTATAATAGTCTTCACAGTGTTCAGCAGACATGCAACTATCCTGTTATTTTCTTATTTGTCCCACTGTTTGCCTCACAGCTTAGCTGGCGTTCAACTGAACTGCCATTCTACAGAAACACATAAGCTCAGTTAGAGTCACAGCATGGGGAATAGTTGATGCTCTCTGTACAATTCAAGGAAAATATAGAAAATCACAATAATCTTATGGGAAACAATAACCTTTTCCTATCAGTAGGAACTGTAGATGTGCCACATGTGGCCTAGTTTCCTTTCTCCACAGAAAGAGGATATGCTGCATCCTAGTAGTTCCACCTCAGCCCATCTTCAAGGTCAAATTTGCACTCAGTAGTCACTAACAATTATATGTAATTTGTCTGTGACCAACTAGCCTTGATATTGCAGAATCACACAGGGTGGCTGAGGTGTGACAGCACCTTTGGAGATTGCCTAGTCCAGCTCCCTGCTCAAAGCAGGGTCAGCTACAGCAGATTGCTCAGAGTCATGTCCAGTGGGGTTTTGAACATTGCCAAGAACAGAGACTCCACAATCTACCTGGGCAACCAGATTGACCAGATCTACCTGGCCAGAGTGACCACCCACATAGTAAAAAACCTTTCTCCTTATGTTTAAACGGTATTTCCTGTATTTTGGGTTGTGTCTGTTGCCACTTACCTTTCACTGAGAAGAGTCTGACTCTGACTTCTTGAATTCCCTCTTTCCCCCACCCCAAATCAGGTATTTACATACATTGATAAGATCCTCCTGAGATTTCTCTGCTCAAGGCTGAAGAGTCCCAGCTCTCCCAGCCTCTCCTCATGTGGCAGATGCTCCAATCTTCTTTGTGGACTTTTGCTAGACTCATCCCAGTACATCCTTACCTCTCTTCTACCAGGGAACTGAGAAATGTGGTCTTGCCAGTGCTGAGCAAAGATGAGGAATCAGCCTCCACCTGCTGGCAACACTCCTCCTAATGCAGCCCAGGAGGCTATTGGCCTATTTTACCACAAGGGCACATTGCTGACTCATGTTCAACCTGGTGTCCACCAAAACGCACAGGTCCTTTCCTGCAGAGCTCGTTTTCAGCTGGTCAACCCCCAGCCTGTCCTGGTGCAGGGGCTTATTTCTCCTCATGTGCAGGACTTTGCATTTCCCTTGCTGAACTTCATTAAGCTCATGTTGGCTCAGTTCTCCAGCCTGTCCAGGTCTCTCTGAATGGCAGTACAGCCGTCTGGTGTGTCAACCACTCCACCCAGTTTTGTACCACATGTAAATATGCTGGAGGTGCCCTCTGTCCCATCACCCACATTGTCAATAAAGATGTTAAATAGCATTGGGCCCAGTATCAGTCCCTAGAGTACTCTACTGGTGACTGGCCTTCAGATTGACTTCGTGCTGCTGATCACAAGCCTTTGGGCCTTGCATTTCAGCCAATTTTTAATTCACCTCACTGTCCATTTATCTAGTCTGTACTTCATCAGTTTGACAAGGAATTGTAAATAGCTTCTTTTAAGTAAGTATGTACGAAAGCAACACACATATGGAAAAATAATTTTAGAAAGCAGCCTCATGAAAATGCTTTGTCAAAGAAAACACTCCAGCAAATGAGTGAATTCCAGATCAAACAGTAATGAAAGACATTCATAAATGCTGTAGTTGTTCATTCATGCTTGGCTCCAGTTTTAGCACTGCCAGTTTTCTCAGTTCTATCACAAGTCTTGTTTTATATACTGTGTGGCTGAAAGCTTGATTTTTAAAAAGGAAATCTTGGTTTTCATTAAGAAGAATAAAGGAAAAGAATTGGCCTCTGCAACTACAGCAAAAAGTGTGTAAGCTACAATGCACCCTACAATGGCCAGAAGCCTAAATGGAGAGAAATTATGTTTCAGATCAGTTTAACATTTCTTAAGCACATTCCATCTCAACCACTTGGATGATTTTGGGGATGCTGGACTCATGTTTTTGGAAAACTCAAGACTGGCAGTGATAACTGCATTAATGAGAGGCAATGGCCTGAGGCCATGTTTGGTTCTTGGCTTTTGTACAGGCTTCCTATGTGCTCTTGAGAAACTCCATAGATCAGAGCCAGCAATACTACTGTCACAGCTATGCCACAGCTTGACAGGCCATCAGACAGTACAATGAGGGGAGATGTTTCAGTTATCAGACAGTTCAGTAATCAGAGCCCTCCCACACATGGTAAATTGCATCTTACACTGGTAATTGCCAAAGTCAATATATTACTCTGTCACTTTGATTATGTAAAAATCCAAGGCACTGAAATGTTGTCTGTGGAAATAATTGCCAATAGAAAGGCAACCTACATCCTTCACGAGGGAAAATTCCTGGTAGTGTCAAGAAATTCCTTCAGATTCAGCATGAAGAGTTACCTGGGAATCTCCTTGCCCAACAGGCTTGATACACAGAGGATGTTCCAGTCAAAGGGCTTCTGGATTTCAGGCAATACCTTATATTTAGGCAAAATATCCTAAAGGAATATATCTGATATCCTGAGCAACGATACCAAGATTAACTTCTTTTTAACCTTGAGGAACTGACCTGTGCCATTCTTACAGGTAGTAGGTGTTTGTGTCTGTGCTCATGAGGTAGTGATCTCTATTGACTGCCATGGGACCAGATTTCTCCCCTTTTCCTCTTTTCCCACTGACGCCCATGTTTACACAACAGGATCTTCCAGTTCTTGTCCAGGGTCTGAGAATCTCTGGTGTTTTCTTGGTTCATGATCTACAGGAAATGATCCCTTATAGTAAGTGCAGGCTCACCGCCTTCATCCACAAGATCCAAATCCTTTCTGGCACTTCACTTTTCCTGGGAAGTGACGTAGAGTAGGAAATAGTTGCCAGGTCTTTGAGGCATTGGCAAACACCAGGAAAAGGCTCCAGCTACCTACTGACCTCCTGAAGAAGCAATTGTACTGCTGGAAGGCATCTCCCTTCCTACCCCACCTGAGGAGACAACGCTCTAGGTAGCTGCAATAATTAATTTTCCATTGTGAAGAGTTAATAACCAGGTATGCCAAACATACATTACCTGAATCAGACTCAAACCTGATTCTTTTACAGTTTCTCGCAAAGCTAAGTTGCCACAGAGATGATTTACACCCAATCTCTCGCAGGGCCTGAGACTCACTCACTGCTGCATCAGTTGCAGTTTCTCCTCCTGACAAATTTTCAGAGAGCTGAAACAATACTGATAAGGCATAATAAAAGACTCCTAGCTATTCATGTTGTCCTATCCACTGGCTAGGACTGGATTTTTAAAAAATTTATAGGATTGTGCATAGCTATTTGAATACACTGCTCACTCAAAAATAGCATTGTGATGAACAACAAATGCATTTTATCCAGCTGTGTCATTTCTATCTTCCTGGTTTGGTCAATAAATATCAGAAAGAACTAACCATGTCTAGTCCCCGTTCAAGCTACAGAGCATTTCAATGTCTTCAATTCTTGTGTTGTGCTTCCACTGCCAGATATTTTGTACCTATGTTTCTATAGTAAGCCAGTCTGATTGCTATGTGAGCCTCTGGTTGCCAACTTCTTCAGATGAAAAATTCCACACCAAAACCATCAAAAACTGCAGAAATCCTGTGTGGAATGAAAGTTTCTACTTCCGGATGCAAAGACAAATCAAGGTACACAAACCAAAAGCTCTCTTCTTCATCTCATCTCTATGCAGCTTAATTCAGCTTAGCCCAAAACAGGATGTTCTGTTTTCTAATGCTATTCTGAGTTTATTTAAAATTCCCCTAGCAAGTTGGAGCAAAAGGATTTTGGCTTTTGCTGTAATTCTCTTCCCTCCTAATAGATAGTTATTATTTGTATATTGGTAAAGTGAGCATGACCTCCTTGGAGAATGCTGATGGGACCAGTGACAGTGACAACACAAAGAAAATATGAAATTAATGTATAAAGGAACACTGTCACAGAGAGAACATATCTTTCCCTGAAAGCACATGAAATAATGGCATATCAATGCCAGGAAGCTGCTCAGCTCTAGTATGATTAAGATCTTTACTCAGTTTGCTGCTGATAATTGCACTACACTCAAATACCTGTGAACAAGTGGCTGAAAATGGAAAGCCCAAGTACATAGAAAGGTAGTTATTGATATGCAGGGACCTCTATTGCTGCTATTGATAAGGAACAATATAAGACCATATTCCTTCCTAAAAGATTGCATTTTTGGTGAAAGCTACTTGAAAGCATAAAAGATCACCCAAGAGAAATCTCAGTTTGGCCTTAATTGATGAGACTAGCAGCTATTATAAAGGAGATTGCACTCTATTTCTTATTCTTCCTTGTGACACTTTGTCATCAGTATTTTTCTATTTCTTCTCTGTAAAGCAGGCACTGAACCTAGAAGAGCCACAGAATGTCATACTTCTTGAGTACATGCTAACAAATTAGACATTTTTCGTTTATTTTCCCAGAATATTCTGGAAATTACTGTTTCTGACGATGACATAATTCATGATGATGACCGTGCGATTGTGCTTTTTGATGTAGCTAAAATCCCCCTTGGGGAAAGAGTGCTTAAGGCATTCCCACTAAATCCAGAGGTAAGAGCTCAGTCAGACATTTAGTACATCTTTATGTCTATTCTCTCCCCTCTGATTTAAAGGGGTGTGCTGTCTCTTCTGTCATTTACCACCAGGTAGTTAGAATGTAAAAAAACTTATTAAAATCTTGGAAAATGCACACCAGTGACAAAATAGGTGGTTTTCTCAAATTACTATCCATTTCCTGTGGCACAGATTATAGCCAAATTTCCAAGCCCCAAAACAGAAGCAATTTTAGGGAAGCTTTGCACTTTCAATAATCCAACAGAAAATGGCAGAGTTTCTCTAATTCTCATAAATATTATAAAAGGAAAACCAATACGATGTAATGGAAATGGCCTGTTTCCACAATATTTTACTAAACGCTAAGTCTCAGCGTATTGTGTTCAGCACACGGAAGCTGGCAGGAAAGACAGCCTGAAAAATGAAGGTTGACTAGGAGACTTGTTAACACCAAACACCCCATGTTCTGTTAGTACAACTAAAACCTTCTTCCCCTTGTTAAAGAAAAAGCTACTTCTGTCCTCTAATGCTGACAATAGCAAGCACAAAACAAAATATTTATATTTATTAAACCATAAAGGAAACTGCTTGCAAAAATGAAGGTCACTTTGCAAACCTCTGCACATGCACACTGCTTCATTTTTTTTTTTTATTTCATTTTCAGACAGGGGAAGAGCTGGAAGTTGAGTTTCTATTGGAGAGCATGTGAGTAAAACCCCATTATTATGGGAGCAGTGGTGCATTAGCGCAGGGAAACCCGTACACCCAGCATTATCTTATAGCCAGATTCACCCTCTTTCCAAACTTGATGTGTGCATCAGCAAATCATTATAAGAAAGGAAAATGCCACAATGTGGAAAATGAGTTCATAACTTGTAATTGTGACTTTCTCTTAAAATTTATATATTACTTGCATAGTTCAGAGTTGTTTTCTGGGACTACTAAATCCCACTGCAGTAGGTCTATAAATTTTCTGGAGAGAATTCTCTGGGCAGCTCATGGTTGACGAGAATGTTGCTACCTAATCTGTGACACAACCATGCTATTAAGGCTGTTACAAGAACTTTCCAGGTCCTTTATTGCAATTGAATAATTTCTGTTAGGTGGTTATGTGGCTTCTAGCAAAAAGGTAGCATACATCTAAAATCAATAGCAAGGAGCAAATAAAAAAAAGAGAGAAAAATGTGTTCTGTTCAGGACAATATCCAGATTATATATAAATTACATATTATTTGGTTTTGTTTTCTAGACGAGATCTTCCTGAAACCATCATCACAAATGGGGCAATAGTGGTAAAATATTATTTGCTTCGTTCTCTAGTGTTCTTTTCCACACCATTCCTTACCTCAGCTGACTATGATGGTAGTGAGGGAAACATTGCAAGTCGTCAGTCTTTAGTGATACTTTTAGGAAATATATCTTTGAGGAGGCCACCATGATCTTAGAGGTGGCTTCAGACTGCTATCATTTTCCCTTGATTTATCTGCATCCATAGAAAATTACAATGTGTTTAGCATAGAGCCATCTTCCCATGTGATGATGAAGTTAATTCTCACTTTCACTGTGTCTGGCAGAAGTCTCCAACACAGTTGGACCCACATTCAAGCACTGACCCTTCCTACAATGAGCTTTCCAACACCTGCCAGCACTGATGAGTAATCTAATTCTCTGCCCCCATCACATCTATTCTAGTGTCGTGAAGTAGCCTGCTTGGAAGTACACTTGGACAGCAAGATGAAAAAGAAGCGTTTTTCAGGTAAGTTTATTAATTCTTTAACTGAATATTAGTGATTTTACCTCTTTAACAACACCTAGAATTTGCATCATCCAAGTACTACAGTTTAATTGACCACATCTAAGGCAATTTGTGAAAACTTTGTGGTAGGAAACACCAGCCATTCTGCAGCAGGTGTAGGTTCAGGGTTCTGACTTCATGGGGAGCCTTTTGCCAAACTAGAAACAACATCAGATGCTTGTATAGAAGGTATCAAAACTCCAAGCTGAGATCCTGAAAACCTCTGCTGTACTACTGCTAAACCCTGAAGAAGTTTACTTCCTTAAGTGCAAAGGTGCATGGCCTTAAATTTCATTGAGATCTCTGTCAGTTCGACTTCTGCATACACACAGAAACACCTCATTTTTTGCAGGGGTTAGCACTCAGCAGCTGGCTCCCGCCTGACCTTGATCAAGATCCAGAATCTAGAGGTTCCTCTGCCCACAACCCCTGAGGGGCTGGATCTGGTAGGCAATCTCAGATCATGCATAACACACACTGGCAGGATTAGCTGATCTCTTCATATAAATAGGGTCATCTGCTGCAGAGTCAGATCTTATTTTAGGGGACTGAGAACTTCTGTCGCTCATTATTTGGCCTGGGATGAGGATGATTTACAATGCAAAGTACTTGGATGCATTCACTATGTCATGATGCAACTGCAATAGAAACGCAGCAGTCTAAAATTCAGTGCCATTCACATCGCACTCCTATCCGGCTTCTTATTCAGCCCATTGTAAAGATACAACCATCTATAATGTTTGGGTCTTGGATCACTTTCAGAAGACAGCTTTCCAAATACAAAGGAAGTGGAGAAGGGGTTTCTTCAGTGCTACCTTTTCACGGAATCACAGAATGGTTGGGGTTGGAAGGGACCTCTGGAGATCATCTAGTCCATCCCACCTGCTGAAGCAGGTTCACCCAGAGCAGATCGCACAGGAATGTGTCCAGGCGGGTTTTTAATGTCTCCAGAAAAGGAGACTCCACAACCTCTCCAGTCAGCCTGTTCCAGTGATCTTTTTTATTCCTTTAGTTTTGTTTCTTTTTTTCTTTTGCTTCTTTTTGCCTTTCTCTCCTTTTTTTTTTTTTTTGCAATTATAAATAACTTTTTGTGTGCATTTTATCTCATTGTTTTAGAGAATGAGCTAACGTTTACAGTGAAAGGATCCTTTGAAGAAACCCAGCAAGTTTCAATAGGCCATGACTCCCGCTCCCCTCTCCCAGATCCCACATTCTTCCACTATGCCAAATACAAGCAACCCTCCCTGGACGTTGTACTCACAAAGAAGAGGAGGCTTCCCAGCTTTGTACGTTACCCCACAACATGGTATACAACACAGACAGTCCTATGATCTGACCTTTATGTGTGAGTAGGCAGCAAAAGGAGAACCCTTCTGTCTTAATCAAAAAGCACTCCGTGCTCCTTTTCAGTGTGCTTGTGTGCCATGCGGAGCAAGGAGCAGCAGTGTCCCCCTGACTGTCCCTCTGAAGTCGCTCTCCTCTGAGTGGGAAGCAGTTGGCGAGGTAAGTGTCCACCAGCTGTGGGAAATCCTTTGCAAGCTTTTAAAAATTGCTGCCAGTTCCCCAGAAGCAGAAACCAAAGACTACTTCTCTTTATACAGAGCCAGTTGTTTCCTCATCTCCCTCAAATCTAGAGTGATGCATTTGGATCATTTGGAGCTGTTGCTCATGTTCTTTCTGTTGTCCGTGTCCTTAGCCAGGCTGGAGGTCACTGGGTGCCACTGGGACAGGGTGTGAGGCTGCAGCCTGGCACATTGCCAGATGAGGCAAACCTGTGCTATACTTTTTGGGTGCTCAGCCTCTTTGGCTTCTCCTTGTATCTCATGTTGTTGTGGGAGAGATTTCAGTTTCAAGACCTGTGTTTAATGGTGGACCCTTCCAGGAAGGTGAGGTGTAGCATTGCAGCTCTTCTGCTATTTATTTGTGTAGCTAAGTAGTGCCAGCACAAGCTACACCTGAGTTTCACAATACAGAGAAGATGTGGACTATAGATTATGATACCAAAGTCTTAATTTATTAAATCAGTGCACATCTCTGGGTACTAATGAAACATTGAGAGGAGAGTCTATCTCTCAATCTCAGTTTGCTAAAGTTCAGGGCTTTGTGGATGTCACAATGACCCAAAAGAGCTATGTCTCATTCCGAGTGGGGGAAGAAGTCTGTTTAAAGCAAAATATCCACATTCACAATTTTACCTTTTTAAATTTCAGCACAGAAAATTTGATTTGCACTTAAAGGTGAAAAAATGGTAAGATCATCTCATTTATCTTCATTCTGTGTTTTGCCCTTCAGTTCTTTCAGCTTGGATAGCTGTCAATCAAGTTCCAATTCCTTTGTTACTGCCTTTCCTCCAGAATCCTGGTTTATCCTTATTTCAGACTAGGAAATAAAATGGACTCAGTACACAATACAGAGATTTTCAGTGCCAATGACTTCATTTAATGGGACTATACAGTGAGTTAAGAAAGGGTTTTATAAAGAACATGACAATTTTCTATTGATATTTTGCTCCAATCAAAATTACTTGCTAAGGGTCACTGTAGACACTCTTTGATACATCTACAAAGTATTGCCAAATGCAAGTATACAATAAAAGCAGCATTTCAAAACTAATTGAAGGAAACCATTCTGCCTCCTGAGGTCAGATCAAGAAAAATAGAAGACCAGAGTCAGAGTGCCTGGTCACTCTAGGATAATAAAAATTTGAAATAATAAATGTACCTGCACTTATTTTTTAGTGTCTACTCAAAGAGATAAATGCAAATTAACTCAATCAAGTGATTACTTATTTCTAAACCAAGGAAACATATTGTGTATTTTGAGATATGGTAAAGGCCTTAGTAAAAATTCACAAGATGTTACATTATGTAGGAAGTTCTCTTCCCTTATGAAAGGAGGTGCATCTTCTATTATGCTGTTTATTTTCAGTAAATATACTATGAGATAGACATACAGTTCACAGCTGTCATTTAAAAACTTCTTCCTTACAACACCTAAGAAAATATTCTCACAGCAGCTTCCAAACTACAACTGTAGTGCTTATAAATATCCATAAATGACTATATACACCCACACAGAAAAAAAACCATCCAAACACGAAAGTCCACAACTTCAGTCTACGATTTTCGGGTATCGGTGGAAGCTTGCACAACTTATGAAGGTGCGTTTGAAAGCCACCTTTAACACACTGCCCTCTGCAGGCTTTTGGCTTTTTGTCTGAAAGGGAACAATTCTGTTGTAGCTATATTTAATTTCAGGGATCTTTGGCAAGGAGAAGAAACAAGAAATCCTCTCAGTCCAAAGGAAGACATTCTGTTGTTCTTCAGCAACAAACTCAAATATTTAATCTCTTCCTGCTTTGCTTTACATAGACCTGATGGTGAAGGCATATCTATTTATGAAGTAGAAGCGATTAAAATGATGAATTAGACTATAGATGTGATGTGAGATACCTGATCCTCTGTTCCAGCCAAGAAGACCTAGACGTACGGGTGGGGTTTGACCTGTGTGCCCAAGAACAGGATTTCATTCACAAGAGGAAGAAGGTGGTTGCAGCCGCTCTGAAGGACATTCTCCAGCTGGAGGAGGACTTGCAGGAGGATGAGGTATCTGAGACATAATTATTATCTGTTTTCTCTGCAGATGAGTGTCAAAATGCAGCACTTGTGTTCAGTTCCCATTTTCCTGGAAACAGGGTAACGTTTCTTGTGCAAGCTGTGACTGACTTCTTTTCTCTATTCTAGGGAAAAAATTAGTACTCAGAGGAAACATTAATAAAAACTTGTAGCCCTATTTACTACAAGATATAGCTTAGTGTTGAGCAGCAGTCTGCACAGTAATGCAGATAAGGACTAGGTGCTCTCAGGACCAGCCCCAAAGCTTGTTTTCAGCCTCACAGGCAACCTGGACAGATCTAAAGCATTGATTCAGCACTTCCTTCCCTCACAGTTCAAACTGGACTTTATTTTGTTGGGCTCTTTGTGGTTCCCATTGTGTGAGCACAGCTCGCTGCCAGTCTGGCTTCAGCATCTGCTGCAGCTTGCTTGGCAAATCAGAATGGTAACAGAGGGTCCAAGACAGGGAAAAATTGGGTTTATCTTTTTAAATTATACTCCCACGGCTGCAGTGTGAAGCCTGAACTCAGATGCAGAAATGACAAATTTTCCTTGTTTCGCCCTAAACTGAGCACAACAGGTTGTTGGGGATTGTTCGTTTGTTTGTTAGGGTTTTGGGGGGGTTTTGTTTGGGGTTTGTTTGTTTGCTGTTTGTTGTTGTTGTTTAGTTCGGGTTTTTTGTGTGGGGGTTGGTTTTTCTTTTGTGCATCTGGGCCTTTCACACAAAAGATCCTGCCTTTAAAAGCCGGCACTAAGCCGTGGGATATTTCCTTCCCCCTAGATGTAGAGGCACCCATCCTTCCCTGCAGAACAATCAAGTATCCTGATGATTTGTACAAGAGATGAATTCACCCCAAAGCATGGTAGCTATATTTACTGTTAACAGAGCCAATTCATATTTATGGATTAATCCTTCTCCTAAGACTATTAGACACTGGATTTCTGTATCATCACAGGAAGAATTAATTGCAGTTCACTTGCATACCTAGTATTGTATGTACACATGTGGCAGGTGAAGTGACCATGGTTTGTCTTTCCCTCTGACAACTGTAAAAGGGGATGGTGTCACCAGCCTTTGGCCTCAGGGGTCTGTGCTCTTAAACCCATCAGTCATTATATATTTATTATGGCCTGTGAAATAACTGTACTACAATAGAAATAAGCTTTAGTAAATTTCAGTAACACAGAGGTTATTACTACTCACATGGAAACTGTGACACAGAACCTATGTTTTCTCGTCTATTGCATCTAATAAAAATCTGGTTGAGATGGCAGGAGGTACCATTCCCTCTGTTTTTTTCTGGTCTGTGTTATTTGTTTTGCAATAGAGCATTGAAAACATGATGATTGAGATGACGGATTCCCTGTCCTAATACACAGCTGCTTGGCAGAGGAAATATGAAGTATTTATTAGTCTTTCTATGCCCCATTATTAATATGGGTTTTTCTTCTCCTTGCAGACTGGTGCACGCAGCATCTTTATTGCTTTATCAGTGCTGTAACTTTCTGTTTTCTAATCAATGATGTCTCCCTCCTTTCTCAGACCATGTCACTAAATGCACGTGTTTTGGGATTGAACAGGTACCTGTAGTGGCAATCATGACAACAGGTGGTGGAACCAGAGCTCTGACGGCCATGTACGCTCACCTTCTCAGTGCGCAGGAACTGAATGTCTTGGACTGTGTCTCATACATCACTGGTTTATCTGGCACAACATGGTAAGACCAAGATGATAACCAAGTCTTCATAGGAGTTTTCTACTTGTGATGTCAGTCAGTGATCTGAAGATTCATATCATCTTTACTGTCAAGAAAGGATTGTATTTTTCTGCTGTGTATTTTTCTTGTTTCCTTTGATGCATATTTGCCAGCATTTGGAATTAATTCGGTCCTGATTAAACATGTGGATGGGACCACACACAGGTTTTTCATGTAAATGAAAAATGAGTAACTTCCCAAAGCTCTGCTTCAGAACTCATATTTTTCCTTGTGGGTTTGTTTTTTGTTTTTGTTTTTGTTTTTTTAGGACTATGTCAAACTTGTATGAAGATCCTGACTGGTCCCAAAAGGATCTTAAGGAAACACTTAAAGATGTTCGAAAGCATGTGCTAAAAAATAAGTTCTTGTCTTGTTTTGCCCCTGATCGTCTGAAATACTATTTGAAAGAGTTATGTCAGAGGGAACAGGAAGGACATCAGATATGTTTCACGGATCTATGGGGACTCATCATTGAAAACATGTTACATGAAAAGGTACAATTGCAGCACCTTTCTCTTCAGATATGCATATTTATTGAATATAGAGATGAGGGCAGAGAGTAAATCAAAAAGTGGCTGAGATTGGAAGAGACCTCTAGAGGTCATCCTGTCCAACAGGATGCCTTGAGCCATGGGCTTTTGAAGGTGAATACTCCACAGCTTCTCTGGGCCACATATGCTGGTGTTTGACCACTCTTACAGAAGAGGGTTTTTACACTTGTTTGTTTATTTGTTTGTTTTTCAGATATGCCTAAAGCATATGCCTTCGTGGTATCATTCTTTGTGTCTGTTGGGTGTACTATGCAGATCTTAACATCACATCTGGTGCAGAAAGGGTGGGATTAAAAAGAAATAATGCAAAACTTTAAAATCAATTCACCTGTGAAAATATAAATGAAAATCCCACTCTTCTTTTAAAAGAACTGCACAGTGTGACAAGGTAAAGAAAAATCACAAACACAAACCCAAAGACAGCATCTCTGAGTTGTTAATAGGATTACATCACAGCCTGTAAACATTCCCACCAAAACGCAATGTTCAGGCTCTGTTTCAGTATTTGTGAATACTTCCTTCTCAATAGGCCATTTATACTTAAGAAAGAAAACATTCCTCCTCTAACACAAACACCTCTGCACACATCCAAATTTCTACTGCCTGAGCACAGCACAGTGAGAGTCCCTGGGGTGGCTCAGCAGGGAGCTGCGCGTGTCCTGCAGAGACACAGCCCTGTCCCCTGACCAGCACAGCCCGAGGGCAGCCCAGTGGCACAGCTGTCCTTCCAAGGACTGCCCCGGTGAGGAGGAGCACCTCCAGCTCTCCTTTGTGGAGGATCTGAACTCAGCACCCTTTCAAGCCTTGGCACAGCTCCCAAACTGTCCTGCCCTTTCCACCCTGCCTAACTATTGAAGATGCTCCACAGCAGAAGCAGTAAGGGTCAAGGCTCACTGAATATTAACTCTGTTTGAGGCTTGGCTCTGTCACAGGTCTGAGCAAAATATGATTTTTTCGGCAATCAGGGCAGGACTTACTCTTGCTGAATGAAATATTTCATGCCAAGAATGCTGTTCAAATATTTGCAGGCATTTTCCTGAAATAAATAATGTGAACTACTGAAATATAATTTTTTTTTCTTCAGCATATGAACTTAACTTAGGACTATTTGTGCTATTTGTGTGCTGGGGCTGGGGAGGGTCAGAGTTAGGAATGGTAGCACCTCTCTTAACTAAACTGGTGTGAAACATCCTGGTTGGGAGACTGGTATGCACTGTACATTGTCAGAGCCCAGGCTTAGATGAAGTGGGAGGCTCTTTTTGTCATCTAACTGTCCTCAGCTACTGTCCTTCTTCAAAACAGGAGGACTTCCATAAGCTCACAGATCAGCAGCAGGCACTAAACCAGGGTCAGAATCCCCTGCCCATCTACCTCTCTCTCAATGTGAAGGACAAAATCAGCGATCAGGATTTTAGAGGTAATAATGCTCCAGAATTGCATTTAACATTTTATTGCAATAGGGGTCAATTTAGGACTAGGTAAAGAAATCTGTTCAATGCACAAGTCCTCTAAAGGGCCAATCTAGAGTAGAATTTTAATAGTTGAATTTTTGAATGTCTTAGTATATCCAACTACATTTAGGATCAAAAGCAGGATGATGGAGGACCCTATCACAAAATTACCTGCTAAATTACCTCAGAGATCTAAAGTTTGTAGGGAAATTTAGATGGAAGAGGACAATTCACTCTTCATATTCAACACTGTGAAACATACAGTGAATAAATGTCTGCTTGCAAAATGTGTTAGTTAGAAACAAGTCTGCCTTAATCTGGCTAATACAATAAGGTATTTTTCCAACTAATTTGTGCCTCCACTGCTTTAATCACTCTGTCTTGTGCTTTTTCTTTCAGAATGGGTGGAATTCACTCCTTATGAGGTAGGATTCCCGAAATACGGCGCCTTCATTCGTGCAGAAGATTTTGGTAGTGAGTTCTTCATGGGTCGCCTCATGAAGAAAATCCCAGAATCCAGAATCTGCTTTTTGGAAGGTGATTTGTCACTCCATGGAAATGTAAAGTAGTATAATATGATCCATTCCTGTGCAAACCTCTCTTCTGATATGAAGCAGTTAGTATACTTTCTATCTGCCAGGAGCAGTATATGGTGAAATATTAGAACTCATAACAAGTCACTATCTGCAGGATTTTTTCTATTTTCTTTGCAGTTTTATTAAGCTGAACAGATTTATTTGATTTTGTTTGTGACGTTGCAATACTTACATGCCTTCGTCAGCAACAAAAGTTGTGTACCATTGCTTCTAAGTTAAACCATCGGTCTCTTCTGCAACCTGAATCTCTAAAATACAGCCTTTTATCTACAATGCTGCAGCTATCTCTTATTAATCTTCCAGGTTAACACTTTCATTTTGGAGTGCAAAAAAGGGTCATAATATTTACCTTTCTTCCCTCTTGCATGAGAACAGCAAAAGCAGTAAGGAAATATTTTTTCCCTTTGCAAAAGCAGCCTCTTGCCTCATTGTTCTTTGTACTTCCACCAATTGCATAAAGGAAGATTTGGGGTTTTTTGAGAAGTTAAACTATTTGCCTGTGTGGAGATTTCACTACAGCCAGTGGTGAGGTGTAAGGAATCAGTCAGAACCTCCCTATCCTCACCTGCAATGTCAAACAAGGTACTCAGGTGTCCCCTTCTGTGGTCGGAAATGCAAGCAGGTCACCAGCCCCCTCCCTACACCTCCCACTTTGGCACTTTCTTCTCCCCTTCTCTAGAGTGATGCTGGGACATATGTGTCCCTGTTCCCTGCCAATGACCCGCTGTCTCTTCATTCAGGCAGTGTTCCTTATTTCAGTGATAGAGTTATTTGAAAGGTTTTCAGCAAGTTCCTCTGCACCGCAGCCCCCAAACAGAGCAGGGACTGACTACATAGGTCCTGCAGCTCTTTCCTGCACAGCCAAGCCCGTCCCTCTGACTGCAGGCGGGAACTGCTGGGTCAGGCCATCCCCAGGCTGCTCAGGTGCAGCTTCTTCTGTCCATCACTCAGTTCCTCCTCAGAGCACCAGGCTGAGTTCTGCAGTTTGGAGGGTTCAGGAAGGCACCATTGCACACCCAGCACGTGTAATTGTGTTTGCTCAGCCTGAAAGATGATCGCAGATAGGTGGCAGTTTGGACTGCCATCAAGTTTGCTGCATCTGTTGCTAGACGAACTTGAAAATTTAACCCAGATATGCCTGAAAACCCTCAAAAATCAGAAGACAAATCAAAAGACTCATACATCGACACTTTCTATTTTCAAAACTTTAAAGTCAGCTTCCTCTTTCAAAGGCATATTAGTGCATGAATCTTTAATGTTTTGTGGTCGACAGTTCCGCATGACAACTGCATTCCTGTAACAAGAATGTGCTAGAAATAAATAAAACCTTCAGAATTACAAATACTGAGAATTTGGGGAACAAGAAATATTGGGGACAGGTGGAAAAAATTAAGATGTGTTTGACCAAAAGTTATTTGCCACACAGCAAAAATGCATGTTTTGGTAGCTATACTGAAAATACTACCAGCTCTCTTAATAGATCCAAATAAATTAGATTATTAGAATACCCTATGGATTCATATACCAATTCATAAAGACCTTCCTTTTATTTGTGCACTAAGATACTGTAATGAGTAAAGTTTGCTGGAGAATGCAGAAGGTAGTGAAGGACATTGTGAATGAAAATGCTTCTAGGTCTTTAACAGCTTACTTTCTGTCAAATATACTCTCTGCCACAGGTATCTGGAGCAGTGTTTTTTCCTTGAATCTTATGGATGCTTGGTATATATCTGTTCAGTCAGAAGACTTCTGGCACAAATGGACTCGAGACAAAATTACAGACATAGGTGGGTTATTCTTATGCCATTGTTATTTTATTGCCTGCCTGCCTGCCTTCCTTCCTTCCTTCCTTCTTTCCTTCCTCCCTCCCTCCCTCCTTTCCTCCCTTCCTCCCTCCTTCCCTCCTTTCCTCCCTTCCTCCCTCCTTCCCTCTCTGCTGCTATTCCTTCACTGACATTTTCAAAGCCATTTTGGAATTCCCTCCTCAGAGCTTCCTGTAATCCACACAGAGGATTTCCAGGAGGAAATTCATGCCATGTATTGCAGTGTGGCAATCATTTCAGTTGTGTGAGAAAAGGATCCATGGGATCTGTCACAGGGAAGAAAAGAAAAGAAAAAGAAAAAAAAAAAGAGAGAGAGAGAATGGCCCTCATATAAGACATTTCCACAGCACAAGGGTAAAACTAGAGAAGAATATCCCTGTACACCAGTAGAGGCTGGAGGCCTCCTTTAGTGATTCACAGTGTTCCAGTTCCTATTGTGGAAGTTGGAGTATGGCATGAAACTTCACAGAAACAAGAGCAATCACCATCCCTGCCTCTCTGGAGTCTACAAAGCACAAACTCCAGTACTATTGCAAGTCATTCCAAACTTGTCCTAAGGATGAGATTTGGAAAAGATGCTACCAAATTAAGAAGGATCTGCAGGGTGGGATTTCAATGAGAAACACACAAGGCAAAGGTACTATAGAGAAAAAAAGATGAGAAGGAAGAGCAAAAAGGGTGGTTTGTTTTATCTTCTTGTACTTGTAGGGGGTAGTTTCTCGTTGTTAAAACAAGGACCTTGCATTTGCTGGTAAAGAACATTAACTACGCTTGTGTGGCCAAGAGATTGTGATTGTGTGGCTTTTTTATGTATGTGGCTGAAAGATATACTGTGACATGGAGTAGCAAAGAAAGACAAGATAAGTGCAGGATATTGTAGTGGATAAAATTACAGAAAAGCAAAGGAAGTTATAATAGATGAGATGGATTTATTTACAGTACAAACAAGGCCTTTACGACTGTGGACTGAGAAGAAGAAATTGATTTTTTCAAAACTTAGCCGAAAAACTGTGAGCTTTGTGGAGATCCTGGAAACAAAAAGAGAAAGAAGTCCAAGTTTTGTCAAACATGTTAAAACAAATTATGATTACACAGATTAACCTCAACAATGAGCCCACATACCAGAACTGTTATTCTTTCTTCTGCAGATGATGAAACTCTATTCCCTGCAAGACCAAATGAGCTTGATACTCGAGTGGTTTGTCCCACTGACAGCTTTTCAAGCATTTTCCGAGATGTTGTCATGTTACGCCCAGCAGCTTCAGATATCCCTAACTTCCTGAAGGGCTTTCAGATGAACAGCAACTACCTAGAGAGCGAGTTTTCCAAATGGAAAGGTATGACAGTAGCACCTTGGTTTTAGTTACATTTTAAACCTTCCTTGTGACAAATAAACAACGCTTAAAAGATTATCAAACCAACTGCTTTTCCGTTCTGTTCCCATTCTCTGATAATATTTGAAAGTGTTTGTTATCAAAAGCTAAAAGTAGCTAGCAGGAGAGACTTCCAAAATAAGTTCTTAAAGATTTTGTGAAGACTGGCAACTGATAGATGAGAAAGAACCTGATCAGTGAACCAGTGTACATCTGCTGATGTGACAGCCAGCCAGCCTGCACGCTTGTGGCAAGGCACTGGTGTCATCATATCCTGCTTCTTGCCCAGCCAGTATTCAAGGTATATGTGACAGAGCCCTGTTCCATGCTACTGTTTTACTTAGAAGTAAGATACAACTTTTATAACAGTATTGCCTGTTACACAGTTTGGGAAATAGTGCTCCCATGTTGCACAAGGGGTGATGCCTTGCCTCGGCTGCGTACCCAAGTAGCTGCGTGCCTGTCCTCATAGCGCAAGGCACCAAACATCTTTAATATTGAGAAAGTTAAGACAATAAGGTGCCATTTCAAATTTTTTATATTAAAAAAAATACATTAGACTGATCAGAATCACATGCAAATCCAGTGGATGGAATTAACTCTACTCTCCTGAGACGCAAGTTAATCCCTCTTAACTAGAGGAAAGCCAAAGTAATTGCAGAGTAAATAGTGAAAAGAGGAAGCCAAATGAGGAACTGAGAAATGACTGAACTGCAGTTATCAACTATATAGGTAGGTCTAAGACCCAAGAGAAGCGGAATTTTCTTTTTGTTAACAATCGACTTTCGTTGGCAGACCATCTGTATTGAGCACCATCCCTGAAAAAAAAAAATATGCTTCTTTTCTAGACTGTGAACTTGACTCTCAGCCCAACCACCTGACAGGAGCAACAGACCACCTCATCCTGATTGACACGGCATTTGCCTTTGCTACCAGTTACCCACCCCTTATGAGGCCAGAAAGGAAAGTGGATGTCATTTTGCATTTCAACTACAGTTCAGGTTCCCAGACACAGGTGAGCCTACTGCATTCTTCTCTACTGATAACTCTGTTTCATCACTGAGTTCCCAGAACAGCTGCTCCACTACTCAGAGAAACTTACTCTTTCCCAGTATCTGGGAAGTGTAAATAAGCTACCAGTTTACCAGGGTCCCATATCTTCATTGAACAGTACAAGTGTTATAAGGAAGCAAGCATTTAGTAAACTGAATCTGCCTGTTTTTATGTATAAATGTGTTATAGGTGATTTGAAGGCAGGCAGATATTGAATGAATTAAGCTAAATATATTTAAAACTGTCTAAGACTTCTCAATCCAATCATACATATTCTTACAAAGGGGAAAACGCCTATTCCTAACAATAGAAGGGTTTGATGCAAAAGGCCAGATATGCAAACCAACGCAAGCACAGTTCGTATTTAGGAACTTTAAATACATTTGAAATAAAAAGTCCTCTAAAGGCAGCTTGTGTAATATCCAGATGTGGGATGAAGATTTTCAAAGATAGGCATGTGGACCCATATCCATTCAATTTAACTCTGGCCTTCCAGATCTTGGCTCCATATACAGCCTACAACACCTAAGTTGGGTACATGCCATAATCTCTCAGAACTTGGCCCTTATCACACAAACATTCACAGTGGAATTTTTTGGTCAGCTTCAATTCAAGCACTTCCCATGTTCTGATGTTTTGTTTTGTTTTGTTTTCCTATTGTGGCAACCAGCCCCTGAAAGATGCCTCTAAATACTTTGCAAAACAGGGAATTCCTTTCCCTATAAAGGTACCAGATGATCAGGAAACTCCACATCTGAAGGAATGCTACATTGTTGGTGACAAGGAAAGCTCAGAAACGCCAGTTGTGATATTTTTCCCTCTAGTAAATGACACCTTCAGGTACTACAAAGCACCTGGTAAGTTTACAGCTACCCCTCACATTAACAGAGGCAGTGGCTGCCTTCTTGCTCTACTCTTCTTGCTTCTACTGTGCAATATCTGTTCTTCAGATCACTCTGTAAACATAGATTCAGAGTCCCTTTGCTTAGATCTGAACCATACAAAGAAGCATAAAATATGTATTTTCCTGGTCAGGAGAGCAACAGCTGGGATCAGCCTTTGGCACATATGCCCCTCTTCAGATTGTTTGGGGACTTTTCATAGATAGATTGTAGACTTTAGTGATGAAAAGTATATTCTGTTTATCTGTAGTGGCAGAAGTTAGCAGGGTTGTTTCCTCATACTTTCCTGTTAGACAATGCTCTGGGGAATCTAAGGATTTCATTGTTTAAAATCATTTCCAGGCTCACAGTTAAGCAGATAACCTTGAAAACAAAAGTGTGAACTAGCAAAGTGATGAAAATATAACACTGAGCCATGCTGACAGTTTCTGTTCAGTGACTCCTACTTTGAAATTTAAGACTTTCAATAGCAATATTGCCGGTTACTTCAAAACAGATTGTTTCTAAGTCCTGGTGCCATATCCCATGACTCCACATTACCTCTGTTGGTGCCAGAAGTCTCAGTTACTCCTTCTCCAGATGATAAAATTCCTAACTCATGCTATGACAACACTTATATTTTAATCACTCCAAAGCCCCACAGTATACTCAAACCCAAAAGTTCTGGGATGGTATACAGTACATTAAATTTAATAACAAAACAAATGCAGAGACTACTGTCCCAATTGTACTATTTTCCTTTAGAATAAAAATAAGCAAGTAGTAAAAAATCAGACAGTACTCTTGTTTTGTAGATATTGCTTTGTGGTTATTCTGGATTGAGTTCATTGCACATTTGAGGTACGCAACTGAGTTTTGAACAGTATTCAAATAGTCTCAGGGTCTTTATGCAGGTACACACACATTCTACTCCAGCTTTTAAAATATATCAGGTAGCTGAAAGCTGGGTGTTGTAGCTGCCCTTTGTAGAAAGAGCTAGAGAAAGGAGAAAAGGAGAAAGAACTAGAACAGGAACCAAGAATTAGCTTCTGTACTGCTCTGTGAGGGAATCTGCCTCCCTTCTCCTCCTCAGTAATTTCTAGAAGCCAGAAATGTTATTTCTATCTCAGCTATCCAGTATCAGGTGAACATCAGATGATGTGCAGATGCTACATGTCCACATAAAGTACCAGGGAATCTAAAAAGGGCACAGAGAAGATGTATATTAAGACCTGCATGATATCTGCATATTGAGGCAAGCCTGTGCTGCCTAACTGGTTCAGCTGGCAGCTGCAATCTGAGACTAAACAGAAAAAGAGAGAACAGGTCCCAGTTGGGCCCCCATAGGTGAAGTCTCAGCTGAGCTGACATGGAAGGGTTAAATCCATCCAGTTTTTTGGGAGGGCTGCTACCTCTCAACTGAGAGCCGACCTCCATGGTGGCAGGACAGGTGCTACAGAAAGGCCTGGAAGCTGGGGATGGCTGTCTGCCCTTTGCTAGTGACAGGCAGAGGGCAGCTTGATTTATATAAGTGCTTCAGTACCATTTCCTAGCCCAGATCTAGATTGTACAGCATCTGAAATATTAGCTTAATTACATGAACAGGCAGTTTTTCCAGAGCCAGCTCATCCATCAGCTTGTTCAGCAAAAGGAATTTAGAGCTTGGGCAGTAAACAAGTAAAACTGACAGATTCATCCTGGGTTACTCCTGCATCAGTTAGACTATTCCATAACTGGATTAGAAAGGAGAAATCCTTTGTGTGAGGTGGCTTAGACTGCTTTACTTGAGCAGTACCAGTTGCTTATAACTCTCTCTGCAAAGCTGTGAGGAGTACATATGATAGCCTGCAAGTAAACTTCTGCATTATCTTTGGATCTGGTTTCTACTATTAAATGAATTAAAACAAATAAGGTAATTTAATTTGTCTTCAAATCATAAGATATGATGGATGTAATATTTCCAGAGATGACACTTGTGGGACTACCTGCCTAATTATTTTGTCTGGATCTGTGACGCATACGTTGATTACCTTGGCATGATGAAAGAAGCATGAAAAGTTCTTTCAGTATCCCTATCAAATTTTACTGATTTGGGGAACATCAGGTTAACTCTCTCTGTTGACATTACATAGAGCCTGTAGATTTTTATAGTAGTAGGCATCTCAAGGAAATAGCAGTCAATATTTGTGGCATCTGCTTCTGGGCTATGTCCAGATAATGGCTCTGTAAAGTCTTCCAGTTTAGACAACAGAACCTAGTCTTTTAAGGCCTATTTTCTGCATCTTTTGATAGTTCTTCCCAGTAGGAACCAAGAGTTGATATTTTAATAGATTGTGTTAGGGCAAGCGACAGGCTGTGCTGAGTGAAAGAATATCTGTCAGATCGCTGAGAAGGCAGGTGTGCTTTTGGAAAGCTTGAATCACTGACATACATGGATTTTCAGCAGCCTGTTTCTGAAAGCATGAAAGCAGAGCAATGAGGAAAAGAAAACGATGTAGAGTTGAAGATGAAAGGCACAGAAAGTGGAAGTGGCTTCAGGGCCATAACTCATAAAGAAACCATGCTGTCATGAGGTCTTTGCTGTAGTTGTCTGATTTGGGAGAAAGGAAGGAAAAAGAGTGGTTGCCACTTACTTGCACCTTGGCCAGAAGTGTAGGGTGCTGTCATGTCTGGGAGGCAGCAGCAAGGTGGGGTCTGGGGCTGGGAGAGCATCAGCTCTGAGGGGGACATGGGGACCATGCTGATAGCTCACCTCAGAGCTAGAGGAGGAGGCAGGGAGTCTCACCCCCCTGTGCTCAAAAGAGAAGATATTCTACTTGGTTTGGCATTTCCAAGAGTACCCAGGACTATCCCTACACCCCTCACTATCACCAGCTTCTTCTCCCCACACTGCCAACCAAATACCCCAGAAATAAAATGCCCATAGAGGGAAAATTTGGGGTTGTGATATACTGTATGTGCATGCCTGAGAAGCATTCTGACTCTAATCGCTTTTTGCAAATTAACCAAGTTATTGTTTGTCCCTTAGGTGTGAAACGTAGTCCCTCAGAGATGGCAGAGGGTGATGTTGATGTTGCCAGTACCCGTGGTCCATATTACATAAATAATCTGAGTTATTCAGAGGAAGATTTTGACAAACTTGTGAACCTAAGTTACTACAATATCCAGAACAATAAAGATCTGATTCTTCAGGCCTTGCGTGCTGCCGTGGAGCGGAAAAAGCAGCATAAGAAAGAGCAACTGCTAAAACCACCCAGTGGGGATGATACGTGTGTGCCTGACAGAGAGGGGACCAAGCATTTGGCTGACTTCCCAGAACTAGGGAATATGAAATAAAATATCTATGAATCTTGTCAATGAAGAAAAAAAAGTAATTTCATTAGGAAGTGAAGAAAAGCCAAAGAATGGTAAGAATAGCACTTTGTTTGTCATCGAAAATGCTAATTCCTGTCTGTCACTGAAAGGAATAAACACAAAAAAAACAGTGCTCTTCCTTAATGAATCAATGTGCTTCCCTCATTGACAACCTCAGGAGCGTGACTAGGTGAGGCTGTGCTCCACTCGTGCCTGCAGAAGCGACCTTTCAGGCCAAGGCCAAGATGTGTGGACAAGAAAGCATAAGGAAGTTTATGCTGACGATGTTTGTGCTCTACCTGTGCTATAAAAAGAGAGGATTGTCAGTCCAGAAATGTAGCAGAGAACAAAATCCATTGTCTCTAAAACAAAAACAAGGAGCCCATTTATGAACTAATGAGCCTTTATGTGAATTTAAATAAATATTAAACTTGTATAATAAACGACTTTTAAAAAAAAATTCAGAGTTACAGTAAATAAACATTTTTTCACAGCAAATACATGTTAATTTCTTTTAGGTGCTTTTTCCTCTACTAGAAAGACAATTAAAGACAACATACAGACTTATTTCATAGCTGCTGAAAAATAATTGAAGAAGAAATTATGCCTGCTCCAGACCTAGATGTGAACTGCCCCAGGATCCTGGGACCCCTTGAGTTCAGGATTACACTTAAGACCCATCTCTACAAGAACAGACTCAGGCTAATTTATTTTATTAAGCTGGATTTAAATGTTATTGATATGTACCAAAGGTTTAAAGCTTTAAAGTTTTTGAGAATATTACATCTGAAAAGACACAAGAAACACAAGGCAGATCTAAAATTGTATACCTAATATCACTCACCTAAGTCTGATTTTTTTAACTTGCTCTAGAGTATTGCAACTGAAGTTAACAGATCATTAACTTTCAGTTTTCTTTGTTCATCACATTAACATGGCTCCTTTCAAGCAAGCGGTCTGTTTTTTTGACATATGGAATCCTAGGCCTCTATTTATTCTTTTTCTAAATTAGCTTTTATTCAATACTATTGATTTACTTATTAGACATCTTGTATACACAGCCCATATTTCCTACAGGCTGCCCTGCTCCTCAGTTCTGCTGTAGTTTCTTTAGTCAAGGAGATTCTGTTGTTGTGGGCCAAAAATGGAAGCCTTACAAATTCTTTTGCCCTCAAGGTTGAGGGTCTCCTCATAGGTGGTGCACAGAAACACAGTCCTTCTGTTTACATAGTTCAGTAAACTCCTCACCTATGGTGCATACTACAGCAGCCCATACAGCTGCTGTATGGGCTGCATGCCCAGGGTTTACCTCCCATGGAAACGAGAGCAAGGATGGTAGTCATGTTGATGCACGCTGTATCTCATTGCAATACAGGACGGGATGTAGCCAGAGGGCACAGCCAGACCTGGGAATCTGGAAGCACTCCCAGGTTCCCGTATACAGTTACAGCTTTATTGTCTGAAGGGCAAAAATGATCCCACTGACAGCAGGAAGCATCTAGGCAGGAAGCCTGAAGACAAGCACAATGAGGTGTGCAAGTGCAAACACTTCCCTGCCCTTCCTGGCGCTTTCCAGCAGCCATGAAGGGGTCACAGAGAACAATGACCACTTTACCCAGTTTCAAAAAGAGCACAGTGGAACAGAAATAATTATTTGGTATCTCTGACTTCTCTCTATTCAACAAGAATACAGAGGAAAATGCCAGGGCTGATCAAAGAAGTGGAACGGCTTCCACACAAGGAGTGAACAGATAAGGAATCTGCAACATAGAGAAAGGACAAGAAGAGTAAAAGGCAGAGAAGAGAGAAATCTATGAAATCTGGGGTGCCCTGTGGGAGATGAACAGGGAGTGACTGTGCACCTCTCCTCCAACACAAGGCATGGACAGGGTCAGAAAAAACTACCAAGCAGCAAGTTCAAAGTTAAGCAAATGAGGTCGTTCTGCACACAACATGTAATTAAGTCACAGACCTCTTTGCCCCTGATGTTGCTGTTGATAAAGGTTTATGAGTTCATAAAAACTGATGAGTGTATTCACTGGAAAAATTTTAAGGACTGAAAAATACAAAGGCTCCACAGTCCTGCCCTGAATCATCGGTTCCCAGAGGCTAGGAGAGTCTGAGACAGTGTTGTACCTGCCCTCTCTCTGTGATGTTCTCCGATCAGTAAATAGTGAATGCACCACAGATGAGTGGGAAAGCAGTCTCACTCCCAGCTGCAGCTCTTCCATCTTCCACAGCTCAGATATTTTTGCAGATAATAAATGATCAGGAGTAGCCAGAACTCCTAAAGATGTGGTGATACAAGACTCATTTAAAAGGGATTAATTATTGAAGTAACATGGAGAAGATGTAAGTGCGTGCAAGGATAAATGAATTACCTATGGAATAACCTATGGGGAAAAGCCATGAAAATGAGAGGAATGCAAAACCAAACTATAAAAAGGGGATTTAAAAAAAATGAGGAAGCCAGTCAGCAAGACCCTACATGAAACGGTATAAAATCTTTAGACTCAGCATGGAAATTGCAACAAAAAAGTTGCAAAACACATGCACAGCCCTAAATAAAATGTGAAGCAAGGAACCAAGAAAAGGCAGAGTGGTTAAATGCTCAGGAGTGAGCATTATTAAAGCCTAACATCTGTTATTTGAGGAACAGCACAGGGGGGAGGGAGATGGAAATGGCACATCTAAACCTGCTGATGTATTTAGAAAAAGCTGGAGCATATAGGGAAAAGGTAGTAGTCAACATGGAAATTAGAAAGAAGAAAGGTACATGGCTAAACACGTGAATCAGTAGATGTGCCAGATCAGCGAAAACATTTAAATGATAAGGCTGTTGCAAAGGAGACAAGGTCGTATATAACACAAAAGATAAACTTCTAACGTAATGTCTATACACACATTTGGGGGGTGGGGGGGGAAATCGCCCTTATAATTTTTTTAACTAGGAGCCCAAACTTTTGTTTTTTAAGGAATGAGTGGGCACAGACAAACTTCTATATCACAGAAAAAGATATTATTTTTTCTGATTTCTTCAATGTTTTAATGAATATGGTATTGTATTCTATTAAAACCTCTTGTAAAATCAATGGAAAAGGCGATCCTCTCATGCGGCTTAACACAGTAACAAAACCTAAGGTTAAAACTAATGGCCGTATCGGCTGCACTTCCCACATCAAAATTCAGTGTTATACTAAGAATTTTCAGTGCTTAAAATAGTTGCCTAATAACTTAGCTAACCCCCACGGCTCTTAGTCACACACTTCTGTGACATCCAAAGGCAGCAACCATCATCAGGAAAACATGAAAAGCATTTGGGCAATTCTGTGTTCACATCCGAGTTGCTAAAGGGTTTCTAGATTTCATTTCAAGGGCCTGAAACTCTAGCGCGGAAGAGCAGCACAGGTACAATGAACCTCCAGAGGCGGATTTGTGGCTAAAAACAAAAATTAAAAAAAATCCTCTGGTTCTGAAAAATAGCCACACCCCTCCCCAACGAAACCCCGCACGAACCCACCAGCCACCAAAGGCACGTACGGCCGGGCGAGGCGCGGTGCTGGCACCGCCCCCGCGCCGGCTCAGCCCGCCCGCCCGGGCGGCTGCGTGCGCGGGAGGCGGCGGCGGGCGCAGAGCGCGGCCGGGCGCTGTCGGCGGAGCGATGTTCAGCTGGCTGGGGAAGCAGGGCGGCGGGCGGGAGCGCGGCGGCGGCACCGACGTGGTGCAGACGGTGACCGGGGGGCTGCGGGACCTCTACCTCCGCAAGCTGCTGCCGCTGGAGGAGCACTACCGCTTCCATGACTTCCACTCGCCCGCCTTGGAGGAGGCCGACTTCGAGAACAAGCCCATGGTGCTGCTGGTGGGGCAGTACAGCACCGGCAAGACCACCTTCATACGGTAGGCGCCCCCCGCTGCTGCGCGGTTCCTTCTCCGGAGGCCGGCGCCGCGCCCAGCCCCGCTCGGGGAGAGCCCGCCGGCGCCCTGTCTGCCTCGCCCCCGCCGCCTGCTCGGTAATCCCCGCTCACCTCCTGCCAGGGGCGTTTTGCCGTGCGGTAAATGCCTCCTACGCGCTAGCAGCGCGACCCGCCGCTAGCCCTCCCCAGGGGGCAGCGGCTGCCCCGCCTGGCCGCCCCCTACGGCGAGCCGAGTCGCGGAGCGGGGAGCGCCCGTCGCGGTGAAGGGCGGCTAATGCACAGCAACGGGGACCGCAGGGCCGGCGTCTGGCTGCCGAGAGTCCGGGCGGGTGGTGACAGCCCGGTGGCCGCTGTGCATGTCTCTGCCGAGCTGTGGAGGCTTCTCCGGGTGTGTCCCATGCTGTGTCGAGGATAGGTGCCGCTCCCCACGCTGTTACATTCTCTGTGACTCTCCTACCAACTTCCTGCTGAAGAGTATTAGCTCGATTTCACGTTCTGCTGAGAACGTGTAACGTAGCTGTCTACTTCCTCTTAACTTTTTTTGATCTGTCAATTATTTCAAAGGAAAAATAGGTACTTCTCGTTAAAACGGCGTGACTGCGTCGGCTATCACAGGCCATTTAACCTTATCTCCTTCCCTTCGTTCCCAAAAGTGGTTTAATGCATAGATTAGATGTGAAGATAAGACACAAACGTGACAACAGTTTTGGGGATAAAAAACACATGGTGGCTGGAAAGTCCTCCGTTCCGTCCTGTCCCCCCCCAACTCATTTGGTCAATTGCGTTGAACAAGCAATACGGTGATAAAGCAGCTGAACAAGGTTGCTGCTGTTGCAGTATTTTCTGTCTGTGCTCCCTGTCATATTGCTTGGTAATTGATTTTAGGAAACTGAAGAGCGCCTCAGGTATTACGAGCTTGTGAATATTTTGCATATATTTGAAGGTGTTTGCCTCTCATGTGCCTCTTACAAATCAGTCTAATGGTATATAAAACTCTGCAAAAGGCACTGAGAGGTCACTTTGGTCAAATTTTGACCTACTTATTATATCTGTAGCTCATTATAATGCTTCTGTAAATTTTACAAATGTTTCTCTTGCAGTTCCAAAGGTTACTGCAGCTTTGCCATGACAGTTTCCTTTTTACAGTGTGAAAGACCTACCTCCCTTCTTTTCCATTGCTGAGTAGTGTTTACCTTTACTCATCTGAGAGCTCTTCAGATATTTACCGAGTTAATCATGTTTATTTTCTGGTTTTACAACTAGAAGCTTAAAGTTGAACTTGTTTCTTTACCAATTATTACCCCATTCCTGCAAACAAGGTGGATGATTTGGGCTTACCTAACATTTCTGCTGATTCATTTTCTTCTTTAAAAGTCCAGCTACCTTGTTAGTCTGTATGTATTTCCAGATAAGTGTTACCTAGCTTATGGATGGGATGGGTGAGAGCATGGGCAATAGGGAGATGGAACGGTCCTAAATACGTATGTACCAGGACCTGTTGTGCCTGTCAGCTGAGTTGCTGTGTCATTTGCAGTTTTCCCGTCCTGTGGGAGTTTGCCTCAGATGAGAACACACGTTCTTGGTTTATGGACATTCAACTTTTTTGTCCTTTACAGTTGCTCATAGTTGACTGGAATGCAAGTCAATATTGTACTTAGAAACACTGATATTCCTTGCAGTGCATTAGATGTATTTTTGATGCCATTGCTTTGTGAGTAACTTATCACTTTAACCATAAAATACAGAGCAAGAGGGTTGACTGATACTAATGTACAGTCTGAGAAAAGAAGTATCATTTATTACAGCTATTTCCTGTATTTTTCTTTTTAAGCATTGGGCACTGGTGGTCAAAGATACTCAGACAAATTTGACAGAGATAAAGTTTTCAAACATGTTTTCTCATTAAAATGTCCGACTCAGTGGAGGAGGTGACTCCTATCATGATGTGTCCTTCTTTTCACCCATTTACCTCTTTCTCCTGTCCCCATTTTAGGTAGATTGCAGAATGCTTTAAGCCCTTTATTAGGCATTGTAGAAGACGGGAATTCACTGTTGAGTCCAAATCAGTACTAGAACAGCTGTTGCTGCTTCTAAAGGACCATGGTCTGACCTCACCATGATGAACATTCATTACATCAGTGTTTGCTACAGAATAGATAATAATTGTCTGAACCAGCATGAAAAAATGCTCCATTCAAGACGGACAGCAACTTAGATAATAGTGTCACAGTGAATCCAATTTAGAGGAGAAAAAGAAAAGCAAAAAAGATAAGTGTTTGTGTGCTGAAGGCAAAACTTGGAAGAAAACATGGGAAAATATTATTGTGCCCTGGTCAGCCACAAATAAATTTCCCCTCTAGTAGACTGGATTTCCCATGGAAAAATGTCATACACTCTCAGGATTGTTATAATTCCAGGTTTACTATGGATAGTTTATCTTAGAATTAAGTTTGACTACATTTTTTTTTCCTGTTATCCTTTAGACAAGCAAACATTATTTTCAGTCTTAATTAAAATTGCTTTTTGTTCCAGATTTCTCCACCTCAAGTTAGGAGAGCATACTAGATCTACTTAAGTGTTTACTATTAGGTTTATGTGTGAACATAACAATTTTGTTTAGCTGCTCATTTGGGATTTACTTTGATTTAGACATTATCGTGAGAACTTCACATTTTCATACTTCAGACACATCCACATCCACCCAGTTCCTTCCACTGAGTCTTCATGGAAAATACTGATCTAGCAATGACTGAATATCCCTGGGGAGTAACATATGCAAACAAATGCTTCCAGGTTTCTAACAGCTCTTCTGGTTTTTCACTTGATGCTGTTTATTCTCTTTGCACTTGGAACAATGCAGTGAAACCGGCCAGCTTTGCTGTCTGGGGTGTAGTGTGGTGATATTGTTTTATTTAAGTATCTAACAATGCTGACAACTCAAACAAATACATCCAGGCGCAAATGTTAATACTTGTCTGATTGTTTAAAATGGGGTGGGAGGATGGGTGAGAGCCAAATGCTTATCTTGCATGTGAGCTGCTTAGCCTTACAGCTTCTGTAGTTCTGTTGGTTTTTCCTGGCTACTTTAGAGAAAGAAGTGGGGAAAAGAGAGACAGGAGAGGAGAATTGTAATATATGGAAGAGAAAAGAGCTGGTTAATGTGATTTTGTAGTTCCTGACCTTTTTTCTTTCCTCCTACCAATGAATTAAACTTCTAGTCGAATAATGTTTAACTTATCTATATTTTCAAAGTGTAAGAGAGTGACCTTTTTTAGAATAACTTATCAAGATGAGGAAAAACAGAAGTAAGTTCCTCAACTTGCCAGGCTGTGCTTTTGCTTTGCTCAGAGGTATTACTCAGAGGTTAAAATGTTAAAACTTCTTCTGTTTAAGTCAGCCAGGGCTGAGTTGTGTGAAAGCACACTTTTGTATGCATAGTATCTGGAGTCTGCAAGGAGTGTGTGATCGCTTTTATGGCAAGATTGGGCTGCCTCTATTTCTTCTGGGGGGAAAACGTCCCCCTTCATTTCTTTGGGTCAAAGCTGGAACTTATTTGTTACTAGCTCTACATGTAAGTTTTATTTTAGTTATTTGGGGCAGAATTCTTACATTATAGCAAGCACCTGCTAGTTTTGTTGTGTTTTAAAAAAAAATGTGGAGGATCAAGTGCAGCATGTAGTATGGAGATGAGCAAGCAGCCTTTTGAAAGGAGACTTGAGTTTGTCTGTGCATCACACAGTATCCGTGCCACATGCTGCTCCTTCCAGCTCATATGTGTTCCTGCATTAGTGTGGCTTAACTACACCATTTAGATTTCAGATGATTATCAGTATCCAAAACTGCGAGTAATCTTTGCTATCTCCGGAACTTCCTAAACCAGATTCCCATAGTCTGGCTGTAGATCTTGCAAAGGAACATAGATGAGTGTTTATTGGCAAAGCAGAAAGGTTATAGCCCAGGTAAAAACAAAGGGAGAAGAGTCAACAGGATGTCTGTTGTTTGATCTAGACGGTCTTTGGGACATTCACTATTTTTAAGCATTCTTCCTGTGGACCTTTTTGAACTCCCTCTTTGCTGAAAATTCTTGAGAAGGGCATGCAGTTGTAGATACTGAAAATCCAGGTATTTGCTCGTGTTAATATAGCATACTGTAGAAAAACATTTATAGCTTTTCAGTTTACAGAAGACTGCTCATCCCTTTTGTGTGGCTAAGTGAAACTGATATTTTCATGCTGAGAAGTGTGATACAGCTTGTACAGTCTGTGCTCAAGAGCCGGAGTTTATTTTAGTCTGTACTGATTCTTGATGTGCAACTGTGACCCCTCTTAATGGAAAATACCTGCCTTGCGAAATGTTTTCTATGCCTGTGGAATAGCTGTACCAGGCTCAGCACTGTGGCTGTTGGGTGGGACTCGATATTTGGAAGGAGATCTTGCTTTCCTGGATTGTTATCACTACAAAAGCCTGTTTTATTTAAAGCTCCATCTATGACATTAACTTGGAAGTATCATTGCAGTTCAGTAGCACTTTAATCTTGTTTAGTCATTTCAATAAACAGCTAATCCGAATTTGCACTGTTGAGTTCCAAGCGGAAGATGCAGATGTTGGAAATCCTGAAAGGTGCTCCATACTTCCAACTCATTGGAAATTTTGCAAGCGTTATGGGTGTAACAACTTCACAAGCAGGCTTTGAGATTTTTTTTTAGTCATGTAAAAGACAACCACCACTGAACATCCACAACCATGCCTGGCAGGGTTATGAGCTTCACGATGCATAGCAATTATCCTGTTATCCTGGAGTTGTCCTATTCTGCATTCAGATCCCACCATGTAGTTTCCTGTGACTTGGGAGCTGGGACTTGTCTAGACTGTGTTTGAGTACAGTGTTCTTCACTGCTGCTCTGAATGCTTCTTGTTATGTGTGTTGCCACCTTATGAATTGCTGTCTCTGTCAGCAGAAGTCTGGGAATGACAGTTCATACCAAGGGAAGAACTTAGTGATGAATCTCAGAGATCCTTTCTCTTTTAAAAGAGGGGCAGGGAGGAAAAGCAGAATTGAGAGACTTTGAAGTAGAACATTTTATCATGGCAAGTTAAAAACCTTATTTTAGAAATTAAAAGTATAATTGATGTTTCGAAATCAATGATGTATTTATTGGAAAATTGTAGTAGCTCTTTGAGTTAGCCATTGCATCCTGTTTTAGAGGACTCTAGTCTGCAATGGGGTTCTTTGAGGAGGCAGGAACACACTGTTTTGCGTGTTTAGCTCTTTGCTATGACACTTGAAAGTTCTGAGTTTCCATGCATAAATTGTTCAACTGCTGAGCTATCAAAAGAATTTTGTCTTCATTTTGATACATGATCTAATTTGTAAAGCTGCATTGTACACGCTGGCATGTGCAGAGAGGTTTGAGTGTTGGTGTGTTCTGTTTGTTTGTTTTTCTTTTGGAGAAGGCTTAATTTTATTTCCCTGTTACTACGTATTAGATACAGCTTATTCTAGAAGTAGAACAAATCGACTTTGGCATGTTCTGGCGTGACTGTTCTTGTGTTCCTTCTTTCCCACAGTTTTTATCCTTGGCATTTTTTTCATTTATTTGGCAGCAGAAAGCTGCAGTAAATCTAATGTAAATAACTGTTCTATGCTTTAAGCTTCCCAGATCATAGCTTGAGCTGATTTGAGCCAGTTTGCTAAGGTCAGTGGAAAAGGATCTTTGAAATGCATAGTATATATTTAGTTCCTTAAATTCAGCTTCTGTGCGCTGATCTATAAAGTCTGTGAATGTTTGGGTATTTAATTTAAAGACAAACAGAGATTTTTCAGCAAGTACAGCTAATTTGTAGAATGTGGGGTTTTTGCAGCAAAAGCAACCTGCAAGTCCTCTCAAATCAATATTGGTTTATGAAATGATAGCAGAATGGGCATAGTGCTGTTGGATTAAGGACCAGAACAGACCTGCTATTCAAAGGCTGTTGTTAATATAGATGTACACAAATCTAACTAGTGCTGTCATTGGATGTAGGATCATGATCTGTGTCTGAAGAATTCGTGTTTAAATCCAGCTTGAATTATGTAAAAAGTTAAATTGTAGTTGGTTAAAATTGTGGAGTTTTTTCTAAGAACTCCATGGTGACAATGCAACCCATGGTATTAATACTTATTAAGTGACTTGACTGGATTGGAGAATTTTAATGCTCCTATAATGTCAAATTACAGCATACTTGAAAATAATTTGGTCTTAATCTTGAGGTAAACATTTTCAAGATGGTTCTGTTGTGAATGAGACAATAGCACTCATGATTTAAAGTTAAGCAGGGCTGCCTGGTGCTGGTTTTGAAAAGTGACAGTACCACAGTGTAGGCTGGAGAACATTGTAAGTTGGAGGCTTGCTTGGTAGACTTGGGGCTTCTCTGCTTCCTTCTTGCCATCCAGGGAGAGATGCAAACAGGCTTTTTCTGTAAATACATGCTCTGGTTCCATTAGGTTTTTACACGCATCCTTTGTTTGAGACCATGTTGTCCGGAAAGTCAAGACTTGGTCCACTGGGTGTGTGCTGTCTGCATCTCTGAGTGGATTACTCAAAGGGAGGTGCAAGATGGTTTCTGTTGGTAGAGTGCTGCCAGACTTGATACCTCTTGGAAGTACATTACTGTTAGGCTTTAAGTTCTACAAGTCTGACTTAGTTAACAATTACTTTTTGATATGTGGGTCAAAATAAAAAAATCCTTTCCACACTCCCAAACAGATATAACTGTATTGTCTAGTAACAGTGTTATCTCTGTCTGTGGTAAGATGAGTTAAAGTTATTAAAATCATACTGAGTTCATCAAAGGGTTAGATCTGTCAGCAAACCAACGCTGCTTGTGCTGTTTCATACCGCTCCCTTTTAGTACCAGCAGCACTTGTATAGGCTTGAAAACACACACAAAAGCAGCAATGTCTTGTACTGTAACCCACAGCACTGGGATCATAGGTAGAGGCATTTGCTTGGGTGGTTCAGGTGCTGCGGTTGATGGAACACTTCCACCCTGTTTTTGTAAAGGGATTTACTTTATTGTTTTATCTAGTTGTGAAAAACTGGAATTCAATTGTGGTGGTTGTTTTGGTTTGTTTTTTTATTCCTCTCTACTTAATAGAAATAATGAAATGCAGGAAAAATTGAACTTTATTATTCTAGAGTGTGCCTGTCCTTTGGAATTTTCGAGTGAATTATAGGTATTTGTTTTGCTGTAGTTCCCAGTCATTCATTCAATTTCTTTATGTATTCTCCATCTCTAGATACCTGCTTGAACAAGACTTTCCAGGCATGCGGATTGGTCCAGAGCCCACCACGGATTCTTTTATTGCTGTGATGTACGGAGATTCAGAAGGAAGTGTTCCTGGAAATGCCCTAGTTGTGGATCCTAAGAAGCCATTCCGCAAACTGAGCCGCTTTGGAAATGCTTTCCTGAACAGGTAAGACCTGTTTGCTTGCTGTCTTTTGATTTTTATGTTTGAATTTCTACTTGATACCATCTTCATGCATCAGTGTTTTCTATTAAGTTTTTTTTGCTGTATTTGTTTTGAACAGCATGGAATAAATATTCACATACAAACAGTCGTGGTGGCAGTTCAAGTGAATTAAAAAACAAAAGGCAATACTAGGTAGGGTAGTACTAACATCGAGTTGTGTACAGTTGGTAAAACTTATTAATACTCCTTACCTTTTTATGTATATTTTTTATGTATTCAGTTATCAGGACAGAAAATCATTGTTCCAGTTCGCAGAAAACTGCTGAAATGCTCCACCAGCTAACTTCTTTGTAAGACGTTATGCCAGCTGAAACTCAGGATCAGTTTGGGCATAAATTTTCCTGCTCAGTAAAACTGATAGATTAGTACTCTTGTCTTTCCCTTTTTTGAATGGTAATTTTTCATCTTTTCCCTTTGTCTTGTTCCTTTATGCTGGTCTCAGTTCTTGGTATAACTCTTTAAAGCTGTGAATTACTGGGATTTGCAAAAAGTCTGACAAGAATGGAGAATATTTGAATATGCCTTCTGTATAAAGTACATGTTCAGGCTGTTAAGTGTTTAATTTTAAGTAGCTGGTCTTCAAGCAGTCCCACAGACCAGAATGATAGTGTTAGCTTCTGGATGGCTGCTGGGTATTTGCAAAAAAGGGGAGAGTTCAGGGACTGAATATTGCCATGGGTAACTTAAGTAGCAGGCTAAATATTTCCAGTTAAAAGTTATTAATAACTTTGCTCACATTGTGTGAGTAATCACCTTGTTTTCTTCCTGTATTTGATGATGGCTTGACATAGAGGCCTAGTTTCGCAAGCCAATTAATCTAAATTGGTTCTCTTTTAACAATAAACTTTCCTGTTTGGCCGATAAACACTGGCATATGTGTTAAAAGTTCATCATGTACAGCCTTATCTCTCACTGTGCTTATTCACAGAAGAAAGTTTATAGCTGCTTATAGTTGCCTTGGCTATTGCTTTGCTGAGAGATAAGAACATGTACTGTGTGAAGCTGCGTTCAAGTCCTATTTTTAATAATAATTTTGTCGTCCAAGATCCTTTTCTGTGAGATTGTTGGCTAAGTTTTGTCCTCCAGTTCATTATTCTATTTCTTCCTTTGCTCACCGTTGTGCCGTCTATGAAAAGTTAATTATATTACACTGTAAATAGTATTTTGTAAAATATTGAAATATTGACACAGAACATGCAGCAATACTAAATGTTTGGATGATTGGGTTACATATTTTTTTTGCTAAATTATCTGTCTAGCTAGTTGTGTCAGGTCCTGAATCTTAGGCAATCAAGATTTTTTGCCATCTAAAAAGATGTACATTCCAAGTAACTGACTAAATTATTCCAGTTCTTTTGGTGACTGTGGTATTATTATAGTGCAGTGCTGTAAACGACCTTATCTTAACCAACATTGACATTTGCTCCTTAGTTTTGCAGTGGAGATCTCGGTACTTATATTCCCCTCATACCAGGCTTCTTCTGCCCCTCTGCTCACATTGCTGCTTCTGTTTTTTCAAAACTGTCAACTAATTTCTCTTTCCTACTTTACATAGCTGAAAATGCCTTGGGCTTTATTTCAATATCTTTGAGTAAATTCTCTGTGTCATCTTTATTGGCAATCATACTACATATTTTACTTTGCTCTCTCTCATTTGCCATAGTGGCAGTGACAATGTTTTATACCAAATATTACATTTCTTTACTTCCATTTTAATATTTTTATCTGTACTTCTTTCTTCCCCTCAGCCCCATTTGATTATTTTTTTTTTAATGATTTCATAATCCTACTGTTTTGTTTTGTGGAAAAACTTAAGATATTACTTTTACAAGGCTACAGACACTTAGACTGTGAAGTCAAGTGCCCTTTTCATCTAAATACAATATGAAAGGAAATAGCGACTGAGGTAATGGAGAAACTGAAAACAAGAACACAGTAGCACAATCAAGGCTTGTACTTAGTAATTACCCATATTAATTTATTGGTGTTACCTTGCCTCTTTTTTTTCCATGATCCTTTCTTATTTCTTCCCTATGTCTTACTGCTTGTGATAAATGTCTCTGTAAGGCTGCTGAGTGTCAAATCTTGTCTTATTTCTCCTGTGTACTTTTAAGGAAAGGTGTGTGGGGAAGGAGATGGAGACAGGACCTAGTGTTCCCTTGGATGCTGGTTAAAGTAAGTGAGGAAAGAATATTGCAGGGTGCCTGAAGATCATGGAGGTAAATTGGTGCTGCTGAGAAGAAACACGTGGTCCTGCTCTATTCTAAGGGATATCTGAATGGACACAAAAAGGAGTATACATTCTTACTAGATTCTTTGAGTCATCCAAGGTTAATCTAAAAAAAAATAGTAAAATCAACAGATTATTACAAAATTGATGATTTCATTTTTGCAAACAATGTAACTTTTGCGAGGATAGTTTAATATCACTGGTTTTCTTTAACAATAGTTTTATAATAATTGTAGAATCATAGAATAGTCTGGGTTGAAAGGGACCTTCAAAGGTCATCTAGTCCAACCCCCATACAATGAGCAGCGACATCTTCAACTGCATCAGGTTGCTCAGAGCCCCGTTCAGCTTGGCCTTGAATGTTTCCAGGGATGGGGCATTTACCACCTCTCTGGGCAACCTGGGCCAGTGTTTCACCACCCTCATTGTAAAAACAATTTTCCTCATGTCTAATCTGAATCTCCCTCTTTTAGTTTAAAACCATTACCCCTTGTCCTGTCGTGACAGCCCCTGCTAAAAAGTCTGTCTGCATCTTTCTTACAGGCCCTTTTAAGTACTGAAAGGACGCAATAAAGTCTCCCCAGAGCCTTCTGGCTGAACAAACGCAAGTCTTTCATTAAAAACATGACAGTATTGGGGAGTCTAATGTGTCACAAGCAGTTGCAGTAATCTCATTCACACAATTATTTTTAGAAAGCTTTTTTTGGCGAATGTCTGTTGTCATTAAGGTAGACAGTATGTATTTTTGTTTTTCATGAGGCAGAACTGAAAAATCATACTTCATACAGGCCATGTAAATAGTAGTTCAGAACCAGATTTCAAAGTCGAAAAGAGATACACAATTAGCCTTACAGTTTTAAGTTGTCTGTAATATTAGTTACCAAGATTTTTAACCCTTCTGTAGTCTTTAGTTTATGGATATATTCTAAAAGCTACCGTCATTAATTCTGAGTTGATCCTTCTAGTTCATGTATACTTCTAGTTCCCATATACTTTCCTTTTCACTTTGCCACTAATGACTGCTGCGAAGACTGCAATGTCTTTCAATTTCTGAGGCCTGTAGATCTATATTTTTTGCTCAGCCTTTTCCAGCTGTCCCAGTTTGGGTGGTGCCTAAGTCAAGATACTGCCATATTGTTCAGATGAAATAATGGTGCCTGTTGTCTTGTAAGATAGGCCTAGAAACATCTCAGTGATACTAAGCAGGTGCTGGGCTTTTTAAAGTGAAATAATGATAAAAAAAAATTCAGCCTTTACAATGTTCCAAACCTGTGAAAGCTACTTCATGTTATATATACTAGTGATGTAAATTTTTGTAATGATTGATGTGGTCAAATGTATTTTCATTGTCACTTATTCACATGTGCTATGCATCTACAAAATGTGGGTTTTTTGCTTTAATGTAGTGTTTCATTTAGGTTTTGGAAAGTTCAAAAAATGTTATTTTACTCAATATTACCTCACTGCTCTTTCAAAAGCATCTTCTAAGCTTGTAGAAAATTAGCCTTAATGGAAAAGTTTCATCCAGGATGTGTGATATTTTCTACACCTGATGTTCCACAAAAATAAAAAAAAGGGTAGTGTGGTTTACATGCCCTAGGGTTTTATCAGCTGCCTGCTGTTTCCTTATCCTCTCCTGGGTTTCGGGAAGGGGCATGGCTGATGCTGCTGTTTCTGTCCTACCTAAGAAGGGATGCTTTGTGCCTTTGTTACAGACTCATTATTTACAAGGTCAAGTGAGGTGTAAGCATTTTTTTTTCTTCCTGATTTCTTTTTAATCATCTGGATCATTATCTGTCCAATAGTAGCTTCCAAATTTTAATATATCTTACATTTTGTATCTAGTATTTGACTGCCAGAACTCTTCCTAACTCAGATTTATCTTTGGTCTTAACGTTCTTGTTTGACCTTGGCACAGTTAAAATTTGCTTGTCGGTGGGACCCTATTTCTCAAGATGGTGTGCCTCCTGAAGCGATGGCTTAAGGCAGGGCAACCATCTTACAGCCTGAGCCTGCAATGCAGCCCTGTGCAGGGCTGCCTCCTGGAGAAGGGCCCCTGAGCTCCTCAGCTTCTCAGGAGCAGGGTGGGTTACGCTGAGTGTGTTAGTACAGTCTTCGGCTGCCACCCGATAAGAAGATTAAACTCTTATGCAGATCTCTTAAAGGCAGTTTATGATGAAGGGAAGTTCTTCAGTCATGAACTGTCCCAGAAGCATCAGAGTAGTTTGTATTTAACACATGAAGTATTCTGCACAACTCTCAAAGGCCCCGTGAATTATTTATTTTTCATAATACCACCATTGAATTGGTCTCCCATTGCAGAGGCAGGAGGTTATTGTTTAGTGCCTGCTGTGTGTAATTTGAACTCTTGATTCTGGCAGCGTGAAGGCTTTTGCTCGGTTTGTCTGAGAAATACTGTTGTTTTTCAGTCCTTTGCAAGCCCCACCTAAGGAGGGTGGTGGGTTAGAGACGGGGACTGCTCAAACACGGCTGGAGGAGCTGAGAGGCTGACTTGCCAGTAACTGGAATATAAACATATTGTCATTATGGCTTTCTGCCTGCTTCCCTTTTCTTTTGAATCTCTTTGAATTTGGGCAGAAGTTGGAGTACATGAAGGATTGTTTCTTGTATATACTGATTTTAATCCTAGCAAAATGTTTTTGTTTTGTGCAGTCGTCTTAATCTTGCGTGTATGGCCCATGTTGTCAGCTCTTGCAAAATTTGGAATTTTATCAGCACTTAGACATACAGTTTTATGAGGTTTTCCTGTGTCTTCTTTTTTTGAGAAGCTGTCTGTTTACATTTAATTTTCTTAAACATGTATGGTTGCCAAACATAAGACACCTTGAGTCTTTCTAAAAGCAGATAAATAAAGGGGAGCTGTCAAGGGACAGTCTACAAATGAGCTAGAGCTATTGTTAACATTTTTTTCTCTCCTTTCCTGCAGGTTCATGTGTTCTCAGTTACCTAACCAGGTACTGAAAAGCATCAGTATCATCGACAGCCCTGGCATTCTCTCTGGCGAGAAGCAGCGCATCAGCAGAGGTGAGTTGCAGGACTTGAAAATAACCAAGCTCGCCAACTACTTTTGCTGGACTGGACAGGTCATCATCCTGATGTGCTGGGGACCTGTTTCAGTGCTTTTGAGTGGCAGTGAGTCCCAAACTCTCCTATTACAAGGCCTGTTAAACTCATGCTTTAAGTCTGGAAGTACTGTTTGGAATTTTTTCTCTTTAAAACTAGTGGAGTTGGGATTTCTATCATCCTGCTGCTATGGCTGCAAATGACTATGGTTGCACGGTCTAAGTAGTGCTTTGACACTCCTGAGAAAAAGCCTTATTTCTTGATTTTAATTGCTTTCCACAAAGTAATAATGAATAGACTCTTATTCTATTGAAGTTCGTGAGTGAAGAAATGTTTCATAATAGCTATGGCTCTTCAAGCTGGTTGTGTTTAAAAACTGAGTGGTTTGGGCTGTAAGTAAAGTATTTAGCTGCTAGTTTTGCTTCTTAAGGTTGCTCAGTCATGCCATAATATAATTTTCAGTCGAAAGACTTAAGGTAGCAGGAGGAGGAAGGAATTAGATTTTTTTTTTTTCAATAAAATGAAAATTCTGTGAAGAACTGAACCCTGTTTTTAAAATGTTAAAGAGATTAGCCTGTCTTCGAGTAAATATTAAAACAAACCAGCATGATGTAAATAACTTTCTTTCTTGTTTTCTTCAGCTGCATTTAAGTGCCTGTCAGAGGTTTCTGTGGAGTTGCAAAAGGTAGCGATCCACTGTGTGGCTTATGCTGCCCTCTGTTTTCAGACCTTTGCTTAAGAATGGAAACTTGTGTGTTTTACGACTGTGGGAGGGGGAAATAATTAGTTCTTTAACATGTCACACCTGGGATTTTCTGTGGAAATCCTGGAATGAGCACTACGTGTGTCAGCTATGCAACCATAGTCTTGCCTTGGCAGAATAAGAGAGTAATTTAAGTCTAATCTAAACTATGTTTGTTTAGTCAGCTGTTATACTAGATGTTTCTGGATTCTTTGTTCAGTGTCTGAATGTGATTTTTGTCCTCTTTATTGCTCATATAGTCATGTAAAGCACTCATTGTGGCGAGAGCTGTTTTCCTTGATGTGATACATCGGTGAACTAGCAGAGAAGAACAGCAATGAGTGCTCTATATCTGTGCAAGCAAAGGCTTGAATGTTGCCAAATCAGAGGAGTAAAACAAATATTGCAAGTCAGCACTTTTACTTCTAGGCAGGGATGACCAAGTATATAACTCATCATCTTTAACCTTCTCATAAGATGTCCACAAAATATTTAAGTCTCAGTTTACACAGGGAGTCTGATAAAATCAAAGATAGTCTTACATTTCCTGCTCCTGCTTCTCCATTTTGAATTCCAGCTCCCTGTTCTCTCCACCAAGAAAAATCAGGCTCATCTTTCTCCCTCTCTGCTTCCTAAATCAAGGGAAAATGATGCTTGGCAGTATTCAAGTATCTGCTACCACTTCTATAACAGTATGGAAGTCCACGTGAAATAAGCAGAAAACCTTGAGCATCATATTAATATGCCACCGAAAAAGTGAGCAATTGTGTGACACAATTCAACACCATTAGGGGTTGCTGTGGAAGTCCCAAACTTCATGTGTGGGACAATTGTTTCAATCCAGTTTGTTTCACTGGTAGTCCTGTGTTGCATAAAGGACCATGTTTCTTCACTGTCATCTAGAATTGCTCTTGTAGTTTAACAAAACATACAGCCGTCGTTCCTTTATTGCTTAGAATTCTTGATGGTATGTGCCTTATCAATTGTTTCTGTGGCCTACCTGGCCTGCCCTTTGCTATGGTAGACTTTCACCTAAGTTGACAGTACCCAGTCGTAACCTCAAGCTCTTATCTGTTTCACAGGCTTTAACGTCACTAGTTTGCATTTCATTTTTTTGTCAGTGTGTTAAGGATTGTCTTGATTATGTAACTTGGCATAGTTTTTATTACAAATGTGGTTCTCCTATATGCCATTTAGCTTTAACCAGTGGGGCTGTACCATAAAAAGGTTTGGAAGTCAGCTTTGGAGCACAGTTCTCTCTGTACCCCAGGTTTACAGGACAACTGCTGCCAAGGTTTATGGTTTCACATACTGAGGCATCAGCATACATGAAGTACACACAAGTCACTGTATCGACCTATTGCATACTCTTATGTTAGGCAATGCTGTACTCACCCATGTCTGAAGTATTGCATAGTGGGGTATATTTACTATATATGACTTTTGGGCTGCTTAGGCAGTTTCCATACAGGTGGTTTTGTTGAGTACAAACTTGACTTGTCCTGTGGTGCTGCACACAGCAAGGCCTGTCTGATCAGCTTCCTGAAGGAGTCAGATTGACTTCAACATATTGATGCTACAAGTCTAAATTAGCACATTGTGAAGTTTTAGTTGCTTAGATTCCTTTTTAAATCACTATGTGCAAATGTAAGCAGGATTCTACAAGATGGATTTTTCTGTTCTCGCTAGATGTGTCTCTGTCAGAGCAGATTCTGTTTGTACACCTTCAGACCAACAAAGGGTTTTTTTCCTTCCATACCTATGTTGTTACCCCTTAAACTTACTGACTGCTTCTCACTCAGATAAGGTTGCAGCTGGCATGCTTCACTATGGGAACTGCCATTTCCTTTCACTGTGAAGGTGATTACAGACTTAAACACAGGGATGCTTTTCTGTGCTTGCCAGGAAAGCTCTAAATGTACAAGTATTTATTCAAAATTTATTTTCACAATTTTGTTTTTCAAACTTTTATAATTCAAATTTTTTAAACTTTTTGTTTCTTTCTATTTCTCTCTTAAACTTTTGTTTTTCTTATTAATTTTGATGCTATTTTCTAAAGAATATGTACAACGTGAAATTTTTCATAATTCAGTAGTGGAATATGACATGATAACACCTGATAAGTATTCTGAAATGCTTTTTATTCTGCACATTATTGGTGTCTGTTCATATCTGAGTTTTTGAATTACCTTTTCAGAAGTTTAGTTTTTTTCCAACATTGCTGAGCAGCAACTTTTCTTATTGATGTTTCAATTTGTTTGGAAGAATAGCATTATGGGACCCCAGTGTAAAACCTTCACTCTTTTCTGGTGATTTTTTCCCATCTTCCTGTCAGCAATTACTTAACTGTTTATCTATGAATGTGTTTTACACCTGCATAATGATGACATTTGGCAGGTATCGCTAGGAGTAAGCTGAAGCCTTCTGAGACTGTCAAAGCAATCAAATGTTAACTTTCATTGTAAAAATACAGGAAGACAGTAAAGAGACCATGTAAAAATACAGGATATGCACCACTTCCCAGCATGTTTTATTTATAACTCTGGAAAACATCCAGGCCATGGATGGAGGAGCTGGTTGCTTTCTGAAGGATCAAAAATATACACAGAGTACAACATTGAAAGCTGTCTGTCTTGACACACCTTTCCCGCTCCTGTTGTCAGCAGGAGGATGTTTCAGAAGCTTCCTGTGTGTCAGTTCAGGGGTTGTGTTAGTGGCTGGAGGAGAATGTGCCGACCTGTGCCAGCATTGTCCCCAGTCAGACAATTCCCATCCCCGTGCCGCTTCTGCAGCATCACCGGTGACGTTCGCAAAGCCCATGTCAGACAGAAATGTGCGTATGATCTGCGAGATTTGGAAGGAACAGTGAGCATTAAGGAGAGGAGGAAGGAGAAGCAATATCTGTCAGGGTGTGGGGAAGAGCTGCCTTTAGATAAAAGAGAGAGGGGAGTTTGGTTTGTTATTGAGTGGCTTGATGGCAAAGATTTCAAAAAGCATGGGGAAAGAGCTCAGGAAAAATGAGGATATTGGTTACCTTGCATATTTAGAACTGGAGTTATTTAAATTCAAGTAATTTTCTCAGTTCAATGTCTTGTGCAAAATGTAGTCATGGATTAAGTAAGGTGATGTATATAGTTGCAGCATTGTGTCAGCCTTTCCCTTGCAGTGAGATACTGTACAGGCTCTTTAGGATTAATCCACCAACAGGAGTGCAGTAAGAGTGTTATCCAGGAGTGCTGAGTTGACAGGCTGTCATTAACGTAACTGGAAATTTCCAGCCTGGACAGCAAACAGTGGGACTCCATGTGGGACTGAGCTCTCTTTGAAAGACTCAGTTTAGATGCTCACCTGTGTCAAAGCATCAGAACAGCAGATTGGGGAGGGGGGGAAGGCTGCTTGTGTCCTTGTCCAAATTGTGTGTTGTAGCCTTGTTTGTGTGCTACTTGGACAGCACTGGAAGGTGCGATCTCTCCAGCACTCTACCTACCCCTGATTCATCATCCCTGTTAAGTGGATGTTGTTCTCTGAGCTTGAAGGCTCCTCATTGCAGCATCCATCTGAGGCACCTCTCTTCTGCAGTGCTATTAGCGCCAGCCCCAGGGGTGGAAGAACTAGACACTGCCTGTCTGCGCTCACAGAGGATGAGTGGAGCCCATCAAGCCTCCTTAATTGTTTTATGAATTGCAAAAGCTTTGCAAGGTGGTTTTAGGGCAAATTGGAAATTATTTACCTTGTACACACAAGAGAAAGCCTCCGGTTTATTTAAATTTTTATTACTAACTGGTACGGAAAATTGACCCGTACTCATTGCACGATTGCGCAGCTGTATCTTTGAATATGGCTGGTGGCTGTTGTGCATGGGGATGGCACGTTGCCATGTAACAATGACACATGAGGGCTCATGATCACTCCTCTCATCAGTGTTTCCAGGGCTGGTGACCACATGCAGTCTCTCTCCAGCTTTTTATAATCTCTTCTACGTTGTGGCATTTTTTTTCTACTGTGGTCACAGCCAATTCCTGATGCCCAACAGTTACACCTCTGTCAGAAGCACCAGCTTGTTCCCTTCCTGCAGCTTGGAACGAGCTCAAGAGCTCTGCAGTGCTGCTGGTGGATTGCTGCTTCCCTCTGCCTCTGGGCTGGGTACAAGGGCGACTGGTGACTTGTGACTTTCTAATATGCATTTGCAAGCAGATGCTGTACCTGGTGAGACATGAATCCTAGGGCTGGATGTAATTGCTGACATCAATAATTGGAACAAACCTTTGGAGAAATAGCAACTGCAGAGCAGCAAGATCGTTGCTTTGACTGATGGGATAGATCTGCATTTTGTTCTCTGTAGGGACAGGGTGGAGAAATCATGAAATCAACCATGTGAAACTCTTGGCTGAAATATTTAACCATATATCACTTCTCTCTAGTTCAGATATATCTATTATCTCTCTATATATATCTATATATATTATATCTAGTTCAGATATATATAATGTATAACAACTGAATCTGTATGTAGAATACGTTCACTTCTAATGACAAATTTTAGTTAAAATGAACGCGTTTTTTCATATTTTTTAAATTAGGTCTTTTGCCTACCAATTTACAACAAGTGGGCTTTTCTTCCTCAAAGCAAATGCTTTATTAATGTTTAATTCATATTTAATATAAAATTTTTGCTAGCTAACATATACTTTATGACTGTACAATTCTTTTCATAGTTCAAAATCCATCAAATGTGTGCTGACAATTTATGTATTTATTTAACCAGCCTTGTAAGTCACTTTCTCACATACCCATTTGTGGAAAACTTAATAGAATTTGACTTGCTTCATTTTGCAGTTTTCTGTATTTAATTTCAAGATTTCCTTCTACGCGAGTGATAACAGACCAGGTTATTGCGTCGCTTAGATCTTTGCACTGTTGCAAGTGTGTTATAATGTGCAACTTACAAGATCTTGCTTCTCCATTTCTTTCCTGCTAAATTTTTATAAAGATAAATTATTCATATTTGTTTTGATAAGATTCTTAGTGTAAAGTGAGAAGAGTTCTCTTCGAGTTGTGTTTTGTGCAGCTCTCCTCCTTGCCTCCACCTTCTATCTCATGCTTAGCTCTTCAGGAGCTGGTTACAAGAATGAACCTATGAAGGCACCAGGGCAGCACTATCTGGAAAGGGGCTGGATTCTGCATTCCTTACAAAGTAGTCCGTTTAATGGGAAAGGCTTTTTGTTTATAGCCAGTTAATGAGTCAGACCTGTATCCTTTTGGTTGTTAATAATACCTTCTTAGCATAGCCCTCTGTGTTTGATGTGTCAGTGCTGCATTTTTGTGCATTTTTATCATCTCTTTTTGGGAAGGTGGGGGGCAGGTAACTGGGGACATTTTCTTACTATTAACTAGACTTTCTGGCAGGTTCTACTGAAAAGTAAAACAAAGAAAAAAAGCTGTTTTGCCTTTGGGTTCCCTGTTAAAGACCCAATGACTTGAAATATAGCAAATAATGACTTGACTGAACCAATATTCTTTTAAGGAATGCTGAGAACCTACACTGTCCCTGTACCCTTTTAATTTATGCTGTTTAAAAGATGCTAGGGAGGATGAGGAGTGATGAAGAGTGTTTTGTCTGTATCCGGACAAGGTGTATGAAGAGTTTGTGTAACTGCTTCAGGTATGAGTAGTCTAAGTGGCTTTCTTTGCTGGGGGATTGGAGGTTTTAAAGGCTTATCTTACACAGCTGAGAAATGACGGAAGACAACCTGGAGGGCTCACTGATGGTAACTGAGCTTTCCTTGTTGTTGGCATTTAAATATAGGCTGCTTGAGGCAAAACTGAAGATTCTGATTGGATTACTTTACACCAGTCCTTGCATTTTGACTGTGCCGTCTTTTAGCTATGATTTGTTTCTGAGAGGAAGAGGAGAGGTGGCGTGTTGGCTCCCAGCTCACACCTTGCTGTTCCTTACTCAAACAAGATGAGTCACATCCATGCAAAGCCCAGTGCCACATCACTAGTGGTGACTCTGCAGATGAAATGTGTCACTTCTGAATAAATGTGTCGCTCCTGAATACTGTTTGTTGTGTGGATTAGGCTACCAGCTGCGTTTATAAAAGCGTTCAGACAGGTGCTACAAATAGGCTTTCCTTTAGAACATCAAAGAGTTTATTTCAGATGATCAGAAAGGTCACTGCTCGTTGTATTCTGTAATCTGTCACATCCCCAAAGCCATCAGTAGTGCAGGCACATGACTTGTAAATTGGATCTCTTGAATTTGCTGTGGTAGGAGTAACAGCAAGTGTTGCAATGCAAGGAGAGATTAAGGTCAGAAATGTTTTTAAAATCCAAGTATTTTTGATTGCTAACCTATGCTGGAGTGCTGCACATGCGCTGTTTTCCCTGTCAGTACTGACAGGCAGTGCTGCCACAGTGGCCACTGTTAATGCTGATGAAGAGAGCTTATGATAAGAGCCTCACAGCGCTGCTGAGCTTGGGTGTCCTGCTGGAGCCAGAACTGGGCAAACATGGGTGTGAGACACTAACTTGCAGCAACACAAAAAAAAGCAAGATAGCGGATGGCAAGGTTGAAGGAAAAGCAGTGATAAAAACCAAAAGCAGTAATAGAGAGACCAGTGTAAGGAAGTGTAGGATACAGTTGTCCTGACCTCGTTGTCCACAGACACTCTCCTCCAGGTGGTCCATCTACTCTTTTTCCCCCAGGTAGATGCCATAATCCCCTTGTTCTCCGTCCCCAGCCCTACCTTCTCTGAGACTCACTTTTCTGAATGGTAGGACTGTAATAGTGTATTTATTCTTCCTTCAGGCTACGACTTCTGCCAAGTCCTGCAGTGGTTTGCCGAGAGGGTCGACCGCATCATCCTCCTTTTTGATGCTCATAAGCTGGATATATCGGATGAGTTTTCAGAAGCTATTAAGTCATTCCGGGGCCAGGATGACAAGATTCGAGTGGTGCTTAATAAGGCTGACCAAGTGGACACACAGCAGCTGATGAGGGTCTATGGTGCGCTCATGTGGTCCCTGGGAAAGGTGATCAACACTCCAGAAGTGCTGCGGGTCTACATAGGCTCCTTCTGGGCCCATCCTCTCCGAAACACAGAGAATCGAAGACTCTTTGAAGCTGAGGCACAGGATCTTTTCAAGGATATCCAGAGTCTCCCGCAGAAGGCCGCTGTGCGGAAACTCAATGATCTCATTAAGAGGGCAAGACTTGCAAAGGTAAGAAAAAAAAGCTAAATTAATGGAATGAGCAATCTCTTCTGCTTCTTTCAATGTGTCCTTTCTTACCCTTCCCAATCTTTATCTATAAACCTTGTTTTACAGCAAATGGATTTAATTGTCAGTTTTTCAAGGAAGAGGTAGCCATTCAGGGTATAGAAGCAAGTATGAAGAAATCAAGACTTGTACTGGGATGCCTCCCTGACTTTAGAGAAGGGTTTTGATGCTTTTTAGGCCATTAAAGCTATTGTTTGCCTGGTAGGGCAGTGTTTTGTTATTGTTGTTGTTTTTTTCACTATGCAACAAGGTAATCTTAACATTACTTTTTGGAGATAAACCACCTTTTTTTTTTTTAAGTAGCTGGTACATATAGAACACTTTTTTTTTTAAGAAAAAAAAGGAAGGGGTTACAAAAAACCACAACCAAAATGTCGCGGTTGAGACGGACAAGCGACATGGACCAGATTCTTTCAAGATGAAAGTAATAGATGCCATTTATTGCTACAAGTGCATTTTTATACAATTCTACCAGTTCATGTGTCTTTTCACTATTGGTTACAAGTTACAGCACTAACATCTCATTGGTTAATTTTTCTATCATCCATGTTATTCTTCTATCCCCTTCTCTCTCACGGGTACATCTCTCCTCTCTCCGGATACTCCTTTACTCCCATCCTCCTCAAGGGTAAATCTTAATATCTCAAGGCTGATCTCTACTCTCATATTTTCTGTCAAGGATTCCACAGACCCGCTGCAGTTTCCCACACCAAAACTATTCACATGCAGCTTTACATGTGTTGTTTTACATATTAATGCCTTAATGCATACTCTCAATCAGCTGCTGTGCAACAACACTTCGATTAAATGGATTTATGTTATACCCTGTAATACAAGACTGTTCAAAAGCCTCACTCATGGTGAAACACAGATACTTATCCATTGGAGAGGTGCTTGTGCATGAGGTTGAAACTCTGGAGCCTCTCAGATTGTATCTTCCTCATTCCCAATCAGAGACACTTGGGTGATATGGATCGTGTGCTGTCATATCCAGAAAAACCCATCCAGGAACATGAGTTGCGTGTCCCACTGTAGGTACCCCTGTCACCATTCCCCTCTGGAGGGGTACGTGCATTGTGTGCAACTTGCTGTCACTAGCTAGTGTGTGTGGGCAGGCTGGGTGTGACAACACCATGACTGTCTGTAGGCTGTTTAAAACCTGATTGATTTTTTTGTTAGATCTCTAGTTCTTTGATAAATGTGTGGATATTACTTTAAAGCTTTGTGAATCATCACCAAGTTTTAATTACCTATGTGTAAAACCTTCTGGTTATATTTTACACTAATCTTCAGACTGCCTGTTTAATGCTAGATTATCTCTCCTTTCTTCTCACAGCCTTACTAGAATAAGCTTTGGTTGCCATCTGAAACACTTTTTGCTTGTTTCTCTGATTCTACAGGGAGTTTATTTTATTGTAGTACTGCAGCTGCTATTAGAATAATAGTTAAAAGCACTGTCAAGCTTCTTGTTGTTTTGAAAAGACCAAGAACAAAATGAAAACCAGTGATTGAAGAATTAGAATTTGTGATTTGGAAAATTGGAAACTTGGGGAGAAGGCTGGTGGTCCCAGACACATATTTAGATTTTAAACAGAATGTGAGCTCTGTTAGTGCAGTTGTCTTGGAACACATTTTCCTGGACTTCTAAGCAAAAATAAAGTGGTCTTGCAGTTACATCGATGTAAAGACAGTTGTATGGGGATATATACCACTTCCTACGCGGGCTTAATTAACTCTCTGAATATAATAATACAATTAAAGAATTTTTTGTGGCCTGAGCTTTAGTATACCCCATAGCAGGTGTTTTTTTGAAAATTCAGTTTAAAATCATGTTCCTGATGATATTGTTTTAAAAATTGCTATAACCTCAATCTGTTTTGTGAACGTCGTTGGCAGCTATTTGTTTTCTGTTCTTACAGTCATTTTGGAAGTGGAGAAGTATTGGATTATGTTTAGGTGTTTCTGTGTAATGTAGAATAAAAATTGATGAAGGTAAATACAGTATTCATAAGGCATGCTAACTAGACAGCTATGGAAAGGGAATAAACTGTTTATCTGCAGGAAAGCGGCAATGTAATCTTTCCAGTGTTGTCTCTGTCTTCCAGACTGCATTTACTGACGCTCCAAAATTGCTTTTTACAGCATTCCATGGTAATTTTGTCCTATTTCTTAGCCACTTTATTCTTAATCTCTTCTAAAACATGTACAGTAACCAAAAGTAAACTGTTAGCTTGCTGTCAAATTTGGGCATTAGGCTTTTTCTTTTTTTAAGCCCTGTGACTCGCTATCCCAGTTTGAAGATGGGAACTCTTCTTATCTGTAAGAAACACATGTGCATAGTGGAAGACCTTAGACCACTTAGCATACGTATGTGAAACTGTTAGTGCTTGTGAATTGTAAACATACATTTCTGGTTTTTCTAGAAGTATTATTTTTAACCATATGATCCATACAATTACTTACAGTTATTTAAATCTGTCTTAGAAACATCCTTGTCAAATCAATTCTGTTATTCTGGAGAAATATTCTTATCTACGTTATTAGAAAATTTCATGGGTTAATGCAGAAACCCTGCTTATTTGTGCTGGTTGGTTGGTTGTGTTTTTTTCGCACACTGTAGAAATGTAAATATATCTGCAATTAAAATGCATCCTATCTTTTTAGATATGAGGAAGGGGTGTTGTGTTGGCATCATGATCTTAAGATGTGCAAATAAAAACTGGTTACATTATTTTTCTTTAAAAACATTTTTATTTTTCCCATTTCCAGTAAACCTCCTAAATAAGTAAGGAAAGGAACAGGAGGGCACTTGCCCTGTACAGATTGTGTAAGGTTTGTACAGAATACTATAAGGCACATTCTGTCATGTTTTGCTAGGTAATATTTACACTACATCTACGTAATCACTTTTTATTACAGATGCTTTTTTTTTGTGGTACGTTGGGTTTCTTGTTTTGTTTTTTTTAATTTTCTCCAGCCTTCAAAATTTCAACTTTTTTACTGCTCAACGGTTTGATAGACATTCTTATTTTTTTAATGTTTTTTTTTTCCTGTGTGCATGAAAATTGTCTGTAACTTCTGTTTTGGGAACAGCTACATGTTTTTTTTAATGAAGAAGGACCTAATTTCTGTAAAGATTTATCCTGTTGTGGAGGTCATTTGACTTCAGTGGCCACAGCTTAGGAAAGCAGTTTGATTGCTTCAGGTTGTGACAGATGTGCAAGAAGGCTGCCCTTGCACTTCCCTCTTGTGTGCAGCACGAGTATGTTTGTCCACACAATGAAATGGACAAGTGAACTCACCTCAGCTAAAAAGTGCAGCCCACCGTTTCTGTCCTGGACTAGATTCCCCGTTCCCCCTTGTGGCAATGCAGATCTGTTTGGTGGTGAAAACTGGTGGGAGGGTGGTCAGGGGAAGAGATGAATGGCTCAGCACCGGTAAAGGTGGAAGGAGGGTACGTGGGAGGGAGGAATGTTTTGATGTCAGTGCTGCTTTATCTTGATCACAACAGATGGGAAACCTAAACAGCTCTGCAAGTATCAGTGTGTCATCCTAAATTAATGTATTTCCTTGTATGCTGGGAAGGCTCTACTTTCTTCCCCATAAGGCTTCTCAAGGCAGCCGGGACTTGCTGTTACAATATACTGGCCGCTCTGTCATCCTCTGGTGGCTGCATAAATATGGACAATAGGTACTTACTTTTCTGGAGGTAAATAGATACTAATACAGTGTCAGTTCAATTAGGTAGCCCTGCCACTTAGCATACTTGGATTACTTGAGGCATTATCCCATTGCTTTCCACAATAATTGGTGAGGCAAATGGAATTACAAATCTCTGCCTCTGAGACAGATGGACCAGTATGGCTGGCAGTCTGTGTATGATCCATGTATCTGGTGTCAGGATGTGGTTTTGGAACCTTAGTTTTGCTCTCACTGTTGGTACTGATAAAGTGCTGTACCATGCCTATTCTTAAACTGCAAGTATGCCTCTGCATTTTCTTTTAAATGTGTTTACTTTCTTTCTGCCCCACAAAGGAATGCTGAAAGCAGCAGTATTTGATAACTCTTCATGTAAACATGAAGTTCCAGAAACAATCGTTGATAATATCTTATCCTTGAGCTAACTACGGGAAACAATTTTTTTCTGTTTCTTTTTATGACGGGGGTGAAGAATATTAGTGTTCACTGTAGATAAACAGTAGTATTGATTTCAGTTTTGCTTCTTCTTAGGTTCATGCTTATATCATCAGCTATCTGAAAAAAGAAATGCCCTCTGTATTTGGAAAAGAGAACAAGAAGAAGGAACTGATCAGCAGATTACCTGAGATCTACATCCAGCTGCAAAGGGAATACCATATCTCAGCAGGGGACTTCCCTGAAGTCAAGAAAATGCAGGTAAGATGATAATTACAGTTCCACTGAAAAAAATACTATCTTTCCAACAGAATTGCCAAATGTCAAAAGGTAGGACAGAATATCTCAGTATTCTAGTTTAGGGCCTTAAGCAACAGAGCGGCTGAAGTGACAATCAAACGTGTGTGTTATGGGGTTAGCATGACTGGGAAGCAGTGCAGAAAACAAAAAAATATGATAACTTGCCCACCATGCATCCAATGATGCAGGACTATAGAGACAGCTCAATGTCTGGATGGATACCAGCGACAAGTGTCCTCAGGGTCCTTAGTGGAACCAGTACTATTTAATAGCTTCGTCAATGACAAAGTGCACCCTCAGCAACTTTGTGGATGACACCAAGCTGAGTAGTGCAGTTGACACACCTGAGGGATGGGATGCCACCCAGAGAGACCTTGACAAGCTTGAGAAGTGAGCCCATGCAAACATCCTGAGGTTCAACAAGGCCAAGTGCAAAGTTCTGCACCAGGGCAACTCCCAGTATCAGCACAGGCTGGGGGATGAAGGGATTGAGGGCAGCCCTGTGGAGAAGGACCTGGGGGTGCTGGTGGATGAAAGACTGGACATGAGCCAGCAATGCGCACTTGCAGCCCAGAAGGCCGGTTGTATCTTGGGCTGCATCAAAAGGAATGTGGCCAGCAGGTGGAGGGCGGTGATTCTGCCCCTCTGCTCTGCTCTGGTGAGACCCCACCTGGAGTCCTGTGTCCAGCTCTGGAGCCCTCAGCACAGGAAAGACATGGACCTGTTGGAGAGGGGCCAGAGGAGGCCACAGAAACGATCAGAGGGCTGGAACAGCTCTGCTGTGAGGACAGGCTGAGAGGTTGTTCAATCTGGAAAAGAGAAGGTTCTGTGGAGACCTTGTGATCTTCCAGTTCTTAAAAAGGGCCTGTAAGAAAGATGGAGACAGACTTTTTAGCAGGGGCCGTTAATGACAGGACAAGGAGTAATTGTTTTAAACTAAAAAAGAGGAGATACAGGCTACATGTGAGGAAGAATTTTTTACAGTGAGGGTGGTAAAACACTGGTACGGGTTGCCCAGAGAGGTGGTAGATGCCCCACCCCTGGAGACATTCAAGGCCAGGCTGGATGAGGCTCTGAGCAACCTGATCTAGTTGAAGATGTCCCTGCTCACTGCAGGGGGGTTGGACTAGATGACCTTTGAAGGTCCCTTCCAACCCAAACTACTCTATGAAATTGTCATAAGGAATGGGAACTTCTGTCCTCTTAGTCAATATTTGGTCCCTTGTGGCAAATAGTGCTAAAGGGTTTGTGCAAATAAAATGGCAGTGGACCCTTATTGGTTAAGCTGGTTCTTGGTTTGTGTCCTAAATGTGGGGTTTTATATCACTTTTGTAATGCTATCAGATACTTGCATAGATGAGGATATCCTTAGTCACGTTCATTTTTACACTACTCTCTTCTTGGTTCTTACTGATGCTGTTTGCCAGCGTGTAACAAAGGCGATGTATTACCTGAAAAAGCCAACTTCAAACCTGTTTCTTCTGAAAATGGTGCCTTTCATTTTTTACCTGTCCTTTTGAGCTTGTATTCGGTGAAGAGATAGAAGCTCTCAATTTGTACTCTGTTTTTTAAATACCTTTTCTCTCTTGTTCCTTTTCTGAATTTTATGCTGTCATACTACTGACTTTCAGTCACTTTCTCACCTGTTTTTTTGTCCTCTGATTTGAGGTAAATTGTTTAGAAACAAACAGTATTCTAGGGAATAACAGCTAATGTTGTGTTAGCAGTGCTTTTCAATTTATTCTTCAAGCCTCAATTTGCAACTTTTGGATCTCGAACCATTCGCTTCTTAAATGGCCTTTGAATTAGAAGATAGTTCAACTTGGAAGCGGAATAACCTGAGATCAGGAGTCTGCAGTTTGGTGTGAACATGGGCTAGTCCTAAGTGTGATGGAGTCCAGATTGTCACTTGTACCATTCTGACAATTTATGTGGTAGATTCACACTGCTAATCATGAAGAGTGATGACTGGCCAAATAATCTACCTATATGGATGCACAAGTTTATTTTATGAAATAAAATATTTAACTTGGGAATCAATTGTTGGCATGATATATAGATGAAGCACGGATCTAGTTCAGCTAGGTTTTTGCAGGCAGGATTGCTCGGTTTCATGAGTTAGCTTTTAAAAGGGAGGTGTGTGGAAGAAATTGACTTTTTCTTCCCTTGTCATGTTTGGTGATGGGGCATGAGCAAATGAGAGGTGATAATTTGTCAGTTTGGATATTGAAACAGAATTTGAAGAATTTATAAAACTAATAGTACATGTCCCTCAGCAGCAGAGGGCAGCAGATCTATACATGAGAGATCAGTCACTTCAGTAACAAGGAACAAAATTGTGCCAAAACCGATAGCAGGTTTGACCTTTGCTTTCTGAGACTTATTGCATATCATAAATTGATACTGATAAGTTGCTGTAAATCAGGTGACTGTGTGTAAATATCACCTGAACAGAGTGATGGTTATTGTTTGGTGGTTTTCCTCTAAGAAATCCAGAGTTTTCTGTGCGTGGGCAAAACCACTCTCCTGAGTTTCCGGTTTCTTGGATTTGTATCATAACAGTTCTGATATGTATTAGAGCAGCTCCCCCAGATGATAGAAGTGATTTGTCAAAGCAGTTTAACACCATCTTGAGAGAGGTTTTGTTTGGTTTTTTAAATTTTTTTTTTAACAGTTTCCACTGTAACTCTTCTCATTTTGCATGTAGAAATCACTGAATAATTGTCTAAAGCATTTTTAATTTTTCAGCTCTCTGGTGCAAAACATGCTTTAGCTTGTGTTGAGGTAGCACATATCACCTAGTTAAACATCTCATTGAGGTTAGTAAGAGTTTATGCACAAGATGAAAACTCAGCAGGGACCATATGACTTCTGGCAGCACTTCTATAAAAATGCTGCTGCTGTTATCCCAACTCAGTTTTTCTTTATTGGTAAAAGACATTTCTTCATGACCTAACCACAAACAAAAAGTTTAATCTATAAAATCAGATCAGTCCTGCAAAGTCTTGGATTTATTTTTAACTTAAACACTTGCATAAATGCTAGCAGAACTGAGAGCCTGCTTTCTTTGATCTTTGGAAGAAAATCACTAACTGGAAAGTTATTAGGTAACATTCATCAATGGCCATATTTTTATGCATTGCCACTTTAAAAATTGTATCGTAAATGTAATTTAGGAGACCAGCTAACACAGTGTTGCAAAATTGTCTTAGTGTATTTCACCAATATATTAGGTATATATGTGTCACCTTTGGTTTTCCTTCCAGAGGAGCTTCAGTTGTAGAAACTGCTTCAAAAACACCCAGATTATTTTCATTTAAAATCCATTCCTTAGCCTGTTTCAATGTATTGCAAGTTTTTCTAACTACTTTCACTGAAACCCTTGTCGTTGACAGGAGCTGTTGGAGACTTGCGACTTCACTAAGTTTCACTCTTTGAAACCAAAGCTAATTGAAGCTGTGGATAACATGCTGGCCAACAAAATTGCATCCCTGATGAGCCTGATCAGACAGGAAGAGAGCAACATGCCCACAGAGATGGTACATGGTGGAGCGTTTGATGGCACCATGGCAGGACCTTTTGGCCACGGATATGGAGAAGGTGCTAAAGAAGGAGCTGATGAAGATGAATGGGTTGTTGCCAAAGATAAACCTGCTTATGATGAGATTTTCTACACTCTGTCACCAATCAATGGCAAAATATCTGGGATCAGTGCAAAGAAAGAAATGGTGACTTCTAAACTACCCAACAGTGTCTTGGGAAAGATCTGGAAACTTGCAGACTGTGATGGCGATGGCATGTTGGATGATGAAGAGTTTGCATTAGCAAAACATCTTATCAAGATTAAACTGGATGGATATGAACTGCCTGGCACTCTGCCTTCCCACCTGGTGCCACCATCTCACAGGAAACCTTTGCAGACAGCAGAGTGAAAAATACAAGAAGAATGAGGATTTTGGAAATTTTTCAACAAATGTGTTTAAAACCACCAAAATTTGAAATTAGGCTTAGACCCTTAAACCTCACAGCACATTTCACGCAAGTTACTGAAATTAGAAGCATTGTAGCAGGGAAACATTCATGTAGTTGTCCCTGCTGACCTTCACTGAGACACGCTTATCACAAGTGCCTTGTATAGATGTATCATAATGTGTGATGATAAGGTGAAAATGTTTCTGTAGTCCTGCTTCCATGTCTTGCTGCCTGTACAACCATAAAGCAGAAAAGTCCATGTATAAAAAAATCACTGACCTTCACCAAACCTAGATTCTTTTATCAACCGTAAGTTTCTCCGAAGTACTTTAAATAGTGAAAGGAAGCTTTAAATGTTAAATTCACCTGCCTATGCAAGGAACATTTTCTATGCTAAAAACATACTTTAGACATAAAGTGAATGTCAGCATCTCTGTAGTTCAAGAACAGGCAGACATAAAAGGAGTTTATATTTTTGTTCTTTTTTAATTTAATTTGGGGGTAGAAAAAGAGAGAACAGTAATGGAGAGAGTCTTTTAGGTGCTCAGAATATGAGCAGACTTGTTTTAAAACCTCACTGATTATAGCTAAAACTGCAAAATATTAAAATGATTCTTCCAGTGTGTCATCACTGTGTCTTGTTATCTGAAGAGCTGCTTCAGTTTTATACAGCACTGTGTACTCAGTATTAACGTTAAAAGAACTGAATCTCCTTTCTTCCTTGGCTATGTAGTTTCTTTTGAGGTTTCAGTTTGTTTGTTCTGCAGACAATTAATTCCTGAGTTCTTCAAAGTGACAGCAGAATGTTTTCATAAGCTTAAAAAAAAAAAAATCAAATTTCCATTGAAATCAAGCCTCATTTTCTGTTCACGAAAGGTGCATTGCTCAAAGTCAGCCTCTTCAAAGCACATCAGATTGTCTCGGGAAATTTTCATTAGTATATAATTTCTATTTACAGGTAATTATAAAGTTATGTCTAAATATTTTTTTAATATATAATGTTTTTAAGAAAAGTTTTTAAGTGTTTCTTTTACCAACAAGTAGCTGACAACCACAGAAGAGAGATTTGATTCCTTATGGTGGCAGATTTGAAAGATGGAGTCTTTACATAGGCTGTAATAAATGATAGACTGGTCCCTCCAAATGTTATTCCTTTATTGAAAACAATCTATGAAAGGAATGGATGCTTAATAAACATTCATTTTTCTAACAACACAATTGAAGTTGAACACGTCAGCTCCTTACAACTGATTTTTATCAGTATCTTAAAAGAATTTAAATTTTTGGCCCTGTGAACTTCATTCTTTTAGGGAGGGCCAGTTCTTTTCTAAAGTCAAACTTGGCAGCCAGTTTTGCTCTGTGCATGTGGGCAAGAAGTGACTTGTACTCCATTTGTAGTATGAAATACCTTGCACATCAAAAGTACTGTAATTGTGAGGACTTTTTCTTTGGGTCTCAGTAGGTAGTGGCATTAGTGCCTTCTGAGGGAGAGCAAGCCAAAAAGTACATTTGTATCCTTGCAGTGGGAGCGGAGACGGAAGTAGTTTGGGTATTGTCTTCCAGTTTTTAGTCACATTTATGTGTCCAGATTTGTAGGTGACCTCAGAAGAGTCTCAGCTTCCTTTTTCAAATTGTACACTTGCAGGTTGTCAGTTAAGCTTAGTAGTTCAAATCTTTCCAGACCTCTTATCTTTCTGCATCTGATGTGGAATTACCGTGAACTTTGCCAGAGTTCTGCCATGTGAAAACAATGAAGCTATTTTAAGTAATGACAGAACACCTCTACCTTGCCAGGCTTCCTGACCTGTATCAGGGATATCCTGGCATAAACTGTTCTTGAGGACTTGCTTGCCTTTTTTAATTCTTAGATTTTTCTCTTACCATGCAAGCATACCAACTTTATTTCTATAAGACCTAAATTAGGAGCCAAATTAGCCTTAGTGAATCTCTGTGTGGTTCAGTAGAACTGTGAAACTTGACCATGGGTCTACCTGTGTGACTGCACGTCTGCAGAGTAACTGATTTTTCTATGTAATTTATTTTTGATTGAACAAAAGGTAGTCTGTAGACATTGTAGGAGTTTAAAAAAAAAAAGGCAGGCTGCAGAAGTAATAATGAATGCTTGTTTGTGTGTAGTGTCTGCAGTCAGTAACAAATTCCTACTTTAATGAACAGCCTGACCAGCTTAGCAAGGAAAGCCACCAGGAGAAGGCAAGCAAGCTCCAGTACTGTGACTGCTGTAGTGTGGGTAAAGCTGAGAGGATCTGGGAAGTTGCTGATGATCTGACTCTGTCTGCCTTACCTTGCTCTTCAGCTGCACAGGGTTCCAGGTAGACCCGTGTTTTAATTCCCACTGTATGTAGCTTCTGGGATGATGCTCCAAATGTCTTGGAGCTGTGTGATCCCATGGCAGTAGAGTAGTGAGAGGAGCAGGATAGTTTTTCAGTGCTTTTGTTTTGTCTAGCGTTGCTGGTAGTAAAGTGGAGAACATAGCCCTTTCTGCAGACTCCATGCGAGTGTCCTAACTTGGGTTTAGGAGAGACAACTTTAAATGCATCATTTTGATAAGTTAAAATATTTTGTCTAGAAAGGGTTGAAATGTTCTGCTTTGTTTTCATGTAGAACTTGGAAGGGGAATACACAAAGTTAAGTACAGTAGTAGAGGTAGATTTCCTCTGTTTATCTGGAGGAATAGAACTGTTTCAGGATCAGCTTGCTGAGCTGCATCCATAAATGCATTTCTGCATACGTGGTGCAGTGCACTAGTATTGTACTTCGTTGGTAGGAATAAAGTACATTTCATGTGGACTTTAAACAGCAGTTTCTTGCACAGCTAAACCGATACAGTAGGTGGCTGTTGCTCAGAGGAAGGGATCTCTTTTCTTGCTACCTCCTCGCATAGCTGTGGATCCACTCCATTTGCCTTGCTGGCTCTCTGGCTTGTCAGATCCTGCAAGCCCGTTCAGTTAGTTAAACTAGCCACACGCAACAGTTTGGGTAACGTTCTGTGGAGTTAGGGAGTTCATGTGTGAGGAGCACAAGAAGGGAGCAGGGTTACCTTCTCTTATGAAATTGTGCTTGAAGTAGTTACTGGTGTTTGGTGTGATGTTACTGATCTCTGCTGAAAAGGACTAAGATGTTGGATTAGTTGGCCATTTTATGCATAGAATTTTGATTACATTTGTTGCAAGACCATTCAAAACTGTCAGCAACTCATCCTGTGAAATCAGTGCCCACTACTGTAGTCCATTGCCATAAACCAAAGTAGAGACTGCCGCTTTTACCTCTTCTCCAACTGTTCTGCAACACAGTTTAATTCTTAACCCTTGTTCTGTTCCCACAGAATTTAATTAGACTTTTGTTGTAGATTGGAACAGAAAATGTGGGACTGCTGCTCGTAACCACACTACAGGATAGCAAGAGCCTTTTAAGGCTGTGACAGCTTGAAAATGGTGAGTTCACAAAGACTTTGTAGGTCAGGCTGAGTCCCTGTTGTTATTTGGGGATGGTATGGATTTGTGTGGAACCTGGTCTCAAAGCAGCAGTATCCAGTTGCTGACTTTCAACAGTGTCGTTCATTCCTCAGTACTTGAAATGTGCCCTCTTTACATTCTTTCTACTTCCTTCCCTTCACTATGTGCACTCACTTTCGTTGATCTTTATATTGTTAGAATTTAAGCAGAGAGTTTGAAGTGTATGGTTTGCTGGGTATGTTTAAACTTAGCACCGAGAGAATGAGTATGAACTTTGTTTTCTACTTCACATGCTCGTTTTTTCTAATATTTATGTTAAATACTGTGTTTCCACTTCAAAGGCACTGTAATTTTTGAGGGAAGACTTGATCTGTGTAGTGTGCTACAGTTTGTCCAACTAGGGAAGCAAAGTTTTAAGTTTGTTATTTTTGCACTTTTATTACACAATAAATTCCTTTCAGATACTGTAATATATTTTAATATGCTTTGTAATCATTTTTAGAAAGTGGTGATAAAAATTGCTGATTTAATAAACTAATATTGAACTACCTGAGATTTTCTTTTGCAAGCTTCTTTCTGGAAGGTAATCTTTCAGTGACTAGAAATTTGTAATCCTCATTTGTAAAGGCTCATAGGCATAGTAGCTGTTTGGCAAGCTGCTTATTTTCCCACCTCTGTTTATGTATCCATAATAGGTTATGGCTATTCCTCTTCTGTGTCCTTGAACTTTTTGCTGAAATTACTGCCCACACCAAGGCTTGATTCCAGAATTAAATTTATATTTAAAAAGAGAAAATAACAAACAAAATCCCACCTCTAGCACCTCTCCATAATTAGCTTTTTACAGCAGAATGTAATTTTGGAGTTTCTTAATGTCTAAGCATGGAATTTTCTTAAAGTCCTAGTGTTGAAGATAAATCAAAACTTCCTGTGTGGGTTGAAAACTTGAAACTTGAGCCAAGAGTGCCTGAGCATTTATTTTCACTTCAATGGGGGTACTAACCTTGAAAAATAAGAGTAAATTAAATAGTACTTTAGTGAAAAGTACTTTGTTTATACATTTGTCCCAAGAAATCCAAGGGCATCTTCCACACTCTGCTGCTGACTACTTATAAATAACCAGTTTTATCAATAGAAAATTCATATTAATGTTGTGCTTAAATTAATTCCTCCTGCCCTCTCCTTGTCCCATATACCACAACTTACTTGAAGCCTTTCCAAAGATGATACATTTGTGCCACCAGGATGCTACAGTTCAGGTACAGCCCCTCCTACTCTCAGATCTAAGTTGCTGCAGAGTTAAAGGGTTTGTATGTAGCAGTGCTGGCAAGTGAGGCTGACGCTGGTGGTGGTCATGCCATACATCACATGAAAGCGTTCCACCTGCAAACAATATGTTGTGGGTTGCTGGAGGCTATGCTGCTATTGAGCTGCAGTCATTTGTTTGAACTGTTCCTTATAAAAGCCAGAAATAGTTTGGAGAAGATGAAGTTTTAATGGGGTTTGGAGGTGGAGGTTTGGGTTTTTAGTAGAATGGTGTTCTACATACTCCACATATAAGACATTTCAGACTTTCAAAAACTCGTGGCACACGTCATAGTTAAAATGTTCAGCTCTAATCCACAGTTTATATTTGGACAACAAGAAAAGTGAATGAATGTCCATACTACCAGTTTGACTCTAAGTTTTGCAGTAATTATTATTTCTAATATTTGGCACCCTTAAAATGTGAAATATTTCTATTTATGCCTACCATACCATTTCGTTTCTCCAGATCTTGTTATTGGCTCCCACGTTTGGTGTGTTTGTAAGAGCTTTGGAGCAGGCACTGCTTTATTCTGAGCTTCTCTGATCCAAGGCTCTTACCATGCTGCAAGTACTAACTGTGAGAGCAGAGGACCTTTTAGAAAGCTGGGCCCTTTGGCTAGCTGGCCTCACTTGGGCAGGAAACCCCGGGAGAAAGAGTTGGTGGCCTTGCCCTGCTTAGGCAGAGGAACAAGTGCATCTGCTGAAGGTGACTCCCTTTGCTTGGGCATCATTATCTTCTGGAAATAAGTATCCAAACCCAGCAAACACCTGTTGTGGGCAAAAGACAGTCAGGAGGTGGACATATCTTTCACAATTATCTTTGAAAATCCTTTATCTATACAGCTTTTCTGACCTGTAAGGGGAAAATGTCTTCACTTGTGGAAACCATGGTGTTGAGATGGGTTCCTTTCTTTTTCTCCACAGGATTTCATGCCAGCACAGATTTGTACCTCATGATAGATTGTGGACTCACAGTTACTTTCTGATCCAGTGAATACTGGAAACTCATTAATGCCAAGCACAACTTGTTCTCTCACCTATTCTTTCCTCTGAGATGGAGCTTGTCCATGCTCTTTCCAATGTGTTGCTAGCTTGGCATCCCATATTCCACTTCAGTCTGGAGGTCTGAAGTAGTGCAAGTAGCTCATTTTACATGGATGGTATGTATCTCTCACCAGATGCTGTATTTCAGATGCTCTGTAAGATTTCTTATATGATTATAAATTTTTAAAAATATTTAAACAAGAAACAGTTGAAAAACACTGCTCATACTCCATGATTTCTTAATTCAAATTATTCTGTGGGGGTTTTTTGTGTTTTTTTGGGGGGGTTGTTTGTTTGTTTGTTTGTGGTTTTGTTTTTGTTTCCAAGTGTCTACTCTGAAAGTAAGAAATTAACCAACAGTGTAACTATAACCAATAAGTTCATGACTTGGCAATTTTAGCCTATAATGGAGAATAATTGCGTTTTTCTTCATCTTGCACTACTGTGTCTTATCTCTTGTCTGCTAAAATCTGCACCCTTAATATTAACTGTTTACACAGTGCTGTGTCTTTTGCCAACCACCTTCCATCATTCCATGGGACTGGGTGTTCTTCACAATGAAACTGGGATGGCTGGGCTAGGAGAGAGCTGTGATTGTCATCAGTACTCTGCTGAGTTGGGTAGTGGGGAACCAGAACCTGAGAGCAGAGCGTGACATACGCCATCCCCGTGGGTAGGATGCAGTGCACTGACACTAAGGGTTCTGGGAGCCAACCTGCATGTAAGTCTCACAATTTTATTTCATCACTAAATAGAGCTTAATGCTTTATCACTCTGACACACAAACGACCCCTCTAAAATACAGCTGTAAAGGAGAAGTTTTGCCCTCATGCTGTGGTCTTCCTTAGTAGCAACGAATAAAAATGGAAAACATCTGAACCAGATGAAAAAAATATACCAGTTAGATCTGGCATTGCCACCACAGCTATCTCTAAGGCCCATGTTCAGTTTGACGTTCAGAATATTAGGGCTATTCTGTCATTTGAACCCCTTTATCTATGTTTGTATGAAATAGAAAATTGAAGTCGTCTGTCCCATGTGTTCATCCCACAAAGACTTTGAAGCTCTTCTGTTAACTGTTTGAGGTTCAGAAACAGAAGGAAGACTTCCAGATAATATAAACAGCTCCAAGGAGAAAATGTCTTTAATTCATGACTAAACAAGCAAACGTATATTTTCTGTTTCAAAAAGATGACTGAACTTCTTAATGCCAGGAAAAGTAAATCCATCTGATTTTGCTTTAAGCTGTCCTCTTTTTCAAATGCAGTGAGGGGCTCCAGTTCCTTTGGATGATGTAATTCGACTGTTCTGCTTGAATTCTGCTCCCTGTTGATGTCATGTTGCCGCCAGCCAACTATTCAAAGAGAAAAGCAACTTCTAGTTTAGACTAGAGCATGGGGAGGCTGAGGTTTATAACAACCCAGCATCCCGGGATGCCAGTTTGGATCCTCCCAGGCAGAGCTCGCCTTTAAGAGGAGCTGGGGCTGCATCTTCTGTGGACCCCCCTGCCCAAACCCCAGGGCAGCTGGTGACAGCGGCGCTGGGAAGGCAGGTATGTGGGGCGCAGAGGGGGATGTGCCTGGGGGTGGTGAGCTGGAGCCTCTTGGGGAGAGAAGCTGAGAGAAGTAATTGGCTATTTAGGGACAAGGTTCATCTGAGAGGCCTGTGAAAGCAGGGAATCTGTGCAGGCTGATGGCTGGAGGTCTCCATGCCTCTCTTAAGCTGCTTTTGACTAATTCCCCATCTTTTCTTCAGCCTTAGTATCCCAAGTGAGCAAACAGATTCTTGCAATAATTGCTGCCTGCTGCTCTCCAGTGTTCTCAATATCCAAAGCGTAGGCTCCTCTGTGCCACACTGAGGTCAGAAGTGTGCTGTAATTCAAGATGCAATTAGGAAATATTCCAGAATCACAGTTCATCCCACCTGTGACCACACTGCCCTGATGAGACTGAACATCAGCTGTTTGCTGGAGCTGGGGGGGGCAGCAGAGGGTCGGGCTACCTGTGGGGCCCAGGCTGCTGGCCCCAGGCAGCGGGCTATTTTCTGTGCTTACTTGGCACGCTCTGGACTACAAGACCATGTCCGGGGGGGGCGGGGGTGCAGTGGGTGGGCTGCCTTCCTACTCCACAGAGTCAAAGCCCAGATGCTGGTTGTTTTGAGACTCTTACATGTGGAAGCAACATGGCTGGAGACACAGTGGGGGGTAGAGGGCTGAGCAGTCATGCACATGTTTGCACTTAACATACTTATTTTCTTTGAGATTTGGGGAACCTTCTCCTTGGCAGAGCTCAGGAAGCATTTTCACATACCTTCAGGAGAGTGCATATGCAAAGCATACATAATGGAGGGTGATGGACTGAGCCTGAGCCAAGGGAAAAAGCTCACTTCCCTGTGAGACCAGGCACAAGTGTGGCCAAATGGCATTTAAGTCTGACATGGCTTTGCTCAGAGCATGGACATAGTACCCTGGTACACTGAAGGGCTTATTGAGTAGATTGTTGGCTGTGAATGGCTTTACACAGGGACACTCTGGTATGTGAAGGTGCCTGTACTTCCTCTCCAGTTGGTTTCTGCATCCTGGTGGGTGAGGGCAATGGAAGGGGAAGCCAGTGCTGCTGCTAGGGGAGTGGGGCCAGGGAGGCCTCCACAGGACCAGTGCTCTGCCATCTGGGGAGGCTCATGGTCAACAGCCCTCGGGTCAGGGGTGGGAGCAGCAACCTCCATGACTGCAACCCTTTGCCAGTCCTGTGACTGTTGCCTTTAAGCTCTTTACAACAGGGGGCTTAAACATTTCTCCCCATCTTAGAGAGTACCTGGGAATTCACATACCTGTTGTGGGAGGAAGAGGGCTATACTTTGGAAAAAAAAAAAATCAAATGAAATTTCAAATAGGTAGAAAAGAAGTTTCACATTCCGCTGTTTTACACAGTGTTACCAGGAGTGGTTTTGGGCGGAGGAGCTCCAGGGCTGGAAGCCAGGCTGCTTGGGCATGAGGTCTGTCTGATCCACGGTCTCTGTTTCCATCTCAAGCAGAACAAGATCTTGGGCAGATAAGAAAGGGTGCTAAAAAAACCCAACATGTCTTACGTGGTTGTTGCTTTCCAGAGGGGAATCCCACATCAGGGTCCTTCCTGGTAAGAAACAAGAAAATGCTGCTGCCATCACAGAAAACCACTCCAGACTACAAACAAGGCAAGGGGAGCGTGCTCTTTGAGCCCTTCTCCCTCTTCCTGAGGTTGGGGCCAAGGCTCCTCTTCCCTGCAAAGGCAGCAAGAGAGGGCCCATCATTAGCCCGGAGGGGTGATTTATTTGTTTTTTCTGATCCCTCCAGGAAACTGCACACAAATATTGTTGTGCTCTTCCTCTTACCTTGCTAGGATATAAATAGCTGAGGAAATGGCTTTATTTATCAGTGTCACATAGATGTCCACCATTTTAACCTTGAGCTGTAGATAGATACTATAAATGGAGACAGATATTTGGGAGTTACTGAAATTTTATGCCAGGTCTTCGATTGCGTTATATCGTCATAAAAAGCAAAGCCAGTGTTTAACACATTTAATCATTTAGATAATAATTAACTTGCAATAGGGAGAAATGCGTACATCCAGGGCCAATTCACCTGCTGGTCCTCTACCTTCTATTTGATAGGAGCAAAGACATTTTCTCAATATGCACAGTCTAGCCACCCTGTACAGATTTAAGCCAACAGCCTATAATCCTGCCTTTAAAAGAATGCAGGTATAACTAAAAGCAAGACAGAAAAGAGAAGAGTGGACTAACCACAGGCAATGAGCTTACAGAAGAGATGTAAACGGTTGCTGAATTTATATCCCTTTCCTCCTGTCATCCTATTCCCATTTAATTATCATTGAGAATTACATTGTATTAGTTGGCTGGTGAACACAAGTCCAGGAATTTAGATGGAATATTTTGAGTAATACATATTCATTTTTTTTTCTTTTTTACCTGTCTTACATGACACTATGTATGATATTTCTCTAGGGTATGCGTGAAGATACAGACTTTTTTGATCAAGTTTTATCTGTACTGAGTTTTGGGGGTTGTTCATTTTTTCTCACGTGTTTCCTCCCTTCGCTTTTGGATGCTAACTACACTTGCCAGAGGGAAAAGACTGCTATTCCCTTACCTCATCTCTGAGTGAGGTATCTTCACTTACAGCTTCTGATTTTAGATGGCTCCCTGTTTTCTAGCAGTGATTCCCAGCTGCGACCCTCTGGTTCCCAGCAATCGTGCTGGGTCAATGTGTTCTGTGCTTGTGTGACCTTGTAAGTGACAAAAAGGACTCACAGCTATATAAGTTACCAGAATTATTTTTCCTTTTGTTATTAACGAGAAGTCCATCAATAGTAAACTTCAGAAGCAGCTGTCACTGCCAGCTTGATCCCAGTTTGCCCTGCCAGCAGCAGGCATCTCTGCACATGAGCTTCCTCAAAGCAGTGACTGGCAAATTCCTAACACTTAAGAATTTCTCTTTCTCATTTGCTCTATCTCAATTTAACCACTTAAGAATTGCCCTGATCTTTGTACCCTTTGCTGTGCTTTCATTTTCAGACTCCATTGTTAGGTTCGATTTCTCAGGTAAGAATTCCTTTAGAAGAGCAGCCTATCATCAACCAGAGCCTTTAGTGCAATTGTGAAAGATGTTCTTTACCACAGCATCAGCATGGTGGATGACTATTTTCACTGCTTTATAGCAATTTTGGTGCCATTCATACGTTATTTTTGAGTGTAACAATTGGACTAGGCCTGCGATAACCTTTACTCATTGTGTTCTGATGGGTTATTTCCTTCAGATCAGATGAAAGGTTGATAGGTAGATCATAAATACTTGGTCTCTGTTCCTGAATTCAAAGGTCGCTTTGCATGAAAACACCAAGCCAAACGTAGGAATAGGAGTGGATCTACAACTGGAAATCATTCTCCAGAATGACCAACTGCTGAACATCAGAAAGGAGTTCCTCCACACCTGAGTAAGTAAATTTTTTGGAAATGTTATTATTTGATCTTTTTTTTTTCTGTAATGTATTGTTACAGCCAGATTTGACCCTTTGCACTGCCTTTGCATTCTGCAAATTCAGATTATCCATTACGCATCGGTCTTCAGGCAATCATCTACCAATGCAGGGAGGATTTCTAACTTAAATTAATAAAACAGGTGAACTGTTGCGTGAGGCAGTAGCTCAACAAATAAGCTTTCTTTGCACTTAAATCAATTCAGTCATAGTTCAGGGTGGCTGCAATGCTGGAATAACACCCCTTTTAAAAAAAAGAAGCCCACAGACATTTTGAGAACCGTATGGCAAATTTAGAAATGGCATTATGATATGGGCTACCTATATGGGTTTATTACATGGGAATGAGTTAATATCAATGCTCTGGCAGGGAAAGGCCATTCTTTGAATATCTGCTCTCCAGATGGAGACAGTAGGCAGTGCTGAACTAACCAAAGATCAGAAAATATTGTGAAGCTCTTCTCTATAGTTCTGTTTCAAACTTTGTAAATTGTTCCTTTCATAAGGCTTTCATCTATGGTTGTGATCCTTCCCTGTGGTGTTGCTGAGCTGTCAGGCTTCAATGTTGCCCCGGTTCTGTAGAAGCTGAGCACCGCTTCTGCACTTCCAACACCTTTTTATCTTGTAAAATGTCAGAACTCTTTGTATTTACTAGAGCACAGAAAACTGTCAGGCAAGCAACTTCCCATTTGCAGTGGCTTGGTGTTGCTAGTTTCCTGTTGCTGATGTCTTCTCATACTAGGCCCAGATAATTTTTTTTTTTCAGTATTTTATGTTTTATGAATTAAAAGGCCAGAATAACTCAGAACTGGGCCTCCGTAAAATGGACACAGAGTATTTGGGAAGCAGGTTATACAGCTCCACACCTCCGCAGTTTGTCAGAGGTTTTACTTTTTAATTCCCTTCTCTCTTTGCAGTGGGTTGACAGCAGCAGACACCTCTCTCCTCTTCCACCTTTACAACAGGTTTCTTGGTTTCACAGCTAGGCTGATATCCAGGTAATACGTATAATGGTGGCAGTAGTCCAAGCTGATGTTTTCTAGTCACTAGATATATCTGTAGCTATGGATTTTACACTGTGGGGGTTTTTTTGTTTGTTTTGTTTTTAAGTGATTCTCTTGCCTTCACAACAGCAAGATCACTGCTTTTACAGATATACACCATAAGCCAAATGACTGCAAAAGCATTGTTCAGCTGAGCTGAAATCCAGTTCATAGAGTCATAGACTCTAAAGGGGGGACTCCTTTCTAATCTTCCTGAATGCCCAGCTTGGGTGCTGTGATTTTTCACTGATATGAATGAGGTGGATAAGTCTATGGCAGCCTGGGGAAGAGGAATAACGCTTCCCGACTCACTGCTTAGGACCTTGTCTGTGTGATTACGAACCTGTGTCACCATCCTTACAGTGATAAACATGCAAAAAGTGAACTCACGAGAGGAGAGAAGCAAGTTCATTCCATTTGCTTTCTAAGCAGCTAATTGGTTTCTGTTGGAAATGCTGTGGTCTGAAAGCCAACAGCAACATTTCAATCAGTCCTCAGAGAACACAGCAGACTTTCAAGCGCACCATTGGAAGGGATTTGCAGATCCCTCTTTCTGACAAGGTCTAAGATCAGTTCTCTGTCATGTGCTTCCAGCACACCCAAAGAAATTATTGATGCCTTTCAGATCATGGTGCCTCTCATGGGATTAAGTGACTGGGGGGAAACTGAAAGAAAGTAAAGTTGCATAGATACATGTCACGTTTTTGTCCTTAAACTAGAGGGACGTTTTAAAAGGGGGAACTCAAGTAAGCTTAGAATAAGGTTGAGTGAAATGGAAGTGCAAAGTACAAACTAAAGGAAATTAAGGTATTATACTGGGCGTGGTATTGAATCTTGTATCCGTTGGGGCTGGGTTCCCTGCATACACTGGGCATGTTATTGTTTTTTATAGCTGACCAGGCAGATCTCTTAAGCACTTATTACCTCACTGGATATTCTGACTCCCTAGGTGACCATGGGTACAGAATATGAAAAAGATCATATCAAAAAGCTGCAGGAGCAGCGTATGTCCATGCAAAAAAAAACCTTCACCAACTGGATGAACAATGTCTTCTTCAGGAATAATGTAGGTAGCTCCTTCAATTTGGGGATTTTTTTCTGGTTTGTTTTGGTTTTTTTAAAAATTATTTCACCCACTGTATTCTTTCTTTTTTTTTATGTTATTTTTCACATATTTTTCCAGAGTGTTGTCATTACACACATGTGCAAGCAAGGAAGGCTTTGACTAACCAGAGTGCTCTAGTCTGTATCTTTTACCTCACATCCATGTTACCAGTCTTCCCTGCAATCAGGGTTCACTTTTGTAAGCTGTATTGTGATGTCCACTGTATTTTGGTTATCATCTCAGAGGAAGATCTTTATTTGCTTTTATTTTTCCTATAAGTAAAGTATCTGCGAAAGCCTGGATTTCCCCAAACAATGCTCAATTCTTAATTGCCAGGCCAAAATTTAAGACCTTTTGCTTTGCCTGATCAGTCCAGTTTGAGCTGCTGCTCAACAGCTCTGAAAATCTGTCTTAGTTCTAGCAATTGCAGATGTACTACCATGCAAGTACAGACCAGTTTGTTTTCAGTAAGTCTCAGACTTCCAAAAAGCTTCAGAGCTGGTGTACAGTTGATTTGTGTGTCCAGGGTAACTACAACATATTCCAAAAGTCTCCAGACTTCCTGTAGATAAACTCATTTCAGGGACAAGTGATGTATCTGTGTCACTGTAAGCAATTAGAGCATTCAAAACCAATTTCATTTTCTAGAATCTGTAGTTTATATTAATGAAAATGGACTGTGGTGGCACCAAGCAGGACCAGGCCTCTTGGATCCATTTTAGCTCATCACTATTATATGATGTTTCACTACTAGATGCATTTTTTTCAGTGTAATGTTTTAATGTTTTAAGATTGGTGCAAAGGCAGCCTCACAGCACAACAAACCTTTAAATTTGTTTTTCTTACCATGAGTGAAGAACTGCAAAACACATTCTCATTTTGCTACCTGCAGAAAGTTAGGTTTATATGTTGTATGAAATTATGTCTGTTTAGCTACAGATCAAGATATATATTTTCTCATTTTAAAAGCAGCTTCAAGTTCAAAGATTGAAATGTCATTTCTAACTTCCTGAACAGTACTGGTTCATGTATCATAAAAGTGTGGGGGAAAACCCTGCAAGAGCTTTCCAAACCATATATGGTAAGAAACGGTGCAGAGACTGACAGCTTATCTAAGTCTTCTCAGCAATGTAGTCTCAGCTTTTCAACACATACTTTAATGTGATTGGCTCATACTACAGACACTGCAGTATTCTTAGTTGCACTGTTGATTACTTCAAGTCTAGCACTAAGGATGCTATTGGATTTAATTTGTTAAGCAGTCTGTGATTGGTAGCTTTATGAGAAGAATGATGCAACAAAGCTATTAAAAGTATTGCTGGGTGGGGCATAAACTAGATATACGAAGCCTGTCTCTTTACATTTTTAAATGTAACTATTCTTCAGTTATAGAAGTGTCACAGAATATAACAGCTTTAACTTATTTATGGTAATATGCCATAGGCAGAATTTTAAGTTTATTTAATACGCACAAAGAAATAAAGCTGGCAACTAAATAGGGAGGTTTTTATGGAGATAATCAGTCAGAGAAAGTTGTAAATTCTTGTTCCACACACAGTACAGACTTAAGGTCTCTCTGAGTTGCTTTTACATTTTCAGTGTTTTCTTCTTTCTCTGAAGAAAAGATCTGTTAAACTGATCAATAATCAGTGAGGAATGAAAAAGTGTCAGTTACTTGTGCTTTTTTCCCTGCACATGTAACTATTCTCTGAATTAAAACCTCTTACTTCAGATTTTTTTTTTTTTTCTGAAGACAAAAGATTATTTACTGTGATTTCAGAATCACAGTAATTTATTGTTGAGTGTGTGATATGGTTTTAATGTCACTTCTGTCTGGCTAGTGGCATGAGGCCAAAAGGAAACGCCCAAGGCAAGTTCTTGTTAGGTTAGAGTACACACTATGTCATGTTGTATCACCTAAGCAATGGGTGACCTCACTACTGGCAGCAATGAAATATGTTTTTGTAAAAGATCCTAATCTTATGAGACTCTGGCTAAAAATATGGAGACTTTGAGTGGTAGTGGAGGTCTAAGCAGAATATAACAGACTTTTTTGAGACTGCAGTAAAAAATAAGTCATTGAATGGGATTATCAGCTCAATTTTTAAATGAAATAAGTTGCTTAGAATAAAAAGTTGAAAAGATTAATTTAAATAAAAAATGTCAGCACTTCCAAAACGTTTGATTTTGAAAATACTGGGGGTTTTACTATATTTTTCCATATCTGCTCTTTTCTTTATTTGCTCAGTTGTGAACTTTTTATTTTTCTTTTTTTTTTCTTTTTCTTTTTCTTTTTTTCTTGTTTTTTTTCCCCCGACAGCCTACTTTCATAAATCATATCAGTTCTTCTGCAAATCCATTTTTGGTGAATTAAGGTTCATCACTTTTCACTAGACGTGCGCTGTCACACAGAAGACTCAGTGAAACAGCAAGAATGCGTTGTTTCTTTAGTATTAGAAGTAGAGTGTTCTGTGGGACAGATGTTCAGCCAGAGTCTGTATTTTCTGACTGGTCTTCACAGGTAGAGGTTGAGATACAAGATATTTACACAGACTTGAAGGATGGCATCTCTCTCATGCAACTCCTGGAGCTGCTCTCTGGAGAGGCTTTGCCCAAACCAAACCGGGGAAAGATGAGAGTGCATTTTCTAGAGAACAACAGCAAAGCCATCACATTTCTGAAATCCAAGGTAAGATAATATTGATATTAGAGATCACAATAGCTTGTATATGATACTTACTTATTATAGTATTATGCTCTTTATGATTTGCCCTGTAATACACAATAAGATAGTCTTTGAAGACAGGCCAGGGGTTTGATTAAAAGAAAAAAAAATACATCTATCAGATTTAAATTTCTTTGTTACTTGAGTAACATGACTTATAAACAGCCAATGTTCCCCCAAAATGAGTCACACCCAGCTGAAAGTGTACTGCATTTGTACATCTTTCCAGAAGTTATGTTTTCCCAGGTATTGGGGGACAGCAAACATCATTAGGCAAAGGTGAAGCTACCTGGTATAAAAATGGAGATTTTAGAGCTCTCATTCTAACAGTTTCAGCAAGTCATTGCAGTGGTTTTATTCAGTTGTGTATCCTCATTTCATCTACAAGTTAGTATGTCATTTTTTTTCTTTTCCAAGCAAACAATTTATTGTAGACCTCTCTGGAAAATCATCACACAAAACTCTGCTATGAATTCCAGAGAAGCAGAGGGGTTTCACAGCAGGAGATTTGGGAAAGTATACAATGCCTGGATTTTTGCTAGTTACAAAACAAATGCATTATAGCACGGGGCTGCAGCAGACACATGCCTGCTGAGGGCACACGCTGTGTAAAGCCCAGTGGTATGTGCACACCCAGGCTCTGCCAGCTGGACCAGCCGACCATCACTTGCCACATGAGTCCAGCCTCCAGGGAGGGGATCATACAGATAGCAAGTGCCAATATAGCGTGCTCAGACTTCTTGATGAGGTGTAACCTTGTTGGCATGAACTACAACCCTACTTGCTGCCCAGGTAATAGTAGAAAAGGCAGCCGTGGCTTGTTTAGCAAGAGGTTTGTGCTGTTTGGTGACCGCAAGAACTATATACTGACGAGCTAGCTGGAGACCAGGCAGAGGAAATGGTCTCTGAGTTTACCATGACGTCATTCCTTTGGAGGAAAGGAGCACTGAATTCTGTTTCTTTCCTCTCCTTAAACACCAGCTTTCAAAACCTTTGTAGAAACTTCAAATCCTGGAGACCACCGCCCCTTTGCCAGGCTTTTGCTGAAACTCATCCTTGGTGCACATGTGAGCTAGAGTATGAACACAGAAACATAGAATGATTTTGGTTGGAAGAGAACCTCAAGATCATCGAGTCCAACCATTATACTAACACTGGCGCTAAACTACGTCCGTGAGAACCTTGTCTATGCGTCTTTTAAACACCTCCAGGGATGGTGACTCAACCACTTCCCTGGGCAGCCTGTTCCAATGCCTGACAACCCTTTGCATGAAGAATTTTTTCCTAATATCCAATCTAAATCTCCCCTGGCACAATTAGAGGCCATTTCCTCTCATCCTATCGCTCGCTAACATGGGAGATCACAGTTATACATACAAATGCAGACATCACATTAAACCTATTTCCCTAAGAAAATAGCCAGAACAACCTCCTCAATAACAGCTTGTTACACAGATATCTCCTTCAGAGAGCTGGACAGGTGTACTTTTATGCTGAATGGATATTGGTTTATTAGCAGGTACAAGTAAAAGTGATCGGTCCTGAGAATATCGTAGATGGTGACAGAACCTTAATCCTGGGACTTATTTGGATCATTATACTTCGATTTCAGATTTCATCTATCAAACTTGATAAGGTAAAACAGCGTCTCTGTCTTTTTGCCTGATAAGAGTACTTCAGAGATTTTGTAGAGTTTCACACCAGCAAGGACCATTTCAGCCAGCAATTTCTAAAAGCAATTGAATCCATTTTATAGTTTCTCAAAGAGATAGAAAACAGTAACTTGTAGATAGGTAGGATATGCATGTTCTTCACAGTCTTCTACAAATATTTTACTGGCTTTTGACTCCAGAAATAATTTCTCTGATGACAGTTCTCTCTAGATTTGGACTGCATGCTGTTCTTTCTCTGAAGAAAACTATTACTTTTTAAATGATTTAACATGTACTCTAAATAGATGAAAGATAAGATCCTGTGAAGGTATTATGGAATCAATTGATAATTTCTAACATTAGACCTGGATACATTATATTTTGTTTCTGAATTCTAGTTCATTGGTAAGAAAGCAAAAAAGCTGAGTCTTGCTTTTGACTTGATTTCTATAAACCTTGCAGTAGAGAAACACTTCAAAAACTTTCTATCACCTGCATTTCATGTTATAATTTCTGAGTTCAGTTTTACTTTAATAGAAAACTTCTACTTTCATGTTAAATTATCCTACCTTCATAGCAAATACAGTCTGCAAGTCATGGTTTTGAGGGGTTTTTTGAACAGGGCAGAAGTTATGCAAAATGATCTCTGGGAACTTAAGCATAAACTCACTGATGCTGCTTGCATATATTGTTCACACTGATTTTTCTTTTCCCTGCTCTCTTCACAGGAAGAATTTGGAGGCAGAGCTGATGTTCTATTTGCCAATGAAGCCTTACTACTCTGGTGTCAGCATAAAACTGCCAGCTATTCCAATGTGAATGTGAAGGACTTCTCCAAAAGCTGGACTGATGGACTGGCCTTCAACGCACTCATACATGCTCACAGGTAATATCTGATGGATCAGTTCAGGAGGAGTTCTAGCTCCAGCACAAGTTACTCCACGGTGTGAATTACAAGTATTTGTCAAGAAACTGTTGCATTCTCTCTTTGCCCCTTTTCACTGAAGACTCTCCTCTCTTAAATGGATATTTTTTCTCTGAGGAATGAAGAACCAAAAGCTCCTGTTTGGTAGGTCCTTTTGTTGGGCATAAAATTGAATTTCCAAGGGAACACCACACATCTGAACAAAACAGCCTAAGGCAGGAGAGAGAAACCACCTGGAAGAACCTTGAACATTTCTCCTATTAACAGTTCTACTATATTTTCTGGCAGGAAATCATGGTGGGATCCTGTAGCTTCCCCAGCTGGGAGTCACGTCCCTTTTCAGAATTGCCTCTCTATTGGGCTTTGGTTTTCACAGAGTCACAGAATGGTTGGGGTTGGAAGGGACCTCTTTCTTGAGCTGGGGAGCCCACAACTGGGCACAGTACTCCAGATGTGGCCTCACTCATCAGTGAAGAGGACGAATAAGTGAAGGGCAGAGATTTGCTGGGAGTTCATTTTCATAAGGGACAATTTTCTCCCTCTTACATACTTAAGGGGTGATGCTCTTGAATGAGGCTCAGGGTCAGATAGAGTAATTTCAGTGTTAATGTCACATTCCATAGCCTAATAAACAGTTTATGGTTTATAATCTGAAATAACTTATGACGAACATAAATCTTTCTTCCCAACCACGCCCTGTTCTTCTCTTTGTCCAGGCCTGATCTTATCCACTACAGCTCACTGCGGCAGGACCAGCCCATCAAAAACCTGAACAATGCCTTTGACATTGCTGAGAAAGAGCTAGGAATCAGCAAACTGCTTGATGCTGAGGATGTGGCAGTACCCTACCCAGATGAGAGATCCATCATGACTTATGTGTCACTCTATTACCACTACTTCTCCAGACTGAAACAAGGCCAGACAATACAAAAGCGACTTAACAAAGTGAGTGCATTGCTGTCTTCAGAAGTCAAAAGTTCAATACCTACAACTAAATTCATTTTGGGAATGTTTTTATTTGTTTTGGGGGGGCTTTTTTTGGTGCAAGTTCAACTTCAGGACCATTTGAACTGAATCAAATGGTACAGCCATTTGAAAGACCTTTTATCGTCACTTGAATCTCGAGAAGTGTCTATAGGCTCTCTGAGCTCTAAAGGGGATTGAATTTGTCTCACTGAAAATGAATCCCTTTTTGACTTCACAGTTTCTGTTTGAGAACTGATGTGGCTCCAAGGCAGCTTGAGGCATACAGATGTCGTTAATCTTGGAAAGATTACCCCTAGGCAAAAGCAGACCTAGTCAGCAATTTTCTGTTTTAATAGGAAAGGTGATCCCTTATTCTATAAAACTACTCCGGATGTTTATTTCCTGTGAAAATTCTTATCCTGTCTAACTCTATAGTCTGGTATAAAATGAAGAAAAAGAAAAAACAAAACAAAAACAAAACAAACAAACAAACAAAAAACAGACCAAAAAACCACAAAACTCAAAGCTATTTGTTTTCAGTTCTCACATTTTGTCTCACATATGACCAGGAATTATATTAAAAACTACTTGCAACCTGTTGATGGAAAACTGAAGGAATTTTGTGGTTGTTCCACCGAAGACCACTTTCCTTAGAGAGAATTTCATTTCTGCATTCAGAATATTCTGGTTTTGTCAAAAATACAAACCAAGCAGCCTGCAGAAAGCCTGCACATCCACATGGGTCCTACATGAACATCTGGACTCTGAGAACTGCCTGTGCAGTTGAGAGGGGGAATATATTGCTGAATGGGAGGCACGAGAATCCAAACTAAGACTTCCCTGGTGGCAACAAGGTGAAAAGCTTTTGCAGAGCAGGGCTTGCCCAGATACCAAAGTGGTCTGGGACCAGAACAAGATGATCCCAAAACATGTATCATTAACAGTGGTGTTTTTTGAAGAGAAGTGTTAACTGATAGCAGGACTTGGAGTTCTGTTAAAGACTGGCCCTCAGTGAGGACAGTGGGCAGTAGGATTTGACTGGTCTACACATGAACCTCTGGATTTTGGCCACGAGACTTTTTTTTCTTCTGATAAACCTGAAATAGTCCTTGAATCACCACAGATGTATTAGAGGAACTATAGGGATCAAATTGTATTGTATTGTATTATGAAAACAAACAAACAAAACACAAACAAACAAGCCCCCCCTCAAAAAACAATCAACCAACAACAACAACAAACAGAAAGAGTATTTTTTTCTTTTCTCTCTCTATACTTACCTGCTTCTTTTTCTCTCTCTGCCTCCTTCCCTATTTTTAGCCTCTCTGTAATGTTACAATCCTGTCCTCCTGTATATTTGACACACACATTCAGAAGGAGAATGAAACAGATGTTAATCTCTTCATGTCCTTAGTCCCCTCAAATAGGCAGCTCTGAATTTACTAATAGGATTGAGGAGGGAAGCCTGAATGTGCCAAGGAAGCCTTTGAATTCAGACTGTGTGACCAGGGTGGCAGAGAGAATCAGCTCGGGGAGGTCAGTCTCCTTTCCCCCTCCCATGTGAGGTGACTATGCATTTGCTAGGATCTTTCAGCGAGAACTGGGTACGATGGCAGAAAATACAGAAGGGAGCCCTGATGTCACGGGCTGCTTTTCCTGCACTAAAGGTTGGTGCTGTTTTACTCCTCTTCCAACACGGTGACACTTATTCATTGCCAAGTGCACTTTCTGGTAGGTAAAAGCAGATTACCACTTGCAGGGACTGGGGCTTTGCTCAGTGTCACGTCTCTCACTAATCTGCCTGGCTGGAGCAGACGGGCTCAGGGGAATGACAGAAGCTGAATGTTGTTCAGCGTTAAACCTGACACCTGCAGGAGGGCTACTAAGTTAGGGTGAGGAAAAGAAGTGTAATGTAAAGTAAAAAGACAAAGATGAAAAAAAAATGTAAAATGGAAAGAAAGGGTGATTTCATTCTAACACTTTTAATTTAATTATGGATCTCATTCTAAATATTTGCTCCGGTGTTTACCTGAACTTGAAATAAAGGCAGGTCAGGCCGGAAATGAAACAGGTAAATCTCCTGGACTTCGAAAATTAGTACTGAATCAGAGTTAACATCCTTACCAAACCCCTGTTTGGCTACGAGACATTCTCTAATAATTTATATAAGGAAAAACAGCTCCAACAGAAGAGATTGAGAAGGGACTGTTTGACCACAGTCTGCTGTGGGCATGTGAGAGAACCAGGATCTTGTCAGTTGGTCTCCTACAGCTTAACCATGGTGAAGCTGAGAGGGTGTAATTACATATTAAATGGGTTTTAACTGTTTCAGTTTTAGGAATGAGACTGGGAAAAAAAAAAATCTGTGTTCCTTTCATTGTCAAAAAGAAATCTGAACCCTCAGTCTGGGATTCTTGCTTTCTAGTCAGCCCACACAGGAACTGCTGACAGTCTCCACGTGCATGCTGTTTATTCCAACAAAGTTGGAAAAAGTTTATTCCAAAGTTTAACCTTTTCTTAAAAATTGAAACAAGGCATTAAATAATATTTATTTATCTGTGTTTTATGGAAGGTTAGTCTAGGATTTCACGTGGCCTCAGATGTGACAGCTACCACCACATTGGTATAAAAATGTGATAACTGTGGCAACTTGCTTGTTAAATACTGTTTTCCTGACACATATTCAACTATTTGAATCCTAAGCTTGGTTTATGAAGATGTTGTTTTCTATTCACCCACTTTGCTTCATTCTGCTTCTTATGTGGCTTGTAACTTCGTATTCCCATCACAGATCGTGTTCTTCCTGAAGGAGATAGATGATTTGAAGCTTCTATATGAGCAGATGGTCTCTGACCTCCTGAAATGGATTAAACAGAAGGTGATAGAACTGGATGACCGTCATTTCCCAAACAATCTTCAGGAAATGTGGCTGCTCATGGCCAACTTCAAGACCTTCCGGACTGTGGAGAAACCCCCCAAATATCAAGAGAAGGGCATGATTGAAGCTCATCTCTTTAACATTAGGACCAAGCAGAGAGCCAACAACCAATGGCCATACTTGCCCCCAGAGGGAAAGACACTGCAGGATGTGGAAAAGCAGTGGATAATCCTGGAAAAGTCAGAGCACAATCGAGGGAAAGCCCTGCAGAAGGAGATGCTGAGGCTAGAAAGGCTGGAACAGCTAGCTCAGAGGTTCCTGAAGAAGGCAGCCCTGCGTGAGTCCTACTTGGAAGACATGAGGAAAGTGATTGGGAAGCAGGACTTCTGGCCAGAGAGTGCAGACAGGATGGAGGCTGCCAGTAAGAAGCTGGAAGCCATTGTGGCAGATGTACTGCCCAGGAAGGAACGCTTCACAGCTTTGGATGAAATGGCCACAGTCATCAGACAGGAGAACTATCATGGCAAAGATCAAATTGTGAAGAAGTGAGTGGCGTTGTGATACTGTACAGTGGTGGGGGTCAAAATTAGCTGAAATTCTGTGGTGTGGTGGAAGAAAACATTGCTTTGACCTATTTTGTAATTGTGGCCTGTCCTCTTGCACTAGTGGTAGGAGTTGCATGTGTTCATTTAGCTCCTCTAAGGCTGTGAGCACTGAAAATCTTCCAGTGCTGCCCAAAGTCTTTGTTCCAAATTGGTAATTTCTTTCCCTTCCTTTGTAGGCAAAACAGCATTTCAAAGCAATGGCAGGATCTTCTGGATCAGCTGCAGAGACGACAACATTCCCTGGGTACAATGCAGGAAATTCTGGGCCTCCTGAGGGATATTGATGCCATTACAGAGGAGCTGAAAGAGCTGCAGGTACTGAGCCCTCTCCACAGGCACACAGCTTGCACTGCCTAAAACCCCACCATGTTCCAGGGACTGCCAGGTGCCAACAGAAGATAAGTCTATCAGCTATAGAAAAAAAATGCACTGTTTTTACTTAGATGCCTAAACGTGCATTGCAGGTAACTAGATGAGAAAAAAATGGCTTTGCTACAGGGGCTCTCCCTAATCAGAAAGCCAGATACGGTGTTACAGGGGGTGCACTACAGGTTCAACTTATATAGTAAAATAAAGACAAAAAATATTCTCACTGAATTTAGAATAGTGAAAGCAGAAATGGAATAAAAGAGCCTCCTGTTCCCATGCCACATAATTCTTCTGAATTACCTTCAGGAAGTACCTCCAGGGACTATACAGGTGGGGACTAGCTCAGATATATGTATTTCTTTCAGGTGTCTAAGCTTGTGAGAGAAAAGTTCCACTGTAAATGCACAGTGATTGCTGTTAACAAGAATTCCCAGATGTTACAATCATGTCAGAGTGCAGGTCTTCCCTCTAGCATAGGAAATAACTGGTTTCATATTGATTCTGTAATGGCAGAAAGTATATATACTTCCTTTGGTCTTGCCTTGTCTTATTGAAAGACAGAAAAATCCTTATGACTACAGGTTGGCTTGTACCCAAGTTGGAAGAGTCTCTATCAAATTGTGAATTTCAAATTAAAGATAAGAGCTATCTGTAAGTTTTGAATATCTCTGTCCTTGTGTTAGTCAGCAAAGAATGCCTAGTGGTAATAATGTGGTTGGAACCATGGTAGCCTGAGGATATGGGAAAAGATTGGTAAGGAAAGATAATATCCTACAAAATTGATACAATTAGATAGAGGACAGACTTTCAAGCACTTGGTAACTTCATCAAGCACCAATTAAATATTATGAACTATTTATTTTCGTTATTTAGACAGCAAAGGCAGGTTCCTCAAATAAAAAACTTTGCAGTCAGAATATATCATAAAATGGGATGTTGTAGAATTCTTGAAATACAGACTGTGAATCAATCTGCCTACAGGTGGGTGTACAGCAACAGGCTGTTCCTTGAGCCCGTGAATTCTAAGACCATGGGAGCTTATCAACAGAAATGACTTAGGTGTGAAAACAGATGCTTATTTGAAGAGACCATTACTTGCACTGAAGTGGATAGAAACTCTTGATTGTTTCCATTAGCTTGTGAAACAGAAAGAAAAGTATGATTCGTCTAATTAGGCAGCTTTTTTAATTTACCTAGCTGACATAATTATTTTATGTTTAGAAGTTCTGAGAGTCAACAAGAACCTTTAAACTGATTTCTTTGTACTGAGTCCTTGGATGCACTCTCTGCCAATGCTTTTTGTTTCTCACTTTGTTTGCAGGTGCTAGTGAATTCCCAGGATTGTGGGAAGCAGCTCCTGGAAGTAGTAGATTTGCTGCAGAAGCACAACTTGGTTGACTCACAGATCTCTTCCTATGATGACAGATTGACACACATCACCCAGAGAACAGCCGAAATCAGCAAGGATAGCACAGTCAAACCAGAAGTGCTTTACGCAAAAGCTCAGATGCTTCGTCAGCTGTATCAGAACCTTATAGCTCTGAGCAAGTCACGGTAGGGCTGTGCTTATGGCTCTGTTCTTCCTGATCAGTGACTCCCTTAATCAGAAGACACAGCTTCCCAGTATTTGAAATTTTTCATTTCTGCATTCATAAAGGCATAACACAAGCAACTTGAGTAACTTGATTGCAGCTGACTGCAATAGATCACTTGCTTGCAAAGCTAAAGAATAGCTTCATTTTCAGCATTTATTTTTACTTGCTTTATGTGAAGTCTCAATAGCATGTGTTTATCTCCTAATCTTCTAAAAGAAGAGGGAAATGTAATGTTGTTTCCTTTGTCTTCTTCCATGAATACATTAATCTGTGGCAAAAAAAAAAAAAAAGCAGTTAGAGGCATTCAGATTTTGGATTTTCTAAATTCTTCTTTGATTATGCTACCATTGTCTCTATGGGATCCTAATTCTGACTGAGATACGCGTTTTGTTTCTCCATTTTAGGAAATCTCAGCTAGAAGAGGCTTTGAAGCTTTTTGAATTCTTCCGTGACTGCAAAGAGGAAGAATCATGGATCTCTGAGAAATGGAAGCTAGCAAGAACAACAACATTAGGGAAAGATGTCAGCCAGATTACAGCCTCTATTCAGAAGCACAAGGTTATCTTACTTTGCTAGGGGTGTCTTGTCTTTATATTATAGCAAGATTTTAGAACATCTGTATCCTTCGCTTCAGTCAGTGCGACACTTATAAGAAAACTGTCAATCCACTCATTATCTCAAGTGTCATGACCACTGTCTAGAGTTTTTAAAAAATGTATATATTTTTCCCCAAGAGGGGAAGCAAAGGGTGGAGAAGGAATATACATCATACTGGACTAGAAGTGCAGCTCCTAATGAAGACACTGGTCTTGGTTTTAGCTCACTTTGGATGGGAGGGGTAAAAATGTTACTAGTTTTTGTTTTTCCCACTCCACTTTCCTGGTCAAAAGAGATGTGGGGAAAGAAAGAGATGGTGAAAAAGAGATGGATATCAGCAGGCAGGATGGATCACATGGTGTGATATTACAAACCTGTTACCACTTCCCCTAAGAGCTTGCTGTGGGCTAATATAAACAGTTTAGCTATATGAGCTACTGTATTCTTACAGCAAAGAATCATTGTAAACAAGTGAAGACACTTGTGGATTTGAGAACTTGCATGACAAAACTGAAACAGGAGCCTCTTCTGTAATTTTAATATACATCTGTGTGTATCTGTGTATTTGTTGCTTCTGGAAGGCATAAGCTGAAGTGGTGAATGACAAACAAGTATCTACTTCAGTGAAGACTGCATAACAAACTTCACATCAAAAGCAAAAAGTAGGGACAGTAACTTGGGTGTGAGGAGCCCAGAGGCAATCATCTCAGGGCTCAGGGAGAAGTCATAGGCATGAATAAAACACAGGGCTCTTGGAAATGTGTATTACAGTAGTGGAGAACAGGACTCTCTCTTTGCTCCAGCTGGTGGGCAGTGAGTTGTGCTCACAGGTCTCCTGTCCTTCTGCCAGGCTCTTGAAGCAGAGTGCAACTCCCACAGGGCCGTATGTGCAGATGTGATGAGGAGGGGCTGGGATCTGAGCCAGAAGAACCCAGCGCACCAGGTGGACATCCTGAGGCAGACAGACAACCTGCAGAAGTTGTGGCAGCAGCTTCAAGATGAGGTGGCAGATCGCAAAAGCCGCCTGCAGGCAGCAGCTCTCATCAAACAGGTACGTGTGGCTCTGCTGTGGTGCGTGATACAGGGTACATGAAGGGGGTTCAGTTCTGCCCCACACCCCTGCATGCAGGGCAACAGCAGCAGGAAGCCTTCAGGTGTCAGTCTTCAGAAAGATCTCCAGCAGATCAGTCTCATCCCCTCTGCAAGCCAGCTGGCAGTAGATTTAAATGGCTGGGAGATACTCTCAATTAAAAACACTAATGGAAATACCTCACATAATACTGCTGATGTAATCGTTTATGAGTGTGGGATCTGGGTAGCTGTGTGACACTTTTCTATACAAAAAAACCCAAACCAACAACAAAACACACATGTCATAAGTTCATGGATTGACCATGATCTCCTTGAAGCCTGCAAAACATTTGACCCTGCAATTCTGACCTACACAGATCTTTTACACATACAAACATTCACAAATCTGCAGATAAAGAGCTCTTATAAAATCAGCATTCACAAATCATATAACAGTATCACAAATGTTCTTATTATTGTCCTTTCCTACATTTTTGCTCAATCTGTTGTTCCCATGAGACACTTGAAACAAACTTCTTGTTCGTTGTTGGACTATTCCTTAGAACCCTTAGAAAATATCTTTTGTAATTACATGGTGTCTACCAACCTCATCGTGGGTTCCTTTTACTGCTGCCACTAAACACCATAAAGTTCTAGTTAGTAAGAAGTTTTTAAAGAGGTATACAGGCAATCCTTCAATCTATTTAGTCACTGTGATGCTGTCAATTCTCTGTGACTGATGTTATCATGAAATTCATCATGGATTTAGAGCTCTGGAGCTACCTTATTCGTAGATTTCACAATGCCTGCAAGTAACCAAACAGCTACAAACCTAATGTCACTTCTGACTAATTCATGGTTTTCAGCAGAGAACAGAGTTGGGTATGATACTTGCAGGATGAAACTCAGCATTTTCTTCTCCTGTGTTTCCTTCAGTATTTTGCTGATATCGATGAAGCAAATTCATGGTTGCGAGAAAGGCAGCCCCTTCTGGCCAGCAAGGACTACGGAAAAGATGAATCGAGTGCCGAAGCACTTTTGCATCGTCACTTGCGCCTGGAGAAGGAGATTGCAGCCTACTCCTCTGAGATGAGACGCCTGAAAGAGCAGGCTGAAATTGCAGTACAGCAAGCTCCAGCTGCAGTAAGTAGATGAGATGTTGTATCATATTTTCTTGAGGAACATAAATGAAATGGTTTTTAATTATGTAAAATACTATGATTTTGGCAGAGTAGAATATTCCAAATAACATAAACAACAGCATTTTTTTAATTCAGAAGAAACTTTGAATTAGAGCAGAAGAAATTTTTTTAGATGACAAAGAAGTTTATTTGGCACTCGTAGCCCACCTAGTTAGTGTTCTGTGAAATGCCGGAAATATGCTCATCTATATTAGTTCCCTCTACCAGTTCTCACAAATCCCTTCTCACACTTCATTCTCTCAACAGTATTCATTTAAATCAGCTATAAAGAGCACACATTTAATTTTGTTTGTTTGTTTGTTTTTTGTTATCCTAATGTACTGGTGAACTATCTCACAGCTCCAGGAACAATTGTGGGATGGGTGTTGGGCACATGGCATGAAGATGCCCTTCTTTTTCAACTTTTGAATGGAGAACAGCTCATTTGATAACAAAAGTCATGAGAGACAAATTATACATTTCATAGCTTGCTTCTTTCAGACTTCTGTGATCACTCAATATTTAGTTAAATCAGTCTGAAAGCTATGAGCACAACTTTGGGTCTTTCTTTTAGCTCATCGTTTCAACATTATTTTTTATTAGAACAAAAATTGAATTTTTTTTTTTGTTATTAAACATGAAAAAACATATGACAACATGGTCTCAATGTGCAAATGTAAGCATTTCTTCAGTAGGGCACTTGCAGGCTTTGAAACTGCAGTTCCTGTTCAGGTACTAAAACACTACCACAAAGAGAACTGTGAGCATAGTAGATTTCTTGGTTTGTTGGCAATTTTTAAAGTTAAAAACCAAACAAACAAACAAAACCACACCTACAACCTTGATATGGGCACAAAATGAGAATTTTTAGTGAATCAATATATTGTAAAATTAGCTAAATAAAACTTCTTTGAACAAAACTAAAATGTTTTTGAGTTATTTGTTTCATTCTTTCAGAATAAAACAATGGAAGCAGATTCAAACAAATACTAGAATTTTTTTCTTTAAAGGATCATAATGTTGTGATTTGAACTAGCAAGTCCAGATTTTCCTCCTTTGAAATTTATATCCAAATTACAAATATTCATCCAGTGGTTATGTTAAATTTTGCTGAACAGATGGTGAAGACTGAAGCCCCAAATGACTTAAATCAGAAGACAACTAAGTCACCATTCAGTCGAACCTGGGCGACATCTGAAACCACCAGTCCAGATGTTCATTTTCTTCCAGAGAACATCTGGAAGACCCAAGATGAAATAGATTCACTTTATGAAAATCTACAGAGCATGGCTGAGGTATAGTATCCCCTCCAATGCTTTGTGCTTCACAAAAATAGCTAAATCCAAAGTAGTACAAAGGGAGGTCAAGTGCAGTGTTGGCGTCTGCTTTTCAGTTTAATAATGTGCCTTAATCCTGTGATGTCCTGTGGGACTTCAAGGCTTGAGATTATAATTGAAGTTTTATATCAAAGCACATTTTATATTGGCAAACTTCCCATTTAACTTCTAGTTTTTTTACTTTATGAATAGTGGATTCTTTTGTATGTTTTTTCCCCTAATGCTTGGTTGCTGCGGCTCCTAACTCTTTGGGCTGTTTTACCCAATACCAGGAAAAATAAACAACCACAATCTGCGTTTCTGCATTCTCCGTTTTTCTTTTTTCTTCACTCCCACCTGCCACAATCCTAAAGACCAGCAAAAAAATGTTGTATGGGACGTTTACATATTTCTGAGACTACTGAGGTGAATCTTCAGTCAGCAACAGAGAGCAGCACAGAGGTTTTGCTGCTTGTAGGAGGGCTAAGTATTCTCCAAATGCTTCTCTTTGGCTTTTAAACCACTATTGCTCTGGCAATAAGTATTGTGATCTTAAAGCTAACATGTTCTGTTCTCTTTCAGCAGTGTCTGGCATAATTACTAAGCTATCAGCTGTGTACTGTACTTTAAATGCAAGGATCTTTTTTTTTTCTTCAAACAGCTAGGAGTTACTACAGAAACATTTAAGTCTTCATCTGTTTCACAGGACAGAAAAAAGGCTCTGGAGGAGATTATTGGATATTACCGCTTCTGTAGCTCTTGTGAAGAATTTCAGTCATGGATGAAAGATAAAGAGAATATTTTCCGGACTCTTCAGCCTCAAGCAGACAATGTGGAGGTTGTGCAGCAGAAATACCAGGTACCCCTTTTCCCTGCTTACAGATGACACATGTATATCTGATTAACCTTGGGAGAATAGATAAAGTTGGGAAATTAAGTTCTGGGAGTCTTTTCATTCATTTCAATTTAATGAGTCGTGTAGATAAGAGATTTTTTTCATATAAACTATGCTAAGCTTATTGTAGCTGATGTAATAATATCTCTTTAACTTTTCCTATGGATATGGTATCCTGTACAAATATAATGGTACAAAAAGACTGGTTTTGTGGTTTATCTTATGGCACTTGAAGAAAAATGCCAGATGACGAAAAAACCCTGCAGTGCACTTGCACCCAGTGGAGTGTGACATATGTGCATGGGCATAGCATCCATACCGGGGAAGGTCAGGAGGGCTATAGGGGAACCACATGCACAGGTGTGTATGGTGTCAGCAGACAGGGACATGGAGAAGCCAACTGTGAAAAGTGGGAGATGAGTGGATGTGACAGATTATTGAGAATTGCGTCCATAGAAATGGAAAAACCTGAAGTTCCTCATTCTTGTTTATTTTCTGTTTTAGAGCTTTTTAACAGAACTGGCTGCAGGCAAGGGCCAGCTGGGAGATATTGAAAACTTAGCTATTAAATATGGAAAGACCAGTCCCAGCAAATATTCTGAGGTCCAGATTTGGCTGGAAGAGATCAACAGAAGGTAACAGTGCTACTGACAAAACAGGATTGTCCCACGGGGGGAACTGGAGAGCTGACCCTTTCATGCCCGACCTAGATTACACTGAGAGAATATTCGTCTGATAGATTTTTAACTCCCAGAATTGGCCTGAGGGGAGGTTTTTGTGGTGTAGCTGAGGTGTGCTGTATTCAGGTGCAGCTGTTGCCACCAGACAGGGATCAGGGCAAAGGGGCAGAGGCTGCAGTAACCCACTGCCCTAGCCCGGGAGCAGGGTAGGTGGGGGGGAATCCATAGTCCCCACACCCAACTAGTCTGTGGTGAGGGAGCAGGGCTGCAGCCCAGCTCGCTAGCCTGGTTTTGCTGTGAGGCCTCTGCCTGGCTGTCAAGGGGCAGCAAGGGCTGCTTCACCCTTTGGGATGGGGACCCAGCAAAGGGACAGGGGCCTCAGCAGGCAGAGCCAGTCCCACAGGGAGGTGAGCAGGGTGGGCCTGGGATGGCAGCCAGGGCCAGAAGTGAGTCCCAGTCCTCAGAGCTGTCTGGTGGCAGCAGGAAGGGGGAAGCCCTCAGCTGCTCTGGCTCTAGGCTAGTCATGAGCCTGGTGCCATGCCTCCAGGGCTGGTGGTGCTTCTAGGCCCCCAACACTGATAGATTTAAACTGCAGCAACTTGTGTGTGTGTGCACATATTAAAGCACAACATGAATTCACCCACAGGGGACAGCAGTGGATTCAGAGCAGTTCTATATTACACTGCAGCGTCTGATTTTGATATTTAAACATCAGGGTGAGGATGCCCCTCACAAATATTGAAAGGAACATCAAACCCTCTTTGACTTCACCAAGTATGTTTAGTACCTGCTGTGTACATACTCCTGGCACCATGCCAGCCCCCTGGATCTGAGAGGCACAGCCAGGTCCTGATTTTGACCACTGTTGTTTATTTGCATCATATCCAGTATGTTCTGGTTACCTGAGCAGAGTTGCCTTGCTTGGGATGGCACTGAGATCAACTTTGAGGCTGTTGGGGAGGTGCAAGTGTTCACTTTCTCAGCCCACTTAAGTCCTGCTGAAATCTTTATATAAGACTTTTTCTGAATAGATAAAGGATACAGTTCATGTATAACCAAGGCTATAAACTGAATCTGGTCACTAGGTGAAGGCAGGTTTTGGGGTGGTGGCTGGGGCTAGATGCAAGTAATCGGGTTATGTCTCTCCAAGGTGGGAACGCATGGAAATTCTGAAGGAGGAGAAAGGCTCCGAGCTGATTGGTGTGGCTGATGTGAAGATGTTTCTTCAGGACTGCCAGAGCATAGGAGTACTACTGCAAGACAAGATGGTCCAACTCAGAGATCTGGAACCAGGGAACTCAACTGCTGGGCTGGAGTCAGACAAGCGCAAACTGTTTACAGTTGAGAGAGAGGTCCTGGTGATAGAAAGGAAAATTGAATACTTAAGGAGTGTTGCAAAATCGTAAGAAACTTGCTCTTTGTTTCCATATTCTTTGCTAGTTCTCTAAGATCATGTTGTAAATTATGGCTATCAAGAGAATGAGCAGCTTGTGAAGTTTCTCTTGAAGTTTCTTTTTCTAGCAACCTGAAAAACTGACTTGCCTGCTGGCTTGAGATCATCTCTCTTGAGTATGACTGGGTGACTGGTGAAGTGATTGGTTCTAGACTTCACCGCTGTAGGAGACTAAATACCACAGAATTGTTTGTGGCTCCAACAAACTATGTCTACTAATGGGAGTTACTTCCACATTTTGAACTAGGTATCATCATTTAGGTCCTGAGATGAGATAATCATGGGAAGCAAGGATGAAGGAAGAAAAATAGCAGAGAATTGTGCACAGGAGTTTGAATTCAAAATATGAATTTAAAGTTTTTTACTTTTTTAAGTTTTCTGTACATTCACAAAGGGATGAATCATTGAACCACAACAGTGTTACCAGAGTCTTTCACAGGGATGTACTTACTGCAACACACCATATTCACACCAATATTTCTTGCTAGTGTGGAACATTTCTTGCCTTAGCTAACTTTCATTTTAATGGAAGTGTAAATATCCAAATCCATTCCTTTTAAAGAGTATTGGTTCAGGCTCTAAATGCCTGAAGTGTTCATCCAAATGAATGTATTTTCATTCCTCTTGTAGGATTAAGGACACCAACCCTGCAGAGAGCAGGGCCATCACTGAGCAGGTGGAGAACATGGAGAGGCTTCTGGCAAAGCTCAAGCTGGAGACCCAAAAGAAGCGGGACATTCTGCAGTGGGCCCAAAATCAACAGTCCTTCCTGCAGGACAGCCGCAGGCTCCTGCTGTGGGCAGAAGGCATTCAGGAGAAACTGAGCAGTGAAGAAATGGGTGTGGACGTGACTTCTGCAGAGCAATTGCTGAAGGAACATCAGGACCTGCTGAAAGAAATTAGGTCTCAGAAAGAAAGGTAGAGAGATTCTGTCAGGGTGGGCATAGTGGAGTGATGTGACAACAGTACTGTAAAGATGAACCGTGTCTACTGTGCACATAAATTATGTATGAAAGTGATACCAAGAGTTTATTCAAATGCTCTTTAAATTTAGTGTCAAAAATAGACTGCAGAACACAAAATCTGATTAGTTTTTGCACACTTGTCCTGACAGCTGATGGAGGGAGGAGGAGGATCTGTGTGTCCAGAGCAGTATTCCATAAGCTCCTGACACTCAGATAGTGCCATCTGCACTTTATTTCAGCTCCCCTAGTCCTTCCCTTCTCAGGCCTTACGCTTCCAGTTGCCATCAACTTCAGTTCTCCTTCTGCACTGTTATGAAGTTCCAGATACTGAGTTGATCTCCTCTCCCTTTCAACGGGAAAGCCAGCTTATACAGACTTTCCATCCCCAAGGGGAAATCTCACCTGCTGCCTCCAGCGTGTATCCCTGAGCAAACAACCAGCTGCACTTTGTAGTGCACAACCATGGGTAGCGGGAAAAGAGTGAAAGGGAGAGAGGGAAGCTTAATATCTAGGCACTGCCAAGAGAGCAAAGAGCTGTGATGAAAAATAATTCATATTCCTTCATGCAGTGAGATCTCACTTTTCTTTTTGATTCTGGGAAGATTTGTGCAGCTGGAAGAGCTAGGGCACAAAATAATCCACGAACAACCCAGTAACGGCAAGACTGCAGATGTGCACCAGACCATGGAGAGGCTTGCCAAGGAGAACGAAGAGCTGGAGAAAATGTGGGAACAGCGACAGAAAAAGCTGCAGGACGGCCTGGAATTGCAGACGTTCAATAGGGAGGGAGACCGTATAAATGCAGCTCTGTCTGGCCACGAGGCCTTTCTCCGGGGTGATGACCTTGGGGTATGTCTAGAAGCTTATTTTGTTTCTTCTTACTTCATCTACCCATCCAGGGAGTAGCAACAATTTTCCTAATTAGCTCAGTTTCATCATTCTTGTGGTCATGTCATTTTAATACTGGGAAACTAGACTTTCAGGTTCTTATTAATGTTCTTATGTTCTTACTCATCTTAATGAGAACGAAACTCATTGTCTCTCAAAAAAAAAATAAGAACAGCTAGTGTTGTGATTTGTTGCTGTGTTTGTACGTCAGATGGTTTTTTGCAATTGGCTTATCAGTTTGATGGCTAACAATTAAAAAGAAGGTTTCAGCTTGAACAATTTTTTTTTTTTTTGGTGAAGTAAAAACCTGACTTTAAAAAAAATAATGCTTTTTCTTTTCATTGAGTATTTTAAGAACATTAAAACAAATGAAAGGGAAAAACAAATGCAGACAATATTCACAAGATCAGTGATGGAGGAGGTTATGGTACCTCACCATCTTTTATGTTTTCAGCTGAAACTGAAACTTTGATACTTTTTGGGTCAGCTTAGTGGAATCAAGTTTTACTTAGTTATGGCCTTTTTGTGTTACATGTCCCTAGATGTACCAGAGTGCTGGCATAAGTTCAGAATGCAGATTTTCTAAAGAGGCAAAAATGGAACCAAAATGGAAACATAAAACAGAGGAAACAGATATGATACAAGCCTAAGTACCTGCTGCTTGTTTGTAGCCCTGAATGCATTTAGGCACATGCAAAATGTACACAATATCTCCTGCTTGATAGAGAAGGGAGAAAATAAGGTCCAGATTTTGGGGTGTTTGTTTGTTTGTTTTATTGCTTCAAAAACAACATATGACCAAGGAAAGACTTGATCAGTTTTCTTTCTTAAATGCAGGACCACGTAGATGCTGTTCGCAGCCTGCTGAAGCAGCATCAGGAATTTGAGCAACTACTGATAGCACTGAAGAGACGAGTTGAAGCACTTAATGAAAATGGGGCGAACCTAATAGAGAGCGGGCACTTTGCATCTCACATGTGAGTCCAGACTCTTTTAATTTAGCTTTAATAAATGATCCAATGTGATTAGGGTGAGATGAAAAAATTTCTCTGAGCCACAATTTAGTTGACATCCAATGTGTGATCTGCTGGATGAGGGGAGAAAAAGGTATTAAACAAACAAACAACAACCAAAACCAACCAAACAAAAAACCACAGGCGTTCTGTGCTTTCAGAACAAATAAGTGACCTTTGACAGAATGCTGGAATAATGTGCCTTGTATCACAAATTACCTATAATGTTAAAACTTCTTTAATGCAAACTCATTAAATAATTACATAAAACAGATTTTATTTCATTTTTCAGTATCACAGATTAGAATTAATGTTTGCTGTTAAAAAGTTACAGAAGACTTCACAAAGAAATGGCTCATCAGGAGCAGCTACTTCATGTTTTTGTCAAAGCTGAACTGTCTTATGTAACTACTGTGCGAGAGCCACTAAGATCTAGTAAGGGGACCTCTGCATAAACAAGAATTAGGAATATAGGGTCAGAATGGACCTCTTGGGTCAAAATTACTGTGTTCTTGTGACTACAAGTGGTAATGTCTTTAAAATTCCCTCCACAAATTTGTAAAACTTCCCTTAAAGTCTAATTTTTTGCCAGCAGTACTACCATTAAAAGGACATTCCAGAGCCTCATTGAGCTTACATCACAGGGAAAAATTATTAATTAAGGTGGAATATTTGGGAAAGAGAAAGATCTGGGTGTTTTAGTGAAATATACTTGACTGCAATTCATTGCTGTAACACAGCTGTAAAAAAGGAAAATCCAGAAGCAGCTGGCAAGCAATAGCTGCTTTCTAGATGAGCCATGGTACAGGGCCATCTATCCGTTCCTCCTGAACTAGATTCCATCTATATCATAGTCGTGACTACAGTACAGCCCAGGGGAACCAATTTGACTAATATTGCATTGGACTTCCTGTTTTTCTTGGTAGCATTGAAGAGAGAATGGTCACCCTCCAGCGAAGGTGGGAGCGGCTGATTCAGAGCAATGCCAAAAGAAAACAGCAGTTGTTGGATTCCCTAAAGCTGCAGGTAAAAACTGATACTGCAGATTTGGTCAGGCATGTGTGAAGTAATTTTACCTTCTGTCTTAACATGGGATGAATCTCAAACTGCTGAGAGCCTACTACAGCACACTTTCTCTTCAGCTATGAGATGGAGAATTTCACTTTCCAGGGAGTAGGTGATACACTGGTGATAAATCTTACAAAACCATAAACATAGCAAAATACCAAAACAAAAATGGAGATATTGGATTAAAAAAATTGAAAAGAATGTTTTGTCTACTGGATAAATTTATTCTGTTCATTAGTTATTACTGTTCTAGGCCTTAATAATTTTGTACAGTTACTTACAGTAACTGTACTTTTTGCACCAAATTTAGTTTCCAGTGCTGAGATATAAAGTTATACTGGAGGACTGGATCACTTATGTTTAAATAGTCTATCAAAAATGCAAACCTTCACTGATAATTGAAGGCAGTGGATTAGTAAATGTGGTAAAAAAAAGACTAAGAGATATTACTCTGAGGGTTTAAAACCCATCAATGGTTCAAGATCATACTTCTTCAATTAAGAGTGCTGGTTATGTAGAACAACTTGTATATGACAATGTATCACACTTCCTAACTGTTAGAAAAAAAAAAATCAGGGCTTGATCCTAACAGCAAGAATGAACTGCAAACCCACACAGAATCGGAAGGTAAGTCAATTTAATCTTGTTTGTTTCTCTAAGGAGTTTAATCGTGATGCTGCTGAGCTTTTAGTATGGATGGATGAGAAGTACAAGATTGCATCAGATGAATCCTATCGTGATCCAACAAATGTTCTACGCAAACTGAAATGGCATGAGGCTGCTGAGAGGGAAATGATGGCTAATGAGGAGCACTTTGCAACACTGATAAAGGTGAAGGCAGTTTTGGAGCTAAGTCTTCCATCTTGTTCCAAACTTTATAGATGCTGATTTTCTCAAAGAAATAATCTGCTATGTTTCTCTAGAAAGGAAATCAAATGATACAAGACAACCATTATGCTGCAGTTTCTATCCAGAAGAAGATGTCAGAGCTTCAAAAGAAGTGGAAGGAACTGTATGGCAAGATGATAGAGCGAGGTGACAAGCTGAGACAAGCTGGGCAGCAAGAACAGCTCATGGAACTGCTCCAGGTCAGGAGGCGATAGGGAAGAGGTGGGAGAAATGACCTAGGAGCCTGGTTCTCTGTTGTGTGTTTCTCACAAAAAAACCCAAACAAACAAACCAAAAAAAAAAAACCAAACAAAAAAACCACACAACAACAACAACAAAACACAAAAAACAACCAACAACAACAAAAAAACCCACCACAACAAAAACAGAATACCATCCAGATAAAAGTATATTTTAGGGTGTCTGTTTTGGCTACAGTCTCAGGAGAGTAAACCTAATATGATGCTGACCAAGCTCACTCCAAAGCTGTGAGCAGGATAACAGTGTCAGCACAGTACCAAGACACAAAGCTGTTGAACTTGGGCTCAGCACTTCACCTGTGTGGCCATCCCATACTGGGAAACAATAAAAAAATCTCTGCATAGGTCGATGCTGTGCAAGCATAAGTGCTTGCTTGCAGTAATTTTGGGGTTGGAGGCATGGCACTGTGTTAAGCATATTGTCATCCAGCAAATTGTATAAGAGGAACAGTGTGCTTTGAAGGCGTTTCAATACCAGAATGTCATGAAGCTGCTGTTGTGTTGTAGCTACAATATGAAGCCCCTGAAGATTGTTAGATTGTTATGTATTATGTCACTGAAGATAGTTCAAAGAGACTGTTCTTAATAATGTGCTTTAGCATCTCAGAGAGAAGAGTACTCTAAAAAAGTGTGTAAAACAAAATATTCCCAGATGATGCCTCTTAGAGACACTGAGCCATCGTGTTACTGAGAAAGGACATATGGATTTAAAAATTGTGTCCAGAAAGCTGTCATGGGAAGGGCTGAGTGAAACAAAATTATGTTGAAAGGTCAATACGAATGTGCTGTGATCTTTTCCTGGTAGGATGCCAAAAAGAAGATAGAGAAAATTGAGAAAGTTCTTCAGGAATCTGAGACAGGCCATGATTTGCGCTCCAGCCGTGACCTACTCAAGCAGCATAGACAATTGGAAAATGAAACACGTGAGCTGGCAGAGAAAATGAACTCTATTGTATCTCATGCAAGGAAAATGGCCACCAATCACTTTGACTCCCAGAGGATCCTGGATGAAACACAAAAATACCTGAAAAGGTGAGGTGTCACTCTCTTTTTCTCTCCACCCCTTGTGACAAATAACATTTCTTGTTCTACCTTGTAGAAAATGTCTTTAGATTGGTTAGGCTTAACCCATATTCGGGAATGATTCCTCCTCCCAGATGTACCACTACTGTACTTTGACCTGCATCTACACAGCTGCCTGTTGACCCACTTCAACCTTTATTACTGGACCTTGCTCCTTGGCTATTCCTCCTCTAGTTCTTTGCTTATCCATAAGTCATTTACTGCTTTCTAAGATGTACAGTGATCCAACATTCACAGAATCACAGATTGTTAGGGATTGGAAGGGACCTCGAAAGATCATCTAATCTAACCCCCCTGCTGGAGCAGGAACACCTGGATGAGGTTGCACGGGAAGGTGTCCAGGTGGGTTTTGAATGTCTCCAGAGAAGGAGACTCCACAGTCTCCCTGAGCAGTCTGTTCCAGTGTTCTGTCACCCTCACTGTGAAGAAGTTTCTTCTCATATGTAAGTGGAACCTCCTGTGTTCCAGTTTGTACCCATTGCACCTTGTCTTATCATTGGCTGTCACTGAGAAGAGATTGGCTCCATCCTCGTGACACTCACCCTTACATATTTATAAACATTAGTGACTAATTCCTTAAAACATCACAGGACAAGCCTAGGACTTCAAAAGTGTAAATCACTTTTCATCCATTTACATTTAGTATCATCATATAAGTCTACTTGCCAAAAGTAGTCTTCTGGAGAAGGGATTCTTGTATGTGCAGCCAGGACTCATCATTGAAATTTAATTGCAAAGAAGTGTCCAGTGTTTTTTTAATCTTCACAGTGGCATCACAGCCTAATTCCTTTGGCAGAATCAGGATAAAGCTTTGTTTTAACATATATTAATGGATAACCCCTAGGTTTGAGTCTTTGCAAGCACCTCTTGATAAGAGGCGCAAGTTGCTGGAAGCTGCAGTGGATCTCTATGAGTTCTACCATTACCATGACATGGAACTGAACTGGATTAATGAGCGATTGCCTATTGCCCATTCTACCAACTGTGGGAAGTCCTTGGATGTGGCTCAAAGCCTGTTGCAAAAACACAAGGTAATTCCTTTAATTAAGTGTATTCTAGCATGTTGGCACATTGCATTCCACCTCGGTTCTCCTTTGCCTTCAGGAAGGCCATTGCAAGCAAAATGTATTGCCATACTTTCAATGAGTACTTTCTTTGATTCCAGCACTTTCTCAGAAAAAATTGTTCCAGTGGATTGAGACAAGTCAGCAATGTGGTGATGATTTTCAGAGCAAACATGCAATTCCTATGGGAACCACAAAATTTTCATATTTTGCAGTATTATTGTTCTGACAAATGTTGTAGTTCTTCCCATTAAAAGTGGATAAAAGGTAGTGTATCTCACACTAAATAGAAAAAGGTTTATGCATGCTAGATTCTCTAGGAGGTCATGTAACAGCCATTTAATGTTTATTTTAGTTCTGTACTGCATGTTAAATGATTTGAACAAGCCACAGTCAATACATTTATAAAGACAGGTTAACACCAACTTTTGGGGAGTTTGATTCTTTGTAACAGTTCCTCACAGCCAGTGGGGCGCATCAAAGCTGCCCTGCTCCACAGGAAGCACAGGATTTTGTAGTACCTGGGTTGCAAGTTCCGTGAGAAACGTTGCAAGACCAGTAGGGAGGCTTTATAGAGCACGAGTCTTAATAGTTTTCATGGTACTGTGGACAGTGTCTCTCTTCTCATCCCTTTCCAGCTCATTCAGCTTCTGGGATATTTTATTTTCCCATCAGCAGCTCAACACTCTTTTCTGAATCCCCCTCCCCCAGCTTTGTGTCTCATCCCTTGTCCATCCCCCAAACCTTCCTGGCTCCTGGGCAGGGGAGGGGACAGGTGCATAGTAAGGAGAAGGGGGTTAGAACCAGGCCAAGGACTTTGGTGAGTAATACTGAGAGTGTAAGGAAGTTCAGGCATGCCTGTTACCACCTTATAGACTATTATCCCCTTCCTCAAGGCAGCACAAGGAGCAGAGCATTATACAAGTAGGGCTGGGACCAGTGTCTGAGGCTGTGGCTGTTGTAGAAACAAGATAGTCCTTGTGTCCAGCAGCTATACTCTGCCCATCTTCACCAGCTGCCAGTTTTGCTTAGGACTAGGAGCGCAGGAAATTTCTTTGTCCTCACATACCCTTCCTTTATTCCTATTTTTTCTTTTATTTAATTTTCAGGAACTGCAGGCAGAAGTGAATGCCCACAAACAGCAAGTCCAGCGGGTCCTGGATAAAGGAAAGACAATGGTTGTAGGCCAGCACCCATCAGCTCAGAAAATAAGCGAGAAATGCCATGAGCTTGTGACTGCCTGGCAGGGCTTGGAGAAGGCCTGTGAGGAAAGGATGAAGCAGCTGCAGCACTCAGTTGGCTTCCAGGAGGTACAAATTAACAGCAAAGTGGTTACACAGTAGCTTCTTCAGACAAACAAGAGGACCAAATTTTAAAGTCAACAAAAAAACAGCTTTGCTTGGTACTAGTATTCACTGCCGTTGTGTGAGGCCAGACTTCTGGGAGTGGAGGGCTGGGCTGCAAAGCTGAATGCAGCTCCCAGGGTCAAGCTTCTGCTCTAGAGGTTTGCTTTGGACTCTGTACCCAACTGTTACGGCTGCGAGTAGAACAAGCATTTCTCCTAGTAGTATCTTCTTCCTCAATATCTTTATACAGCCTCAGGCTTTGACTTAAGTAATACAATGGATTCTGAACTGGCCCTTCGTGCTGGATAATTATGACAAGGAAATCAGAAGAGAAGGGATATCTTGTGCCATCCAGTCTTGGCATGTTAGGCAACAATGGTCCTGGCAACAAAATGGTACTGAGAAACTGATGACACTTTCACTCTCAGATAAAATTTTTAGCCCTATTGTTTTCAACAGGATACTGGACCTTTATGTTTAGCCTGTTAAAAAAAAAGCATGCTAATATTTATCTTTGTAATTCAATTTTTCTGTCACCAGTGGGTCACAAAGGAGTGTACATATTCAGATAACACATGCAGTCTTGTAGATACAAACATCATTTGCACAGAGTTCACAGGTCCACCTAAAGTATGTTCCCTGAGGAATTTGATCATCTGGCTCTTCTTTCCACCATCCATAAAAGCAGCTGTCCATACTATAGGCTTTATGAAGCTTGATTCTTATAGGATTATTTGAACTTCTCAGGAAGGAGAAGGAGAAATATCACACTGGTATTATACAGTTAGCCCCTCCCATTAGTGAATAAGTTAGAGTCAAGTAAGGATAGTAATGCAAAGGAAGAAAAGTGAGACAACTTGAAACTTAGTGCTACAGCTTTGATGACTAGAAGACCTTAGTTATCCTGCTCCGAAGTCTTCCATCTGTGGCCTCCTTCACCTTTGTATGATTTGACAGAACAAGCACGTGGAATAGTAGTTCTTAGGTTTAAATATTCTTGATTTATTATTTAATAAAATATCACAGTAAATCTTACAATGCACCCTCCATTTGGAGTTTATTAGGTCAAAGTATTTTGAAAGTTAGGTAGAAACTAATTGGCTTTCCTTTTAACTGATAGTTTTTGATGAATACTTCAGACCTGGAGGCTTGGATAGCAGAAAAATATCCACTTGTGACAAGCAAGGACTATGGTAAGGATGAAGATGGAACACTGAAACTCCTCAAGAAACATAAGGTATTTCTCTGCTTAAGTTCTCTACACTGTCCTGACCTTCTGGCCTGTCTGGGATTGCAAAAATGGTACTTAAGTGTCTAGCCATCAAAAGAATTTTGCATTGATGTGTGTCAATGGACCCCTAGAAAAAAAAATCAATACAACTTACTAATATAGCTGGTAAAAATGTAGTTTGAGGGAAAAGAAGAATGGTGAATATTCTCATCTTATTTTTCTGAGGCCAAAACTGACTATGATCTGATATCTGCTTTTCAGTCTCAATGGATGCATACAGAAGCCATATTTCTTAATCTTTCCTAAAATCAAAGATACAGATAGAGTATTATTTCAAGAATACTTTTCTCTGCCTCTGCATCAGGAATTTCTAATTTTCTTTATCCACCTGATTTGTTTTAATTTATGTGCACTTTTTTTTCCAAAAAAATTAGAAATAGTTAGCTAATCAGAACATTTAGAAAATTAGAAAATGTAGATAATTAGAAAATGATAAAGTCTTGGAAATGTCACATGCTTGCAGAAAGCTTTTCTTCTCTTTCAGCGTCTCAATGACTACATCATAGGCTGGTACAGAAGTTTAAACAGTGGATATCTTGGACAACTGGCACTCAATCCACTCTTTTCTCTGCAGGCACTGGAGCATGAGATTGCCATTTACCAAAATTTCATGAAAGAACTGAGTGAAAGTGCCCAAACTCTTCCTCTTGCCGGCTCCATCCAGTATATTGAGGTGGATGGACCAAAGGAACAAGTTCATTCAAGACTCCAGGAGCTGCAGGAACTAGCAACAAAAAGGTATAAACTAGAACTGCCCCTTGCATCCTAGGTTTGAGTCAAAGTCCACTGAAGTCAATAAAGGGTATCTCTAGTTAGCTCACTGGAATTTAGATCATCTCCATTATCTCCTCTTTTTTCAACTGTATTTAGGAAATAGCTGGTTTTATGTTAGAATTCTGTGCACATATGACCTTTTCATTATTGCTAAGCAAGAACTCTACATTTTATTCCAGGAGTTTTGCTACATAGAAAGGATTTGCAGCCCCAAAATTTCCTCTTTACCTTTCATCATCCTCCTGTAAAGTGATGTGAGATGCTGGATTCTGACTTGCCTTTGTGGTATTTGGGATCTGCTATCAAAAGAAAAGTGGCTGTGCTAGTATATTAAGGGTTTTATTCTTGAATGAGTCATCTACTTTTCATTTTACTTCCTTTCTGTTATTGTTACAGTAAGATGTTTACAACACGACAGTTTGCTATTACACAGGGGTTTTTAACACTTCTTGTTTGTTGTCTGGAAGAAACAAATGTCTGAACCTTTTATGTTTTTCCTCCAGAAAAAAAAAAAATGCATTTGGAAAAGTAACAGGGCTCTACAAGAAGAATAACAAATGAATATGAATACTAGAATAATTAACCCTGGAAGAAATGCTGATATTTTACTTTTTGTTTTTATTCGTTTTTATAATTAAAAGAGTAAAGGCATCGATAGAAAATCCTGTGAATGAGAAGTTCAGAAAAATAAATACTCAATCTAGAAATATCAGAAAGTTTCCATGTGTTGAACACAGAAATGTTTTGTGTTCATTCATGGTGAATGTTAACCTGAGCTTCATGGTTTCCTATTGGTGTTCTGGTTTGTACCTCCAAACTGCATTCTTTTAGCGGGCTGGGCTAGGCTCTCTCAGCAGGTTTCATTTCTTGTGATTAGCATTTGTGATTCAAACAGGAAAGTCAGGTTCATCTTTTCTGGAATATTTGCACAATGGCCAGGCACTGTTAGCAGATGGAAAACTCATATTTTGTTTACTGTGGAAGGCCTGAAACATGTCAGTCTATATTATGAGATAATCTGAAGTATGCATCAGGTTGCATAAATTTTGCTGAACAGGCAATATAAGCAGAATTGCATCAAATGGCTTTTGTGGTATTTGCCTTTCTAGTGCACCATCCTCAGTTAGAAATATTTCATTCTCATCTTCATAAGTACTACAGTTATCTTTAGAAAGACAGATCAAGACAGATCTAGAAAAAAAATGAGAAGTATTCTCATGGGAAGAAGAAAAAAACAACCAACCAAACGACAAACCACACACACAACATACCACACCCTTCCACAAAACCCCAACCAACCAAACAAAACCAACAAACATACAAACAAAAGCCACCAAAAAACCTAAAAAGGAGTGACCTCAGCTAGGCACAGTGCTTTTCTGGGAAACTGAGATAATGAGTCTGACTTGGCTGACAGCTGTCATCCTACAAACATAGTTCCATTCTTCAGAAATTAAAAGTGCGCTCTTTCCCTAAAAAGAATCAGTCTTGATGGTGAGAGGTCTGGAGGATTACTAAGAAGAAAGTTACTGATTGCCCTCGTCTTATATTCCCTTGGTCTAATTGTATTATCTTGTCTCCTTTCCACAACAGAGGGAAGAAGCTGGATGAGACTCTTGTTTTGCATGAGTTTCTACGAGAATATGAAGATCTGCAAGACTGGATCTCTCAGAAGAAACAAGCAGCCAGCTCTGAAGACTATGGAAATGATTATGAACATGTCTTGGTGAGTTTTTGAGGAACCAATCAAAAATGAACGAAACTGTAAGTAGTGGGACTGTAAAAAGATTCTAAGGTTGTCCTTGAAAGCTTATAAGACAGTGCAAGAAGTAAGTATAAATAACTGGGAGATGGGACGAGAAAAGGGTGAAAAGTGGGTGGGAAGGACTGACTGAAGGCAGGCAGGCAGCATTGCCTAACACATCCTGTTACCATGGGGGCTGAGCTGCGTGAAAAAACTGCATGGTAAAATGTCTACGCCTTCAGAGAGCAACTCCTTTCTATTTTTAGTAACAGTATTTCAGTGTGGTGTCCATGAAGGTTTTTTTTTCATCACAAACGCTGATGTATGAATATCTACAGCTATATGTCTTCATTTGGCACAGAAACTAAACTAATGTCAGCCTGCTAAAAATCAATAGTCATTCAGAATCCTAATTTTTATTATTTATTTCAAAATATCTTATGTCCTAAATCTTAAAATTGGACTACTTTATCGAGTTATAGTACTGAAAACACATTTGCATTAATGAAGTGAAAACATATTGTACCTTGAATGTTTGTTTCTGTCCCTGGTAATGTTTCTGCCTCCCATTCACATCACAAACCCCATGTTTTGCTAATAGTTTGTAGCTCCTCAAGGTCTTTAGAGGTAAAATCCAGTCATTCTCTGCAGTTTCTCCATCTCCAAATATGATCAGCTTATTACCTGCCTTTAGGCTGCCACTCTGATAGCTCTGCAGGTATGTTTTGGAAAAGAGAGCACTCAATTTTTGTTTGTTTGTTTTTGTTTTGTTTTTGTTATTGTTGTTCTTTCCTTCAAAAGCAACTTCGTGCCAAATATGACACATTCCAACACCAGTTGGAAACAGCTGGGAAAAGAGTTGTGGCTTGCCAGCAGCTGGCAGACAACTTGGTGAACTGTGGGCATTTCGAGTCTCGGGAAATTCGGCAGAAGCAGAAAGAACTAAGGTAGGAGACTTGTGTTAGCTCTGTAACACTTTGTCCTGTCAATTCGTTCTTGAGGAGGAGGAAGTGAGAAGGAATTAGAAAAGGATAAGGCCTGTCCTTCCAATTCTCTAATTGCAAAATATGTGGTTTGCTTACTGATACAGAGCTGCTACCATGCCCCATTTAAAAATAAACTACTGTAACGCAGACATTATCTGCTTGCTGATTTGGCATCTTGTAAATTGCGTCAGAGGTGCCTTACCAGTAAGGGGTGAGTGAACTTCCTTTGCCCTTTGAAACAGGATCATCTAACTGGAAGGCTAGGAGTTTAGTTGCTTCTTTATTGTTTCTGATTTTCAAGTTTGAATCCCATGGCTGCTTTGCAGAACAGTAGGATGTTCTGAGCTTCTTCTGTTCAGCATCAGTCCAAAGTGACCCAAAAGAGAAGCATGAAGGAATAGTAGCGTCTGACTCAGTCCTCCAAGTCCTGCATATAAAACCTGAAAAGCATATTGGAGAGGGGCATCCTTATATAGGACCATCTAATTAAGTGCCTTAAGAGACAGGAGGTCATGAACAGGGGAGTGTGAGAGACATGCTGCCGCTCAGAGAATCAGTCCAACAGAATTTAATGCCAGGAATGAAAAACAAAGTACGAGGAGGTCTTGTTTTCAGTCTTTCTTCAGACTGTTAATCTCCTTTACTCCTAATTTGAATGTTTTTCATGGTTCTTTTCCCCATCCTCCCTTCTAGAAATTCCTGGGAGGAGCTGTTGGAAATTACCAGGTTACGAGGTGAGCAGCTGAGAGATGCTGAGGTGATTCACAAGTGTTACCAAGATCTGACAGATGCTCTGGCCCATATTGAGGTAAAAAATAATGGGAAAGTCTCATATAGTGCCAACTTTATTTCAGTTTAATATGTAGAGTATTCTCATGTTTCTCAGCATGCTTACTGCTGACTTAAAAAAATTCCCAGTAAGAAACATGTTTGATTACTCAAAGTGTTAAAAAAGAGAAAATAATCCTGCTTAATCCTTAGACACCTGACTGGTCACCTTATATGAAGCACTGGCAAAAACAGGTGCAGCTGGAGTTGCTGATCTGTGAGATAAGCTAGAAGACCAGGGCTTGAACTAAGTTGTCTCACAATACAATGCATATAGTAATGTTGTGTGTAGTCACCAGGCCTAAGAAACTGTTTACCACCTCAGGGTAGTAATTCTTCGTACACCATTGTAGCTTTATGCACTGAAGAAATAACTGTAATGTGAAAAAGGCATTTTTTCTGGATTACAGTGACCGTTAGTCTCTAAGGTTGTCAGGCAATCGTGTGACCTGATGCAAAAAGCTGAGCCAAAAATCTTTTCCTTTCATTTAGTGCCCAGTACTGGCAATAATTACAAGCAGTCCCGGTGTGAAAACTGGGAGGAGAAGTCCCAATGAAAATCTTCAGTCTTCTGTTTTATCTGAGCATTCTGAAGAATTTCATGAAGAATGATTCTGTGATTCTGTGAATCCACATCCTTGCTGTAATGACAGGTGTGGTTTCCCTAATGCAGATCTGTACAGGAGATGGCGATCCAATAGAGCTTCCACTATTCATAGGGCAACAGGGCTTTGTTAGGTTACGTGCAGCAGATTTTCTACTTGCTTGTGCTGGCAGAGGCTGCCCTATTCAACTATGTTATTCCTGTTTTCTTACCCTGTCATAAATGGAAAATCAAACATCACAATATTTCACTGGATACCAGCTGGGGTTTTCAGAACCTGATGCATATTTAACTTCAATAATGAATTAGTTGATTCTGTGGCAGTGACAAGTGATATAGTTCAGAAACACTTCACAGACAAGCACTTTGGTCCAGGCAACCAATACACACTTCTTGCATTGCATATTGTTGATAAGCTTTGCTACTGAGTGGGAGAGCAATTCTGTCATCTTGACCATCCCTTCCTGTGTACCTTGGTCAGATGTCTACCAGCGAAAGATATTTCTTATAGGAACGTAGTACTAGAAGATGTTGTTTAAATCACCCATTCCAATGCCATCATAGCATAGGTAACTTCAACATCCATGTCCCTTTACAGCACCCTACCAAGATGCATTGTTGGTACCGCAAACCAACCTGTGAATGTTACATAAATACACTTCTCCAATGGTTGGAAATGTTCTTCTAATTTTCACATAAATTGACCTGGAGCAAGTTTCTAATAATTTTATTCTAGCAAAAGTGTTGTCCTCCTCTTTTTACTTGCTGTGTTCCCAGTGTATGTCTGTGTAACAAACCCCCTCAGAACCTTTGTTGAGCTAAATAGATACTTAAGTCTGCTTTCACGTGATGGTCTCTCTATTTCTCACATATTTACAGTAATCTTTCCTGAGCATGTATAACCAAACTTCTATATGAAAGATGGTTCACATACAGACCACCTGTATCCCAAAGACTAGCCTGATATTGTTGGTTGTTAAAGTTCCTTTAAGAATTCTCTATATGTCACTGCAGTAGCTCTTCAAGATTGATTCCCAACTCTAACCTGTAAGATATTTTCTTGTATTATCTGATCAAGGAAAGACTTTAACCTTTATCTCTCACAGTCCAGTTGGATAGCTTAATTACTAAGATACTTACAAGTGAGATATTAGGACAGATGTACTAGGATAGACTTTTCTGGCTTCCTATTATAGTTGAGTAATCCAGGATGTCCCTAACTGTGTAGCATGAGTTGCACTATACACAATGACTAAAGTAGGCTTGTAGTGTGCTTTGCTTGGAAGTAGAAAGAAACAAAGCTTTCTCTGATTTCTTCCTTCTAGGAGAAGTCCAAAAGTATTCCAGATGATGTTGCTAAGGACATGAGAGGTGTGCAAACCCAGCTCCGGAACCATGTGGCCCTGGAGCATGAGCTCTCTGGGAATGAGCAGCAGGTGATGAAAGCAATTTGTGGTCTTTAATGTGTAGCCAAAATTGAAGTTTCCAAGACAATCAGAGTAATAATTTTGTATGGTGAATCAAATTATTCAGGGTTTTTGTGAAAGCCTGGAAATCTCTAAAGATCTTCCTTAGTCTTCTGCTTTTTTCAATGTTTAATGTCTGATGGCAGTGATAAAGTAGGTCATTTAAAACCTTACAAATAAAAGAGATATTATAATGACTGCTAACTATTGAATTTATTCATAATGATATTCTTGGGCACTGTTGGAAATGTATGATGGTGTCAGGCCTTATGATATGTTTAACACCTTCTTCAAAGTGTTCCAGGTGATTACAAGGAGAAATCAAGAATCTATTTTATGTGTAGAGAAACTGAATATTCATTTAACACTAAATGCATTGATTGTCTATAGAGGACTATGGAAGGAAGGATGGGGAAACAATCTGGAATTTTCAACAAGTTTACAGGAGTAGGAATTGGACTGTGAGATAGAAGGATAGGTCTCATTATACAAACTTGTGAAAAGCTTTGGCTCATGAGAACAGCTGTTTTTTAGAAAGCTTCCTTGTATATAGTTTTGCTTAGCTTCAAATAGAACAATTAAACTAGTAAGTGTTTTCCATTGTTTAGTATATCTAATGGTATAGTTAACACAATGTATGCTATATTGAAATTATTGAAGTAGGTACCCCAGTAACACCAGTGGCCTCATATCTTGTCCTTGTGGCAGATAACACTAGAATTGATCCCACTAACTGATTGTTACTTTTTAAGGTAAAAGAGCATGAGATACACATGAAGTGAATGTATTAATAGTTAATCTATATGGTGACTGGGGAAAACATGGTATGGTTAGCTATTCTTTGCATTACTCATGTAATAAATGGTATAGTAAAAAGGAGAAACAAAATCTGCCTGCCTATTTGAAAAATCACTGTTGTGATGAGCCATAGCAAACACTGGATGTCACTGTTATTCCATAAAACTGAAATTAGGGAAGCGTTTGTTTAACATGAGAAAAATTAGGTCAGAAAATGTTGCTTGAAGTGTAGTTGCATGGACAATCATAATTTTTCTGATATTTGCCGAATCTCTGACTCTCTTTCCTACACTATTCTTTTGTCCCTCTGTATAGCTGCAGGAGCTGATTCACTCTGCAGATCATGTACTGACCCATTGCTCAAAGAAGCAAGTGGAAGACCTGAAAGCAAAGCAGCAGGCAATAGTGACCAACTGGAAGGCCTTGAAGTCTAAAGTGGGGCTGCGCAAGAAACTTCTGGAACAAGCATACAAGCTTTACGAGTTTCAGGCACATGTAAGCACTTCTGCCTTCTGTCCATTGGTACACAGGGAAAAGTCACCTTCAGTGTGTGTGAATCACAGGTGTACTTCCAAGCTGCAAAGGTTGATGTGAAAGGCTGCAGGTGATGTGTTATTAGTCAAGTACTTAAGTGCTTATAGCTATTTAGAAAGGCATTAGAGGATAAGGATCTTTCACCTTCTGCAGGAAGGGAAGCTTGTATCCAACTGTGTATGAGATAATTGCTAGTTGTCAGAAATGGTCATCACTTCTCAGGAGTAACAGTAGTCTTTTCAAGGACTCTGCAATTCTCACTAAGAGTGATTAAAATAGGTGTTAAACTCCCATTTATAATGTCTGAAAGTTTGTTCTCTCAGGGGACGTAATAACCCTCAGTTAACTTTATGGAATGTATCAAATAGAACTCACTGGTCTTTGTAGTAACCTCTCAAATTGCTTAAACACAGTGGCATGCATATGTCAGCATAATGTCATCATCTGCAATGCACAATAGTTTTCTCTCCGAAGAACTCAGTAGGTCACTGAGCTGTGATTTGCCACAGAATGCTTTGCAAATCTCAGTAGTCTCAGTGAAGGCACCTGAGCTACACCACCGCAAATTACTAGATTACTGTTGCAAGTAGTGCATTAGACGTACTAAAACAGCAACAGTGCCCGTTCTTTCATGAAGGAAGTTGATAATGTATATTTCTAGAATACCTTTACGTTCTTCATGTTCTTGAACTGTTCCAGGTGTCAATTAAAGATACCTCTGAAAGATAGTGCACATTCTGTTTCTGTGTTTGCTGGGAAGCAGAGAATATCACAGAATCACAGAATGTTAGGGATTGGAAGGGACCTCGAAAGATCATCTAGTCCAATCCCTCTGCTGGAGCAGGAACACCTAGATGAAGTTACACAGGAAGGTGTCCAGGCAGGTCTTGAATGCCTCCAGGGTATGCTCACCTGGAAAAAACCCTCCTGCAAGTTTGTCTTCAAGTTGTAAACTGGGATCAAGACCAAAATATATTGTACAGCTAGAGATAAAGGATGTTTATGGTACTTTAGTTTTTTTGGATGATTTGGTTGGTTTATTTTGTAACTGTTAAGAATTCATTATCTTGTGCAGAACTGTTGAAGGGGAAATAAAATGAATTAGGATTTGACTTAAGGAAAATTAGAATGCCTGTACTAATGTGGTAGGTGAAAGGTTCTTTTGTCTACTGTCTTTCTGACAGTGCTCTGGGGATGATAGTAAGAAAAAAGCAAATTTCTTCTAATATGTATTCTTCTAACTTTTGTTAGATTCTGTAAGTCTTCAGCCTGGGTGAATCTTCATCAGCAGGTGGATCTTAATGGATTTATCCATTAAAACATACTCAGAGGTTACTTTGTTATTGATTTGTTTCATAACTTATGTCATAAATTTAGTTATTGACTTCAGATACAAAATGTCCTGTTGGTGGTGCTTTTTTTCTTTTTGTTGCTTGAATTATACAAAATACCTTTGGTTTGAGTTTTGTCTGAAATCTGTGATGCATCCTATGATCTGAATGGCAATTCTATAGCCCATTTCTTACTCTGACAGTGTGTCCTTTCATCTGTATTGGTAAATTTACAGGTAATGACCATCTTAAAAACATATAAATCTGTCAGTGTTTAATAGAGAGGGCTACATAGTTATTAGGGTGCTTTCTTAACATCATAAAACAAAATCACAAAGCCAGGTGACTGTATTCTCAGTGGCATGCCTAGATAGGATTATGCCTCGGGCATCTCCCTGTCTCTTTGATGTCAATCTGATGGCAAGTAGTATCCTCAATTTTCACCTCCTTTCCTGACAATAATTCCTGAAAAAGCGAAGAGCTGGTTCTGCAAATTCAGTAAGCTCATCTTCCTGCCCTGTTGGGACAAGGCACGGTTATACAGCCATCTCTAATGACCGTAAGAATCTCAGGACCTCTAGGGTAGGCTAGAGCAGCTTTGCTGCAGAACATCCCCCAAATTGCTGGGTGCAAAGATGCAACTTTGCTCCCTTTCCTCTTTCAGCCAAACCAAGAAGTCTACAAACTTAATGTTAGTCACAGCTGTTCAGTGTACATTTTTCATTAATATTGTTCATATGCAGTCCATTGGGCTTTTTCATTATGAAATTGTACACGGATAAAGAAGTGAAACATAAACAGGTCAGCCTTTCCATGAAATGAGAATTCTGTGCAATCATCTAGTGTATTTCCTTGCATCTCATCAAGTATGATTTTTGTCTGATTAAATAGCAGGGCTGGCCTTAACTGACAACACATAGTAACAGCAGAGGGCTCCAAATCTTCCAAGAAACTTTGTCAAGGAAGACGAATTTGAACATAGACTGAAAGTATTTCTGAATGGCTTGAGGTTCTTGTCCTGACGTTTGCACTGGGATCTGCATGACCTCAGTAAGGTTCTGTTTAGGTGTTTCCTGCAGACTGATGGCTAGTCTGTCCTTAAATGTTGCTGACAGTGGTAGTCCAGTAACCTCTTATTGGCTCTTGATTGTTCCATTGCATTAAATATCCTGAGATTTATGTTTGGTTTGTTTTTGTTTTTTTTTTCCTAATGCTTAGGTTAAAATCTCATGGTGTCTTAGATGTTTGCAGTGACAAGTGTAATGTCGGTGTCTACAGTGACATCCAGCTGTGTGTGAATTAGTTCTGCAAATCAAAATGATGCCAACACACATGCATTACATAGGCACCTTTAAAAGGACTATAGTCATTTTAAAGAGTCATTTAGTAGCTGTGTTCACTGATTTTAAGAAAAGAGTATCTTGACTTTAAAGCCTAAACTCTGAGGACCAGTTTCAATTTTGTGATGCTTTTCTGAAAATAGTTTTCCTGTCTGGATGGTTCACAAGCCAGCTTTGAGCTGTTCAAAATTTTGATGATAGGGATAAAAATCCATGGGTAAAATGGAACAGGAAATAAGCTATTTCCATTACATAGTTCCCTTCAGCAGAAAAGCAAACAACCTTCCACAAGAGAAAATTTCTAGTTCTTTGCAGTAAAAGAGCATTTTTCTTCAGCACTTACATAGCAGTTTTTTAAAATACACTTAAAGACTAAAAGACCATTTGCCACCTCAGAATTAAACCAACTAATGCAAACACAAACTATAACGAAACTTAATTACTCATCCCATATAATCCCTGGTGCAGTCCCTTGCAGTAAATGTTTACATTACTTTGATTATGATACTACAAAACATGAATGATTTAACACAGTATGTAGAAACTCCTGCAGTCATGTTTTCCACCCTTGTTAAAATTCATAGAAGTACTCTAAGCCCTAATACAATGTTTTCTTTCTTATCTGTGATTTTACTGCCCATGATTCATTTGAAGTTAAGCAGTTAGCCTATGATTTTCCTGTCTGATAACCCAAGCTTGAGCTCTAACCCAAACTTTCACGTTTTCTTGGGTTCCAGGTATGGGACTATTTCTCATGGACAGCAGAAATAATAAGGGAAATGAGAGCCAAGGAGACTGTTCGGGACATATCTACTAGCAGCCTGAGACTTACCCAGCATCAACAGCTACTGGCAGAGATTGAAGCACGAGAAGAGAAATATAATAATGTCGTACAGCTAGGACAGTCACTCTTGCAAGATAAGGAAATAGAACCAAAAGAGGTAATTGAAATTTATTTGAGCTCAGTCATTCACATTCAGCTACTCAACACCAGTGTAACTATCATTCTATACCATATTGTGCTGTACATATAAAAACGCATGTTTTCACTTACACATGTCCAAATGCATGACCTACATTTGCTCCTGTGTTACCTAGCTTGGGCACGAAAACATCTGTTCCATTTCCTACCTCAGCAGTAGATGAGTGTTGGCATCTCCTGAGGGCCCGCTGCAGCAAAGCTGGGCTTGTTCAAGAAGTTCACTATGTTCTGAGCAATGGAGATAATTGTACCCACTTTCTGAACTGGGTTTTCACACAAGTACTATGCTTCACCATACCAGACCAGGCTGGATAAGAACCTATCAACCAAAGCATGAAAACATTCAAACATATGAGAAAGTTTAAAGATTAAAGCATTTTATATAGTAGTGAATTATGCTGGTATATTTAACTCCCCAGAAATGGAAGATGAAAACCAAAATGGCAGTTTACTCAAGAGAAATAGCCTCTACGATTCTCACAGCATTATTTCTTTTCTAGTACCTACTGGTTTATTTCTCCCCTGACAATCCATTACCATGTCTCTTGAATACCTTCAGAAAACTGCAGAGTTTATGCAAATTACTCTCCCATTTGTTGAATATTGCAATGTATTACTATAGTAATTAGAAGTCTTCTTGACTGTAAAGCCTTTTGCCAGTATTAAAATGTAGGAAAAAAATATTTATAGAAGGGCTGTGGATATATACACAGAGTTTGGAAGATGACATTACATGAAGTCTAACATTGAGGAATGTATTCACTGATTAGGAGAATATGCTATGTTGATAACTTATTTAAGTATCTATCCCATCCCAATTTGAAGTGCTATAATTGCACTGCTACGACTAAAGATAATGGGGAATTAGGATGGGATTCTAGAAGGTACACATGAGAAATAGTTATCTTTCTTTGCTCTTGGTTTGGACTGCTGTGTATGCTCTAAGAAGCACTCCTCCGTTCCTGAAATGAGGCACCTCTGATTATTTCTGTGCCCAAATATAAGAACTTGTTCTACTTTTTTGTTTGATAATTTTGTTGCAATTTAAGGGGCTTATCCACCACTTCACTTAAGCCTTTCTCCTCCCACCTTACCCTGGTCAGTGGGGTATAAAAACCGACATGAGTTTCTCATTGGAAATTGTGTTCAGATTCAGCAGAAGCTACAGGCTCTGTTGGAAGAGAAGGAAAATGTGTACACTGAATGGAAACAGAAGAAGGAGTGGCTGGAGAAAATACACAAAGAACAAATGTTCTACAAGGACTGGGATCACCTGGACATGCTCCTGCATTCACAGGAGGTATGTGAATTATAAACTTGATATAAGCAGTTAAGCTCTTCAAGCATTTGAACTCTTACAAACTTGAAGGGTCACTACTGTTCACCTACAGTTTAAGATCCTTGGGTCTGTGTATATACAAGAAACTCTTTTTATTGTTTTATTGTGGAATCACTTGGGGACTGCAGTAATGTACAAGACCCCCTTTTCTTATGGGGCTTAAATGCAGAACCAGAAACAAAAACATGATCCTTTCCTGAAAGATAATACATTGCAAATAAACATAAGAGCTGATAGATGAGAGTCACATCGGAAGAGGGAGACAACTTCCAGTATTAGTCAGCTTTACAAACATATTGCAGCATACCAGCTGCTTAATCACTGTCAAATTGTTTTGTTGACTTCAGAGACAACGGAAATTGTAGAGGGCTTGAATTACTTTGTAGGTGTTGCTGGTAACCTCACCCCAGGCTGAGGGTTAGTGCTAGGGAAATGCCACTAGTGGTAAATGAATGTTGGCCATGTGAGTTAATGCAGAAAAAGGAACTGATCTCTTAGTTCTGCAAGGGAGTTGGTAGCAGTGTGGAGAACAACTATGAAATAATTTGGTTGTAAGGAATATTCATTTCTGTTTGATGCAGTAGGGAAAGATGAGCAAGTGAAAAAAACCCTTTCATGAAAAGAAAGGGCTGGTAATTGATGCAAAGTGACAGAAGAATGTTCTTGTTATCATTTTGCAGCCCTTGAAATACATTTTTTTTTTTCCACCAATATTAAATTATCTTCTGTCTTTCTTGCATTTTCCTGGATTTGTGGAACTACTTAAAAAGGTTCCAGCTTGAGGTCTGACATTTGCTATTACAAAACTGCAGAATTCAGAAGTCTTTTCCAGTCATTCTGTGTTATTTCTTAGATTGATCGATTGCTGTAACTGGGCTGAGACTTGGCATGCAATGTTGAAGGTTGCCAAACTGAAGGGTTGAAGCAAAGCTGAAGGAGGTTGTACCTCTGGGTCATTTCTCATTAAGGAAAAATAATTCTTAATTCTCCAAGACCACTGTCAGCATAATATAATGGCCCTTGGTCTGTGTTGAGCTCTGTTTTCCACCAGTGCTTTGCCACTGGCACTAAATCTTTGGAAAAATGACCCTGAGCTGTGCCATGCAGTGATACTTAACCTTTTGGGAAACATGAGCTTGGAGCCTTCTGCTACTCATTCCTTGAAGGAAATACATATCTTCATAACTCCCTACAATTGGCACCCTTGGCAATGGCCTGAATTCTGAGTTTGTGCTGAAACATGAAACCAAGAGAGTTTCGGCTAGGTTCAGGTTTCTGGAGTAAAATATTACATAGTTGTGCCCATTATAAAATCGTATTTGTTGTTTAATCAGTAAATGACACAATTTGCGTTATATCTACCTCAAGTCCCTACGCAGCAGTGATACATCATTTCTAAGCTCCTGCATGAGGAGCATCATCAGGGAAAACGTAAACTCTACAAAATTTTGCATTCTTTCTCTTTTCATGAAATGGAGATCAGCCAACACGCAAAGACGCTGTTGACTACAGCATCTGCTTTACTGTATGTACCTCAGAGGTAAATATGTAGGAAACTATTATGGGCTAGTGTTTCTTCTTGCCCCTGAGCCATGAGTCATGGTTGCAGAAAGCTATATCACACTTATATGGAAAGGTTTGCATCTAGCAATTTCAGGATGCCCCCAGCACATTCTGTACAGGTAAACTGTACTGCACATTACTCCTTTATTCAGATGAACTTGGCATTGCCAAATGCTGTGAGGTAGACTGCCACAAAATGGGGGTGGATGTTCATCCCAGACAGGGTAAGTTCTCTTGATAGCATCTCACCACAGCACTTGTGTTTACCACTGGTTTCTTCAGTCAAAACAAAGCCTGAGAATGATGGATGTGACCTTGAGGACCATGAAGGGCAGTTCTGTTATCAGAATTTTTTTCTTATAGTATTTTCCCTATGACCTTTTAAGGAGCCTGGTATTCAGTTGTTCTCACTGTGAGTGTTTAGAAAGTGGAACAACTTGGCTGTCCCTCCCAGCCCCCCTTCACACAGATGGCATTTTATGGTCAGAGAGAAAGACAAAGAAATAAGTGGAGGGGTGCAATGACAAGCTGGTCTTTTCCATGCAGGCACAGTCATCATATGCTCTTATTGTCCTTTCACTACCCTCTGCATCTGTTTTTTGGGGTTTTTTTTAAGAAGTTGAAAAGAACCCTTTAGCTATAGAAAGAAGGTTCATAAATGTTTTTCTTTCTCATTTTTGCTTATACTTAATACTCAAAAGATTACAACTGATTGAAGAACTGTTGCTTTTGTGAGAGGTCCGTGCATGTGAAGAATTACAGTTGCATGTTTACAGAGTTAGTTATAAAATAGAAAAGTAGGTCACCATGGTGTGACCATATAGACAAATGTCTCTGATATTGTAGTTAGTGCCCAAATATCTACCTGCAACCTACCAAGGAGCTTACAGGCCACCATGGATTTCTAAATTGGTCATGTGGATATCGCAGTCAGCCATATGTCTTCTGTATCACTGACATAGGCCATACCATCACTAAGCTACCATAATGCCTAGAAAAGGCTTTTATAGATTAGTGCTCACATTTAATCCAGAAAATGTATAAGCACTGTTAGGTGGGAAGAAGAGACACTGAACTGGTTCATATCCAAGGATGCAGACAAACAGATTTTCAACGAGCTGTGAGCATTCAGGATGAATTTCAACTCTTTCTACTCTGAATGCACCAATTAAGCAAATGCTGTGAACAGCTTTCCTTTCAGGAACCATAAGCTTTCCTCCACCATGATGACTCACTCCTGTGTTGTCCATTCTTGTCATCTTGGATTTAACCCGCAGCTGACACTGAGCAAAAGTACCGTGTAGAAAAGGCAAGCTGCCCAGGAACGTCAGCTTTCCTCAGAGCTAAAGAGTATCGGTGAAAGCACATCTCAGGTGTACTTCACAAATTTCTCTGCTGACTGCTCATTTTAAATCATATTTTGCTGTCTCTAAGTTACTGATTTGACACCTCACGATGTTGGCAATCACTTCAATGTCCAGAGTGGTGTCAGTCCACAGTGAGTATAAATACAGAATGATGCGGGTTTCAGCTATGTTTCTATATAAAATAAACTGTACATTTGAAGAATCTATGGCATTAAATCAATAAAGAGAGCAAATAATTGCAAGAAGAGGCTCATTTGCTGCTGTTCGTGGAAGAACAGGAAGAAATTTACCTTCTTACTGGATTCTAGTCCTTCATTAATATTCAGTGCATCAGCCTGGCCCAGGATAGAAATGGCAACATTGTTCTCATTCCTCTACAGCTTTAATTCCTGTATTCCCAGAATATCCCCCACTGCTTTTGTTCTCTCACCTCTAAGTGTGATCATTGTTAAATGAGTTAGTCCTGTGCTGCAGGACTCCCATCTAAATGAGGGAGAAATAGAAGCAACTGCAAAGCTGTCTTTTGCAGCTGCCACCATCTGCCTTATGGATCAGTATATACAATTTGACAGTGAACTGAGATTCTTTAGTCGCAATTTGTATTTTACTTCTCTGCTTTTGAAGAACAATTGGAAGAGGAATCTATTCCTTTTGTATGGAGCTCTGTTACTACTACATGGAGTTAAAATGTGGCTGCACAGTGACGCAGACTCTGCTCCCTGGGAAGACAGACAGGAGAGTAAGAAAGCAGCCTTTCCAAGTGCATTTTCGAAAAGTATTCAGACAAAACATCAATTGAAAACTCCCAAACCACTTTCCCAATGGGAATATTGTCATTTGCTACTTTCAGAAGGGACAAAAGCACACACATATTCAAAAAATATTCCCATCAGGCAAACAAATATAAGCAATCTTTCCACCCCTTGTGTTTCTTCTGACTAGTGTTTGAGGCAAAACTCAGTCATGTGCATTTTGCTTTGCACATCTGCAAAATATGGAACAGGGGAGGGAAGAAGGCAACAGAGGAGTGTTTTAAACTAAGAACTGCTACTGGGAGCTGCTCTCTCATTCGCTGTCTGTGCCAGTGTGGCAGGTTTGACTTTATGCCAGCATCTTATATTACATCCAAGTTACTTAAACCTTTGAAGAGTTTCTGCAGAATTTAGTCTAGGATTGTTCTATGCTAAAGAAAATGGAGCATATATGGGAAAAATAGGCAAATATCTATCTTATTAATTTTTAAAAATTTTTAATTCAGCTGTGTGCCATTGCATGGAACTCTTGTCGGAAACTCTTTTAAGACCTGCAAACTGAGATCTTGCCATTTGGAGTGCAGACAAGCAACAGCTGAAAAAGAGAAGGAAGAAAAAAATCATTTTTGTTTTGAGCAGAAGCAGTGGCCAGTACACTCTGCTCCATTTTAACCTTTTCACGACAGCAGATGCATTGCTCAGGTTAGCTGCTTTCTTCTTTTTCACAGATGAAATAACAGTGAGTTTGCAGGCTGTCTCTGGCAGGCGTTTTTGGCTCCCTCCTACTCTGTCTGCAGTCTCACTGTCAGAACACTCAGGGAGCAGAGCCTCATGCTCCGTAATTTATCTTTCTGCCCGTCCCACACTCATATCACTTTGCAGATGTGACAGGCGGTGGTAGCAGTATTAGAAGAGCTGTGCATTTCTATTTTGAATGTGGATTTTTTCAGTTTATATTTTTTTTCCTGGAGAATGTTTATTTATCCCTCATTCCTTCGCTTCAGAGGAAGAATGGAAATTTCCACTGCCAAAGGAAAAAGGATTAGGAATTGGTTTTAAAAACAAGGGGAAAGGCAAGCTTCTGTGGCTTTGATTTTTACATTGTTAAGGACTACGCTTCAGAATGTCATGCAGGGACCATCACTGCAAACTTTCATCTGCAACCTATATCTCCACCATGGAAGTGATGCTGTCTTCCAGCAGAATGAGCCCACCTCCTCTGTTTGAATCTGCTGTGCAGGACAGGCCTTTTCAAAAGATGCCAGCATCAGCGTGGCATCCTCCCACCGGTCAATCGGTTGCAGAGCTTGCTCCAGGATCTGCCAGCTCACCACCAAACAGTGTGTCATCTGGAGCTTACTGCTCAAGGCTAGATGTTGTTCTGGCACACACAGACCGGAAGAAATGTTTCAGGAGTGCTGATCACTGTGTCAGTCCTTCTAATGAGGCATCTAGGTGTTCCAGTCCTCCAAGGGACTCTCGAGGCCATGGGTATGGGGGTTCTGACACTCAGTCCACATCTTCATCTTGCAAGAAATATTCCAAAAGAGAAAAAATTGTTCATCACTTTTCTCCTGAAAAAAATGATCCCTTGAGGCTTGCCGTATCTTTGCCCTCTGATGTCCATCACTGCAAAGCTCCACCAAGCTGGACTTCACGCCTAGATATTGATCTGTCTGCTATTCCAGCTGTTTCTACACTCCACAGCAAAAATCTACATGCATCCCTGGAACCTTGTGATTCTGGCTGTAGCCAGTGCAATGTCCAAATGCCAGACCTCCATGCTTCAATGAAGCTTTACATTTCAACTTGCAGCTTGATGATAAAGCCTTTTCAAGCAGATTCTCCTGGAAGAAGTCATGCTTGTTCAAGTCTACTCATGCCACAATTAGAGAAGGTGCCTGAAACTCCAGCTGATCTTCCAACAGGATCCCAGAAACCAAAACAAGGCTTCCCTTCAGGTGGGTCTCCAGCCCTTCAAATCACAAGATTTCATGTGACTTCCTCTAAGTATCCTGGCCTACCCCAGCAAACTCTCTCCAGAGATATATGGCTGTCACCAGCTGTGCTGACTAGAAGAGAAAATCCAGCTACTGGGAATGAGGTCGCAAGCAAGGATTTAAATCCAGAACTGATTGTCTTTCAGAACCACCCTTCATCTAGGCCAGAGTTTAGGAAGACTCCATGTGATGGTGTAACACCTGCACACCACAAGGTTTCCAAAATCACCCTGATACTTGCCACCCCTTGGACTGCTATGCCTATCCGGGTGGTAAGAGAATTTAGGAGGAGTCCAAGTCCAACAATCGTTACCAAAACACATGATTCAGATATTGATGGTCCACCCTTTCACTCCGTGGAGATTGGGCCTGGCCTCTCCTTATCAGTGAATCCAATTTGCTGCTCAGGATTGCTTTCTAGCCATTGGGCAAGATCTGGCTTAAGAACTTCCCAGGAAACATGCGCTCTAAAAAGTGTGTGCCCTGACAACCTTTTGACAAACATACCAGCTCACACCATGTCTTCAGCTCATGGGGACACAGAGAGTGCATGGTGTCCATCTATCGCTGTCAACATTACGCCCTTTGGATCTGGGAGGAGAGTGGTGAAGATTTCTATTCCATTCTAGGAACATTTGCTAAGAGTGGTTTTGTGTTAATCAAGTCACATGGATTTCTTTATATATGCTTCTTGCCATATTCGCACTCCCTAGAGATGACTTATGGGACAATCAGAAAGCTATTTGTGTTCTGCTGTCACCAAGGCTGCAGCTACAGCTTGATCCATCCTACATGAAGCAGAGCACTCTGATCTGATCAAGCACTTAACAAGTGTTTTAACTGTTAGAGTATTCTTGTCATCATGACATACTCAGTGCTATGCATGTGCTTACAGATTTTGCATAATTGGGCCATAGTGCTCAGCACTTGGAAGGTTCAAAACTTCAGAGCCAAGAACTGGTTTTCTTTTCTGCTAGTCTGTCTGGGACCTCGAACAAATCCTCGGTGTAGCTTTTCTTATATTTTTCTGTTTCGTTGTTTTCATTTTCTTACTTGTCAGATTATGCTAGATTTCTAAATGTTTAATTCCTGGTTTTGTGACTTTTAAAAGTAATACTTGTTTTCAAAACCCAAAGTATTTAAGTGGGAAGAAATAACTTTTTTCTCTGAATTAGAAGAAGAGAGGTACCACCCTTCCCTGAGGGACATGAAGGGAATTTAGTCTCCATAGCATCTCAAATTTGGATATCACAGCAAAGTTTCTAGCAGAGAAACTATGAGGAAGTTAAGAGAAATTTAGTCTGCCTTCAGACAAATGTTTCATAAGTAAACACTTTGATGATGATGATGACGATGTACGAGCATAGGATTCTGGTCTAACACTTAAAGGACACTTAAAGGATAAGGGTCAAGATTGCAGATTTTGAAGAAGGAGGGGATAGATGGGAGGAAGGGATCATAGCAGTTACGGGGAAAAAAAAAACCACTGGCTTCTGTGGTTTTCCCATGTACATTTCCAATACCAGATAATTATATTATTATGCCAATAAGAGAGTATGGACTGGGAGGGGAAAGGAAATTTTAAATACATTTAAAATATGAATTTTGCGTCTAGATTGCAAGGTCAAGGGCTAATAATACGGTGATTTCATTATGCTAAAAGGTGTATGTATTTTTTTTATAAACTACTGTGTTTTATTCCACTTCTGGTATGATACCTTTCATTTTACTGTAATCAAGCATAATACAATGTATTAGTGAAACATATATAATCACAGTATTAAGCACATTTATTTACTTTGCTAACACAAACTTAATTTTTTTTCATTAATTCTTTTTTGTATTTACTTTTATTAGAAGTCAGTCAAATCAAACTTTCTTGTTACCTATCTGGACAAAAAATTTTGACTCGATTACATGCTTTCAGTGAAGACATTTGGAACTGGGAGTAATTCTGGCTTTTAGTAGATGCTTAGAGCTGAAAGATTTTCAGTGGAATTCCAACAACCTCAGTAGCAAGCCCAGCACAGGTAGTGGGGGGCAAAGTCTGTGGAGCTTGTTGTAATGTGAAGAGCTGAAGCAGGAGAATGGAGTGGATTTGCACAAATACTTTAGATAATATTTCTTCTAGAGAAATAAAAATGAGACTTCTTGGAAGACAAATTTCTGCTGAGACCCTGTCAGCTTCCAATGTGTATAAATGTGAAGTCATGATGTCCAGGGAGCATAGTTATTCTAATGACTAAAATGTTTCATTCAGTATTTCTCCAAAAGCTAGAGCTGGCCTGTGCTGTCACATAAGTGTGCATGGGGTACTTTTTTATTTAAAATGAACCTTTTTTAACTGGACTTTGCATTTAGTTCTGCATTAACTTGTATGTAAGAGGTCTTATGACAGTGTGGTTAAAAATATGCAATGAGCTCAGGAATAGCAAAAAACTCCAGTTAAGTAGGGTTAAAACCTCTGTTTCTGTGCTTTGTATTGTTAATAACTTGGCTATTTGTTACGTGCTCTATTGCAAATCTCAAAAAGGCCCAAGTCCATTTTGTGGTTTTAGGCGTCTTTGCAAATCTTCATTTGCATTCCATAGTGAGTGGTCAAGGCTTTGTTTCTTTTTGTGGCTGAGCATTAAATTCCTGATAGTGGGCCATGATTTGTAACAGAAACAAACTTGAAATAAAGCTTATACCTGCTGTGTGCTGTGGGACACCCTTTAGGTTACGTGAGGGGAGCCATGCAGTGGTTTGTATTTGAAATCAACACATCTCATTCAAAGCAGGAATTTGGGGACCTGTCTAAAAATATGCCCTAAAGTGATGTAATTGGCCTCAGGCCAGCATTGTGGTGTGGGAGCCAGTTTCCATTCTGCTTTCAGATTGTTGTAACAAATGCTTAAATGAAAAAAATGTTGCGGTTCTGATTCTAGCAATTGTTGTCATAGGATTTTTGCTTAGAAGACAAATGAGAAGTCTTTACCCCACCAGTTCTCCAAGTAACGCTGTTAGTGCTATCAGTGCTGCTTTCTTCTAAGCACATTGCCGTCGCCTCTCCTGTCATGTGCACAGCCAATTTGCTTTTACACCAGTTTTCTTTTTGTGCACCAGTTTTCTTTCTCACCTGAGTTCCCAAGAGCATTTGCATGGCCTTCTACTTAGAGTACCTGTTCCAAAGCTTTCCGAAGTCAGGAGGACTTTTTTTGGACTGCTCTTAGAGCTGAAGTGATGGGGCTTTGGATGCTCGGTGTTATTTGTGTGCAGTGATTTTCAGTGGGAGCAAGGCGCTGAGCACTCCAGTGGCAGCTGCTTGTGACTCACCGTCCCACACCCCTGCTCTCAGATAATCTCTGGTCTCTTCTTATAAAGAAAGTAACCATCTTTACCAGTAGATGTCCCTTACCTCTTTATTCCACCACAGATGTATGAGGACAAGAACTAATGGCTGAGCATTTCTTTAGGTATCACAGAGTTTGCAGTTTCACTGCTAACAATTACTAAATACAGGTCCTGGAGTGATATGTGGAAAATTATGTGAATTTTCTATTTCCTCAGGTAAATCTTTTTTGACCAAAAAAAGTAGATAATCCACAAAATATGACAGAAAAGCTACAATGTTTTAAAAGTAGCATTTAAAACACCAAAACATAGATGCAGCATGTGGCTCTATGTTTGTGTACCCTGAACAGAAGTTAGGTTCAGCTGATAACTTTTTGTTTCAGTGTTAGTAATGGCAGTGTAAATATGAAGGGTAATTATAAGTGGTTTAACAAAGCACTAGAGTATACAGACCTGGAGTCCACACATGTGGAGATCATTCTCCACAAGAGCAAACTAAATCCACAAACACTTTAAAACAAACAAACAAACAAACCACAAAACAACCAAACAAAAAACCCAACACAACAAAACAAAAAAACCCTGTCATAATTCCATACACTTGATGAGGAGGATAGATCAAAGTTTCAATGACAGAATCTCTTCTGATACTCGACGTGGATTAATATAGAGCAGTTTGAACATCTGGCCAAGTCTGTCTGTCAGTCTTCTTAGCTACAGCTGCCGAAGAGAGCCAAGTGGTGGCAGCAGTAACAAAGTCCATTGACCAGCTGGAGATCAGAGTGACAAAGTGAGGTAATGACTGAAAGCTGGGGTCTCTCCAGGAAGATGAGGGCAGGGCTCAGACATTCCCCAAAACAGCTTGGACAGAGCTGGGCCCAGGGCTGAGCCTCAGAGGGACCCCCGAGTGGGAGAAGGGGGGCTGTCCTGGGGATGTTCAGGACTACCAGAGCCTGTTGGTGCACTCTGACCCTGACAAATAGGTGTGGATTCCCATGCACATAACACTTGCCTGGGAAGTCTCTCCTTCAGAATATGCCTTGGGTCATCCAATACTTCTATCCAGACAATGAACATTGCTCATTTTTTCAAGTAACTGCTGAAGAATATATTTTCTCTCCGCTAAAAAACCACCCTCTCAGCCCACTATAGAACTTTAATGTTTTTCAAAGCATGAGACATATCTCCAGATGTTATTTTTCATGTGCACATCTATGGTTTTAAGGCACAGATTTACCTATGTTCTTTACCAACACTTTTCTGAAACTATTAGCAGTTGTGTTATTTCACTGATTCTATTATGTTTCTTTCCTGCCTCTTTATTCTTTCACACCGTATCACTGATCTCAAATTTTCTTCCATCTCTGCTAATAGCACTTTCGCCAGGTAGAGTTACTAGTTGGAATTTCTCATCCTTCTCCAAATACTTAAAATTCCATGAGCTCACAGAATGGATTACACAGTGCTATGTCCCAACTAATAAATGCAGTCCTTCGTATCAGCCTGAACTCCAAAAGTCTGTCAGGTCATATTCACTCCACTGTGAACCCTATCCACAGGTCATTTTTGCTTATGTACCAACAGGGCATTTGGGGTTTTTGTCCTGCTGTTGTCTCATCATTGAATAAGAGAAGAAACTGGGGGAAATTAAATCCACTGGAAAAGAATATACTCCTACTAGCCTGCAGAAAAGCTTCATTTTTTTTTCTTTATAATAGATAACCACATTTTTATATTATTTTGCATTTGACAAAAACTGAACGTAACAGAATGCATGAGAGAAGTAATTGGGCAGTCAGTTTTCTTAACACCAGGAAAGAGTCAAGAAACAGAGGTCAGTTTCCTTAAAGCTGCATTTGTTATTTTAGGCTTAAGTCCTTGGGCATTAGAGACTGACAAGACAGACAGTAAATAAAATGAACACGGAATTTGGAAAGGTGGCTTGAAAAAAATAACAGAAGTAATGTACTTGGTATAGGTGCAAGTTGTGACATTTTTCAGTGATAATCAGCTGCATAAATACAGGATGAGGACAAGCTGGTCTGATAGCAGTTCTTCTGAAAAGTTTCTGGAAGCTTATAGTAGATTGCAAGGTGAACTTGGGTTCATGGTATTGTGTAAAAGATAAGCACCATACACAGATATATGCGGAAGATTTACAGCTTGGAATGTGCACATAAGCTCTCTGCTGTCTTCATTACCTTCACCCTGGCAGCCTTATTCCTTATTGCCACTTACGGCATCAAGTATTAGGAACCCTGTTTCAAAATGAGTACATGTGGAGAAAACCCAGAAGAGGTTGAAGCAAATATAAAAGGAATTATCTCCGTTCTGCGATGAAAAGGGCAGTATGTAATGAGGTGAAGTGGTAGCAATGCATTTTTAAAACCTAGCTAATGGTAAAGGTAATGAAGCACTGGAATAAATTGCCCAGGGAGGCTGCAAAGTCTGTGTTACTGGAAGTCTTCCAAGAAGGAATCACACAGACATCGGTTAGACACGACAGTGGTGATTTTGCTTTGGATTACAAGGATGGCTTAGACCTCTGGAATTCACTGCCAGCCTTGTGACTTAGTGATTGCAATAAGCAGCGATGGGTCCCTTTCCTAAGCTGGACATGCTAATGTGTCTCTTTCTTGCTTAAGACCTTGGAGCTGTACTATTTAATTTTCAGTTTCAGTTGCCTTCTGTTCCTTTTTTTTCTCTCTGAACTATACTCTCAACTGCAATGTTAATACCTCTTCTCACATTTATTAATCATGTTTATGTGATAATTAATCCACTGAGAAAAATATTTAACTTTTTTATAGATTTATTTGAAAAGCAGTGATCTCGGAAGCTCTGTGGATGAAGTAGAGCAACTAATAAGGAAACATGAGGCTTTTGAGAAGGTTCTGGCATCACAGGATGAGAAGGTACAAAAATCAACACACATTCGACTAACCCACAAGCTAGAATGTTTTTTATTTTTTTAATTTAATATGGCAACACATGAAATTGCTGGCAGGTGTGACATGCCTGATATTCTTGAACCAAAGAGAAAATGAGGAAGCTTGATGAAATAAGAGGCAGAACAGTGGAGAACAAATGTTAAACACTCCATGCCCAAGTTCTGCCTGTATTCTCTTGCAGTAGACAGGAAAACCACTTAGTAAGTTGAATAGTGAGACTTATCAGAAGAAATATTTAAAGCAGACCATATTGTGTGTACAGATATCAGAAGTTTCTGCTTTTTTCATTAAAAAAAATCAGCAGCTTTCAAAGCAAGTCTACTTATTTACATATTTGTACATTATTGTCTAATTATTTACATATACATTTGCTATACAATGTCTGTATCAAATTGGCTAACCTCTTTGCACCTTTGGAATAGATGCTGAATTGCACACCTACATGTAAAGGAACTTGCCTGGCTGGTGGCCACTGCTGAAATTCACCCAGGCTGGGGCAAAACTGCAACCTGGGGCAGGGTTCCCCAGAAGGAATGAGCTCCCAGAACCCATGCCAGCTCCCTGCAAGGCTGATTGCTCATGTTGAAAGCTACCTTCCAACACCTGATTTCCACAAAGCAATGAAATCTGGGAGATTGTGGATGTCAGGCTTGCTCCATGATTCCTTGCACTGGATGATCAGTGGCAGAGGGACTCCTGGCAGTACAGCTTTAGTTCGTTTAAGTAGTCGGGGTGCTCTACAGACACCAATGACAAGGACATCATAGATGTAACATGAAACTTGTCCCTGCTATTCCTGGCTCATTCTAGAAAAAAAAAAGCTAATCTTTTAGGTATGGAAAGGAGCCTGTTTTTTGTGTCTTTCACACCACTTGGAAGCATAGAAGTCATTTCAGATTTGTTGCCTCCTCAGATGATGTCTCTTCAAGAACAGGCAAGCAGGCTGGAAAAGTTTGGTGGACTGGAAGTGCTGAAGATCCAGCAGAAACTGAATGCCATTCAGGAGAGGAAGCAGCAGATCAAGAATCTGTCTCAGAGTAGGAGGGAGAAGCTGCAGACCGCGCTTCTTCTGGCACTTTTCTACCAGAACTTGGAAGAGGTAAGAGGGTTTTGGACAGGGATGGGGGTAGAAGGCAGAGGATGAGGTGCTTGCCCTTGCCAAAGGATTGATGATCTACTCTGACATGGCAACTCCTGTTCTACCACACGCAAAGGGGTAAATGCCCCGATGCCATTGCTGTTACTATACCAACATTGTGGCATTGTGCCCATTACAGCCACTTTACACATCAGGAGCTCTACTAAAATAAAAAAAAAAAAAATAAAAGGAAAACTGCCAGCTACTACCTTAGGTTTCCTTTGGTGGGAAAGAAAAGATATTTCAAATCAGGGTGAATACGAAGTGGAAAGCATTGTGGCAAGGGTGCCCAGCTTTACTACTGACTGTTCACTGAAGGCCTTGAAAACAGTGCTGTAACTTAGCATAGCTCTTCAGCTGCTGTGGACTGGTCTCTGCAGAATATGTTCATCTTTGTCTCCTTGTTCTGGCCTTAGTCCTGTAACTGAGTACCTCTGCTCCTGGCACTACTGTTGGAACGAAATAATAGGTCAGTCTTTCAAAGGGTGGCACAATGTGCGTGACTGAAAAATGTGCTATCATCCGGTGTGCTGGCATAAACAACACACAGGCCTAGAGAGATATTTGCAAACACTCTTACTGGGCTGGTATGCACCCCTTCTGCTGCTGCATCCCATGCAATATTCTGCATGGTTTAAAGAAAAACTGCAGGTGCTTGTCACATCCCAACCATGAAAAAGACACATGACCAGACGCAGGTCAAATTATGATTGTCACCAAAGTTGAATGAATGCCTGTAACACAGCTTCTCCTGACAACTAACTTTTTTTTCTTTTTTAAAAGTAATCTAAGAAATAAATGGCTGCTAAAATTCAATTTACAGCACAATATATTTGGAACTCCTCCCTGCCCCACCAAAATAATCAAACATTTGAATACCCTCTTCTTGCCCACACTAAAGAGCCAGAGCTGCACGCTGTTTTGTTTTGTTTGATTGTTTGTTTGTTTAAAAATCTTCATCGGGAATTATTTACACAGCCAAATATTAGCTCGTATTATTTGGCTATACTTTTTCCATCACATTAACCAGTCCACTGGTAATGGCCAGTCCACCTTGTGGACTAGCAGAGGGGAGTGAATGGAGTGGACAGTGCATTGCATGGTGCTAACATTTTCAAAAGAGCGATGTAACTCTGATAGAAGGGTCACAGAAGTGCTAAATTCCTCTTTGAGAGAGAAACTGTCAATGCCCTCCTAGTGATACAATCAACCCATTAGGTAGGAGTAATTACATATTTCTTCTCATCTCTCTGTAACTGTCAAATCAGTGCTTGGGCTGGGGTCCCCCTTCATTCTTGAATCCCACACTTGTAGGAAAGGATCTAGCCCTGTATGGAGTGATTGAATCATTTTGGTTGGAAAAGACCTTTAAGATCATCAAGCCAAACCATTAACCTAGCACTGTCAAGTCCACCTCTAAATTCAGCCAGGAGTTCTATAGGGAGTTTTTGCTCTCAAAGTACCTACTCATTTACCTCACTAATCTAAATTAATTGCCTGCTGCTGTAGAACGTGAATGCCACCAAGGAATTATTAAAAAAAAAAAAAATAGTGATCACTGTCATCATTTGAAGTCTCCTAGTTACTCTCTAGAAGCAATGACACAGAGAGATACACACATCAGTACAAAGACAACACAGTCTGTGATCACTGATGAGAGGATGGAGAGCTCAACATCATGTGGTCTGCTTAGAAGGCTGGCTGCTGCAGTTCATACCCTTTGCAGGACATTGGACTTTGTATTTTCTGCACAAAACCCACAACAACTAATTCAGGAGATCACATGCAGCTCACAAAATAAGACACAGTCCCTGGCAGTAGGAATAGGGTGCTTTTCTAGTTCCAAAGTGAGATAGACTTATAGACTATCCTATGGTGACAAAGTCTGTACCTCAGTGATAACATGGAAGGCAAATGACCTGGTTGCTCATGTATAAATATGTTTATTTATTTAAGTTATTGCAGAAGAAAGACCATAAAGTTGAAAGTTTTGACTTCTAAAGCTGGTTCTGAGTTTTAACGATGACTCTGAAATTTTCTCGTCATATTAGTATCACTTAATTTTTCTTCCACCCTCCATACAAGAGAATAAAAAACATTTCTTTATCTCAGAGGAGTGAGAGAATTAGTTATCTCTAAATGTCTTGAAAAGTCACGTCCCTTTATATGCTTTAAATATGTGTTATTAAAAATGTGTCATTTACAAAAAGTTTGTGCTCTTGAGTTACAGTAACTGATATTTTGAAAATGTAGGTGTCTAAATTGATAGTGCCCACATTTTTTATGAGTCCCAACAAAATAAGACTAGCCCCATGTGCCTGCACTGAGCATAAGACTAGTCTTGCTGTTGTTTTCAATAAAGTGAAAATGCCTGTCCAGACAACCATAAATCTTTCCATGGAAAAATCTTGGGACAACAGATCAGCCTTGCTTCACACCTGAATGTAGACATGAGGCTCGCTCTCCAGAGCCATCCTAAGTAAGCCTTAAAATAAACCAAGCCACTAAGAGTGCAGATGCGATTATTTTTTTTTTAATGGCTTTGTTCAGTCTGCTGTTAAGCCATTGCTTATTAAGTAGGAGAGAAATCTGCCTTTAAGTGGCTTTGTACAGGGGATTCATTTGTTTCTCATCCTAACTGTAGGGATGAGCCTCTCCCATATGAATGAGAAGTCAGTTAAGTGACATTAAAGTGTTAATGTGTGGCTGGGTAATGGGAGAAGGTCCTAGCTTGTGAGCAGGGTGTCAGAAATGAAAACAGCAGATGACAGTGTGCTGTCCTGGGCAACCTTGACATCAGGGTCCTGTTTGAGTCTTTAACTGTGCTTTGGAGAGGAACTCTTTCTGCAGAGCATGGTGCTAGTGAAAGCTATTTCTGTTATTGTTTATAGAATTTCAGCAGCTGAAGCAACACTTCAAATCATTAATTAACTGAGAAAATCCTCCAGCTGTCAAGTCTGCTGTGCATGTAGCACAGTTCCACAAGGACAGCCAAGATGCTTTCAAACTGATAAAGCTGGCTTCAATTTGCTATTCTTGTGTTGTCAAAACATTAGGTTACTTCAGTGGTCTGAGGACAACAGGATCAGTTACAACTTATGTCAAATTTTCAGTTCTTAGTGTACTGATGGATAGAAAATGTTTCCTTCAGTGCTAAAGCTTAGCAGACTTTAAAGGAAATTGTGGAAACCTCATTATCCTTTTGTCAATTTTATTCTGCATATATTTAAATCCCCTCAAAAATAATTTCCTAAGAGAAACACATAACCCTTGCTTTGTTAGTCCTCATGGTTCTCTTGGTTGTCTGAATCCGATGTTCCTGACTAGACTTTTTTGACTTTTATGAAGTGTAAAAGCAAATAGAGTTGTATCTGCCTACAAATAATCTGAGTAGTGCTTGGCCCCATCAGTAAGGCTTCATTTGCTTTGCATTTTCCATTTAGGCCTCACAACATCACTGAGATCAGGAAATGTTAGTGCTGGTTTATATGCGAGGCACGTGAGAATTCTTAAGAACCTTAACCCAGTTTACAGATAGGTCAATGACAAAGATAGGAGATGGAAGTCGGAGCCCTAAATCCAAGGCACAGATGTCATAATCTCATTTTAAATATGTCTACCATGTCAAGGCTGTATATCTGCTCAATAATTCTCTATATCTAGTACAGAATATTGTAAAATCTGTTTACAATTTGTGATAAAATCTGGGATATTCAAGGAATTTTTCATTATACTTGTGGTCAGATAAAAATTATTTTCATTCCTACCTGCTTTTATTTCCTAGCAAGTAGAATAGTTCAGAAACTGGAGACCCACCTTGGCTGTCAGCTCCCATCTCAGTCTGGCTCACCCAGGCCTAGGCAGGTACATAGAACAATGACATGTCCTGGGAGGAGGCCCCAGGATGGATGTCATGCTAACTCTGATGCCTCACACTGCTGCAGGCAGAAGACTGGATCAGTGAGCGCACACAGAAGCTGGAGGATCCTTCCATACAAGACCTCAGCAGTCTGCAGGACAAAATGAAGCTGCTGCAGAAACATCAGGTCTTTGAGGCAGAGATTCTGGCAAATGAAGAAATCATCACAGCTGTTAATAAGGTAATTCACTCTGCTAGTGTTTTTACAGGTTATTGCTGGTTATCCAAAGGAGGACGGATAGATGGAATGAAAAGGAAGAATAGTTTCTCCACCACTTCTATATCAATCATCCTACTTGTGTGACAAGAACCCAGTTGCTATACTATGGAAATGTAATCCTGTTAATTTACAACAGAGAGGTTTGTTAATTACTCTATCCAAGAAACTTCTGTCTTTCCATATTGCCTGAATAGGAAGATATCATTGACTTCTTCCTTGCCTGAGGTGATTACTCCCACAAAAGATAAATAGGATTTTATGCCCAATTTGCAAACATTCTTGTAGAAACTGGGTGAATCACATAACTGAAGGGTGCAATCATCTGTAATACCTCTTTTCATGCTCTCACTTTGTGAATGTCATTCTTAGCAGGGAAATATTCAAATCCCAGTGTTCATGTTTCCCTACAGACATAAAAACTTTCCAGCTGAGCAGTATCATTTGGGCAGTAAGGATTTATGTTAGTAATTTATTGTACAGTCCATGTTAGGGAAGTGAGAAGAATCCTTCTACAGAGGTCATGTAATGTGGTAATCACATTAAAAGTCAATGGCAATGTTGATCTCTAATTTCTTATTTTGAATATGAAGAAAGGAGAAGCCCTGTTATCAAGAGGTCACCCAAAATCAGGAGAGATCCGTCATCGAGTCCGCATGCTTCAGGAGCGTTGGGAGAAGTTGAAGAGAGCTGTTGCTGCCCGTGGAAAGATGCTGGAGGACAGCCGGGACTTCCTGGAATTTCTCCAGAAGGTGGACCAGGTGGAAGCGTGGATCAGGGAGAAGGTAAATGAATTATTGTATTTAACCCAAGCAGCATACTAGAGACTTGCTATTTAGCAGTGAACTTCTGATAAATGTGTCATCTTCCAGGAGTTCTTCTTAGTGCCTCTCACCTGGAAGAATCATGACATGTTCCAGAAACAATATGAAAGGAATAATTCAACAAATTCAGTAGTGTTTCCATGCTGGAATCTGTTGGATAGTATTGGCAATGTGTTTTCATGTAAAATGTGAACACAGAGATTATGATTATTGGTGGTCGTCTCATGTGTCTCTATCAAGAAAGAAATGAAAGCAGACTAGAATGGAAGAGACGGAAGCATTTGGCAACTGGTACTCACTCTCCTTGTGTATCAAATCTGAAAGTTTCTCTTTGTGAGAGTGAAGTGTCACTTGATCCACTAAGTTTTCATTCAGAGGTTGCTTCCATAATCAGTAATAGATTGGAGAGGGAGGTGGGGCTAAGTCTTATAATTATCTAAAGATCAGAAGAGACTACTTCAGAAGGTGTAGGCCAGCGATTTACAGACACATCGTAGAACTGCTTGCATCAGCACAAGCATTGGGACGTGCTGTGTTCTTGTTCTCTTAGTCTGAATGTTTGCCTGTCTGCTGCTTATTTCACCAGGAAGTCATGATTAATGTAGGTGATGTGGGAAACGACTATGAACACTGCCTGCAGCTCATCAAAAAGCTGAATGAGTTCCGTGGAGCAACATCAGGGGTAAGAGGTGTTTTCCATGCACGTTCCTTGTGTGGCTGTAAGCAGCATTTACAGTTTCAGGCCAGCAATATATCCAGATACCAAATACAGTTCCTATACCTTGAGGAGGTGAAAGATCAGGGGGTACAAAGCATTACCATTTTATAAGCCATTAAAATAGGTAGAATTTTCCCTTACTGTGCCTTCTGCTTTGGTGATGTCTAAACAGAGCTGTCAGGCATTCAAGACACAACCTACAATTTAGAATTGGATTGCATTACATGACTGGATAGCTGGCTGTGTGAGCCTGAATTTGAGCAACTTTCCAGTTTGGTTCATGCAGGTCACAAGTCACAGTGAGTTCCACCCAAAGGTGAATTAAAAATGGTTGTTTCAACTATGATTGTTTGAATCTGAAAGTTTGTCTTGTCCATGAAAAAGCCTGTAGAAAATAAATCACCGCTTTCTTCACTTCCCTCCTTTATTTCTGCCTTCCCTTCCTCCTGAGGATCAGTCAGGTTTCTCATATTGCTTCATCCAAATGAAGCACATATATTTGGTGGACTTTGTTTATACAACACATATGGTAGGTCATGAATCATAACATTAATAATCAAACATTTAGTAAAATAGAGCAATGGTTTACACTTTGGATAGCAGCCATGTGACAAGACAACTGCGCAGTTCACCTTTCTGTGCTGAGACCTCTGACCCTCTTTTGTGGTGCTCAGTTGTGCCAGCTGCCTCTCTTGCCCACTGTGATATGCGCTAATCTGGACACCAAACCTTGGAAATGCTGGAGATCAGGCTCTACCACAAGGACCTCCTTGTCATGTGCTTCAGCTCCCACCGTGAGAGCTGTGAGGCCATTGAGGGGATGCATTTGCAGCAGCCTCTTGTTCTCTCTGTTTGTGTGAACTGCCACAGGTGTGGACTAACAGGTCTGAGTGTCACACAGGAAAGATTACTGTGCTGATTTGCTAGTCTGGAAGCTGTGAGGAAGGTCTGGAAAGAGGTATATTAGGATGTTGTGAGTGAGGCTTACTCTAATGATCTCTCCTAATATACTTTATTCTTTGTTTGCCTGTTATTTTGTTGCCAATTCCTGTTGTGGCAGCTACCATCTATTTCTGTTGCCTAATAGAGAAGGAGACAATCCTTTTCTGTGCAAAGTATCAGTATAGATATCCCCGACACGTGGGAGAAAACCCTGAGCTCCCCTTTCCAGAGGCCAGCAAAATTTCTTGTGACAGTGCATTAACACTGGATTTGGGTAGAGAGCCAAAACACTCAAGCTTCAGGAGCAGGGAATGAGTGAAGACACCTTCATTGGCCTGTCAGTCCTCACCAGCTGAACTGTGAGCTAAAGGTTGGAGCAAGGACTCTGCTACAGGTTGTACCAGCCAAAAGGTGGATGACAAAAGAGACAGAAATAACCCCGTGTGCCAGTCAGCATGGGGAAGATTTTATGTGACATGAGAAACTTTTGGCCTTAGATACTATCAGCTTGTAGCCACCCCTCCTGCATCACTCTGAACATAACTCCTACAGAAAAAGGCTGGGACAGTGGTGCCCTCAGAGCTGATGCTTAGTTATGCAATTTTTCATAGGGTGATGCAAACTGAAGCGGGCTGACGCTGGCACAGAGTGTGCATCTCTCCAGTCTAGGTTTCCCCAGTAGACCAGTCTGAGATTGGGGTAGGGAGCTATCATCCTGCATTAATGGCTGCAATATTTTCTACTCATATTCTTTTACATTGTGCTGCTATTATTTCCCAGGAGAAGAGACTTCAGGGTTTCTGAAGACTATCTGACTCTCTGCTGGTTTCTCTTGTTTGCCTTATGGCTGTGTATAAGAGTAAAGCACATATGGAAGCATGCACATTGGTATGCATGTAGCATAAATAAAATACAAATGGAGTCAATACTTCTATTAACAGTGTGCTGGTGTCTTGCAGCTGTGCTTCTACTACACCAGTGATTAATGTCTCCCTGCCATGCTTGTGATTTATTGGTCTTAGAAAAACAGAGAGTGTTTTTGAATCTTGGAGCCATGCACAGTGTTTGCCATCTGTCAGGCTCCAAAAGAAAAAAATAGTCCAGACTGAATGTGCAGTCTGCAAATATTATTCTTTCTATGGTATGTTCATAGGAAGCAAGTTGCCTGGAAAACTTAGCATACCTTTTAAAATGCAGCGATCTTGCTGTAGAAGAAAACCCAATGGCATGAGTTGTCTAAGTTTCTCAAGGCTGTACAGATTTTAAGCCTGTGGTCTACAGTACAGCAGACACATCTGGGCAGAAGCCTATCTCAAAAAAGATAAGTCTGAGAGCCACAAGTCACTACCTGTTTGACAGAGGAACAATCTGCCACAGATCAACTCTTCCACAGCAGCCACCTAGGTATCCAGCAACTGCACCTATGTTTCTTCAACCACAGAGCCCCTGCTGGAATGTCTGACTTAGAAATGAAGCTCTGAGGGTCCTCATCTAGACCTATAGTCATTGCTGTCATTAATGTTCTTTCTTGCCTTTACTGTCTTCTCATCAGGGACTGGTAACCCCAGCAGTTGTAGTAGAGTAAACCCTATGTGTCTGATATGTTTGGTAATGAGGTAAAACTCTTGCTGCTGTTGTTTTTCACATCTCAGTGGAAAACTCAGTCACAAGCATTTTGAACACATACCTTTGTTTCTTTTCTCACTTTGCAGGAGACAACAGTTGATGATGCTCACATCAGGGCTATCAATGCCCTGGCCATGAAACTGGAGAGACAGAACAAGGAAGAGACAAAGACAATATATGAGCGCCGGAAGCAGCTCAATGAGAAGTGAGTACGCTTTTGAGACTTCTGTGTAAAGCAAAAACAAGGAAGGAAGATTATGTGTCTTGAATTGACATAAATGGAGGAATTGCAATGCATTTTTTCTTCTTTAACATCATGACTACCAAACATGAGGCAGTGGAGTTGCCTTTCAAGATTCTCAGAGCAGTTAGCAGAAGGATTTCTATTCCAGCAGAGCCAAAGTCATGTTTTTAGCCTTGGAGGCAAACAGGCTGTTCCAGAGGACTTTACATACTAGATCCACGAGCCTAAGACACTTCCATCTGTTTACATAGTCGTACTGGTGAAGTGCATATTGTTTTGCTACTTCACAGCCCACTAGCTAATAACAAAAAGCATGAAAACAGGGATTGTAAGGTTACTGAGATTTTAAGGAAACTAGTCTGGTGCATTTTAGCTTTTAACCCTCATGCCATCCTGAAAACTTGGAATAACTATAATCAGATATTCTTGTCACAAGAATGCTGTATCTCTATGTTGTGTCCCCTATTGTGGGGAAGTGGGGATCAACACAAAAGGTAGTTCAGAAGTCCTGTCTTTTTACTTAGATCTGACCATCATGAAACTAGGTTGTGGAAGTCCTGACCTCTAAAATATATATCTAAAATATTCTTTTCTATAAAAGGTGGAACAGTTTCCATGGTAACCTGAACGCATACAGGAAGAAGTTAGAGGGAGCCCTAGAGATTCACGCCTTAATCAGAGAAATTGATGACATCACAGAGAGAATTACTGAGAAGGTGAGTTTGTAGATTTTTGTTAATGGAAATGGGAGAATGTTCTATTTTGCTAACAGTATTAAACCCAGGTATGCCAGTTGCTAGAGAGATGCTGAGTATCCAGCAGTGAACTTTAATAGTTGTCTATGAATCAAGTTTGCATCTCCTTCAGAGTGTGCTCAGCCAAGTCAGTTCTGAACACCAAAAGCCAGTGAGCTGAGCCATCAGAGAGCTTTTTCTGAATTATCTATTATACTTAACTTGAATATAGCAACTTCTAGTTTTCCAAATTCAAATCTAGTTCATTCAACACTAGCTTGCTTATCTCTCCCTGCTGTGCAATGCAGACATATTAAATATGCAACTTTGAAAAGTTGTGTAAAAAACTTATTTTTTCAGGAAATGGAGGTAAAAACGCCTATCCTGGATTATAATTTTGAGATTTATAGAGAAAAAGGCTATGTAAAAACTCATTATTTCTTCCACATAGCTAATGATATTAATTTAACTATAAGTCAGTGGGCAGAGACAGAGTGGTACTACTTAAGGTTACAAGGCTGTTGGTTTGAAATTTTTATAACAACTTTTACAAATGTATTTCTTCATTGTGTGTGGTTTCATTTCTGGTAGGATTCTGAGGATCAATTTTATTTTCCTTATTTTCATAAAATACACTTGAAAATTTCTGTGCCACAATTTAATGGGAAATATTTGGCTGTTCTGGTATACAGGAAAAAAAGGAGAAGAAAGCTTGAGAAATGCAGTGAACCATTCCTGTCTTTGATTTATATGTGAATGGCTGGAGGCACCTTAAGTAGGGTTGCAACTGTTCAGATAGTTGTGAATTTTTGTTCGACCTCTGTAAGGAGTGCAAACAAGGTGCCCTGATGATATTTAAAAAGACAATAAGAACATTCAGATGGCAATACAAGGAAGGGAGGAAGGAGATTATTTGAAAGAATTAAGATAGGATCCATTTGCTTTTTGTCATCTTCACCATTTGCACATCCTCCAGAGTGTACTGATACAAGCACTGGATTATGGGAAAGATGTGGAAAGTGTGGAAAACCTGATTCGAAGGCATGAAGAGATGGAGAGGGAAATCAGTGTTATTAAGTCCAAAATGGAGGTAAGAAGCGCAGAAGTATGGAGAATACTGAGAAAAAAAAAAAAAAAAAAAGATAATTTTTGCTTCTTTTGCTTCTTGGAAACATGGTGCAAAGATCAGCATGACTCTTCAGATTCAGTAGTATAAATTGCACTGCAATGCAGCACAGTAAAATACTGTGGTGGTTAATCCTGCTTTAGTGTGTTACATGTTATCTTCTTGGTGCACCAAATCTAAGAATATAAATCCCTTTATAACATGTTGGCTGAATCTCTGGCTGTCACCTACAAGCCAGATTAGACTGTCCTGTATCTTTTGGAAAGTGTGGAATCCAAATTTAAGTCTCCATCTTTCCCCCAGTTTCTATACTGACTTGAAACAAAATCATGACTAGTTCTGTTTAGAACTGAAATATGAAACCCACAATTCATATAGTTTTCTGACATAGACATCAACACCAGAAAAGTTATAATTGCCTGCCTGATCAGCTCTGGCTTCTGTAAAATAGCCAGTTTGCATCGTTTAGGACTAATCTTGAGCATTAAATATGAGTCTGAACTCCTATATAATTTCATATCTGTAATAAAAAGAAATATTTTCAATTGAACTGCTGTAGTAGAAATCCTATGACAACCTCTAATGGTTTTCACTGTTGGCCAGAGTGTTAAGCCTTTTCATGCAGAAAATATTTTTGCAAACTTTCTGTAAATTTTTCTTCACAATAGTATGCAAAGGATGACAATATGTGTGATACCTCCACACATTATGACTTCGTTAGCTAATTCTCATATGAAATGTGGGTGATTACTAGTCAGCATTCCACAGATAGCGTTAGCAAGGCTGTATGGGGGAAAGCTGCATGGAAACAGAAAGATGAGCAAGGTTTGGTGGTTTTTTTTATGCTGCCACAAATACCATGTACAAAGTATAATGTCTGTACTTTTCTAATGGATTAAAACCAGCCTGGCATATTCTTCTTTCTGCACAATTAAAATTCTTCATTTTCATCTTCATTTGATGGAGTTTTACTAGGAAGATACCAACTTTAAACCTGGATTGGTGAGCGTTCATTACTGTTTATCAGGCTGCATTAAGGAAAACAGCATCAACCAGAAGTCTACACTGAAAGTAGTGTTTTGATGCTGCTGTTAGCTGAAACAGATACAAACAATGCTTGAGCCTTCTACTGAAAGGCAAATCTGGTTGCTTCTGTGTACTGCCATATTTTCATGGCTTTTGAACCCACCTTAGTTAGATTAAGCTAATAGAGATTTTAATTACCATTTCATTTTCCTGAATGTTTGTCTCTATTCTGCCAAACAATTTTTATTTGTAAATTAACATTTGTGCATGTGAAGCAACACACACGTCTCTTTCTTCACATGGATGATTGCTCACAAATGCATATGTATATTTTGTGCATATAACAAGTCGGGTTTTGTATTTTGGTTATGTAATTTAAGTACCTGCTTTTGAAAACTGGAATCTTAAAATGAACTACTTTTCCTGAAAGGCAAACTTAGGAACAAATATATAACATTTGGCACAAATTCACCCCACTATAAATCTCTTCCTAGCCATTGGAATTGGAATCTTTCCGCCTTTCAACAAGGAATCCATCCATAAATGAAAAACTGACTATGAAGCAACAGGAGATGAAAAACAACTGGCTACGACTCCAGGGACAGGCCAAACAAAGGTAAAGACTTCTAGTGGTGTGAATATTTCTCAGCAGGAGCAAAGCTGCTCCCTAGGGCCTCAAATCTACTTGCCAGGGACTTTTTGATAGGTTTTGAGGATTCTTTATGAAGTTTATTCAGGCAGCTAAGCCACCTGCATTGGAACAAGTGTGACTTGTTACAAGAAAAGTTCCACTAATGTGACTTTGGGAAAACTAATATGATGAGTTTGTGGCTTATCCCACTAAAAAATGTTACTAAAATGCCTCTAGGCTATCAGATTAAATCTATCATGAAGTCTTTGTGAAAGACTTACATTTGGATGTTTCTAGAAGATTTTTTTTTTCTTTAATCTTTCCAAAACAAGAAAGGCTGAGCTGTAATCATTGCTGGAAGCAAGAGCTATGAAGGCTTTTTCACCTTTCTTGTCCTAATGAACTGATGTAGAAAATAAGGTAAGCATGTCTCCAAGGCAGTGTGCATCTTCTGTGATTTTGGTTTAACAAGAGGACTGTTAGGACCTGTGAGGGAAAGCTAGGAGGCTTGAATTCACTTCACTTGGCTTCTCCTTGGATACCTTCCTTTGCAAAAGGGGAGGGAGAAGCAACTAGATAATTCTGTGTTGGATAATGCTTAACTGCACATTGTGTGGCAGGAAGGAGAAACTGGCAGCCTCGTATCAGCTGCAGAAGTTTAACTTGGAGATGAAGGAGATGCTAGATTGGACCCAGAACATCAGAGGCTTAATGGAAACAGGGGGGCTTCCTAAAAGTGCAAATGAAGCGGAAAGCATGATTGAGGAGCACCAGCAGAGAAAGGCAAGTATCATTATTGCTTCTGACTGAACATAGTGGGAATCTTTCCCATTGGAGTTAATTGCTGCAGAGGATAATTTTGCTGCATGTATCTGTCAATAACGTGGTGAAAAGACTGTTTACAGTAACAGGCTAGGGACAGAGGTCACCTACGTATTGACAGAGCTCTATCCCATGGGCTGTTTGGCAGCTCATGTCTCTGCAAAAGTCTCAGAAAGCCCCATTAGCCCTCACATGTACTGCTGTCCAGCCCTGTGGGTAAAAAGCTGGTCCAGTATCAAAACATGCTCACTGCTGATCTCTTTATTTGGACTACCAAAAAGTTAATGCCAGTTAATTCTAGCTTTGGGTTAGATTTTGTCATGCAGACTCCATTTTCCTGAGAGAAAAATAAAACCAGCAGTTTTGTTTCACACAGGGCAGTATATTACCATTGGATGGTACTATGCATTCAGTTCTGAAACACTTCACATCTCAGTACTAATTACCACACAATCTTATGTTGGATAGTTTGGCTAATATTTTTTGGTGGATTTTCTAAAAGAAGTGACATTGTTAATTAACCATACAAAAAAGTTAACATTTTACTTTTCCCCAAGCACCATAGCTATCTTTCAGGTGTTTTGTTACCTTTTCTTTGCAGTTACGTTGCGTTTCTAAAAATCATGTTCCCAGAATCGTGACTAATATTCAGTGCTTTGTGGGTCTCATTATTAGTGTAAACCATTTGTAGATTCTGATTGATTTTCTAGACTGGAATTTAGTATGAAGTACCTGAAGTCCCCTCCTTTTTGAGAGTCTTCTATTTTAACAAAGTTCTCTCACATCACAGACTTAACAATGTTTTGGTAATAATTCTTTGACACAACAAAAATATCCCAAACCTCTGACATAGTGTACTCCAAATTTAGACAGTAACAAGATCTAAGGCTTTAACATCTGTTAGTGAAGGAACTCCAAGGGCTCTAAGGAGATAGTCACACACAAAAAAATGAGGAAGCCAGGCAATATGTTAATTTGTATTGGGCTGACAAAACTAAAATTATAGGCAAGACAAGAAAAATTAAGGACTGTTTTTTCATTCAGGTTAGTGGCTCAAACCAAAGTCCTTAGGAGAGACTAAAGTTGAACACAAGGTGTTAATCTGAATTTAAAAAACAGAATGGCTATCTTACAGCTGTGTTATTTATGACTGGGCAACACCACCCCCTAAAAAATCCTAAGAACAGCAGTTCTAATTTCAGACATTTAATAGTATATGCCATGGTTTTAAGGTGGTTTATGAGTTAATACATGGTATTATTTCAGGGTATGATTATTTTTATTTTCAAATTGTTTACATTAGGGATGCCACATTCAGTTTGCAGGGGTCGTAGTTGCTTATAATGCTTTCACTTTTAGGAATCAGTATATAAGTGTAACTCATTCCTCATACCAGGTGAAAAAGTTAAATGTATTTAATTTTAACACCACAAAATAAAGTAAAAACTTGTCTTCACTGTAATAATCTGACGCCAGCTTATTTGGCACGAGAGGAAATGTTCTAGGCACTGTTTCTTATGAGAACTACCTCTGATGTAGGGGATACAGTATTATGAATGTACAAAACTGTGTTCATTTGTATCTAAGCATTTTCTAATCTGTTTCTAATTTAATCACAATTTTTATTTGTAGGAGATCAGTTGTTCCTATAGTAATAAAGTCATGTATGGTCCACATCTATTTTCTCTTAGGCAGTTCTATGTTTTTTCAGTAAGGTAGCTCAAAGATGATTGATTTTCCATACAAATATTAGTGTTGGAAAGTTACAGCCCATATTCTTCCCCTTAAGGCTTGTATTCTGAATAACTGGCATTTTTTAAACCCTTGACATCAACATTAGTAATGTATTTTAGGAGGAGATTGAAGCACGAGTGGAAAGATTCAACTCTCTCAGTAACTATGGTCAAGAACTTGCCAATTCTGGTCACTACGCATCCCCTGAGATTCACCAGTCCCTCTCCAGACTACAGAAAGCCTGGTCTGAATTGGTCCAAGTGTGGCAGGAGCAATATATAAAACTGCTTCAGGCACAAGATTTACAGGTGAGTAAAAAGACATTTGACAAAGAATGCACATGCCACTGACAACTTTCCTCAGAATAAACAGCAAATGTACAAAATGGTATCATGAAAGATATGCTAATAATACCCAGTATTTAATTTATACTTCATAGGTTTCCAGAAGGCATGCTAAGGGCCAAGCATATTCAGTGGTGGCAGGACTTCTAGAAATTGTATCTTTAAAAGTCAAAGAAATTTTTGTGGAATATGTGCTCATAGGTCTTTTAAAGGCTATAAAACTTAGCAAAATTTGGTCTAACTCTCATGCAGCTGGCAAAGGCACATACTTAAAATGGAACACCACGCTACCAAATTTAATAATGTCCCCAAAAGAACATGAAGGCAGGCAAGTATTTAAAAAAAAATCTGAAGAAAAATTTAGCATGAACAGAATACTGTTTTTTTCCCTGCTTTTTTCTAAGACAATAAATGGTTTAGCTGCAGTTTTCTAGAAATACTTCCCTGAAACAGTCATATCACTTACAAAAATTCTGCTCAAATGGCTTGTCGGCAAGAGTTAGAAATAACTGAAATGGAGATTTTACAATGGCAAATGTCAAATACCTTAAATAACAGCTGGTGCTACTAGTCCCATCTGAAAAGCTTCACGTACATGAGGACTTAGCCACATGGTAAAGGCTGCTTTAATGCTTCTTTATGTATTACATTCTACTTATTTCAGGCCACGTTACTGTCCTTTTTATTGGCCAGTTACATTACAAAGCACTCTCTACACTATCAGCAAACAAGCTACAAGTACTTGTATTGTATCCTATGTCTTAGAAAAATAAATCATATTATAAAGGAGAAAGTTGCAACAATAATTGTTATGCATGTGAATTTTGTAGCATGTAATGCATGTAATGCTTATTGCCATACAGTGCTGTGTAGTTAATATTTGGAATAGCCCTGAAGTTTGGGTTTTTTTCAGTGTATTCTGCAAAAGTCAGGTTTTCCTCTGTTTTACACCATGTTTATGACTGCTTTTTCTTCTCTATGCAGAAATTCTATGGCTATGTGGAACAGACTGAGAGCTGGCTCAGCAGCAAAGAGGCTTTCCTAGCCAATGAGGACTTAGGGGTAGGTGCTTCAAGAAATTACGATTTTCTCTGTAATCATTGCGGAGAAAAGGGAGCTGTGAAGTATGATGATGTGCCCTGAACCTTCCTGTGATCTTTCTCCTTCTGAATTTACTGCTCTGTCTTGTTGGCAGTTCAGGATCAGATTTTTTTCCTTGATACTTTACACAAGATAGGATTCTCAGCGCTAAGAGTAATGAAACAGTCCAGCTACTCTGATTATTGCAGGAAAATGAGACCCAAATATTGATACATTTACCTCTGGTGTGCAAGTCACCACTGCTGTCACTGCTGAAGTACTCAGGGTAGTTTTAAATTGCCTACCTCAGGTACCAGTAACACTGCAATAACTGACACCACAGACCGATGCATGGGTTGCAAAAGCTATGCAGAATGCTGGATATACGTTCTGATGCTTAGCTTACTCTGCACCTTGTATAGGTACTGCTATCAAAATATTTTTCTCTGATGGAACTACAATTACATCCCAGCATTCAGTGTAGACATAATTTGTACAAACGCTGTGAAAAACATGTAATGCTAGTGGCTTGTGTCTATGTCTGTAGTTTTCAGCTTGGAAGTGTGTATTTACAGCCCCTCCATTGAACTGTATCTGACTTAGAAGGAGCCACCCATTTTCCAGTCATATTTAACTCAGCAATGTGCAGAAAATGCTCTGTATTTTTCCTTCCAATAACTTATTTAAGCACCCAGAAGTTTAGATTTATTTCTCACCCATTTGATGCTTTATTACTTCCTTCAGAATAGTGGGAAAACACAGTTTATTGTGGTAATGTTTTGACACCACTGATTCTAAAATTAAAAGTGCAGAAGGGTGCTGAAAAGAGAACTCTGAGTCATTAAGCTTGGGATTCACAAAAGTTACAGGAAGTCAAATTCTCTGTTTTTTCTCCAGATAAACTTTAATTTCAGACTCCAGTCCTCAAATTCAAATTGGGATCTGAGCTCTTCCAAATTCCATGGGTTGAAACCAAAGCTCTAATTTTAATCTCTTTCTGTGACAGATTTGTTCACTTAACTCTGATCTCACTTTGGCATCTCACATTTTCTTCCAAAATAACATCTATTTTAAGATTTATTTACAGTTAGGAGCTGATGCTTTATCTCTTGAGAAGTGATATATGCAGGAGAAGCTAAACATCCAGCAGTTACTTCAGTCTTGACCCTGAAATAATGGCCTAGATCAATATTTAGGCCCCGAGTCTCAGATTCAATGCCAATAAATTTCAAAGACAAATTTTCTTAACATCTTGCAAATGTGGGTAAATGCCATTTAGCTTCTGGATTATCAGAGTTTTGGATGGAAAAACTGCCTGAAAGCAGCTCCTCTTTGTTGAATTCTATCCAGGACTCAGTGTCGAGTGTGGAGAGCCTACAGCGGAAGCACGCGCAGTTTGAAAAAGCCCTGGAAGCTCAGATGGAGAAAATTGATGAGATGGCTTCATTTGCTCAGCAGCTAACTCAGAACAAGCATTATGACTCGGACAACATCACCAACAGATGCCAGGCTGTTCTGAGGAGGTGAAATCAAACCCTTCCCATGTCAGCCACCCTTCTCTTTTGCAATGAGACTCTCCCCATGTGACTAACGTCTTTAAATGTTTTAGGAGAACCATAACCTGATTTGCATTTGCTCAGTTTTGTGCCTTGCACTGTGGTCTTGCCAAATTGACCTGAGTCTAATCAATATTTCATTAGGAGGTTTCCAAAATATAGTTACGTGTAGAGGGAGTGAGATTCAGAAAAAAGCAGTTTGTTAGAGACAGTGCTGCAAACAAGAGATAGAGGACTTTTGTGCCTTTAGATACTTAATTATCATGAAATACCATCAAGAAAGGTCATTTGCTACACAACTGCTTTTTCACTGCTCTAATGGGATTGATCTTAAAGCCCTGCATAAATTATCTGTTAGGGTTTTTGCAATTTTTCTGGCTAGATTTTGCCCTTTTATGTGAATTACTTTATTTCTCCCACCATGTTGCATATTGTTCATCTTAAACAAGTGCTGACAGTAGAAGCATTTGTGTTCAATGCTATGGCAGATGAAAAGAGGAGACATAAAATTTATAAAGAGAGATTGGAGATCCCTTACAAAGAGAAACTGGAGTTCCCTTGTGATTAAAGTGAGCATATGAATTTATTAATATGATCAAACTATCTCATGCCTGTGTTAACACAAATAAAGTGCTGCAGCTCCACATTTGGAAAGAAGGTGACAGGATGGTGTAGCTTTGTTTTTTCTGTGGCAAATACCACCATAGTCACAGGCTTTCCATAGAAGAAACATGCTGAGTTTTTGTTCTCTTGTGCTCTGAAAGGCAATAATGGTGATTCCTAGAAACAGCTATCATATATACAGAATTTGTGTATACTTCAGACTTATCTGCCAGTCATCTTCCCTATAGTGTCCTGAGCATCTTCTCTGACAGTCCATGAGAGCCTGCATATTATGCGCAGTTCTATCCTAGAGAGATTGCATGTGTTTTAGAGATTGAAAATCCTTATCCTATGTAATTCACTCTGTAGCTTTTACCTCACACTTCTATCTTCATCTCAGAAAAGAGAAACTGCTGGAGAATGCTGCTGCTCGCAGACGTCTGCTAGAGGAATCAAGGCTTCTACAGAAGTTGCTGAGGAATTCCTTTGAGGTACTATTACACAGGTTTCATTGTATTCTGGTTTCTTAAAACTTGCTGCTCTGAGTAGATCTGAATCCCCAAAGAGATTTGCTGTGAGAAAAATCAAGGAACTGAATCTGGAATGAGATGATATTGAGAAAGATGAGGATAAGAGTGAAAGGATATTTTTCAGCTTCCAAGTCACAGCTTCCCTCCAGTCACCAGAAGAAAGATCTGTTTGGATGCCACTAAAATGCAGAAGAAATAAATGTATGAGAAGGGCATGTGCCACCCTTTTAAAATTCATAGAAAGAGACAAATGAGTTCTTTTCTTGTGAGATACTGACAGTGGGTTATAAATAGGGAGATAATTTCCCTTTCTCCCCCATGCACATGTGTGTACATGCACACATGTGCCCACACACTTTCTCACTGTTCATGGAATGTCTGATGGAGACAGCCACCTTTCCTGAAACAGTGCTGGCAAACAGAGATATAGGGGTGACTTCATTATGAAAGACAGGAGAGGCTTAGGGAAGCAGAACCTCAGAAGGACAACTCATTTGTATCCTCACTCACTAGTTTCATGTTTTATACACATTAGAGGAGAGCCTGGCAGGTCAGAGCTGAGGTTTTGTCTGCTTTTGTTCTTTTCTGCCCAAAGGTGGCTGCCTGGATCAATGAGAAGAATAGCATTGCCCAGGATGATAGCTGGAAGGATCCAAGCAATCTGCAGACCAAACTGCAGAAGCACCAGACTTTCCAAGCAGAGATCATGGCCAATAGAAACCGCCTGGACTCCATCAAATCTGTGAGAGAAGCGGGGTTGATGGCAAGGGGGGGCAACTGGCATGAAAGACTCTGCAGACAGTCTAAATTACAGTGATCTCAAGCGAGGGGGAATAACTGTCCCCTTGCTGATATCATTCATGCTGTCTCTGAGAGGACTGGGAAGCTTATTCTTTCTGTGTCCACCAAGAACTTTCTGTCACCATTGCTTTCTTTCAACTTCTTTCTTATTGTCTAGTGTGAGCTTGCTATCTATATTCACTCTATATGCAATGGAAAGAGATAGGTGCTTTCAATTAAAGATTCAGTCAGCTGACTTTAGGGACTTCTTCTCTGGGGTGATGCCACTTTAGGGGGACGCCTCTTTCTTTCCAGCAGAGAACCTAGCTGATTGGATGTACAACTTCAACAAGTCAGATAAGCTGTGTCTAACAAAAAGGATCGAGAAGAGTTTTCAACTGTTACCTTTGCAGAGACACGCTAGTAGGAGAGATATGAGGGAACTCTGACAAATTTTGTCAGATGCTTGGCAGAAGCTGTGATCAGATGATGAGTTTGGAAGGACAGACTGTTACATGTTTATTAACCTTATTTTCAGCACAGTGCTTATAGCTGTATTTTGCAATAGATAACTAAGCATTAAAAGTTCAGACTCACCTGCATCCAGTATTGTAAAGTTCCCCTTTTTAAAAACAAAACAAAACAACCAAAACTTTTAACCCCCCCTGTGTGTAGGCACAACAGTGACGTTAAAGGGTGGAGTTACAATTCTCTCTAATCTGTTTTTAAAGAGTTGTTTGGACAATCTCTTTCACATTATTTCTTGATAAGCTGTCTTTTTGGTTGGGAATAACCTTAGTGGTCATTCTTTAGAAGAAAATTACCATTTGCTGTCCTGGTATAGCATCTTTCTCTTGCTGTACCTCCTCTTCCTCATTGCAAAATGTAGAAATAGCTCAACGTAACATTCTAAAGCAAACTCAGTCCCAGCTTAAGGATATGCCTAGAGACTCTTCTACTTCATGGAGGTCTTGCTGTGCCACCTCCACCTCTTCTTCTGCCAACCTGTTAAGCATCTGCTGCTCAGGGAACAGAAATGCAGATAGACTTTTATTGCATAATACAGTGGTACGATGGTACATGGTTGAAAGTGGTTTTATTATCACACACAGTGGTCCACTTGCAGGAGACAGTTCTGTCTTAAGATGCAAAGAAGGGAATAGAAAAGGACAGGTGGCTGGGCAATCTCAAACAATGATCACAGAATGTGGGACATAATAGAAAAAACTGAGTGCTTGCAGATTAGGCTCCCTGCCAGCTTTCAGGCCATGTAGCTGTTGTGTAATGAAAATTGTCTTCACTCTTTGTCTTCTAATACTGCCTTCTAGCATTTCAAATAACTTTAGAGGCCATAAAAAAACAGGAAAATCAATCTCTGTGCTAGTTTCAATAAGTATTTTGCTTTTATCTGTTTTTCCTTCTGCAGATCTGTTCTTCTGTCTGTTATGTCAGTAAGTGAAGGCTGCAGCCAGCCCATATCAGTGCCAGTAAACTCTGTTTACAAAGGCAAAAGGAGTATGTTTTGATGCGTTCAGCAAAGGAAGAAAGCTTTAACTGTTCTCTCTGCTATAGGAAGGGGAGAAGATGCTCCGTGAGAAGCACTATGCCCCTGAAGCCATTCAGTCCAGACTACAAGAAATGGAAGAGCTATGGGAGGAACTGCTAGCAAGTTGCCAAGATAAACAGGCCAAGCTGCAGGATGCCTACAAGGTAATGCAGGAAGACCAGTGGTTGGGTCTGGGTGTCATTTCCAGAGACAGCACAGCTGCCTTCCTACACATCTCATCTACGAGCCTGTCGTTTGATACAATCAAACCTGATTCCTCAAGACCATTAGAGCAAAGAAACTACTAATTGTGGACTGATTGAATGGAAGTGTTGGGAAAACTGGAGACCCTTATGGAGGGAAAAGGATTTGTAGGCTGTATGCCCTTCTGCTTTCTGCTGCTGGTTTAGATCAGGATTCCAGAGATTGATACTGAGAGAAAATGTCAACTCTCTACATCTGTCCCAATGGCATCTTTTTTCCAACACAATGAGAAATAAACCCACAGCTGCTTTTCATTCTTCTAGCTCCAGACACATGACTTCTCATGACTGAGTTTTGCATGGGCTATCAGACGCTCTGTGGGTATAAAATAGAGCTCTTCCTTTAAATGGCTTCTTTTTAAGGTACTGTGTCCATTACTGATATTTGTGCAGCAGAAGTAAGATTAGCTCTTGATGTTCTCTGCATCTATTCTTGCATTCACTCTGACAGAATTATCTTCTTCATGTGGACCACCATCATATCTGGGAATTGTTCACTGAGCACTGGGAAGTTTTTCTGTGTTTGTGTGTAATTCTTACTGAAAGTGGCCAAACTTTTATATCATGTTGTCTGTCCTAAATGTTTGAAAGGTCTTTTATTTTCTTCCCACTTATCCTCAGGGCCTTCATTTTCAGCGAAGTGTAGAGGATATGGAGAAATGGTTGGAAGATGTGGAAAATGAGTTGAAAGCACCATATAGCAACAATGATCTGGTGGTTTTGAACACCCATCTGAAGAAACAAGAAGAACTGGAGGAAGATATTGCTGGTCATAGGGACCGGCTGCAAGAGCTTGTGGTCACAGCTCAGCAGTTCCAGAAGGAGAAGCATTTCCTTGCTGATGAACTAGAAGAGAGAGTGGATCAACTGGTGCAGAGGTTTGAGAGTGCATGGCCTGTCTCCTGCCATCTTTTTCCTATTTTTATCAGGCTTTTTATTCCCTGCATTTTTTTTTTCCTGTTCTTCATCATCCTGAAAACAATGTGTTGCATTCATCTGTTATTAATCTGTGTTCCTCACTTGATTCCCTTTAAAACCTACAGATACAAAAGTCTACGTGACCCTTTGCAGGAGAGACGTGGGAGTCTGGAGGCAAGCAGACTTCAATTCCAGTTCTTCCGAGATATTGATGAGGAGTTGGCCTGGGTTCATGAGAAGCTCCCCATGGCTTCCTCCAGGGATTATGGCCATTCCCTGGCAACTGTTCAGAGTCTACAAGAAAAGCACCAGGTAACGTCATGTGAGAACCATTCTCCATCTTTAGAATCAAAGAGAGAACACAGAATTCACTTTGCCTCTGGCAAACTTCATCTACTGTGCTTTGAATAACAGGATTCATGATGCCAGGGATTACTTTCACCCTTGTCTGATAATAATGACATTTTTTGAAGGATATGTCCGTGACTTGGCAACACATGGGATTCCATGCTGCTTATCATTGCAGTGGTGTAGGTAGCAGACCACATGCTTTTCTGTGGACATATTGGCTCTTTCTTTGAAGTGAGTTCAAAACCTGGCCTTTTCACTACAAAATACATTTTACAAACTGTTGTGCATGCTGTCATAGCTTCTTTGGGCAACAGATGTCCTAACAAAATGCTTTGAACCAAGTAAGCTTGTTGCTTAGATGTCTCAGGTTTTGCTCACAGGAAAAAGTTCCCCCAAAACTCTTTTTAGTCTGGAGGGAGTTAACAGAATATTGTAATGATCCTTAGCTGACCTTCATTCCAGTGGTAGCTTTCCAGATAGCTGTTGAATTGTGTCACAAGATTCAGATAGGCCATCAGAGAAAGCAGTGCCTGGAACACTGTCATCTCAAATACCAGTAAAACAGCAGCTGCTTTCCTAATTGTTTGGGGTTTTTTTAATAAGGATAACTGTATCATTGCAAACCTGAGGTGGAAGAAAAAAAAAAGTCCTGCTAGAAGTTTTCAGAAGCTATTGGTGTTTAATATTAGCAAATGGCAGCCCATTTAAGTGCCAGGTCAAGAGCCTCAGGAAAATCTGTGCAATCTGCAATAGGGCTGGGTAAAACAGAATATCTTATAAAGTAGGCGTATATGTGATATATAGACACAGAGAGAGAGTAGGCCCAAGCATTTGGTGCAATCTGCATGTCTACAAATAAAAATCTGAACTTACAAAAAGTTCGAAATGTCCCCAGGGAAAAGAATCAAGACTGCTACAGGTGACATACTAGGACAGGGATGAAGTCTATTAAAAAGTTGATTTATCCTAAGTGTACTCACAATTTAATGAAGACTCTCAAATGCATCTTCTAGAATATTCCTGAATAAGACCCATGGGTATATTCTAAATAGTTTACACCTTCTTAGTACTAAGTGTAATTCTCATATTTGTAAAAATTCTGTATTTAAGCAAGATGCAGTTGGTGACTTTGAGATTAAACAGCTTCGTCATGATTAAAAGTATAAACATTATGTGTGCAATTAGTCCTAAAAATTATGAACAGATTGACGTGGTAGGGAAGTGATTATGTTCACAGAAGAAATGAATGTTTGAGCTGAATTAATTTCAGAAAATACTTGAGATGACTGAAGGAACAGTGGAGATGCAGCTTTAGGCTGCAATTATCTTTGTGTTAATTGGCCAGGGCTCAAAATATTTCAATGAACTGTGAGAATGGGAGATATAGGCCATAATACCAGTGCATAATGAAATGACAATTCTTTCTGCCATTTTGCTTCTTATTCTCCCAGAAGCAGGGTTACAATATAAGCTTTAAATTCTCAGTCTTTTAGCAGCTAGGGCCTCTACACCTTTGGGTTTTTTTGATGCTGACTTGCAGGCAAACAAATGTCAGAGGTACCATAACCATCAAGAACTTAATATACTAATAGTTCTACCCTCTATTTTTTATCTTAATGAGCCAGATTTGCAAAATTCAGTCCTTGGTTCGTTACCACAAAAGAGATTATGCATTATATGTATCACTGTAAAAAAAAAAAAAAAATATATATATATATATATATATATATAAAATATAATAATAATAATTTTAAAAATTATCTTCAAAACTGCATTTACTCACAAATATAATATATATACACACAGCTGCTTGGCTTGGAACAGAGTTTCCTCTCACTGCCCTCTCCCCCGATTATTTTTTTTTTTATTGCTGTTGTTATAAATGAAGTATTGCGAATACATGTTCTTAAAGGTTCAACTGCAAAGTTGTTTGTCATGCTCCTAGCTTATTAGTAATATATAGTACAAGATGCTTCATAATCTTTGCCACTGGATTTCATTCTGCTGGGGTCAGATACGGTGTCACTTTTCAACAACATAGTGGCTGTCTTGAAATTAATAGAGGGTAGTTAAACGCAAGATTAGAATCAGAGCTCTTTTCGAGCCAAGTCTGATAACTAAGTTGAAAAAGCAGCTCCTCTCCCCAGAGAAGGCATCTCTTCTACATTAACACAGCATTGCAGTCTGTCTGTGTCATAGCTATACAAAGAAACAGAACCGTTGTAAAATGGTGGGGGTTTATGCTCAGGTGTAGTTAGCCAGGGAATGCACATCTGTCCACAGACAAATTGATAGCATGGTCCTTGCCCACCCAGGCAAATATCATATGAGGGAGTATATGGAGGTATGTATATCGTTTAAAACTCTACCAATGTTCAAAAATTAATTTCAAGTAAAGTCTCTGAGAACTGGTTCAGGTAGTTTTCTTCTCTCCTTGTCCTCATGGCTGCCTGGTAGTATGTGTACCCACAGTGTTCACAGTGGCTGTTACGCAAAGCTGCATCTTCAACAAATACACTGGCAATGAGCCGCTGAATTGATTTCCCTTCTCTATACACATTTTAATTCAAGAAACACCATGTAAAGGGGTGGAAGTGGGTATATTTCAGTGGAATTTACAGATAAAAGGTTTGTGGTTAGAGCCTTTTTCTTCCACACTCTGAGGTGAATACACAGCAAAGTCCAAACTTCATGGCTGTATTTTATTTCTATAATCACTCCTTTACCCAAAAAAACTCCTCCACTCCATTTCAAGCATCCATTTCAAGCATTGCACCTCTGACCCATTTGATGTATAAATAACAGATTTATAATTGAATTACATTACTACTTTATCTGGTATAAATTTTTGGTCTGCCATTTTACTTTTTACTCTTTCCAGAATTTGGAGAATGAGATAAGCAGTCGGGATGCTTTAACCAAGGCAGTGCTGAGTACAGGGCAGAAACTGGTACGGGGAGGCCACTCAGCCTCTCGCAAGATTACGGAGCATATGAAGAAACTGGAGACTTCTGTAGAAACGTTGAAAGCAGAGGCTCAAGAGAGGAGACAACGGCTCATGCAGTCATACGAGGCCCATCTGTTCCTAAATGAGGTAAAGATGGTTCACAATAGATTTATTTTGGTCTTCCTTTGCTTAAAAGAACTGATACCTATATTGTTGAATGGATGCAATTGCTGAGATACGAGCAGAATTCATACTGTCCTGATTTTTCCTGTCTGGTAAATATGGATACAGTGGAGAAATAACAGTAACTGCAGTGAGGGATAAACATGTAACCTTAATTACTGGGTTCTGGGTATGTATTTTTTTGAATAGTATCTGCTAGATTGCACTACAGGAAGACACCTAAGCTGCTTTCCATTTTCAGTGATGTGTCTCTTTGGCCACCACTGCTTTCCAGGGTTTTTTTTTTTGTCTTAACCTAAACACATCTGTGTTCAGGCTTGTCCCTGTATTTTATACAGCTACTGGAGGTGGAGGCATGGCTGGCAGAGAGGAGCTTCATTCTGGAGACCTCTGATTATGGGAAGAATGAAGAATCCACACAAGCTTTACTTCGTAAACTTGAAGCTACCAAGCTGGACATGGATGGTTTCAGGCCCCGGATTGAGAAAGTACAGGAGACAGGTGCCAGCTTAATAAACAAAGGCAGCCCAGAGAGGTAGGAAAGTGAAAACAGGCTTCTGCTCCAGGTCTAACAGAAATGCGCAGAGAAGGCAAACACAAAAGAGTTCAACCTTCAGTAGCTGTTTGAGGGCTTGTTCAGAAATACAACTTCAGAGGACATCAATCTTTCCTTTAACCACCATCACGCACACTGAGCCCCCCAAAAGCTTGATGATTGTTTTAATGTTTAAATGACTGTTGTTTTTTAAGGACAGGCCAGTTAGTGCAGATCAGCTTATTTGTCCATTGTCTATTTCCAGGCATGTCATGTAGTTCCTATTTACTATAAAGGTTCAAAAACCATTGTGCTTGGGAAAGGCAACAGGCATTCTTTATGGTTCACTGTTTTTCATTGCCAGTTACTTTTATATCTAGGGAGGAGGAAGTGAAAAAAAAAAAAAATCCATGTAAGATACTTTAATTTACTGAACTAACTAGTTTTAACGGCTTTGCATAACTCACTCCGTGATGTTATCTGGTTTCTTCTGTATTTTGAAGGTGTTGAAAATTCAACCTGTCAAAAAAGACAATGATCAAAAAGAACAATAAAGCAAAGACATACCTTCTGATTCTTGTTCTTTGCAGTCCAGCCATACTTTCAAAACTCCGGGGGATCCTAGCAGACTATCAGTCTCTGCTACAGAAGGCTGAGACTCAGAGAAAACACCTGCAAGAACAGTTCCAGCTCTATCAGTTTGAAAGAGAATTCCAGCTGGTGGATGCATGGCTTTCCAGTAAACAGTCTGTGGCAGAGTCTGATGACTATGGGCAGGACTTAGATGATGTTGAGGTAAAATAAAATAAAAGGTATTGTATGTATTGTGTGGCAAAGCAGGAATATATTTGCTCCCAAGTTTTGTGTAGCTGCTGATAGTGAAGCATGTTCCAGTGACAAAAACTAAGCGAAACAGTTCTCTCCGCAGCAAGAACTTGGGCTGCTTTCTGTCTGCTCATACAGGACTCTCTGAGGTAGCACCTTCCAACAGAAAAAGTAGGTGCATCAGAAAGTTATCTTTTTCTTGGGACAAGGTGTGGTCAGCACACTTTACTGCTGACCCTGATTATAAATTTGAAAGGATGTAAAATTTTGATATGACCAGGGCCATGGTCTTGTAACAATTTCAGTGGAAAACAGTGGGATGCAGCATTCACACCTCCAGCTGCTGATTTCAAGGATAAATTTCTCCCCAAGTCACACAGTGCATAGATATAATTCATAGTATCCTCTCCTCAACAACTGCTGCATATGTGGACAGCCTAACAGGCTATGTTTCTTAGCTTTTGATCTGGGCAGCATCCATTAGTTAGGATGTAGGTGATTTTTCTCTGTGATATAAGATGTTAAATGATCAAGATAATAGATGCCACCTTCTGAATCCAGGTCATCTGGATTTATTGAGTGATTTGCACTTGTAGACTGCGATACATAGCTTTTGTGTTATACAGTACAGAGAAAGTGATTCCTTCTGCCTCTCTCGTAGTAAGCAGAAATTCTTATATCTGTGTCACCATTTATCCTGCAGGTGCTGGAGAAAAAGTTTAAAGATTTTGTAAATGAGGTGAAACCTCTGGGACATTCCAAAGTTATCTCCTTAAATGAGTTAGCATCTAAACTAGAGAAGGAGTGCCACAGCAAGATGGACATTATCCAAAAGAGAACGAAGCAAATCAATGAGACATGGGAGAAGCTCTGTCATGCCATCCAGATGAGGACAGAGGTAGGAAATAATATGAACAATTGGGGCATTGAATCCCCTGCAGTTTCCTGTGTCCTCCTTCCTTTCCCAAACCAGGGCATTGCTCACGTTGAAACACAAGGTTTATAAAAGCAACGGGTGTGTTCTGTTCTATTCCCTTTATAGCCACTGCTTACCCTACTGTTTCTGGCAAGATTTATACCTGAAAGATATTTAACAGCCTAGAGTAATTCTGTTCTCCTTAATTCACTGCTAGCTGTGGTTTCTTGAAAAACAAAACCAATCTAATGGTTTACAGCCACTAACAGGAGGCTGTCTCTGGCACTCATTGGACTCTATTGAACTACTTCAGCTTATTAAACAAGATGAAAACTCTCCAGACTTTTTTACTGCATTAGTTACTTGGAGTCAAAGAAGGTGTATGGGAGAGAAGGTGATAGAGGACACAGAGTCAAAACCCCTACTTTTTGGCAGCAGTTAGCTGTTAAATCAGCTCACCCCCTCTCAAAAAACTTCAGTCACAGATGTGTTTGGAAAAGCAGAGAGGACACATATAGAACTCAACATTTTTGTTTGCTTTAAGGAGAACATTAAATATCAGATGTCCTCAACACTTCTTTTTCACTACTGTTGCATATGCATTTTGCTTATGAAGTAGCTAAAGCCCACTGTTATCTGTTAGCCACATAAAATGAATGATAATTGTTAGTATATAGTTTGAATTTAAAATAGTGTTAGAACATTTTTATTCCTTTCATTTCAGAAAACCTAATTTTCACTTAGGTCCTGCTATTTTCACTGTTTGAAGGGTAGGCCTGTATTACAAGCAAGATTTTTAGGGCACTTTCTGTGGCTGAGGAAGCTACCTTTAGAAGCTAATTCATGTTCTCCGTCTTGATCATTCATTTTACATATGGAGATAAATTGCTCTTTGGAGAAATCTGTTTCTTTCCATTGACAAAGAGAACTTGGGGAAATCGAGTTAGCTTGAACACCTCACTTTCAGGTGACTTAATTATGAGGGAGTTTCACTCCTACTTTTGTTCAGCCTGAACTGCATTAGGACATATTAGATTTGCCCTTTTTTGTGCTGCAGATGTGATGTATAGTACTGCCATTAAATTGTTTCTTTATTCCAGAATCTAATAGCAGCCCGGCATGTTCACCAGTATGATCATGATGTGGATGAAGTAAAGGGATGGATGCAGGAGAAAGAGGCAGTAGTGGATATAGAAGATTATGGATATGATCTTCCAGGTGTACAGACACTTCTCAGCCAGCTTGAGGGAGTAGAGGTAAGGAGATCTGCCATGAAGTAGTGGCAGAAAAGCATCAATGGCAAAAAAACCAAAAGAGACTGATGCTTGCCTTGAAAGCCTTGTTTGCAGACCAAAAAAAAATTTCTTGTACCCTGAAATATTCTTTGTGCTTCATAGAAGGGGGCCTTTTCCTCCTGTTTTTAATATTGTGATATTATATTATTAATGCTTTTCCATCTAAGGATGAGCTTCTCTTCTAAAATCTGTTCTGATCTATTATGATTATAAACGTGTAATATGAATGACAAGAGACTACAGCTGCACGCTTAGCAAAATAATCAGTGTGTCACATCTAAAGAAGCTTCTTTGACATTTGATGATGAATGTTAAATAGCATTAGGAGGAAACAGAGGAAAAGTCTTGACAGAGTCAGACTTCCAGCCTCTGTGCAGCCAGTGGCTAGAAAAGATATGCACCATCTTTAAAATCTGCTTTTGATAGATGTAAGTACTGAGTTGATCTTATAATCCATTCTGTCTCTGTTCCAGAGAGATCTAGGAGCCATCATGAAAGAGCTGGAACGGATTCGGGGAGAGGCTTGGCACCTCAGCCGCACATACCCTCAAGTCAAGGAAAACATCATGGAAAGACTGACAGATGTGGATGAGTGCTGGGAAAACCTGGGACAGAAGTTTACAGAGAGGAAAGCAAGACTGAGCCAGGCAGAACAAGTTCAGCTCTACTTCAATGACTGCAGGGAGCTCATGTATGTGTTGGCCCTTTGAATTTGGCAGTGGGCCTTATTTCTTGTCTTTCCCATATAGGATTATCTAGATGACACCAGTCACTTATGTGACTCCTGTGCCAGGTGCTCCACATCTTGTTTGCAAATCTCTTTGGATAATAATATGTGTCACCTTCTGAACAGCACTTCACAGAATTTACCACAGATCAGAGGTGACCATGCCTCTCCACTCCAGCACAATGTGCATGACAAACCCACATTTTTAGACTATTTCCTAGACAGTCTTGGAGAGTTAAGTCACTCTGGATAGATTTAGTAGTCTGATAATTCCAACAGGAAATATTGTTAATTCTGTAGGAAGGTGGGGGAGTCTCTGCTAGACAGTCGAGCAATTTGTACACCTGTACAGACACCAATGCCCGTTTTTCTTGCAGTTAAAGCAACTACATTAAAGATAACCTTCTAGAATAGGTTAGAACTTCCTCAAGGGCTGAAAGTGTTTTGTACACTTGTATTAAATGCCATTGCCCATAGGCACACACTCTTCTATCCATTCTCATTATGGGTATTTTTTTTGCAAGAATTCAAATGCTGTGCAATTCCATGATATATTTTTTTTTCCTTTTTTAATCTGAATTAGAACAAAATTCTGAATGTTTAAAGCATCTACAAAATATTATTTTTTTAAAAAGAGATGTTGTGCTACATGTTTCATTTTTTTTTAAATCAACATGCTGAATTTTCTAATGTAAAAATTGAAATAATGGAAAGATGCTATACTGAAAGTGGCAGACCGATATTAAAATACTATATTTTATTATTTTAGTGTAATTTTCATCAAAATTGATACATTTTTGATAGAAATTGTGTTTTTAAACAGAATTTCTCACAGAAGAAATATGGACTCTTTAGTTCAGTGTCATTAATGAAAGAGTTAATCCATGACAGGAGTAGAAATACAAAGACAGTAAAGTGGTTACCACTGACTGTTGGAGATTTACTATGCTAAGGGGTAGATCCTGAGCTCAGTTAAATCAAGATGCATTGATTTATGCCTGTTGAGGCTCGTGGAGTAGAAAATATTCCTTAAAAAGTATCTATCAATACGCTTCTTTGCATGAGCGCTCTGTATGCCTATGAAGTACTTTCATGCATGTTGATAAGGTTAGATGGACTGCTGAAATTCTCTGTGTCCCTGCACTATGTATAAAACTCCTGCGAATGTATACAGCCTAGGCTTTTGCAGTTACAGTTCTTTCTGGGGATTTGAATGCACAGTGCTTCGGTATGTATAGATGCTGCAGGTGCCCTTCTAACAGGCTGGGTATGGAAACAGCACTGGGAAATCGCATTAGGTTATGAAAGTCCACAGATGCATGAGTGAATCTTCAGCAAGGTATTTGTATATTCATATCTTTTGTGAGCAAATAAAAGTCTGTAAATGTGTCCACAGCCACAGGATGTGTGCATTCCTGAGTATCCAATAGACTCAGGTTCCTTCTGTTTTTACCCTTTTTGACTCTATCCTGTAGGGCTTGGGCCAATGAGATGCATGCACTAGTGATATCTGAGGAACTGGCCAATGATGTCCTGGGAGCTGAACTGCTTATCAAGCGTCATGAGGAATACAAGCGTGAGATAGAGAAGCAGTGGCTAAAATATGAAGAAATGCAGCGGGCAGGAGGTGACCTGATGAAGAATGGGCATTTCATGTCTGTGGAGGTGTGTTGCTGAGTTGAATATTTTACAAACAAGAGTGAACAAAGACAACGTTAAATAGGCAGGAGCTAGAGATTGTCTCAAAACAGAAGAACTAAACAAGACAGTCAGGTTCTCTATTATTAAAAGCTGCAGACTTTTTGTGACGTGTAGAAAAAGAAAACACATTTTTAAAGTTCTTGCTTCTCTAAAAGGTATTGCTATTCCACAGGAAAGTTGTGCCACATAAATGAGATTTTAGCATTTAACTACAGAAGACCTAGGATAAAATACATCACAGTACAATCAGCTATAGGATGGAGTGATGTCCATGAATGCACCAAAAGATGTGTAATTCTTCAGAAATGTTATAGAGCCAAAGGGGCAAGAATGTTAAAATTTCCATGATCCTGTTATCTATGTACCTTAAGACTTTGACGTGGACCATTGACTTTGCAATGGTCCAAGGCTTGTCTTAATGCTCTCAGTAGATCCAGAGATTACACCATCAAAAACATCTTCAGAATTTACGCAAGACTATAGTACTTCCATTACAGAAAGAATTAGAGAACTTCCCACAGTTTAATGCTCTTCACTGTTGCCTTGCCATAAATGGATGTATTTGTTGAATCTGCTGGTTCTCACTAGTTCTATAATACAAATTGCAGGGGTATAAATTTTCATCATGGAAAAGCATATAGCAGAAGATTGGTCATACAGTATGTGGAATATGCATAAAATTATAATATATAGCTGTACAAAATACAGGCTAAATGAATTCAAGTAAGAAAAATGAGGACTCAGAGATCCTTTCTAAACTATGTTAACACCACAAAGTTATCTAGAGGTCATCTTCAGGATCATGAGGGCAGATGACATGCTAGTTGACTGTCACATGAACGTCTGATTGGATTTTTCACCTCTTGACATTGAATTTTCATTTTTCTAGATTGAAGAAAAATTGTTAGAACTGTCAGAGCTGATGAAGAAGGTAAAGGAGAGTTGGGATATGAGAAAAGAGTTATATGAAGAAAACTGGGAGATTCAATTACTCCGCAGAGAGCTAGAACAAGCAGAAGCATGGCTGGTTGCCAAGGAGAGCTTTCTTTCAGACCCTAGCTATGGGGTGAGTAACAACAGTGCAACACTATTCAACTGTCTCTGAGCATATACTGAGTGCTTGGGGCCTGAAGTTAATCACAGTCTAAACAGCAATGCACCCTTGAGATAACAAAGGGCAGGAGCTCTATCGTCTTGCAGAAGTGAGCCCAGGAGAGTTGCTGCATTTTACATGGTGATGAGCTCCAGGAGATGGTGGCTTCCAGGAGGTGGTAGAAAATTGGGGGGAATTTCAGATCATTTTTTCACCTAATAGGATAACTTGCAAAAGGTTCAACCTTCTCTGTCATGTTGAGAGCCTATTTTGAAAGGAAAAGGGGTTTTTCCCCACCTTGTGTTGGGCAGTAGAATGCTTTGCACAGAAGGCTTGGTAGCTAGCTTGCAAATTCCTATTTAAACACCAGCATACATAATTTTGAGATTTTTTTTCTTAGTGTTGACTGTCATCTGATGGTTTATAAGATGGCAAAACTATGTCATAAACTCAGGTATCAGAAACTAAGCAGAGAGCAAGACAGAGGTTTAAGATGCATGTGTTGTAGGGCAGGAATAAATGCTGTGTCTAGTGCAAGCTGGAGTCCAAGTACCTAATCTGTATGTAAACAGCTGTAGTTGGAAGCCATGGTACTACATGGCTTCACAGAAAAAAAAAAAAAAAAATAAAAAAATTGTTGTTTGAGCACTTTTTTTCATTTACAGCAGACAGACTGGGAGCTACAGACCTTTTTTAAAGTGTAAATTACGATGTTTCACACGCTACCAGGGGTTTAGACATTCAATTACAAAAAAATCAGAATCATCATTTGGCTACATAGAATAGGTAAATCTGAAAATTTTAGGCATAATCTCTTCCATTGGATTTGACTTTGGACTTCTGTATCTTATAACTTTTCCATTCAGGATTCAGTGTCTGAAGTAGAAGAATTACTGAAGAAACATCATGATTTTGAGAAAATGCTTGCAGCTCAGGAGGAGAAATTTGCACATCTCAGCAGAAAAACTAAGGTGAGAAATAGAAGGTTGACAAGCTGCGTAGGAAACAGGATAATGTGGGTCCTTGAACGTTTGGGGCTCAGTAACTCCATGGAAAAATGAACTCCTGTGCTGAGATAAACAGAGTAAATGAATGACAAAAGCTGGGATATTGCAGATAGAGCAGTTGAGAAAAAGACGTATATGTGGATCAAAAGAGTCCAATTAGCTTGCAAAATCTCTAAGGGAGAAGTGGAAACTTTCTTCTGCCAGGAGCAGCAAAAAGGGTGTGTAATGCACTTTGCTGTGTGAGAAACAGGGTGATCCCTCACTACATGGATGGAGAGATTTTGATTCATTCAGGATTCCAACAGGGAGCTGTAGCCACCTGACAGTGCTGGAGGTTTGGAAAGGGCTGAAAATAAAGAGGGAGAGCAAGGCAGAGAGAGGCCTTTTTTTCTTCTGGCATCAGTTCCACAATGGAGTGTATTAAGTACCAAAAATATTCTGTCAGCCTCCCAGATCCTGTTTCGGTGGTTTTTTTTAAATTATTTTCCTGAAATAAGCAGCAAAATATAGCTTCTGTGTTTGGCATTTGGTTAAAAATTAGCTTAGCTGAGTCTGCCTTTTGATCAGTGATTTGCAAATTGGCTAAATGAAGGGACGAAGGTTCACTGCTCTGAAATTTTCTATGAGAACGCCCCTGGATACCTACCATTCCTACAGCAACCTTAAAGAAGCAGTACCATAGAAGAGAAGCATAATTTCTCCAGGGGTATTAAAGACTCAACTTCTAGAGAACTTACCAAGGGCAGGATTCACTGTATTTGAGATTAACTGACATCAGTATTCATGGTTTGGGCAACAAAATAATACTCAGCACATAGTAATTAAAATAAGTTCCAATTCTAAGAATACCAATGGAGGCACAGACCTTAAAATTCAATGCCAGGAGAAGAGTGTATTTGAAAAATTATTCCTGTTTTAAAAAATAAATAAATAAAATAAAAATCTTAGGTAAGTATCCATTAATGCAATGAAGATAATTAAAAAAAACCACAATACTTGTGTTCTACAGAGGGAGATGAATCTTCTTAAGCAAGTGGACACAGAAGAGAGTGAGCAGAAGGATAAAGGCAAAGTTGTGCGAGTTCCTTCTCTGAAAAGAAAAACATCTGACAAAAGGAATACACCGCCAAAAGTGACAGAGATAAAGAGCACAACACCACTGCCATCTGTGCCCTTATCCAGCTTATCCTTGAGGTCCCCACTTGAAACTATTTTCTCCCCCATTGAAAAGTCTCCATCAACATTTCAACAATTCATTGCTGGAGGAGACCCAGAAGTGCTGAGCAGCAACAAAACAGAAACAAAAGCTGAGAGAAGGCTCAGTGAGATTGTCACTCAACCTACACCAAGGACGGTGGGTCCACGCACTACATCTGTGGAAAGTCGCAGTTCCTTAAGCTCTCCTTTATCTCCTACTCCTACAAGCCAGCAACGCAGCAGCAGTTTGTCAGAATCGTATGCCACAGGCCTTTTATCACCTCAGGAAAAAAGTGCTAGAGGCTCTGCTTTCTCCAACCTGCAGACAAAACTGATGGCAACTCCACCTGAGCCTCATCAAAAGTCACTAAATAAATCACCAAACTTACTGCTGTCTAACTCCTCTCAGGAGAAATTAGAGAGTACATCTTCGGTAAGTCACAGGGATTCCTGTCTCTCTCCTTGTGAAACTGCTATCCTGTGCTTGTTAAAGTAAGGAAATAAAGTTCTGTATGAAATCCACAAACAGCAGTATACAGTGGGCATTTCATTGGATACACTCATGGATCCAAACAGCAAGGAGCATTTTATGTGCAGTTGATACACTTTCCGAAATGATTGTTGACTTCAGCAGCTGGATATAGTTTAAAAGCATTTTTAATTTGCTCACTTTTATAGTGTAGGCCTTGACAACTGTATTGGTTTCTGTTTTTCTTTCCCAAACTAGAGTTTATTCATACTCCTGGATACTCAGCAGGGCACTTAACAAGGGCCAGGAAATGCTGTCTCACAAAGAGGCAAGACTGCTGATTTATGCCTACCCTCTGTATGAGTTGGTGATGCTTAGTGTCCACTGAGTTTAGAAGTCGGAGAGGGGCAGGACTTGGTGGCACCCTAGCCAAAGAGCTGACCTAGTGCAACACTAGAACCAGCAACTCCTGTTTGCTCACCCTGGCAGGAGATGCACTGTTAACTCATGGACAGGTAAAAATTGTTCCCTTCCCCTCTTGTGCTTTGAGAGGAATGTGTTTGTCACATACCCAAGTGTGCCAGTACAACACCATACATTGGTGTAACTCAGTATTATTGCAGGGATGGTATGAATAACTTTAGCAATTTAAGTTGTAAATTGTATCAATAATGTAAAAATAAGTTTGTTAATTAATATACCACTATAGAGTAAAATCCATTTTTCTGGGGATGGGGCATCCACAACTTCTTTGGGCAACCTGTTCTAGTGCCTCACTACCCTCATAGTGAAGAATTTTTTCCTTATATCTAATCTAAATGCACCCCCTTTCAGTTTAAAGCCATTACCCCTTGTCCTATTCACTCCATACCCTTGTAAAAAGTCCTTCTCTAGCTTTCTTGTAGGTCCCCTTTAGGTACTGGAAGGCTCCTATAAGGTCTCTCTGGAGTCACCTCTCCTTCAGGCTGAACAACCCCAACTCTCTTGGCTTGTATTCACAGGAGAGGTGTTCCAGCCCTCAGATCATCTTCGTGGTCCCTCTCTGGACTCATTCCAACAAGTCCATGTCCTTCTTGTGTTGGGGGCCCCAGAACTGAACACAGTACTCTAGGTAGTGTCTCACCAAAGCCAAGTAGAGGGAGAGAATCACCTCCCTCAACCTGCTGGTCATGCTTCTTTTGATGCAGCCCAGGATGTGGTTAGCTTTCTGAGCTGCAAGTGCACATTGCCAGGTCACGTTGAGCTTCTCATCAACCAACACCCCAAAGTCGTCATCCTCAGGACTGGTCTCAATCCATTATCCACCTAGCCTATATTTGGGCTTGGGATTGTACTGACCCTTGTGCAGGGCAAAATTGCTGAGGGTGCACTCAATCCCACTGTCCTTGTCACTGACAAAGACATTAAACAGTGCCAGTCCCAATACTGAGCCCTGAGGAACAACACTCGTCAGTGGTCTCCACCTGGAGATCAAGCCATTGACCACAACTCTTTGAGCATGACCATCCAGCCAACAATTCCTTATCCACAGAGCGGTCCGTGCATCAAACCATGTGTCTTCAATTTAGAAACATGAATGTCATGCAGGATAGTGTCAAATGCTTTGCATAAGTCCAGGTAGATGGTGTCAATTGCTCTTCTCTTATCCACCAACACTGTAACACCATCATAGAAGGGCACCAGATCTGTCAGGCATGATTTTCCCATAGAGAAGCCATGATGGCTGTCACAAATAACTTCCTTATTTTCCATATGCCTTAGTGTAGTTTCTAAGAGGATCTGCTCCATGAGCTTGCTGGGCATAGAGGAGAGGCTGACTGGCCTGTAGTCCCCTTTTTTCCCTTTTGGAAACTGGGGTATATGTTACCCCTTTTCCAGTCAGTGGGAACTTCACCAAGCCGCCATAGCTTCTCAAATATGATGGATAGTGGCTTAGCAACTTCATCTGCCAGTTTCCTCAGGACCCACAGATGCATCTTATCAGGTCCCATGGACTTGTGCCCCTTCAGGTTCCTTAGATGGTCTCGAACCTGCTGTTCTGGTACAGTGGGTGGCTCTTCATTCTCCCAGTCTGTGCCTTTGCTTTCTGTGACTTGGGCGATGTGGCTGGAGCACTTGCTGGTGAACACTGAGGCAAAGAAGTCATTGAGTACCTCAGCATTCTCCATATCCTGGGTAACCACTTCTCTCATTTCGTTCTGGAGAGAGCACACGTTTTCCTTAGTCTTCCTTTTATCACCAACGTACCTATAGAAACTTTTCTTGTTGCCCTTGATGTCCCTAATTTAAGTCCATCAGGGCTCTAGCTTTCCTTACCTGATCCCTGGCTTCTCAGACAATTTCTCTGTATTCCTCCTAGGCTACCCATCCTTGCATCCACCCTCTGTAGGCTTCCTTTTTGTGTTTGAATTTGAATTCTCTTCATTTAAGTAGTATGTCAGAGATTCAACTGCAGCGTTGAGAAGATTTTTAGCTGTGCTGTGACTGTAAAGGCTAGACAGTAGAGACCAGTTTCTTTGTGTGGAATGTATCTAGAAAGAGCTTCGGAAATTATAACATATGTTTAAGGGCCATTTTAAAGTTTAACAGCAATGTTCTTGTGTATCTCAGGTTTCTGCAAGTCTCCAGCACATGGAGGGATTCCTAGAAAAGAGAGACCAGCTCCTTCCAGGAAGACAACAGGTAGAAACAAATGCCATCTCTCTGGGTTAATTCATCTTTCCTTTAGGTATAGTCCAGATCTGGTCTGACTTCTTCAGAATTAACTCTTGCTGAAGAGGAGCTCAGGGCTGTGGGTTTAATTCAGTTACCATTAAAATGCATGAAGATGTGTCTGCTGGCTTGGGCAGTACCTGATCAAGTCCTTAAGAGAAACAGACAATGGAATTTTTGCCTGTCATGGGAATCATGCAGAACAGGGTATGTCTATGTTTAGTGGATTTATGAACCAGAGCTAGGCTGTATGAACATGTTAATTATGTTCCCCTAATTATAAATACAGGTTTCGATATATCAGCTAGAATGGGGAAAAAAATCTTAAAAAAAAAATTAAAAATACAAGTTTGTATCAGCACGTGATGTTTTCTGGGCAGAGGAAGTCCCCACTCCCATGCTCCCAATTCTTATAATTTCTAACTGTTCTAGAAGAGAATTAAAGTTTCTCTTTATCTTTGAAGAAGTGGTTTGTTTAATCCAGGACTGAATGAAACTGAAATCTAAATTCTCATCCCGGGAAAGATTATCATTTCAGGTCAGTAGGCTAATGATCATAACAGGGCAGGAAATTTTATAATATTCACCACCAACCTGTAGACATCTGAGTGTCTGCTGAGGTATTGCATGTAAACAAGTTGTCTTGGATTGTTTGTCCCATAGAATAATTCCTCTGAAACTTTTATCTTGAAAGATGTCTAAAAAAGATTTGTAACTGGTATGGACTCCATTTTCTGAAAGAGAAATTTAGTTTTTCCTCTCTTCTGGCTACACTAAATTGGGTCTTCTGTGATACCAAACTTTCATCTTACCAAACAAGAAAAACTGTGACTTACTTTCCTGAGGTCTTTTTCCTTCCTTTCCTCTGAATGGTGAAATTATCAACGTGATTCACTGGCATAACAAAGTAAGAAGAAACACAAGGAATAGGATCCTTCATCCAGAAGGGTCTCGTGGCACCAGGCTAACCTTTCTCTGGTACATAGTTGGGCTAGGAAATAGCAGCTGCTTTTGCACAGTGTTCAGTAGGATTTGTTTAGGAAATGGAGAGGAATTCAGCAGCCACATTAGACTGAATCACACACTTAACAAAAGTAGACTGTGACCAGCAAGCAAGGGCCAGCATTCCAGCTGGGAAAAAAAGTGGAGCTTTTAGTGGCCAAAAGTAGATGTAACTTTGATTACCCGCCTTCTCTCCAAAATGTTGCTGACCACAACACAGTGTGGAGCTTGCTTGCACAATGTTACATCATTTGTTCAGTCACGACTCACAGTGAGACCCCTCCTGAATCACCCACACCAACAACGAGAGCAGGTTCTGTTTTTTCCAAGAGATCCTCATGACTAAGCTTCTGTGATCATAATCTGGGCAGCTTCTGGCTTCCTGTGGAAGTTGCACGTGAAAGATTTCACTGTTTCAATAAAATATATAGCTAATAATGGGATTTTATTGCTATTTCTATTCATGTAGCCAGCCTCAAGGTCTTGGAAATCCTTCTACGTAAAACTTGATGGATTAAAGCTTGATTTCTATAATGATGAAAAAGAAGCATCTAAGGTAATTTGCTTTTGGAATGTTTCTATTAATCTCTGTGTTTGCCTAACTAAAAATGCATTAAAAAATAGAGTAAAATTTGCTTTGCATTGGGGCTGGGGTAATCATTTATCTTTCAAATGTCAGAGAAAATTCAATAATTGTTCAACTGATACCAGCTATAAGACAGAATAATAAGCTTTCGGAAAGTTTCCAATATATTCCTTAAAAGAAGTATCTTACTGAAGAATTGCTTTCAAGACACAATGCAAGAGTCCATTGTTCCTCTGTGATTCTTCCTATTCAGTGATCTTCGTTATAAAGCAGAAAAAGACAGTATGGGTGTGTAGTCTGCAGGTTGGTATGGAATTGAATACTAGCAGAAAAGACGCAAAAGACATTTTGTTATAATTTCATCTTTCTTCAGAACATATTCACACTCCTGTCCCTCAGCATTCCTGGTGCCAAATGTGAGAGGCTGGTAAATTACAGCAGGAAAGAGAACGCCTTCATGTTGCGGTAAGTCTTATGGAGAAGTGCACTCATAAAAACCTCCACAGCTACCTGTACGGTTATATTTGCCTACAGTCACCTAAAACTGTATGTTAGGCAGTGTAACTGTATGTTGTTAGGCATAACTGAAATGTCTGACAGTGCTTGCCCTACTCATAAGGAGAGCAGGTGTAAGGCGAGGCTGACTAGAATTCACCTACTCCTATCCTTATTTTCAGGCTGAGAGATGGGGCAGAGTATTTCTTCGCAGCACCTTCTCAGACACTGATGGAGGACTGGCTACAGGCACTACAGAACAACACAGGTACATTCTCACTTCCTTCAAGAATGAACTGTGTTTTTAGCAGATGGTGGTGAGAGAAAGAAAAGAGACTGAGAAAGTCTCCTTAGTCTGGGGCATTTTGAGCTGTCCTTTTGGCCTCTGTCAAACAGCAGTTCACAAGTCACCTGCCACCTTGCGATGTAATGACCTGGCAGGAGAATGCCCAGGGTGACTTTCAAAGCAGCCTTACAATTGTACTGCAGCCAGCATCAGGTTATTTCCAGGGAGGGACCTTGCCCCAGGGCTGTATTAATCCTTTTCTTAAGGAGTTGCTTTAGATCTTGAGCAACAGCTTTTGTTCTGAATCTAGATCTCTTTCTGGACACCTCACCAGACAGTGGCTTACTGGAATGGAAGCCAGAGCACAATTATAACAATGATGTTCAAAGAAAATTGTTACTGACCCAGAAGAGGCAAACTCTGCCTCTAACACTACTTCAGAAGGCTTTTATTTGTCTTCATTGACTCTGCAGGACACAGTAACAGACCACATTCCACAGTGATGCTGCAGCCTATCACTCCAAACACAGAGACCTCCCAGACAAAACGGTGGGACTTTCTGGACAGAGACTCTGCTGAAAGACTCACCAGCAAGGGCTCACTCCTGAGGTAGGCACTCTGTGCCACAAGGCTGAACTGATGTCACTGCTGTTTCTGCTTAGGTAGCACTTACCTACAAAGGGAGATTGCTCAGAGGTCAAGAAGTTGCTCTCCTCTGTCATTAATCCAGTAAAATACACTTACGTTGTTTGTGATGTGCCACAGCCAGTTTGTAAAAATGGGACTCACTATAGTCAGCCATATCCTGTCTGTGGTTGATGACTTAAAATTGGGACACTCAGAGAAATTCTTGTATCACCTGTTTTTGGCACCAAAGTTACTGAAAAAGGTATCTGATCTAAAGACTGGTTTATCTATATGCTCAATGGAGAGAGACTTGTTCCAACAGATGAGGGAATCAGGAGTCTACAATAGGTGCCTTGGATTTTCCTCTGCACAGTCTCTCTAGAAGGGTCTGAAATTAACCCAGTCTACTAATTCAAGGGAGCCAAGCCAATTGTCCAAAGTTGCACTAGTCAAATAGTTCAAAGAACTCCAACTTTCCTCAAAGGCTGTTTTGAGAATCCAAACACAGGCATATGAAACACACCTGTAGTATAAATCAATTTTTGTTGCATTTGGAGTCTCAAAAATTTTACAGATTATGATGTGAATTCCTAATCCCTCCGCCTGGTGTATTTTTGCTGCTGAGCTAGATGTCTAACAAGTTCTTACATATGCACAGTGACTTTAACTCCTCTAGACTGTACCTGATTTTCTGGTGATGCATGTCACTGACAGGAGAACACCTTCCTTCAAAATCAAACCGGAGAGAGAGTCTGCAGAATTTTCCAGGGATTTTAAGGAAGATGGAACTGCAGTGGCACGAGCCTCCATCACCACCCTCAGCCTAGAGCAAAGTGGTAATAAAACAAAACTGCTGCCATCTCTACTAGAAGCAGGAAGAGAAAAATAACATTTGCCTGAATAAATATCAGACCTTTCACCATTGTATCTTAACCCAGCCCTCTGGAAATTTATTGATATGTTTTAAGTTAATCACCACCCTTGGAACTTATTTTAATTATGTATTAAATCTAGTAAAGCCATTAAAAAAAATTAAACAGGACTGCATCTGTTATGCTTTTATGTATACAATGACTCTGCCATTCATCATGTCACCTAAGTGGTATCTACTCGAAGGTAACTAATGGAAGAGCAGAGGGACCTGTAAACCAGAAAGCTCAAATGAAGTGACTCTGCGAGACAGAAATGGGGAGCACCAAGCAGAGTGAGTGAAGAGCAGCCACCTGCAAGTAGCTTTGCTGATATCAATGGATAAGATTTAAGGGGGCTGGGCGGTCTGTACACCACAGAAGCAGAAGTCTCAGAAGAAACATTTGTTATGTAACTCTTGCACTGTTTTGTAGTCTCCACAGTCTTTCATTTTTACAACACATTAACCAGCAATTCCCCAGCTCTTTGCCAATTCTTTCTAGATAAGGTTACCAGGAAAAAAAGCCATGCAGAGTTATGGATTTTTAATGACATCTGAAACTAAAATAATGCATGAACAATCAGTGTGAAATGGGAGGAAAAGCTGGATAGCAAGCAGGAAATCTAGTCCTCAGACCACTGCTCTCAGAAAGACCAAAAACTAGGTTGATTAACATTAACCAGCCTATTGGGAAGCTGGTCTGAGTAGGATTTACATAAGATAGTCTTTTGGGAAAACTTGGATAAAGAAATTAAACATGTCCAATAGTACATTATCTGCATGAAGTCTCATCTTGTTATCATTACACTATTAGCTGTTTTCACTCTTCTTAAATTCCTATAGCTGAACAGGGTGTAAAGTGCACACAAATTACCTCATTTTTATCTCAAAGGTGCATGCAGCAAAGCCCCAGAATGATGCAGCAGTAGCAGTGCCATACAGATAGGTAACTCCATCAGTAGAAATCTGTGCTGAATGTTCCTGATTTCTGCCTTGTCCTTCATTGTGATTGGAGCAAGTAGTATAACACAATGCTTTGAAGAGTTACTTCTCCTTGGGATAAACACGGAAGTGTTGATGGGATGGGACCTCTGGAAGTCTGTAATTCAGTGTCTTACTCAAAGCCAAAGAATCATCAACACCAGATCAGATATGGTTTTGTCTAGACAAGCCTTAAAAAACCCTGGGGATGGCAAATCCACAGTCTCTCTGGGTGACTGTTTAGTGCAACTCTACTCTGGGTGAATTTTTGTCCTAAAGTTTTGTATGACTCTTCCAAGCCAGGAATTGTGCCTGTTGTCCCCTGCTAGGTCATATACGGTTGTCAAAAAGAGCATGGACTCATCAGCTTTGTACCTGGGCTTCAGGTGCTTCTCTTTTTCCAGATTAAGCAAGTGCAACTCCAGCAGTGTCCTGTCATAGGCTGTGTGCTCTCAAAGCCCTGATCATCTCGGTAGTCTTCCATCACACCCACTTCAATCTCTCTGCTTACCCCTTGAGCTGCGCATTCCCAGATGGCTCGCTATATTACGTCTGTCCTAACTAAAGGGGGTTACGGCTCTGACATAGCCCATTACGCAATTTGCTTTATTTGCAGTGCCTAATCATACCGGCTGTAATATCCCCTGTGCCTGCAAAATGTTTTCAGCAGAGCTGCTACTTGGGCAGCTGCTGCTCAGTCTGTGCTGACTCAGGGGCATATTCTGTACGTGGTGCTGAGTTTTGCACATTTTCTTATTCAATATCATGAGATTTCTGTTGGTTTCCTCAAAGACCTTCTGGATTGAAGATATGTCATGTCAGATTTGTCATGTCAGCCACTCCCTGATTTTTCAGTATTGTCCCCAAATGTACTGAGGATGTGATCTCACTGTACAGCTCACTGATGAAGTCACAGAACAATATTAGTCACAGTTATTTACCCCAGGATACTCCATTCGTCACTAATCAACTTCTTGCTATTGTAGAAGGCAGCTCAGCCAGTGTTCAAGCCATCTAACTGTGTTTATCCAGGAAGATTTCCACAATGTCTAAATGAGAGTGCTCTTAGAGGCAAAGGACAAGCCTTAATAAAGCTGAAGTATGTTACATCTACTTTTCTCCACATGACCGCATACCCTGTCATTTCACCATGAAGGGCAATCGCATGGTTCAAGCCTGATGTCCCCTAACTAAATCTGTGCTGAATGTTCCTGATTTCTGCCTTGTCCTTCATTGTGATTGGAGTGAAGCCCAAGAGGACTCGCGGTATGACCTCACCAGTGTCTGTGTGAGGCTGAGTGGCCTCGTACATAGTTTACCAGATTCTTTCTTGCCTTCGCATTGGACTACCCCATCCTGAGAGACCTCCAGACACCATAATGCTTCATAGGTAATAGAGCAGCAGCCTAGGAGTCATGCCCTTGGCTATTGCAGCACTTTAATGAACGTATAGGTTCTCTAAGTAGACCCTGATCTGCTGCTTCCCCAATGTTGGATCTCCCAAGTCCTCCCCTAACCATGCTGGTACACATAGAGGCCTGGGACTAGGGACTAGGGTTTACCTGTGAGTACTGAGAAAGAGAAAAAAAAAAAAAAAAGGAAGCAGGAGAAAGTATGGAATACTGCAGTCTTTTCCATATTGTCCATCATTAGGTTTTTCTCCTCCATTTTTCTCCCTAGTGGCCAACAGAGCAGAGAATTGGAACAAATGAGAATGAAAACTTGGGCAATAATGCTGTGAAACTGCTGATTAGGTATGTTGAACTGAATCTTTTTGTACAGAGGACTAGCCAGAACCTTCTTGGTGGACAGATGTGAACATCCACACATGTGACTGCACATGTGTGTACTTGTGTGAAGAGCTCCTTATGTTCCAAACTCACCATCCCAATGGCTATGCTGTATTACTTGTTCCTTCTAAGTGGCTAAGACTGAGGACCAGAGTGTAAAGGCCCCACACTGGTTCACTGATGTCAGTTAAAGAAGTTACAGAGCCTGACAGAATGGTGGAGAAATTAAAAAAAAAAAAAAAAAATATTTAAAAAGTTCTTTTACTGTGAAATAACAACACAACCTGCAGGTATTTTTCTGGATAAAATGGCCTCATTCCTTTCACAACACTTTGTTGCACTGGAAACAAGATTGAGTCAAAAGGGTACACTGAGGGAGAGGAATAATCATCTCATCGCAATGGAAGCAATTTGCAGAAAAGATTTGTCACCGTTTTCAGAAATGCAACCGTAATAATCCAGGTGGCCAGAGCGGCAGGCCTGTGAAAGACTTCTGTCTGCCTTTAAATTGTTTGAGCTTGATGCTGACAAATGAGAGGAATTAGATGCCATCAGGTCTGTACCTCACTCCCAGGGATTGTCAGTCACGCCAAATTGCATTACTGTGGTCTTAGATGAGATCAGACTAAGAATAACTGCAATCTGATCCCCAGTCTCCAGAGATGAAAGATAAATGCACTTAATGCTTTGTCTCATCTTATGATGTTTTCACACTCTGTTTTTGCCTTGAGGTGCTGACATAAAGGACGCATTGAATCGGATGTGTGGTTATGGTAGCTTCTGAGTAACAGATTTTTTTTATAGTGCTCTAACTGGCACTCTGCAAAGTCACAGCTATCTAATGTAAGCAGTAACCTCATTCTATGATCTCACAAAAAAAAAAATCTATTGGCAGCCACCTGAGTGTCATTCCTGGGAAGAAGGCAAATAAGAGAGCAGGTTTTGCCTAATAAAACTAACTTTTCAGGGTTTGCCAGATTCTTATAGGGAAGAACTCAGTCTTTCAAAACCAATTCATACATTTGAAATGCAAAATGCCATGAGATTAAATGAGTGAGTGTAAGCTTGTCTTTCTGCACCTGTCAATGTATTCTCACACTTTACGCTATTCCACGGTAAATAATTTTCAACAATAAAAAGAAATAATGGAAATGATCGTCAGATCTGGCTGGGCTGTAATTTTTGTGGTCAGAAAATGTGACATCACTAGGAAAAAGACCCATTTGCAAAATTATGTTTGCTAAGCTATAAATAGTCAACTTTTAAAGGTAATTTCTGCAATTGTTTCAAAGTGATTGCATTTACCACGATAATGGGCAAGTAAAGAGATAAACAGATGTTTCGGCATTTGCTAGAGGAATGCAGCTGGGGGATGGTTCGGAGCTTTAAAAAAAAAAGTAGCTCATGAGATAGCAACGTCATTATTATATGTAATCATTTATTGCATTATTGCAAGTGTTAATTGAAGCATGAGTAGGGTTTGGTTTTCCAGGCATCCACACCCACAAGTAAGCTGGGGCTCACTAGTAATTATATGGGAAATGCCTTAAAGTGTTTCATATAGTAGTGCCGGTCTCAATGATTTTCCTAACAGGAGAGATGTGGTGGCTTGATAATGTCACCAGCTGGATTGCCCAGTCCTTGTGCTGTTAACAAGTCTGGATTCACGAAGCAGAAGCCTTATGTGCCATGTGATCCCAAGCAAGGACTCCACCCGCCTCCACACAGCTGGTTTCCTCACCCCCATATACCTTCAGTTCAAGTCCCATGTCCTTACCTGCACCCTTAAATGCTGGCACTGTGAAGTGCACTGAGGAGGCGGATCAAGCAATTGTTTCTCGCAAGACATAAGCTGCTGTTGCTCAATAAGACTCTCATAAGTGCCAGCAGTAACAGTCGGAAGTGCGTCTCTTCAGCTGGGGTGCATGGGAGACATTTCAACATTGTTATCCCAGAGAAGCTTCCCCAGCAGAAACCCCAAAGATGCTGAGATGAGATACACACTGTGCTGTACACAGACACGTCAGCAAGAAGGGGATAATGTGCTCAAAGATTAGATTACCAGACTTATTTTGACCATACATCTTCCCACAGTGCTGGCTGCCAGCAATCGGCTAGGAGCAAGCTGGAGCAATGTCACGTATTTTTATCTCAGGCACTGAGATCAGTTTGCCTTCCCAGTCATAATCTGATTGTGCTCTGTGCTTCAACACTTAATTCTTCCCTTCACCCTCCTGCAAATAACTCTTTTACCTTCAGGACCTGGTTTATAGTTTCTGCTAACAATGTCATTACCATTATTAAAACTGCTGTTTCCATATGCCCATGGTCCCTTTAAGATTCTGCCTGTATTTGTCACACTGCAACACACACAGGTTGGTAGTTTATCATTACATGCAGGCACAGTTTTATGTTACCTGCAGTGTTTGTATCAATTAATGAGTTGTGAATGATTGAAGCAGAAAGATAAAAATCCTTACCCAAGGTATCTTGCTGCCTGAATAGAATATATTTGCATGAGCATGGTCACATAGGATGATACTCTTCTGCAGCAGGACTATAGCAGGAAGCTGTGTGCCATTTTTGGCAGGGAGGACTCTTGCCTATTTTCTCTCTCCCCTGGTACCCCTCATAGCCTTCAAGATGTGTCCTCTACAGTGGCACAATCACTTTCCTAGTCCTGCTGGCCACATTATTCCTGATAGAATCCAGGATACCTTTGGCCTTTTTGGCCACCTGGGCACACTGCTGGCTCATGTTCAGCCAGCTGTCAATCAACGCCCCCAGATCCTTTTCCACCAGGCAGCTTTCCAGCCACTCTTCCCCGAGCCTGTAGTGCTGCCTGGGGTTGTTGTGACCCAAGTGCAGGATCTGGCACTTGGCCTTGTTGAACCTCATACAATTGGCCTCAGCCCAACGGTCCAGATGGTCCAGATCCCTCTGTATGGCCTTCCTACCCTCCAGTAGATCAACACTCCCACCCAATTTGGTGTTGTCTGCGAACTTACTGAGGGTGCACTCAATCCCCCCATCCAGATCATTGCTGGCTCCAGTACTGAGCCCTGGGGAACACCACTCGTGACCGGCTGCCAACTGGATTTGACTCCATTCATCGCAACTCTTTGGGTCTGGCCATCTAGCCAGTTCTTTACCCAATGACAAGTACACTCATACAGGCCACGAGCTGCTTCTCCAGGAGACACTGTGAGAAACAGTGTCAAAGGCTTTACTGAAGTCCAGGTACACAACATCCACAGCCTTTCCCTCATCTACTGAGCAGGTCACCTTGTCATAGAAGGAGATCAGGTTTGTCAAGCAGGACTTGCCTTTCATAAGTTCATGCTGACTGGGTCTCACGGCACTAAGGATGATCTGTTCCATGACCTTCCCCAGCACCACGTTCAGACTGCCAGGTGTGTAATTCCCCAGATCCTCCTTCTGGCTCTTCTTGTAGATCAGCATCACATTTGCCAACTTCCACTCAGCTTGGACTTCCCTGGTTAGACAGGATTGCTGATAATCGAAAGTGGCTTGGTGATCACTACCACCAGCTCCCCCAGTAACCTTGGATGGATTCCCATCTGGCCCCATACACTCATGTGTGTCTAAGTGATGTAGCAGGTCACTAACCATTTCCCCTTGGATTACTGGGGCTTCATCCTGCTCCCCATTCCTGTCTTTCAGGTCAGGAGCTAGGGCCTCTTTAGCCCTTTTTCGCTTAAACACCTCTCTACTGGATCAACCATTTGGATTTTAGGCTCTACTTGTTAAGGTATGGTGCAATCATGAAGAAGAATATATCTTTATTCCCTGCCTAACTCTGTTTCTGAGCCAAAGAAGTTACCTAGCACAAAGCTGGGGAGAAAAGGCATTTTTTTCGCCCAGGACAGTGTAGTGGCTCTTCCCTGAGATATGGAAGCTAAAGCTTCAAGGCCTTAACTCCTCTGACAATGACTTCAGCCTCAGTCCTTTTTTAGGCAGCCTGAAGCATGATTCTTTCTCTTTGCTAGCAATCTTCTCCTCTGCCTTGACTGATTTTCCAGTGGGAGGGAAAGAGAATGCATAACTTCAGGTTTATGTAAATACTTTATGGCTACATACAACATCTAGAGTTTAAATTTGTGTCCAGACTCATTCAGACCAGCCATTCGCATTCAACAAGGTGATCTAATCACTGTATTGTTTTGTCTAGTCCAGCTCTCTCTCTCGCTGGAGCTGCTGCCCATAACAAAAAACATAGTAAATGAAAGTAATTGGAAACTGCTCCATTTTCCTTTGTTGTTAATAGTTTTTAACTGTTTTTACAAAAAAAAAAAAAAAAACAACAAAACCAAAAAACAAAGAAAAAAAAACTTTTTTTTTTTTCAACTTAGGTATTTTGAACTCACCATTTAATTTAAATCAGTTAATTTCAATGACAGGCAGACTTCCATACACATTTAAATCAAATCACCAAGAGGCAAAATAAGGCTGTGCTTTGGCTGTGGCTCAGTAGAGCTGCCTTGCTACCCTGCCTTGCGCCTTTACACCAAAGAGGATTTTACCCCAGGGGATAGATTTTGTCCCACTTTTTTCCAGGCTCAGAACACCTTTGTAAACCAGAACATCTTCTCTCTGATTTTTTCAACCCAATCTTGAAACCAATCCATGCCCTACAAAATCTTCAGCAAGCATCTAACATAATTCGTGCTAATACAGCTGGGACAAATGTAGTCTTCTGCTTAAGCACATAAAGACTTTCATAGGTCTGGTGCTCCTTTGCAATATTTTATTTTTAATTAATATATTATTAAACAGCTAAAGACACAAGCAAGTAATTTCTATAAAGAGTAGCTAACAGTTGTAAAAACAAACTTTGTTTCCTTCGTGTTTGGCAGCAGATAGCAAGCTCTGTATTTGTGGGGTGTTTCCAGCAAGATGTTCGTCTGAGAGCAGTGATGTGGGGTACACTTCGGATGAGGCTTTTGCACGCATGCATTCATCTTCAGTGCTTAAGCAAACATAATACCAGAAGAGCAAGGCCCATTTCATTAGCATGCCATGTGTGTTTTTACACATTCTTTTTTCTGGTGAGAAGCAGAGAGCTTTCGCCTGGCAGCACTCGCTTTGGTTTTCACATACTCTGCTCCAACAGCAATTTGACAGCATGTAGCACGTGGCCAGGCACAACTGGGGACAAGGAACAAACATACAACCTTTGGGGAACAGATAACATTTCAGTGGTGCATTCCATTAGGCTTCATGTACATCCTAAAGAAAACTCATGTCAAGGAGCAGACCTGAGCACAGGTCACTGATGATGCAGCATGTCACTGCATTTGTGCTCTACAGTTTTGTGGGGTTTGGGCTGTGCAAATGAGCAGGTGCAGAACCAGGGCCCAGGTGTGCTTTGGGGGTCAGTGTGTGCCAGCTGCCGCTTCCCAACAAGCTGCACAGATGAGGCTGTGCCAGGTGCAGGTCCCTCCACCCTGCGGAGTCCTCCAGCAGCCTTTGCCCACACTAATGCCCTCCAGGTCCTCCTGCCACACTGTCCAGGTCAGCAACGTACTGCCTTAATGTCATGCTACAAAAATGGAAAAAAGGAAAAAAGGGGAAAAGGAAAAAAAAAAAAAAAAAAGGGAAAAAAAAAAAAAGGGAAAAAAGGAAAAAAATAAAAAATAAAAAAAAAAGAAAAAAGGAAAAAAAGAAAAAGGAAAAAAGAAAAAAGAAAAGTGAAAAAGAAGAAAGGAAAAAAGAAAAAAGAAAAAAAAAGAAAAAAAGGGGATAGAGCAAAACAAAACACACAAAAACACACACCCCCCCAAAAAAACAACAAAAACAAAACCAGACAAAAAACCAAAAACAAACAAAAACCAACCAAACAAAAAAATCAAAATAAAACCACCACCACCACCCCTCAAAAACAACCCCACAAAACAAACCAAAAAACAACAACAACAACAAACTAAGAAAATAAAAAAAACGACGCTCTGGGCAATGATACAGCCCACACGTAATCTGGGTCTCTGAAATGCAAAAATATTTTAAAAACTGTTATCGTTTAAGGCTACAGGGGTACCACACGGGGACCCCAGGACGCCAAGGGGCACACACTTGCTTGTGCCTCTTGGCTGCAAGGTTAAGCAGCAGCCCCGGCCCTACTCTTTAAGTGTTGGCACAACCTTGGGTGACAGTTCTCCTGGCAAAGGGTGAGTGACACCAGCTTCCCACCGCCTTCCCTACCCACTGCTACATTCCTCATTCTATAACAGGGTTTAGCAGTCCCTCAGAAAAGTCATTCTGCACTGACTGTGGGTTATCTGAAACCCCTGTGTCTTTTCTGTCTCTTTCACATTTTAGTGGGTATTTCTGCTTGCGTCAGCAGCACTAAGAATGCACCGAAAACCCCAGTTATCGGTCTGTAGAGCATTTAGAGAGACCAAGTTTTCTCAGCATGTCTGAGATGCCTCGCTGCCCCGCACATGCTGCCCAACTTCATGAGGGTTACAGATCCAACACCGACTAGCTGAAGGGCCAAGCACCAGAGCCCGGGTGAATCAAGGTGCGCCAGGCCATGGGACATGGGAGCACACAGCATCTTCCAAGTCATCCTAGAAGGGTTTATTTCCAGGATCAGCAAGAGGAGCCTGACAACACTGCACACCCTGTGCATGTGCGTGCACAGAGCCGCATGTGCTCTATGTGCACATCCCCGCACCACGGCCGTGCCAGGACGTGCTGCTCTCCTGTGCGAGGGCAACAGATCCTGCTGGTCGGACTCTTCTGAGGCAGCCTCCTGCTGCCACCTCACCTTTCAGCTCACAATGGCTCTTTATTTGTTCCTGCAGCCAGTATCCCATTAGTTCTTGTTTTCTCATGGTTTGAATTCGGCTGTACGGTTGCTTTCCAGCTGTTCAGGTTCCTTGGGTTTTGCATGGTATTCCCTAGTTCAGTAAACAAGCCTTGTACAAGGACTATTGCTGAGGCTTATCCATTCCCTTTGCTTGCAGCACAAGCAGCATTTAGTAGATACAGGGTTCAGGCAATGAAGCCTTTCATAAAAAAAACCCTTGAGCTTGAATACTGTCCGTGTACACCAAAAAGGCAGACCCCTGTTTCTCTTTGTTTGTCTAATTTTGATTTCAAGTAAAATTAATTCTAGATATCAAGTAAATTTCCAACAGAGACAAAATGTATAAGATTTTCCTTGGAGGTCTCAACAAATATGCTATGTTTGGATTAAATAAGCCAGAAGCAGGTCGAAATCCTTCAGCACTAGGACATCTGGAAACTTCCCTGACTTCTGTGGAGCTCTGTTTTGTATTGCCCAGTATCCTTACCTACCATCTTTTTATATTAATATAGCGGAGGACTATAAAGATGTTCCAAGCTCCTAGTTCAAGGCAAAGTCTCTCACTGCACTCCAAAGCAAATGAAAACCAGGTGTCATTTTTCCAAATTTTCTCCTCCACCAAGGAGGTGTGATAAAGAATTTGCTTTTTTTATTTGTGCTCTATTTTAGTATAGCACCTATTAAAAATACCTTGCCTATGATGTTACGGATAGAAGACTGTGAAGGGCAAAAACCTTCTGGGTGTGAAAATACAATGGTTATACACTCAGTGAGTTGTGTTATCCTACATTCAGTTTACATATGTAAGGAGCACCAGTTTATTTCTCAGTCATTATCATTAAATTAAACATATTTGAGTCTATGGTAGTTATTCCTCCTGAGTTTCCGGTATGAAAAGCTTGTTTCAGGCTCTTGACATTTTAGTGCATAAAGGCACTACACTTATATATCAATATAATCACTCATGCCTTATGCAGAATTTTTTCCTCCAGACAACACTTTAAAGAACCAAACTCAGTCTCTGCAGCTGATGTCCTCTCTCCTTGAAATGTAACTGCCCCCCTTGTGGCAGCCCAGAGCAGTGTTTATGTGCCAAACTCTTGCAGAGGAATGGAAAAAATGAATAATTTCTAAATCAGCAAGGGGAATTGGCCAGACAGAATGCGATTGTCTACATTGCAGTTTGGCTGTTGTTCACAGATATATATTACTCTTTGGCCTGACTTCAAAGCGGAGCCCACCAATTCAGTGCAAATTCTAGTTGCTCAGTCTACCTGAAAATCTGGACATGACTGAATGCAAACGGCCAAGACTTGGTTTGTAACAAAGCATTGAAAAGACACCAACAATGGGCTCAAGTTTAAGGGGACAGGCACATACGAAGAACTATCACCATCACCATCACCATATTCTATAGCATCAGGAAGGTCCTGGAAGGTCTCTGCTAACCAGGACTCTAATTTCTTAAAAAGTAAGACCACAGTGTGAGGGTCTTGTGGTCTGAAAACTTGGGGGGAGGAGATTAAATAAACCCTTTTGAAAGCTGGGAGCTTGAACAAGGTAAGATGAGAAATGTACGGGTTTCCTCAGTTTTCTGTAAATAACAAACACTTTGATGTGTTGTAATGTGACTGTGATGTGTTGTAATGTGACTGTGATGTGTTGTAATGTGACTGTCGCAGCCTTCAGTGGGGAACAGTGCAAAAACCCAGCTCAGCGGTATCCAGCTCCAGAGTAGCTGGGGAGATTCGCAGTCCTGCCACTTCTCCTCCTCCGTTCCACAGCACTTCGGATTGCCTGGAGGAGCAGGTCTTTGTTATTGAGGATGTTGTATTTGCTCAGATTCACGAGTTTGTCAAAATTTTCAGAGGAGTAGATTAGCCTCGTGAGGTAATAGGGCGAGAAGTTGTTCTCCAGATTTACTTTGCCTTCTTCCATCTCTGAGACAGAGCGCTTTACTCCTGCAGAGAAAGACAAAAGCCACCACAGTGAGCACAAAATACATAGTGGTGGAGGGGATGGATCTATTTGACAGAACTCACTGCTAAAAACAGCCTCCAGGAAAGACTGCACCCTCCCCACCCCCAGTGTGAAAGAGCCATCCCTGCTCAGCCTTCCCAGCCGCTCCTCCTTCCTCTCCTGCTAAAGCTCAGACCTGGAAATCTCTCAGCAGAGCTGGCAGGAATCACAACCTTACCCCCGTCCTGCCCCTGCAGACAGTCACACCTGGCCCCTGGGGCCTCATCCTTTCTTAAACCCTGTAAGTCTAACTCTCAGATGTGCCACACACTTGGAACACCTTCCAAAATCCATGATCAGAACTCAATTAGCCATGGCAAGAGCGTATCTGCCAGCTGGAGCGAGTGGACAACCTGATGCGTGCACAAGGAGGCTGTGTGACGCTAACCAGGCAGGATTGCCTGTTGCACAGCGTGGAGGTGCAGAGAGCACAGAGCACCCCACATCAGCCTCTCATCCTTCAGCTCCACTTATCAGCCTTGGATTAACCCAGCCTCTTGGTTTTACCAACATCCATCCTCCCTGTTCAGTCAATCTTTTTGTCGAAAAGTAGGACACCCTAATTCCCCTCATCAGGGACTTCTGCAGTCTCATATTCATTCTTCTACAAATGTTCACAGTTACACTTTTTTTTTTTTTTCTGTCTTTTTTGCCCATCTTCTTGCAGTCTGAACCAAATATGTCCAAACCACAGATGAATTGTGAAATGACTGTCAGCGGGGCTACAGACTGCTGAGATATTCTCTGTGATGTCTACCAGAACTGCATGAAAATGACACGTGAATTTTGCTTGAGACATAGCAGGATTTAGTCTAATGTAGTGGTTTCTGGGCAGTGTGATAAGTACAAGGGGCTGGGCACAGGCTGTCACTAGAAGTGGCTGTATTAAAAACATCCAAGTTTTGCTTCATTGAGCCTCCCAATATTCAGAGCACCAAGTTATCTATGCTATCCACATCCAGATACAGCTGCATCTGTCTCAGGTACATAAAAGCACAGTCTATAGTTGTATTGTAAAGGGGCACTTCCCAAGCTGATTCTCTCTTTTCTGGAAGATAAATAGTTAAAAGCAGGAAAAAATAAATAGCCACATTCCACAAGGTGTCTCTCAGTCATCTAGAAATGAAAAGCTCCACTGTTGAACTTGAAATCCATGCAAGCCTGTTGCCAAGCACCCTCCTCTCCCAGCCACCCACATCAGTTGCTAGCTGTCAGCTTGATTGATGAATGATCAGCTGCTCAGAAATGTGCAGGTGAGTGTCATAGCTCACCAATTTGGGCCTGGAGCACTGAGAAACTGCAGCAGCTGCTTTGCTGTGCATAATCTCATCCATCTTTCATTCAGAGAGACTTGTAAAGCACCCACCTGTTTTACCTGCTCAATGGCTCAATGGCTTTCTCTCACTGTGCATTGCTGTTTGGGCCATCCCTAGTCTCCAGGTAACAAACCTAGCTGCTTCTCCTTGGTACCTCCTCTCCTCATCTCTAGAGTTTCTAAATGTAATTTTGTTGGTGTAGCTCCTACACCACATATTCTCTGAGTACGGTGAACACCATAGTGGAAAAGGAGCTTTACTTAACCTGTTTTGCTGTTGTTCATAATCCTCCCCAAATGTTCCCTTAGAGACATCCATTTTGCTGTGGCCTCAGAACCACAATATAATTTTGGGCAAAGCTGGAAGAACACTTTGTCTGCTGCGCTGAGCAGTAGCAAGGGAGAGCAGAAGTTCCCCATGGCCTGACAACTCAAAAGGTTGTATGTGAGATACTTCAGTGTTCATTTTTGTAAGAGCTCCAGCACAGAGGAAGAGCTGAGGTTAAGAACTCAGACAGCAGAGGAACCAACAAGACACTGCCTATCTGATTTTTTGCAGCATATCCCACAAGCTGTTGGGAAGACCTAGCCTATACTGAGACTCTCTTGTTCTAACTCAGCCTTTGCTGCTTCATGCCTGCATTCAAAGACAGCACCTGAGGGCAAACCCCACTGCCCAGTGCCTGCTGGGGCTCCACACAGAGCAAACTCAGCTCCATATGTCCCCATAGCAAAGCCATGCCTGCTGTTGAATTCCCTGGAGAAAGGGTGGAAGGATATGAGCTATGTCACCTGGGAAAATGTGGGTCTTGCTGTCTGTTAATCATGTGCACAGGGCTGCCTAGCTTGTGTGCAAAGCTCTTTAGCAAATGCAGGACAGGGCCCTTCCCTGTGAGTAATCCAGGCTTTCCCTTGTGTACGTCACAGATTAACAGCTTTTCTGGCAGCTCTTTCTGATTCACTGTCTTTTATTAAAGGAAGTAACCTTCTTCTCCCAGAGTGCTTCTACCAATACCATATAATGGCCAGGCCAAGGTAGGACCATCAGTAACTTTTATGCTTCTTACACTTATGCTAACTAAACATTGCATCCCCTCCACCTCCTGCTTTTTATTTTTCTGAGCAGATTCGCAACAGAATTACTTGACCCAGTTGTTAGCAGCCATGTGCCTGTTCCTTCTGGTCTGACTGCTGGGCCACAAACACCTTTCTTATTTTTGCTGGAGAGACTTGCTAATTCTCTCTACCTAGATGGTGGTTGGCACAAGGGCATGAGAGTATGGGAGAAGCAACCAGTGTCCAGCCTACTTGCTTACTGCTCAGTCTTACATTAACAGGGTGAAGGTGAGGGCAGAAGCAACTGGCAGATGTTCTCGGTCTCTTCTAGATTGGGGAGGAATTCTGGTGCTATCTTTTTCCCACCATCTTACTATTGCAAGTGCTGCCTTCTCCAGCGTGCCTTGCAGTGTGAGTTGTGGTGTAAAGCCTTGTTCTGCTCTGTGGCCTACTTAACCTCACTGAGTTTGCTGTGGTTCGCTAGCCTGTCTCTTGAGCAGTCTGTAGAGGCTAATCAGCACAGACATGGTCCTGCCTCAGCTACCTCTGTCACATCATGGCTTCCTGGATGAGAGATACAGTTTCACTTTGTATGTGTGGAACATAATCCCAGTTTTGGTAAAAAGGTTAACATGACTTGGTTAACAGGAAAAGAGTTAACACCTTCTTCTTCTCTGCCATGGTGGAAACTCATGTGCTTTGAGCTGAATGTGGTAACTTAAATTGATCTGACAGACGGCTGGGCATCCTCATTCATAGCCCAATGGAAGAGGCAAATATAAGTGTATGACCATGCTGGGTAGGAGCCAGGATGGTCCCACACACGCAAAAACTGTGCCCTCAGTTAATATTGTTGCTACAAAGGACAAATAAGATCTATGCTGTGGAAAAACAAGTGGCTTGAACTCAACTAAAAAGTATAGTTGCATCAACTGAACTTACCAGGCTCCTTGAATTCCTTAAAGGTGTCATTCACAAGGGGGAAATGAATTATTATGGGTGCTCTGGGGTCCTCGGCATCTGAAAACACGTAACATTCTTTTGGGTTCTTCTCTTCTTCTTTACTTATCTCCACTTTGGGGAACGGGATTTTTTGTATCTTGCAGTATTTGTATGTCATCTCTAGTTGCTGTGGACACAGAATGTCATTGCCTTAAATACAACACTAAGAAAAGACTCAGATTTAGTGAGGTATCATAGAAACACTGTGGCAACTTAATTCAGTCCCTAAAATCACTCTGCAATGAACACGCAGTCCGAAGTATCCACAGAATAACCCTACTTTCTGCCACCACTCACTGCAAGTCAGAAGATGCTTCTTATCTCCCTATAATGTTTTTTACAGTGAGAGAGAATGCCGAAAAGCCACACTTAGAATTTGTCCTGAGTACAGAGCAGGAGTGATCAAGTTCGTGTCTCCAGAAACCAATTGTTAACTGCAACCCCTTAGGATCCTAAGAAGTGTATGCTGCAATGCACTACAGAGGAAAGACCCTAACAGTTTCTGTAGTTCTGGTCTTGAGAGAATTGTCTTTCCTCCTCCAAGATACAGTGACTAGCTTGCTCTTGATTGAGACCTGGACGGCTGCCTACTTGGAAGTTTTACTGACACAACCATCTCCATAGTCTGTCCGGTTGGTCAGTGCCCATCCCTCCTCATCACAAAACACAAATAAAAGGAAGGGGAAATTTTCCTGACCACCCAGAAGTACCTGCAGGAACCTTGAAATATGTGATTAAAATCATATAAGCATGGTACCTACAAGATAACGTACAGTGACCAGGCCTCATTCAGTCCTCTCTTTCAGAACACCAACAAACTCAATTACTTACCTCACAAGCTAACCTTCATAGTATGAAGATCACTTCCATGCCTTTACCAATTAGTAATTTTTGGATCAACTGGTCATTGTGAAATTTGAGCATCAGATATGAATTTGGCTATTAAACCTCACAGTTTCACAAGAGGAATTTTACCAAGTCTGTAAGGAGTAAAGCATGTTTATCTCACCTTGAACACATTCCCCAAACCATAATCAAGTGAAATAATGACATCTACATTCCTCTCTGGCTTGAAAAGTGCCGCACCACTGCTGTTGATGAAATAGCCAACATCTATCAGGCAAAGATATTTCTGCAACGGTGTCAGATTGTTAGGGAAAGAGTCCAGCACAGTGTCTGAAAAACATTTTAAATATAGTTAGTGGTGCACTGGTAGGAAAGAAGTCAGTAATTATGTCTGTACTACATGCTAAGGGCAGCCCCTTGGTTGCCCTCAAGACCAGGCTCACCTCCCTCCATAGTGCGAGCCCACAAACGTGGCCCCAGGAGCACGCCCTCCAAACTGCACATGTGGGCACATCTGGCCTGTTACCACATGCCCCAGGCACACCACAAAGGCAGGCTGTGAGGCAACCAGGCAGAGGACACGTGAGACGCAGACTCCACTGGCCTCACAGCTGCTCTGGGGAATGACTTTTCACAGAATGCAGACTTTAGCTGATATTTTTATTCCCCTAAGAACTGGGAAAAATGCAAACAACAAAAACAATTTCACAGTGTAGCAACAAATCTAATAAATGCACTCAATGCACATCAATGCACACAAATGCACTCAGCACATCAACGCACTTCTGCATTGCTCTTTTTTGCTTTTGCATTTTCAGCATAAGACTTCTCTCCTAGGATGAAAAATCTGACTTCAACTTCCTTTCTGTGGTCTCTTACATAAATTATCTTAGCCATGCTGCAAAAGGAATACCATGTCATACACACAGTACCTTAAAGTATTGCTTGAATTAATTATACCTTACATTAATGCCAAAAGGAGCCAAAAGTGGGTTATACTAACTGAGAAGTTGAGATCTAAAGCCAGTTTTTCATGGCTAGGCTCATTTCTCTGCCAGCAACCCCACCAGCCTGCCCTGTAGACAGCAAGTCCACCATTGCTCCCCTGGTACCATTTCTAGTCTGACGGAATAAGAAACAGTTTACCATTGTTTTAAATATCAAAATAGTGGTTTAAGAGAGTTCCTCAAGTTCACAAATGAGGTAGCAAAGCCCAGAGCAGACCCATTGAGCCTTAAATCATTTGTGCTTATGTATTTTAAGAAACTGTTTATCACAGAAATACTGCAGGTAAAGTCCAGCATTTCTTTTTTCTATTATTTTTTTCTGCCTCCTTGGCCTCATCCTGTAGTGTTGATTTAAACTGTGCAGAATAACTCCAGCTTGTTCCATAGCCTGGAATGTTTGACAGCAGCTTGAAGTAATAACTCATATTTGTTCCATTCCCTCACTGTCAAGTCTTTACAAAATTATTTGCTTATTTTAGTATTCATGGCTGCTGGAAATTCATAGATCCTGCTGTAATGAGAGACATTTGCCTGCAGTCCCTCACAGAGAAACAGAGTGCACTTTTTAGTTTTATTTGGCTTGGTTAAGATTTTTAGTTGAAATTCCATTACCCCCACTTTCTTATCATGGAGATGGAGCTGTGCAGCATTTATTCATGGCTCGATATGTGAACTAGCAATAGGTATTTCCCTGGAAGGGTTTCTTCTTCCATCCCACACCCAAAAAGGGACTTTAGGAAGTCCTGTCTCAGGAGTTCCTTTAAAAGGATGAACCCTACTGTAAATGCATTACAATAATTACAGGCTATGAGTTCTCAAACTTTTCACCATGAAAACTAGGCTTTTCACACGGCTTTTAAAGCCTTGTTTTAATGTTTCAGATAACCTGAGCTGCAGGGAAGCCTTGAAAACACAGCTGTATCAGGAGACTTCACCTACCATGACAGTATCTTTTCTGCTCACAGAGCTGGCAGCTAACTCTTGTTCCTGGAGATGGATCCATACCTGTTTTTAGCTTGGTCTTATGCAGGTATCCAAAAGAAGATGCAAAATCTGCTAGTTTTTCCCACTACATACTTCCAGTTTCCCTTTTCCCACTCCAGACTTCATGCTTTCCAGTTCTTTTACTTTACTTGTAGAATATCTATTCTGAGGTAGTCTTTAGTGTCCCTATGCTCTCCTCCTCCAAGTCATTCTTGAAATCCACTTCCACCCATTTGCCTTTACAAAATTGCTAATCAGCAAATGCAAGGAAAATTCTTTTTTTTAACATTACTGACTGTCAATGTTTCCTTCATCCACCTTCTTAAGATACTTGCTTGCTCCTTCTCTCACCCACCCTTCTTATGCTACTTGTTTTCTCCTCCCATTTTCTTAGAGCAAATTCTTCTAGGACACAAACGTTTTGCTTACTGAACATTTTAAAATCACGTATCACACTGTGGGCTCTGCCTTAATCCACCAAAAAAGCTCCACCATCTCTTGCCATTGTCAGCAAACAATGTAGCAATGGTAGCTGAGGACAAAAAGTGTTGTAACTTGTACAAACAGGGGAGAGAAAACACAAGCTGCCAAAGAGAAGGACTCAGAAGAGGCAGAGAACACGTGTTTTCTTGCTGAAGTCAGATTAACCTTAATAATGTGGGGTCCTCCCACACTGCTACCTGCTCATGATGATGATAAATGAGGATGCTGAGATTACAGGAAGGTTTGTGACGCACAAAACCTCATCTCCATCACCTTGCTATCATTTTACAGATTGTTTCATAGATTTTAAATTAAACTATTACGACTGTTTACTTTGCTGTTCATCTTATACATCAAGTCTACGCATTCTGTTTGTTTGATATATACAGTCAAAACCTATGTGGCTTTAACTTTCTGGTTTGGGATCTTTGTATTTCTGTTTCTGAAGGGTTAAAGAGAGGTTTCTGGATGGATAAATCATTAGGCAGGAATACCACACAACCACATGCTTGCAGCCAGTTCTTTCCTTCATCTGATCCACATAATAACCTGCTATTTTATGTTTCCGGTGTTACCTTTGTTTCTTAACCTCAAAAGATTCTACCCTTTCTGAATCTTTTGACTACTGTACCTATGCGGAGTGACAAGCTTCCTGTAGAAGAGCATGCTTTGACAGAAATTACAGCTCTCTTCAGGAGGTGAAAGAGTGGCCCATGGACTAGATCATTTTGACCTGTTACCCTCAAGAAACAGACACCATGAATACAGTTCCATCTTGGCAGATTTCCAAACCTTGAGAAAACATCTCTAAATGTGAGATTTCCAAAGTCTAAAAATAAAAAAAAATCTGAGATGTTACCTGCACACCGCAGCTAACTCTTTGTTGCAGTTACCTTTCCATTCAATAAATTTTTTCTGATGGATATAATCCTTATGAAATTCTAAGCCTCTCAGGAAGTTATGAGACTTTCCCAGTAGTGGACGCTTGGTCATAATGTCCTGAAACATTTCAAACAACTTCCCTGACAAACAAGATGGAGGCTCGATGCAAGTGATGTCGTCCTCGGGTGAAGATTTTTCTGCAATAGAGAAGGAACTGTGAGAAAAACCATCTGCAATCTGTTCTGCTGGGCACCTTTACTGGGTAGTTGCCCTTGCTGTCTTCTTGTGGGTGGGTCCTTCCCTTCCCTGTTTCTTGCAGTCTGCTTGAAAACATATGCACATGGCCAATCCTACTTAAATAGGGAAATATTTGCTTTTCTTTAAAGCAAGTACAGCTTTTTTTTTTTTTTTTTACTTTTTCAAATAACACACTGGCTTTGTACTTTGCCTACGAGTAAAAGCCACCCTCCTCATTTGCAGTCATGGGAGGAGTCACTTAACAGACCATGAGCAAATTTTAAATTAAAAACATTTGTAATAAATAAAATAAAATAAAATTAAATTAAATTAAATTAAAACAAAACATCAGGTAACAATCATTCTGATACAGGTGAAAATCATGCTGGAAGATCCACAGTGTGGCAACACAGCACGCAGCAATTTAGCGAAAACATATGAGAGATTATTCACAAAATAGTAGCAATAATGTATCTTTCGTAATCCTCTCCTAAATAGGAAGCACTGTATGGTCAAAACCAAATACTGATTTGGAAACTCTTACCTATATCTACCATATCTTTGGCCCATCGTTCCCAGAATTCATTTGAATTTGAGGACCAGTACAAGCCATCCAGCAAATTCCTGGTAAAGATGTTTGTCCAAAGACCTGCAAGTCAAACCACATGGGACCATCACATGTCAACCCCTATTACAAGCATCCATGCTACATATTATTGGCCCATGTGAACCGACCCTGTCATGAAACAGCTGAAGCAGTAGGTCTCACAGAGTTCAGACATAATGGTGTCAGCACTTTAGCGCTCTTTCTCAAGAAATAACTACATACAGACCATTCACTGTATAGTGCAGTGTAATAAAATAAGATGCATCAAGTCATCTAAACTATGTTTTAGAGGGTTTACTGTGCACTTGTGAAAGAAAGCAGGCTTTGGAAGCATGGTGAAGCCATATAAGCATAAGGCCCTTCTTTAAAGTGATTTATTCTTTAAATTGATATAAACCCCATTTTTTCATTTTAGGCATGTTTTGTTTCTGCAGAGTTCAACTGATCTAGGACCAAAGTAGAATTGGCTCCATATGTGAGCCTGCTTTTGGAAAATAAAGAACTATCCTTTGTCATTAAGCACCATGCCAGGTACTCACATGAGGAACAAATTCAATCTCTAGCAGACTTGATAGTGAGAGAAATACGATTTTTTTGTCTCCACTGGGAACTTGGTTTTGGTATCAAAAGCTAAAATTCTGACAAAGATTTGAAGTCTGCCTGGGGCAGATAGATTCTCCTGACTAGCTGCTTTTCCCCTTTTCTTCACCTTTAGAGGAAGAACAGCCAGTCAAAACAATTGTCAGCGATTAAAAGAGCTTTCTTCATTCTTATAGGCAGGGAAGATTAGTGACACCATTCTCAACCCACCTCACCTTTGTGGGTTGTTCTAGATGAGTTATATTTAATTTTCAGCTCCTTCCAATACTACCCTAGCAGTGTTTTGTCTGCAAGTATAGCTGATTAAGTTGAAGATTTGATGACTCTTCAGGAAAGAATGGCTTATTATTTCCTCAACTTGCCTCCTTCACCTGCTTGTTCGGTTCAGAAAGCGGGAAGGGGAACCACTCTGCATCTTTCTCCAATCTGCCCAGGTTAAAAGGGAGGACAGGAGGAAAGAAGCTTTACAAAGACCAGAAGTGTACCAAAGGGTTAGAAAGCCCATTGAATCAAGACCTAGAGCAGGCCAGCTGGCAAAGAGTGTTTTACACAGACCTGTGGCTATCTAGTACCATGTTTTCTAGCATGTTGTGATTAACTATATTGGACTGCTAGGTCACCTTCCAGATAGCAGATCCGAGATTCTGGAAGCTTCTTCACTCGCCTTCCCATGAAGAACTCACTGTCAAAATATTCCGAACGAATGGAGGCTCCATATTTTGGTATGGCCACCTCATAAGGAGAGAACTCCACCCACTCTACAAAAGAATTGAAACATAGCATGCTTACTGTAATAAAAATAAGAAGACAAAACCTTCCCTTGTGGATAAAGCTATCTACAGGCTCCATGGACCTTGCTTGTCTCAGCAGCTCTGTACTACCAGTAGCTTTGTATTGCAAACTACACTGCTCAGCTCCACACAAACTGAGAGATGATTTACATATAAAAGGAAGTAGCCTTTCTGGGATCCACTTGCATCTCTAAATCAAGGGTATCAAATGTACAACATGCAAGTGTGATGCAGCCTGCAAGGAATGACAGGCATGAAATGCCTACTAACCCAAACATGTCAGTCTACATGATAAAACAAAGCAGCCTGAAGACACATAGCTCCAAACTGGAAAGCATCACAGTGTGGGTATGGGCATGCAGTTTCCTGACTCAGGCTGTCCTGGACAGTATTGCAGTAGAACAGTAAAACTAACCAAATGGAAGTACTAACTGTTTTTTGTTTCCAGTATCTGTTAATTTTAATACTTTTTTGCTGAATGTAGCCTGTGTTCATTTAAAGACTGCTATATCACACCCATCATAGCAATCATATTCCACTCCATCTTCATACCCTCATCAGTATTCAAGTATTCAAGGCAGTGACAATTAAATTTCATGGCACCTCTACAAACTAAGGAAGCATCAAAGCCATTTTATAGGTGTGGAACTGCGGTAGAAAAAGATCACATGATTTGCCCACACTCATAGTGTCTGTGGCAAAATTAGAACTTCAGCCCAGATCTTCAGAAATGACCTGTTCATGCCTGAGGATGTTATCCAGCAGTTCTGCTCTTTCTAATAAACACCCAGCAGTTTGCGAAAAACACAAACATTTTATTAAAAGATGAATATAGAGTCAGGGCAAGCAACAGATGTATTCCCCTTCTATTCTCCACACACACACACACACCCCCTTCCTCCAAATTCTCTTTAGATCCTACTTAGAGTTAGAAGAAACTCTAGGAATACTTACCTCTAAATTTGAAAGTACCAAACTTCTCCTCTTTCACATTGAGGACTGCATAGAAAGGCAATGGGTTTTGTCCATGCTCCAATGCCTTGCGCTGATCTGTGAGTTTGTACTTTCTTGGCTAACCAAAGAGATTAAAAAAAAAAAAAAAAAAAATCACAGTAAAGCTCTGGAAGAGCATAGGGCAAAACCACTGACACAATCTATCTGAGTACGGATAGGTAACATATGATTTACAACCCAGAGGAAACTGTGAGTCACATTTTTATGAGATATCTCCTTTCATGTTCTTGCACTTTCCTTCCTGGTTTTCTTTTTGATACCTAGTAACTTCTTCATTAATATCTAATAGCCTTGACTGCCTGTATCCCAAAGATCTTTACTAAGGCTGAGACTAATGTTGACATGAGGACAGATTACTCTAGCTCTGAAGTGTCCAACTAGAAACTGGCTTTAAAAGACCTGACTCTTCAGGGGGGATTGCTCAGTTCTTTCAGAAAGTTTGCCTACTGAAGTTGCTAGCTGTTGGGCACCCTAGTACAGAGGCACCTTCGACCATTAACCATTGGAAAATCCTGGCTACATGATCCTTTGTCATTGTTTACAAACCACACTGGGATGCCTCAGTCACTTTGGATTTGTTCCACACGTTACCTCATGCCCTCAAAGAGTAAAGCTCCAAAGAAAATGAGTGGATGTTTCCCAAATGTGTGGCAGGACCACATACGTACCCGTTCATGTAAGAACATTTCCTGGATAAGTGACCACAGGGTTGTAAAAGATGACACATGTCCTGCTTTTTTCCTTTCAATTACTTCTTTGTGATAATACTTCAGATGCTCTATAGACATAAGGTTGAGCTTGCTTTTTGTCACTTGTTCTTTTACTGCCTGAAGTGGCCCCTCCAGAGATTTTTGTGACCAGTCGGCATGTTCATACAGGTCTGCTAGGGTCCTAAAGAACAGAAATGTGAGAAAATCATCCATTTATTTGGATGGTTTTGGAAAATTACTATATTTACCCAACTACTTTAATCACAGAAGAGAATCAGCAAGCCTAAACTGAAGTTATGACTGAAAGCCAACAGTAATAGCTTTACCAGGGAATTACATTCACTTATGTACAATGTAAGACTTGGAAAGACATGCATCTCACTGTGTGGAAATGTCATATTACAGACATTCCAAATACCAGTCTCATTTTCTATACGCACCACGTTGAGCCAGAAGCCCCAGTGACATAGGTAACGCAGTCCAACAGATGCAGCTTCTGAAGAGCTAAGAGGTGGCCAAACATAGCTGACATTGCTCTGAGGCCTCCACCTGTTGCCATAACAGCTATTACTGGGACCTGTTAAAAACATAAGTATTATCTTCAAAAAATTACCCACTTGCCTACTTGGAAAAGTCTAATTACAGCTCTTACAAATTCCTCAGCAGACTTCATTGAAGGACAATGAAATTAAATCAACATTCAGTCAGTCTTTACCAGTACCTTCTTCCAACAAACCTCCAGATACTCAGCAGGTTCCCTTAACCCCAAATCTTGGATAAGTTTGAATATGCAGTTGTCTTAACTTTTCTTCCTCCCCTTGTTCTTTATGATTGGAATTTCAATGATTGATAACAGAAAATGATATGATTTTATTATAAATAACAAAAATTGCAACAAATGCAACTAAAAATGGATTCAAGGAGGTCCTGAGCAGAGTTCAGAAAAAATATATTAAGTAAAGAAAATGATTCTTTGGACAGCATCCATTCAACAAACATAATTCCAGCAGGAAAATAAATATTCACTTAAAAATTCACCATGGATCTTGGCAACAAAACATACTTCAGCTGGAGTTTGTTATAAAATGTTCTTTCGCTACCCTAAAGAATTTTGACTTTTTGTGAAAAGTGTTCTGAAAATATCAAAAAAAGAGTAAACCTAAAGAAGGGACATCACAATAATTTCATAAATATCTATTTGAGGTGAATTCCAAATAATCCTGTTTTCCTACTTGAACTGGGTTGCCTGGCTAGGCTGTGTCTAGCACAATGCCTCAAATCTTGCTGACTGGCTACATCACACTGTTGGAAACTCTGACTTTGAAGAGTGGTATATTATGTCCTTAGGAATTTGACCCATTGAAAAGAATGGAGGCATGAATAGCTGAGTTGAAACTTTATATGAGTAGGAGGTATGCCACGCTGAGAACTTCTGCTGCCATTCAGGTCAATGGGTTTGTCATCAACATGTTGAAACTACCAGAAATTTTGTGGGGAGTTCTGCCAATCCTAATTCAATAGACGCAGAGCCCATGCTTGGATTCCAGCTCACAGACCTCATGTCCATGCAGATCTCCTTCCAGATGAAGAACCCTCTTCAGGGCAGTGGCAACCACCCTCTTTCTTTTCTGCAAGAACTCTTGCTCTTCTCGACACAGATCATACCCAAACCTCACATCTAGGTTTTCTGTGCTGAAACATAAACAAATCCAGAGGCACAAGATTGGTGTTTAAAATATATATGGAGCTATTTTCAGCAACTGCAGCCTACCAAATATCATAAAAAATTACGATTCACTGTTCAGATTTAGAGACAGAAACGCAGCTTCCAGCTTCAAATAAATCAAGTGCTTTGCTTCTATGTGGTTTCTTTATTTTCTGATGTTTCAGTGTGTGTTCTATTGTTAGCTAAGGACAGCAAATATGAAAAAAGAAAGGCTTCTTTCTGTCTTTCAGTAGCTTTGTAAGCTGAATCCTTTCTATTTCTGCTTCATATAATTTCTGAGCGAACGGTAACTTGAACCTAACATGGTCTTTCATGGGGATTTGTACCATAGATTTATACAGAAACAGTACAAAGAAAAAAAAGTATTCCAATAATTCTGGTTTATTTGTTGTCTGTCCCTTTATTTTACAGCATAACATTTCTTCTTCCCTACCTTGTACTCCTTTCTATTGATATCACAAGAGCCACAAATCTATTTTCTTAAGAGAACCTGTGTCTTTTGAGTATTGTACGGACTCCGGATGCTTTGCTTATTTCAAATTCCCTTTTTTTCTCTGCCTTCTTCCCACTTCTGTGTCCCTTGAAGAATCCTCCAATAAGTCTTTGGTTCTTTGACGCAAAGGATGCTCAGTGACTAAGTTCCTCACCGTTTGAAATAAATTCTCCTTTTTTTCTTTTTTTTTGCATCTTGGCATTACTCTTTTGCCCCAAGGACATTTAACTTTGATCTGCTGTGGTGACTCCTTAATGATGACTTAACTGTTCTTATATTTTGCCTCTAGTCTTGCACATTCCTTGCATCTGAGTAAAGGATAATCTGTTCTAGAATTCATAGTTCAAAGAGCAATAAAATCTTTAGAGAAAAAAACAGTCCTCTTACCAATCATTTAGTTGGAGGTACAATTGCAGTGGCTCATTCTGTAAACAAAGCAATGAGAACAAGAACGTGAATGACTGGGAAAAAGAGAAGATTTTCAGTGCCTTGTACCATTACCACCCTGCATATAGTTTTTTGCAAAACTGTAGTGGGAAAGAAAAGGAAAGCAACTAAACACCAAACATACTCTACAGAGAAGCAAAAGAGGCAGGAGGAGTTGAAGCAGCTAGATGAATGGGCTGTGAAACAGGATTTCCTCCTCACTATAAATATACCTCCATGAACCATCCTGACCCAGCAGCAGTACGACATTGCCACCCCCCTATCCTAGAGGATGAAGAACAGCAGCCAGACAGAGACAGCAACAGGAAGAGGAAATACAAGTCACTATATCCTTCCAAAAAGCTACTGGAGATAAGAGAGCCCCAACAGAGGAGTGGGAATCTCTAATGGTAAAACAGACTTTCATTCTCCCTTAGGCTGCTGAGAAATTATTCTCCTCCTATTTTTACTTGTCATTTGCTGAAAGGCCTGGTAAAGTATGTCTGGCTGTTGTTAACAGACTCATCTGGCCACACAGCAGCACTACTACTGCTCTTAAACCAATTTAGAGTTCTGTCTCTCCATCAGTTAGCATCACAACTGTACACATAAAAGAATGTGACAGAATTGTTCTCTGAGGGCAAGATTCAACTCATCTAACTTTAACCATTTAAATTCAGGTATATGGACTGAGCTACCTGCCTGGGCTTGCCAGAGGTATTGAATATTCTCCTTCAACTATGTAAGGACAGCAGAAGTTGGTCTTAAATGAATCTAAACTGGCAAGGATTAGATCCAATAATTGATTTTATTGACAGAAAATAGATATTTCTCTGAGAAAACTAACCTTTTCCACAGAAAACTGGTACTTGCACAAAAAACTCACTGATTTATGTTGTGGTGTTAAATACTTAAGGTTACTTTATTCTTCTCTCCAAAAGATGACATAAATTGTGAAGCACTTACATGTCTCACAGGGAGGGTTACTCTCATTTTACGTCCAACAGGGAGAAATTTCAGTGGTACTGTTAATGTGTCACTTAAATCGCTAGTGTCATCTTCCTTATCAGAAACTTTCTACAGAGAACAAAAAACATGGGTTTTATTTACAGAATAGAAACAATCTAGTCCTTTACTGTTTTGGTGACACTGGAAATAAGTAAGTAGTATGAACAGTGGTATCATATAGTGCTTATTACCTGCAGCCTGACTTTTAGAACTGGCTCCCAAGCCTTCACACAATGGAAGTAGAAAGTATCTGTGTCCTCTGTAGTTTTCTGTGTTCCCTCATGAGATGCAGACACCGTAAGCACGAGATTTTTGCCCTCTAGTGAAAACAGATTTGTTTAGAGAATAATATTACTGTTCAGGCAAAACCGGTGCGCCTGCCGTCACCCCACAGCCTGGAGTGTTCCCAGAGTCAGCTCTCTCTCACATTTCCCTCCACAAAGTTTACTGTGCCCAGCTTGATAGATTCAAGAAAAAGACACAGAGATCAGCATTACAACTGGAGGCAGTTTAGGGACTTTCATTGCATTATGTTTTAGTGTCTTTAGAACACTGTTAGTCATCTTTGTATCCTGAAGTGCCTCTGTATGGGTCTGAATGACTATGATAGGGTTGATTTGGTCTTGTCCTGCTTCACAAAGAAATCGATATACCTGTCAAGTATCTCCTGCTTTCATTAATGTCCACTTGAACTTCCAAGCAGCAAACCTCACGGGACTATAAAAGACAAGAATGGAAAAGGGTGAAGATGGCAAATGCCACATCTGCAGCAAATAATGAAAAATCATACAGACAACCACTACCAATATTATAGAGCCAACTAAACTGGTTTCAATGCTGGAAACTATTCAGATGCACAAAAGTAAATTTAAAGCTCATTATCCCAGAACAGCAGCCCAGTTATGCTGCTTCAGAACTAGCTTGTCCATGTAGTGGTGCATTGCCAAAGGATGTCATACCCATTCAAGTTATCCCCAATTCAGGAAGCTCTGTACAACACACTGTTGCCCAAACAGCTACACATGTATCCGATAATTTTTTAGGAAGGGTGGGGAAGGACACTTGATGACGAGTTTCTGTGTATTGTGGCAGTGATTAGTCTACAAGGCATCTTCTTGACGGTCCTGATGCAGGGAGATCATGGATTTATTCCACCCTACCCTCCACCTGAGTCATGCTAGTTCACCTGTAATAACTCATGCCAGGACAGTTTTCCAAACCATTTCAGGAGCAACACGTGCCAATCATTACAGCTCTTATGCCTCACAGAGAAAATGAGGGGAAAAGAACAGCATATGCGTTACTTTGCCTCAGGGGTATTGAAGGCGAGCATCTGGGAATCACGCGCAGGCTTGGAGTGGTTGGCATGAAGTACTTTGTACTCCTTTGCTGCAGGCCAGCCTAAGGAGATTGGTAAGTACCACACGCTGACTAACACAAAAAGAGAGCTCTATGTTTCAATGACTAAAATAACTCTTTATTAAAAAACTCATTTCCCAAAAAGCTGTTACATTAGATAAACTTCCAGTCAGAATCACACTGAATACTTACTGTTGTATTCTATGGACTCATCTCTTTTATAACCTTTGTCTTTCCTGCCAAGTGCCACACTGTATTAAATGAAACACGAGCAGTTTTCACTTTGAACACCAACAAATATGGGGTTCTGGAACATTAACAAACCACAGCTGGGCAAAATATCAACACCTGTAATATCTAAGGACTTCAAGAAAACACAACTTCTGTGTTTGCATGGAGAGCACAACAATTAAGCCATAACGAATGGGAATCATCCCATATCTTGCACGTTATAATGCACACCATGCTCTTATCTATCCTAGTAGCTTCTGTTCTCTCTATAAAAAGTCAGATGTCTTGGGGGGGAAGAGGAGAGAATCAAAATGAAGGAAAAGTCACTGCAAGCTAAATTCATATGTGAACCTTACCACTAGGACATCATTGGTAATGAGACGCTCTGGAGGGCCAGGACTGAAAAGACAGAACCAAAAAACAAACAAACAAAAGCTGTGTGAGTATCTGGTATTTGAAAAGAATAGTAGTTTTATGACCTTTCCTACTTAAAACTGAGTATAGTTTTGTTAGTATCATAATTTGCTTTCTAAAAGGCATGATCCATGATCACCTACTAAGCACATGAACCAAAACATAGTAGCCAAACAAGAAAAAAAGCATGAGAGCTCACAAAAATACCAGTGTTTAAAACTATATGCTAAGATACAGCAGAACAAAGACATATTGGTCTATATGGAATCATGTCCTGCTATTAACAAATGACCGCATGACTTGGGGAAAGCAAAGACTACTATTAATGTATTCTGCAAATACTTATTATGAAAGACATTTCTGGCTGTTCTGGATTATAATTTACAACTGATTATAAATGAATGGCAAATAAGAATTAGCTCCCACTGTACTGCATGTGTGACTGGAAAACACAGAGGTAAATAATAGAAAGTCTTTCTCCCAGACACTTTACCTTGTAAGACCTAGGTCTGTCACAGAATTAATGTAAATATTTAATACCATGAGTAACCTACAGAGTATACTAACAGCATCTCACATTAAGGCCAATACTCTAACATCACTATGTTACACATATTCATAAGTGCTTTCATATATCTGAAAGGACCATTAAAGGTATGTAGTATGTAATCTTTGACTTTCTGCAAAGTCCACGGAATTTTACCAAGCACCACTTCCAGCCTTAAAACTTCTATTTCAACTATAGAATGTACTTAAACGTAACAAACGAGGTTTGACTTCCAAGGATGAACTATCCCCCACATGCCTTATAATTTGAATGGTGAAAGATGTTCCTCTTATTTCTAGTCTGAATCTACTTGGTCCAGGTTCCAAACACTGCATCTCATTCTGTTCATTCTATGTATCTGGCTGTGACTGCATCCGCATTTGCAGGAGATGCTCATAACATCTCTTAAGGTATCTCTCACAGATGAATTAAATAGATTTTCTTAAGGGAGAAATTAATCAAAAACATCGGTGATTTCCTTCTGCAGCTTTTTCATGTTTAAGAATAAGAAGCTGTATTTTCAGTTCCTTCTTCTAATCATGCAGTTAGTCAGTTTTGACTGAACTATATTGCTTTTTTTTGGTAATGCTAAGCTCAAATATGCCAGAACATGTAGTCTAGTGGGGGTTTTTTTCAACCAAACTTGTGATAGCATTTAAAAGAGAGATCAAGTTTATATTTTGGAACTTTTTGTCCTCCACACAATGCTTATTACCACTTTGAGAAGGATGGTCTTAATTTTATTTTTTGCTGACTGTATGGTTTTTCAGTTTAACTAAGCTATCACCTAATTGATGACTTTTCTAATACTGTCTGCATAACTCTATGCATATATCCTTATAATAATACAAGTTTTCTGGTTTTTTAGAAACACCATAGTGTTCTAGGCATTGTTCTAATTAATATTAACAACATGAAGAGTACTTCCATTAAGTTCTACGTGTATCTTGTGTACAAGTTATCACATCGTGCCAATGCTATTACATTTCCACAATCAGGACATACATATCAAACAGAAGGTCAGATTTGTATGAAATAAACCGAAAGGCAGAATTAGCTGCAGAAGTTAAGGTTAAAAAAAGTTTGAAACTGTAATTTCAGCTTACTTCTGAGAGGAGGAGCTAGAATAAGTTCCTCTTTCTCTGAAATATTATTACCCCCAGCAGATCTATACCCTTCAGCTTTGGAATTTTACTCACATTCTTTCCATCCAGAATTCCACTTCCAAACTTTCCCATTTCCTAGCGCACCTCTCTTTCTAAAAAGAAAAGGGTAAAATGAATATGGATTATTGGAGGCTGCAAGAATTTGGCAGTACAGACACACCTAAAAAGCACTTTCGCTAATGTTACCATAAAAGCTGTGTGTTACCTCTTTCCAAAGCCGAGATTGCAATGGAAACCACAGGCTTGCAAAAGGCACATAAGATTCAAATTGTCCCATTGTGGGATATGTAGAATCATACGTATTTCCAAAGATACAATCAGAGAGGGAAAGCTTGACTGAAAGAGAAATGTAAAGGCTTTCTGCAAAGATGGTGTGCACAGAGGAAAGGTATTGAAGCTTAGCAACAAGTGTGACTAACACCAGTGTCATTTCCATGTACAAACCATTTAAATCACATTCACACTGAATCTAGCAGAGATGAAGTAGGCAAGAGTGTTCTGGACTGAGGTGGTTATTGGATCACTGTATTTCCCAGTGACTCACTCAGTGGCTAAGTGCGTGGCACCAGCCTGCAGAGTCACAAGGAAGATCCATCTTAACAGCTTTCAGCGTTTGGGAAGCAGCTGTTCTTTTGGGTATAGACTGTCTCCTTCCTGCAATGGGCAGGTAGCAACACCAACCAGCCCAGGAGTTGTCACAGACCTACCCCAGCTTTGTTCTCTGAACAACTCTCTTTCATGGGCTCCTTAACAGAATACCAAAGATGTTAGCAGAATAGGTGTCCCTTTACTGTGGGCTGGAGAAATCTGAATCACCTAGAAGGAAATCCAGCACAAACACCAATGGGAGATGGCTGAAAAAAATCATTTAATTAAAGTGGTGAGTGTATTGTCTTCATGGTTTTAATAAAATTTGCCATTTAAGAGGAAATGTCATCCAAGTGTGGCAAAAGTGGAATCAAGACAAAAGGTAAGGAAGTTACTTATTTAAAGTATAAAAGATAAAAATTACTATTTACAGATGCTCCCTGCTAACATATTTTGCCCCTACAGAGATGGTGGACATCAGAGAGAAGCTGCTTCATTTTCTGTACTTGTGAAAAGAGATTACAGTCATATAAAACCAACACAATGACACCTTTTTTGATGAGATATTGATAATGACATATCTGTTTATGCAGACCCAACTCACTTAGCATGGAAGCCAATGTGAACAATGAGTTTTTGCTGATCTCTCCCTGTTATTTTCAGTCCTTACCTCTGATTTCAAAGCAAACGTCTCACGGAGTGTCTCCCCAGGTCTGATTCTAGCAACATTAAAAAGAACTGTGAACTGCATGTCATCTTTGGTGAGTGGATCTTCATCACATACTGCCAATTCTAAAATGTTCTGGTAGTAGTAGAAAATAAATAAGAACTCTTATTGAGCTGCTATTACACGGAAACAAAAAAAAATGTTATAGACTTTTGCAGCTACTTGACTGGCACAGTGGTAAGAATAAAGAAATATGCGCTTTCCTTCAGGAGTTTGCTAATGTGTAACACCATCATTAAACCCAGCCTTGGGAAACTTATCATGAAATAGAAGACAACTGCCTATAACAGAGAGCTCCCACTATCCTGAGACAGAAAAGATGTCAGTGCTCTGCACCACACTGATAACCCGCCCAAAGAACACACTCAGTTTCTTCATCCCCAAAGTTCTCTTAACTACACACCCTAGGACGGGATTAAATTTGCTGTTTACACCTCAGCAACTCCTCTACCCTTCCCTTACAACCAGAAGGGGGAAAGATCATCTAAATTAACCATCAAAAATAGCCCAAATGAAGCATACTACAGCAGTACTTATTTGTCTCAGATGACAACAAAGGGAATCTGAACTAGCTTAGATGTCAGCATTTATATCACCGATGTCTATAACTAGCTGAGGGGAGCACTATTGCATATGTCTACTGTTTTAGGCGAATCAGTCAGTTGCAAATTCTGTTACACAAGCATTTGCTTAAGTTATTTAGCACACCTGATCAACAGACTGTCAATTGAGGATCCCCAGCTATTCAAATTTTCTATTTTTCTTACTACCTCAACTTCTCTCTGGATCCTAAAGTAGAAAGTCTCGTTCCAGACAGGGTTGTCAGTATTCTTGATGGTTTTGGTCTGAAGCTTTCCATTTGAAGCAGGTGGCAGCCACAAGCGGACATAGCAGTCTGATGCAGTCACTGCAGCAGAGAAAAATTAAAAACCTGATGCCAACATTATAGGTGAAAAGTAGGGCAAGACCATGATTCTGTGGACTAATAAACATTAGTATTTTTTAAAAAAATAAGTAAAGAGACCACCAGTTGGAAGCAACCAAGGAAAACCATCTAATTCCTGGGTAACCACAAAGTGCAAATGTACACATGCACACACAAAGTACACTAAGAGCCATTTTTCCCATGTGAAGAGAAAGGCATATAAAAGACCCCACTGACCATTCATCAGGCATCTTCCCTACAATTCCAGTCTACAATGTTAAAAAAGTTCAACTGAAACTAGAGCTAGTTCCAAAAAAAAAGGCTGTTAGGATGATTACAGGAAAGGAAAACACGTATTACAGAGAAATCAGAGGAGACTGGCCTGCTCGGTCCAGCAACACAAACATGCGGAGGGGGTATGACGGCTGTCTAGAAGGGTTAGGTACTAGGGAAAAAGATCTGTTGCAGCTAAAGGCCAGTGTGGTCCCAAGAACATGAGGGCATGAGCAAGTTGGAGATCTTCATCTCACTTCCAGCCTACATCTACTCCTTATGGTTAGTGCAGTCAGTGCCTCGAGCAGCCATCCTTTGGGAAGAGCCAGGGTGGGAAAGCACATTTACTTTGTGAAGCTTGACATCGGTGCGAAAGGAAATCTCCAGGGTGATGTCTTTCAGAGCTGGAGTCTGGACTTGACTGAAGATTTCCACTGCAGCCCGAGACGCCTAAATACTTCAGACTGGTATCAAGCAGTGAATAACATTGCCCCACAAAGTTTTCACAGGAAATTGGAAGTGTCCCTTCAATAGAGTAGATAGAAGAGATCATTGAAACTCAGAAATTCAGGCCTTGTCACACTACCACCTTTCTAGTGTCCACCTCTTGACGTTGCTACATGGCATTTGCCACAGGAGCACAGGAAGACATTCGGCGAGCAGACAACAGAGGACTGGATCCCTCTGGTCTCCCTCGAATCAAGGCCTGGCCAAGGTTGTGCTTGGCCCTGCATGGCAGGACATGAATGGTCTCAGCTGTAACTCCCTGCAATGTGATGCTTTTTTTGGCTGAACATGTCATTTCTCATCAGAGGAATACACAGGCCAGATGTTTCAAGAGTGTGAGAAAAGGCAGTTCAAGTTCTCTGCCCTGACTGAGGAACCCACAGGACACCCATGCAAAAATGGCAGCTGAAAGGCTGGTCCATAGTATACCTTGAGAAGGAGCTATAGGAGGCTGTGAGGGTGAGATAATGAGTTAAAGAAAGCTGAATACAAAAGTATATAAAAAAGTCTGTTTTACCTGCATGTTCAGCATGTGCTTAAGGCTGAATCTGCAGAGGCCTTTCTGAACCAGAAACTATCAATAATTTAACATGACTGGTCATCTGAGAACAGCAAATACCCCAAATGATACTGTATTTTAGAGGTCTTGAAATTCTCTCATTTACCTTTGATTATTGTATATAATTGATACATTTCAATAGAAGGTCCCTAAATACGTGGCCTGTGTGGCAAAATTCCAGTCCCTGGTATGATTATATATTGTGAGCATCCAAACCACACAACTCCAAGCAGATTTACAGATTGCAGTGTCTTCATAAGGTCTATCTTCCTTGTTGGCCCAGGAAATTAATACGGGAGTTCTGGTTTTTATCAGTTCCCTGAAATGATCGATCTAATGATACCTCAGCCATTTGATCTAATTATAGCCCTGGCATTAGTATTTCTATTGCTGTGCTCTAAGCACATTGCTTGTATACCTTCAGAACCTAAGAACATTGCTCACTGTGTAAACGCTGGAGGTGATTAAAAACACAATCAAACCACAACTCACACAGGTCTCTTGACTTGATGTTCTTAGCTTGTATGATTCTCACAGAAAGCATGTGGATGGGGCAAATCATCATCTGCAGAGAAAACAAATCCAATTAGTTTTATCAGCTCAGAATACAAAAACAACATGTATTTTTAACAGTACAGGGGACAGTCTGTCCTTCTGTTTGAAGTGAGGGGACCACCCTGCAGTGGTTGTACTGCCAATCTGCCGAGGGTCCTGTGCTACAGGTAGAACAAAACTGAGCCTTCGGAAGGCAACACTAGGAACTTGCAGATTTCCTGCCTGGGTCCTGGCACAGCACTGACACTAGGCCAGGACATGGGAATCACCAAAGTTCTCTAAAAACTTCTGACTATGTATCCCGACTAGGACTAAATTTCCATGGCACTTGTAGGTTGGCCAAGTTCACCAAAAGGCATCTAGATGAATGCAGCACTGACTTTGTGTGAAAGGACCAAAGGCCATCAGAGACACTTCAGCTGAAGAAAAAGGTGTCCTGCTTTGGAGTTGTAATATCACAGAATCCCACGTCATTAGGTATCTTGAAAATTCCTAATGGGAATAGAACCACTTCCCTTCCAGACTTGAGATTTATTTCCATCATAGACAAGCTATCATTGTAACACTTATTTCAAGTTATTTGTTCCTAACTCTACCAAATAATTAAGCTTCCCAACCTAAGCTTGTCAGAAAACATTTGCCATTTTCAAAAGATGTTCTGATAAGCCTGAATGAACACACATATACAGATACGTGACAACGTTAATACTAAAAGCAGGAAAATATTTTCTTCTTTTTCCAAATTGGAACATTTACATTTCCTTTTAATTTGCTGTTGAGTGTTTTATCTATTTTTGGGTTTTGCATATTAGCACAGCTTGTCAGCAATAATAACCAATAATAACATACAGTCCTGTTACCACTAATAAATTAAAACAGGGCCACACCACACTGGCAATGTTTCATTAGTTTGAATGGCAGCTTAAACCACATGCTGACTGAAACATCATATCTATTTGCCTAAATGAGAGTATCCCATAACACTGTAATGAAATAATCTGAAAATTTTATTTTGAAAGTTAGCACCATGATTAATTTTCCTGACACTGAAATTATTAACTTTGGAGATAAACAGAGCTGGGGGAAGATGAACTTCTCTATAGAAGGAGTCACTCACTACAGTTAATCTGTAATTCTTTTAAAATGGGGTGGAGACGTGGTATTAGAGATGAGAAGAACCTTCATCCAGTTTCATTCAGTTTCGTTTAAAGGTAAATTATGTTACATCAAATGGATACCATTTGAACTGTGAATTAGCATGTTCAAATAAAGGTGTTTTTTTTTTAATTTTATGATGTCACTTTTAAAGTTACATCCTTTTAAAATTCAGATTAATATTCAAGAATCACCCTGAGCAGAGAAACCCTGTTGTTAAACCTACAAAATCACAGATTACTCTGTTTCTTGGCCTCTTAATGGTTGATTGAAACACTTTTTTGTATACAAATGCAAGATACGTTTGTTCTTGTGTGACAAGAACCATTTCTAATCTGTTTTCCTCCAATTTGAAACAGACGTATTTAAAACATTCTGAGTTTAATGGATTATGGACATTATGAGTTACAGTTGAGACACTTCCATATTATTCCGCTTGCCCACTGAAAGAATTTTACTTTAATTTCTCTGTGCAAATAGTTATTTAACCTAGAAGTACCAACTGGAGCACTCAGTCAGCATTCCTAGTGGGTTTCATTAACATGAAATATTGGATTATGCAGCCAATTACAGACCTGACTGTTTTTAATTACTATGTTAATTCTGTGTTATTTTGTAATCAACTTCCCCCTTGCTCAACAGAAGCCCAAACCATTCTCAGAGTCTGCCTTCACTGGAGAAATGGATGTTGGTATGCAATTTGCTTTGAGCCTTTTGTGATGAAAATTTCCTAATTGCTGATAAAAATGGTGTGTCTGCAGTTCATCATCAGAGTCCTCTCAGTTGTGATAGGTGTCATATTTTCATCATCTCCCACTAGAGCCAGAGAGCCTCACTCCTCCTCCCTTCCCTTTCAGCAGCAATCAGTTCCCTTCAACACGTCAACATCTGCCAGCTGATGGAAACATCATCACAGATTCCTTACTGATGGAAACACCAACACAGTCTCTTACTTCCAATTTGGTGCACCTTAGTCCTTGCTCTGTTACAGGGTAAAGATAAACTGGTTCAGATGGGTAAATGTGGCCATAAATAAACCTGATGGACTGTGCAAATCCCTGGGGAAGCCAGAAGCCATCCCACTCTCTACAGTTACTCAAGCCTGTGATAACCATTCAGAATTGGGCTAATTATGGGGTTTTTTCATTAGAGAAAGGCAGAGATATTTTCTTCTAAAGTGGTCCAAGGTAGACTACTAGGGTCTGATTTCAGTGGTCTAAAATGACACCTTTGCCTAAAAGTGCTGCACTCCAGAATACCCTTCCAAGAAAAAAAAAAAAGTGTTAGAGATCCCATTTGCTATTTTCCTAACATGAAAAGCAATGTGTAATTTCATTATTAATGCAAATTGATAAGCACAGACACCATATCCAGACAGCTCTTGACAGTCTTGCAGCTGTACCGGTCTTGCTCTTTGTAGTTCACTTCCTTGGAAGAAACTTAGTTTCCCACAAGGAGACAAAACTCCTCTGTAAATATGTAGACTCAAAGACAGCTTTCCTAGAAGCACATCTTTCTATTTTTGCTGGAAAATAAATAGTGTCACATTGAGGGCAGTGACAGAGTGCAGGATTCAGCTACATATGTGTGCTTGCATCATAGACAATAACACTTCAGACCAACAAGTAGTAGCCTCTCCGGAGGCCCAAAGAGTAGGCTAAAATACAAACAAACAAAAACAACCTAACGAAAAATAACAACAACGACAAACAACAAAAACAAACTTATTTTCACTTGATAGGAGTTAGCGCTAACTACATTTCTGAACTATCAAGGCAAGTTTTGTGGGAACCATTTCAGGTCTAAAACACAGAAAAGTCAATAAACAGGAGATAAAACTAGCGTGGCAGAATTGCCACAGCTGTGTCAAATCTTAACAAACTGAAAACACATCTGTTGCCACCATCTCACTGATTGGAATAACACACATTTGTGGGCCTACTGTCTGGCTTCCAGAGAATAGCCACATGCCAGCCAGCTTCAGGAGGACACATAATTCTCCTTTTTACAGGTGATTAGCTGCTTCAAGGTTTCCTCCCAAAAATACAACTTGGAGAACATGAAATCTTCTCAAAGCTCATCAATAATGAGGAACCTACCGATACGATCTTTGGACGGCAGTGAAAGAAGAAAAACCTACCAACAGCTTGTATCTGAGTTTACTCCTTATTGTCCCTCCATGCTGCTTCTAGAACAAGATCTCATGGCCACCTTCACTAGAAAGTTACTCTTCTATGGCAGTAGTTTCTGCAGAGCCTGGCAATCTGGGAACCTTTTCCCATCACCACCTCCATTTGTTTTCTTTTATTTTTAAAAAAGTCCTTGTTTTTCACATGTTGGAAGGCTGATTGGAGCCTCAGTGTTTCACTCCCGTGTACCAAAGCTAAGCAATTCTCTGAGCAGAGTTGTCATCATGGGATAACACCAAGTTATATGAAGTTTTATGTGAGGACTTTGCTCTCTGTCTTTTGCCATTTGGATGTAGCAGTAGGATTTATCACTCAGCTTTATCAATATCTTTCATATATTAATATTTACTTCCTTTCACGGATTACTTTTCTGCAGTGATGTACTAGAAGCTGTAGAATATCTTATGTACAAGATCTCACATCAGATGCAATCATTTGGCATATTCTTACCACTTATTTTGTCTTAGATACTGAGTATTTGGGTCAACTACAACTTGGCAATTTATCAAATTAAGGTTTAAGGGTATAAATTATAAACTACAAATAAGGTTCATTATCAGCCTGGTCCTAAAGTGCCCTCTTCCACATAGATTCTTTAACACCTAATATAGGCTGAGTCTATTAGCCCCTCCATTTGTGATAACACTGCTAGCAATTTGTCCTTCCAACCAACTGCCTATTTTCATTAAAATCAGAGGAGCACAAAGTTCTGGTAGGAACAGTGACCGACTGAAGAAATACGCAAAACCAGGGGAGGGGACAGAAGTAGAAAACATGACCATGAAAGCCTCATTTTCCTTGGGAATGAAAATTATCCAAAATCTTATCGTTGGAAGTTGAACAGTTAGTGAATAAACCTGATTTGCCTTTTACATTAATTTACTGTAATTTCATGTTAACGTTAATGGATTGTTTCAAGAGTCATTGTGGATTTGGGAAGCATGCCCTGTTCATATTCTATCAGTCACCCCTTTACATGTATGAGTGGGTCCCTCAGGGCTTTGTATGGGCAGAATTTCCGAGTATTTTACCACAAAAAAATTATTCTGAAGTTCACAAAACAGAACTGCTAAAGAGTGATTATTCTTGCCTGAGCAGAGGAAAAGACTCTGTTATGAATATCAAAAGCATTCCCAGCAAGCTGTAACTTAATATTGTCCATGATTCTGTGCCAATTTGGTAGCTTTTCTAAACAGCAAAAAATTAACTGGGAGAGTTTTAGTAGGTCTTCCTGGATAGTTCAAAGTATCTGCATTTTTCTAAACAATTTGTTTTTTTGATAGAAAAACAAAACAAAGCCCACTCTGTTCTGATTTCTGTATCTATCTACCATTTTACACATACTGGAAAATGCATTTGCCTGACAGAATGGGAGAGCTACCTGCAGTATTGGATGAATCTCCTTTCTTGGGAAGAGAAGCTTTCTGGCCTGAAGTGATGCTCGTACTCTAAAGTTTTGGTAGTGTTGCCTATTAACTGGGAGTATGCCTATACTCGTGGAAGAACAGATGTAGCATTAGGATGAAATGCAAGAACTTTTGCTGTAATTAAGATTTTCTAGATAAAATTATACCTAAGCTATCTACTCATCTATCAGATCCAGAATTATCTTATTAGATACAACATTGATAGATAATATTTATATCTAAGATAGATAGCTCTGGATCTAACAGGTTAGATACAAATTTTATCCAGAAATTACACCACATTTATAATTTATGTTCTTTGCCCTGAGCATCCAGTGTTGAATACTTTTAATCTATGATTTGAACTATTTGTTCAAGCTACTGATATTTTCCTGAGTCCTTAACTTCACCTGCAAATATTATCATAACACAAGTACAGTAAGTATTCTTTATTCTTAATGATTAATGATTCTCTATAAACCATCATATGTGCCATTGTTTCTCCCTATATTTTAAACCCTGAATGCCCATATTTCTTTTATTTGCTGCAAAATTTGGCATAGAGCTTGATAAATACAGAACAGTGAGTTGTAAATAATTCACAACTTGCCTTTTAGACACCACGTACATTATTTTTTGAAGATATACATGAGAAGATAACTCTTGGCTAGTAATTCTGTTTATTTATACTAAAAACTCAGTCAAAAGCTTTGAACGGAACGTGCTGTTACAAAACTCGAGTCCAGACATGAAATGCTTCCTCTAGAATTGCAAACGCTGTAAACATTACTTTAAAGATAGCTAAATCAGCCAAATAGCTCATTAGAACTCTTCCCTGCAGCTAATATAATATAAATTATGCTTTGTCGCTAGAAAAAGCTGTTGCTTTTTTCAGCTGGGGCAAGCAATGAACATGTGCGGTCCCAAGAAAAGCATGCAGCAGGGCTAAAGCGCTTTCATTTTACAGAGAGCTGAACTCATCCAGGCCAGCCCCCTCTTCCTTGCCGGCGCTCGCTCCAGCATGCACACCTCACGACAAAAGAACAGGGACATATTTCCTCTGTGTTTTCGCTGAAGCTCACTTACGTATTAGTTCTTGTTGCAGTAAAGGGGCAAATGGTAAATTTGCAAAATTTGAAACAACCCTGCCACATCACCTCAGCAGCAGACTTTCTCTCTGCAGATGCAAGTAGAGGGAGTTTGCTCGCGAGAACTGGAGCAGGGAGGCCCCAACAGAAGGTGCTGGGTCACAGCGAAGCACAGAGCTGCAGTTGTCTTACCTTGGCTGGTGGGCTCCCCATGACGGACAAGATGGCGACAGCAACAGAAAACCCAATCTGAGTAACAGATCTGTCAGCTGACAAACACGCTCACGGCTTGCTGGGGCTGCTGAAACAACCTGAAGGACACATATAATTTATAAAGGCATTGAGCTCCACCCTCTGCCTCCTCTGAGTGGAGAAGAGGCTGCCCACGTCTGAGAGGGCAAGATCTGCAGTGTCAGAGGGAGAGGAGAGCTGCAGTTACCACATCTTTGCCTGCCACTTTATTACCTCACACCATTTTTTTATTTCCCCCATATTGTCCCGGCAGGTTTTTGGGTGGATTCTGCCATGTCCAGAAAGTCTTTCTTCACTCCCCATATCTTCCATCTATCTAGTCAGTAGCTTTTAAGTTCTTCCACAAAGTACTCCAAGAAAAAAAAATAGTCCGAGGAATGGGATAGCCAAATCTCAGCTATTAAAGTTTCTGGTGGGAGACCAATCCACTCCTGAATGCTCTTTTCAACTTTTCCTACAACAGGGACTTGTTTTAATAAATTCTGGGCAATCTTTCTGCCAAGCAGTAAATCAAACCTCCTTACTTTGAAGTACCTACTGGATGATCACCTGGTCAATGCAGAGATACTGGTGAAATTGAAATAAATATTGGTAGGGAAAGGGAAAGCTGCATACCTTCTGGGCCTTCACCCTCTACATATATCTTATTAGAAGATTATATCTTGACATGTCCCAGCTTCCCATCCTGTTCCCCCATAAGTTTGCTGGTGACAGTGGTGGGTCCTAAGGCATCCTCCAGAGATAGCACAGGAACAGCCCCCTCCACCTCTTCCACGCCTACTGTGGACTGTTCACAGACGACCTGTGAGGTGCCTGTCAGAACACTGCTCCAGGCAATCTGTTCTGGCCATTCTTTAATCCACACTTGCAGTTTCAGGTTGTAGGTCATGCAGACTCTGATGTGGAAAAGGCCTGGAGGCCACCATAAGTTTGCAGTAAGATATGTCCTCAGTGGGGCCACTAATATCAGACAGGACTGAGCCTCACCAAACAACCAGTGGACACCCTACACTGGTGGAAAGGGAGAGTGTCAAGAGTTAATTTTCATTTAATAGTATTCATGAATTTGGCTATTGGCAAGAGAAAGAAAAAAATTAAATGTAACCACAATAATTGCCCATGAAAATAGGTTTACCTGAAATCTTTGATTTCAGATTTTTTTCTGAAACTCAGATGCACTCTGTGGATCACTTTTAAGCCATTTTTTAAAACATTTCAAAAAAAAAAAAAAGTCACAAATTGAAAATTAGTTCTAGCCAGGTGATCCTGGATGTATGTAAGTGACAACCAACAGCTCAAACTGACACTTCACGAAGACTCTGCTGTGGCTGGCAATGAATATTACATCTTGACACGTCCCAGCTTCCCATCCTATTCCCCCATAAGCTTGCTAGTGACAGTGGTGGGTCCTGGTGAGGACTGGATGCAAGCTTACCAAGCAGCATGGTGAGAACTTAACTGCTTAGGTAGGTTGTCATCTTCGAAATACTAAAAAGAAAGATATCTCAAATAGAGGTCTGGTTTAATTTGCTGCAAATAAACGTGTAGCAAATAGAAGGCCAGCTACAAAACTCCCAGAAAAATAAGCCAAACTCACCAGAAAGCAATCTGGGGTCCAGAACAATTAATCATGCAAGTCTTGTGCTCCTGCAGTAACATTGTTTTGACAGCCTCACTCAGGCATTTTTATAAGAGCAATCAAGACTACAGTGCAAGCATTTTTCTCCATGCTTCCTTGGACACAGGAGTCTGTAGCATCCCATTTCCAGAGATAAGAAAAAAGAAGTAGAGAAAAATGGGAAAAAATCTCATATTCAGAGTGGACTTTTTCACCTTTATATTTCTGTTGTAGCTTTGATCACAGGTTCTACTGCTGTAGTAAACTGAGAGACCAAAATAGTAGGATGACAAATTTACCTCCAAAAGAAAAGGCAAATGGAAAAACAGCCAGATGAAAATGAACTCCACTCAAAGAGGGGTATGTCTGCCTGGAAACAGAGCAATACACTAAAAACAGAACAGCTGCAGCAGGGAGCCTCGAGAATTAATGGAGCAGGAAAGAAGAAAAAAAGATCACAAAATGTCTTCAAATCAAGGTGCAAAAGTTATTTTGGAGAGCTGTGGAACTAATTTTTCCAATAGCCTCTCCAAGAAGTTAGTGTTTCCAATAAGTCAGAATGGCCAAAATACATAAAACATTTTGTATTGCTTGTCAACAAGCACACTGACAAATACCAAGTCCATTTCCTCCTGGACATGAGGGAGATAGGCTACGTGCTGTCGGGCCTTACTACAGACACAAAAATGTACAGCATGGGGAAAGTAAGACAAATAAAGTCAACTGCATAAAGAAGGACAAAACTAAAAGGCTAAATCGAAAGCAAAGAGGGCACAGCACAACGTATTAGTGAACCAACTAAATAGTAGGCAGCAGCTTTAAGGGGATACAGAATGTCCTTCCCTTCCCCTCTTTAGAGGGAGGACAGTCATGCCAGGATAATACTAGTGGAGTTAGATTCAGAAAATATAATACTGTATCTGCAGTTTCAGTTTGTAAAAGGCTGTCCAGGAGACAAAGAGGGATTCTAGAAAGATTTTATGGGTTAATTAATCTGATCTCATTCCAACTTTATGACAGAATCTTATTTCTTTTCTGAATTAATATTAAGAAAGTACTTGGAAGAAAGCAGGGGGCAGAAAATAATTGTCTGTAGTCAAATTCAAACAAAAAAATTTCAAAATGTTCTCCAAAATTGGGAAAAGAAGTAGTTTTTTTCACTAGCTCATCCCCAAACTATTTTATTTTCATATTTGCATTATTTAACCACTATAAAAATTAATCCAAACAAAAAAAAAGTATTAAAATATATCTCAATTTTTCAATTCAACATTGCCTTGTGAAACTAGAAGCTACAAAGCAAAGCTTCAGAAATGCCAGATATGGGGATCCTTCAAAACCGAAACATTTAATTCTGAAATAAAAGCTTTCTAACCTTTCAATGTCCCCTGTCCTCACCCCAACCCCACCCCATTCTTTTTGAGCAAAACAACACAGCTAATTTGAAATTATTTTAGATCTTTGAATATTTTCCAAACAACCCTTTTCAACACACCTGATACTAATTAGAACAAAATACCACGTTGTTTATCTGAGCAGCAGTCAGGTGGTAGCAGCACTTGTAAATGAACTGTCCTCCTGGCTATGAAGATCTAAACCTGTTTCAGAAAAGTAAAAGGTTGTATATCCTCTTACCTATCTCCTGTACCACTGCAGTCTTAAATAAAGATATCATACAGTAAAGCCAGTATGACCGGCTCTTTTTCCTGGCCAGATAAGAGAGCTGTTAATTTCCTTAGACACTTTGCAGTTGTTGTTGTTAATATGGCAAGATAGTGATCTTTGCTGCTTCATGGGAGGAAGCTGCTTATTACTTACCTGGGGTATCTGAGGACTGGAGCGCTACTTTTCCAAAACACGTCACTGTAAAGCCACACACTGAAACCCACTGTGTTTATGTTTAGAATTTGTTCTTTTATTTTAAACCAAGTGATTTCAGAGCATCCAGTTGAAATAATTAAGGTTTTTCGATGTCATTCCACTCAAGCCAGGTTCTCAGACCTTTATCTTCAGATCTTATTCAAATAGTCTGATGCTGATGTCAGTATGAAATATCTTGAGTCAAGATTTCAGAAGTGTTAGGTAAGTATTACACTTCACCACTTGGCTGACAGGAAGACTTGATTTATGGTTATGGCATTTAGCTTCAAATTATCAGGAGAAGGGTTTCTTTCTTAGCTGACACCAACCTCTTGTCTTTTTTTAATGGTGATTCTTAGAATCAAGAATAACTCTTGTTTTCTCCCATTGTTTTTCACTCTCTATGCCTGTAAGTTCTTCGGGGCAAGATCTACTAATAAAATGCTTACTACTGAATATTATTATACTAGGTGAGAGTAATTAGAAAAAAAAAAAGGTACTGGGATGGTATGACACAAATACAAGTATTTCTTTTCTAACCCTGTTGCCACATGAAATCCTCTTCCAGTCCTGTATGTGATTTTATTCAAGGTTCTTAGCTGTTGTCTCAGAAAGGGATGAAAGGATCTATTTCAAATTATATGCAAGTCATTAAGGGTTCAATTAATTCATTCCTGGCAGTAACATCATCTAAGTAGCCCTCCAAAATTAACAAGACTAAAGACAGCACTAGGTATCCTGAGTATGTTATTCTGTAGGCTAGTATAGTTCATGTACAGGCTTTTTAAATAAGCATGGCATCAGCCAACCTATGTCCTAGCTTAAGTAATACAGAAGACTTTAGTGAAGTGTAAATGTAAGAAAACCACTCATCTGAACATAGAGACAGGGCAAAGAAATACAGAAACATCCAGTTCAGGGTGAACTGAACACATCCAAGAGTATCACCAGTATCTTTGGAAGTACTCACAAAGTACACCTTTTTAGCAGGCATACTGGTCAAAACGAGGCATGAATCCTGGCACGGAATCCCTGATAAATATCTGAAAATGCTCAAGTCTTAAAAATATCTCAGGGTGAAGTTTCATGTTGCAGCAAAACTCATTTGAGAGCTAGTTATCACTAAAATAAGAGGTCTGGCTCCCATCCCAGTCCCAAACTTAGAGAGTTCTGCCCCTACTCCACAGGATTAGCTCTGGCACTCTTCTAGACAAATGGTAAGCTCATTCGAGGACCTGAAGCAATAGAAAATTTCTCTTTTCCTTTTTCTGAGGAATTTCCAGGACTGCCCTTCGTTAGTGGCATGCAGCCATTACCTCAGGTTACTAGAACATAAAAAAACTTGCCTTAAGTTCACTAGTGGGAATCTGACCATGGACAAATAGCACTGTCCATGAGAGCTGCCTAAAGCTTCAAGACTCATGGGGAAATTAGTATCTGAAGAGAACAAGACATTAGACAACTCAGTGCACATCCCTGCAAGTGGATCATTACAGTTCATTGACGTCAATACCAGAAAGTTGTGGAGTTTTTCAGTACCTCTTTGTCTGGTTCTTCTAAGGTTACTGCAAGGTTGTCAAAACTGAAAATGGATTTTTTCCCTTCCTTCACTTATGTTCAGAATTTTATCTTTTTTCTTTTTTTTTTTTTTTTAATTACAAATCTCTATAGGAATAATTTAAAACACAAACGCAGAGTTTAACTTAGCCATTAGATCTACTATGAGTTATGAGTCTTGCAAGCTTATTTACAGCAATTAAGAACCCTGTGACTCGCTCCTAGTGGATTATAACTTCTAACAGCAGAAGACTACTTCATGAGGACTTCATGGGTTCTAGACAGTCATGAGGATTTTAATAAGAAAAGCTCCTTCTGCATGGATATGTACCCCTACAGAAAGTAATTTGGATGATAAAAATTTCTTGTTTAGGTATGCGCCTGTTCTTCTAGTTCATTTTATCATTCTTGTTACAGAAAGAAGTCAGAAAGTTTTCCTAATTATGCAACTGGGAATCCACCTTGCTGAGAGCACTCTCAGCTTTATCGCAGCAACATGAAAGCAGCTTTAGGTCACCTGCTCACCTGAACACAGTGCAGAAGGCAGACAAGTATGAGCAGAGAGCTCAGCACTTGAAACACACAGAACACCTCCGCTGATCTCAGGAAAGCTGCTCTAATCCGTGTCAAGGCAGAGTCATGATTGGAGCCTGATTTTATATCTGAATGTCTCTAGGCATGCATATTAGGTCTGTTTTAATCCTTCTGATTCAGCAGCATGTAAAACATTACACTTTAATGCAATTTTAAATGCTTTCATTCTAGTAGAAAACTAATTTTTCACAGGCATAGATCTTTTTCAACCTCTTAATTCATGTAATACCTTGGAACATCTGAAGCTCCTAAGATTTTTGTACAAGGCTACTTGCAACTTGAGAACCCAGAATAGATCTCATACCAAAGCCACCAGAAATTTAAGCCTTCAGTGTCTCAATGAACTATGTTTTTTTTAACCTTAGGCCTCCAGTTTATGTGGAAGGTGCAACATGATATGGTCAAGAAGCCAGAAAATTTTTGTGTAAGTCATGAGAGTCATTGAGTCTGTCAGAGCAGAACAATAAAATAAGCTACCTACACTGCCTCCTTTGCCAGGGGATCCAGATGTAAGTGCCAAAGGTCCAAAATTAGGCCTCCTGGGCCTAGCCAGGGAGAGCCCAGGCTGAAAGAGATGCACTCACTCAGAGACTCTAACTTCCAGGTGCAGAGATCTGATGGAAGACTAGATTTCAAATGGTGACCTCTCCCATAAACACCTCCAGGAATCCAAGCTCACCCACAGCCCGGCAATGCAGCTGAGCAAACCAGTAATGGTGCCTTCTCTGCAGCATGCATAGCTTGTACTCTGCAATTTCTCCCCATGCAACAGATATGTTGCAAAGTGGCAGAGACCCTTGCCTTGTATGATTCAAATCCACTAATTGTTGGTCTTCCCTTCTGTGTCCTCACACACATACTGAATGCATTTGTCAGCAAGCAAGCAAGCTGCGAACCACAAAAAGGTAAAGTGTCCCGTGACTTGCCTGCATCAGTGCTGTGAACTGGAATGCTCACTCCAGAGAGGAAACCATGTTGGCACACCTCCCCTCACCCTTCCCAGAAAGGATTCACTCACATACACAGGAAAGATTTCGACACACTTCTGGGCTGATGCCCAGCTCATGCACCAGGACCCTGCCTACACAGCTGTTTTGCTACCACGTGGGTGGCCAGGTAGTCACCTGAGCAGGCTAGGAGCTTTGAAGCTAAGAGATCTAGGAAGCTGGAAGCAAAGGAATTGGCCAACAACTGAAGGACATCTAATGGGCAGCTCATTCAAATGCTGACCAGCCCAGGGGGTAGCCTGTGGTAACTGGGAGAAGCCAACAGTGTCATGGCATCACAGAATGGTGGGTAGCCAGTGGAACAGGCCAGGTGGGTCCGCAAGGTTTGCAACAGCGTGACAACCTTCCAAGCAGGTTTCCATGAAGCTGGAGAACCAGCCAACCCAGCAATGCAGAATCCAATCAACATTTTGAAAAGGAGAAGTGTTGCATCAGAAAATGTATGATTGGCTCTATTAATCAGACATCACTTCCTCGTGTGATAAAACTGTGAATGAGAAGTACCTGTCTGTTGTTAGCACACCTCATATTTCTTCCACCTCCTCAGACTTGATACACAAACAGCTGACAACATGGACGGATATGTGGAGCACAGAATGCCTTGTGCAACAACAGTGTGCTCTTGCTTATCGGAAAAAGAGGAGAGAGGAAATGAGAATTAAAATGGAAATGTACACCCCTGCTCCATGTGAATACTCCCTGGCTCCGTCATAAATCTTGCACATCTTAGGCAAGTTAGCAAACAACTTGTGGTGTGAAACGAATGTAGCAACAGCCAGTGCACCTGAGATCAGGTAAACTGGAGCAACTCAGAGAAAAAGCAAGATAGAAATGTAAAGAAAAATTATGATGATTCTGTTCTTACAGAATGTTATTGGCCCTTCCTGCAAATAATTATCATTTGAAAACATCCCTTCTAGACACCTTCCATTTACGAACCCAGACATTGTATACTGACACTGTTAACATTGAGAGAAATTTAGTCTGTTCCCCACTCCGTGTCTGTGTCATGGGAGACATCATTTTACACAGTGTCCAGAAAGCACTAAAACATCCAGCAGCTATAGCGTGGGTCAGAAATGCGTCCCACCTTCTAAATTCATACTTGAAGATGCTTCTTGTTCCACAAAGGACATTGTCTAGCCTTATGTGGCTCTGAATCAAATTAAATGAATGGTTGTGTTACGTTATTACAGCTGCAGCTAAATGCTGTTCACTTGTTCCCAGCAAAACATCTTTCAACTCTGTGGGGAATAACCTGGGAGTCAGAAAGTTAATTAATGGTTTCATTTGGCACCAGGGACAGTCTGAAAGAAGTAGTGAGCAGAGCAGCTTAATTTTAATTCTATATACTCATGTACTAGGAAGTCTAAGTTAACAGCTTCAACAGAATATGTTACAGTATCCATTGCAAAAGCAAGAAACAAAGAAACTGTAAAGCTATTTGGTGCTTTCCTAAATGGGAACAGATCTTAACAGCTGTCTACTAACAACTCCTTTTATACCTAATATTTTGAAGGAAGAACTGTACAGATGAACCCATGCCAACCCATTTTAGCCTCTAGAGACAGAAACACCTACTTGATTTCTTAATTCTAGCTCTGGTTGTGATTACTTGAGCTTCACTTCCTCCCTTCTGACATATGTAGTCATCACCATTATGTGGTCTGTCTGTGTCAGGACAGTGTCTAACACAAAACATACTGACAACAGAGCATCTCAGGGGTTCTACTGCTGCTACCTGTGTGGTACTGAGCAAGAGTAGAATCCTCATCTCTCACACTATGCCTCCTGCCCCTCACCACTGCAGGTTACTGAGGGGACCTAGTCAAAATTCAGCCAGTCAAAAACCAAAATACCCTAAAATTCTGAAAGCTCAAAGTTGTCTGTTTGCTGTTGGAAAAAGATCTGCTGAGAAGAGACATCTCACTGATCTGCCAGCTACTGGCAATTCATTAGTAGGTTTTGTGGTTAGAAAATACCAGCTTTTCTACCCTTCTTTTAGTAGTTACTTCATACACTTAAGAAGTCGAAAGCTTTGATCCTCTCAGACACTTGTACCTGCCCCTCTCAAGAAGAGTGTAACTGACATTAATAGGATAATTCACAGCTAAAGTGCCTCCTCAGATGCACAAGTGTTCGATGAATTGGAGGACAACCAAACAACAGACAAATATTTTTTCACAAAATATTAGCTCAGTCTCCTCTCTCTGCTCCCTACAAAAAATAAATATTGTATTCATAGGCTTAGTTATTAACTCCTGTCCTTTTACTTCTATTTTCACATTTGTGTTGGTGTTTGTGTTGGTGATCATATAATATATTTAGATTGCAGTTTTCTTCAGAGCGAGGTCTACAGCTTGCCTGGGAGATTTACCACTTTTAGCAAAATGGGGCTCACTTCTCTATTGACTTTTTGCAGTGCCACAGTACCATAAATGATCATAAATTCTATCTCTGATCTTGAAACATGTTACAGCTAAACTATGTATTTTCCCTCCTACACCTTCCTTTCATATTGTCACCCATGATTTTCCTCAGCCTCCACACCACATTTCCTTCCCACATGACAGCTAAATTTACATCAAGACTGAATTATTGTCTTTTATGTGTAGCTCAGTCAGATATTAGGAACTTGATTCAGGAACTACCGAGAAAAATGCAAGCATTAACCATAGCTGGCCCTAGCTTTAAAAATCTCCTTTTTCTTCCATGCATCGAGCTTTTCTTTACATTTCAAACATATATTAGGACCCTCAGTTGAGTAATACCCATAGGTAGTGGTGGTCTATGTGCTTCATAAAAAAGGTTCACGTGAAGGGACAAGCTGTTCCCATTACTTCAAGGAGAATCCCTCTGCAGTCTAAAGGTGTTAGAAACTAAGCACCCTCGGCACTGATATATAGTGTTCCTCTTGCAACAAATATGCAGTAACAGAGCTTCCCAGAAAACACATTGCACAGGACAACATATAAAAGCTTTCTCAGAAGGAGCCTTGGTTCCAGGGTTCAGAAAACCGTAAGAGGAAGAAACACACCCTTCCCCTTCTTCACACTTTCTTCCCTGGGCAAACATTTTGAAGGCAGTTCCTGGAGACAACTCTTGAGGGATTTCCTCAGCCAGTTTCCATTTCTTCCTCGTATCCCTATATTAGAGGCACCAGCCCTTCATTTGCATCTCATCTGTGTCAGTGGGTTTCAGCCTTTCCTGTTTATAGTTTATATACCATCATGGCAGCAGTGCCATTAGGATAATTACAGTTATGATAGAACTCCCTTGCACACTACCAAGAGGCATTTTGTGTCTAGCTAATGAGGTCAGAAATTTCCAAGATTTGCGGAACAAGGACAAATTGTTTTGGCAAAATGCCTGATTTGCTCCCAAGTTTGCCTGTACCACCTTCTCTTATGGTAGATCCCATCTCCTTTTCTGCATTACTATTCAATGCTACTTTCTGCTTCAGGCTCTTCTTCCTCCAAGATGAACCATATAATGTTTCACCCACCCATACTAAGGGCCACCACCAGCACAGGGACCAATGGAGAATTCTTCCAGTTAAGATGATTACAGAAGCAATGGTGAGAGGGAAAGGGGAGGAATCATAGGCCAAAATCACATTCAGGTGTTCCTAAATAAATATCATTGAACATACTGTTAAACTGTTGTTACATTGCAAGTAACAAGAGGAAACACAATATGCTGCTCACAAATGTGTTCTGGTCTTCCAAACCCACCTACATGCTGTTGCTGTCTCTTCAAGGGAGTCACACATTCCAGAGCATCTCTGCTCTACTCTGGCCTGTGAGACCTGATAATCCAGGTTTTATTTAGCACTTAGTTCCATGTCACATTCAAGGCCAGACTATCACAGCCATTTCCTCAGTCCATACCAAGGCACCAGAATTTTCACAGAGACATGCTTTGTAGACCTAATAACTCTAAATATGACTTGCCTGTGCACTTAAATTGAAGATAAGGTCATCAAAAGCGGTATATTAAAAGTGAAATCCTGACCCAAACAAAATTAGTAGTGAAACTATCACTAAGAAGTATGCATCTTAAAACATAGCTATCATTCTCAGCAGCTATAGAGACAGTAAGCTTCATACACAGCAGAGTAGCTGACTAAGAAAAGTATTGTGACTACTGGGGAACTACAGACCTGTCAGTCTGACCTTGGTACCCAGGAAGGTCATGGAGCAGATCATCCCGAATGACATCACACAGCACATACAAGAAAATCACGTGATCAGGCCCAGTCAACATGGGTTTATGAAAGGCAGGTCCTGTTTGACCAACCTGTTCTCCTTCTACAACAAGGTGACCCACCTAGTAGATGAGAGAAAGGCTGTGGATGTTGTGCACTTAGACTTCAGTAAAGCCTTTGACACTATTTCCCACAGTGTCTCCTGGAGAAACAGGCAGCTCATGGCCTGGATGGGTGTACTTGTCATGGGATGAAGAACTGGCTGGATGGCCAGGCCCAAAGTCTTGTGGTGAGCAGAGCCAAATCCAGCTGGCAGCCGGTCACCAGTGGTGTTCCCCAGGGCTCAGTATTGGGGCCAGTTCTGTTTAATTTCTTTATCAATGATCTGGATGAGGGGATTGAGTGCACCCTCAGTAAGTCTGCAGAAGACACCAAGTTGGATGGAAGTGTTGATCTGCTGGAGGGTAGGAAGGCCATACAGAGGGATCTGGATCGGCTGAATCATTGGGCTGAGGCCAATTGTATGAGGTTCAACAAGGCCAAGTGCCAGGTCCTGCACTTGGGTCACAACAACCCCAGGCAGCGCTGCAGGCTCAGGGAAGAGTGGCTGGAAAGCTGCCTGGTGGAAAAGGATCTGGGGGTGCTGATGGACTGCCAGTTGAACATGAGCCAGCAGGGTGCCCAGGTGGCCAAAAAGGCCAACAGCATCCTGGCTTCTATCAGGAACAGTGTGGCCAGCAGGACTAGAGAAGTGATTGTGCCACTGTACTCAGTGCTAGTAAGGCCACTCCACAAATCCTGTGTTCCGTTTTGGGCCCCTCACTACAAGAAAGACATTGAGGTGCTGGAGAGAGTGCAAAGAAAGGCGACAAAGCTGGTGAGGGGCCTGGAGCACAAGTCTGATGAGGAACAGCTGAGGGAACTGGGGCTGTTTAGCCTGGAGAAAAGGAGGCTGAGGGGAGACCTTATGCTGCCTACAACTACCTGAAAGGAGGTTGTAGCATGGAGTATGTTGGTCTCTTCTCCCAGAGTAGCAAGTGATAGGACAAGTAAAAATGGCCTCAAGTTGCACCAGAGGAGGTTTAGATTGGATATTAGGAAAAAATTCTTCACAGAAAGTGTTGTCAGGCGTTGGAACAGGCTGCCCAGGGAAGTGGTGGAGTCACCACCTGGAGGTGTTTAAAAAGTTTTTAGATGAGGTTCTTAGGGACATGGTTTAGTGCTGGAGTTAGGTTAGGTTATGGTTGGACTTGATGATCCTGAGGGTCTCTTCCAACTGAAATGATTCTATGATTCTACCTAATGCCCTCACAGTCAAAATTAAGCATCGTGCACTCTACATGGATGGTAAGTCATTTCCAGACACTTACCCTTTCTATAAAATCTTAACCTAACCTGCACAGGCTATCAGGATGTTACCATAAAGCCTGCTAACTTTAGGCTCACTTACCATTTTACAGAAGAAACATCACACACCAACACTTATTGCTGCACGAGATTTTGCAGTCTTTCAACATGCCCTGGATCCAGATATCATCTTTTGGCTAAGGCTCATACTGTATCTGTACACAACTGTTTCTTCCAGTGTTGTTATAGCTGTACCTTATAAAACTCCTTAAACACCCAACACATCAGCTTTTGGCACAGCTCTCTTGAGCAGGTGTGTTGTGCAAAGCATTCTTCAGGACTAGCAGGGATTAAATGGCATTTTGTGGGTCCCAGGAGCTCCAGTTCATATTGCTCTGATCTCCATCAGGCCAAGTTTCCTCTACTCGGTAGAGCCAAAGGATGCTGCACATTCAGATATACAGAGTGAGAAGAAAGCCTAAAGTGTAAGATGACTCCAGCATCACCAAATTTTTAAATCTCTGACTTGCAACAATTCAAGGTAAAGCTTTCCACAGAAGCATGCTCCCAAACGCAGATATATGGAAAACAAGCACTTCTGGGCTAAAAACATTTCTGATGTATTCCAGGGAGGTACAAGAAGCTGGGAAGTAGATGATTTGTATAAAATACCTTCATAAAACACTCCTCTAGTGAAGCTTCTGTGATCTTGCCATTTTTGCTGAAGCATCTCCTTAGATAATACCACATGGCTGGGATACTTTGAAAATTTGGACTTGCTAAAGGCTTTATTGCTAGAGGTTTTGCTGCTTTAAGACACAGTGACACCATGTGGTCAATTGCTTTGCCCAGAAACGACATACTAATGGAAAGGGCAGTGTACAATTTTCTGTTTTCTTTCGCTTTATTAAATTTAGCTTAAGGATGCTCATACATAACTATATTGACTGGTGAGAGTAAACTTGGATAGAACAATTGCCATCTGAACAGTTATACAAAACCAAAGCAAATGATCATTTGGGATATCAGCACATGTTCGGAAGTCCAATGTTTGCAAAAGTGTCCTCTGAAAACATACCTGTAAGTTTGGCAAGTAAATACCCATATGCACAGTTTGCACACAGGCCAAAACATCATATCCACTTGGTAGATGCAAGCAATGGGTAGAACTATGATTCTACATTCTTCTCAAAAAAGTGCACCTGGAAGGTACACCTAACTATCTGGGGTTTAATTCTGCAGTAATATCACCAAAAAATGCAATTAATCCTGAAAATGGATAGATTTTTGCCTTGCTCTCATGGCTTGTTTTCCTTCCAAGTATATGCAGATGCCTGCATTTATTTTTACAGACAGTCCTGATTATTTAAATTCACAAGTGGGAATATTGCTGCTAGAAATGTTCTCAGTAGTTGTTACCAGTCTGTGTTATATAATGTGGTGACTGATGAGATGAATCATCTCTCCCCAGCACTGTTCTTTTTTTCCAAATCAAGTACTGCACATTCAAAAGGTACAGCTCATGAAGAATGCTAAGAATTGGCAGATGTCTTTGAAAGAGAGACAGAGAGACAGGCAAGCCAATAGGCAGATGAAAAGTGAATTCAAATTACTTACATATCCCCCAACAGAAAGAGAATAATACATTAAATAAGCTCTTCACAGAGAATGTATTAACTCAGTACTACTACTACTAAAAAAAAAAAAAAAAAAAAAAAACCAAAAAACAAACCAAAAAACAACAGTAGTTCAGTAAGAAATGGGTATTTTGAGGCAGGTTATAGAATATCTTGCTATAAAGAACAGAAAGCAAGGGAAAATATAGGAAACATCACTCCCAGTTGTACAGGCTTTGCAAACTCAGTGTTCCATAAATGCTGCTTTTTTTATTGATTAGATAACATGCTGGTGTAAATTTTTGTTCAGTATTGAACTCCACATGAGCAATTTATTTCAATACTATCACAGTGCATCTGACTTTAAATAGGCTAGATTGAAAAGTGATGTAACTGGATTTTCACCTACATACATAATAACTTCACCCATATGCAAAAGTAGTTTAGAGCCCAGGAAGTACCAGATAATTAGACACAGGACTTTCTGATTGTTCAAAATAGGAGTTTTGAGCTGAGGAAGATTAATGACCTGATCCCTCAGATTTTTGTCACCCTGACTAGTGAGATTATGCTGCCATCTTGTGACCTGTAAATTTCACTTTGCTACAGTGACAGCAATTTTTCCACTAGATTGGGAGGACAATGTACATGTGCCCCTGGTACACAGGCGCAATGACCATGCTTTGAGCAGCTGAGCCCTCTTTTATATTCCGTTTTCTCTCCTTAGTTTTCTTACCTGTGACTCACAGGCTGCACCCCTCAATGTCATTGTCATTGCTAATGGAAGTGCTGTCCACGGACAGGCCTGGGTAGGGACTGCAGGCAGCCCTGCAGAGGGGGGTGAAACCCATAGTTTAAAGGAGTAGGATTTTGTAAAAAAGGCTACAGAATTTCCCCCTGCTGCCAAGAGACTCATCCATACTGGAAAGCAAAACACACAGCCAGCATTTGAATATGACAGTATACACTGAAAAAGAAAAAAATACATACTCTTTACAGCTGGGAAGGAGAATGAGTATAAATTATTATACAGTTTTGCACACTGATGATAAAATTTTCCTCTCCATCTTCCCAAGAGTAAAGCTTGTATATGTATGGTAGAATGTTTCTTTATTAAAAAAAAAAAAAAAAAAAAAGCTGTATGTTACAATTGGCTGTATTCTGAATCTAAATGGGATTGTTCCATCTGCTCAAATTAAATAAAACAGCTGCATGTCAAAGTGGTTATGCTGTTCCATTGAAACAATACAGACTTCAGTTGCAGTGTCTGCTTATGTAGTATTTTGGAATATGTGGCAAAAGCTTAGTATAGCTGCAATCAGATTGAAAAGCAAGCTGGGAACCTCTCAGCTAGTAACCCCCTGTTCCTTCTTTATACCTCAACTGTATGTGCTTCCATCAGTGTTCATTCCCAAGACACTTCAGAAATGAAGACACAGAATGAGACCTTGAAATTCTGACAGCCTGGAAGGCATGTGCAATGCAGGAGCAGGGACACACCAGGTACAAGCAGGCTTGGGAGCTCTGAGCTCACACAACAGCTGCTCTGAGCTCACAGACATGCTTGGGAGAGCCCACAGAAGGCACACACAGCCAAAAGGTTCCTTCAACATGTCCAACTGGAAATAAATCATCATTCCTTCTTCACTACCAAAGCCTCAGCCACCATTATACATCCAAATCTCTGAAGTCTTTTCTCGCTGATCCTTGTATGCCAAAATAAATCAAAGCATACAGCTTTTAGATTCCGATTAGCGTTTCCAGGACATACTATATTTTCTTCAGGATATGGCGTAGCAGAATAGGGTTCCCAGCTAGCAACTGAAGGTTATGTTAGCCTGTTCCTTATTTTTGAGGTGGCTAATTGCACTGCATTGATTGTATAAATGGAACCTCAAATCTTGTGACAGTGAGGACTTTACACTTGTAATACTAAAACATTCAGGGAAATACAAAGCCAGCTGAAGCATCTCTGTGAGACTTAGCAGTATATTTCAACAACCATAATAATAATTATTATTGCTGTGGCAGTGCAAGTCTCTGGGCAGATTTACAGCTAATCCATTTGTAAATTTAAGTCAAGAAAAAAAAATGAATTTTGAACTCATGTGGTTCCCCAGTCCCTCAGTGAGGCTGTGATGACAGGCAAAGACCTTCTTTAACATCAGCATTTGTTCCTTCAGAGGACAAGGAAGGTGTCTCAAGTTTCTTTCTTTCCAACATTCCTGACAAGCGAAGCAATTTATCAGGGGAGACATTTGGCCCAGTCACGTCAGGAGGAGAGCCCTTGACAATGTGCAGCAAGTTAGCAGCGACCCATCTGAAGTGGCACAGCACAGCGCAGGAGAAATGCTGCAGCTTGCACAGGAGATCCAGGAGAAGGATCCAGGAGAAGGTGAGGGTCAATTGCAAAAGCCTAAATCTACTATGTGAGATCCAGCTGGGGCAGCCAAGCCTCCTGAAAAAGGCTCAGAAAGGACGTATATACTGTTGTTTCTGCAACTATAAATGCTGTTTACTCTGGAGAGCCGCTTTCCCCCCACTCTTCAGAGCTGGAAGTGAATTCCAGTTCTCATGACTAACTGCTACACCTCCTTTGTGGAAACACAATATACTATTTAAGCACGCAACAGAAGAATTGAATCATCTCATATCAAAGCTTATTTTTAATGTGCTGTATCCAAGTGAATGAATGGAGTTCATTCTGTTCCATTTCTTTCCAGCAAGCACCAACTGATATAATGAAATATGTGGCATCAACCAGACCATTTCAAGTCTGCTGGAGCTAAAAGCAGATCTTGATGACTATCTGGGGAACAAATATTCCTTTCAGCAGCACATATCTGGAGCTGATATACTCCTATATATATGTAAGTATAAACAAGTTTCTACTGATCTTTGCCTGTACCCTTATCTTTCATTACTGTCTTTTACAGCCACCTTCTTCCACAGTCAAGAAAGTATTTAATCTTTCTGCTGGGCTTGGATGTTCTCATGCAAAAAGTCAACTGAAGGCAACATACCAGTGAAACTCCAGAGCACCTTTCAGACTACAAACAGAATGGCAAAGAATTGTTATACCTAATTTTCATACAGAGAAATGCTCTAACCCCAGTCCACAAGCTCCCACTGCTCCATGACTGACTTCATACCTGTCCACTAAATCATAACTCTAGAATGCGGAAAGACAAAAAATGAATCTCTATATTCACTCAGCATTCACTTCTGTAAGATGCTGATCACTCTGACACTAATCAAATATTTGTGGACCTATAAAATCCCACTGATTTCATCTTTTGGGATGCATGACATCTGGTCTCATAGTAGTCTCATGGTCAAAAATCCTGAGGCAGTGCTCAGGAGTCCACCTGGCAAGCTGAAACAAGAAGTCTTTAGAGCAGACAGATACTGCTAAAAAGACCTTTCCTTTCTTCTTAAAGGGCTAGAAGACCCACTTATGAAAGCAGAAGGTATTCTGTTGTCAGAAAACCTCTGTGAATCCAGACTAATGTTCAGGGATTGCTGGTGGTTTTTTGTGGGATGGTAGTAAGCCAACGATACATTGGGCTTCCATAGCTGGCAAGGACACATCCTGTCTCTCAGGCAAACTTAATCCACATATGGAAATAGAAACATGTTAATCATAAAGGTAAGAAAGGGTCCTGCTTCCCTGCAGGAATTCTTGCCATGGCAGTATTTGCATCTCCATGTTCTTGAAGCCCAGCTCCAAACACACAGATATTTTATTTTTAGATAAATCCAATGCTGCAACAAGAGTTTGTGTTAGGCCTGCCATTTCTTCCTCATTTCACAAGAAGGGCTTAAGAGGTACCATGAGCACTGAGCTCCTCTGCCCTGAGGCAAATATAATCTTTAAATCTTTTTAATATATAATCTCTTCCCTGTCATAGTAATAGACCAGGCTCCTCTTCCTCTGATACACTCTGCTCTCAGAATGGATTCGGGTTGCAGCAGTAGTCCAAATGGCCAGTGGAGTCACAAAGTCCACACCAGTGTTAACTGAAGAATGTTGTAGTTTAAGAGCCTGCTGACAGGACTAAAGCCTGAGACCTGATAACACCTTTCCTTTCAACCTACTTCATTACAACAACCTGATCATTTGTATTATAACAAGATACATGGAACTCATTCTTGAACTTCGTCAACCAGAGCTCAAAATAAAGCTGGCATTCTTCTTATGAGAGACATGAAAGAAAAAGGAACGAAGGAAGGGAGGGAGGAAAAGGGATGAAAAGGGAAGGGAAAGGGAATCAGAATTCATAAAACTGAGTGAAACGGGCTAAAACAGGAGAAGAACAAAACAAAAGGCCAAGGACAAATGATGGATAGTCAGCAGAAGCTCAGGCCTCTAGCTGCCCTGGGGACAACAGCAGAAGAGCAGGGTGGTTTGGTCTGGGGCTCTTCCCTGGAAGTGGAGGTAGGTCCATGCTGTGCCCGCTGTGTCTGCTGGGCCTGCAGGGAGTCAGAGCTGAGGGTGGAACTGCCAGCCAAGCAAACAATGTCATGACATCTAAGCTCATTTAAACACCTCGTGTTTCAGTGAAACGTTTTTTAGATGATGAATGGCTTTCGAGAAACCAGAGCTTTTCTTTTTTTTTTTTTTCCTCTTTTTCTGCTGAAAAGTCTGTTTGGAGGCACATGATCTGGTACTATCATTTTCAGAGGCATGAAAAGATTCAAATCATGCTTAAACATGCTTTCAGTTTTTACACTTCTTTAATGAAAACCTAAAACACATGAACAAAAATCTTACAGAGATAAGAACATTCCTGATTGTGTCCACATGGAACCTTGCACTGGAGAACTGGGGACCACAGAAAGAAGGAAACATCCTTATGGGTCACAGACACTCATCTGCTCCCAGAAGAACTACATTTCTTATACTAAGTCACCTTCCAGCTAGTATCTCCTTAAGTCTGTAATCTGTGCATGCAGTGACCCGCAGAAAAATCACTCCCTATTTTTTATGTGTAGCAGGAGGCTCCAGGAACACCACCTCATAAGGAGAATTTTGCACCATTGTACAGACAGACAGGAAAGCAGCTGAGACACACAGGCATTCTTCAAGTCACAACTGTATGTACAACAATTTAGCCTGAACAGCTGGCTAGGAGGTCATAAAAGAAATGTGTTTTACTACGTGAGTGCTAGATGAAACGACCCTGTTGCCAAACTTGGCTAAGAGCTGGAACAGCCGCAGTGCATACATAGGATTTATGAGACTAACATCTGGATTCCTCCCTGAGCCCAGGAAATTGCATTCCTTTGAGATCTGGACTGACGTTCATTGATAATGCAAAATTATGCTTTTCTGCAGGGAGAAGAAAAGCGAAGCAGAAGTACTTGAAAGCCAAATAGCCTTATGTGGAGGACTGAAAGGAATGAAGAAGGATAATCTATTACCATCTTAAAAATTCTACTCTCCTCTCAACATAGAGGGTGAACTTGTGCATGTAAAGAACCAAATGATTTGTCCATGTTTTTAAAAGTTTTCCTAAATTTGTGAATTGAAATGTGGAGTGGTATTACCTGCCTCAGCCTGTTACCATGCCATGCGTGGTGTCTGTCATATGGCTAATCAGGCAGACACAAATGATGAAAACACCCAGAAAGTAAACGTCAGAAGCTGAAAATGGAGAGAAAAGACAGCTCTGGCCTGACTATGACTGAATTCACTCTGCTGATGAGAACACTAGTCTGGGAAGTGGGAGAACCTAACCAAGCACAGCCGGGGCAGGAGAACTCAGCCTCCTAATCCCCACAGAGAGCCCCAGCTTTTAGTTTAACACCTATTTCAAGGAGACTTTTACCACCTTTATTTAAGAGGATAAAACAGAGTTATAAAACTAAAAGCTAATCTTTTCCCTAATGGGAGAAAAAATTATTTTTTTTAAATACCTTTTTTGTCTTGGGACTCTCTAGCAGTTAGAGAACAAAGGACCATGTTATTTTCATGTCTGATTAGTGACTGAAAAATCTGAGTGGAATCAACAAAAAGTGAAGTAAGTGGAATTTTTTTCCTTCATGTCTACATCAACCTCAAAGTGAGAGATCTTGAGAAAATTTCTATAACCTGTCACCAGAGCTTCAGTGATGGAAAGCAGTTATTACCTCTCCATGAAAGCGTTAGTTGTCAGCGTCCCAAGACAATAACTGTACTAATAATAGCTGATTGCAAAACCACTTAGTTGCGAAAGTACACAAAATACAGATTTCAGTGACTTGTTCCTAAGTAGCTATTAGTGGCAACCGGTGATACTGTCATTCATTGTCTTACAGAGAAAAACGGATTCACCTTGTGGCTGAGCAATTGGCATCTTGTGACTGGGCTATCTTGCTCATCCCAGAGCAGGCAGTGGTTACTGCACACTGGTCCCTGGCACTACACAGGGAAACCCACCATCTGGTCAGGACCTGAGCCATCTTCCTCTCACTTGCATATCTACCTCTTCTGGCATAGGGAGACCCCACATTCTACAAAAAAAACCCCACAAGTAATTACAAAACAGATTTTTTTTAATCTTTTGTTCTTCCTTTTCTTTCCACTCTCCATTCCTCCCTTTCTTTCCAACACACATTTACATGCACCCACATCCAGCCCCCACTCGCCACCCCTTTGATATACTCTCTTTTTATCAAGGGAAGAATTCAAGAATTTATACTTCTTGAATGCATTTCTTTCTTTCTTTTCTTTAGAAATGTGCAATTTATACCTCTATTTTAGTTGATTTTTGATTTTTCATCACTGGGTTATGATTCTGATTTTGGGCATTGTACATACTGAAATGCCACTGCATGTACTGGACTGGAGTGAAATATTTCTACATATTTTCCCATCATAAAATAGAAACCTGTAGAAAAACACACTTGTAAGACAGTAGCTTGTGATGGATCACTTCTAAAAAGCCACCATCTTTGAGCTGCACAATATTTTCTTCCACAGAGAAGAAGATGATGATAAAATGTTGATAAGTATTGGAAAGCACTTGCAAGAGTGTAAGGCACAAAAAAATCAGTGACTATAGGCTAAAGGCATTGACCTTTCACTGGCCACAGGAACTATGAACAAAGCTCTGAAGTAACTGAGATTGATAAGAAGTCTTACAAGAGCTATGACAGGAACATTACCATGGCAATCATAATCCAACTTTTTACGGTCACGGTTTAACAAAATTACTTCAGTGGTCAGCTTTTTATTTAGATGGCAAAAACCTTGTCCCTGATAAAATCTAGGCATGTTTGAAATAACTACCTTCCCTTCTCTATGGGGATGCTCTCGACATGCTCCTGACAAATCAAATGCACAGATTTTTCTGCAGGATGTTCTTTTGCCCTTTCCTCTTCCATTTTTTTATAAGGCAATGTGAGTCATTTATAGGGACACTTGGACTGTAATATCTAGTCTGATGAGAAGGGCAGAAATAAACCGATGCACAAAATGAAGCATCAGTCAGAAGTCAGCCTCACATTCAGTTTTCTCCAGCATCATTTTTTTGCACTGTTGCAGTTCAGTACAAGATGACTAAAACTGCATAACGACAGGGCTTCATGCAGCTGTTACAAACCTCTCATCTCTTCAAAGCAAGGGCTGAGGTTTGCTCTGCTGCAATATGCATATACCACCACCAACAGCTTTGGATGTGTTGTAGGTGGCATATACAGGTTCACTTACTGCCACTTTCCAACTGCTTCTCCTGGGTTTGTAAATCTTCAGTGGGGAACAACAAACAGAACAACATGAAAATAAGAAACGGTGTCTCCACAGGAGCTACAGTTCTTTTCACTAATCAACAAACCCCTTCCACCATGTACTGTACTTTGACTTGTACCTACAGTACTAACACTATTCACTCATTAAAACCATCCTAAAGATATCTTCAAGATCCCCATGTGCTCTATGGAATTGTTTGCCTGCTAGGTCCAAGGGTAGTATCTTTTCAACACTCTACTAGTTTCTCTCAGACTGGAATCTGTTTCTCCCCCAAAAAAAACATTTCAGTTCCAGTATGTACCTTCTTCTTCTAGGAGAGGAATCTTTCCTGAATGCCTGTCTCAACAGAACTGACTGAATCTGTGTCATTTGCTGCCTGGTTTAATTTAGCCCTCAGTTTCCATGAATGATGCCCATGGCATGTACACATTCCAAGAGACAGGAGGAGATACCACATCCCCTTCTGAGGTATTAATACCTTTGCTAAAGGAAGTCATAGGTTCCTATAGCTGGTCTTCTGACTGTGGGTATAATGCCATTTAAAAGCATAAAGAAATGTGGTTAACAACTCTTGAACCAGACTTTCTGTTTCAGGCAAATGCACTTCATGCTGGGGAAAGAGTATTTGAATATGTCATTTCTTAGTATCTCAAAAAATTGGAAAGGGCCCCCAAGGTCATTCCACCCAAACATCTAGTCAAAGCAGGAGTAACTTCCAAAGTTAGATGTCCTGGTTTCAGCTAGGACAGACTTAATTTTCTTTCTAGTAGCTGGTATAGTGCTGTGTTTTGGATTAGGTATGAGATGAATGGTGATAATACACTGACATTTTGGTTGTTGCTGGGTAGTCAAGGACTTTTTCAGCTTCCCATGCTCCACCAGGTGCACGAGAAGCTGGGAGGGAGCGAAGCCAGGACAGTTGACTCAAGCCACCCAAAAGGGTGTTCCTTGCCATGTGATGTCATGCTCGGTATAGAAACTGGAGTTGGCCGGGGGCAAATACCGCTGCTCAGGAATGAATGGGTACTTGGTGTTGTGGGTGCTGAGCAATTGCACTGTGCATTACCTGTATATTTTAGTAGTAGTAGTAGTAATAGTAGTAGTAGTAGTATTTCCTTTTCCTTTGTTGTCCTATTAAACTGTTCTTATCACAACCCACAAGGTTTTTCCTTTCCTCCCTTTCAGTTCTTTTCCCCATCCCACGTAGGGCGAGTGTGAGCAAGTGGCTGTGTGGTCCTAGATGCTGGCTGGGGTTAAACCATGACATTAGATCATGACACTCTTTTTTTTTTTTCAGTAAAAAATGTTCACAGATGGAGATTCCACAGCCTCTTTGGGGACCTCTTCTAGTGCTTAACTGCTCTCACTGTTAAGAATTTCCTTCTCTGTTGTTTCCAAGTTTTCACAGGTTGCAAACTGTGACCACTATGTGTTGTCCTTGCACTGCACATTTCCTGCTAGTAGAATAGAGCACACTCTCTATCACTTTTTTAGTTTGATTTTTTTTTTTTTTTCTTCAATAGTGTCTCAGGTGGTGTCAGAGGCTTAATTAGCTGCACTGTCTCAAGGTCTGACTGTTTTGCCTACCTGGAGCTGCAAGATAATCCACCTCACCAGAACAGCTGTGTTTAGCAGCCACCATGTCCCTAGTATGCAAATTATGGTATAAAAGGTGATGAGGTATTCAGCAGAAATCTCTAGTGTACCTGACCTTTCTTATTGAAAGCCTTGAACACGGTCACAACAATCAGCCACCAATAAACACTCCAGCACAGCCTGTTTCATATGTCTTTTTGTAAGCATGGATCCATAAGCAGGGTTTTAACCTTGATCCTGAACTTACAGGGAAGGGTAGCATGTGATTGCATTCCTTAATTATAATCCATTCTACCTAAAATAGTCAGGAATGTTACAAAGGCTATCAGAATTACTAAAGGCTTCAGATGGCTTTACAGTGTTAACATTTACTACCTCATACTACAAACTGGAATATGAATATTCACTGTAAAGCTGTAGCTAGATAAAGTTTGATAGACACACCACAAAGATTATTTTTTTTAACTGCATCTGCATATATTGTAAGAAAGGACACCATGTAGTTATTCAGACCAACAGTCCCATTGAGAGAAGGATCCTCCCATATGAATTGCCACTTAGAAACTTTTCTTGCAAGATGAAAAAAAGCCCTTATCAGCAAATAAGGGTCTTCCAAACATACCTTTCACTGGAAAATAACTTTGTCATGCTCCACTTTCCAACAGACAGTGCACGCTCCACTGGAACAACCCCAAAGCTAAAGCAGCGTTTTCCCTCGCCAGTCCATTGGCAGCAGCCCAGAGCTGCATGCCAGGGATTTAAGGGAGGGTTTACTGAGAGCTGGTGCCCACATCTAACAATCAGGTCTCTGTCAAGTGAGAAAGATACAAAAAATAATTAATCTTTTCTCCTTTATGCATTGCTGCTTCTATTACTAGTAAGGGGAATGCCCAAAGTGCTGCAGGGCTATAGTGCTGCATGGAAAGACCCATGGCTCACTCCTGACTTTTAAATGCTACATGATCTCTGTACAGTTTGGCAGCTCATAACCCATTTTGATACCTGAAACTGAAAAAGATAATTCCTCTTGTGCACACCTTATCTAGAATTTCCTGCCAAGAATATCAGCATCAAGGATGTGACCCTGCAAATAAGAAAGACACATAGATTAAATCCCTGATGGGCAATACATGACTGTTTCCGTATTAGAAATAAATGAGAATTTCCCTATATGGTCACAGCCTGACAAGCTTTTTGAGGTTACATTCAAAAAGACGTTAACATTCACTCATGGTATGTTAAGTTTAGGTAAGGAAAAACTCCTTACCCACACAAGAAGCAAATAACCGTGTCTCTTAAGGAAAATCTCTTCTGCTGCTTTGCTCATGTTTGCTTTCTTTACTAATGACTGCAGGATTACTGCATTTTCTAACCACTCATGATCATGGCATGTGAGTAGGCTTTGAAGAACAATGGGAAACATGGCTGACATGGTTGAAGCAAATGACAAACATATTTCATCTATTTGCAGATTTAAATCTAGTATTAGCAGTATTTGGTCAGCAGTACAAAGGATCAGTATGGCAGATCAGTATTCACATGGTAATCACTGCCTGGCAGGAATTGCTGACTGGTCAGGAGGCCACTGGGTCCAGCTCATACAGTCATTCTCAAATTCTGCACAGTGTCAAGGTGTGGCTTCTAAACCACTGCTTAATGCTTGATTTTTTAGACTCAGCTTAATCAGTGTATGTATTTATCAACGTAACATCAACCTAATCTGTGTAGGAGAACCTCACAAAGAATTGGACCAGATTGAAAGATCTGGTCATTCATCTCACTTCGAGCTAAGTTGCATCACTTATATATATCACTATGAACAAATCATACTGTCACCTGTGTACTTCTCTCATATCACACAGGGAGGTAACCTCCAAACCACAGCTGTCTCCCATTTTGCAAGTTCTACCACCAGAAACTGAAAGCTGACCATGCTGCGTTTGAACAAGAATGTTCTAGAGATACCTGTGGTCTGCCAGTGTGATGCTAATGGCTCCTACCCAGTTGTAACAGTCAGTCTGTGTAGCCAACACTTGGCTCTGTACCCAGTTTTGGCTGTTCTGTGAGCTACCAGCTCCCTTAAACACAAATACGGTCAAATTAGCTGATTGTTGCAGACGTTACTTTTCACCATGCACAACCAAAGCAGTGTCAGGTGCATTCCTTTTGGTAACAGCAAACTCAACTCAAAATTACAATAACGACATGGAAACAAGAGCCACCTCCAGGATCCCTTGGTAAAATTCTAAAAAACTAAACACTAAACTAGACCAAAACTAACAAAAATTACTTCAAGAAAACAATTAGCCCAGTCTGGATGACCCATCTGAATGGCCTATCACTCTCCTAATCTCACTTTTTGCTACTTGAGGTGCCACACATGGTGCACCTTTACATTTCTGTTCATCACATACAAAACACACTGAATACAATCATTAGCTACTGTAAATATACTGCAGCATGTGTCATTCTCAGTGCTAGTAGCAGAGCATCCCCTGTAGTTTTACAGCTCTTAGACTAGCAGAGGTGTTTCATCGTACCAAATCTACCACTGTAAAGTTCTCCTTCAGACCAGCCTAATGGTAGCCTGCCAGAAATAAGATCAGTTTGAGGTCATTTATCAACAAGACAACATGATAACATCTGGTCTTCACCAGTCAAATCATTACAATTTCACAGTTCCTCATTTCCAGTGCTATCATGTGGTCTTCTGGCTTTGGCTTTACATATGCCTTAAAGTGCCCCCCTTCACTAGCAGATCATGCAAAGTGTTGGGGTGACCTGGAACTGGAATGGACTGGGTCATGGCCAATGGGACAGGTGTAAGGCTGTGCAAAAGGTAGAGAAAACAGAGAAACCAGACATTATGCCCTCAGGTGAGGGTACAGATGGCCATAGGAAGAACAAGGCTCCTAGGAGGCATTAAAAGTGCAGAGCTGCCCATGCACATTTCTGATCTAAATGGAGCCTAGAAGGTCTCAGCTTTACAGGGAGTGATATGGAGACTGCCAGAGAAGCAGTAAGTACTGGGCTGTTCCTGCAATTGCATGTGATATTTCTACTGAAAAGTACAGACCACTGACATCTTGCCCTTCCACTGTGACAGCAGCGATGTTGTCAGGTATCAAAGTAGTCTCACTGCAGAAAAAAAGACAAGTATCTCTGATATGAAATGACTGAAAGGTGGGAGGATGGCTGAAGCCAAAAGCACTGTTCAGCCAATGCCTAGGGTAGAAAAATTAATCCATTCCAAGTTAGCACTTGACGTTTGAGAACATCAGACTGACATTACCCAGGGATGGACTCCTGCAGACAGCACAGGCTCATTGATTCAAAACTGTCTTGTTCCGTTCATTGCGTATTAAAATGATAGCAGTGCACTTGAACTTCCTTTTCTAATTGAAGGCAGAGACATGCACATGCTCTGTTCTATGCAGGACACCTCCCTTGAACCGTCTACTCAGCTTCTCTCTGATACTCATATTTCACTATTTTCTCTCTGCTATCAAATACCTTAGTCTTTCAGGACAGGATCCATTGTAAACAGGGGCAGCAAACAATGAGCCACCAAGCATTTGCTTCACTGTGTACAAAAACAGATCGAAGTTCAGATCAGCTGGATTAGTTATTACAAATTTAACTAAAAACTCTGCTAGTTACTCAATTATCTTTGTTAGAGAAGTGGCTAAAGGCCACACTGACCCTGAAAGGCACAGTATTGCTCACCCCAGCTTCTCTTGATAACCCCAGGCACATTTCTGCTGCTTCCTTCTCTGATCCAGCTGACCGTCTTAATCTTCTTTTGTGTTTTTGTTTCTCCACAGGATTACCCCTCAGTTAGATCAACAATCAGGAAAAAAGGCTTGACTGTTACTTTGGGCAGCAAGGTATTCTCAGAACAGTTGAACTGGAGCATAAAACCACATCTTTCACCAAAGTGACCTCAATGTAGACATAAATTTATGGTCTAAACACAAGATGGCTTGGGTCACTCTAAAGATACGAGCCTAAATTAACAGAATGTAATTCATTTAATTATTTTTCTCTAAATGCTACCTAAAGTCAGGTCCCAGGTATTATTAGGTTCCATGTAAATTTTGCAATGAACATTTTTTAAGACTCTGAAAAACCATGAGTTTTAGCATTTCTATTTTTTGTCCTGGACAATGATGAATGGCAGTGATATTTTGCAGTAAATGCAGCAAGGAGCATTAGTTCATCAGAAACAACAATTTCCCTTCTAGCCAAACTTCAAACAAAGTATCACTTTCTCTGCACTTAATACTACATTTGGTTCAGATTCCATTTCTGAATGACAAGTATGGAGCCCTAAAGAGTGCAGAATAGCAATTTTTTTTCTGGAATGGTAGAATGATACATTTCTTAGCAAAATACTAATATAGCAAAAAATTTTACATTTTTTATTTTGTCATTAAATGTTGGTCTTATCCCACAGCTTGATAACAAATAGTCTGGTAAGTTTTGAATTTTAAAAAAATAAAATGGTCCCTGATGATCTTTGGATTTCTAAATACACACAGGAAACAGACACAGGGAATGTAGAGAGGTCATTTCTAAATTATACTGCACAATGCATATTCTCATCTTCCACTTCATTCCTTTATTCCTGCAGTCGTGAAACAACCTTGCTTGCAGAAGCCATCCTGAGACACTGCTTCTCCTGGGTAAGAAGGTACTAGTGCTACAGGAGCACATTTGCACTGCAATTTCCTTGCAGTCCCTAGGAAAATTCCATGTACTCACTACTTCTGCAGAGGCACGATGCTCGATCTATAGCGACTTTCTCAAAGATGTTTCACCTCTTCTGTACCTGTGGTTCACTTTTCACCAATAAAGGCATTTTGACTACTTTCATTCTGCATATTCCTCCAGGTTCTACTGTAGGTGTATCAAAATGCTTTAGGATCAGCTTTAGCTTATGTTCAATTAAATACCTGATGGGATCTGGTACTTTTAGATGTTCTGTAAAGAACATCAAGAACTTCTTTCTTCCTCAGCTCTATACAGCCTAACAACACATATGGCAAAATTTGGGGAAATAACCCCATAAGTTTTTTCAAAAAGCCTTGAGAAGTGCAGAGGACATTGCTCCCTGCAGTGTCCCAATGTTTCCAAACTGTTTGGAGTCCCTGGACCTTTTCATGTAGGGGTACTGAGTAGACAGGATGGCAGGATGGAGCTATGTAAAGAAAATCATCATCTGCATTGTGATATAGAAGGCCCACAATGAAAAGGATAAGCTGTGACCAAAGGCCACAGTGTGCCTGCTTAAGGGACATCTAATTTAAAATAAAAAACTAATATGCTTCATAAAACTTGGATCATATTCACCAGATTATCTTAGATGCATGGGGTCTCGGCAGTCAAGCTAACGTAGAGTTTAGCAATGCTGCACTCAAGGACATGCTTTTTCACCCATTTTCTTTTTGGGGTAATCTCCTTTCTAAGTAGAGGGACCACAAGTTGAACCAGAGCAAAGAAGGAAAATTTTAAGGATGCACTGGCAAATCAGCAATCTCGATTGCTGTATGATTCCAAATTAGCAAGGGAAACCATCCTGCCCCAAAAGAGCACTGCAAGACGTACTGTTCCCTTATAACAAATTGTTCATAGCAGCTTACATGTGGGGACATTGCTTCTCAGTTTCCCAAGACTTGCCACAAGCTTTTCTCATTCTCATAATAGACATGTAGTGCAAAGTGCTAAACAAAGGGATGAGTGATGTAAGCTTCAAACAGATTTTTCAGTTCAAGCTAGTTCTTTGATGCTCTATTTTATCTGAAGCACTTTTCAATTACAAGCAGATTACAAGAACAGCTTTCTCCATTCAACTTTTATTAGTTTTATCAGTTGTGCTTGGCATAGGCTCTTTTGCAGCTAAAGATCAATTACCTTTAATTAAATAATAACTCTCACATGGTTCTTGAATAATGTTGTCTGTAAGCCTGGAGAAATTATATAAAACACCTTAACTCTACAGTCTGCAATTAGTAGAATTTCAGTCACTAACTTGGAAATAAAAAGTGACCTTAGCCCCATTTGTCTAAATCACCTCTTCAACAGAAGAAATATTAAATAGTGAAAGTCTTCAGCAAAACACTGAAGAACATGCTCAAGAACAGGCATATGCATTTTATTGAAGTTAGGCCATTTGCAATTATTTTATATTAGTCTTCCTTCAGTGTCCCGTTTCTATTTCCTGAAGACATGTTTCAAACTAGGAGTTTAATTGTAAAAGGCCAGCTGATTTACGAAGAATTCCCAGTGCAACTGGGTTGGCTGGCATATTTTCCTGTTTGTATGTGGCACAGAGCTGTCCAGCTAAATCAGCTTTTTCAGTCTTTCTTGCCTGTTGCCATCCAAGTGAGAAACAAAAGGCTTTTAACTCGGTGGCAAAGCTTTCATTCCAGAGCAACAAAACAAAGAGGTCCTGTGTGCTATGGAGTCACCCATCAGCTCCCTTCATCCTCTAGTTTCAACACTGTTTTCCTTGAACCCGACTGCTGAATGTGACAGCGTAACAGACTGTATGAAAACATCACTGACCACACTGAAGTATTTTTATTTTTAATGATAGTTTGCTAAATAAAATTTATTTTCTCAGAAGCTCACAATTTTGTAATTCAAAGCATAGATCTGTAAACTGCCCGTTGAAGGCTGAGAACGTTTTTCTTCCCCTCAGAAAGGACTAAAATAGACGTGAGTTAGTCCACAGGCTGGAGAACACCATAGTGTACTGCATCAGCCTCACTGTTTTCAGTAAAAACAGAAGAACAAAATCACTTGTATCATAGTCTTGTGCCCTGAGTCTGAGGCAAATGTGGATGGACAACCCAGGGTTTTTTTGACTGCTCCAATAAAATGGGAAAAAATGAGGGAAAAAGAAAATGTCCCTTACTCAGACTGAAGTGCTTAAATATGTTTGACTTCCCTTGTTGCTACATGTTGCTCTTCTGCCAGGTCCTATTAGCTCACTAAGCATCTGGAAGAACCACAGTCCATGCAGGACATAAATACTCAAGGGAAAAACAGAAATGAAGAAGAGGTAATAGCAGAAAACTTGATCGATGATGAGTACAGGTGAGAAGGAGCAAGACCTCCCCACTCTAATTGCCCACACCTTGAGCTAAGTGGTACCCATTAACCATTTTGAGGAAGGCTGAGGTGGGAAAATCTGAAGAGGCACACTCTGCACTGGATGTATTGCACGAGAATCTGTAGCCTTTGGAGGCCCAACATGCTCATTTTGCGTAGCCATTGCTCCCTGAAGCAAGAAAACTGAGGGCACAGTTGTGCCCTCAGCAGGATCCAGGCTCTTGCAGGGCTCATGTCTCAGCAGGAACTGGAAACCAGGTACTACAGCTCTCCCAAAGGCAAGGGTTTGCTGCCTCAGCAAATGCAGGGAACCCCAGCTCCTGCTGGCTTCCATGGTCAGAATGGGAGCCTTGACTGCTCCAGGAAGCATAATTTGCTCAGTTGATGCCATTTGATATCTAGAAAATGCCAGCAAGCAGCTGTATGCCACTATCCCACTAATGCATGAAGTAGGTCACAGTCTCCTCAGAATTCAGCAGCAGCAGCAGTAGCTTTATTCTTCCTCCTCGATAGGAGGATAAAGTGATTTTCAACATTCAAAAGCAAGTATGTAACACATCTGTAGCACCCCCACCCTGAGCACTGCAAATTCCACCACCACTCTAACCAGTAGGAGGTCAGGACTCCTGTATAGAAACTCTTCAGCCAGGATTGCTGCCTGTGTATGAATAGGCATAAAGACAGTCGAAGGCTCCATTCAGATAATTTCAAGTAAACTACACATACACATTGTATTTATTGAGCAGTGCAGTGGAAACTTTACCATGTTGCGGAACTTATCTGGAGTCCACAGAAGATACAACCAGTGTAACCTGGTAAGATTCATGTCTTCTGTTTTTTGAGGTACCAGAAAAAAATGTTATCACTGCACTTCAGAATAAGTCAGAAGAGTGCCTCTTTACTTAGTTGAGATCAGGACTGCCACAACCTTTTTACTAAGAAATGTGAAAAAAATGAAATAGCAAGAGGAAAGGTAAGTGTACAGATGTGCTGTCCCAACAAACGGCTGTTCACGTCTAGGTTAGTTAAAGGTGCAAGACTAAACAGTTCTATAGAAAATTCCTCCTGTGTGAGTATTCCCTGGTATCAAAGGACATGGCTGGAGACTGAGGGCAAAGATAGCTTAGTACAAATGCAACCTGCATGACAGGATGCTGGGTTTTTCTCAGATGACTACAACACACAGGTGGATCAGATGGTGCCAACCTACAACACAGCAGAGGCCACCACTCCAAGATTCAGTGAGAGCTGAAATACCAACCCTGGTCAGCATCTTTGACACCTCCCACTACAACTTGCTCTTAGGGATGTCTGAGTCCACCAAGTGTTGCCAGAAAAAGGCCTGTATCCTGCGCCATGCATCTTCTTGGGCTTTGGCATGCTCCCGCAATTGCCCTCCCCAACACATAAGTATTCCAAACACTTTGTGGATCGAAGCCTGGCACAGAGGCAAGTATGGTGGCTCCAAGAGGTGCCCTGCTCCAGAATAGGAGCAAAACTCCACTTCCAGTCCATGCTGCTGAAGACGGTGGACGGCATCCCGGCAATAGAGGTCACTTTTCCAGTTCGTGTCATCCTCTCCGGACAGGAAGAGGAACTTGGCCTTGGATCTCTCCATGGGAATGCGACAATCCCAAGTCGCTGGGTCCCTGTGATCATCTAGGACATCTGAAAAATTTACTAGGCCAGACTCATTGATCTTCATCCTCCCCAAATCATATGGGTGGGGAGGAATAGTGAAGCCATTCCCCTGCAACGGAATGAAAGAATTAAAACCACTTCCAGATACGCTGACAGCTGCCTTGATGCCAGGTAGGAATGTAGCCATGGAAAGAGCGAGATCAGCTCCTTTAGACAAGCCCAAAACGCCAATGCCAGTATCTTTCACCTGAAACACAATTATGAAACAACCATTATCAACTCCTCTTTTCCTGGGCTGAAACAACGTCTCCAGTTCTGCTTCCCCACTCCTGAGACAACTAAGACAGCCCATATTTTACCCCTTACCTCTCTCTGTTCAGGTTATATCACTCCCATATCTATCCCTCTGCTGAGCCTCCACATGAGTGACTATGAATTCCACAGCTCCTCAACATTTCTCCTCCTGTAACACTTTTTCCTCCTGGTGATCTCTACAGACAAAGCCTCTTTGCTCCCTCCACATCCTGGCTAGACACTTGCTCTCAGTATTGTATCTTTTACTGCTCCTGCCTCCAAACTCCCTCAATCTTCTCTCCTCAGGTCCCCTTTGGAAAACTACTTTTTCATGGGTTTACTTGCATTGATTTTCTTTTATGCCATTTTTTTATACTCTCCTACAGCTGACCTGTTCTCTTCTGTTTTGTCTTGCAACACATAAGGTTCATTACACCTGAGGTTGAGTAAGCCAAACAACTATTTAAATCAACTTATTTATAGTGAAGTCTCTTCACACCAAATTCACTTTGTAATGTGTGTCCTGTAAGATGCTCTGGAAGTTTCAGAGATCCATAAGCAACAAGATAAACAAACAAGGCTGAATTCTGCTCTCACGCTGGCTACATTCCAGGTGTCCATGTGTTAGAAAGTAACTATGTGAAATGAATACCACATTAAGTAGCATTCCATTCAAAGATTAAATGCTGCTTAACTTCTCTCAGTCTCTTTCGGTTTAAGTACGATGATATATAGCTATAAAGTGTCCTTCTCATTCCACATACTTGTTCAAATGCAGCCCCAGCTTCTTAAGACATGGTACAGTCTCCAATGATACAACTGTAAGAGATTCTGTTGTTAAAGTGTTTTATTACTGTCTTTTGAAACTTACTCAGAATCAAAAGCCTGTAACATTTCAGAAATAGTTGAAAAATTAAATGTATTTTTTGCCCTTCCAAAATCTTGAAAGATGCAAAAGTAGGGAAAAAACTAAGGAGGTTTGTGGTTCTAGTCCAGGAACTGCTTTGATTTAATCTCACACAAACACTGGTTTGCACAACATTCTATGGACTATGACAAGATGCTATACAAAACCAGCTATCCAACTACTTGCAAAATTAGACTTGAGGCACATACTTTTACATCTCTCAGGTCATGCTGTCTTTCAGAGCAATGCCCTCTTCTTCTAACATTTCATAAACTTCGTTGCATTCAGTGACATAGTGCACTTCACATTAGAAAACTGGAAAATAGTTTCCAGCATGATAAGCACCAAAATTCATCTCTTACCTGTGGCTGCTTCTGCAAAAAGTTTACAGCTTCCTCAAAATAGGCCAGTTCAAGAATCTCTGGCATAGCAGGTAGATCTTCAAAGGCCATGTAAGCAAGAGCCAGAGTCACAAAGCCTCTGCTAGCCAGAAGACTTGCTCTGTATTCAACAAGACCTCCTCCAGATCCATACAAATCGACAAGTCCAGGAAATGGACCAGGTCCTGCAATGAAAAGTGTATATAATATATATATATATACACACATATGCACACAGACATATATATATATATACATACTCAAAAAGTTTCTATCATTGTCCTTTCAGTAGTGCCCCCTCAACACACATCAGCACAGTAGATATCAAAAGGAAATTATCCTCTGAAGCTTTCCATGGAGATTCTCAGTTCTCAGGAACACATCCAATCACTGTAAGGACACTAATTTGGATACATGTCTCTCTTAGGAACTTACTATAGGAAGTTCCTATGTTGGGCATCCTTCTCCCACCATAATTTTCAGCTGAAATTGGCCTAGATGTTATCAGGCCTTTGGGGACTGATGAACAAACAGTAGTGCCACATGAGCTGCGTTTCTTCAGGAACTGTGCTAGCAGGTTTTTCAGGGAGGGAATACCTGAGTTATGAAATGCACCCACAAATACCAGCACTGACCATTGCCAATTCAGGCTTCTAGGACCTTTCTTTCCTGCTGCTGATCTGCCAATTCTTAGAGCCAGACTTCCCTTACATGATCTGGTGTCGCAGCAGCTGCAAGAGAGGTTTTATTCATTACAGAGCAAGATATTCATGTTTAAGTCCTCCTCAAGGAACATAAACAGTTCAGGGTTAAGAGCAGCTTTACACAGGATCCAATCTTGGCACTGTCTCTGTATGGAGCTGTGGAATATGACAACTGTTTAATTAAAGACCTTGTTTTCCCATTTGTCTTCATCTTCCTAGGTATCCCACGCAGTCAGGCTGCTCAACCAGGTACAGACTTCTTTCTTTGGCTTTTACTTAGGAAAAGAGAGAGACAGGAAAACAAGTCCAGAGCCTGCAGGAAGATCCATGGCAGCTGCTGCAGCACCCTGGGCTGGCTGCAGCCTGAGCCCAGTGGTCCCGCCACATCTTGTCATTCCTTGCTCCACAGCCCAAGCTGTCATGCCTCACAGCTCTGTCAAAGCCCGGGGGTCTCTTTGTCCTGTCAGCTAAATTAAAGAGCTAAGAAATATGTACACTTTTGCCCAGAGTTCTCACTGCGGGGGAGGTCCTGATGTCCCTCAGCTAGAGCAAACAGAACAGACGTCGTGTTACCCCTGCGGCCCTCCCAGCACACTCCGCCTCAGCACTCCACCAGCCAGGGCAGTGCCAGCTGCTCGCTGCTCTGCTGTGATGATCCAGCAGCTGGACCAAGCACAGGCTGAGGGAATCATTAGCCAAGGTTTTACTCTGGGTTCCCAAGCACATCCAGTGGCCACAGGGCACAATACATCCAGAAAACCAGAATGGAATTAAAACTCACCAGGAGGAAGGAAGAGGGTTGCTTTCAGACGACCTTCTCTGACCAAAATCCTCTTCACCCCCTCTCCTAAAAACCATCGCTCATTGGTACATTTTCCCAGCAACTGGCTCATGTCCCCGTGGCCCTCATACACTTCCAAGTCCACACAGAAAGGGGTCAGGACATTCCTCTTTGCCAGTCGCTTATAGGGTGCTTTAGACTGCAGAGACCACAGCAGCCCCATGGGCTCCACTCCCGAATAGCTGCCCCCCAGCGCAGGGGAGTGGCTGAGGTCCAGCTCTCCGCTGCTCCCAGCTCGGTAGCAAGCGTGGGCTTGGAAGAGCTCGCCACTGTCGTCCAGGAGGCTGGCTCGGAGGGTGACTGCCTGCTGTGGCTGGAGTCCCTCCACGCGTATTTGCACAGAGTCATCAAACAGGCAGCGGGAGAAAGGCAGGACCGACACCTGCACCACCATCCCGGCTCTGCTGGCAGGAGAGGAGTCGCCCTTTCTTGTGGCGAGATGCGGGCTGCGTGACACAGGATCGTCAGGAACCTGTCGCTTCTCAGGGTTCAAATCCCTGTCTGAAGTCCAGGAGGAACCACCGTCATTGCTTCCTCCAGCCGGCCAGTGCTGCTGGGAGATGTAGTTCCAAGCACAGCTCCCCCTGGGCACTCGGCTCGGTGCTGGTGCACAACACCATCCGCTTCCACAGACACAAGCTGTCGTGTGTTCCTGGTGCGTTATCTTACATTTGATTATAGAGACAGACTAAATTAAAAATCCCAAGATGACAAAAAGAGACAGTCAAATTGCCTTTCCCCCAACTGTGGGCAAGTCTGGATTCTACTGCAGAACCAGCTTGGTTGGCAAGGCTTGGCACAAGGAACACAAACTGGAAAGCCTGGAGTAACCTGACATCTTAATCTGGCCTTGAAACAAAGCCTGCCCTTAATCCCTCTTGAGTTTTCAGCAATTTTTGGTAAAGCACCACAAAGTAAAATTATGCTTTATGCTTTAACTGTGTTTTTTTTAAAAAAAAACAAAATAAACAAAGTAAAAGAATGATTATATTTTTTTTTCACAATAACCACACTCATCTAAAGGGGGTCTGCATTTTCCTAATACAGGGAAAATAAATTTCCCTCCAGTCCATCCCACTGATGGTTCTAAGGAAGTGTCTGAAAATTTGACAATAAATACCAACTTTTGGTTTTCATAAACAACAATACTACATTTTTACATTGTCTCTGTGTTTAATAGCCTTTTAGTCCTACTCTGCAGGTCTCAGACATGTGAGTAGTCTCATTCTATTCTGTGGAAATGCAAACGGGAACTAAGGCAGCAGAAACTGGCTACAGTTTCACACACATCATCTGATAGTACCTTAGGGAACAAATAATGGCAAAGGAAGGCAACAGCCAATGAGCCTACAAGCTGCAGAATCACTTGTCATGCCACAAGACCACAGGTGAAGTGCAGATTGACTCTACATCTGGCAAAGCAACTCAAAAATCACCACTCAGGATGTAAGAGAATACAGCTACCTTTAAATACAATGGTGGAAAGAAATAGAAAACAGCAAGAAAAACATGTAGCTTAACAAGGAAAATAGTCAGCATTGACTTTTGCTTGTCTGCTTAATGTCCTTCACCCATCACATCATTTGGAAAAAAAAAAAAGGTAATAAATTAGGACAGAAATAAGCTTTTAAACTGACCTTTTATTGCAGAAGTTGTAATTTCTCACCATCAAAATACCACAGCCACTGAACTTAGTGAATTACAACTGAACAGGACTTTTGCCTTAAGCAGAGTGCATGTGTTAGACCGATGCAGCCTGATGCACAAGTGGGTGGCAGAGCAGGTTGTTCCTTGTCTGCTTGCTTTGTTACAAAAGCAATCTGTAGATCTGAACAAACACAGCTTCTGTTTCAGGATTCCCAAAACCTGGATTGCCTCTCTTCAAATTTTGTTTTGCTCACTGTCACTGAGGCAAGGTCTAAAAATGTTGTTATCAAACCTTCTACTTACAAGCCAAAAAACCTGGCCAATTGATCTGAACTCTGAAATCAAGCAAAATTGCCATGATCTGTTTGATAGGTGTTGTTGAGGATAATTTAATGTTCAGTTCTTTTCACGTGAATCATGTTTGTACTCCAGCTGCAGATGATGATGATTGTATCACATCAGAGACAGCGATCACAAGCTTGAGTCTCCCACTTTTGCTATGACACTTCCACGGCTTTTGTGAGGCAATCTAGTAGTTGATAATAGCTGTACTTAAGGTCATATTCCATGTCATACCAATAATTTACTGAGGAGACAAGAAAAAGTGAAAACATTTCTAAGGCTAGAATGCAATGATTCACAAACGTGTTCATACACTGTTTTACACAGTTCAGCTTTTCCTTATTACTGACTGAAATTTAAAAGGAGCAAATCTTTGACTACAGCCAAAAATAATGTAAGCAAACATTAGAGCTCTTTAATAGTGCTGTCCATGCAATTCTGTCTTAACACAAACCACTTCCTCTTCAGACTCTACCCTGGGGATTCCTTGGAGCAGGAGCTGGCAAAATATTTAGGAACAGAAAATGTATGCTTCTGTTTAGACCAAAAATACCAAATACCCTGCAAAGTTTAATATCTGGATAGGAACTTCTCTTCCTGTGAGTGTGTAGGGGATGGCAATTTCACCACTACTACACAATGGTCAGTGCTTTAATTCTGCTTCTCGTTTTCATTTTGGCAGACATCTCCTAAAAAAAATAAGCCAAGCAGTATAATATTGTAACAACGGTCCTTGGAGGAAGATCTGCTCTAGCTTCAGACATTCGTTAGAATAGACTCAGATAATACTGATTTTTCAAGTGTATACAGACTGTAGTGCAGTTAATAGACCAAAGGCCAAATAAACTCATGAACTCTTCTGTATTTCTGCTAAAGAAAGTGGCCAGGGGCTTGCAACTGGAAACAACTCTACTTTTTTCTGAAAAATCTTTAAGGAGTGATGCAGCATTACTGACAAAAGAGAATCAGAAATGCTGCTTTACTGCTAGCTTGTCTTTTTATCACAATATCGCAAATACTGGGAAAAAAAAAAAAAAGGGCTAGCAATATTTGCCAATATTTGCAGTGTTACACGAATACTAATGTTACATTGTTCAAAATACTGTATTTACTCTTCCTGGGCAGGCAGGATTATTCCATGTAAAGGACAGCAAAAAACTCTTTTTCAAACCGTGCAAAACTTACAGGATATAATAACACTTTGCATCACCCCCACCCCTCCACCTGCCCAACTGAGCAATGCTTGAAATTCTGGAATTCTCTTAAGGAAGGAAAAAGCAAGATAGATTATGATAATTCCTACAAAGAGAAAGATGAAAAGACTTTTGATAACCTGATGTGGTAACAGCACACACCACATGCAGTTTCTTTGTGAAAATATATAGATTACCAACTTGCAGTTAACAGGCTAGACAGACAAACTTAGATCCATGTTACAAACAGAAACTGGATCATGATCACCGAATCAGCTATCCTTCTCCACACTTGACAACTAGAAAGCCTTTTTCTTCTGCTGTATTCCTAGTGCTTGTCAACAATGCTCTGAAGCACAAACAAAAAAGATTGCCAGGAGGTAGCCCCACAGCATCTGTCAAGATTGCTATTTCCTCCTGAGGGAAGGCAGATGAACCAGTTATGCTCTGCTGTGGGATCTCCAGCTGCACACCCACCACAGTTCACAAACATACCTAGCATCAAAAACATTACCTGCTATACAGCCATGTGACTGCTGAACATGATGGAACCAGAGAGAAGGCAGGTATAACATCTCACCAGCTTTCACTGTACACTGCAAAGCTTTTGCCTGAGCGTACAGTGGATACTGTTCCAGATTTGGGTTCAATGGGTCCAGGGGGATCCATGGCACCTAAAAGCAAGAGAACATGACCCTGGTAAAAAAAATCCAGCAACCTTCCACAATAACAAATGATAACCAAACTTACTAGGTTACAAAACATGTATTTTGCCTAGTAAAACATGTACAGCTACAGAGCATTCCATGTTCAACCGGGAACAGGTCAAGGATGCAAAAATTTCCCTCCTTCAGTAAAGCATTTCTAATTAGGAAAAAGGTGCTAAATGTCAGTCATCAAATTTCAGTCTTGTGCCACAATTTCAAAACACCTCCAGCCCCTTAAGTCACTTGTTCCTCCTGCGTTCAGTACATGAGTATATTATCTGCATCCGTTTTTTAGAAATTCTTATCTTCTTCTAAAGCTCGCTGGTCTAATTTTATTCCCAGCAGCTAAACCCCCCATTCCTGTTGGGGAGGTTTCCCCATTCCTGTTGGGGTCTCTTGCCTGCATTCATTTCTTACATGTCCTACAGACTAATAAATCTCAACACTCCACCTTACTGCACTACAGGAATGCTCCCATGAGATTCCATAAGCACCCCTCTGGAAACAGAGAAAAAGCCCCAGCTCAAGTTCAGCTGTAGTGTTAGTCACACATTACAGAGGCAAATGGAAAGGTATTAGATACAAAAGGCCGCCAAGTTTTTGTAAAGTGCCTCTATACATTTTAATCAAATATATCTTACTACTACTAGGAAAACACAATTTATTCATTGAGACAGATGTGTTCTATTACACTGGGTGATACTTCTGTAGACCAAAATCGAGCCCTGAGTACAGGGCCAAAAGAAAGTGAACACAGATAAGTCTATTTCGATCTTAATGAAACCAATTCCTTTATCATTGATCCATTTACCAGTCTTTTACTTGATCTATTTACGTTCAGTGCATAGAAGACAGTTTATGATATCAATGGTTTTAGGTGTGCACTAACAATCTTTTCTGGAAGCTGGGTATCCTTTGTGAATAGTAAAATACAAGTGAAATATCTGGGCATTCTCTTTCCATTAACGAAGGATTTTTAAGTATCAATCAATATGCTCAGTTTGAAGGCTTAGCAGCGCCCAAAACTATTTTTACTATATTGATTGTGTTCTTGATATATACTTCTTACCTTATCTGCACTCTTCTCATCCACAATTTCAAATGAGCCATCTTCTGATACGTGGTAGGTTGCTGGTTGATAGAGCTCTGGAACCAGAGAAAAAATTAAATGACACCACTCAGAGCACTATTCAGAGAAACTAACAGCAGGGTATGTCACACTTTCACTGAGTAAAAGAAAAATTAAGACAAAACCATTTTCAATGTACTGTCATCACTGTCCTTCCCTTTGTTCATTTCAATTTTTATCCAGTTTCTTTTGTTTCTTTTAGTCAGTCTGAATACAGAACTACGTAAGAGTTACTACTGACTTGTGGTCAGCCTTTCACTTCTAATTTTATCCGACTGGGCTCATCAACTGCTTCAGATAGAGCAGGCTGCTTTTCTTTCATTGCCTCACCACATGGGTTTTCTAAGCCCTCCCTTGAGAGAGTTTCTCTCCATTAACCTGATGTTCAAAAATATGCAGTCCTTTTTACTGCACACTATCAAATGTAATTATTATCTCTATTCTGTGCCTTAATAGTAATTTGTTTTACAACACATGATTCATATGATGTACATATATTTCATACGTTCACATACATATGACACCACCTCTCCTTTGAGGACAGGCTGAGAGAGTTGGGGTATGTTCAGCCTGGAGAAGAGAAGGCTCCAGGGAGACCTTATTGTGGCCCTTCACTATATAAAGGGGGTTTATAAGAAAGACAGAGAAAAACTTTTTACCAAGGCCTATAGGGACAGAACAAGGGGCAAACGTTTCAAACTGAGAGAGGATAAATTTAGATTGCATATAAGAATGAAATTTTTAACAATGAGGGTGGTAAGACGCTGGAATAGGTTGCCCAGAGAAGCTGTGGATGCTCCATGACTGAAAGTGTTCAAGGTCAGGCTGGATGGAGCTTTGAGCAACCTGGTCTAGTGAATGGTGGGGGGATGGACTAGTCTGGGGATGTCAAACTCATTTTCACCAGGTGCCACATCAGCCTTGCAATTGCCTTCAAAGGGCTGAATGTAATTTTAGGACTGTATAAATATAACTACTCCTACATACATAAAGAAAGATAAAATAGGCAATGCAAAGTAATGCTGCCACAATAATATCTTCTTTTCATTTCTCCAGTTCTCAGAGATTCAGTTAGTAACTTTAATATTTCATTAAATTACAACTTATTTTTCAGCATCCTGGCTTTTTTTCCTAGAGAAAAAAATGAGCAGGCAGAATTCAAACATGTTAAACACCAAAGATGACATGTCACGATACTGACAAGATACTTAAGAGTCTAAAGCTGAAGAGACTGCCATGAGTATCAACGAACCTATTACTTTACAGGACTGGAAAACGTGACCTCAGAATAAAGTTTGTTTTACAAACTACCTGCAGCATGAAAAAGAAGATATTTCTGTTTACACTGGAAAGAGTAACACCGCATAAACATAAAAACGCTATCTCTGCTTCCTTTTTCATATCTTCCAATATTTTAGTCTCTCCTCCTTCCAACCTCTGGACATGCTGCACAGTAAATTATGTACCATATGGGATGAAGGGACGGTCACTCGGTGGATGCAGTAGAAAATGCTTCTCTCCAGATATCACACAGTACAAGTTCTCATAATGATCTTTATGCACTGGAGTTGAGGAAAAAGAAAAAAAAGAAAAAAAAGAAAGAAAAAAAGAAAAAAAGAAAAAAAGAGATGTGGAGAAAGAGAGAAAAATCAGTGTTATTTCCTTCTCTACACCAGAACATACAGTAAACTGAAAGCGTCAGCTTCTCCTCTTATTATTATCAGGCTGCTTCCTCTTTTTGCAGACAGTAGGAGCGGAAAGTAACAATATAACGTTGTAGCAAATGTATTCAACAAAGCAAATGGCAAGTGTCTTGCCTGACACAATGCCAGTAGATGCACCCAGAGAAACAGCAGCAAGACGCTGCAGAAGTGCAGCAGAAAGAATGCAAAAAAAAGACCACATTAAAGTAGAACTGCCTTGTCAGAGAAAACACACAGTTCCACCAAGCCACTAATTCAAGGCAAACCCATTTAAACTGGTGCTGAAAGCACACAGATGACTTACAGTGCCATACAATACCTACAAGATGTCACAGCAGCTGATTCCCCAAGCCAGAAATTCACAGCATCAGGTTTCTTCCCTGTATGGTTGAGGAATAGAGAAATGTTGTCAACACAAAAAGAACTTCAAGTATCATGTTTAAAAGCATTTCAAATAATTTTCTGCCAAATTCTGTCCTTTAACTTCCTCCACAACCATGATAGGCTTCATTGCAAATAGCACTCTGTAAGCAAGAGTAACCTCCTCCTACATTGGAAACCACTGCAGTGCCCACCGAACTTCATGACATCCACCCTAAAAATCAATGGTTACAACCCTTTGTTTCCACATTCCAAATCCCTAAGACTCAGCTCACACAGAAACCACAGCACATCTACACACAGTTGCAAAATGAAAGTGAGATCACAGTAAATAATTTCCATTGACATTTTAAGGAAAGACATGCTGTGAAATATAAACCAACTGAAACAGAACAGCCTTTAACTAGAAACAAATGTCTGTAATTTTACCAAAGCGGGTGGGGGCTGTGTGTTGTTTCACTCATTTGTTATGCTGGCTCTGGTAGCAACAGCACAAATCCAAGTAGAAACATGACTCTAAATCAGAGAAAAGTCACTATACAAAAGGAAGTGCTGTATGGCCCTGTCACCACATTATTTCAGTTGTGATGGTCCCAACACACAACTGACATAGTGATTCTGGAGTAATCCAAACCCAAAACTTGGATTATACTCCTATTAAGTATTTTTCCACTTCTGCTTTCTAAGGGGCTGAAACCAAACCAAGCTGCGGCATCCAGAAACTGAACAAACATTCGCCATGTCCCTAGCATGATTGTTTTAAAGCTCCATACAAAATACTAAACATAGGAGAAACAGAAGGTTTACCAAGTGCCTCACTCATCCATGGTATGTCAGGCTGCACATCACACACTAGTTCAGGGAACTCCTCGGTGAGGTTTGAACACTGCTTCTGCACATAGAATACGTTGGGAGAGGTCACTTTCTTCTCCACAATGTCCAAAAAGTCCATGAAAGGCATTTGGCGCTCCTCTGGCATGACAAAACGGTCCTGAAACACTGCATCTGCATAACCATTTGGTGTTACTGCCACACTCACTACCTTGGAACCTACTACCTCCCTGCAAAATAAATCAAAGGTTTATGGCCAGATCTGCAACTGGCCCATATACTGGACACCAGTTACTTTTAAAACAACATGTTTCCTGGGCAGCAAGCAGAAGAACCTTGGCTTTCCATGGATGGGGGTCTCTTGACTACATTTTCTACTGTTCAGTAAGGACTCTGGCATTTTGCTCTGCTTACTGCCTGTGGTCAAGGCAACTGTAGTATTTTTCACCTCTCTAAATTATCTTGTGTCTAACAGGTGAGTTCATAAAGGAGCTCCCTTTCCCTCTGTGCAGGCTAAGGACCCTCTTCAGCCTCTTCTTTTCATGAATCGTGGCAGAGCTTGATATCCTTGGGACACCTTAACCCAGTCAAATCTGGGTGGTCGTATGTTCAGAAGTATTCAAGGAGGGAGAGAGGGCAGGCAGAGACTGACAGACACAAACATCATGAGGCTGAGAGTCCTTATTTCCAGGAATAATTTAATTTTAAACCCATAGATTTTAGGTCTAAGCAGAAATCCCCTCTCAAAAAGAGTGGGGGTTTTGTTGTGTTTTTATTTGTTTGTGGTTTTTGTTTTTGTTTGTTTGGTTGTTGTTGTTGTTAATTTTTTTAAGGTGTACTCAGTCACAAAAGGGTCAGTTCTTACAGCACTATAGCCCCATGTGAACTGAGAGGCTACCAAGTGGAGCACTGGCCAGAGCACAGTGATCAGACCGCGTTTCATAGCCTGAGTCTGTTGGCTGCACAGTCAAAACTCCCGCCCTGCTGCCCACATCGGAACTGCTCAGGACAACGTGTTTGCAGGAAGAAGCTTAGCAAGACCAAACACCTTTGTACAGAGAAACGTGAGCTAATCTTACGGATAAAAGCAAAGATTATCCAAGAGCGTTTTACTGAAGTTAACCAAAATTGACCAGCAGCCTTGCCCCAAAGCTTGTTCATACCTGAGGTACGCTGAGGTCCATTTCTTCAGAGCCGGCCAGTGGCTGATGGCGTTCCGAATGATACAAGGTTTATTTGGACTTACCCACTCTCGATAAAACTCCAGCGGGGACGGAGGCCTATCAAGATAAGGTACGGACTCCGTCCACCCCAGCTCTGTCCAGGCAAACAAAAACAGTTTACTCAGTGTCCCCAAAGAAGCACCTTCCGCAAGCACACTAACTGGCTTCAAACCCCCGACCACAGGCACTCAACTGAAAGCAAGTAGCGGCCCCCTGGCTCCAGAAATCGCTCTGTTAAAGCCCAGAGGCTGTCATGGAGGTGCTGGAGCCAGGCAGCCCAGGGCTCACGCTGCTGCTCCCCTGTCGGCCACAGCTGCTGCCACAGGCGGCCACGCCACAGTCAGCACGGAGGACACGCGTTGCAGGAGACGCATCTCTGACGCAGAGGTCACACCACTGGAAGATTTTGGGAAGCTGGAATGGTGCTTTGCTTATCTATTTTATACATAGGAAAATAACCTACAAGGGCCATTTTCTCGAGTTTCATTTTCTTTTTGCAGCGGCCTTTCTGTTTCCTTGGAAACACTCGGCTGAAAACAGAGCCGGAGTGCGGAGGCTCCAGTTCAGCCCATGCCGGTGCCACCTGCGGCAGTCGGACACCGAGTTTTCCTTTCCCCAGGGCGGGCTGGGCCCGTGGCGAGCTCCGGGAGGCGGCGCGGCCCGGCCCAGGCCGCAGTGCCCGCCGCTCGCACACGGCCTGCCGCCCGCTCCCGCCGGGCCGCCCACCCCCGCCCCGCTCAGCCGCGCCTCCGGCCCGGCGCTCACCGCGGGCCTCCCGCGGGAAGGCGGCCAGGCAGGCCCTGACGGCCCGCAGCGCCGCGCCCTCCGCCATCCTGCGCAGCCCGGCCCGGCCCCGGAGGAGGAGGAGGAGGAGGAGGAGGAGGAGGCACCGCCGCCCTCCTCCCCCGGCGCGGCCGCCCTTGGCGCTCCCCCCGCAAGGCCATGGGAGCCTGAGCGCCGTTTCCGAGTGGGTGGCGCAGCTCAACCGCAGCTGGGTAACAAATGGTCACATTTTTATTGAAACAGTTTAAGACACGGAGTACAAATGAATACAGAGTTAAAAACAGCTCCTGGTGGGAGCCTCACAGTGCAAAAAAACCCAACAAACGATTATTTTTCTCCCAAATAATTAAAAAAAAAAAAAGTACATTTTAAAGTATTACTTTACCTAAAGCCAAAAGTGTAAAAACACACATTTATAAATAAAGCGGGAAGGATTTTTTTGTTGTTGTTTCGTTTTGTTTTTGAAGGAGGTGAAGGAAAAGGGCCGCGCTGGAGCACAGGGGGGCCCAGGACATGGCTTATTCCAACGCTGCTGCCCCACGCGTGTCCACAGCAGCTTACCCACACAACACAGTCCCAGCTGCCCCCGTGTGACTGACACACGCGATTTGAAATCTGGGACACGCTGGTCTTACCCAGAGAAGGAAGTACCTGCTCACTCAGGGGCTGCTATTAAGACCTGTCTGCTATCTTAATGAGGTTTTTGTCATTTAGTATCCTGCATACTACACATCCAAAGGGGGGAGGTGGGGGAGATACCATATACATGCATTAATTTACCAATGGTGTTTAAATACCTGTGTTTCACTTTTTCTTATATATAATTATATACATAATCTTTCTTTTTAAAAAATTAAGTTTGTATGTTTCTACTCCTGGAAAGAAAGCTCCTGATTCCTCTGAGTCACAATGAAATCTGCAAAACGGGGGACTGGGGAGGGGGCTGCTGCAAGACCTGCCCCAAGCATTGCCTGGAAGGTTGCACGGAAAGGAGAGGACAACCTGAGAGGAGGGGGAGGAAACGCAGACTCCCATACACACAGTTCCTGGGTGCTACTGAGGGATGGGGAGGACGAAGGTGTTACCCTGCCTGCAGCAGGAAACAAAACAAAGTGTTTGCTGCCCTCTCAGGCTGCAGCTCTCCCAGTTCAGAGGGACAAATAATGAACCAGGGGCTCCTACAGGCAAACTAATACTATCTATGAGATGGAAGAAAAAAAACAAAACAAAAAAACCACAACAACCCAACAACTATTCTCATTGTGACCAGAAATGTTGGGTTGGAGGGGCAAAATATATGTAAAGAGAATAGGTAGGTACAAATTATTTTTTCAGGCTTTACGTTAAATAACTTAATACACATATCTGGTTGTGTCTGTGTTAACACCCACACAAACCAGCAAGAGGGATAGACTCAAATTTATTACCTCCTCCCCCAGGCCTCTTTACTTCCCAGGCAGTTGCCACTCAGTATTTCTCTCCCTGCACCAATGGACTGCCTGTGGTGAAACACGTTCACAAGGTGCAACAAAATGTAACACATTTACGCTTTTTTTTCTGTAAACTAGAATTTTTGGGAATATTTCCTACTGCCAGCAATAGGATTTTAGCTGGGAAGAATCGGTTGATCAGTCTCAAACACCAACTCCTCAGCCCTCTTAGCAACAAACTTGTGGCACCAGCATCTCCTTTACTGGGCTTCTGCTACTCAATTTGTAACATCCAAGCCATGGCTAAACAGCTCGTTCCACTAAAGAAAAAACAGTTGCTTAGAGGACAGCACGCAAAGAAACAAGAGGTCCAATAGCACCTATTTAAAAACAACCCCCTTCCAATTCATTCTTCAATTACAGATCACCATCTCAGTCCTAAATCTACTTTCACAAAGCCTTTCTGTATCTTTCACAGGTATTGGCCAAATGGTGTTCCTCAGGCTAAGACCATTTCTACTCTGTTTTCCTGTGTGTCCTACATATACTATTCTAATTTACTTTAAACTACACAACCATCCTCCAGCTGATCTACTTGCCTGACACTTCTACCATCATTCTGATGAGATTTTACCTCTGGTTTCCCGTATGCGGCCAAGACCCCAAGCAAAATCCATTCCAGGAAACAAACTCTACTCTGACCAACTTAAAAACCAGATTTGCTTCACGTGACTCATTGCCGAGGAGCTTTGTGTCATATCTCTATGCCAGCTTCCCTGCTTGATGCTCTTTACCTTAATGGGAATTTCACTCTCACCACTGGCTCTTCTGTATCATCTCTGACCCTTTTTGTCACTACCTCAAAGTTAAACAATAAAATGTAATAAAATTGCACAGGGAAGTAATATAAAGGACCCTCAAACCATTATCACCAGTACCAAAAAATAGCCAGGTTGAAGGGACTGCTATTTTACCTGAGTGTCTTGTGGCCTCAGTACAGCAAGAAATTTCCTGTGTACTAGGACATGTTCACAGTCTGAAAGTGGAGGAACTAGTCATCTCAAATGCAAGCTTGACCCACACTAACTCCATCACAGACCCAACATGACTGCCATCATACATTCCACTCACGGCATCTCCAGCACACCTTTTCACCCAAAGAAAATGACAGAAGTTTCCTCTCTGGTTTTCAACTTGCCTGCCTTCGCAAAGCCTGCCTGTGCAGGAGAAGCTGCCCATGTGACCGAGCACACCAGCTGATTCAGCACAGTAGGATGCTGAGACAGGACTAGAAAATAACACTTTTAAAGTTTCAGTACAAGCCCATGGAAGGAAAGGTTAGCAAGGACACATAAAATGGGATTAGGCAGACTTAAATTACAAGCAGAAGCAGTTAGAAAGCCCTCAAAGTGCTCCCCATACTGCCAACTCCTGAAGCACTCGGCAGGGGTGATCAGCCAGCAAACCTGTTAGAGTGACAACTGCAGATTATTCAGCCCTGGAGTTATCAGGGAGAAATAAGTCATCCAACACCAGCTTGGCCAGCCCAGTAAAAAAAAGGCTGCACTGCAGATCTCCAATCACAGAAAGATGAGAAGTCAACAAAGCGCATTTCCAAGTGCCACAGGGCTTCCAAGAGATGACAGCCAGGGCAGGAAAAAAAGAAAACTGCTTCAAGCCTGTAACCTGTGGAACCAAGTGATGAGGTCTGGCTGCCTTTGAGTGACTCCCACATGTGCTAGCAGTCTCTCTCTCCCACCAAAAGCTTGTTGCTTGCATTAGCTTTATAAACCGGGATTACACTCTTCTGCCTTGAAATAAATACAAGACACACTGCAGATGGAGGCAGAAATAAAACATTTTGTATGTCTGTCCCTGTTGTGGAAAGGAGTGGGAGTAAGGGGGAAGGTGCTAAAGAATTCCATTGGTTTGAATTTTTTTTTCTTAGCTTATCATTGACCAAAAAACCATCACTGGACAGTTTTAAGCCATAACAAACACAAGTTAGCATGGGCTTAGAGAAGCTCCACAGGGTGAGAAGAGTATTGCACACATGAATGCAAGAAGGGAAGGTTTTCTGTTTCTCAGACAAGACATTCATGAAAAGCAAAGAGGCTGGGAGCAGGGGAAATGGTGGTAATCCTATCCCAAAATATCTGCTCAGAGTTCTTGGGAAACCATTTTTTTTAGGTATTTGAAATAGTTTACAAAAGGTAGGAGAAACCCATCTTTCTTGGAATATAAATATTCTGTTTTCCTGAAAACAAAAAAAAGAAAATGTCCTATCACAGTGAAATGAATAAATGACAGAGATGAGCCGTTGCAGTGAAGATCTCTCATATCCAAAGTTACACTGTAAGAGATGGAATCCAGCTTTTCTATGTCACTTCTCAACAAATAAATCATCACCTCAAATTTCCCAGTCACAATAACAAAGATGATATCTAATTTCTAATCATGAAAGGTGCCTGAAACAAGTTCTCATATTTGTATATAAATCCCATTTGAAAAATGTCTGCAGAAAACAGAGTCCAAAGTATCAATATAACATCAACTTCCAGATTAAAAATACCACTACTGAATGCATTAAGTAACATGGTCCAAGGGTTGCAGAACCTTCCCCTGGAGGTGAATGCAGATAAAATACAGCATGGGGACTGCCTGGAAACAAGAGAAAAGCAGACAGGGTTGTCATGACAGTAGTAGGATTACTCCAGGTAACAAAACTAAGGCAGGAAAAGAAAGAACAGCAAGACAAGATTTAAGCAGAAAATAGTTCATTAATTGCACAGACACTCCAGCCTGTCTCCCTGTTGGGGGTTTATAATACAGAGATTGTTTCTTGCTCGGATATGGCAAAGGGATTGACAGTTTTTGTTAAAGGACAAAGATAATAGCCACAAACGTGACAAAGAGCAACTGTCAGAAAAATAAATTAATAAATAAATCCATAAAAAGTCTGCTGCTTGATTTTCCTGAAGCCTTGGAGGGGAAGGGATTGGCTTCACTTGGACTCCTTGGTTTTTAGTCAGCAGTTCAGAATTTCTTGGATAAACTGGATTTTCTTTGTTTCTTTAGGTGCCAAATGTCCTGACCTCTTGGCTATGAAGAAATTTCAAGGCAATTTCTCCAAATTCCTCTTTCAAGACTTCGTCTAGACACAGGAAGTTGAAGACCGTTGGGGAAAAAAATATTAAAATTGTGGCCAGCACATTGCTAAGAATTAGAGCAAGTCAGTTGTAGAGGCCCGAGGAAATAAATCTACAAAGGTCTCCCCATCAGCCCTAGACCAGTGCGATGATAGCATCACTCTGAAGCTCTCTGTGGTCCTCTTCTTGGGATTATTTCTGTGTATTCACAAACACCTGAAAGCCAACCCTCTTAGAGTTTTTTGTCCATACGTCGTTCCACAGCTTGTAGCAATAGTTCTGAGTACTGTTCCAGCAAAGCCAGTGTCTGCTCATCTCCCAGAGTCTTGGGACTTGGTAGATTGGCACCACATCCCTCATTCAGTGGGCTAGTGGTATCTTGTGGCTTCACCAGTACCTCCTTAACCTTTGGAAGCTCTGCCTCATCCTTCAGAGAATCCAATTCTCTCTTCATTGAGGAGAAAGTTTCTGTCAGGAGACTTGCTATTTTATCTTTGTCAGTGGAAGACTCCATATCTTTTAACACCTAAAAATAGAGAAGGGAAAAAAAAATAAATGCATTGCGATTTAGGTAGAGCACCAAGTGAGTGATTTCAGCCCTTCAGGGAAGTGAAGCCATGAGGATTTGCAGACCACTCAGGTGTCCTTTTCTTGAACGTTCGAGGCTGCCAATTTAGTCATATAGCAGGGCATGCATCCAATACTGCTAGTCACACTAAATCCAGAGGCATTACTCCAATAGGACAGAGATGGGAAGCATATTTTTGGGTAGTGTTCCCCTTATACTGGGCCTAAGGAGGTGCTATGTTTCCCAGCTGCAGCACAGGGCCGCAGTCTCCTTTCCTTTCTGTCTGCCAGACGTGGCTGGTCACAGAACAGAGCAAGGTCAGCGAGCCCATGCAAGCGCTCGGGTCAGAGCTGCAGAGGACCACACAGCAGAAGCTCACTGGGAAGTTTCACTCTCACTAGAGGAGACTTGACAGACCAGCACTAAGCAAAGAAACGAGGAGCTGTGATTTGTTCTGCACATAACTCTGGTCTGGCAGCAAGAGGGACAGGCGAGTGGTTGCATGTTCCCTCTCACGGCTGGATTACCATGGTATCTCGCATTTGCTAATCCCTTTCCCAGGCATCAAAGACAGAGAACAGATGGGGATAATGAAACTTAAAGCTCCTATAATATTTCAGATCTCTGAAGCACTGTATAAATATTAACTAATTCCCTAATACCCCTCTGAAAAAGAGCATACTGTTATCTTCAGTTTACAGATAGGCTAAACAGACCGAAAAGTAATTGATTTGCTCAGAGTACCATAGCAAACCTTTGGAAAAATCCAAAAGTTGAAAACCAGGAATTCCTGCCTCCCCAGTTCAAGCTTAAGGTGCAGTCAAGTGAAGAACCAGGCAGCTTGTGTCCCTGCACACCCAGCCAAGAGAATGCCTTGAGCCAGCAAGCACGTCCACTTGATGCTCAAGGGCTGTATAGCCAACCCGCTGTAACAGAGCTCGTGTCTGCGGTCACTCACCGTGCAAACCGCGGTACAGATGAATGGCTCTGCGCATGCTGTCCTGCAGCTCCGATACCACGTGCTCACACTGCTCCACGCTGATGCAGGACTCTGAAGGGAGGGGGAAATAAAAAAAACCAAACAACAAAACTAAGGCACCGACATGCTCCAATATCAGAGATCTCACAGTCAGAAAACATTTTTTTAAAATACCTATTTGAAGGACCATGTGCACACACTTCTCATTCAATTTTCAGGGCTGGTTTGAGCCAATCGTTACACTGGCAAGTTCTACATGAGCTTTCCTTCATACTACTTAGAGATGCTGCTTGTTTCAAACGTTCCTGGTTTTCGATTCTTTAGCTTTTCCAAAGTCCACAATGGTTTTTCTCAGTCCGCACTTTTTTGTTACAGTTAAAGACAGTCACAGATTACCCAGGTCATTCTCAATTACAATTAAAGTCAAGTTTGAATGAAGGCTTCTTGTGGCAAAAGGGACTGATATGAGGAGCCTCTAATTTAGCCTTCACCTAGTCAGAAATCTACACGTTTTCCCTCATGTATCCTTCTGCACAGTGTACAACTAAGAGCTGAGGATTATACTGAATTATTACAGTGTTCTCTAGTGAAGACTGAGGTCCAGAGGAATGTTGACAACCAAACTCAATCACAACAGAATCACATTTCTTAGCAACCCGGGATATGCAACTGCTGATGAAAATTAAAAAAAAAAGCAAGCAACTGAAGAACACCATCTTCTGCCTGCCCCCACCAGATATTATCTCCAAAGCATCAGAGTTGAAGGCCTGCAATGTTTTAATAAAATAAACACTTTCCTGAGTTAGACATAAACCACCAACAAAGACATAGACACACACACACTCTGCAGTTATCTGCTATTTGCAAAGATGTGGACAAACACCATTCAGCTTCCTTTAGTTACCTGAAAACAAAACTTGGTCACATTAGGACTAGTATTTCTGCACTTCAAAGAATGTCATCTTTGAACAAGCTGAAGGAAAACTTAGCTAATTTGATGAATACATCTAGATGATATATAAACAAATAGAGCTAGAAAACCATCTATTTATACATTTAAAAAAAAAAAAAACACATCTAGAAGAACAAAGGGTCATGAACAAATCCTTCCATACACGTTTTTTGTTCCCAAATCATCCAACCTTGTAGAGTTGGAGCTCAGCGCGCTTCAGTGCAGTCCAAGATTCTTGCCTTTTTTATTTTTTTATCTTTTTCTTTTTTCCTACTCCCCTCCTCCCTTCTTTTTTTGTTTAACCCAGCTGTCTTTTCTCATGATCGTTTCTGGATTTCTCCTCTAATCATGCTTTTTATGCTGGTCTCCAGCTCTGTGAGCTGCCCGTCTGGAGAAAGGTCACAAACACAACATAAATGCTGGAGTAATAGCATTTTCTGCCTCTCAGGTGTGCAAAGCAGAGCTCTTCAGAAACCAGTAGAGAATATGAAACATAGCAACAGTATTAAGCTCATCCACAGCATTTTAGCTGTAGGTATCAAAATGCTTTAACAAAAACCATTAAGTCTCTTTACCTGCAGTTGTTACACAGGCAGAAAAATGGAAAGACAGAAAAATAAAGTGGAAACCCAAAGTCACAGAGCAAGTCAAAAGCAGAACAGGTCTCTGTCAACCCTACAGTTCTAATCTAAACTGCCACACTATGACCCACAGAAGCCACAGTAAATTGTTAACAGCAATAGCCAACTTGGATCTAAACAGGTTTTCCAGCATTTACCACTAAAAATTTGGGAAGGCTGATGGTTGTCTGTTGAGAACAGAAAAAAAATTAGGGATCCACTGTGCTAACTCATTCTAACTCACTAAAGGATGCTGCTAAATACTCCGTAAGGGCATGCTATGTATGGGAGCTGCTTTCAAAAAAAATAATAATCACTGCTGCAAAAAATATTGCTCTTTCTCTGCACTATCTGTTCTAATTCTGAGAACAAACATTCACAGCAACTGACCAAAAACCACAGGATGTGTAGTTTGATTCCCAAATTCAGAAAAACTCAGCCTAAGAAGTGCAGACAACTGTGCTGTTACTTTTCTGCTGGAGAATGTGATTCCACAGCTCCAGGCTGCATCTGCTGTTGGAGGAAACCTCACCCCGGTGGGGGTAGGATCTGAAAGTTTCCAATGTACTCGCTGTTCTACAGAGCAGCTACCCTAAGGTGTAAAACCAGCAGGTTCCTCAGACAAAAACACCACATTTCCTGTTTTATGTAGGAGTGTTTCAACCCCAGGGAGTTTGATCCAAATAGAAAAGAAAAATAACATCAAAACCAGATTATCCCTTCACAATGCTTCAGTGCAGAAATATTGTGCTTAACCATTGAGATGAATGGTGGAGCAGCCTGGCACCACAAAAAGTAATTGATCAGAGGATTACAGAGGTGTCCCTTCTCAGATATGAATAAGAACAACATGACAAAAAGAGATTAAAAAACTGAGCACTCTATAGTCGCCTTAAGGTAAAAGGTATCAGTGCAGTTGTTAGCATTGAGCTTCCTACTGCACAACTCAGCTAAGTATTTCAGGAAGGAACATTTCTTTTCGGGATGTGACACAAAACAACCACCTCTGGAGGTTTTAATCCCACAGCAAATGCTGTGGGACTCAACAGTGTCTTCTCTGCCCCTGGGGGTTTTGCTGCCTTGGAGAGCAGGATTTTTGCTTCAGTTTGAAGTTACCTGCTAGTTTTCATTTGATTGAAGTACCTTCAACCAGGGCCTGTAACAGATCCAAGAGCTGTTTTCAGCAGGTAAAACAGTTTCCTACCCTGCACGTTTTTCTCCAAACTAGAGATAATTCAAAATCAATCCACGTTCCTTATCCTCTAATGCAAAGGCTAGGCCTGCGTGTGCACTGCATACCCAGTTTGCAGTCATGTCCTCAAAGCAGAGTGATAGCAGCACAGAGACTTTCGCACTCTCACAGGTCACTACAGCAAAGAACGCACCTTGGTCAAGCCTCATCTCATACAAGAAAGTCATATGCAAACCTTTTTGGACCCGCACACTGCTGAGCTGCCTGGCATAACTTCACTGTTACTATGATCCGTGCCTGCTAGGTTCAGCCAGCACATGCTGGCCTGCACCTTCACCTGCTGGTCAGACATGCCATGAGGGGGGCACAGAGGACGTAACCTACGCACACTCATGGGGATCCCCCAGTACATCAGCTTTTAGCATTGACCAGAATGAGGTTTTAGCCCCTACATGTAATTGTATGACTGAAAACATGAGTGAGCTGAGGTCTACAAAATATCCAGCTAAAAAGGACCTTCAGACATAAGACCCAGCAGAAATTGAAATTAAAGACTGAGAAAAAGATGTCAGGTTGAAGAAGTGTCTCACCATTGAGGGGATGGCTTATGGAACGAGACAGGTGCAGACAGGACGAGACAGGCCAGAAGCTGGACGTAAAGAAATGTGATGGGATCGTGAGGCGGTTCACAAAGACAGGAGACAGAAGGGGGAAGATAAGAGATGGGTATCCATGCACACCTGAGACCTGTGCTGAGGCAGTTAAAGACGTAGGAGACCTCGGCCTGATGGGGTCTAGCGGGCAAAGTCCGGGCTGGTTGTCTAGCACACAGGCGATGCCGGTGATCCTCTCCCTGCACCTTGGCAGTGTGCCCTCTGGAGACCTTAGGTGCCAGCCCTCTGACAACTCCCTCAGTTTTGGATTAGTGTCTGGCTCATCTTGGCAACTTGTCCGTGAGACTGGGCTCTCCACTGGGCTCTCCTTAGCAAGTCCTGTTGGGATCTCTCTGCCAGGAACCAGAGACCCAGCAGTTTGATTCTCCCTCTTGGAGCTTCGGACCTCAGGAAAAGAGGGTTTCTTTTTACAGGTCCCAGCAGATGACTGCGGAGACTGTGGCTCGAGCGGCATTTTTGGTTTGGTAGTGGGTGAGAAGGAAGCCAGTGTGGGTCTATCAGGCAATGGCTTGGAATGTCAAGAATCAGATGTGCTCGGTTTGATGATGCCAACTTGCTGTGGAAGGACTTGGGAGATGAGCAGTTTACAACTGGCTGAAGTGCTGGTTTCACTGGAACATTTTCTTTCACTGGTAGCTTAATTTTCTCAGCATCTGCT